>NC_133751.1:37653469-38885136 GCF_036562045.2 Rhinolophus sinicus
AGGCGCTTCTTCAATAATCAATCTCCCCATTTTGTCTGTCATCTCCATTCCTTCTATTATATGCAAGTTCTCTTAATATCATAGAGACCTGCATTTAACTTAAGAAGCACCTCTTTTTTGATAAATGTCTGTACCTAAATTTTTAGTTTTGAACTTTATTATTAGCTTTTTATTTAAAAATAAAACCAACAATCCAAGACCCCTAACTATATAAGGAGAAAACCACAAAAATCCAATCTGATTTAATTCAAGATTTCCCCTCCAGCTATGAAAACAAAACCATTTCATCCTCCACAAGTTAGGACTCCTCCTTCCAAACAGAGCATGTTCACGTACACCCTTTCCTTTGAGCCTTAGAAGAAGTCTCTGATGGAGGAGGTGGGCAGCTACTAATATTTCCACTTAAAGCTGGAACAGCAGCAGAATTTGAACAGGGGTCCAACCCCACGGAGTCCTCCTTGGTACCCACAGAGGTGTGCAGGCAGAAAAATACCTGCCCACACTGCATGAAGCTGTAATAGGACGTGACACTTTCTAATACGCCTCTGTGTTCTTTTCCTCTGGGCAAACAAAGCTTATCTGCTCTATAACCTTAGAATTCTAAGGGTGCATCATAAAAAGTTAGTGTGTAGACAACATCAAATCAATAGTGCACATGCTTTATGAACACATATAGTGCGTGTGATTCACGTGATACTCATGAAACATGATCAGGTACTGTGAACTCATCAGAGCGCTCAGTCTTGGTCACGACATGTACGACCACTGCCTAACAGATTGTGTTTCTTGGGGCTTTCCCCCTGCACTCTTTCTATATAGGAAAGATAATATCCCATTTCCCCCTTTCTCTTGCAAGTTGGAGTTTAGGAAGATGAACACTTTCAGCATGTATCTATTTATTGATTTTTATTTTTCATAAATAAGTCATTTAGACCTCATTTCATTTACGTCAAACATAGTTTGACTAAATTAATGTAAATATGAACCTCAACTACTGGCCTTGGAATTTCTTTAGGCTAAAGTTTCTATCACTGGCCCGGCAGAGAGGAGGTCCCAATTCTGCTCCTAGCTCTGTCACAAATCAGCTGTGTGCCTTAGGCAAGGCTCTTAACCTCTCTGAACCTCAGTATTCTCATCTGTGAAAGCAAGTATTGGTCCTGATGAGAGCTGAGAACTTTTCACTGCTCTGCTTCTATGGTTTCCTCCATCTGAGTATGTGCTCTACAGTAGAAACCAACCAAACACGTTTCTAGCTTGGCAAAGCCTCGTTCTTGAAGAGAGCCGGGTTTCAGAACCGCCTGAAGGAGAACAGAGCTGTGGTGGCTATTGCCCAGCACCTACTTCAGTCCCGGTGTCCATCTCCTGCGAATGGGTGGAGACGCGCCCCAGGCCCTCAGTTGGGGTCCCAGCCGGGGAGTGACTCTGCTGCACCAGGTCAGGGAGGTTGATGTGGCCAGCGAAGCCATTGCTGTCACTGTGGCCAGATCGCTTCTTCTCTCCAGATGTCTGAGGGGGTATAACACATGGTGGGTATTAGAGCGGGAGGGCAAAGGTCACAGAGTGATATCACCCCTCACACAGCACAGGCACAGTGGTCTTCAAATCGACCCACTGGAGTGTGGGAAGATAACATTCAAATTTCTATTTTACCTAAGAAAATAAGAAAGAAGTTAAGCTTTGCTAATATTTAGTTTGTGGATTGACCCTGAGGCTTTATGCTGCTGTACGAGGGACAGTCAGGGGTCACATAGGATGTGGGGGTTCCCTGTGGGAAGGCAGGAATGCTGCAGATGGAGGGGCTGAGTGGGACCCACACTTAACAAATATTTGTGTGTGTCTGTGCCTGCACTACTGTTAACTGGATTTACAGATCATGTTACCAGGTTATAATGACACAAACCCACGAAACAGACACATGCCCTAAAATCTTGCTGAAAAGAAGCGATGGGATGAGATAATGCTAATAATCCATGTACTCCAAGAAAACGCAGAGATGATACCCACTCATAGGGTTCTCTGTCAGTCACAGGGTCATAACAATGATTAACTAATCAGACCTGACAGGAGATACCCAGAAAACATGGAAATGATCTAAAGATTATCTGAAAATATGGATTTACACCTACTATCACTAATGTTGAATCTCTCAGTGATTAACTGTGGTGCCTTACGACAGCACCTACTAAAAAAAAAATGAAGCCATCATGACTAGTAAAGCTTTTGAAATGCCATTTATGGCATCCCCTTTTAGTGCCCTTTAGGGGTATTTTATAATGTGTGTATGTTTTTGCAATAGGCAAATGCATGATCTGTAAATAAATAAATATACTGTATTATGTGGCATGCTCTAAAATTTTTACTAATAGGGTTTCATGATCTAACAAATCATAAATCACTGCTTGGCAGAGCAAAGCCTCCTTCCAAAAACCCCAGGGAAGAAATACAGGCTTAAAAGGCAGCTCTGCTCCCTAAAAGCCAGTGCCTACATTGTATGTAGTCCATGCTGGTATTGTGCTTCCTAATTTCACATTTATGCAACTAGCTCACTGAGGATTCTCAGAGCAGACCTGACTAAGTAATGATTCCCTTCCTTGTCTTTTCTGTCTTCCATTCATTTACCCAACATTTCTGAGTGCCTACTAAATGTGAAGCATTTTGCTGAACATGCAGGAATCAGCCAGAAACAAGGCAGATGCACCCCCTGCCTTGTTTGGGGTTGGCTGGCGTGGGCAACGGTTCATGCTGTTTCTTTGACCACCGAACGGGTCTGGCCTCTTCTTTCCAGAACCTGTCCTAGTCTTGCAATTACAGTTCTGCACCTGCCTCTGGCTGGAAGGGAAAGGAGGCACTTTTCTTTTTTCTGTTTTGCAAGACGAAATAGACTCCCAAGTTCCTGAAAGGGGTGCATGGAATTGATATTACCAGGAAGCCTGAGCAATAACCAGAAAGCCTTAGTGCCCTCTACGTCTCTTGGTAACATGCTCCTGGCCTGTAAACTGTCCCAGAGAGGGGCATTATCTGATTCGTTTTGTCACAGTGCTCATCTGAACATTTCATCTTCTAAACAACATTTTGGGGGTTCTGTCATAATTTATTTTATTGTCTCCTGTTTTATGTTTTATTTGTACTGGGCAGCTTCTACCTTCTTCTAACTTCTGTTCAAATACTAAAACGCTGCTTAGCATTCCCCCCCAGCTTTCCAGTCGCATCAATCACACATTGTCTCTTTAGAGTTTTGCAGTCTCTCTTCTATCAGCAGCATTCTGCCTCAAGCCAAAAACGGATGCAGACCCATTGGTTTTCCAAAACCGGAAGTGGCTCATGAAGGGAAGTGGCTCAGATGGTGAGAAGCCTGAAGGAATCAGCAATGACCCCTGAATCTTTCCACTCCTGAGTCATCATCCTTTTGTTCATTCAACCAGCACCTCCTCAGAATTAAATCGCTTCCTTATGCCAGGCCTTCTGCTGGGAACACAAAGAGAAGTGGACAACTGTCCTGCCCTCCAGGACCTAGTCACACAGCCCCCAAATCTCTACAATCTTTGTGCCCTTCCCGTTCCCGTGGGGGTGGGCACTAAAATGTTCCGACGCTTGGGACCGTGCTAAACACACTGTGTTTACATCCTCACAGCACCACGGCCTAGCTTCCATTATCCCATTTTACAGGGGGAAAACTTCAGTGTGAAGGATTCAGTTAACTTGCCGAGTGACATAGGTTGTAAGTGGTGAAGTTGGGGTTTGAACCTCGGTGCTCTGGGCAGCTGCCGTACTAGGTGGCTCTGCTCTCAGCCCCAGCTGATTGACCAGGAGCAGACACCTGAGTGAAGCAAGATCAGACTCCCACTGGAATTTACTATTAGGCCTGAGAGATACTGGTCAGTCTGCACTGAGCGGCTGAACTGGGATGTGGTGAATATTTTGCAATGGGGGTGGGAGGGCGATGACAGCATGTGCATGGGAGGAAGAGAAAGCTAGACTTTGGAGAGAGAGAAGAGCAAAGGAGAAATGCGGAAGAAACAGATGAGGGGAAGGAGAGACAGGCAGTGAGAGAGCCAGAGCGGTGCACATGATAAGCTGCCTGAGCTCCTGATTCCTTTTTAGTGTCTACATAGCCCTGCATAGGGTCCCAACTCACTGCCTTTGGAGCCCTCCTGTGAAACACCTCTGAATCTTTATTCCCATCTCTGATACCCACCCCACCGTGTTTTTTTCTTATGCTGTTTTAAATGAGGTCTTTGTTCTATTACTCGTAGCCAAAAGAGCTTTCATGATGATAAGCCAGTGTTCTGGTTCAGTGGGGTGGACAGACAGTGGAGAAGTACCAGCTGGTCAGTAAGGAAGATGCTATGGACAGAGGGGCATGGAGTCCCAGGAGAGGCTTCAATAAAGGGAAGGCTGAGCCAGGCCCACAGGGGTCTGCTGGGTGAAGAATGGGCAGCAGTGGGGAAGGGAGAACAACTCTGCCAACAGCTGGGTCCCCAGGGACAAAGTGGCAGATGACAGCTGATGTGGTGTGTTCTGTGAGTAAAGAAAGGTTCTGTGGGGCCATAGGATAGGAAAAAGGAGAGCCACAGGGGCAGCAGTGTGCACTACAAGGGCAAATTCATGCAGCTGACAAGATCATGGGTGGTAGAGCCCGTATGTTCCTGTGGAACCATTTAATCCACTCCCATGAGAATGACAGGTTGAGTGAGTTCTCCTTGATGTTCATCTTGGGGAACTGAATGAAGACACCCTATAAACTAGTTCTACTATAATAAGTTTTTACTTTATTTTCTTATTATTTTGTGAGGGACATACTTTCATTTGCTTTTATTCATTTATTTTTTAATACATATACTTTTAATGGATTTCAACTCAAGGTTTGTTATTTTAAAAGCCCACATCTGGGAAGGTAGAATTTAGAAGTTGAGAGGATAAAAAGATTTGGGGATTCTCAACAGATCAAATTCATATAAGATATTGGCGAATGCTATTTTCAAAGAGATTGATGGTGGTCATAGAGTATCAGAGCGATTTAAATAATACGGAGCCATTTGGATGTGGCTGCTAACTGAACAGAAAATGTGGCTCCAAGTATCTACTTCAAGGTATTGGCTCTGTCATAAAGATTCAAGCAAATTTTAAACCACATTAGAAATCAGAGTCCTTTTATTTGGAGTCAGAGAGTAACTCAGGACAGAACATTTTTCCTCATGTTTTCCCAAGTGACAAGTCACAGAGATAGAAGCCCTCTATAGGTCCATTGAAATTATCCACTCCCCACCTTGGGAGACTTATATACCAGCACGATACAATGTCCACTTCAGCTGCGAGGTCCATTTTTCATTTCAGGCGTACATGAAAGAAATCTTTAAGGTCTACTTAAAAGATTTGGCAAGGCCATAAAATGAAATTCTAACAAGTTGCTTTGTGAACTCTTCTTCCAGTTTTAACCCTACTGCCAAGTATTCCTTTAAAGGCTTTATTCATCTCAAAACTACAGTTCCTTTCTTTCTTACAAAACTGAGATGTCCCCTGCCTTTTTGGAGAGTGAGTCCTGCTATTAGGGTTTCCCCACCTATCGTGGCTGAGAAGGAGAATGACAGATGGTGTATGTTTATGTTTCAGAGGGGAGAATGGGGAATAAAAACATGGAAAAGGAGAGCTCAACTCTGTGGAGACAATGAAATAAAACAAAGTAGTTCACAGTTACTGATTGAATGCTTACATGTATTAACTCATTTAATCGTTATATGAGCCAACAGATAAACAGATGCAGGGAGAGGTCAAGTAACTTTGCCCAGTGTCACTGGCCATTACATTGCTTCAAGTAAAGACCTGCTGTCAAATTTACATGGTGACAATAAAGTGAAAAAGAAGAAAAGAAGGACTATAATCTGCCAAGGCCCTTTTGGGTAGCACAAATCCAATGGGGAGGTACTGCATGGTGGAGCAACAGGTGAAAGGGAACGGATGGGGGGGCGGCTCCCATCCCAAATGAAATGATGCTCCTAGAGTTTAAAAAAAAAATCACTCAAAGTGCTAAGGTGTATTTTTTAAGTAGAACTGTGTATTCCTTTGTTCTTTCACTAATATAGCTTAATAGTCTTTTAAATGTTAATTTAACTAGATAAGATGGTATCATCATTTCTTGGAATTACTGAGCATTTTCTTCATAAAATCCACAAGGATGAAACCATGGGAGGAAGAGGCATAATAACACCACCGATGCTATTCAGAAAGACCATCATTTCTATTTTCCTGTGGTAGGAAAAAGCTGGGTTTACCAGTTTTATATCTTCAGGCTCGAGTTCTATATTCCCATTTCCATAGCTCCTACTGAAGAATTTGGACTAATGAAATTAAGTCACACCACAAAAGCTTAGAAGGATACAGGAAAGAAAGTGGTGGACAATTAAAATCACTCAGCCATTTAGAAGCACAAGTCCCCCCCCTCCTCATGCTTAAAATCCATGCCATAAACATTCTCTGTGAAAGCTCTAATATAAAAAGCACTTAAGAAACGCACTTGCCCCATACAGTTTTTATACCAACTTACCTCTCTTATCATTAAGGTTCCTTCTCTTGAAATACTGCTGCTGAACGTGTCCGCATGAGAGGTCTCCAGTCCGTGCGTGCCGACCACTCCCACGTTGTACTGCTCCACGCTCCCGGGAGCTCCTGTGGGTCTGAGATGGGAAGGAACAATATTCAGGATAATGTGTGTTTAGGGAATACCTGTTTCCTGTCAATGTTCATTTTCTTTATTGTGGTGAGATACACATCACCTAAAATTTACCATTTTAACCATTTGTTAGTATACAGTCCAGTGGCCTTAAGTACATTCCATAGTCATTTTTAATGTTGCACTGAGGCCTGAACTGGTGTCCCACGTCTGCAGCCTCCCCTCCGGACCTGTTCTCCACCAGCAGCCAGAGTGAGCGGCCAGGCTCTGTGTGATCTCCAAGCCTTCCCCACCCCTTCTTTGACCAGCGTTTTTGCACATGCTGTTCCCTCTGCCTGGAAAGTTCTCTCCCATCCTGGCTCTTGGCTGGTTCCCTCTTTCATCTTACACGATACTTTGCCTGGTCTCCTCTTATTCATTTAATTTCATCTTAAATGATGCTTTGCCTGAGAAGCCTTTTCTCACCACCTATCTACGTCTTATGCCACCGGCTCTTCTTCTTTCTTTTTACCCTTTTCACTTAATATGTCTCATCACAATTTGAAATTCTTTATCTTTTACCATTCTCCTTCTCTCTCATGAGAACATACGCTTGTGAGGGCAGAGTCCTGGTCTCTCTGCTCATCACTGTGTACCCAGCACCCAGCGCAGAGTAGGAGCACAAAAAGATAATCATTTGAAAAATGGATTTTATACTATTTATAAAGAAGAACTATCACTTAAGGGCATTCTGGTTTACCAGAGCACCCATCAACGAGGCTGTTTAACTCAAACAGTAGTCCGTACTTTTTAAAATCTCTGTAATCATCCTCCACTGTGGCACATTTATTTCCAATTTGTTTCTTGCTCTCATGTTTAAGATACTGTGGAGAAGGTAACAGGATCTCAACATACGCCTCGAAAGCAGACGTTCAAGTTTCCTGTACCCTGTGGCACGACCACAGCACCACGGGAACTGAGAGAACCAGACTGGCACCAAGAGAAATTGAGCGACCCAGACAGGAGACCTGGCTCAGGTTTCAGGTTTTAACGCTGTACTGGTGGTTCTCCTACTTCCCCCGGGAAATAGGAAAACCACCCACCTCTCTCATAAAGCAGGAGTTTTTTTTTGCTTTTTTTTAAAGAAAAGGTATCATCTCTTGTTTCTCTCAGGTGTATTAACCACATCTTTACCATTTTGTTCTTTTAATTGTTTCTTAAAAACTTAGAATCATCTCTGGTTTCTTGGATCCTATCAATGTTCAAAGACTTGATGAAATACTCAATCCCAGAAGCAAAAAACACTACAGACTATGACAGCTCTGGGACAGAGAAGACATCCATCAGGGCTTGTATGCAAAACAGAGAGGTAAAAATGAGTCCAGACCCCACCCCCACCCCCCCAAAAGAAAGTGTATCAAGACACTTAACTTCAAAATGACTACATTGGAGCAGTGAATTGAATGATCTAAATATGGGTTACAACTGACATGTTTGGGAAGAAATTCTGAAGACGCCTTTTCAGTATTTCATCCCCAGAAAGGAACTATTAGTAGTATTCCAGAAACATGGAAAAGGAAATTGCTGCAATGAATTCCTGACATATTGCTAGATCGGTAAAACAGACTAGTTTTCAAAACTGTATTTACTCATTTATTCAAAAATTTAGTTTATTGTATATATATTTTTTAGTTGCCTTAAATTCTTATTTGGTGCAAAATAAATAAATCATTACTGAAGCATATATCAAGAGTCTAAGTTTTCAGGAAGGAAGCCACCTTTCTTCATCACTCAGGCATTCTTTGTCACTGGTAATGGCTAGACTGACGGTGGTCACTACCAGGCTGCCACTGTTGTTTCCTTTCACCACTGGAATCCCACGGGAGGTCAAAGGTCAAAGATATTTGAAGTCCACTTAGATTTTTTACCTTGATGATATTCTGATTCTATCCTGACATTTTAATGAGAAATATGTCAACACGGATGAATTTCCACAGAAAAGTATTTTGTAGAGCTAATTCCATTAAGACAATTCCTTGATTAATTTTCCACCTAACTCAGTTAAACTCTTTCCCAATTTCTGCATTTTTATGGTTATTTTACTAAAATTATCACCACTGGTTCCAATTCTTTTGTATGTAAATTTTACAGCAAAGATTTGATCTACTAACTAATTTTTTTGTCCATATCCTCCAAAGGCTTCTTTCTGTAGCCACTACTTCTATTCAAGTCCAATTTTTCTGGATCAGTTTTAAAGGTATACATTTTATTAAGAAGATTTGTCCATTTTTAGTCAATAGCAAGTTTTACAGTGTGTAGTGTTGGCCACCATCAGTTTTACCTCTTGGTGAATACTTTTACTGAGATTATGTCTTTCCTGGGTCAATTTTTATACTTTCACTTTCATGAGGCAGAACTGCTTCATCTGTGATCAATTTTTATGGTGAGCAGTTCGTGATGTTTTGAGTTTTTAAAAAAATGTTATTTCTACCAGCAATAGTCCTTGTAGATGGAATAAGAGAGAACCTGTATTTTTTTCTTCTTACTCTCCTGGCGTTTGAGAGATAAACTTTCCCTGCATATCATTTAACCTCTCCGTCCCTGGATGTTTCTTTTACGGCTCAGAGCTCAGTGCTCTGACACATCAATCTCTGTCAACCCCTTAGAAATTTGTTCTTTCATTCACTCACTCATTCACATATTCTCTTATTAAAAGTTTATATTATGTGATACACATTGTGCTAGATGCTAGAAAAAATATTTTAAAAATATGACTTAATCTTTAATTTCTAGAGGATTATAATCTAATGGAGGTTGAGAGACTAATAAATTACATAAAGTGACAGGCAAAAGACAAAATAATTATTTAGCAATATGGTATTTCTATTTTAGTGACAAAGCTAAATAGAAGAGCAGAGGAACAATGTCAATTGGAAATTATTTCTTCTGCTCCTCCTTCCTGTGTTTTCACAATCCCTCCCTCTGCACTGGTTCTCCCCACCCTGGGCCCCCCATCAATAAACACGATAAGGTCTCTCCTCTCTCTCATTTCACTGAAACTTCTCCCTTGACCCTAACCTACATTTACCATCCACCCTTAATTTCTCTCTTTTCTTAAAGTTCTGCTTGTAAAGGTCTCCATTTCTATCCATTTTTTCCTCAACACACTATGTATAATTCACTCAAACTGTTGCTTCCTATATTTGACTTCAAGCACCTCAAGGAAACTCCTTAAGTCATTTCTTAGCTCACACATTCAATGATTATTCTTTGATACTTATGGTGTGTGGCCTCTTGCTTGAGTCTGCTATTACTGACTACTCCACTCCATCCTCTACTCCCCGAGTTTGAGAGGCAACTTTTCCCTGGTTTTCCTTTTACCCTCTGTTCCCTCCTTAAATGCTACTGGTCCCCAGGATTCTGCTTCCCTCTACCGTAACCTTGACATGCTCTTAGCTACCATTTGCAACTATCACCCATGTGTGGAATAATCCTAAATCAATATATCTATTTTTTTTTTAACTCAGAAACTCATTTATTCAATTTCTTGTTCAATATCACCACCTACGTCTCCACAGGTTTCTCCTACTCAACATACTCCTAACTAAAACCATCATCTTCCCTCCTAAACTGGTACTTCCTCCTGTATTATTGATCAGTGAGTGGCATTACCAGCCATCTAGTCATCCATGCTCGGTGCCCCATGGTCCTTCTGGATTCCTTTCTCTCATCTACCCTCACAGTCAGTCTAGATCCTGTCAATTCTACCACCTTCACATGTGTCCAATATTTTCCCTCCTTTCTGTGACTATCCCCGTTAGGTCTGCTTCCTCTGTTACCTGAACAACAGTCTTCTCGATGGCCACCCCATCTCCAGTTCTGTCCCCCTCATATCTACTCCTCACAGCTACCAAAGTGAGCTCTCTAAAACACAAGTCTGATCATGTCATCCTTCTGCTTTAAACCTTTATTAAAGGTTTAAACCTATATTAAAACTTAGCTTAATATAGATAGAGGGTTACACAGTCATGCGCTGCATTATGATGTTTCAGTCAACGACGGACCATATATATGATGGTGGTTTTATAAGATTATAATGAAGCTGAAAAATTCCTATTGTCTGATGATGTCATGGTCATCGCAACACTGTAGCGCATCGCATTACTCACACATTCGTGATGATGCTGGTATACGCAGACCTACTATGCTGCTACTCATATACAAGTAGGTGTGTCGTAGGCTATATAACCTAGGTTTGTGTAAGTGCACTCTGTGATGTTCACACAACAATGAAATTGCCTAACGACGCATTTCTCCGAACATATCCCCATCCTTAAGCAGCGCATGACTGTTTATAGAAATATTTATAGATAGGTGTACATGTATAGGTTGATATACAGACATATTTCCTGGCTCTGTCAGCTGAGAGGGCCTAAAATAAATGACACTCCAGCAGCAATGAGCACACTTAATGCCCAAATCTTGGTTTCTGGTATCATTCTTCAATAAAAGGAATGAGGATTCCTTGGAGAAATGGTTGATTTTAGGACTGGAAGAGGAAATATACAGATGAGCCTAGAAAAATCTTATAGTGTCAGAAAGTAAGAAAGTGCTTGAGGGGGGAATGTCAGTCAAAGGGACACAAGAGCTTCAAATGGTCAAAGCTGGAACAATTTGAGCCACAAAATAAAGAAGGTTTGAATCATAATCCAAAGTGTAAAATAAATATCCATGAGTCTATACTGATATAAATGATTGAATAAATTAATAAATGGAGGAGTAGAGACCAATCTGTGCAGAAGAATTCCACATATATTAAATGCTCTGCCCTAAAAGAGAAGGGAACATAACTGCTCTTCAAGTGCAGCTGTGCACAGTGGCTTCCTTCCAAAGAGTACAGTGTGGGAAGGAAAGAGAAAGCACTATACAGTAGAGAAACCTGACAAGCACTACCTCATCCAGACGATCAAGGTCAATGCCAACAGTCATAAATCTTATTGATAGTAGGTACCCTTGATATGATGTGATAAAAATGACGTTACCTCTGTTATCTTCCTCCTCAAACCTATAACCTTAGTTTAATCATGAGAATAACATCAGATACATGTCAATAGAGGGGCATTCTACAATATACTTAATCAGTAGTCCTCAAAACTGCCAAGTTCATCAAAAAAACAGTGGAAGTCTGAGAAAATGTGTCAGCCAAGAACAGTTTCAGGTGACATGGCAGATAAATAAGTGAAATGTGGTATCCTGGATGGGATCCTGGAACAGACAAAGGACATTAAGTAAAAAGTAAATAAATCTGAATAAACTATGGACTTTATTTAATGTATCAAGATTGGTTCATTATGTGTAACATACTGCGTTTCCCCAAAAATAAGACCTAGCTGGACCATCAGCGCTAATGTGTCTTTTGGAGCAAAAATTAATATAAGACCCGGTCTTATTTTAATATAAGACCAGGTATAATTAATATAATATAATATAATATAATATAATATAATATAATATAATATAATATAATATAATACTGGGTATAATGTAATACTGAGTGTTATATTAATTTTTGCTCCAAAAGACGCATTAGAGCTGATGGTCCAGCTAGTTCTTATTTTCAGGGAAACATGGTATGTACCATATTAATGTTCTATGCTAACAATAGAAAAAACTGTGTGCAGGATGTGAGGGGAGTAATATGGGAACCCCCTGTACTATCTGCTCGATTTTTCTGTAAAATCTAAAATTGTTCTAAAAAATAAAACTTATTAATAATAAAAGAACTTTAAAACAGCAATGATTAAAAAAACCTAAGGCTACAACAACTATAACATTTTACAGTTAAAAAATCCTCTGCTCTAAAACTTATTTTTCTGATATAGAGTCTGGGTAGGAAAAATTAATTGTCCAAATTCCTATAAAGACCATCAACAGCAAAAACACCTCCACCGATTAGAAGGAAAACTATAGAAAATGTACTATAATTAGGTCACAGGTTTAGAACACTTTCCTCTAATTGGATTTATCAAAGTGTTCCTGTAGGTATTGATGTAATTCAATTCAACACACATTTATTGAACATCTGCTATGTGACCAGCCCTTGGTTTGGCCCTGGGGAGTGAATATAAAAGTTGTAGAAGACACAGGTTCTGAAACTAAAGAGGTTAGCATCCAGAAGAGCAGAAAAACACAATACAGAGAGTCAAATAGAAGGCAGGTTGTACATGAGAATGTGGGACCAAGGTAGAGGTCATGCCAAGTAGAGGCACAACAGTGGGAGCGAGCAAGGCATTTGCAAGGACTGATGAGGAGGTTGGTTTGGCTGGAGCATGTGCTGGGGCAACCACTGGCCCCAGGGCAGTAGGGATACAGCAGCACCTGAGCCCAGATCCCACAACGCTAAGAAGACCCGAGCCTGAAGAATGGACGGGAGGGAGGGTAGAGGGCACTGCAGGCACAGGGAGCATGGCCACAGCCAGGCAGGCAACGGGCTCAGGACCATGGCTTTCTAGTGAGAACGGAAAGGAGGGAACACACGGGTATGTGGCTTTTGTTGTCCAGGCTGTGTCCTGTGGGACTGCACAAAATGCAGTGACTGTGGTGGCAGCAGATGGCCCTACTGACCAAGACCGTGCCCCACATGTACTGTTCGGAAGCACGGGCTGGCACCTGAGGGAAGACACTCATACAAAAGGATGCCTCTTCCACTTGCTTGATTTGATGCAAGTCAACTTACGTGCCCTACCTTACCGTCCTTTTCTTCTAGAAAGCTTTGATTTCCCCCCCAATTATAAACATAGTACATGCTCATCATAAAATTCTATATACATAAAATAAAAAATCCCTCATAGCCATATAATCCAGAGGTGATCACTAATACAATTTTGCTGTGCTTCTTTCCCCTCATTATTTTTCTATGCATGAGGCTGTGGGAAATAGTGCAACTGGTTAGTTAGGGAATATAATCTAAGGTCTGTGCACTCATAGGTTAGTTGTTGTGCTATTACAATGAAACCAGAACTCTACATAGAAAAAGCACATTAGGATCTATACAGCTGCTTCTCTAAATAGCGGGGCTCCATTTCTGAGAAGCTATTTTGTATACACTTTATGGTAGTGATCTGTGTTGCAATATATGTTTTATTTATTTACTCTAAAAATATATAGCACAAAATGTAAAGGTTTACCTTAACAATAGAAAATAAAAGTGATAAGAATGTAAGGAGCACTTTAAACTCTGAAATATCCTGTTTCTAAAGAAACAATTTTGCTTTATAATGGATTTTTTAATAGTGTGAAGTTTCTTAGCCATACAACTATCATGCTGTAGCAGACCAGACCATATTTTATATTCACAAAAATGTCAATTCACATATTTACCTCATTGGAATAAGCAGCGCACACACACGTACATATTTATATCCTGCTTTTTCTGAGTATGTCTTGCATATAATTAAATACTTTAAATGTTGTTTAATGGATGATCATTTCAATCTCTCTAAAACTTACCAATTCTTCAAGAACAAGATCAAGTTTTGCTTCCACTACAAGCATTAAAGGATAACCCATTTATTATTTCTCAGGATTATAGTAATAGATCCTCTGAATTGTTACCAGTCTCTCATCTGTTCTCTTTCCAAATCATCTTGCTGAAATGATTTCTCTCAAATATAGCACCGACCATGTCACGCCCCAGCTCAGGAGACCTTCAACGGTTCCCAAATGGCTGCATACATGATCAATGGCTATGTGCACGCTTCTTGATCTGGTCTCACTAGTCCAGACTTCACCCCCTCCTACACCCTACATTCCCACCAAACTCCAAGCTCCCCACTCCCACCCCAGATCCCAACACTACCCCCTGTTCCTTTCTATCTTGCTGATGGTTATTTGTGTACATGTTTTTCTGTTGGATTAGGCTACAAATGCTTAGGAAGCCAGGACTTGCAATTTCAATTTAGTGCAATTAAATGCAAATCAAAGTCAATGAAGACCAATTCTATTCCAGACACTGTACAAGGTGTTAAGAACAGAGAGATGAACAAGGCACGGTCCTCATCCTCAGGGCTCTCACAGCCCAGGAAAGGACACAACATGTATAAATAGCCTCATTTGAGGCACTACATGCAACTGAGGAATACATGTGAGATAGAGCGGCTGCACAGATGAGGGACGGCCCCTCCTTGTGCAGGCTTGGCTGTGCATAGGTGATTCCTAAAGGGACAGGAGAGTGCCAAACAGCAGAGCGGAAGTGCAGCGTGGTCTATTCAGGCAATTTTAGAAAGGTGGGTGTTTCTATAGCGATAGGAGGGTGAACACCATCAACAGCCTTGTGAAATAGGACAGGAGGTTTAAAAACTAAACACTATTTAACATACTCTCCAAGGCTGTCTTTGGTTATTCTTTCAAATATTTATTTTACTCTGAAATTTTCCAGGTATAATTTTGTCTCTCTCCAACTAGAATATAAACTTTGGGAAGGCAGAATTCAGGTATGTACTTCTTGAATGTCTCAAAGCCCTCAGTATGGTGTCTAACATACAATAAAAGTTTTACAAATCTTTAAAATTCATTATCTACTCTCATCCTGACCATTGTACGCTCAGTGCTTAAAGGAAATTCAAAACATCTGCTAGAAGATTTAACCAATGCTGAGTCAAGACAAAAACTGAAAGGACCAGCGTATTTTGCAGAAATGTTCTGCATTAGTGATTTTGCTTCTAGAACAATTTTATTTGCAGTTAAAAAAGCAATTTAACGCAATTTGTTTCAAAATGTCATCTTTTAGCATATTTATAGTTGTGAATACCTGGGTAATCAACAATAAAATAACAAGAATGGATTTTCAGCTATAATTGGATTTGCCTCTGAGAATTGCTTGCAGGTACATATCGATTGTTGATCAATGGATGACATTCCCTGTGGACTGGCCAGCCCTATCTCTCCAATCCCTGTTGGACAGGACAGTATTCTATGGCCGGAAATGGCATCTTCTCTATAGCGAGCGAGTGTGGTGTGATGGCCAATCCTAGTAGGTGAGCCAAAGAAATGGACCTGAATGGGGAGTGAAGCTGGGAAAGTCAGCATCACACTCTGTTAAAGTTATAGCAAACAAGAACAACAGCTCCTTATGTTCTTTGGGTGAGGGAACGGGAGATACACGCACGTGGGATCGTATGAATAGCTTTGTTTGAATTGGAGAAGCAATAAGTCAGGAAGTGGAGGGATTCTGTCACAGGATCCAGTCCAATGAGAAAGGAAACACCGTGCCTTCCTCTCACTTAAAAAAAGAAAAGAAGGGTATAAATACTAAGGGAATTACAGGGAGGTATAAATGCAGACAGTATCCCAAAAGAAGACTGCAAAGAGACTGATAGGATGTAGGTGACAATGTCACAGGCCACAGAAAAAAAGGATCACATAAAAAAGACAATGAAGAAGGTAAAGCAAGGAATCACAAAGGGCAGATTTAAGTCAAACACTCAGAAGTCTCCTGCAGGGTTATCTGGCTCCTGATGCTTTGGCTGGGATGCTACCCCACATTGCCATGTGCATTTCTCCTTATTTAGTGGTGATGGTGGTGATGGAACATATGTCTCAGGTTAATTTTAACCCTGAGATGTCACTGCCCATAATTTCACTCTTTCAGTGTTAGGGTGACAGGCATGTGCCAACAATCTGGCTGTCAATATTGTTTGGTTCGGAAACAAGGACCAAGAAAAGTGTCACCAAAGAGACAGTCAATCCAACAACAGTACCTAGATAAAGCACATGCAGTCCTAGAAACACTACATATTCTAAGTGATGGCGTCTACGGAGAGAGGTAGTTATAGCAGTAATAAACACTTGAATCCCAAAAGTCAATTGATTCTGCCAGAGATCCAGAAACGCTCTTATATTTAATTCCTATTTCTTGTCCTTTTGTTTTGGAGACCTAGTCACTCCTGGCCGACATTTAAAAAGCAGTCCTCTTACATCAGCCTGGGTATGTCGCTGACAGCCACGGTTCCATCATGGGTCTCGCTCTCTCCATCTTCCTCCTCTTCATCACTACTTTCCGACTCCTCACTGGAGGAGGAGTAATCCGTCACCTTCTTCAGTGGGCGGTTTGTTTCTTCAATCCGGAGTTCTCGTAATTCTTTGGCTAATGCCGTCAGATCCTACGGTGAAAAGTTTGTTCAGCATATATGAATTGTAGGTATGACCAAAGCTACATCTCTCAGCAAGTCAGTGCTCCAGCTTTAAGCAACGAGAAAAAAGCTCTATATAGAATTGTTACAAACATAGCTACTGCATGGAACTAAGAAAACAATGTTTGTAGTGCATAGATACTAGAAAAGATGAAATAAATTTAAACTTCATTCAAAACCAATTGCTAGACTGAGACTGTTCAGTTCTGCATATCCATGTGTATATATGTGTATGTGCCTTGTGTGTGTACACATATATACAAACATTGAGTTCTCATTTTACTTTGGGAAGGTGAAGTTAGTCACCCTTAGAGTTAATGGGAAAATGCACGGGATTGGGAATTGCTCCCCAGTATTGTGGGATTCCTGCCCACGCCCCAGTCGTGGCCTTTCCCCTGTTACGATTGCTACTGTACCAGAATCTAGCAGCAGTCACAGAACAGAGCAATTCCCGAGATTCCAGCTACAATAATGACTCATTTGGTGTGTCATCATTCCCTGGAGAGCAGAGGCACCACATCAAATAATGGCCGAACCCAAAGCCCAGTGCCACAGAAATTTAGAGCCAGAGCTGAGTTAATGAAGAGGAACGAAAAAACCAAATAAATAAAAAAAGGAGTTCTCTTCCAGAATTACAGGTGTTTCATTTTCTTTTGGTTTACATTGCAGTCACCTGGCAGAAACCCTGGCGAGGACTACTAAAATGAATGTGCAAACACCAAAAGGAAGAGATAATTTTTTCAGTTTTCCATGAGTATGATGAAACCTTTACCCTGATGGGTGTGATGATGTGGTATTTAATCACCAGGCATATTGCAGGCAGTGTGTTGATTATCTGATCACCTTTTATTTTACATGCTTTCAGAGCAATGCAGAGGGAAGCGATTCTGCAAAAGCATGGCCGCTCTAATTTGCATGGGTTACACTGCCCATGGCACACAGCATGCAAATGAGGAAAAAGCAATTTGACATTAGTCTTACCATTTCTCCCTATATTAGTGACCCATGTGGGAATCAGAACATTCAGTGAGACACAGGGGATTAGGGAGAAAGAAACTCATTGCAAGATACTAAATCCCATAGTTTTCTTATGGCCATATTCTCTCTTTATTTCAATCCAGACGTCTATTTGTCTAATTCACATGATGTAGGATTAAAGGTATGTAGGTGATTTAAATGACATTTGATAATCTATCATAATTGGTTTGAAAAAAACAACAACCCGTGATAAATACATACAATTAAATTATAATTATTATTTTATTTTTGAGAAAACAACAAACCCTCATGTTTCTTTACTGTCAGTTATATGTCAGGCATTACTATATTGGTTAAGACTAGGAGAGGAAACACTTCAGGTGTTTCATTTGGTCTAGAAATTTAGGAAGTTCAAGGTGTTAAGTGAAAGAGTCATTTCTTTCTAATTTCATAGAAACCGAAGGGAAAGAAATAATGACTTTTAAATTTGTTTTGAAGTCACTTGAATTGAGCCTTTGAAAATTCAAATTGTGCATTTTCCACCCAAACATGCTTTCTGGGCTTTCACACATGTGCATAGGTACACACATGCACGATCTCAATCTCAGTAGATGTATTTGCCTCATCCATCAAAATGAAAATAGAATTGCACATACTAAAAAGACTAAAAGGTGTTTAAATATAACACATACCATTAAAAAACAGGAAAACTGCCACATAGATAAGACTTTATGCAAATTTACTAGTTTCTTTGGCAATGTGCCAAAATAAGAAAAGCTAATATTCAGATTTCAGCTTTTTACTTCTTATTTCCTCATGGCAATTGCCAGTGTTTATCTTTATCAAATTGAGAACAAAGTGAAGGGTATGCTATACTTGAGCACACTAGGAAAATATAGTCTATATATTTGTTAAAGCTATGAGAGAAAAAGGATATTATAATCCTTCAAACCACTAAAATAATAACAAATTAGATGTTTATTTTGTGTTCTTTACGTTAGGACCATCAAAGAATATAATCAGCAGTTAAAATGTTACATGTCATTAAAAATACACTATTATAATTTAAAGAGAGAATATGGTTTAAAAGAGTTTATTCTAATGTTAATAATTCTGAGTAAAATATTAGCTATGATTTATTTACATTAATAATACATTTTCCCCATGGGTTGGTTTTCCTTATCTCTGACATTTCAAGACAAGACAAAGAAAATAAAAAAAATATTTAGATATTTTTAGCTGGTCCAAAGCCCACTGATTTAAAGAAACTCTCACTTGTTAAAATGACCCAAATTTTTCCAAACACTGTATTTAGGAACACTTTAAAGTTCTGACCTGGTTTATAATTTTGCTTTAATTAGATTTTTTTGTTTCTACATTATTAAAAAGCTATCTTTACTGAAACATAAGAAGTAATTGCAAATTCTTTTTTAAGTTTAATTTGGTAAGAGTTTGGAAGGTGAGACATACATAAAAATCCCTAGGTAACAATAATGAGTAACTCAAAAGTAACACCCCCAGTCAAAAAAAATCTTCCACTGCCAATAGTCTATGAGTTTAGCTGAAGTTTTGTTCCTTATCCATCCACTCTGGAAACATTTACAATAGCAAAGCTACAGGAAAGAGACATGATCTAAAATTGACATCACTGGGTTCAGATCCATTTTCATACACTTTATTTTCTGACAATACCAATTTTCTCCATATAATGAGTTTTTGTGGTAATTTATTGCTTGGCTGTCTCAAGCCTGGAGCTAAAAAGTATTTTAAAAAGTGCTATTTAATAATATATTTTGCATGAAAATATTTGAGAATATATAACTATAAAAGAAATATGACAAAATGGTAAGATATTTAGACAGAGCAAATGTGAAGATAGTTAAAAGACCCTTACCCAACAGTTTCTTTGATGTAACACTGTTTAGAATCAACTTGATATAATTTTTCATTCAAAAAACCTTTAATCTGATAGTTATGAATACTTTATATAGAGGTGCTTTTTTAGGTCTCTAAGAAATAATATGGTTTATTCAAATTTTAGTCCAATTTTTTTAACTATTAAAATAATAAAGATTTTAAAGCTGGTCTTTACATATTAAAATATATATATATATATATATATATATATATATATATATATATATATATATATTTTTTTTTTTTTTCTTTTTTTTTTCTTTTTTCTTTTTAGGAAATCTAAAGATACACCATTGGGGAAGTCACTTAACCTTAGTACCTTATCTAGTTATTGCTCAAGTTTTGTCCAAACTGTATGTGCTCTGGAATTTTTCAAATTCCTACATACTAACGAAAAAGCAGTGGTAAAGTCAAGCCAGTATTTGCTTGTGTATATAATCCTCATGCCACATATTTCATCGTGCTAAAGTAAAAAGAATATGCATTTTCAAAGGTTGTGTGAAATAATCACCCAATTGCTGCACAATCTCATATTCCATTAGAAAGTCATGCCAAATTAATGGACACTTCCCCAGGACACTTCCCCAGATGGATTTTAATGAAAGAAAAATCAAACTGTTAAATTAGCAATAACAGCAACAAGTTTTCAAAAGAGTTTTAAGACTTTTCATTTTAATCTAAATGGCAAATCAGTCACTGGAGAAGCCGTATCAAAACCCTGGAAAGGAGATGGGAGAAAGGTTTAATTCACGGTCTCTCAATTGTGGCACTGCAGACATTTGGGGCAGGATAATTCTCTATGGTGGGTTGTTCTCCCGTGCCCTATAGGATATTTAGTGGCATCTCTCTGCTGTAACCATAAGATGCCAGCAGCACGTCTCCTACCTCCACTTTGTGACAACCAAAACTGCCTCCTCAAAAATGTCACCTAATGGGAGGGAAAGTAGGGAAGAAATCGTCTTTGATTGAGATACTTAGGTAGAACCAAATAATCCTTTTTTTTTTTTTTTTTTTTTTTTTTTAAATAACCCTGTATTTTTAGTGGCTCAGATTAGTGATACTCAAGGGGTAGGGATATCAGAATTACCCAGAGGGATTTTTTTAACAACACATGACCTCAGAGACTTTGGTGACCAGCTCACACTCCTTCAATTACTCATAATTACTTATTTCTCTGTGGGACTCCTCATCTCTGTTCAGTGTGCTAGAGCAGACCAAAAATAAAGCAATATATAAAAGGCCTAAAATGTCCTGGGTTAACCAGATGGAACCCAGGAGAACACTGTTCCTCAGGACAGCCACCTCCATGGCAATTACTGGACTCATGAGATTTCTCCTGAGTTGTGCACGCACAACCATTTGATTGGCAGCCAGAGCATCAGAACACCATTCTCTTTCAACTGTTTGGGAGAAAACTGATAAAAGCTGTGCTGATCCCTGCCCTTTTCACTATTATGAAGGAAAGGAGCAAGGCTGTGGCACAGAGCAATTAAAAACCTTCCTCTTTTTCCATCCTATAAAAGCCATCCACACACTATAGACACGTAGAATGCCATTCTTTTATAAGCAATAATCCTTTAACCATAAATATTCCTTTCTAAATTACTCTGAGTGGTGAGGCAGTCAGAATTCTGAGAAAGTGAGGCTCTTACTGGTAAAGATTAGATGCATAGAAACATTCTTCTCCCACCTGCCAAAAGAACCTATGTCTCTGGCCCAAACCTTAATATGAGGACAACCTCTTGGCTTTACACAGCATGTAACACTTCATAAAATGCTCTCAAACACACGATCTTGAGTGATCTTAATTTTTTGAGCAAGGCAGGGCAGGGGTTTTTATTCCCATTTTACAGATGAGGACACTGTGGCCCAGAGAGATTATAAGACTAGTCCCAGGCAGTAATTTATTGGAGGAGCCAGAATTTGAACACAGTTTCTTCACTCCAGAGCCAGTGCTTTTTCCATATTATTTCACAAAAATAGTGCTCAGCCGAACTACAGCCTTAAAGACATAAGGGTAGTCTTCAGATTCCATGCAATAAGACTTTTTGCAAGGCTTGTCTCTTAAAAACAAAACAAAACAAAACAAAACAATATGAAACAAAACAAAACAAAGAACTCCAGGATGCTGTATTCATGCAGGTCTGACGAGCAGCAGTAAGGCAGTCACCCTTCTGAGCAAGCTACCTCAGATCGACTAAACCATATACTTTCCTGATGGAAAAATGTCTCTACAGATAAGAAAATAAAGTCACTTAGCTTGCCAGTATTCATTAACTAAAGTCGATGTTGCTGCTGCTGCTGTACTTAATGTCCCATAAAAGTAATCTAACAATACCCAGTAACTCCTTGTTTACAAATCACACACTATAAATTTGGAGTGCTCTAGAATGATGTCTCTTTCTTTGTTAGTGAAACCACCATCCCCTAGCAAGGCTGGCGAGGTCAAAAGCTGAGGCTTTGCTATTAGAAGATATTGGAATGAGAAACTCTGCCAATCACAAAGCACTAATGCTTATCTTTAGCTAGACAGGAACATTGGAAAAGTGACATTTTGACTTGGAAGGTCTCTGGAGCTTTATACGGGGGTCTGAGGGTCTTGGGAGGACTTGGATTGAAGGGGGTCTCTTCACAGTGGATCACTCCAAATGAATGAACTTTAAATCTGCAATCCAATTGGCCACTTCTCTGAATGTCAACATCAGGAAATCAGTTTTATATTTACGTTTTGCAAAAGCATGACCAAGAAAAGGTAATACTAACCTCATCGATAGCTTTCTTATAGCTCTGAGATAAGAACCCAATCCAGAAGAATCCACAGGAAGGGGGAAAGCCAGAAGACAGGCGGCAGGTTAGACACAAATGGGAATCGTTAGTACACAACCGATAAACGCAAAAGAACACAGAGAACCTCAACCCAGAATGGTGTAAATTCCCTTCATTGTCACGCTCACTACACTTTCTTAGTTTTAAAATGTAATAAACAGAGTAAACCAAAAAAAATTATTTCATAGAAAAGATTCTTGGAAAATTTAAGTGGATAACTCATCCCAAATGCTCTTATTTCTTTTTTAAAAGCTTTTGGGCGTCTGTTGTGTCACAGCAATGCAGCTAGGTTTCAAGTTATCAGGCCCCATGCCAGACCATGCTTATCAGGTTTTGATCCCGAAAATATAGTCCTAGAGACATGAAAAGCAGCAGAACATTATAATATTAATTCACATGGAAAATAATATGTGGAAAGGGCAGACTAGACAAGAGAAACCCATACAAAGTGCCCAAGTATCCTTCACTGCTAGTTCAGCACCCTTTTGTCAAAGTTGCTGAGTAGGAATTATGGAATGATCTGAGTTATTTGCTAATGATCCACAAATACCTAAAAGCCGATAAGCAATCCAAGATCTATTCACGTCTTTCCTTATCAGGCATGACTTCCTTCAGGATGCTTCTAGCATCCATTCTTATTAATCTCCACAATGTTTGTTGCAGTCATGAGTGTACGCCCAACTACTGTTCTGTGGGTTCTCTGGTAAATTGAGAGTTTAGAATTCTTTGAGAGAAAAGTACTCACAGCTGGTCGACTAGGTCGGGTAACATCCCTGGATTCTTCTGGTTTCCCCTTGGATGGCTCATGGGGGAGCATGGGTGATCCTTCTGACTTACTGTTGGCTAAGAAAAAACAGGGCCAAGAAAGATAATGACCGTCAAAAAGTACTGGCTCCAGTGCATGAGTTCTGTGGCGAGTCATCCTTCAGGATCACTCAGGAGACACATCATTGACTGAGGCAAATCCCCAAGCACATCCATGAACAAACCGGAAATGGTGAGGCAAACTAAGGTAAGCAGTCACATTTAGGCCTATAGCTCGGAAGTTGCCACGAATAATGAGAACTCTAGCAAGCACAATCGCCACTACCATTCACTGAGCAGTAGCTGTGTCAGGCCTAGTACTTGACACTTTCTGTGGCAATTCTCTCATTTAATTCTCACTCCAACCCAAGCATGCGGCACATTTGCCTATGTTACAGTGGCACACAGACTTCGAGAGATAACATACTGGCCTGCGGTCATGCTGAAATGATGGGCAGAGCTGGAATTCTGTCTGATTTCTCAAAGTCCTATTCTCAGTTAGGATGCTAAGCTAGTTTCTACATTAAGATGTGATGTTTGGTTTCTTCTTTTACCACTTACCCATGAGGACAGGTTATTGTGATGGCATTTTGTGGAAAACAATAGAAACCTATTTTATTTGATGGAATGGTTTTTAAACGGTAGGCGGAGGGAGTTGTCTGGATCTTTTCAGGAAGAAAGAAAGAGGCAGGGGCAGAAAGCAGAGTGTTGATGATAAAGGGGAACGACCCTAGGATAGAGATACAGAGCAAAGGTAGGGGAGGGCTCCCTGACAGCTACAGAGTGAAGAACATCCCTCCCGATTTATGAGCTTGTAGGTAGAGAAGAAGCAATTTAGGGCGGGAGAGATTCTTCCGTTTTGTTTCCAAGTGGTCTTTCCTGGGCAGGGGCATACAAGGGATATAAGAGTGCTTTTAACCCAGAAGAACTAGATCAAAGGAAAGAAGATAAGAATTAAACCTGAACCAGGTCAGGGAATTTTCTTCAGCATTTATTCTAACTGAGGATATTAAGTTGCTTCTGGATAGAAAAAAAAATGGTAAGGGAATGGTAGTTTTCTATATTAAGCAAATTTACATTTGGATCAAGGTAACAAAAGTATACATGGCTGCGCCACTGATATCAGAAGAATGCATCCTGGGGCCCACAGGCTAGTCTGTATCCCAAATCAGAGATGTACATATAGCACGTCAGGTGTCAACCTTTCCAAAACGGACATACAGTGATTTTATTTATTAAAACCTGGAAAAGATATTAGGAGGTAAAATATGATTGTGTCTAATGAAAAAGCACAAAGAAAAGTGAGTGAATGTTGATCAAATTTCACTTTAAAAAATCCTGGTCTTTATTACTTGGAAGCAAAATTATCTTCTGAAGAAGGTTATTCAGAAAGAGCACATTCATATTAGCTAAAAACAATGTGTTGTCTGTGTAATTAGCTGGACATATTAATGTTTTTCACGAAATTCCTCATTAATGAAAACTGAACAATGATGAATGACTTGAATTAAATAGTCAGAGGCTACTTTTCACCTCTTTAATATTAATAATAACCAGAAGAGTCAAATACACTTCTTAAGTCAAATATTTTATTTCTTCTCTAAAGTGTATATGTATTCCATATTAGTCTTTATTGAATTTCACTTTGAAAAATAACTGGTATTCTGAACTACGTTCAGAATATGAAAAGGAACTATGGCACAATGTGAAGAATACTTGGGGGTACACGAAACTCTAACTAGGCAATCCAATGGAAATGGTTAGTCAGGTGACTAGCAAGTGATTGTATTTTCAAATAAGACCAATATTCTGTCCAAGGATTTAGTCCTCACCAGATATCACATGTACAATTGGGGATGGTGGCCCTCTCCTTTAAGGATATTGATGCTGAGAGCGGTTAACTGGCTCTTCAGTATCACACAGGGGTGGCCAGACCAGGAGCAGAAGTCACAGAAATCAGACAGTAACCTGATTCCCCACCCATGGCTCTCCTCCCCAGGCAATGTTGTCAGGGAGAGGGAAGGGAAAGCTTTACCTCGAACCCTGGTCCGTTCACTGGATCCTGCTTGTGATCCGGGCTGAGAGCCTCCTTGGGAGCTGGGCTGAGAGCTAGGGGTGCTGGAACTGGAGGAACTGCCACTGCTGGTCCTCTGCAAGGGGCTCTCCAAGACGGGCTCAGTTCTCCGGAGGTCAGGGTTGCTGCAAGGACAGCAGAGCAGTGACTATACACACTCAAGACCTCATCAATAGGGGGCACAAGCGCAATCCAGTCCCAACCCCAGTGCAAAGGAATAAAGAGAGTGCTTGTGTGACCTTGAGTTATACATTTAAAAAGAAGAGCTTTGCAATTAAAGGGGTCCATGGAAACGATAGTCATGCCATTCTCTGTAAAGCTCCTGGCCAGATACTGGATCTGGATAGGACCAACTCTTGACCCAACTTGTAGAGCATCACACAAACATATTAGCTCTGAAATGGTGACTCTTCAAAGGAGGATTCTTTGAAACATTTTTCCTGTGCTCAGTGTAAAAAACTTGAAAAATATTAAAAGATAAAAAGAAGGAAGCAACACATGCAATCTCAGAACCAAGAGATATTCAACTATATTTTACTGTTTGGTATATTATCTTCTAGTCTATTTTCTTTTGCATATATGAAAGCATGCTGTATGTTCAGTTTTGCAGCTTACTTTCCACCTCATAACAGTGCAATGTGAGCAGTTTCTTATGCTTCCAAAAAAAGGCAAGGCTGTGTAACAGTCCATTATATAGAGGAATTAGTTTAATACTTCCTCTATTGTTAGATATTAAGGTGCTTCTAATATGTTGCTGTGACGCAACAGTGAAATAGCTATCTACATACATACATACAAATATCCAATCACTTCTCTCTTCCCTGGAATTGGATTTCTTGGGCGAAAGCACATGGACAGGGGTATGTGGGTGTTTGCATAGGTCTGTATGTGAATGTATAAAGGTGTTAGCAGTTTTTGCTGAGGTGTATGACATGGTCCACCTGAACAAATTCTTACCGTGCTATATTATGAGCAGTTTGCTAATTTATAAAAAAATACGTATCTTGTTTGAATGTAGTTTAAAACATTACTACTGAGGTAGCTTAATTTTTCACTCATTTATTTGCCATTTATAATTCCTTTCTGTGAATTGCTTAATCAAGTTCTTTGCTTGTATAGCTAGTGGTGTATTTGTATTTTTAAATTTTTTGCAGGAAGTTTTTATATACTTTGGCTATTATCAAAAGGAGGTGTGTTTTCAAATAGTTATCAAGTTCTAATTCAAGAACAAATTAATTTAGTGGCAGGCTACTAGTCCTACTTTTTATAAAATCTTACTGTATTATTCACTTTCATATCTTTCCTGCTCCCAAAATTGTGGTGTTTATTCACTCACTCAGTTGGTCTATATTCAGTACAGGGTCAGGCATTTGAGATATGGTAATGAACTGGACACAGCCGGGCCCTCGGCCAGCTTAGTCAGACATACATGTGTCTGACCGATTTCATGTGTGTAGCCTGCAGTGAACACAGGGCAATATGGGAACATGGAGTGGGGACACCCAGGCACTTTCAGTGATCACGGAATCTATACCAGACGAGGAGACATCTAAGAAGTGGTGGTGGGAGGCAATTGCTGAGGTTTCTATGACTTCGTTATGAAAATAAGCAGCATTTTCAAAGTTTCTACAAAAGCTCTTTCTGTTTAATTTACAACTCATAGAACTTTGCATTTTTTCTTAAATGTGTACAATAAGGCTGGGAATGGATAATTCAGTGAGACCTGTGACTGCCATCCAACAGCTAATGGGAGCCACTTTGATCCCCTCCATGTTTCCATCATCTTCAGTTCCCAAAGCAGCATTTCCCAGCTTGCTAATGGATGTGAAATCTTGCTAATAAACCATAGTGCTATGATTTTAATGCAGTGACATATCATATTAAAATGTAAATTTATGATTTCGTTTTGCTCTTCCCATTTCAAAAGCATCAACGGCATACCAAGCATTCTGCACTGTGTTGAGTGTCAGATGTTTCATACATGAACAGTTGCAAATTAGTCGACCAAAAACCTGGCCACAAAATGACAGCCATATACCAGCAACTAGCAATCCAAATAATATCTTTTTGAAAACACAAGACTCTTGTTTTGTGGTAATGTATCTGCTAGAAATATTTGTTCGAGTTACAAAAATTCTTAAATATTGGGTTGTTGGAAAACATGGCTGGTAGCCCTGGAAAACATTATATGCAAAAGTAAATATATCCTCATAACTTATTAATTTTGATCATTATCAATGTAAAACTTAAGACAATATTTATCTTTTAAGATTTTATGGTTGCTAAGTTGACATAAGAATAAAATCATCTTCAGAAGTGATTGTTGGTAAACTTCAGGAAAACTTTAAAAATTCTTGGATATTTTTATGGCACTCCTTTGTATAGTGACTCTTTTTGTGGAAATTGTTAGCATCTAATTGACTGAAATGGATTTGGATCCATACTAGACATAACCCTGATTTGGAGAATACCTAAAATGATAAATGTATAATACTTCTGAAATATACTACATTTCAAATTTTTCATTGTTCATAAAGAAACAATACATCTTCTTTAATTCCCAAATAATGAATTCTTCCCATTTTCCTTTTATTAAATAGCAATTGTCAGGAGTTATTTACGTATTATTAATAAATTCCAAAAATAATTTTTTTCTAAAAATTGTATTGCTAAACAACTATATTGCAAATTAAGGGTGATGGACATACTAAAGTTTTTTGGTAGTTGCTCTCATTTTGTTAAATAGTACTGTAGTGTTCTTTGTATTAAAAAAAAAAAAATCTATTGAGAAAAGGGTGGCTGTGAGTCCTGAACTTTTTTCCCTTGTGGCTGTGGTGTGATAGGATCTAGCTATTAGCTCTAACATAGCACTCCTTTGATCATTTAACCAAAACCTTTCTATTAAGCACCTACTTTCTGAGACTCATTGGACCAGTATGAGGGATAGAGGAGAGAGCACAGGTCCCAGGGCAAACAGTCAAGTTACAACACAATCCCAGAGATGAGACATGTGCCGTGGAGAGAACAGAGAACAAGGCAATAAATACTCTGTAGCTGTGTGTGAATCTGTCCATATTGTTGGAGTTGTGGGAACAATGAATGCAGCCTGGAGCAGTCAAGGTGGTATCAGGAAGGAGACAGGACTTGACTGGGCCTTGAAGGGGTGAGCAGAAGACTGGGGGAACAGCCTGAGCAGAGATACAGGGGCTGGGGTTTTCCTAGGGGCCATTGGAGTCGAGAGGACACCGCCCAGGTGGAGCACCAAGTCTGTTAGGAAACCCTGGAGGAGGGGGGTCATCAGAAGAAATGAGGGGCTTATGCAGCAATGGCCCCTAAAGCCTGGCGGAGAACATGGGCCTCCCAGGGTAGGTTTATGAATGACTGGCCAGCAGAGAGGCAGGCTGACCAGGTAGGACGTTACTGTCACGTCAATTGATAGGCCTGGGCCAGGGCTGCCCTAGCATAAAAGAGGGGCGTTAGTAGAACCAGCTGGGATGAGCGTGCATCTCTGATGGGACTCAGAGCCTCTTTCTGTGTGAAGTTCCTCGGTCCCCATGGACATAAGCCCTGACCTGGGCCTCGTTAGCACAAGTCCTCCCATGGCAGCGAGCCAGCACGGGTGCTGGTCTTAACACGGTTGCTATTTTTGCTGCTGAAGAGTAAAAGAAGTATTTGGTTTCTATGTAACCACACAGAAATAGGAAAAACTTTCAAATGCCTTTTCTGTCTTACTTTTTTTTTTTTGTAAAGTATGAGTATTTTGAACAAATGTCATACTGTTCACATTTTTCTCTTCCTTATTATGTAGTAATATATAATCTAGGCTTGGGGCCAAGGGGTCTGAAAAAAATGCTCTTAGAGGGGATCGATTTCAGAAGAATTCTCTTCTTCACATATTAACTGAGCCTACTCAGATCCAAATGTGCAAAAACTTGAAAACATTCATATAACTTTCTTTAAATTGCTAACTTTTAGTTCAGACATTTGTCATCCCACAGACAAATGTGGGTTTGGTCTATAAAACATACAGGAAAACGAAAAAAAGTGTGGCAATTGTTCCATTTACTTGAATCATATAAAAAGTCAAAACAAAATTAGGATTACAAAGTGATTTCCTGGCCCCAATACTTGGGCCAAGTCTGTAATTAACTGGCTGACTACCAAAATTCACTATACTTTGTTCTTTGATGACACAGCCAATGAGGATAAAGGAACCATATATAAGAAGATGGGTTTGGGATGGAACAGATAATTATTTTTTGAAATTAAGCATTTAGTCATTGGGGTTTGGGTGTTTCTGGCTTAATTTAAATCTTTTCATAAGCTGAATGTACTTAGTTGATCAAATTTTAATTTGCTTTAAAAGAACCCATGAATCAAAATGAAATGGAATTTTTTGAAGTGGCATTTTAAGAAATGAACAAATCAAATCTTGATTTAAACTCAAGTGATCACCTGGCCAACATAAAACATTTGGGAGTCCACAGAGCAGCTGAGAACTACCCTTTGATCTTGCCTCCTGAGCAATGCCCAGCTGCACATAAGTGAGAAGGACAGGGTACAGTTGATGGAATCATGGTGATGCTGTTTTTACCCAGACTTTAGCTGTCTAGGAAAGGAACTGTTAAAACACATGATGATACTAGTTCTGGCTCGAGTAGGGTAGTCTGGGAGATATAAGTAGGTCCCACGGGACAACAACCTTTAAAAGATAGTGCATATCACAAGCTCAACAACCGTTAGATTAAGAAGAGCTGTTACTAGACTCTGTAAACTACATGGGGAGAAAGATGGAGGCAAAATGGTGCTGTGTCACTCAACGGATCATGAGTCCTCTTTCTCTTGGGAAAATGACGCAGCAATGTCAGCTGCATTCATTACTACAGTGTTTCCCCGAAAATAAGACCTAGCCGGACCATCAGCTCTAATGTGTCTTTTGGAGCAAAAATTAATATAAGATCCGGTCTTATTTTACTATAAGACCGGGTCTAATATAATATAATACTGGGTATAATATAATACCAGGTCTTATATCAATTTTTGCTCCAAAAGATGCATGAGAGCTGATAGTCTGGCTAAGGTCTTATTTTGGGGGAAACACGGTAACAGCATCTCATGATGCTAAAGAGTGAGGATTCTGGTGCAAAAGCTACCAGGTTTCAATTGTTGGCTCTGTCTCTTACTAATTTTGTCACCTTGGGGAATTTACTTAACTTGTGTTCATCTCAGTTTTCTCATCTGTAAAATGGAGGTGATTATAGTCACTACCTCAAAGAGCTGGTATATGGTTTAAATTAGTTACCATCTGCAACGTACATTGAACAGTACTCTGCATATACAGGTGTTCCAGAAGTGTTGACTGAATAACGAAAAAAAATAATAAATCGCCCCAAAGTAGAAAGCAGGGATCCACAGGGGTGGCCCAATAACAGTGTGTTGACCAACTGAAGGCAGCACAGCTGTACCTCCTCCATATCGTATCTATTTAAAAACATGTTTTCTATAGTGCTCTTTTTGATTTGGTGGCATGTGCAGACAGTGGCAGAGTGACACAATAGGCAGTTTTCTATGTGAGAAGAAAAGCTATTGAAAATAGTAAAGCTTTTTTCCCCCTCAGGTTATAGGTGCATGCTTGTATATGTCCATTTTGACTCAAGAGTCTTCTTTCTCTTCAGAGTACTGAATAGTTTATTGATTAAAGCACACTGTTTCCCAAATTATCCAAAACACAACATACATTCTGCAGTTACTATATAATGTCTTGCACCCAGTAACTGGAGTTCATTAGTACTGAATTCAGGAAGCAAAACTTCAACTTCTTAACCGTTAGGCTCTGCCTTCTTTTTCTTCACTGGTTTAGTACAATAGTGGTTTCTCATTCACACCACAATCTACACAGGCAGAATGACTTTCCTTGTGGCTGTTCTCCAACTGGTGACTCAAGAAGTAGAATTGTGACCCCAATAATACCTGTAGCCTCAAAGAGCAGCAGGTATATTACATCCTCTGACCCATGGGCCCCAGAGTCAGGCCGCCTTGTCTGAATCATGGGGTCCCAGGGTAACATGTAGGTCCTGCACATAGCGGGTCCTCAATATCTATTGAGGAAATAGCAAAGGAAATAGAAAACATAATAACAAGACATCCTGAACCTGGCCCTTATTACACATGTAATCTTTCTGGGGATCCATTCTAACTTTACTAATTTTCTAGTGTCCCTTCACAGTCATTTGGAAAAGGCTGGGAGGACAAAAGGAATACTGACCAAGTATAAGAAGTATAGCTTAGAAGCATTGTAAAGGATGAATTATTTAAAAGCAATCTTTTTTTATGGCTTTATGGATGGGCAGCTGTCTGACAAATGGTACAAAAACAACTCTGAGGACCCCATTAGGACCATCAGAAAGTAGGAGAGTCTCTGTGTTACAGTAATGGTCCCCAGTGAATCACATCTCCCAGTGTCCATGCTCCTGTGTGTTTCCTTTATAGTATATTGATTCAGGGCTTGACCATGTGATTTGTGGTGGCCAATGGGACATTGGCAAAGATGATGCAAGCAAAGGCTCGAAAAGCACTTGTGCTTTGGGGCTTTCCTCTTGGAATGCTGTCCTGAGATCGCCAAACAGTAAAGAAGCCCAAGATGAAACACCACATGAAGGTGCGGCGGACCCATCACCTCGGGCAGCTGCATGAATTAGCTCAAAACAGACCAAGTGAACTTCTTAGTGAACCCACAGAATCGTGAGAAATAATAAATTGTTACTATTTCAGGCCACTAAGTTTCAGCGTGCTTTATTATGCAGCAAAGGTGAGCTCAAGTTATATCTGCCACAGAAAATAAATGAAATCCTGAAGCTTTTAAAAATGCAATCCAATGCAAGGTCTGATTCACATCTTAAACGTTGGTCACTTGAAGACAGGGGATGTAGCTAGAAGCAGACATGTTTGGTAGGATTGTTCCATGTGGCAGAGATGGGGATTCTCCATCCTCCCCATTCCCCATAATCCCTCTGACTTTCACTGTAGGTAAGTAATCATTACCTTTTAGCTCAGTCCCTTCCTACTTTCTTTGTAAGCACAAAATTGCTAGGCTTCATACAAAGTCTGCATTCTTTGCACAAGGTACAAAATGTGTTTCTGAGGAAAAAGTACATGTTTTGCAAGCCACTGACCACCAAATGTCAGCTATCTTGGGCCCTGACGTCATTAAAATAACACTTTGGGGGAACAAAGAGCTGCTTTTCATTTGACTATGTAGTGATAGTTCTCCCTCTTTCTTTTTGGTTGATAGAAGGAGAGAGACTTAAAGTTGAAATGATGCTTGATATATTGCAACTAAAATTCTAAGCATCCGATTTAGTGAACACAGCCTCGAGGACAGAGTTCAAAGGAGAAGCAGCACTGATACCTAATTGGGGCTTCTAGTTGCTTGAAGAGAGCTACTGAAAATGTTCAGGCTGGCTCCCTGGTCACTGGACAGCCCTGTCTTCCTCATTCCTCCTTAGCAAAACCAGCTCAGTGTGCATCTGACAAGTCACTGGGAAAAAAATGGCTTATTCAGAGCTTCCTGCAATTGGTAATTCCACTCAGAATGGGTTAGCTTCTTTGCCCTAAAGGGATTCATGTTCTTAGCACAGTTCCATCTTATTTATGGACTGACCCCTTCCTAAGGATTTTCATGTGAAGAGGAAAATTAAAGCTTTATGATTAAAAGCAGTTCATATTTTAAAGATATGTATAAATAATCATAACCTTTACTTCCAGTCCCTCCTTCTCTCTTACTAGCAAGGGACAGTCCTTCTCTTATTGTGAACACAGTGAGGAATAAAACAGCCTGCCCAAGCTCATTGTTTTTATAGTCTCAGCAGAGGCCATTTGCTATTTCAGTTGGTCCTGAAAGGGGGTGTATTCATCATGAAAAATCTGAAGGAAGCTTGACGAACTACAGCAGCCAACAGCATCTGTTACCACATAAAATCTGCTCAGACACTGTAAAGATATTGTTTACTTTCCAGCTTCTCTTGAGACCTCTACACCAGCTGGTAGGTGGATGCAACTTCCTGACTATAGGATTACACATCGTTGATGGAAACTTCTAGGAGAGCACAGAGCACCCTGGAAGCCTAACTGTATTTCAGTAACCCTCCATAATGCCAAAGAGGGAATTTCCTCTTAAGACCTAGTCCTTCTGTAATTTGCCATGCTGGGGAAACTCATTACCGATCATTATTGCATTTCTTTGGCAATTACTTTCTAATATCTTAATGGTTCTTGACTTGATGGTAAAAAATCACCTCAAACTATTTTTGTTTTGTTTTGTTTTGTTGACTCCATGAAATGGTCTCTGAAGTAACAGTTTGGGGAACTACAACCAGACTTATATTTATAACTTTACTTCCAAATTTTAAAAACTGTTAGGTAAGGTATGATTGGCTTTTGGGTCGTTTCATTCATTCACTCACTCACTCACTCACTCACTCACCCACGAACCCTCACTGTACACTGATTTCTATGAAAGGCTACTGCAGAAATAAAAGGCCTGTGTTCTGGCCCACCAGAGCTTACAGTCCAGGTGGCCAGTCAATATGCCTCTGAGGTGAAAAAAGACTAAATTTATTTGTAGGAAAGCAATTGGAATGATAGGTAGGGGCCTTCTCTTTTCCCTTCACCATCTTTCTCCTTTACCTTGCTCTGATGGGTTGAGATCCTAGTCTGGGTCCCAGAGCACTACCATTTCCAGGAGAATTCTTTCTGGCTAATGCTGGGGATATAGAAGTTGTTCTTTGAGGCACCTGAAAGAAAAGCAGAATTCAGAAATATTTTCCATAAAATAGTTTCCATAAGCTACTGCCTGAAAAGCAGCCCACTTCTTTTGAAAGATTTGCCAGAGGTCACAGAAATTACCAGAAACAGGTAAGAAACATCTTTCATTTCTCAAAGAACTATTTAACTCCTTAAATAAAATCAAACAAAAGGTGCTGAGGCACATTCAACAACCATTAATGAGTATGGTCCTGACACAGAGGAGACGCGCTGGGATGAATACCATGTGAAGATGGAGGCAGAGATTGAAGCGATATGTCTATAAGCCAAGGAACGCCAAGGACTCATGGTAACGACCAGAAGCCAGGAGAGAAGCATGAACAGATTCTCACGTAGAGCCTCCAGAAGGAACCAACCTGCCAGCATCTGGATTTCAGAATTCTAGCCTCCAGAACTGAGAGAAAACAAATTTCTGTTGTTTTAAGCCAAAACAAACAAACAAACAAACAAAAGGAGTATGGTCTTGAATTCTAAAAACAAATTTAAAAACAGACCAAGCTAATCATTTTCATTCACTGAGTTTAAATAATTGACCTCCTTTTGTGCAAGAGTGGTGGAGACCAGAAACTTCTTTAGGGTACCATACGATCACCTCATCATTGGAAACTGCATCAGGTGGGAGCCATCCAGATAAACCAAGTTCCATTTTTAGCTCACATCACAACTGATAAGCAGATAAGGAAATGATGAAATGTGGTGAGCAACTAGAGTATCAGGCTAGAACTTGGGACATAAGCCATGTCAGTGAGCTCAGAGAAACTACTGCAATAGAGCCTGCAATCAACTTGCAATTACTAATTAAAAACAAACAAACACCAAAACACAGTGCTTTGGAAGATCAATCTGCAAATGTAAAAACAAAACAGGATCAACTCTGAAAATACTAAAAGGAGCTTCAAAAAGACTGTAAGTACCGATCAGGCTAGCAGGGACAGTGGGAAAATGCATCATTAGTGTATCTCGCAAAGGACCTAAGGTAGATTTCAAATATTCCTTATTTTATGAAACATTTTTAATGAAATCAAATATGATAAGTGTATTAAAAGAGTTCAACGTGAAGGGAGAGTAGAGGAAAAACTTACTTTATGAAAGTGAACCAGGAAATGAAAATGTAGATGTCTCGTGATAGCTGATTGGGTTAAACATTTGCCAGGTGCTTCAATGTCTATTCATTTCTTTTCTTGGGGAGGTGGGGGAGGACTCTTTTAAAGTCATTTTGTGTTTGTACTAGATATTTAAAAAATATACTTTGTTCTAATATTATTAATATGTTAAATGATGTTAACATTAATATTGTGTTGGTTATTAGAATACATTTTAAGATAAAGAGCTAGAAAAATGAGTCAGTGAAGTGAAGCAGAATGACCAAATCAGTGCTCCCACCTGCTCAAATTAAATATTACCACTACCATTTTTTCCCTTTCGTTTTCAAAAATTAAATAATTATAGAGAAGAGTCTAATGAATTAATAAAACCTGAAATCTTTGTATTGATCTAAATTTTTCTCCCAGAGTTATAAATGGATGCCTGCATGTTTTTAGAGAATGGACCAATGTCATCCATTTTCAGTATCCCAGCTCCTGGGTCTTACTCTTCTTCCCATCCTGTTTTCCCTATTGAACTTTGCTCCCTTAATGATATTTTCTCATGGCATCTCTGCTTCCACAAGAGGAAAACACCAACAAAAAAACATTATCAGATATTTTCAATTTCAAAATAATGGAAATCCTTTTATATAATATGTTTTTGAGGGAAAGGTGAGGAAAAATACTGGAGAATCACTGGGTTAAAAAGCGTGTTTTTTCCCCCTTCTGGAATCAACAATGGCATTGATCCCTGGAAACTGTGGGACATTGCATTTGTCATAGCTCCTATGCTGAGTTCAGAAGAAAGGGGAATCCTGAACCAGGAAGAATGTGGTGCAAAAATTTCTCCAGTATTTTTGTGCAATTCTTCCAGGCTTTCTGTAGTGAGATGCACAGCCACATTTCAGGACATTTTTTGGAATGAGTACCAACTTGGTTTAGGCCAAAAAGAAAACAAAAGAACCAAACCCAGGACTGTTCTGTCCAGTGGGATGACTGGTCATTTTACCCTAGTTTTAACCTTAATAATTAATTAAGGTTGGAATTAAATTATGACATGGCCTAGTATTCTAGGAGCAATACTATCTTTTGAATACCTGAAATCTGTTTTCACTTTGAATTGGTAAAAATAGAAATAAATAAATTTTCTACTGTTTAACTGCAAGTTTTCAATCTGTCTAAGAGTAAATTCAGTCACCAATGAAAATATCCATTATTCTGTTTCTTAATATGGATAGTAAAATAACAGTGTGGAAGGCTTGGGGGTGAGAATTCTAATTCTGAATACAGGGTACATACTTCCAAGTCATCCAATCAAACTGAACCTGTTTCTTTGGGGAAAATGCAAGTCAGAAACGATAAATGACAATCCAAGTCCTAACTTGGGAATGAGGAGTGACCAAAACAGACGTGAGAAGGGACCATGCTTTGGCATTATAATGTCCATTATTATGAAATGTCTGGAATTGGGGTAATAATAATGAACAAGGATGACAGTAATGACGATAAGAACACCCCAGGAATGTTACCTTTGGTGGAATGTCTTCTTCCTGTCGTAACCAAGAGCTTCGGTCAAACTTCTCAATGCGAGTGGGAAGAGGAGGGTTTTCCGAGGTGGGGTCCGAGTTCTGGCGTGGCATCTCAATGCGGTGAGAGGTCACGTTCAGAGCCTCTTGAAACCCGGACAGGCCCTTGGTGGGCTGCTCATGCACTGACTGGGAGGCGGTCAAAGCAGGTCCCTGGGATTTTACAGCTACCAGATGTGGGATCTAAACATCAAACCAACATCAGAGTGAGTTTATTAGAAGAAGGAACAGATCAGCTAGTACCTCCCTCGGTGGAAGGGAAAACAAATTTTAGGGCACAAGAACTGGAGTGCATAGAGCCCGTGACCGCTAACTACAACCCGCTCTTAAAAGCTCTTCAAAATTTTCCATTTAGAGCTATCGTTACCTTACAGCTGAACCAGTGTTCCTGGCAAAAAGTTAAATGATTTATTTGGGGCTGCTAAGACGTCAGTGAAATACGTGTGATGATAATACCAATAACTATTTTTAGTGAACATTTATTGACCAGCAATACATTTACAAGCACTTATCTTCTAATAATATTAGAAAAGTCATTCATTACAACCCCTAACCTGGACTTTAGGAAGTGCTATTGCATTGTAAAACAGAAATTGCCCTGAATACCTTACTTCTTATGAATTCACTAAATCCACCATGAGGTGGACACAATTATTTTCCTCATTTTTTCACAAGAATGTAATGTACAGAGAGGTTAAGTAATACCCTAGATTTCACAGCTAATACGTGGTGCTGGAGCCTGGATTGGAATCCACACATCCCCTCCCCGCCTCATGCCTAAGTCCTGATATCCTGCTTTGTGGCTCTTACCACCTATGCTATTATAAACCGCTTAACACCAGGACACTTCTTTCAGAGTTGTAAGTCTCACAATTTGGCATGTGGTGACATTTTTCATGCAGTAAAGACATGTAGTCTTTTGGTGGAAATGTGGTGCTTTAAGATAAATCATTAAAATCTAGATTTTAGAGTAACTTTTGCCATTATTAGCACTGCTCACACTTCATTGTTCAAGCTCTGTAAGCTTGTCTCTTCCTCCATCACGAAGGTAAGCTCCCTGTGACATTGTAGCTCTGAGTCGAGTACTATGCCTGGCACGTGAAAGGTGCTCAATAAATCTTGGCTGGGGAAACATTTAAAATGTTTTCTAAATTCAATTGTTAATTCCACAAACATTCATTTAGTATCTGCTTTGGACAAGTGAACTATCAGACTCTCTTTGGCCTGAAATCTCAGTGCCTAGACTGCTGGGTAGGCATTTCCCCAGCCCCCCCACACCAGCCTGGCCCCATTCCTCTTGCCTGGAGCAGGTCTTATCCTGGAGCAGCCCCACCCCAGCCTCTTCAGACCCTCTTTAAACTGAAATCTGGAATCTTATTAATTATTGTTCAGAGAAAAATCCTCAAAGTCAAGTTCAGCCTAATGTTATGCTTCAATCAGAATAACACCGTAACCGTATATTAATGTTAAATATCATTAAATATATTAAATAATAATATAAAAACAAGCTATATTTTAAAAATATGTAGCACAAAACAGAACCTACTTTAAAAGAGCCAAAGAAATAAAGATAAAAATCAAAGCACCCGAAGAACACTTAATCCAATTAGCTATCACAGAATATCTACATTTTCGTTTCCTAGTCACCTTCATAAATTGTCGTAAGTTTTCCCTCCACTCTCCCCTTTTACACAGTAAAAGAACCTTAAAAGGTCAAAGTTAGAGGTTTCATTATTTTTTAAATTTCTTTTGTGTTTAAGTATAGTTGGTGTACAATCTTATATTGGTTATATTAGTTTTGGGTGTACGATACAATGATTTGACATCTCTATACCTTATAATGTGATCACCCCACTAATTCCAGTAATCACCTGTCACCGTGTAAATTTACACAACATTATTGACTATATTTCCCTTCACTTTTTCACCCATCTCCCAACCCCCTCCTATCTGGCAACCATCCCTTTGGTCTCTGTCTCTATGAGTCTGTTTTTGTTTTGCTATTTTTTTTTTTTTTAAAGATTCCACCTATAAGTGAAGCCATATATTTGTCTTTCTCTGCCTTATTTCACTTAGCATAATATGCTTAGGTCCATCCATGTTGAAACAAAGCTAAGGGTTTTAAAAGAGGAAGTTTGTGTGTTCAAAGAGAAGTTCCTATAAAAATGTATCCTATGGAAGGTCAGGCATGGAAAAATTACATGCAAATAAAACCAAGCAAGTACAAGATATGCTCAGCTGTCTGGTACTGAAAAATCTTGAACCTCATATAAAGGCAAACTTAAAACCAAGAATCCTTGTTTTTAGCACTACTCTTTTTAACTCTGGCTCACACAGCATGATATATTTCAAAGGTGACCTCAAAATATTTTGTGGAAGTGTTAATATAGGTAGATGCCTGGAAGAAATTTAAGACATTTGGGTGAAAACAGCTGCATTACCTGTATTTTTCACGAAATTCCATACTTGTCTCACTTCATTTTTGCTATACATAATCTAAAGAGTCCTCTAAACCTTCCAGAAATGTCCTCTTTTTCTAAAACTGGAGTAACCTTTTTCAAATAGCTTCTAACAGTGGTTCTCAAACTGAACAGTGCATCAGAATCTCGTGGAGGGCTCGTTAAACCAGACTGCTAGGCCCCACCCCAGGTCCGAGTGAACCCGAGAATCTGCATTTCTACCAAATTCTTGGGTGGTGCTGATGCTGCTGGTCCAGTGATCATACTTTGAGAACTAGTGGCTTTGAAGACACAATTTTATCCAAGTCCATTTAATTTTTCTGGTTTCAGGATCATGCCAAAATCCCAAGGAATAAACATAATGTAATAGTTTATATATCAAAGGTCTATATGAATTTTATTTTAGTAATTAAAACTAAAAAGATGTTTATTTCCACCTTGCAGAAACTTCCACGGGTTTCCAGAGAGGCTGATTTACCAAGAAGTGACTTCGTGGTTGGCTCAAAGTTAAGGATGGTACTTTTTCTTTCTCATCTCTTCCTCTACCCTTGAAATACAGTGGGGCCTCTTCTGTGGCTATAGATTCTATATTAAGGGCCATCATTTGACTGGTCCTTCGCCTGAACCTATGTTACAATCTCCTGGGCTTTCCGTCGGTTTAACGGTCTACCCTACTGAAATGACCGATGGAATGAAGGGGAGAATGTACCTGTGGATCCACTGGTCTGAGCATAGGTGGGGTCCGAGCGGGCTGAACCCCACTAATACTGAAGGACTCCGACCTTGGGGGCAGGTTGGGGTCAGATATCCTGTTGGCAACCTTGTGAGGCATGGCAGGTGAGCTCTGTCGATTGAGCCTCGATCGCTCTTCTACCTAGAAACAAAAACAACAAAGAAGAGAGCTTCAGTGGATAGATGGAGAGAAGCACACTTACTTCTTAGTAAGGATGTTCTGCAGTCAGCTGCACAGCCATTTTTCTGTCCCTCTGGTCAATCTGTTGGAGCCAAAACTCTCTCTGTCTGCTCTGCATCAAGAATTTGTGAAAAGTTCTGTCAGAGTAAACACTAACATGAAAAACACACAGAATACTTAAACCATCACCCTTCCCTTATCTTGTGTAATTTTAGTTAGCTGCGAATTTGGGACCTGCTTAAGAGTTCATCTTACATTGATTGGGATATTATCTTGCTGACTGGTCATAAAGCCACAGGGTCAGTGAGGGAGAGACAAAGGGAACTACTGTATGGCAGGCATTATGATTGCTTGGGGAAAACAGAAAATTGCTGTGAGTTGACTCATGGGACAGGGAGGGGAAGACCATGGGAGGGCTGACGAGAGCATCAAGCTGAGCCCACCAACCCCTCCACTTCTTCACATGCCCGACTGATAGGAAGGTGAGAGTTCCAGGTACCTTGCTTAATGAGCATGGCTTGTCTTAAATAGACTTCCTCTATCATTTTCTTTTTCTCCTTGAAGGCCTTTTCTTTTTAGTTGTCTCTCCCTGCTCACTAAAGTACTTTACCCCTCCTCATTCTTTCCATTTCCAGCTTGGGCTCCACTACCTGACTCTCCCCTTCCTCCTCCCTATTTCTCCACACATGGTCCTCATTCTTGCTTCTCCTCCTCTTCCCCTCCCCCACTTCCACCCTCTCCCCTCTCTGGCTGTGTCCTTGTCATTCCCTTTCTTGCAGAGTTTCTCTCAGCCCAAAGCAGATGACTGATCATAAGTGTTTCACAGGGAAGGCTCACAGTGCCAGGAAGGCCCTTCTTACAGGTAAAAGTTACCTTTCAAACTTCTTTGCAGCAGATAGACTGTTTCAAAGGACAATTTTAAAGGAACATTTAGAATCGACAAGATGGAGACTGTTAGACATGATTTAAGATCAATTTTTAAAAGTCTAGGGTTTTTCTTCCAGATCCATCTTGTCATCTCCTTTATTTCTTTAGGGTCAACTTAACAGCTGTACATCTCAAACTCACCAGGGCAATGCACTCCACCCTAATGACCCTTAATTCCTAACTCTCTTCTGCTGACTCACTGAGTATAACAAGAGCCTGTCATGGAACCCACATGTGGGTCCTCAAGAAATATGTGCGTGTAGCTACTAAAAGTCTACTCATTTTACTACTTGATTTGAAATAAATAAAAAACTTATTCTTTCTCATCCTTCATACTCCATTTTGAATCTTTTTAGAGGCAAACTCAGTCTCATATACAAAATAAGTTTGTTTTCTAAACTTTCATATTAACTGCAAACATTTTAACACGATAGGAAATGCTACCGAACAGACAACGGCCCTCCTGCCTTTCCTTGGGGGTAATTTCAACATCTCTTCCCCTTCCCTGGCTGTGCAGGGTACATACAAGTGGCATCCACTGCAGGGTACATACACTGCTTTTGAAATTCCATGTCCCAGAAGCTTATCACATACCAAATGACATTAGCTGCAAAAAGTCAGGGATATCAGCCAGAACATACATGCTTTGTGTATGTGTGGGTGCAAAGTATTACAAGAGCAGTGATCATTTGCAAAAGCAAAGAACAAAGCCAGCTTCGAGGTAAGACCACCGAAAAGAGAGTCTGCAAAGACAGTAACAGGTCAACTCAGACCAAGGCATTCAATGTATTGCTTTTTCAACTCCTAGTCTCTTTAAAAAGACGGTGACTATTCCCAGACCACTAGACTCAATAAAATATTAGCCATTTTCTTATTCCCAGGGAAGATTGTTAATAAATAAATCACATGTCCAAGCACCTGTCACTATCTGAACTCCCACCATCCAAACCACTGCTGTCTGAACTCAGGAATGCAAGAGGTTTGGACACACTTTCAGATTAACATTTGGCTATCCAAACTAGAGCTGCTTGTTACCTGACATTCAGGAACCACATACTGGGAGTACCAAAAAAATGTATACAAGTGGACACTGGTCAACGTTGCTCAAGCAGTAGTTTGCCGTAATCAGAAGAGTCTGGACACAGATGGTAACTACTTTGAGCACCTCTTGTAATTGCAGAAGTCAAACGTGACTTGTATTCATCTTTTGTTATTGGTATATATTGAGTATTACAATTTTAATACAGTTTTTCTTTCTTAAAATGTATATACATTTTTTTGGCACTCTCTGTATATTCAGGGAATAAAGACTACTCATCATTATTATTTTATTAACCGTAAAATATCTTCAGTTTTAAGTACACATTTAGAGACAGCACATTAAAAACAACAGTAGAAAAGTATGTCCCCAAAGGTTCCATTTTGAGCAAAGAAACTATTTTTTGAGATAAAGACTTCCTTTGGCAACTATCAGCAACAAGGCTCCAGCAAAGAAAGCATCTTTGCCTTTAATAGGACCACAGGCAGCACAGGCCCTAAAGCTGTCATTAGAAATGAACAGGGCAGGAAGTGGGGTGCTGATTTTCATAGGTAATTAATGGGTTCGAGTAGACTATAGATATTACTAATGTGCTTCTAGAAAAATTTCTTATGCTTTGTATCAATTAATTTAGACACTAAATCTCACCATTACTGTGTTTCAGTCTGTACCATTCTGAAATACATGGTATAAATAATCTAACGTTACACTTTGCAAATTATGCCAGAATGGGTCCAGTACAGTGAAATTTCCTGGGTTGGAGTTTGTCCAACGTAAAGTTGAAAATTTATGAGAATGGCGTAACAAGGAGGCCTCTGGCTATACACTTTGTCTCAAAAAAATCCTTGTTCTAAAGTATTTAGGAAGACACTGCTGCCCATTGCTTTTGCACTAAAGGAACAGCATGAGTATTAGAAGAAAGACATCAACTGAAATAATCTAATAACAGTTTCAGATGGACAGAGGAGAAGCTACAGAGTGTATCCAGGAACGGGCCTTTCTGATTATTTTGATACTGGGGAAAGTGCTGTCTCCTGACTTATCACATCTTATGTCTACTAACTGAACAGGAGAGATGTGAGTGAGACAAAAGAAGAAAGCGTCTCCTGCCACCCCCTCCCAGAATAAGGATACATGTGATTGAAAACTGGAGTTCAATAAAGATCTGTTTCAACCTGGCTTGTACAATACTCCAAAAAAAAAAAAAAAATCTATTAGCTGAGCCTCTTCTCCAACCTCCTGTTGGACTTAAAATACCAGAAGTACCACCAAAAAAGAGTGTTCTAGTTGCATCAGACAGTGTCAAGGTGCCAGACCGTAACCACAAAAGATAGCTGTTACAAGGGATTTCATAGGTGAAGGGATTATCAATGAATATAGAGAACAACATTAGGAGAGAGTCATCAATTATACTAAAAAAGCAACATTTTTCTTATTAAAAGGACTGTTATAATATCAAAGCTAAAATAACTCTGCAGAAATGCTATGCTATTTATTATAGCATTATAGGGAGAAAGAAAAAATAACTATGGTCTCAGAAATAAAATTCTGCTCCAGGCAGGGCGATGCTGCCCATTGGGTACTATAGGTGTGATGTCTAAGGCCTCTGAGATGCATCAAAGCTACATACATACAAAAGACCTGAAAATTAATGTGTTGATTACACGATTTGAAAAATTTTTTTCCAAAATAAATAAAAATATATTTAAACATGTGTAAAAGGAAACGTTATATCAATGTTGACAGTCAAATTGCTTTGTACATTTGAAAACAATTTATAACTTACAATGTCTCACTTAGCAATAATGAATATTTGCTAAGAGAAATTCAAAACAAAATTATAGGAGTAATTTTTAAAATGTTGACAGCAAAAATATATTTATTACATCATATGGGTGGATTTTAATAAGATTTTATATGTGGGTTTCTGAAGGTCGTAGAAGACCTTACTTAAGAGCTAATATGTGGTAAACTGCACACAGTCTTTTGGGAATTCCTTTTTACTCCAACTGAACAAAACAGTTTGAACTTTTGTCTATACTGACAATGCTGGTGAAGGAGACAGAATCAACAAATAACTTTGAAGTGCTCATTAGATACTTTGACCCTGTGCTCACTGCTCACATCAAGAGTTGAGTCATTGGCAAAACCACATGGGCAGATGGTTATCGAGCAAGATTGGGGATATCTCTTCTGTGAGGCCCCTTTGACGTCAGGGAAGACTCTCACTCATACGGAACGCTTAAAATGCAGTCTTGTCTGAAGATAAGGGCCTGGACTACTTTTCCAACATCCACTAACCAATGAGTCCAGAGAAACACACAGATTCTCATATGAATGAAGCACAGAACTTAAAAGTAATGAGGTGAATCTTGAGCAAGCTGAGATAGGAAATGAAGAAGTGTGCATCACTGCGAAGAGGTGGGTACAGGAGATGGGAGTTGCCTGGGAACTGCTCATGTGAAATCTAAGCCAGAAACAACAGAGGTAAAACATTTATTCCTTGTGGGCGACAATGGCCTTGGGAACAAAACATAAATATGCTGAATACTGGATTTCATTTGCATTTGTGAAGTGCCTACAGTTTCAATGGCAGATTCACATACATGTCCATGACCCCGCAGACTACAAGACACGGAGTACGGATGGGATGCTATACCTCAGGAAGGCTATGACTTGTTCCAGGTCACACAGCAAGGAAGTGGAAGGACTTGAACTCACACCCCTTACTGCTACCTTCCAGGTTTCTCTCAAGCTAAATCTTAAGAGAGATAATCAGGGATGGAAGAAAGATGGGAGCAGAGCTGTAAACTCTCTAAATGGTAATTTAGGAACCTCCAATATAAAATAACTCTTACAAAGAAAACAACACATCAGTGTAGAGCAGAAAAAACCAAGTGGAGATGGAGAGTTCTTATGTCCAGGGATTTCAGAGTCCAATGAGCTGACAGGACATAAAGAGATATCCTGGCCCATCCTCAGCCAAATAAAACCATGGCCAGGTGACTGGCAGGCATCACAGAGAGAGAACATGAGAGAATATTAAAAAAAAAAAAAATACAGTCTCATGTAGTACTCATGTTGACAGAGCATTCTGTCACTGCTGCGTATTGGTGCAAAAAAGACACAAAAAGCATGAGGGTGGGGTAGGAAGGAACACAGTTACTGCCAGGCCCAGACAATCACACACCATTTTAAGGAAAGGAATCTGTTCCATTATTTAAAAAGAAGGAATTACAAGAAAAGGAATCATTATCATTCAAAAAGTGACAGTGAGAAAAAGAAATACCTTCAAATTTTGCTGACGTTTAACAGAATCATACTGATGTTTTCACAGAACAAATGTGACTTCCATCCCAAATCAGAAAAGGCAGAGAATTTGAAAGGAATGAAAATAGCACCCCCCCACAACACCCCGATCCTCCTTTTAATAGAGACATTAATGTTCTTTTTTGGTTGAAATCTGAGAAACAAAGGGAGTGTTACATTCAGGATAGAGAGAATACTCAGTACAAGGAGAGAGGTAATAGCTCAAAAAGATTTACAAATGATCGAGTATTTTCTTTTGCTTTTACTGCATCCAACAGACTGATAAAAAAGGTAATGGGAAATGCGATGATGACTTATGCTCCACAAAAAAAAAAAAAAAAAAAAAAAAAAGGCAACAAAAACTAAGAGGAAGAATCATTATAACAATATTACACTGTTTATGAAAAAATGTTGATTTGGAATAAAGAAGAAAAGTAAGTATATGAAGAAGTAATCAAAGAAGGAAAAACCACCCTGATGAGAAGGTACAGAGTAGTGAGAAAACAAACACTGGAACAGATCACAGAGGAGTCTGCAGTGGGTAGAATATGGCTGGTGTCTTCAAGGGCACACAGGGCAAAAAGCCCCAATACTACATCACAGTAAACCATGGCCTGGGAACAGCTGCTTGCTCCCTCCTGGTAAGGAGATTTTCAAAGTTATACCCTGGCAGAGTATGCATTTGAAAAAGAAAATGGTATCTTTTATTCTACCTCCAGGAGAGAATTTAACCCACGTTGTTTTTATCAGTTGATAAGTAAGGTACTGCTGAGCTAGTGTTACTGTCCGTATCTCAAGTCTTGAAATGTGTGCTACTGTTTGGCTACCTTCCTACTATAAGAAAAGAAATCTGTAAATAATACTCTAAAAGAAAAGTTCATACATTGCTGATGATAAACATTAAAAGATTAAGAAGATAATCATCCTCACACTCATTTTTATTCCCATTTTAAGAAGTGGGTATTAAAAATAACAAGGAATCAAACCAAGGCAGACAATTATTTGTTCTTGTCTGTACACCAGTCACTCCAATCCCAAAGTTAGCACTTGTCACTCATTTTATCATCTAAATGTTTCATCTTTCTTCTAAAATATGAACACCCACTCTAAGACTTGGGAACTGTCTCGTGAATAGATTGATCGTTAGTTGGAAGCTGGACTATGTTAGGCACACCCAGGGGATAGGACTAAGTATGAAATCCCAAAAGAATGTTCCCACATGTCTAGAAGTGCATGAAGCCCAAAGGAAAAGCACCAGCTGCTAGGGAAGCCTGAGACCTTGGAAGATGTCACCCATCAGAGGTGACCCAGACTTATGCTGGCCAGGGAACCTCAGGAGTGCTTGATGACACAGCTATGTTCTTTGCATGCTCAACTGCTATGTTTCTTTTACTACTAGGAGCCTGGCCAGGAAACACAGGGGAATTAGGAGTTCTAGAAAACTTCCTTGGTAATAACTGCAAAGTTTTGCCCCTAGGAGTGTCACAGCTTCTGAAAGCTCGGGAACTATGAACTGGTTCTGAATAGAGAGGATAGACCAAGACATTTAATGATGAGGACAAGTAGTAACTAGAAAACAATTAAGTCAAAGTGGTTCAGTTCAAGTCAGAATGTATTGGGTAAGAGGTAGAAGGAAGGAAGTGGTAACTACACCAGATTTTTTCCCCCTTTCTGGTACATTTATGCATGAGGAAGCTGCGCAGGGGGAAGGAGGAATTCTGGGATGCTTTGCAAGGAATCAATCTTCTCCAATGGGGTATGCAGGTGTCCCTGTCCTAAACTTATGCTTGGGGCTGGGAACACTGAAAGCCGGGTGGTCATGAGTTAAGGAGAAGTCGTTTAGCGATGCAGCATTTGTCAGAGGAGCAGTGGTACTTGTAGGGATGCATGAATTCATGGCCCTCTTGCCTGAGGTCCACATGAGTCTCTAAGGCCCTCCTTAATTGCAGCAATGGACAGCTGGGGATTTATCACTTTGGAGATGTTGGGAGAGGACAAACAAATGACCTTAGATCCTAACTTGGTAGGTGGGCTACATTCTTGTGAGTGAGATCACTTTTGAGATCTCTCTATGGTCTTTGAGGCCTCCTAAGGCTTCAGTTGTACTTTAAGACCAAGTCTAATAGGACAAGCTGGTCCATGTTTCTTGCATGAGTGCTGCTCAAACAGAAGTCTTGATCTGGAATCATTAATTTCTGCAGGTGCTACCGTCATTAGCTTAGTAGAGGCTAGTTTTCCAGCCTTCTGAACATCTTCCATAATCAGGAGCTGTGAGTTTGGCTTAGCTGAGGGTTTCAACTTGGCATGGCTAGACAATGGTTTAGCAGGGGAAGAAGGTGGCACATCTCTGCCAGCCAGGATGCATGTCAACTGCTGTTTAATAGCATAGTGATTCTGCTTAGCTGGAAGAACAGGTGGGTTATTAAGGAGTCAGTACTGCACCTGGGAGTAGGGTCACACATTTGAATTATTGATCTAAGAGAGAGAGAGGCAGCTGTTACAGACATAGGTAAATATCAATCATATTTACAGACTCAAAGGGAAAGTAATCAAAAACGTTCTTTACAATGAATGAATGATTTTCTCTACGGATTTAACTTTTTTCAGTTTTAAAAGAAAATGTTATTTTTGTAAAAATAGTGCATGATCACCACAAAGGATTTAAATAGTACATAAAAGTATAAAAAAATTTAAAGAAAAAACCCTGTAGTTTCTTCGTCCCATAAACAACTGTCGTTAACATTAGGGCACTATTTTAAGCATATTCTATATATATAAGATAGAATAGAAAACTAAAAAGACAGAAATATTTTTATAAAAAATAGGATCTTCTATAAGAAATCTGGTTCTGGTAATATTAACATCATAGTCTAGATAACTTGAAATAAGCTCTAGCTGTAAATACGTGAAGATACTAGAACAAAATACAAAATAATGCCAACATCCTTTCAAATGACTAGCTATACTCACAAAAAAATAAAGGAAATCACTAGATGCACAAATAATGATAGAACTGAAAACCAGGGTGTTGTGCACATGACGTGACACCGTGAGTCTCTGGAAGGGTTGTTGATCTTGGTTAGTTATTATTTTGTTTGTTTGCTTTACCCATTTGGTTATCACACACTTTTTTTTCTACCATCCAAACAGTTTTTAATGAGATTTTAAAAAATAGCTCATCACAGAGACAAGTTCCTGAAACTCCTTCCTTAATCTAGTAGGTGAGCAAATGAAGGGCCACTACTTTGGAAATGTTTACAAAACAAATACAAATGAGCGGTGACCCTGGAAATGAATACCTCAAACACAAGTCTGAGGCCAACTGTGCATTCCATCGGTACCTTAATGACCTAAATGACAAGGGGATGTTAGTGACAATGCTAATGATCAGTTTCAGGGCCCAGGTATGGACGGGAAATGATTTTACCTAGAATTCGTTAATTCCTAAATCATATTCTTCCATAGAAAAGTCACTGAAAATCCTCATGCTACAAACTCAATGGGGCTCCTATAAGGAAAATTGTTTTTCTACTCCCTGTTGTTGCTTACAAAAATCTACTGCATCAGCAGATACAAAACAAAACAAAACAAAATCCAACTATAAATGGATGAAGGTGCCTTGCTATTTCTCTACAGAAATAATGCTATGACTCTCACAAACACAAAGCATGCACGTCATGAAGAACTGTCTTCTAGCTTCACAGCACTACTTTAACTCTCCGCTGTGACTGGATGAACTCATTATAGCCAATAGCCGGGCCAACAAGGCGTGACTACACTTGCTTGCTCACTTACCTCCTTGGCCCACGCTGGTTTCTCACTAGGACTCATCCCTTCTTTGTAATGATACAGTGACTTCTTCTCCACTGGCCTCTGCTCCTGCCGCTGATGTTGAAGGGAAACCAAGTAGTCTCTCTCTTGCTTTAGCTGCCTCTGCAGTCTTTCTGCTTGTCTCTGTTCTTCCAATTGTTTGCGCTTATATTCCTGTCCAGATCAGGAAAGAGCAGCAAAAAAAGGCCACATCACCACACAGGAACCATTGGCCAGGACCAGCTAAGCATGCAATGGAGTCAAAAGTGCTGGTAAATAAAAAAAGACCTCAATACTAACAGAACCACAGGAGGATATCAGGATGTGCTGGAGAGACAAGCTACAGCCTTGGGTTAGCATCTACACAGAATGTGGCATTTAATGAAAACACTATTGCTTTAATGGCAATCCCTACAGAACACCACCCATTGCAAAGTGACTTATCACTGATGAATTACAACCAGGAAAGTGGCAATAATAACATCTGGATGGTCAGTACACAACCCCTGACCATAAGGAGCCATCCACTTCCTGATTTGCTAATTAAACCATTCAAATATATATGATTAAGTACAAAACTAAACGAGTGCAAAAGATACTGCTTTGATCGTCTTTTAACAGAACTTGGATCAACAAGAACTGTTATTAAGATTATGTTCTGGCTAAAAAATATCATAATGAAACTGGATAAAACATTCACTTAAAAAAAAACATATACCTTTGGACAGCAGTGCAATAATAATAAAAAAGTACTTCTAGTGGAAACTGCATGAGCAGGGAGCACAAAATGTTTCCAAGGTAAGGGTAAAACTAATAGTCTGCAAATGAAATATGACTGCAGAGCTGAGTGGGTTCTTATGGAAGAGGCACATTTTGCTGTGATTGTATTCCAGCATGTTGCAAATGACCTTAAAAATTACTCTGCAATAAACACAGTGGGTCTCAAAAACCGTCTGAACTGATAATAAGGCTGGAATCATGTTACAGTTTTCCAGATAGATGGACTTAATAAAGAATACACAACAAGAATATTAAATGCATTAAGACTCGGCAAACTGGGTCAGGAAATGTGTGAAGTTTCTATGAGATTTTGTGAGATCCATGAGGCTTGAAGGATCCCCTGTTTTGGACTGGCATGCTAGGAGGACAAACACACTCATGCATGTACACACCCCCCCACACACACACGATGAACACAGAGCAGTTCAGCTGGCTCTTGGCTTTCCCATTACCAGAAGTAGAGCTTGTTCATGCAGTAGCTGCTGCTGCAAGATCTCTAACTGTCTCTGCTCCTCCTCTAACTGTCGCCTGATGTACTCCTGGAGAGGTAGGCAGCAGAGAATTCAGAGGAACACAAAGAGAGAAAGAGAGAGAAAAAGAACCGGTAATTTCAAAGGTGACAAGAGCTGCCAAGTTAAGTGTGGAAGGAAGGAGGGAAAAAAAAACAACACCCAGACACCTCCTCACAAAACAGGAAAAGTATGAGCACCAAAGCAAAAGCATTTCAATGCAGTCAAAGGCACAAGCCCGCTACCTGCAACAGCTTACCCAGATGGCTCGGTGCTTTGCTATGACTCTTTGGTTTTAATAAACCCAGCTACATTTTAAAGCTTTCATTACTGGTTCCCTCTTTATGGGCTACCTGGAATTAACAATGCTATAAAGTGCAGAGGCTCCTGTGCAAGCAGCAGGGATAAAATAATTGCTGAATGCCGTTGTGCAATGTCTTTGGAACAGAACCATCCTGCAGAGTTGCCCTGTGCTGTTGAATGCGATTCTGACAAGGAGAAAGGGGCCTGCATCAATGGCTCCAAGTCATGGAGACCAGAGACTGCCTGAGTAGAAAAGCTCTCCTGAAGCAATGAAAGAGTAGCACGTGCTGCAGTGCTACCTTCAAAGGAGATACCCCAGGTTGGGAGAATCAGGAGATCAAGGTGTGTCAGACTCTGGCCTGGGCAGGAAGCAAGGCTGAATGCGTGGGCATTGCCAAGGTTGTGCTTTGACGTCTTGAATAGGTGAGAGAGAAGAGTTGCTTGAGAAAGAATAAGAACCTGCTTCAACTGTGCAGTCCTAAGAGAAGGTGACCCACGCCCCAGAGACAGCTGGTGCTGGAGTTCACAGCGGGGCCGCCTGCGGGGCTGCCTGGTCCCAGCTGTACCTGCTCATGCTCTGCACGCCTCCGCTCCTCTTCCCGGCGCATCTGCTCCTCGTAGTGCCGGCGCTGCTCCCGCTCTTGCTGCTTCCGAAGCTCCTTCTCTCGCCTCTGTTGCTGTGGGGCAACAAGCAGACAACCCTGAAGGAACCGGGCACAATGGGAAGGGTGGGCGCAGGGAAGCCAGCAGGGAAGGGTGCAGAACTGCGTATACGAGTGAGCTCTTAATGAGAGATGCCTACGTGCCTGAAGGCGCTGTCTCTCCTGCACTATTGGGGGACACACTGGCAAGGATGGGGTGACAGAGAGCAATTCAGTGTCACGCAGAAACACCCTGCTATTTACCATGCAAGTAGCCTATCTGAGTTTATGTCTCTCCTGAGAAGTTCCCATTAAGAGCTGTCTCCCAACTGCCTGACGGAGGTTTTCAAATCAGGGGTAGTTTTGTAATAAGTTACTTATTACATCTCACCAAACGGTTTATGAGATTCTATAGGTTTTAAAACACATTCACAATACTCATGTCATCCATTCTTTACGACACCACATAGGGCAAACCCTTCATAGACAAAGCAAAAACCAGAGAAGTGAAGTGACATGTTCAAGTCCATACAGTAATTAATGGCTGAGGGCTCAATAGAATTTACTGATCCCCACCCAGGCCACTACCCTTTCTGACACACCAGGCTGCCTTTCTTTATTTTCTGGACTATTCACTTTTGAGTGTCAATTTCAACTTCTTGCTCAAGACCCTTAAGCTCAGGTACCATCAGCATCTCATACAATTATAACCATGGCTCCGACAGTGGACTATGTGGTAAGCACCTTTCATGCTTTATCTTATTTAATCTTCACAAAAATCTTCTGAGGTCGATATTGTTATTATTCTCCATTTTATATGAAAAAAACCGCAGCCCAGAGAGATTACGTAACTGTTTAAGGTTATGCTCACATTCAAGGTCATGCCCACTGAGTGGTGGAGCTTGACGGCAAAGCCAAGCAGGGTGACTCCAATCTGAGCTCATCACTACAGAAGATGAAGCGGCAACAGGAGTGATAGAAAGATCGCAAATTAATCTGGCTCTTCATTATACTCTCAGGAAAGAAGAACAGCTCAGGAGCAGTCACAGGCGCTCATGTATCCCAACAAGGGATAATACTGTTCCCGGTCCCTGGAGCATTTGGAAAGTGTGGGGGAGAGTCGGAGGTTTTCTGGTTGTCCCAGTGACAGAAGGACATGCCCGCCACTTAGCATGAGGGGCCCGCAATGTGCAGCATAGTCATACATTACAAAGCACTTCCCCACGCCACATGCCATTAGCGCCCCTTTGGAGAAAAGCCACAGGCCCTTCCCTTTGTGTCAGAGCCCAGTACTGGCATTAGGATTTCTTCTTCCTCAAATACTAGGTTTGGAGGGGACATCGCAGGGGGTCCATTCCCTTGTTAACTTTCTCAACAACACTTCACTGCCTGGCTGAGGAAAAATGAGTTATTCAAAATAGAATGGATTATGACGGTATCCCACTGACAAGCTAGCTTTGCACAACCAGGGAAACGGCTTTCTAATACAAAAGCTCTGTCACAGCCCCAGCTAAACGGACCACAGACATTCCAAACACCAAAGGAGCCCAGGATGAGGAGGCCTTCCTGAGGTGGTTCCCGCCCGCAATTCCTGGGCTGCTATTGTCTTCCCATCACCTCTGAGGCTTGGGAGATCAGCTGCATTTTTTGAGACTCAAGTTGTATCACTTCCACATTATTATTTATTTGTCCATCTTAGATTGCAGGTGATGGGGAGCCACTGGGGAACTGTACGCAGTCAAATGCCACGATCAGACGTGCATTTTCAAGAGGTCTCCCCACTGCCACAGGAGGGGGCAAGACTAGAAGCTGGAACATTGTGCGAGGCCATTCTATGGATCTGGGCAGAAAATGACAGGGCAGTGATGGGTGAAACAAAGGCTGTGGGGAAGTCCATGTTCACAACTGCCGCTGAGGACGGCGACGCAGCCCAACGTTAAAAAAGACGAAAACCTACCCAGGTTTCCAGTTGTTCTACCAGGACTAGAGTAGGCACCAACTTAAGAGGAGAAATTAGAATTTGGCAAGAATAAAACAGGCAGCGTGGTGACTATGGGGTGTGTGAGGGTGAGTGATGTTCCCGGCTGAGGAATGAGGCAGATGGTACCACAGAGGAGGAAAAGCGGGTTTAGGAAAGGGAGCGAGGAGTATGTTGGGGGATAGACAGGAGTCAAGTTCTAGACATGCGATGATTTGTTTTACAGAAAAATAATAAAGGACGATATGAGTTGAAAACATCATGGGAACTGACTGAATAATTTGGACTGCAGACCCAACACAGAGATATTTCCAACACTCAACCAAAGCACATCAATGCCAGCATAGAGAATACAATAATTATGTGTACAGATCTGGCTCCTGGCAGGAAATAGGCCTAATTTAGCTAACATTTCAAGTTTTTCACTCCGACCATTGCTCTCTTTCTTGAGGGGGAAAAAAAAAAATCAAGCTTTTGGAAGATTTAGCGGATTTTTATGTGAAGGATTTGTGCGTTTTCAACCTCTTTGCCAGGAATCGATACTACTTTATAAATCACATGCCACTCAGGTCCCCATGCAAGGTGTACACAGTAGTGATTGCAATTCAAGATGGTCTGGGCTTCCCAAGTACTCTAGTTTCTGAGAAAGACACTCAAAAGTGACTAATAATTAATACTGATCTCACTCAGATCAGCTGCTGCTAACTCATGGAGGCATCTGCCAGAGCTCTGGTTCCTGTGGCGAGCCTGGAAAAATAAATCACTTCCCCAACCTTCTGAAGGCACCTTGCCAATTTCCAGCTGCTGCATCTCAGTGTTAATGCCTTTCCGGGAAAAATGTTTGCTCTCCCTCCTCCTGGGCGTCAGGCTGTTTGATGGGACATACGAAAACATGTCAGAAAGGGACCAAGTCCGGGGCCTCAAGCAGACACCTTTATAAAGCTTTAAGACTCTTGCTAGAAGTAGCAGTTTGAGGCTTGTGTTTGATCCTGGGGGATGCCCAGCCGCTCACTTGGGGCCTGGAACCTGGCAGGTGCACAGAAAACTTTATTGAACTGAACCAGGTAAAAATCTGGGGCAAAAGAAGACAACAGAGCATTCTCTTGTATTTCCTGGGTGGTATTTTCCTTCCTATCAGTACTTATAGTTCACATCACACTACCTCAGATTATGGTTCTCTGTCTGTCTTACCTACTCTGTACTCTAGGTTGAAAGCTATTTGTGGGCAGGGTCTCCATTCCACTTTAGTTTTTATCTCCCACTGTATCCAATATAGCGCCTGATACCATTGACATTTATTGCATTGAATACTGTAGACTGGGTAGCAAGAGAAGAGGAGAAAGACGTGCAGAGCCTCAGACCACCCCATTCACCTTTCTATGCCCTTCCAGGCCAGAATATTCTTTTATGCTGAGTACAGACAAGGCCTAAGAATGTTTTCCTAAACAGAGACCATCTACAATTGGCATTAGCATGGTATCTATTTGCCATCTTAGAGAAAGGCTGTAAAATAAAATAAGGGACTAAAGACTCTAAGTTGAAAGTGGAAAATAGGAAAATCATTTCTAAATTTCATTAAAATTATGCATAAAGATGTTAGTAGTTCTGTTTTCAAGAAAGAACAGCTTAAACCAACTACTCAAAAACTCTTGGCAGATGCCCCACCTAGATTGAACTGCCCAGAAGTATATTTTTTATACAAATCTTCTTGGATGCATCTCTAAAAGTTGTATCACTTAAAATTCGATATTCAGCGGGTTCTTACAAGTTTCTTAGTTGTTTTTTTTTTTTTTTTAATTTTTCTCCTGGTTGAGGGATGATTGATAATACCCACTCTGAAAATTTTCCAGGCTAAAATCATTCTGGCCTTACTCTGTGGAGTAGGACACGGGGCTCTCGTCCCCTTTGTCTTCTGCTGGTGTTCCCAAAGAATGATTCTTTTTTTAGAACAGTTTGATCCTCTCCGTGGGTGTTCCCTCAGGCCACATCCAGGCAGAGGTTGTGTGGCTGCACTTTCAAGTCTATGAACTTGTTCATTTTAATGAGGAAAATAATCCTGCGCCCTGCTCAGGGTACCCTCAAATGCATTTATCTCAAATTGACTATGTAGAATTTCAGTTCTTTCAATTCTTGTAAGGGAATATCACCTTAACTCTTAAACATTCAATTCTTATTACAGTTATAAGAAAGAACTCTCATGGGCGTTCATGACAAAGGCTGTGGAATTGAGCGTTCTCTCCTTTTGTTTCTTTAAATGTTCTTTTTAGATTAAGTTCAACCAGCACAGAGGTGTGAATTGCACAGGGTGCTCTGGCTCTTATAGAAGTGACTCTGATGAACTCCTAGGCCATAGATTGGGTTTTACAATGTTATCAGAACCACTGAGTAAAACTAATCACTGTGTTTATGGCAGGAACATCACCTCAGACATTATTCACAGCATCACTCCCCACCACAAGGCAAGTGTAGAGGTTTTCAATTATCTCAGAAAGCTCGCCTGAGTAACACGTTTATTTTTACCTGATGGACAATGTGAATCTCGAATCCTTTGGGTTTCCCTCTTCTCTTAGCTGCTCGGACTCTTGGAGTCAGACTGGTGCCCTCCCACCTCCACCCCTGCACCGGGACGCAGGCATTCTGGGAACTGACCCTGCCCTCACGTCCTCTTGTTTTTCTCTTCTATTTTACAGTCCCTTCTACTTTATTTTCTCATTTATTTTTCGTTGCTGTCTTAATCTTTGTAAGCTACCGTAACTCCTCTTTTCGGAATGAAGAAAAGTCATATACAAACAAACAAATGAAAAACAAATCTTGGCCCGCCATATCTTTTGAAACCTCAAAATCTCCCTTGGAAAGATCAAAATGAAGATAAAGAAGAAATTGTAGACTTGTGATTTGGTTCTTTGTTGATGAAGACGTCTGTTTACATCACCTGAGCATGTGGTTAGAGTTGTTTTCACGGCAGTGGGGATCAATCTGCTCTGATCCTGCGATGCTCTCTCACTGGCTGGTTAAAGCGAGCTGCATAGCACACACAGAGCTGGCTGGGACCTACAGGGAAACGTAACACGATCTCCTTCCTAATCGTAAAGACTGTACCATGGACCAGAACCCACATTAAGGATTCCGTAAGGATAAGGATCTTTTGGAAAAACGTACAGGGTTGTAGTCTCTATGTATGTTTTTTTTTTTTCTTTTTTAACCTAAAATAGTACTTCACCATAGATTATTTTAAATAGAGCCTCACAATTGCTGTATGAGATAAACGGGGTAAATGTCATTCCTAAATTTTCTTTTTATAGACTCTCAGGATGGCCACATGATAAGTTAGGGGAAAATCATGGAATGAATACAAATCATCATATTGGGCACTGTCTCTGAATATCAGGTATTTGCTGGACTGGGTGATTCACATGCTTCAGCTCTTAATCCCACAATGTGACTACAGAGTTTATTATTATTATTCCCATTGTATAGATAAGCAAATTGAGGCTCTGAGAAGTGAAGTAAATTGTTCTATGTCACGTATCTGGAAAATGGTAGAGTGTGGAATCAAGCCCAGGTCGGTCTGACTCCACAGTTTCCACACTATGCCCTACTACCGCCCGCCTCTAGTATCTGGGAGAATATTCTGTCAGTTGGCGATGTGGTGGGAAGTACATTGGAGATGTAGTGGGAAGTACAGTGAGAGTGTGGGGAGGAACCAATAAAAAGATACCACATCTCTCCTGTCACCATCAGCACTTCCTTCAATATCCTTAAGAAATGTCAGATAAGATACTTGGCTGCTTTTTTTTCTTTTGGTAGATTTGGGGAAAACAAGGCTAGATGCCGTTGTGTAAGGTTTTGGGGTCCTCGGTCTATCTTTTACATACATCATGTTTTCCGTTATACAGACTCAGAGGTAACACCCACATTTGAGAATTAATATCCCACAGCTGCAATGTGACATGTTACCGGGGACAGGAGTAGCTTAGGCAGGCAAATAGCTTGGAGGAAAAAATACTGGAGCAGAAATAGTAAGACTAGATTCTAGTCCTGCTCTTCCACCAACACAAATACCGCAGACCACACAGTCTCAATACACATTTGTTTCACGAATGAGTGAATGTTGTATGACCTTGAACAAGTCACCTTAACCCAAATTTCAACGAGGGGGCAGATTAGGTGATTTCACAGGTCTGTTCATTCCAGAGTCTAAGCAAGGATGTGCTGCATTGCAAAACAAAAACTGCTAACAATTCAGAGTAAGAAGTGAAAACGGAGCAGGATTCCAGTGTTCTCTTAGAGAGTTCCACTTGCATTTCATCCCAGCCATCTCCTGGAAGTACTGAGAGGGGACCCCACTGACTGTGGAGGACTCGAGTCAGCCTCCAGCGGACCACAAACAGCTGGTGCAGGATCAAGTCGGGCTCCTTGGGAAGTACCTCAAACCATCCCCTCAACTCAGGGGCTCTCCATTAAAGACACTCAATATGAAAGGACCCAGTACGGTCTTTTCAGTCAACCGCAGAGCACACATGCCCCTCACTTACATAGGACGGTTCTGTATCAGTTTTGCAGGAGCTGTGCTTGTGCCCAGAAGGGTTTAAGCTTCTGGGCATTCCATCTGCCCATTTGAACATTTGCTCAAGTTTCAGTTTTGGAAAGACCACTGCAAACCAACCTCAGCAGGGCAAGGGCATGATTCCGTATAACTAAAACTTGGATTCCAAACTTTTGTTTAACTGGAAGGACATTAGAGGAATGGTGCAGCAGTCTGACACCTCTGAATTCAATATACAAAAAAGTCATCAGAATAAGAAAAAAGAATAATAATCATTAATACTGAGAACACACACTTATGTAGCACCTCCTCTGATGCCAGGCACTGTCCTGATGAGTCGTATTAACTCCTTCAATCCTTGCCACAATCCTTTTAGGCACAAACTACTATCATCCTCCCCTTTTGACAGATAAGGAAACAGACACATACAGGCCAATAGCCTGCCCAAGTTCACTCAGGTCCAAGTGCAAAACCAGGACTATGCTCTGTGTCAGGCTCTTGCCATGCTATCTTTGGATTCGGCAAGAAGATGGTTGAGACATTTATGTACACTAAGTGAAAGATGCTGTCTTATGCTTTTTCAAGTGGCCATTTCCCCCTCTTTCTAGCTTTACTTTGTTACCTACCTTTTATTCACAGAAACAATAATCAGAGAACCACTGAGGAAGCCAGACAGACCGCATACTTTTCTTTTTATGCTTACTTTACTATTAAAGATAAAAAATCCACCCTACCCATTCAGAGCTTTCCTGGAAATTAACTGCTGAAACTCTTCGTTCGAGTGCCCAGGCCAACTTTGGAAGAATGGGCAGCTCCACAGATGAGCTCTGAGTCCGTGTGTGCCAACCTGGTCATTGTGCATGTAAACACACTGAGTGGCGAGGAGGCTTCGTGAAGAATTCTGGGCCCGCATCTTCTCCAGATGCTCGTCAGTGTATTATTCACAATCTCCTTATTATCTCTGAGCCACAACAATTTCTCTACGGAGAATGGCTACCTGCATTTTCCTGGGTCTCAGACAGGGGAGCAAGAATGGCCTCCCAACATTTTGGGGGCTGATGTTGAAGGCATTTTAATTTTCTTTGACATAACTTATATGAATGCAGCAATTCACAAGCACTTGAATCCACAATGGAACAAGTTGCTTAAAAATAGAGTATGCTGCCTCAAGCCTCTAAAGGTAGAGGCAGAGATTATATGTTAAATGGACTAAATGACTCTGTTTGGGGAATATTATCCAAGGGATTCTGCTTTGAGAGAAGAAGTGTATTAAATCACTTTTGAGATCCCTTACATTCCCTGACCTCTATGATTCTATAAAATTAGTCACTGAAGAAAATAAGAGTGAAATGAAAGAAATTCGATTTAAATGTCATGTGAAATAATACTTTCTGTGAAACTATTTTGTTGTCATAGCTCTGTGGTTAGGAACCATTACGAATGATAATTGTGAAAACACAAGAAATTCAGACTTGAGGTAATAAAAAGAGGTTCCCTGAAGATCCTAGAGAGTGGAAGGCAGGTCTATAACACCCGTTCCATGCTGTCACTGAAAAGCCCTGCCATCCACCTACAGTCAGCAATGTCTAATCTGGTTTTTTCCCTAGTATGAAATGCGATAAGTATAACATACTAGCATGTCCTTCCCATTCCTTGAAAGTGTAGGAAGGGGTCTGGGCAAAAGGATTTCAAGTATCAGTAGCATTTTAAGAGTCAGTATAGGAATTTCAGCCCAACTTCCTCATCTTGGCAGGAAATCCCACCCCTCTGAGGATCCAGAAGCCTACGCAGAGAAAGGTAGGCCTCTTGCAGCACAGCCGGTGCGTTAGAACAAGGAGTCCTTCCGGATCCACTGAGAAGCAAGGTGCCATCAATCCATGCGTTCCACGTGGCCTCCTGAGGCACAGGCATGATACATACACTCATGCAACTGCAGGCCGTTGTCAGAGACCTGTGGGCAGGCCCTGCACGGGACAATGAGCATCCAGTTTGGCCCCCAGCTGCTTCATAATTTCTGTTCTGCTACTGGAATGACAAAGCAAAACCCCAGCTGGAAAGTAAGCGTTCAGTCTTCATGCTGATGCTAACGACATCCAGGAATAAAGGGCTGGTCTGCCCCCCACCAGCGACCACCGCTCGCAGCACACATTAGGATGCCTACAGTTAATGATGAAGTAAATTAAAGGCCATTTCTCAGCAGTGCTGATACATTAACACTCCAGGCCCTGAAAGGGGAGGGTTGTTCTTGCTCATGGTGCTTTCTTCTGCTGAGGGCCTGGGAGCGTGGTCTAGTGGGTGAGAATGCAGCACCGGGGCAGCCACACTGATTGTCCTGCGTCTCCTACCTCTGCCCTTTGAGCCTGCTGAAGCTGCATTCAACATTGAACCCTCACCCTAAAAAGAGATAACATTTTAGGAACAAGGCAGACAACGGGAAATAAAGATTTTTCGCTTCTTGTGCAACTCTCCTGAACTTACTCACATACTTACTTGGTACGAGGTACTGTTCTAAGTGCTTTGTATATACTAACTCATTTACTCCTTGAAACTATCACTATCCCATTTTATAAATGGGCAAACTGAGGCAGAGAGGTCATGTCTTACCCAAGATCACAAAGGCAGTAAATAGTAAAGCCGGGTTCAACCCCAAGCAGCCTCTTACCGTTCCCTGGACTACCTGGCTTCTTCCTTCTGGATGAAGAGATCTTCCTAATGTACTGTGTCCCTGATGCCCAGAAACTACTATTCAGGCATCACAAGGTCTCTGTCTTCTGATAGGTTTTGTTTAGGTCTTGGTGGGAGATGAGACGTGATGCAGCTACTTGGTAGCAATGATGGGATCATAATAATTATACAGCACTGAAAATGACAGCGAGAAATACTGATAAGAGAATCCATTGAAAAGCAGAGTTCTCCAGGAGAAGGTCCGCTGAGGCTTGGCTAGGGAGAGGAGACATTCTAGGTGGCCGTTGATCCTTCTAAACGAGGTGTATTTGGAAGGAGGACGAATGGGCTGCCTCCTTGTGCCAGCAAGGCCACGACTGCTGACTAAGTTAACAGCAGACGGATTTACTAGCAAGACACAGGAAGAGGGGTGCTCTCAGAAAAGAGCCCTCAAAAAGGGATGGGAACGTCCAGCTTTTATAGTAAACAGCGAAGGTACATTAGAGAATTAAGGCAGGCAGGCAATGGGCACTGCTATCTAAATAGAAAACCCTTAAAACAAACAAACAAACAAACAAACAAACAAACAAACAAACAAACACTAACAACTTTGAAATCATCTGCTCCAAAATAACAATAAAATATTCATCCAACAATGTCAGTCCATTCCTGGGTCAGGCATGATGCCAAGCTTTCTGTATACGAGTGTATGATTCCATTTACTTCTCACAACAATCCTGCAAAGTAAACAGTATCTTAATTGTGCCTATAAGGAAGCTGAGGTTCAGAGAGGGTAAGTGATCTGCCTACGGCCACAGAGCTAGAATTACAGCAGGGTCTCCACAATTCAAAGCTGGTGCACGTTGCCTCCACACTAATCTGCTATCCTGCGATTCAAAAACTATTGACATTTTTTCTTTTAATGACACAACTGAGTTCCTATTAGTATTATAACAACTATTCTTCCCAAGGCATAAATAAAAGCTTACTTGTTGGTACATTTTATTTTAATCTATTCAAGAGGGTTTTACTGCTGCACATAAAAGAATTTAAACTTTTGGAAACGATACCTCTGACTTCAGCTGAAGGCACCCACTCCAATAATAATGACAACTAATATTTACTGAGTGTGTTCTAAGGATCGGTGCTATTCTCAGGCTTTCTATGAATCAATTCACTTAGTCTTCACATGAGTCCCAGAGGTTAAATGCTACTTGTATTTCTAGTTTTACAAGTGAGGAAACTGAGGCACTAAAAAATTAAAGAACTTACATCTATTAAAGAAGATAGCTGTCGGCCAAAATACTACTCTCAACAGAATTTCCCCAAATGGTCTGTTGCCCATGAGATTTTTTTTTAGAGCTTTACTGTGTTGTCCTACATACTGAGTTTTAGAGAGATATGCAGCTTCCTCCTGCCCCTACCCCGTCCCCCCCCCGCCCTTTATGGGGGAGAGGGGGGTCTAAGAGCATCTGGGAGAAACTACTTAGGTTCCAAAAAATAACCTTACACACCAGCAGCTTCTCTGGATTTGGGCTCCAGCTGGCACAGATTCTGTGAGACGTGCCTGGCTATCCTGAGTGAAAGTGAATGCTAAGAGAGAATGTGAGCGAAAGCGGACCACAAATGCATGAGCATGTAAATAGGAAACGTTCTCTAAATAGAAGCCGGAGGTGGGTTTCATTAGCAATATTTAAGCTGGATTTGACAAGTCCTTCAAAAGCAAGATCTGTGTAGCTCTTGGCAGTTGACAAAGGTCTTTCATGTCCATTTTCCTGGTCAACTTTTAGAACAAGTTGGTGGTGGGAACAAGCTCTGTTAGTAGTAAGTAGCCTCCCCACAGAGCTCAGGAAGTGGGGTGTGTGGGGGACTATGAGACCTGCCAGGGCATGCAGGGAGTGCACAGTAGCGAACCCCAAATTCAAATCAATGACTTTCTACTCCAAAACCAGATCCGACTTCCTGAGCAAGCTGTTTCTCTTCCTCCAAAACAGAGGAACTATGTTTCTAAAGAGTACTACACAAAAATTACCTTTAAAATATCTTCTTTGTCATTGTAACTAAAGGACACTGTTATCGAACTCTACCTTTGGGCAGCATTCTGCAGAGCTGGCCCCTTTAACTCTGTCCTTCCGCTTGAATCCTTGATTTTCTGTGCAACAAGATCAATCTCTCTTGCTGCTCGTTCTACGGCCTTATCAATCTTCTTTGCTGGCGTCTCTTCCCCTGCACTGAGTTCTCAGAGCTCAGGCCCAGACTCGCTTCTCTTCAATGTCCTTCCATGACCATGAACCAACAATTCCCGTTTGTTCCCATCGTCAAACCCTCCTCTGCCCTCTTACGTGGCTGTCGCTACACAACCCAGCTGCATCCTTGGCGTCACCACTGGCCGCCTCACAGCAATCCGAAACGCCCTACTTTCCAAAGGTGACCTCCTCCTCCTGCTCCCACACCTGATTCTCCACCTGGATGTTCCAGTCCAACATCAGGAACCTTCTGCGACTGCCCACTCACCTTCTTCTCTGACGTCGGATCAGCCACCAGTCCTGCATGTCCGACAGGCTACGTCTCTCTAGAATGCATCCACTTTGCTCAACCCCCACTCCACCACTGTCCAACGCAAGCATCAGCCTCTTTGGCCTGGACTAACTGGTCTCTTCCACCAACTCGTGCTCCTTCCAATCAGTTTCCTTGCAGCAGCCAAAGTTGCCTTTAAAAACACAGATCTGGTCCTATTCCTTTGGTTAACATATCTCAATGTTTCCTCCCTATTCTGAGGAAAAGTCAAAATTCCTTAACAAGGCCTACGAAGCCCTGCAAGACCGTGCCTCGGCTTCTCTGCCTGGCATCCCACATGCCCCTCTGTCCTCCTTCAGCTGGACTGTGACCAAGAGGCCTCCAAGCCAGGCCAGGCGCCCGGCCCTGTGGTACACTCCCTTCGTGTGCATTCTTCACTGTATCACTCTGGCAATGATAAGGATTATTTGGGTGGTTATTTGCCGAATGCGTGTTCCCCTCACAGATCTAGTCTTCACAAGGGCAGACTGCATTCCAGCTCCTGCACAGAGAATGCAGAGTGGAGGCAGGCATCCATACCTTTGTCACATGACTGCTTATAGGAATAGGAAGAAGATTTTCTTTTCTTCTACCATATGCTTTAAAAAAAAAAAAAAAAATTGAGCTTTATATCATGGAAAGCCCCAGTCACTCACAATAAAAAGTTAGCAGCTTATGGGAAACTCGCTGCTTAGACTGCCAGGCTCTCATTTTGTACATCAGGGCTCCACTATTACTGCCAATAAGATACCGGTAGTATTTCTTTAAAAAAACAAAATTCAGGCAATAGAACCAAAACAGTAGAGTATGTATTAGCTAGAACTGGTTGTTTGATCATTGGATGATGTTATGTTTGTCTTGAGACCTAGATGGCTTGAAACACTTAAAATTCTCCAATGAATAAAACCTACTACCACGTAGCAAGTTAGAGCTCCTGGGGTCAAATTAATTCATTCCCGGGTATTCTCTCCCCCAAATGAAGGAATAGAAGGCTCTTAACAAGTTGAAAAAAAACACCCAACCATAAATCACTAATATCATCTCAAAACTCTTGAGCAAAATCAGGCATCATCACAAATGTTCTGCCCAAGGTCAGTCTGAGAAGATGGGCAGAGGGCGTGCCCTAATACCTCTTGGCCCCTAAATCTGTGATAGAGAATAAAACACGTTGTGCTTTATCAAGGCCAAGTGATGGACATTTTTATGGAACTGAACAAAAACAGAAGAGGCCCTACGCATACTTTCTCTCACTACGGATGGACTCATTCACCTGAGCTGGGTTTAATCAAGTTCCTGGAACTTAGTTGTAAATTGTATTTTATCATTGGTCACAAGCTGAGAGTCTTGCACACACTGTTTAATTGGCCTGAAGCCACGTCCTTTTCACAAAGATGATAAATGGCTACATTCAGTGTACAAAGTCCTTCTAAGAATATACAGATACTGATTTAGAACCCAGCCTAATCCACATGGCTACCCATAAATAGCACAGGACATGCAGAGCTTCCTTAGAAAGCTCTGGTAGGAGGTGACATCTGAGATCACTGAGGAACATGAAGGCTACAACCTACACAGCCTCGTGTCACCAAAAGAGCATCTGAAGGGCCTGTATTTGGAAACGGGGGTGTGTTTCCCAGGATGTCTACACAAGCCAACTTGACCCATAGTGACACGAAATTCCAAACTCTAACTATGGTTTTCAACTGCTTCCATGTGACAAAGTAGCCCACGTTCCTACTCAGGACACCAGAAACACAAGTTGTCACTCCAGGCCAGGGCAGCAGATGTGGACGGGTATCCAGTAGGAGCAGGACGTGGGAGAGGAGTCCCTAGTGGCAGAGACAGTCATTACTTAGGGGTTCAGAATTTGCAGCGATCTGAGTATTTAGGATTTATTTTTCTTCTCTATCGAACAATAGGGGCAAGACAAAGGATCAAAAGATAAAGCCAGTACAATCTCTTGCTGTCCTGTGGTCACAAGCATTCTAGCTTCTGGTGAGGAGCCAGGGTTCATGCACGCTGGGACACAGAGGAAAGCGTCTCTGTGCATGCAGACACCTGTGCGGGGACTTAGAGGGTGTGTCCATGTGGAGGTTTGTCTGCCATGGAGTCTGAACACTGACTTGCATCCAAGGCAGAGGCTCCAGAAAATGCCACAAAGAAAGAGACATGAGGCTTTCTCAGCAGTAGCTCTGGCTGGGAGCATGAAAGCCAGAACAGGCTGAAAGATGAGCCCCTGCTGGGTGCAGCTTCTCTGCCCTTCCTTAGGAATCCTTCAATTCTCAGGGTAAAAGACCCCTGAAGAAGAGACCAGGTAAAGACTATGGTGAACACACAATGCAATACACAGATGACACATTATAGAAATGTTCACTTGAAACTTACATCAACTTATTAACCAATGTCACACCAATAAAGTTAAAAAAATTAAAAAACACCCGACTATGGAAAAGCATGCTGAGTATGGCTCATGAGCTGAGAGGCACAACAAAGGTAGTGACAGCACTTAGGCTCTGAAGTCCAGTCCCCTGGATTTGAAACCTGGCTTCCTCTCAAGTTGTGTGACTTTTAGCAAGTTATTAACCTCTCTGAGGCTCAGTGACATTACCTTTAGATTGGGGCTATTGGGAAGATTAAATGAGACAATTCATATAACATGTTGAAAAGAGTACCTGTCATATAGTAAGTACTTTGTAACTGTGAGAGATGATTATTCCAGCAACTTGAAAAAACACATAAAGCTGAAATAAATTGTACTAGGTAAGAAAATCCAAAAACTAAAACAATACAATGCAGCCTCTGAAAAGACTCTGTACTAACTGAGGGTCTAGGTCCAACGGCTAAGAGTTCTAAAATTTTAAAAAGAGGAAGGTATTAACCACAAGCCAGGAAAGAAGCAGGGAAGGCAGGATTTGGGGACAGAGCCTGAGAGGGCACTCACTGCCTAGATAGGGACAGAAGCTGGACCAGTCTAAGGGAGTAAACCTTGGATCCAACCAGTAGAGGCCTCTGGTACTCGGGAGACTTGGGAGCCTAGAGGAAATGGTGTGGCTCGGGACTGGAGGCCAGTATAAGAGGCCAAACGCTGGCCTGGTGGGCTGAAGGAGATGACACTGGGGCTCCTTTCTGACAATTTCAATTTGTGCCCAGGAGAGTAACCAGAGGAGCAGGCACCTCCACTGCTATAGTTTGTACTTCACTTCTGAAATCTGCCTGAGGACACCTGCAGTCGCTCACAATAAAAAGTTAGAAGCTTAGAGGAAACTCACTGCTTAGACTGCCAGTGAGTTTCCTCACCTCTGCCAGCTCCTCTGCCGGCCTCTGCCCCATAGCCCTGCAGTGCCGCTGTCTGTGACGGTGTAAATCCTACACTAATGGATGGTGAGCTCCGAACTTCTCATGTACTGACCATTCTTCACACAGACAATATTACAGACTTATATACTTAGAAAGGAAAGTGCTTCACTTGCCTATTGCTGCTTGCAGAAACCTGTAAAGTGCAATTCTGAGGATTACAGTTGAAAGCTCTAATTATACATCTACACTTACCATCTCAGGGCCCATGTGGTCATTGGGATCAGGGAGACCTAGTATGAATCCTGGCTTTGCACTTACTGGCCCTGGGACATTGGAACCAATTACTTCCCCTCCCTGAACCTCCGTATCCTCTTGTTAAATGGAGACTAGATGCATTTTGCATGAGAAATAATGAATATATGCAAAGAGATAATGACAGTAGGTAAAATCTTGGTTATAAGCAAAGAACCCGACCTAGTACTTGGCACACTGAAGTCACTCAGTAATTGCAACTGTTGGGTATTATTGCTGCTGGTCTGCATACTAATATTCCAGGGACATAATGAGGTTGATGGGATTTATTGCAAACTGGAACTGAGGCCCTCACTGATTTAAACCAGGGAGGCTGGACCTGGACATGCCATTTAAAAAGCAATCTGCTCCTGCTGCCTGCAATTCACCACCCTCTAGCTGCAGTGGCCACCTGACACTGCAAGTGCATTGCTGTAAACCGTTAATGGGGAACGAGATGGTATTCGGGAGAACTGTAAAATCACAGTTAGTACAGTTAGTGAACCTTTCTTTCATCTGCCATCCAACTTCCCCAATAGCTATGATCTCTCAGTTTCCTAATTGTCTACAGGCTTTGATTTATGTGGCAGAGGAAGGAGGCCTCAGAGCAAGGTTCTGGGAAGGAGGCTTTAAGGAACGTCTATTAAGACCACAGGGTGAGAGCCGTGCCCAGGACAAGCCATGCAGGAAAGTATGGGTGGTGGGATGGTTTCCCACAAAAATGAGAGCAATGCCTGCGGTGAAGGCAAGTCTTGCCCACATGCAGGAAGATAGGCCCTGCGTAGCAAAGGGAGTCTGTCTGGAAGGACGTGGAAATACCAATAAAAGCAGGCCCTGCTTTTCCATACGTGACATTTCACTTACCTGACTATTCACTGTGGTCTAGTGAACACCTATATTTCATTTCTCAGTCAGTGACTCATTCATTCATACCTTAGTCCATTCATTCCACAAATGTTTACGAGGCATCTATTGTGTGCTGGGCACTGTTCTAGGGACTAGAGATACATGATGTAGAAATACATCAGGGATAAAACAGACAAAACCCCTCTGTGCTCAGGGGGCTTCCATCCCAGTGGGGACGGCCAGATATGTGAAAGTACATAAGAGTAACGGTGAAGGTGGTCAGAGCTACATAAAAATAATAAAGCAGGGCAGGCAGCAGGACATGCTAGAGGGAGGAAGTGTGATTTTAAGTCAGGTGGTCAAGGAGGCCTCCCTGAGAAGGTGGTAAGTGAGCTAGGCTCGAAGGGTTGAGGCCTTCACCTGCTTTTGTGAAGTGACTACACCAAGGTCACACGCCCGGCCAGGCATGGGAAGTCCTTTGTTTCCAAGGTGTGTGTGCTCCGAACAGGCTCTGGCCCTGACCTCATGGGTGGGATGTGGGCCCACAGTGTGGACACCCAGGGAGTGGCCCCCGCCAAGGGCCGTGGGGTGCAGAAGCGTCCAAGAGGGTCCTGACCTCCTCCAGCCGCCGGCGCTGCTCCTTCTGCTCCTCGATGCGCTTCTGACGCTCGGCCAGCAGCTGCCGCTTATGCTCCTCGTTCTCCCTCTGCTGCTGCTCCAGCTGCTGCCGCCGCAGGGCCTCCGACCGCTCCTTGTTGGCCAGCTGCAGCCGCAGGAAGTCCCGCCGCAGCGTCGACTCCCCAGGCAGGTTCAGAATGGAGCTGCAGGCAGGAGACAGAGATCAGGACTCCCCATGGGGCCAGGGCAGTCATCACCACTGTGGGTCTTGAGGTTCAAGATCAGGGCAAATATCTCACTCGTGTACGGCGAAAGGAGCCATATGCTTAAGCACAGGCTCTTAGATCCTCTACTAATTATGTTACTGACCCCCAAAGAGACTGAGTGAAGGTGAGACTAGTACCCAGGCTCCCTTTCAGTGTGATTATTGTATACACACGTTGTCAGCATCCCTAGCGGGATGTCACATTCTCAGAGTCATCATCTCTCTCCACGACTGTCCACATTGCTCCTTCACCCTTGTCACAAGGCAAAGATCTGTTGTTTCTACAGTCTTCAGTGGGTGTGCAAGCCCTGAGCCCCAGACTGGCTTATTTTCATGTTTAAGAAAGACAAGAACAAAGCCAACAAATAAAAATGAATCGGGGGCAGCGAGGGAGCCTCCTCTACTTAGATGAGTACAGGCCACCTTCACTCACCACATCACCTCCCTGACTCCTCTCAGCAAACCCCAGAAGGCAAAGGGCAGGCTGCTCATGTGAAGACACGATGAGCCAGGGAGGGGAAGCACCTGAGCCAAGGTCAACTGAGCCAGGACAAGAACCCGAGTCTGCCAAGTCCAAGAGCTCAGGACTTGTCTCGCTGCACCATCATTAGAGTGAAGTTAAGTGGTTTGGTTCTGGCCACAGAAGGTGCCGCGGGGACTTCAAACCAGCTCACTGATTCCCAGATGCCCTTTGAGCACCATGAGCCCCAGTGTCTTATCTGTAAAATGGTGATTGTATGTATGTATGTGTGTACTTCTACGTGTGATGCAGAGAATAAGGGGACAGAGGAACAGCATCGACAAAGTCCTCCTATGTCACTGGTGGTCGAGGGCTGCCCTCTCACCACCTAACTGCATGTGAAAAACTCAAAAGTCACAGACACAACAGCCTAGTAACAGGCACGTAGAGAATGGCTCCTGTTTGTTCATAGAGACCTAGCCTTTTTAATCTTTCTGGCAGCTCCCACGTGAAAGAAACCCACTCAGTAATTACTGAGCAGCTCCTATAAGGCAGGCACTATCATAGGTTCTAGTAGAGACAGCAGGAGCTAACCAAACTTTCTCTCTAGAGTTACCTTCTTGTGGGAAAGACAGAAAAATCACTAGGCAGACACACGAATAATTACAAGTAACATAATTTCAGGTATTAATGGATTCTATAGAAGATAAAGTGCAACAGTTTACGAGTGACAGTGGCAAGGTGCTGGGGTGATTAATGGTTCCACTCTGGTGGATGGGTAATCAAGGAAGACCTCTCTGAGAAGGTGACAGTGGAGCTAAGACTCAAATGATGAAATCATGAGAAGAGGTGGGGAGAAGAACCCTCAGGCAGAAGGAAAAGCAAGTACAATTGACCCTTGAATTTGTTCAAATTCGCAATTAGGGGTGCTGACCCCCTGCGCAGAAGAAAATCTGCATATAACTAACTTTGGACTCCCCCCAAACTTAGTTATCACTAGTTATCTATGTATGAGGAATTGGTTCTAGGACCGCCACCACCCCCACCCTGCCTGTGGACACCAAAACCAGAGGATGCTGAAGTCCTCTCTATAAAATGACGTAGATCGATTCATATTGTTGACCCTTTGCATCTGGGCACTCGTGCAGTTCAAAACCACGTTCAGGGTCAACTGTAGAGAGGCCTGTGGTAGGAACAGGTGCGGCCTCTTCCAAGAGCTAAACCCCAGTCGGTCTTCCCGGAACAGAATGACTGAGAGGAAGAGTGGTGCAGAGAGGGTCAGAGAGAAAGGGCAGTCCGGGTAGAGCACGTGGCCTTGGCAGCTACACATGGAAAGGTTAAGCGGGAGCGCAACATGATCTGATCTGTTTGGCTGCCGAATGAACGACAGTCTGCAGGGGGGATGAGGGCAAGCAAGGCCACCAGCCGGCTGCTACTGCAATGGCCCTGGGGTAGAGACTTCAACCAGGGTGGGAGTGGAGGGCATGGCAGCTGCGGCAATCATCTGGGAGCAGAGCGGGTGAAACCTGGTGGTGGCTCTAATGCGTGGAGTGAAGAATGACTTGCAGGTTTTGTCTCGGCACTAGGGCAATGGCGGTAACGAGACCTGGGGTGGAGAATGCTGGGGGAAGAGCAGACTGGGTGGCAGTTGACTTGGAGGTGACATTCTGTTTTAGAGAGTGGTTAGGGTACTATGTGAGATACTGCCATAAAATGACATAAAAAGGCTTTCTTTGTGACGCTGCATGGACACTGCTTGCGTTATATGAACAGGCCTTCTCCAAAACTTAGTCTTTGTGCAGAACTCTAAAACAAACCCCAAACGATGGCACTTATATACACAGGCCACAAGCTCTGAGGGAACCTCGTGTGCACACGAAGCTGCTCTGCTAATATGAACTGACGTGGAGTCAACGTCAGGCAGTCTGAGTTGTCCTGCTGACTCAATCATTCATTCACTTGGCGGAGGGCCCGTTACCACCCTTGGACTTCTGCCTCAGTTCAAAAGGAGGTAACCACTGTCCCTTTCCACTTTTCAGGATTTCATGAAGATTAATTAGATGTGTCCGTACAACAGGACTTGGAACATAATCTTCTATGTGCCATAATGACATTGCAATGGCAGAACTGTGAAGGCAGGGCTAGGTCAGCCCACTGAGGGATTCCAAACATGCGGGTTAGCAGGTATTCGTTCAAACGGGGTTTCTCAGTCTCTACAAAGGGATCGAAGGCTGACATGCCCGCCTGGGTGAGCTTTGGAAAAATAGTGCGTAACTTCTCTGAAAGCAAGGCATTTGGTCCTTTGCTTCATAAGACCATGTCATTACTTGACAGTCATCATTTTTATGCAGCTAAACCGGGGGTAGCCAACACACTATGTATCAGAAGGCAGGGAAGAACACTCCTTCTGTCTTTGATCTTGGGAATTCCTGTGGGGGGTAAACAGAACAAACGTGGGTGGCCCTGTCAGCTCACTCCTGCCCTCTTCTGGTGGTTTAACAGTAATCCTGCTGGGTAGGTCTAAGCTCAAAAAGAAGAGCCCACTCCCCTAGAATATTCTAGCAGCATTGGCTGAGCTGGCTCCTTCCCTGTTCAGGGAGCTCTGCCTCAGCAGTACAGGAACTGCTCCTTCTCCTAGAGTAATGGGGTCCCCTTACTGGATGGCTAAAGGTGGGGATCCATATACCGCAGTGACGCTTCTACCTGTGCATTTCCCCCAATAAATTTCACTTCACACATACAGTGTGTGTGCCATGGTGTGTGTGACAGTGCCCCTGAACTCACCAAATGGCTGCCAACTGAATTCTCTCAAGAAAGAGAAGTCCTGGCAGTGTGATCACACTGGCATTAATTATTTATAAACAGACTGGCAGAAAGCCGGAAGCAAAGTCAGGTGAAATTCAAAACGTAGAGATGATAATAATAAAGCAGCACTTGATCCTGGGGTCCAACATGTGACAACAGGCTAGGCATGGAAGTTTCTATTTAGGGTTCATCTCTACAGTGTAATCTGATTTCCTGGAAATCATTTCCTCTTGGATTAGGATACGGTGAAAATACCAAGGCATGTGGCAAGGGCAGTGGGTGCCCCAATGGGTTTCTCCAAGGTATGAAGTAATGAACTGAATGACTCAAGTCCAAAACTTGAGTCACTTAGGTCTCCGGAAAGTTGTAGTTTTAGGTACTTTTCATCCTGTATTACCCAGATAATTGCCTCCTGCCTATTCTACACGTTATATGTGTGTGAGGAAACAGGTCTTAGAATAGAGACCATAAATCTCGGAGGACAAGATAAAGAATATGCTTATTTGCACGTTTTTGTCAGAGTCTGCCTAGGGAAATTTTTCCCAATTAATGAGTGTGTTGTGGGCAATAAATTAAATAAGACCATCCTGCCAGATTCTTAAAAATGAACCTATAAATCAACAGGATAAGTGAATTTCACACAAGCACAATTCAGAATGTGGAAAACGAGAAGACTTGGCTTTTGCTCTCCTACCTGGGCTCTCCTGAGTCATTCTCCTCCTCTTCTTCCTCGCTTCCACTGTACTCATATTCTGTCTCATCTAAAGAGAGACTCACAGAAGGTTAGTGCACAAAAAGATGTGATAGCGCCATAAAGCCCAACCCCCTCGCTTTATCTATAAGTAAATTGAGGCCCAAAGAGTTGTCATTAAATGACCTGGGATAGGCTCCAAACCTCCTGACACTTCCCACCAGCTGGGTTCAAGTACATGGAATTAACCACATCTAAGACTGTCCCAGCTGACTCAAGAAATTTACCCGTGATGCCTTGTGTTCACACAAAAGCGAACACAAAGAATCGAAAAATCGCCGTTCAGTTTCTGTTGACTCCCACTATGGGACTATCTAAACAAACCTTTTATTGGCTACTGTTAACATATTGACAGTATTTATCTTTTCTTCAGTAGGATTTTTATTACGACTTCCATGGACTCACACATTGACTTTAGATATCTTGATAAATATCAGAAAAACTTTTGACGACACGTACTATAAAAAACTACAGTTAAATGTGTTTTGATTGACCCACTGGCAACATCCATTTAATTCAATAATACGCTAAGCGAGTTACCGTGCAATAATGAATAATGCTTTGGAGGAGATCAGAATAGGCAAGATGGACAAGTAAATAATTCTAGTTCCCATGATTCTGAAGAAAGGGCGCTAATCCTTGTTGGGTCTCTCCCATGCCAGTCACCATGCTAGACACTTTACCTATGATCTCTCACTTATTTCTCATAACACTCTTTAACATAATACTCATTTTTCAAGTGAAGATACTGAGATTACATGAGGTTAAGTGATATGACCATTGTCGCCTCATTAACACATCTGGGATTTAGATTTAGAATTCATTATTTAAAATTCTCCAACTTTAAAACTAAGTGTTCTTTCCAACATATGACATGTTAAATAAGAGTACATACAAAGAGCACTGAGATATGAGAGAAGGGAGCAGCTAAGTCCACTGGTCATAATGGGAAAAAGGACCAGTGAAATCTTTGAGAAGAAAATGAGCTGGGCCTTGGAAGATTAGTGGCCCTTTTCCAGGCAGATAGCAGCTGCAAGTGGTGGGCAAAGGTCATTCTCAGCAACATAACCTCCTGACAGTGGCTGTACTACAGTGCACGGCATATTCAGGAAACAATGAGTTATGAGTGGCTAGATGTCTGGGTGTAAGAAAGCAGATGGAGTGAGAAGGACCAGCAGGTCTGATATGGCCTCCTGATCCATATATACCACGCTGAGAACTTTTCTGTAGGCAATGAGGAGCCTTTGGAGGAGCTTTTGATTGTACGCAAGGAAGGGTATCACATTACTGTTATCCTTTCAGAGCTGTGGGTTAGTAATTACAATTTTGAAGATATTTGTGCACCCCTCAAAGGAACTGAAACTGCAATTTGGTTATGCTACCACCAGGTGCAGTCGCACATGATAACTATTGAATTTGATCATGACCTTCAACACACCTTGCCTTCCATACTTTTTAGCCATTAAGAGGATTATTTTAAAAAGCCAAAAGTGTAATGACTTTAAAGTGTATTTTTTAAAATCACAAATTAGCTTCATATATTTAGATATGTATGAAATGTTCAGGCTACTTATGTAAAGAACCTTCATAATGTGTTTCAATATTCCACACTAAAAGTTTAATATCCCAAACTTTCCTGAAATGAATCAACAAGAGTTCAAAGTAAAATGCAGAAATTTTATCTATTAAAGGAAATGATAGCAAGGGAAAAAAGCTCCCAATTAATCCAATCATTTTTATTTCTAGGGTAAAACCTTCATTTATCAGGCTCCATAACTGTAATACTTCTCCAGGATCTGGTTTGATTGCTTTTATATTACTGGCTTAAATTAGCATGTATCAACATATCTTCAAGTAAAAATAATATCAGGTAAAAAAAGTCATAAAACAATGCACATTAAAATTGTTTGATTCTACCAAAAGCTGGTCTTAGAGCTGCTAAGAGAGTGAAAACGTATTAGAGGGAGCAAATTAGGTAGTTTGACCAAACTGAGCAAATGGAATGAAATCTCATTTGATCAATACCCTTTCTTGAGGAGCAGACCAAAATAAGAGCCTCTGGTGGCTGTTAGTCTGAACAGAATTAGGTTCCTTAAATTACCATGTAACCCTTGAGTATATCTACTTCCAAGAAACTTACTCTTCTACTCTGCAGAGAAGAAACACACTAAAAGGTCTATTTTCATGGGATGGTGAGTTCTGAGTCATATTCCAGAGTTTGCGCCAACAAAATGTGGGAACAACCCAAGGCACAAACTTTACCCATTCTTACTCACAGGTCAGAGGCAGAGAAGTCGCGAGTTCTCTGAAAGTAACCCTGAATAGTACTGAAAAATTATAGGTCAATGAAGTCTATATGATAATAGCCAACATTTATTGAATAAGTCTATGTGCCAGACATTGCATCAAGCATTTTACAAGCATTATCTCATTTAATCTTTGCAACCATGCCAGGCAATACTAATTATTGTTATACACCCAGTCCTATTTTAAAGATTAGAAAAGGGGTGAAGTTCGTGTAACTATTAAGGGGTAGGGACAGAATTTGAACTCAGAATTTGAGTCTGAAAACAAGAGTCCAAGCACTTAACCTACTTTATATCCACCGTAAAATAAATTTCCTTTTAGAGAAGTTGGCCTTTAATGGTTGCATGTCTGACACACCACCCTAAAATAGTCTCTAAAATTTTGACTTCACAGAGTAGCCCAAGACCACTATTAACAAAGAGCAGTTGAAAGATCAGTCCTGGAACTTTCTAACCTTGACTTGCCCATTTCTCTCCATGCCTAGTTTCTCCAGCTTGGGCTGCCCTCCCAGCTCCGTAGGTTCTGACTGACACCTCGTCCGTCTCCACCACCAACACCTGGAGATGGGCCTCCTTTTTGGCTGAGCCTCATAACATCCTGCTCCTGAGTCTAACCTGGTAACACATTTTCCCGAGTGCCTCAGGCTGGCTGCAAAGATGAACTCTTCTTGACCGCTCACCAGGATTTCTCCTCCTCCCTGAGTCCTCTGATGACCTTTCCTCTGCCCAGTCTTGACTCCTACGCTGCTCACCGCCCCACACCTAGGTCCCTGCTCATACCTTACCACATTACAGATATTAAATGCAGAGGCAAAGAAGAAGGGAAATTCAAATTCAAAGAGAGGACCCCGATCTTGTGCTGCCCACCATCCGCCACTATTCCTTTTGGATTGTGCAGAACAGAGGAGAAAGGGGGAGAGGATAGACGCAAGGAAAAGCACATCACCAAGTACCTCCCATCCTCGGTCCCTGGCCTTCCTCTCTTCTCTCCACTCCCCAAACAATCAGTGCTCACCTTGCCAGCCCTATCCAGCCTTCTCATTGCCACCCCCCTGCCCGCTGCCCCCTCCTATTCCCTCTTAGGGAACACTCACCTGTCGGCTCTCTGCATCTCTCCCTTACCTTCCACACCCCAACCTTCCCTACCTCCCTGCCCAACTAGTCACAACACCAGACGCAGACCACATGAGGTTTTACCTTGGTCAGGATGCTAATTAAGGAATTTTGAGTCTCTATTCACACAGTCCTAGGACCCCAAGTTTGGACTTGAGTCCTTTCTAATGATGCAATGAAAAGATAGTGTGGTGTCACAGCTAGAGCTATGAGTTTCTGAATCTATAAATAAAGAAGTGCATTACATGATCTTGCAGCTCAAAAAGAAAAAAAAGAAGCCTGGTACCCTCCCTTTTTTTTAAATCACTAGGTCTATAAAAACATTCATTCTGACTTCTAAACCTGAATTAGAAATGAGCCTTAGAGCACAAAAACTTAAATGTTGAAAACTGCCAGTACAGAAAAATGCCAACTAAATTTTTTTTTTAGGCTGTCTGTCTTCTGTGGATTTTTGGTCTTGGTCTTCAAAACATGAATATTCATTTGAATTAAGAAAATCACTTGTCATATTAAACCACTCCATAGTACTACTCAACATGACTTTTTGTTCTGTGCCTGGAAAAGATGCTATTTCTTGCAGTTCTATTCTTTCATGAAAGATTCCATTTCAGGGGTCTCACTCCACTGATGCCCACAGGCTGTGATCTCAGAGGCAGCCCCTCACACTAAAGAATAATGCAGGCCCATTTGAAATCCCCACGGCCACCTAGGAATACGTCAAGAGCCCAGGACTCACTCCATCTTTTGTTTCCCTTGTTGAAACGAAAATGTGTTTCTAACCTTTCTCTCCTCGCTTCTTCTTTGTTCTATCAATATGGTCCTTGAGTTGAATGCGGACCTGTCGTTCATTAGGTTGGTCTCGTATAAATGGATGCTTCATCAGTTGCTCTGTTGCTGGTCGCTGGCTGTGATTCTTTACCAAGCAGCTCTCAATAAATGACTGGAATTTTTTTGACCTGCCAAACAAAAGAAATGAACCCAAAGATAAAAAGACACCCAAAGAAAAGCAAACCTGTATTTTCTGAAATGTTAGAATTAAAAAAAAGAAAGGAAGGAAGGAAGGAAGGAAGGAAGGAAGGAAGGAAGGAAGGGAGGAAGGAAGGAAATAGGTCTAATCAGCCCACATAGAGATCAAACCTATCACAGAGTAAGTTTAGCCCTTTATGGTACAATGCAGTTCAAATGCATCAATACACAACTGAGGCAATGGATGGTGTGATATACATGAAAGTGTTTTTTACAGTTTATACATACTATCACATATCAGACCAAAAGAAACCAAGAGTAGAGAAAAAAACCCCATGGGAATCATACCTACAAGGCCCACTGGAACGGGGGAACCAGAGAATTTTTCTCCTAATTCTTTTAAAGAATTAGGAGAAAAACCACTCTAGACAAAGGACAGTTCAGGGAGGTAAGAAATCAATGAAAAACTAAAGTTGGAAGTGAGCACACTGCATGTCAGGGGACACTAAGGTTAGCTGTCTAAATAAGCCAGAAAATGCAAGCTGGGGAAAGTAAAACCAAGGTGGGATAGATTGGATAGGGGAGTACATTTTGTAAAAACAAGCAAAATTCTTACACGGCAAACTTGATTTGTCAAACTTTTAAACTGGTAATTTCAGAATCACCTTTGAACTTTGCTTTCCAAGCAATAAAAACAGGATGTACGCATATGTTTGCTATCAACTCAAGGTGTTGGAAACTTAACTTTAAGGGACTAAGTTCATACCCCGAAGCAAATTATCTCTCTCTAAAAAGGCACTGTTTCCTCAAAGATAAACCCTATGCCACAGATGCACAGGGGCAGGGGAAAGCTGGTTAGAGATATCACACCAGTGATTAGGTGGCAAGTCCACAATGTGGCAGAAATTAATGGTGGACTTTAGCTATGATTCATGAGTTAGGCACGCAAGTTCTTGCTGAAAGTTCCAAGAAACTGTCCAGCATCATAAATAATTAAGCTCACAACTCTATAGCATGCCTTTCTGAGGTGCCCCATTGGCAGCGTGGCACACCCACCTCAGAGACTTTGGTGGAACCCTAGTCACTGGCCCCCCCTGACTATCCCCACCCTGCTCGGAGCAGGAGGGAATCCATTTTGTGCTCTCTGTCGTCCTCCTGTGAAGCACTGTGGAATCACAGGTGCAGATTCCAGGAGCAAGCCTTTCCCAAGCTTCCCAGCAGGCCTCAGGCGTCTACAGAGGATGCCAAGAAAAATGTATACACATTTTAAGAAAGGAAAAAACTGTATTAAAATTGTAATAATCAATATATACCAAGAACAAAAGATGAATACAAGTCACGTTTGACTTCCGCAATTACAAGGGATGCTTAAAGTAGTTACCATCAGCATCCAGATGATTCTGATTACGGCAAACAACTGCTTGAGCAACGTTAACCAAAGTGTCCACTTGTATACATTTTTTGGCATCCCCTGTATGTGTGTGTGTGTGTGTGTATGTATACACACACACACACACACACACACACATACACTTCAGGCCTGAAAGGTGTCCTCACCACACAGAACACAATGGAGAGCATGTTCTTCAAGATTCAAATGAGAGAGGACGCTTGTATATGTACCACTCTCTAGTCCTGCCCAGGTCAAAGCAGTTTCTCATATTTTTCCATGTTTTTAAAGTATTGAATTATCGGTAGTTTTTCCTCCCTAAATTCCTGAGCTATGATCAAGCTTTTAAATTATTTTACATGGAAGTAATGGGAACCTGCTCTGCTTTGGGTCACCCCAGGATGAATCAGGACCGGCCACACTGTGGACTAGAAATAGTGACAACAGAATGGACAGTCTATGCACCTCCCTGTAAGTCCTTCAGCCCACACCCCAGCTTCCTCCATACTGGAAATACTCCACAGTGTTGGCATGTCACTTTTCTCTCGCGAGCACTCTACCTGCTCTTACGTGTTTAGTAAACAAATGAATTCATGAATGGTTATTCGATGAGAGTTCTGGACAAAAGCTACCTTCAAATCTGTGTTCGTGAGGGACAGAGGGGGGGCTTGGACAGTAGGTACTGTTTAATATGCTTTCTTTCTTATATCCATCAGATAAATCTGAGGAGGCACAAAAAACACCACCTCAGGAGAGACCCTGCAAAAAAAAACACCATAATGAATTAATGGACTTTCCTAAGGAATGAACTAAAGAGAATGAGGTTAACTTGCATAAAAAGGAATAGATAAATTCCACACAGTGTTTTTCTAGATAGAAAAACCCCATTAAAAAGATGAAAACAAAAACAAATTCAGACAGAAAGCTATTAAATATTCATAAGAAATGCAAATGGCAGTTCTCTTTTTCCTGCTTCCAACTAGAAGGAAGTGTTCGTTTTTTCTAAAGTGCTCGGCTATTAATTAGAGGATGATAAATAAATACCCAATTTAAAAATGAGATCCAAACTTAGTAGACTGTCCATTCTATTTCCCAGTACTGCTACCTCAAAAAAGTCAGAGAAATCTCCGGGATGAGATAGTGTTCAAGGAGTTTAATGGAACCAGTTCTAGTACAGAGTCCATTGTCCAGAATCTCTCCTGGTCGGAAAGAACCTCAAAAGATACTCAAAAGAATAACTTTGGGCCCAAAGGATGGGCCAAGATGCAGAACTACAAAGCTGGCAGCATACACGACGTCTTCTTCACATGATGCTGCTTAAAGAGAAAATAATGCTTACTTACAACAGGTCTTCAAAGAAAGATTCATTATCTCTTATTTAAGATAGTGTGACCAAAGAATCAATATATTTAATTACACATTTAATTAAAAGTAAAAACACTTCACCTATGTTGAACACCATCTGACTATTTGCTGAGCAGTCTAAAGGGTTTAAAGCACATTTATATAACTTTATTGTTTGAATCTCTGTGGCCAGTCACTTACTTTTTCTTTAAAAAAAACACACAAAAACACCTAAGATTAGTAATACTAATTTGCCAAGCGTTGGCTTGGAGAGACAAATGTTAATGATTGATGCTTACAGTCTGAGACACTAGTACTTCTAATACCAGTGTTGCTGAATACTTTATCCTCCCAGATTTTTCCTGTTTATATATTAAATTGTGTAAGAGGAATTAAAAATGCCTGAAAGATTATTACATTAATCACTATAACGAGCCGGGCTAAAAGGTTTTGGTAATCAGCAGACAGTCTAAATTACTCTTGACCTTTAAAGTTTGCTTTTGCCCAGAACTACCCTTTTTCTCTACTTTGGGCTCTATCATTTACTAACCGCGTGTGACTTTGGGCAAATTACTTAACTTATCTGTGCCTGCCTACAAATGGGGATATTGCTAAGTACTTACCTCAAAAGGCTGTTGTGATGACTAAATGAGTTAATGTAAAATATTTGGAACAGTACCTATTTCATAATAAATGCCATATGTGTGTTCGCTATTATTATGTCTATTACCATGATGACAATGTCCCAGCAACTTCTGACCACCGCCATGCTTAAAGAAAAGGAGTATCTGCCTTTAGGGCTGGGTATAGAAATTTGAAGGTGTTTTTCTCCCCTTCCATTGAACTGAATAGCATAGTGCTCTTTAAGGGAATTATTTCACATATATTTGGATTAGATATGTTAACAGGAAGAGTCAACAGGACCGTCATCTCCAAGGAGATTGTACAAAAAAATGTTAATTTAAGAAGTCTGTGTAGCCATTTTTTGTTTTGACTTAAATAGAGTCCAAAGTCACACTATTACTAGCAAATTCAGTCTATGTGAAGTATTTTCTTAAACTTGTTTTCTATTATCACTATATTATTTAGAACACGCACATACACATACACATACATATGTCATTTCTTAAAACATAAGTGCCTGACAATCTACCAGGAATCAGAACCAGTGTTTCATAAAATAAGAGGAGTGATTGTAAGCTTTGGAGTAAAAGCCGACGGCCAGAGTGTCAGGCTGGCCCTACCAGTGGTGAGCCCAGGACGCTGGGCCAGCCAGTTAACCTCACCAGCACTCCCAGTCCTCAGCTGGAGCATGAGTGGTTTAAACCAAGGGATCTTTGCCTCTTTCCAGAATTAGGATAAGAAGTTCACTGCTGCACTATTCACAATAGCCGAGATATGGAAACAACTGAAATGCCCATCAGTAGGCAATTGGATAAAGAAATTGTGATACATATATGCAATGGAATGTTACTCAACCATAAAAAAGAATGAAGTTTTACTATTTGCAACAACATGGATGGATAGAGGATTTTATGCTAAGTAAAATAAGTCAGACTAAGAAAGACAAATACCATATGATCTCACTTATATGTGGAATCTGAAAAACAAAATAAATGAACAAAGAAAACAGAAACAGACTCATAGATACAGAGAACAAACTGATGGTTACTAGATGTGGGGGGTGTAGGGGGCTGGGTGAGAAAGGTGAAGGAATTAAGAAGTACAAATTGGTAGTCACAAAATAGTCACAGGGATGTAAAGTTCTGTTGGGGAATACAGTCACTAATATTGTCAAAACTATGTGTAGTGTCAGGTGGTGTGAGACTTATCAGGGGGATCACGTCATAAATTATGTAAAGTTCTAACCACTACACTGTATGCCACAAACTCATATAAAATAATACCGAATGTCAACTAGAATTAAAAAGAGATAGTCATGGGGATGTAAAGTACAGCCTAAGGAATATAGTAAATCATGTTCTATAATAACTATGTACAGTGTCAGATGGGTAGTGGACTTACTGGGGTTATCACTTTGTGAGGTATATAAATGTCTAATCACTATGTTGTTTTGTACACCTGAAACTAATACAAAAAGTTACGATTTTTCTAATGATTTCAGTCGAGTACTGCTCTACCTATGTGGATTCTTCGGATTTAAAGGGCACACGAAAAGAACAAGATGGACCATGTTTTACAGGAATGAAGTCATCTACATCCTTATCCAGAAACTCCTGAAGGGAAATACAGCACTAAGTATAAGTACAATGGCAGGGGAGTGTGAGTTCACTCAGTGGAAAAAGAAGGGAAGAGGAAATCTTCTGGAGGAGATGGTTTACCCATGTGGGTCAAATCTAACCTGAGAGACAGGAGGCGGACATGGGAGTCCCATTTGCTGGGGGTGACATGGAGACAGAGGGTGACAGAGAATCCTTGTTTTCTTTTGATTTAACCAAGGCTATAATCCTCCTAGAGACATAAACACTAAGGGACTGAGCCACGTGAGCATGGAATGGAGCCCTGACCGCATGACTTCCTTAGCGCTAAGGCTGGTCCTCATCACACTAATGGGGGAAGAAAGGGCCAGTTCCTGCCAGTGGGGATGCTTTCCTTTCTTTCCACAACTTCAGGGGCAATGAGCAGTGCTAACGCCTTTCTTTCCCTAATCGTAAAGTGCAAGGAAAAAATGGTCAGCTAAGAGACTAGTGTAGTTCATTCTCTACCACTTTAACCTTGAACTTAAGAGGCCAAGTGGTGCAGTAGGAAGAATATGGGTTACAAACTTGGGAAGCTAATACTGTACAGCCTTACGCAAGGAGCATAGCCTGCTAAGCCTGCCTCTCATCTATAAAATGAGGACTCAGAGCATCTGTCAGGAAGGGTTGTGGTTAAGATAATATATAAGTACTTTCTTAACAAAATATATCTTAAATTTGTACACACAGAAACTATGTGCTGGTGCCTAATGGAAGGCTGTTGCTATAGACACATACACAGGATCAATGTGTGCGTGTGTGTGTGTATTTACATATATATGTATATGTGTGTGTGTGTGTGTGTGTGTGTGTGTATATATATATATATATATATATATATATATATATATATCTGAGTCTACAATATACATATGCTTATATGCCTTGTATGTTGTAGATTCAGCAATGTTAGCTGGAAATGACCCTTAATTGAATGTTTATAATGGCCCATCTCTACCACAGTAGCACTCCCCTTTAGTAATGTGTTCATATATACACTGAGAACAGCACACTTCATCTCTTGTTAGGGTTGGGGGGGGTCCTGTCCTTTAAAAAATTAAAGGAAAATAAACGAAATGTTTCACTTCCTCCCAAATGCTAGCGCATATTAAACACTAATCTCTATTAAATCACTGTGGATCTGGTCTTTCAAGACAAAGTAGAGCTGACCCTTGAACAACACAGGTTTGAAGTGTGCAGGTCCACTTACATGCAGATGTTTTTCAATAAATATAGTTGGCCCTCCCTATCCCTGTGTTTCACACCTATGAATTCAACCGGCTGTACATGTGGAAGGCTGACTGTATGCATTGTTTTTTTGCCATTTTGTAGAAGGGACTTGAGCATCCGTGGATTTTGGTATCTAGTGCAGTGGGGGAGGGGGGAGGTCCTGGAACCATGTCCCCATAAATACTGAGGGACAACTGTAGTTAAGTTTTGGGGGAGTCAAAAGTTATACGTGGATTTTTGACTGCTCAGAGGATTGGCACCCCCTAACCCCTGTGTTGTTTGAGGGTCAACTGTACTCTGACATGCTTAAATATTTTCACTTACAAACCGGAATTCTGCAGAAAAATGGGAGCCATACCAAGTGTCCTGTGGCTGGGGGCTGTATAATCATCTGATAAACGCTGGGTTCTGGGTGGGAAAGCGTACTTCCCTAGGGCTTTTGTCTCCCCTACTCATTTGCAAACGGCCAAGTTTATTTCCTCGTCCCCTGTCAGGCAGCATGAGACTCATGCCCCTACCTGGCTTTCCTTCTGAGCCAGGGAAGGGCATGCAAGCAGACTGGGTGTCATGAAGCTGGCATGGCCTCTTCCCTGTTCCTGGACTGACCAGCATCCTGCAGCATTATCAAAATTAGTTCTCGTTGTCAAAGGTCTGAAGCAAAAAAGTCAGACTGCATTTTCCCAAAAGTCTGCATTGCTCGAACAAAGTCAATGCAGAGTTATCTTTCTGGAATAGGGTCAATGAAGACTGAAACCATTGTACACGGGCTGTTCAGTCAGTTTTCTGAGAAGCCAGACAGATCATACAAAGGGCGGTGTAGCCCAGGGTTAGGAGCAAACAGGACAAGTGCGGTGACCAACCGACTGCAGCTTCTGAGCTGGGGAGAGGTGGCGACTGGGGCAGAAGGACAATCTCTTACCCTAAAAGGCAGCAGTGCAGCACCTCTGTACAAAAGGCCAGACATCTAAATGTTATGTTCAATCACCAGATTTTTAAAAGTTGGCGATTAGTACAAATATTTCTGAAACATGGTGTGTGGCAGGTCCAACAAAACACACATGTGAACGGTCCATTTGTCCCCTGTGGGAAAGCTAGAAACATGTGTCCAGCAGAAGTTCAGGAAGAAAAGGCAACAGGGTAAATGGAGCCCACTGTATACAGCAGGCCCCACAGGACAGACTTGGCATGAAAGACAAGCAGAAACCTAGCAGAAAGCTTTGAGTGCCACTCATGGTTCCAGGGGCAGAGCTCAGCTGACTCCTCTCCCCAGGAGCCTGTTCCAGAGAGGAAGGAGGAAGCAGGGCCTCTGGGTACCCCGGCAATCATGCTGTGCTGGTGCCCAATGGGAGGCTGTTGCTGAGGAGAGAATGATCATCTCCCCCCACAGTGACCCTCTGGAGGGAGGAGGAGGAACAGGGAATGCTGCCTCCTTGTTACCAATAGCAACTCTCACTCTCCTTGCGCAGGCCTTGGCAACTCCAAGGCTGCCGTCTCTTCTGGCTGTCTCACAGCCTCTCTCAGTGGAGTGTGCCTTTCTCTTGTTCTACCAGGGTTGCTATGCCATTCCCAGATGACTGGTATTAATCAAGACTGTTCCTGGTATAGTGGAGGGTGAAACAGTGGGTGAGGGGCTCCAGTCAAGCGCTTGATCATGAAGTGCCATGGAAAGGGGCAGAAGTGTCTTATCCCTTCATGCTCTAACTGCCCAGAATAGGTCTCTAGAAAAGGATAGGAGGTCACAGGTGGTTCAGGAATTGGCCCCCGTGTGAGGGCCATCAGAGGTTCAAGAATGTATCAGGAAGCACATACCATATCCACAGGGGTAAAGGAGGGAGCAATGATTTTTTGTCATAGAATGATAAGGCACAAAGACCCTGATGTAAGTACACAGAAACGTCAAAGTCCAACTTCTGGCCTAACCTGTAGAACCCTGTTTCCCAAATTTCAGGCAACCATCCACTACTGACATAATTTTCACCATACCCTTTTATCTATTCACTTAGTATTTTTCTTTACATTAACTCACTTTTTTTATGTGAAAAAGTTTATTAAATGGGAAGAGTATATCACTGCCCAGAATAAGAGGCCAGTATCACCTGCCATAAAGAGAAAGCAATAGAAAACCCCAAAATTACAAATGTTCACGCACAGATCCAATGAAATCATCTCACATACTACCAGGGGTAGGTATGCACATCGGGAATTACTGTTTTAAGGAATAGAAGAAAAGTGAGCAAACCTAACAGGCTGACTCTGAACTATCACCCTCTCTCTGATAAGATGTTCTGTGCTGCCAGAAAATAATATTACTTGGGGTGACAAATCACAGAGCTTCCCTATTATTACTTGGGTTCCACTATCCATTTTAGCTAATAGCTCCCTATCTTCAAAGTGTGGGGATAAAGACCTGCTGTGCAAATACAGTCGGCCCCCCTTATCCACAGGGCATATGTTCCAAGACCCCCAGTGGATGCCTGAAACTGCAGATAGTACAAAACCCTATGTATGCTATGTTCTTTCCGATACATGCATACCCATGATAGAGTTTAATTTATAAATTAGGTACAGTAAGAGATTAACAATGATAACTAACAATAAAATAGAACAATTATAACAATATACTGTAATAAAAGTTATGTGAATGTGGTCTCTCTCTCAAAATATCTTACTGTAATGTATTCACTCTTCTTATGATGTGAGATGCTAAGATGCCTACATGAGATGCAGTGAGGTGAGTGACGTAGGTACTGTGATGTGGTGTTAGGCTACTACTGACCCTCTCACTACACTTCAGAAGGAGGATCATCTACTTGGGGTGATCCTGGATCACTGAGCCGTGAAAATGTCAATTGGGGAAATTTAAAAGTTTTGGGGAGCAGTTGACCACAGGTAACTGAAACTGCAGAATGTGAAACCACAGATAACCGGTGACTACTATAGTATTCAATATGTATTTTAAGATGAATGACATATATGGAAAATACTCACCAAGTCTTAGTGTATATAGTCTAATCCTGTCAGCAGGACCTAAGTATTTGAGTTAATCCAAAAAAGAATCACAGGAAAACCCTCCCCTTGGATCTGTAACACACTGAAGACCAAACTCACCACTTCTTAGATTTCAGCCGAGGTGCCGGGTTCCGGGGGATGAGGAAGAGGGCTCTCATGGGGTGCATGTCACAGAGAGCTGCAAGAGACCAAAACAAAGGCCAGCTCCGGTCAGGAGGCCAGACACACGCCAAGCCCATCCTAGCTGTGCAGCTAATGCTGCCAAATGGCTCCAGCTCCACGCATGACCAGTGAGGAGATCAGAAGATCACAACGCTTCCGTCTGGTGAGTACTTAAGAGAGCTAGTGTCTAATTACAGGAGTCTTATAAAACACGACACATTTCAGCTAAGTTTTGTCAACACTTCTACTTTTACTTCAAATTTAAGGAAGCAAAGTTAACGGGTCAACGACCTTTGCTTTGTTATTAATAACTATCTAAGATTCAAAGTAAACAACATCAAGATAACAACTACATTGGAAATGTAAGTTATTTTTAATTAGTAAAAGACTTAAGTCATAAAATAAAAGCCATTTGATAATCCACGGTCTCTTTCTTACACGTTGAAGACTCATCCCAATGCAGTGTTATCTATATAGGTTTTTGGAGTATAATACACTAGACCAGACACCTTTTCTCTGTGTTTCCAAATATCCTGAATGGCTTTTCAGGTTTCAGAGGAGTTTTTCTGTTTTGATTTGTTTCCTGGCCCCGGGAAGACCAGAGGATTAAGGCAAATGGAGGCTGGCAGGAAAGTTATAAAAATACCTCAACTTGTAAACATGACATTATCATCTACAGTGAATGCATTCAAGGATTCTTATTTTAATCAAAATATTTCACTAGTTTTCTTTTCAAACATCTGGGAGTGTCTTTTCCTTTGTGCCTAGAATAAGAATATATTCTCCCTAAAAGCTAAAGCATTGTGTGGGTAGATGCTTATCTTTAGCCGCTTCAACGACTCAGCAAGGATGATAATATGGTTTAAAGATTGGAATATTATTTTTATGATTCATAAATGCCTATTAGCATTGTGGATGACAGGAATTTTGTCAACAAAGACTCCAAATCAGTCACGCTACAGATGAATTTTACGAATGCTAGAGTGAGAAATAAGAAAACTATGATGATTTAAAGTTGAAAAAGCCATACGAGCATCACAACCCGTCATACAGATATGGGGCCTCTGAAAAGCAGACACCGCGGTGGTATGAAACATGAGAGGGGGCAATTCCTGCCTCAAAGGAAATAGGGAGGGGGCCAGGGAAGGCTGGAGTCATCAGATTGCTATGCAAGTCTGACTGCAGTGAAGGTGAGGGAGAAAAAGTTAGGTGCAAGTGTGCTAGACTGTCCTGCAGTCTAAAGAAACCACGGAGCAAAACTGAAGAATGAAAGTTGTCTACAAAAGCATCCTGTATCCTCCAGGAAAGGGTCTGCCTTATATCCCTGTTATGCTCGGTCACTGATGGGGAGTGGCCCTTGGGTGTTGTGCCCTCAGTGCCATCACAGCAGCTAGGTCCTCCATGAGTTGTGTTTCTTGCATGGAAAACTGTGAGGCACGTGCTCATGGCCATCCCAGGGCTGGGAGAGGCACTCTGCAGTGCCAAGCATTCCAGATCTCAAAGGCCTGGAGATCTCAAAAGCCAGAGCCCTGGCCACTCTTTAAAATACATACGGAAACCTAAAAACCTAAATATCAGTGTTTTAATAGGAGTGAAAGCAGTTGAGTACAAATGTTCGTGTAACCCATGCACTGAAAATCAACTGAATTTTGGTTAAGACGGAGTTTACTGTCTTTGTGGGTTGGTCCCAGTTTTATGGTAGAAGGACAGTTCGGTAATAAATTACACACTGAATTTGTAAAACAAACAAACAACTCCCAAACAAACAAAACAAACAAAAGACTCCCCAGAATTTGCTTCCCTTTCCTACTTTTTTTTTCTTTCTTCATAAATACAAGATCCTCACATCACTCTGAGATGAATGGATTCCTGGTTGATTTAAGCTGACTCTGCTTTCTAAGTATGCCAGCTCAAATCCACGCAGGGCTCGGTGTAGCAGAAGTAAAGCTACTGTAGCTCCTGGCAAAGAAGCTTCAGCACCTGCAGAGCAGACCCAGCAACAGATTTCACCCAGAGGAAAGTACTTACGGGGAGCACCTTCTGCCATCTCAATAGCGGTGATGCCCAAAGACCACAAGTCACTCTGAAAAAGAAGGAAGGCACAGGCACCTCATAAATGCAGTCAGCAAAGCATAACTTGGTTAAACCCAGTAATTACTTCAGAGCTGCCTGTGGGAAAGCCATTCTGTTGTCTCTTTACAAACCTATTTTCCCACTAACCTTAAAAGCAGGAACAGCCTCATTCGCTTTGATTGACAGTACCTTTTATGGTACCTGATATGTGGTGCGTTTTCAATATATACGTATGAAAAATGACTATAAGGTTTTAAAAATTAATTTATCACTAAAATTTATCTACTGATCGAACCATATGAAATTTCTGTTCTTCAACTGTTTTTCATAGTTATCGAGTTATAACTGTCATATAATTAACTGCACGTTTCAAGTACAGTTTGAAAAGGTTTGATACCTGTATACACCTGTGAAACCATCACTACAATTAAGATAGTAAATATGTCTATCACCCCTAAAATGTCCCACCTGCCCCGTTGTAGTCTCTGCCCCCGTTGTAGTCCCACCTGCCCTGTTCTTGTCCCCAACCCCAGTTCTTGTTCCAAGGCAACCACTGACCTACTTTCTGCCGCTGTGGATTAATTTACATCTTCTAAAGTTTTATATAAATGAAGTCACCCGGTTTCTTTCACTTAGCATAATGTATTTAAGGTCCATCCATGTGATCGAGTGTATCAGCACTTCATTCCTTTTTACTGCTGAGTCGTGCCCCTTGCAAGTATATACTACAGTTTGTTTATTCACTCACTTGTTGATGGACATTTGGATGGTTTCCATTCAGGGCTATTACAAATAAAGCTGCTACAAACATTCATGTACAAGTCTTTGTATGGACGTTTGCTTTCTTTTTCTTTCTTTAAGTAAATGCCTAGGAGTGGGATGGTTGGCTCATATAGTAGATGCATATTTACAGTCAATTGTTTTTAACCTAGAAAAATGGCGATTTCATGTGGTTTAACCAAATAAGATGAGGACAGGGAACTTTGGGGTGGTGGTGTTCACTGCTGTATCTCCGGTGCTTAGAATAGAACTGGGCACAGAAGCAGGAGTATGATGTATTTGTTGAATGAATGAACAATGTCTTCTTTCTTGTAAGTAGAGTAATATGTAAATAGAGGTCCTACACCCTTATATTCTTCCTTATGCTCAGACTAACTCCGATGCTCTTATCAGAACATTCTAGGCTAGCACCTCAACCTCAACCTGTGCAATCTCCATCTCTAAGAATATGTTTCTCCTGTGTCTATGGCGCAGTAGTCTCTAAATATTGTACAGGAGGGAACAACTCAAAAGATGGGGCAAACCAGGTTAGGAAACCCCAAAAAGATGCTTGCTGCTTCAGCTTCCCAACAGATTGGTAATAAATCACAATGTGCAATTTGATTCAATGGCACATGATCTTCATGAAGACTCTCACCCTCCTTTCCCTTAAAATATATCCTGCATTTTGTACCTTATTCCAAACTCTCACCTATAACCTCACTCAGATGACAGAGATCAGAGTTAAGTTTCCTTGCTATTCCCATCAAACAAATGTCAAGGCCACATGAAAAGAAGAGGCACCTAGAAGATTACTACGAAATCCATGCTGAGCCATTCTCTAAAACTAAACTTTTCAGTATCCTGTGAGTGACACCCAGGCCTGCTCAGTATTTGGACAGAGGCCATTACAATGTGGAGGGGGTTTCCGAGGGGGTCTAACCTCTTGCCTAAAGTGCAATCTATCTTAAAGCAAGTTTTTGGGGCACATGCTAAACCTACACTAAGACCAAGGGTAGATTCTTTAATTTGTGAGCCAGTCCACCTGTTCACATAAATGTTATAAGTTCTCAGCTCAATTGGCGATAACAATGTACCTGCATAGTACCACTGTGCTCTGATTCCGAGTAACTTCTTTGCATGGAACACAATACAGGAAGGCAACTCTTGCCTTTTCTCTTTGTTATAGTTCAAGATATATTCACAGTTGTCATTGAAAACACACACACACACACACACACACACACACACACACACACGGTTTGCACAGCCCAGCAAGTTAAACTGAGTTTTCCTGCAGCCTGCTGGTCTTGCTTAGTGAGAATCCTTCCGGAGCCAATAGGGAGCTAATAGGAAGGTCCAGTCAACCTATCACAGGTTGGCTTAGGAGCAGTAACTGGTAAAGATAAAAACACAGCTCTCTTGTACCTGGGCTTTATGGTTGATTGACACAGACAACCATTTGGGAACATGACGTAAACACTGAGTCACTCACTCACTGTGCAGGGAGCATTAAACAGGAAACACAGCAAGAATAGTCTGGAGATGGTGGGTTGTGCTATTGTGATAAGATTCCAGTATCTCCAGTACCATGATTTTTCCAGTATCCCTAGGAATCGAGTGTTTTTGTAGTGTGAAATGAGCTGCAAATATCAAGGGGGTAGACTGGCTCTATGTCCCAGCTGCCCCACGGGGTCAAATTTAAATGCCCTTCAAGTCCAGGAAGCTTCAGGCCGCTTGAAAGCCAATGCATTTGAAAGGAAATGATGGCTCTAGGGTGAGAGGGTTCCAGGCTGGTCCTCAGATGGGGGAAGAAAATGATCAGAAAACTCAGGCCAACTTCTGCCTTTGGGTTATTGCTCTAGCTACTCCCTCTGCCCACAGCACAACCCCAGTCATGATGACGGACTCCCTCCCCTGCACAAAGTCATTGCCTTGTTGTCAGTGAGGACCAATGAACCTCTCCCAGAGCACTGCCAGTCCCCCTCCCCCTTTTCCACTTTTGTCCCCCAGAGAACTGACCCTTTTAACAACTGTGTAATTTACTTATCACTAACTTATTATGTTTTGTGTTTATTGTTTGCACCCCCAGCCATCAACACACACACACACACACACACACACACACACACACACACACGCATGAGTTCCATGAGGGCAGGCATCTTTGTTTTGTTGACAGGTATATTCCAAATACCTGGCACAGTGCCTGGCACACTTAATCAATATTTGTTCAATGAATGAACAAATGAAAGACACATGAGAGATAGGAGCAAAACATAAGTGTTGTAAGGCTATTAGACTCCTTGTAAACCATCTAGTCCTACCTTTTATTTCGCAGATGAGTAGAAATGACTTACCCGAGATCACAGAGCAACTCAGCACAAGGTTTTAAACAGAGGTGGGTGTCCTGCCTCCCAGGCCAGTTCTATTTTAACTGTTATCACAACAGAAGGACCTGACTACTCATCTTTTTCTTTTTTTTCAATTTTTACTTATCTGGTGCCCATAAAATAATTGCTCCAGATAGATCCTTACTTTGTCTCTATGTAACCTCAGTGAAGCACCCCAAAAGCCAATGCTGAGAAATGGGCCTCAATTTCCTAGAGGCAGTGTGATTAGTCTTTTAAGTCAGATAGTCCTGGATTCAAATCCAGGTTCCTAATTTAACTACATGCAGACTATTGCCCAGAGTTTAGCTTTCTCAACTGAACAGTGGAAGTAACTAAGGCAATGTATATATGCAGGCATATTGCCTAGCACAAAATATAGCACACCGTGGGCTCAACAATATTAATTTCTTTCTCTTCTATTAAGTGAAACTGCCTTTGGCTGCCCAATTTAGTCTTCTATGATTTCTCTCTATTTGGTTGTGACAGATATTGTTTGTTGGCTAACCCAACAGACATTTTCAATCCCCATTTCCCTTGCTGTCTCCGTTTCATAGTATAGGAAAGCTAAACTTGTTTGTCCAGACTGCCCTACAGCAGAGGATGACGGTTAAGAATATGGCACAGTTACGGCCAATGAGACACAGGCAAACATCTTCTGGGAGCTTCTGAGGATCTTTTGCTTTTCCTGAAATAAGTAACAAATACAGCTGGTGTCTTGACACCTCTTCCCCACTTCTTAGTGCCTTGAATAAAAACAGGATATCTAGAGCTATAGCATCCATCTTGCAAGCATGAGGCAGTAAGTCAGCAGAAAGGTAGGGGCCTGGGATTTAAAGCCATCAATGAGTCACCACACCAGCCCTGAACTGCCTATATCTAGACTTCTGGTGACTTAAGAAACTTAAGTACAGCCAGAGCATTTTTTACTGATAACATGTATACAGCAATGATTTGAGGAAGCATATTTTGATAGTAGGGAAATGGAGAGGTCCCCGTGAAGTGATCCTGGATTTCTCCCATAGGAAGCAGGAAAGGTCAGTGAAAAGAGAGGTTTCCTTTATTTAGTTCGTAACATCTCTTAGGCAGCTTTCCCCAAACCCCCCAAACAACTCCTTCAAACCAAAGGTCACATTATGCCAATGCCTGTGCATCCTCTGCCACATGACAGGGCAGACATTGCTTCTTCTTGAAATCTCCATTTGACAGTATCACTAGCATCATTTTTTTTTGCTGGGGTTCTGTTTTCCAAAAGGAACATTCATATTCCTGGCCATATATACCCAGAGCTGCTTGTAAGCTATGCTTAACTGCCCATGCTGGAAAGCAATAAACGTCCTTGACGGGTCTTGTTTAAGCCTTTGGATGCATTAGCGAGTCCCAAAGACACTTCAGAACTTAAATAAGGGAGAAAATGTTCCAATTACAACTGGCAAAACATATCACAGGAGACGAGAAAGGGAAGAGAGAGGAACAAGATGAGAGTCAGGGAGAGATAAGTTTCCTTCGTGGCCGTGGTGTGACTCATTTGGGCAAGAGCTCAGTAATTCATTATTCCAGAGGTGCTATGCCACCTGCTCTGTTGCATGATTAATAGCCTAGTCCTGTGTGCACTACAAACAGAACAGAGACAAATTCTAGTGCCGCTGATGAGGCGGAGGCAAGCACACAACTTCTGGTTGGTGGGGGATCATCTGGTATGCAGGTAACTTGAATACAATAAGAGAACAGTACTTCTGGGGCTAGGCTGCCCAACACATGAAGAAAAGAACACTTTCAGATGGCTGAACCAACCACACAAGGAAACAGAGGCAGTGTGGCACAGAAGAAGAGCCCCACAGTGCACGGGGAGGCAGAAAGAGCTCGTGCAGGTCGGCTGGGTGGCTCAGTTGGTTAGAGCACAAGCTCTCAACAAGGTTGCCAGTTCAATTCCTGCATGGGATGGTGGGCTGCGCTCCCTGCAACTGAAGATTGAAAACAGCGACTGGACTTGGAACTGAGCTGCACCCTCTACAACTAGATTGAAGGACAACGACTTGGAGCTGATGGGCCCTGGAAAAACACAATGTTCCCCAGTATTCCCCAATAAAATTTTTAAAAGAAAGAAAGAAAGAAAGAAAGAAAGAAAGAAAGAAAGAAAGAAAGAAAGAAAGAAAGAAAGAAAGAAAGAAAGAAAGAGCTCATGCAGCCAGGTAGACACAGGTTTGACTCTCAGCTCAGACACCACTAGCTTGGTGACCTGGACAAGCCACTTCTCTGAGTCCATTTTCTCACGTATAATGTGAAAAGAACACCTATCTTGCAAGGTTAATATGAGAGAGAATTCGGTAAGATATGTGCAAAGGGCATAACACAGTGCAGCACACCTATTGTGTTTCCCCCAAAATAAGACCTAGCTGGACAATCAGCTCTAATGCATCTTTTGGAGCAAACATTAATATAAGACCCAGTCTTATTTTACTATAAGAGCGGGTCTTATGTAATAATATAATATAATATAATATGATATGATATAATATAATATCCAGTCTTATTTTACTATACTATAAGACCAGGTCTAATATAATATAAGACTATAAGACTATATAATATAAGACCTGGTCTTATATTAATTTTTGCTTCAAAAGACGCATTAGAGCTGATTGTAAATTGGCCAGGTCTTATTTTCAGGGAAACAGGGTAGTGAGTATTTAACAAATACTGGTGCAGACAGACTCTGAGAACCAGTTGTCACTGAGTGGCAGTTCAGCCAGCACACCGGAGTCAGGTAAGGTGGCAATGAGCTCTGGTACTTAATGGTACTCAGAATTAGGTGGGCTGATGTAGGTATACACAGGAAGTTTACAGGAAGCAAACATAAAAAGGGTGTGTCCTTCCTCCTCCCGCCTTGCAGTCTGCAGTCTCCCCCTACTGGCAGAGCCTTGTAAGAAGCCAGACGGCCAGAAGACGTGGGGATAGCCGAGTCCTAGACCCATTAGTCTCAAGGTGGAGGGTAGCAAGGTAGTCCAGACTTGACAAACAAGAGGTTAATAATGGGCACAACCAGTATAATGGTTTCACAGACCAGAAAAGAGTCTTTTATTGTGTAACTCATTTGTTATTCTCTTTTGGGAAATGTTCCAGCTGGATGAAGTTGCATGTATTGTGTGTGGTACCTTAATCTAGAGAAACAAGTTATAGAGAAGAAAATTCTGGCTCAACATAAGCAGATAATTAGAGGTGTGTAATACAAATATGTGGTTTGAATCATATGATATTGCTGGCTTTTTAAGGTAAAAAAATGGCCCCAAATAGCAGTACCTTCTTATGAAACATAATATTACATATGACACACATAGGATAACTGTTAACTATCATATATGAGGTACTTACCAATTGTTAGGCACTGAAGTAATTCCTTTATATATGTTAGCTCACTTTACTTTAATATAACCTCACAATAGACAACTTATTATTCCCATTTTATAGAGGCTCAGAAAAATTAAATAATAACTTCCCTGAGGTAATATAATGAACAGGAGTCAAAGTCTACATTGTGAACTAGCCCTCTCCAACTTCAAAAGCCTCACTCTTATTTATTATGTCATATACTTATATACTACATTATGTATAAACAGAACCAACGTGGCGAGTTCAGGGTCACTGAGGATATTCAAGCACATGTAGTTATTAATAATCCATTTCACACATAAAACAAACTGAGGGAGGAAATCTTTAGTCCCTTGTTCATCTACATTTGTTATGTGACTGAAGGGAAAATGTTAAAAGAATAGTCTATTCTCTTCACCTGGGAATCAGCATGTAGCCTGGAGGATGTGCTGGTGTGTCTGCCTAAGGAATCATTCAGGCGGGTGTGAACATAGAGCCACAAGAAATATCTTTCAGAGCAGTTTCCGATAATAACATGGTGTCTGTATCATCCTTCCCTTCTTTTGAAATAGGGCTAGGACCTTGGTTTACATCTCAGTAGACAGAGGCCAGGCCTGGTTTGCTAGTGTAAATCTCATTCTGCAATCTGACTACTGTCTTCTCATGTGACACCCTGCATGCATCGCGGTGACTCCCTGACTGGTCAGATTGTTCCCTTCATCTCCAGCTAAGCCTCTTACCTGGAGTAGCTCTTTTCATCCTGCCTACATAATGCCAATTACCTGTAATACAGAAGAATGATTACTGGCTCTAAAGCCAGAGTACAACAGTTACCCAAATCCTGAAGGAGACAACTATGTCTGAAGGTGAGCCACAGCACCTGTGTGCAAAGTCTCATAAACAGAGTACAGGCGAATAAGAGACAACATGAGCACAGGTTTGGCCACAAGATGGGGGTTTATAGGACATGTCATATCATTGTACTTCTCTTATTTTACCAATTTAATACAAAAAAACACCAAGGCCAGTTTATGGGGCATAAAAAAGAAAAGAGGACAGAAAAATACATAAAATACACATGTGAAGTTCTCCACCCACGTGTCATACATCCATGGGGCGGGGGAGAATAAGACTATGTCATGTGTGCTAAGCTGTGAGTTGTTCTTGGCACCTAACACTGTCTCATGGGATCTGCCAAACTTCAATATGGATGCGACCTCATTGGTGAAATGGCTCTATCCTATTCCACTGGACAGATATGTTCATCTTTATTGGATCATTTCCCTATTGATGGGCTTTTGGCCACAAATAACTTTCTTTAATGAGTGGTTCTGTTCAAGCAATAAATATACAGGGATATAAAATACTTGACAAATCCTATTCAACTGAAATGAAATTCAAGTTTAAAAAATAACAATTTAAACAGCCTCGGAATTTTGAACAGTTTTATTAATTTCAAATCTTTTGAATGCTTATTATTAAATGAGAAAGCTTTCATTATTGCCCCACATACTTATCAGGAAAATGAAACCTTTCCTTTTGAAGTGTTTTGACAGAATTTCTGAAAACAAGAAAGGAAGGGCCTTTAGGGGAAAGAGAACATACCAGGCAAATGAGATTCTGGCACTCCTCCTCAGGATAGAGGTTATTTTCAGTCACTACTGCGCCCGGTAGATTTCAGACAAAATCACATTGCAATAAAAAGCACGAGCTCTTCAGACTACTTGCCTACAGAGGCCCTTATTTTACTGAATTACTATAGTTTTTAGAAAAATTTATAGACGTCTTGAGAGACATCTCAGACAACTCAAATGATACATAATAATCAATAAATAATAAATCATAGAACAAGTCAAATAATAAAAGCAAACTATACGCTTCTCTTTTGCATTCTGTCTTTATTTTAATGGACGGGCTTTTGTGGTGGAGAATCAAACAAAGGCCGGTGGCTTTCAAGTCATCTTTTACTTTAAACATGCCTTCTAGGCTGAAAGTATCTGTAGCCCAGGAGATCCCAAGCAAAGACATTATTTTCTGAAGCTGAGATACACAGCTGGGCCAAATGAACTAGCAAACGTTTACACATGACCAAACCCCTGAACTTTGATGGAGTCATATATGAACTTTCTAGTCAAAAACTGTACATACAGATACAGCTTGGCTCATTTCTTACACATAGTGGCTATTCAACAAATACACACTGAGTGAATGAATAAATGGCTTTGAAAGTCAAAGTATTGTCAAAGTGCCTCCTGGTGACAAACCATATGAAGAATAGTGAACAGAGGAAAGAATAAGATCTGGTGTCAAGAAAGAGGTAGAAAAACTATTTAAAGAATAGCTTCTGGTCCATGGTAAAATAGTGAAGTAGTTGAAATGAATCTTGAAGGAACCCCAAACCTTCCTTTGGCCTGTTTTTTTCCTTATTTTTACCCTTTTTTCATGTTCTTTGTTTTATCCATGACAACTGATCCGTGAAACTCATACTCTTGTCATGACCTCTTGCTCCTCTGTACAACCTATACTCATGATAATCCTGATAAACTAATTCACACTAAGGTCTAAATGACTAATACAGTTGAATCTTTACTCTCATCAGGATTCTTTATTTTTTTAATAAAAGGCACAGAAATTAATCTTCAATTTATTAATGCCTCAGGAGACTTTTATAGTTACGTGAACCTTCAAGCACCTCTGAAATCATCCTGTGTGTCATGACGCCCCCTGTGGTTACTCATATACTAGGCTTTGTCCACACCGAGAGTTATGCACTGGGCTCAGAATTTTTCACTGATCCCAAACTACATTCCATAGACATAATCTGAGGAAAGAGGACCAAGATATCAGTTTATCCAAGCTTTGGCTTGATGGGAAGAAGGTCTCTTCTACTAACTTTACTGTAAACAACTAAATCACAGGAATTTATTTTATGCCACAGAGCAATAGTCCATTTACACCACAGCCAGTCAAAATATAGCCAAGCCAGTTGAAAGGCTAAGCTAAGGGTAAAAGTTTGAAACACTCTGATTCTCCACAGTACATTATAAAATATCTGTGGCCCAGATGTAGACGAGTTAGCACTTGTTAAGTATAACTATAGTTTGAAGAATTGCTTATTCTGATACACAGATCTGATCCGAGACATATATTTTATAGTGGCTCCTCTGAATGGATTTGCAAATTAAAATATTTAAATGTGCTTATCATTAGCAGTTTAAATAAACAACATTTATTTTGGCAGGACATTCAGTTTCAACTTGGCAGCTATTTTCATGCAGATTATTGTTAGGTTATGACAGTGACTAACTTTGAAAGAAGAAGGAATTTACAGGAGATGATTGTGTTTTCAGACCTTCAAGCTTACATTTCTCCAAAGAGACCAATGATTGTGTCAATGCCTTAGGTCACTGGGCCCCGAAGACACTGCAATGTTTGCATCTTTGTGACCTGATTTCAATAATAACCCTATATATGGAGAACTAAAATTTTATTTGAAAGAAGAATTCTCCAAATATACTCTGTAGAGGCTATTTTGTTGGTAAATGGGAGATTTATGTAGGAGAACATCACAGAAGAGCAGGGTGATATATTGGGAAGAGCTCTGAACAGAGAGTTAGGAGATCTGGGTTCAAGCCCAAACTTGGAGAAGATCACTAACTGGCTGTGCACTTGTAAAAGCCTTGCGCTTTACTTTCTCATCTGGAAAATAAGTATTTCGAGATGATCACTAGAGTCCTTTGGAAAAAAGTCCATGCACAGTGCAACCAGCCCAGGTAGTATCAGGTTTTGCCCAAGGTTGTCCTGAAATCCACACAAAGACCACGGGATGTCTTTCCACCTATTGCACAGTCTGAAAACTCAGTGTCTTCATTCCATCTGCCCCTAATTTTAATGTCTTGACTTTTAACCACAATTCATGACAGCAATATCGCATGACACTGCAGCTATCAATAGGACATTAATCCAAAATTATTTCTGATTATTGGCTAGCAGAAAGGAAAAGAAGAGGGCTTCTTGGAAAAAGGGACAACTTTCACCTCTATACTTAAAGATTGCTTTGAATTTATTAATAAAGTACCAGTTTATGGTACCAAGTCACAAGTCACAAATCAAGTTTCTATGAAACACCATGACAGGCTAGAAGAAACATCATAAAGTAGCTACCAACATAACCATTTGGTTCTCTTTCACTGAAAATAAACTCCAAAATTAAACTGTGAGCAATGCAGAAATGAGTAAGTTTAATTATTTTTAATCACAAAAAGATGACCCAATAAATTCATATCTTGGTTTCTTTTAACATAAAAAGCTCTCAGAATATATGCTTTGCCAAACATCTAAACTATAAGCAAGCAAAATAGAAATCTGTTTTCTAATTAGAAGAGGAAATTTTAAAAATATAGAAAATGGTATAAACTTTTTTTTTTTTAATAAAAAGGCAATCAGATATGATGGCTGACTTCATTCAAGATTCTCACTTGCATGGCTTATAATTTTAAATTCAAACAATATTTTTCAGTTCTCCTTTTCGATTACAGAAATCATAAGCCCAAAGCTACATGAGAATTCTCTAAAAGACTCAGAGTGAGATTTTAGGCATAGTTTTGAAAAATAATGAAGAAGTAAGAAGTCATACCTTGAAATCATATGTGGCATCCGGGTTTTCGTCACAGGCAATAACTTCTGGCGCCATCCAGTAGGGTGTTCCAATGAAAGTGTTCCTCCGGCCTACTGTTCGATCAAGCTGGGCACTGACTCCGAAGTCCACTATTCAAGAGAAGGCAAATGAATAAAGTCCATGATTTTTACATGGTGATTAAATAAATGTGTACTTTTTATAAAAACATACATAACATAAAATTTACCATTTTAAAGTATATAGAGCTGTGGAATTAAGTACATTCACATTGTTGTGAAACCATCACCACCATCCAACTCCAGAACTTCTTCATTTTCCCTAATTTAAATTCTGTACCCATTAGATAAGAACTACCCCCTGGCAAGCATCATCCTACTTTCTGTCTCTATGAATCTCACTACTACAGTTACCTCTTATAAGTGGAATCATACAGTATTTGTCTTGTTGTGAATGGCTTACTTCACTCAACATAATGTCTTCAAGGTTAATCCATGTTGCAACATATGTCAGAATTTCCTTCCTTTTTAAGGCTGAATAATATTCCATTGTATGTAGGTGTCACATTTTGTTTATCCAGTCATCTGTTGATGGACACTTGAGCTGATTATTCCTTTTGTGTTATTAGGAATATGTATTTTTAAATTGCATGTATGAATGGATAAAGTGTGCCAACGACGAAATCACGAAGTGTTGTAGTATTTGGTTATATCAAGGCTCCATGGGGACCAAAAATAGGTGTTCAATAAAAGGCAAGCTTGATTGCCATAAGGGTGAGTAAGAACTAAGTTTCTGGAGTCGGACTGCCTAAGTTTGCATCCCATTTCTGCCACTTCCGTGATATGACCTAGGGCTAGTAAATCAGTTTCCTTGAGTTTTGGTTTCCTGGTCTGTAAAATGAGAGTGACGATATCTACATAGAGTTGCTGTAATATTTAAGTTGCTGTAATATTTACAAGACATCTTTGTAAAAATGTCTTGTATAGGGCCTCACATATAATTTTATTTCAATAATAACTGTTAATTAGTAATGAGTGAATATTCTGAGGATAGCTTATCTCATCAGTACATATATAACTGCTTTCCCTACATAATGCTTTTGTTTTATAAGGAATATTCATGAGAGGAAAGTTTGGCCCTAAATTAAAAAAAATGAAAATTATGTATTTTTAACAAAAAGGCAAGAGTCAATGTTTGGGATATAAACATAGGATATATTTAAAGCTCTTTGAAAATAAACAATCGTATTGACAATGATTTTTTTCTAGAAGACATATTGTGAATCCAATGAGATATTTGTCAATTCATGCTCCTACGCATACACATCAAGCAGACAAATGCATGTGGGGATTCTCTACCTTATCTGGACAATCCCAAATTTGTTGTGGGAAGGGCTCTAATGGACAGCAACAGAGAGAAAAGGATTCCCTCACTGATAACTCTGGCCTTTGAAAGTGGGGTAATCAGTATGCATGTAAAGTAGAATACCGGGTACTCATTTTGTACAGGTGCCTTAGGCAATAATGAACTTGAGGAAATATAACTTAAAACATATGGGAATATAGCAGGAATTCATTATTCTAAATATGTCTAACTGCAGATATTTTCAATAAAAAATGGGTTATCATTGTTCTGTTACAGCAGCAACAATATAAACAAATAGTAGGATATTTCAAGGTCAGTCACTAATCTGGAGAATCTCTGCTAAAAAAACAAAACTCAACTATTTCTACACACTGGTAAAGCATAAGGATTACCATATTGTATATCAATCCACTCCTCAAAGTGCTTTCAGAAAATGTTTCTGAAATAGACAAAGAAACATTTTCTTTTCTGTTCTTAGTATAATGACCTCCAAAACCACAGTGACAAATTTACATTTTTTACAAACACAACAAATAGCTGTTGAAATAATTTTATCAATTCCTGCAATTCCTAGGCTCACTGGATTCCGTTCTTACCTAGTTTAACTTCCGCATTTTCAGTCAGCAAGACATTTTGCCCTTTAATATCCCGATGAATCACTTTATGCTGGTGCAGGTGACTCAGCCCCTGAAATAACAGAGAGTTGAAAAGGGTTACTAGGAACATAAGCCAAAATGCAAATAAACTCTTTCAGGTGTTAATGGTCCAAAAAAGATGTAGACTCACCCAGACATACTTTCATTATTAAATTCACATCTTTCATGCGCTCAGTGCTACTCTAAGCCATAGGCAATTGATCAATACAAACTGAAATATGGCAGTGGCCCCTTGCAATGCATGGTGCTGTGCTAAAGCAAATGCTTGCATATCAGCTTCCATCTCAAGAACCATGGAGCCACACAAGGGATGATACGGTTCCCGGCATGCATGAGTTCCGCTAACAGTTCTGTGAAAAGCGAGGACTGACCACCTGTTCTAGTTTGTAACAGGAACATCTACAGAGTCTATGTACAGAAAACTAACTTGATTTAACTGAATCCTCCACTTTTGAGGGGCCATATTTGAATTTGATAATCAATTTAAAAGTGAAAAGTCACCTTCTGTTATACAAATTTAATTAAACACAATAAAATATTTCTCAGAACAGCCAAGAAATTTCCCATTGGCGTTAGCTCACATTAAAAAAGGAAAGCAACAATTTTCATTTCCTTTGGTGGCATTCATCACTGTCACTTTTAGTGCTGTATGGTATTTGTTATTGTGTTCATTATATGAAATAATTATTCAGTGACATCCAAAACTGATTGTTTTCCATTTCTCCATGAATTACTCTGTCTGATTTTGACTCTGTGGCGTGAGTTCTAAAACTTACAACCTTGCTCTAAGGTAGTCTCATGTTTTTCTGATAAAATATATCCCCAAAGAATCTGAAATTGGAGTCTTGAAGCAAACTATGTTATGCTGACACTTGCTAATTGAAGGGATTAAATACCTAAGTATTGTTATTTTATTATTTATGATTTTATGTACTTTTATTTTTCTCCATAACAACAAAATCATGGTATGAGAGATGCTGACATGAAAAGAAACAAAACTAAATATCTGAATTCCCTTGTTGAAAAAATTCGGCATGAGAATGCCCAAAAAGATCCATGTGTACGTTTAAGATATCAGTAAACCTAAACCACGTGACAGGACAGTTGAGGCACTGGGGTTCGGGTCTTAAAAAGTTACCTTTCTTATCTAGTCAATTAGACTCAAGGTAGGCATCAAGCAGATTAAAATGTATGACTTTCATAGCATATTAACACCCCAGGAATCCTCAAAAGGACTGAAGATCCCATTCCCTCTTTCACCACCAAAGTGGTTGGAAGCATCTACCAAAGCATATAAGTGAGCCAAAGGCTGTATTTAACGAGATAATATGATACATACAGGGTCATTTCTGAAACTTCTTGTGATCAAATATCCCTTCCAACGAGTCACTTTATCTCAAATGCCAGTATCATTTGGGAGAATGAATGTATTGGAAGAAGGAAGAAAACAGTGCTTTCAAAATGCTTAAAAGCAGGTATGGAGAAATACTCATGGGGTAAAATCTTCCTGCTGCTTTTAGAACCCCGGAGATCACACAGGGTTACCCAGAAGTGCAGAAAGGCGTATCATGCAGAACCAGCCCAGGTGACCTGGGATGGTGACCCATCCTGACCAGGATGGCCAACTAATCAATCCATCATGCTTTCTCTGAATAAGTAAAATTTTAAGTCAGGAATTCAAATTAAGTTTACACAACGGCACATCAATACTTGGAGATAAATGTCAGATCTGAAGGCGATCAATAGCTGTTCCTCCTTGTTTCCCCCTTCAATTTTATTTTGTGTTCTGTTTGAGAAATATTTTTGCCTACTCCAAAGCCACGGAGGTATTATATTAATATAGCCTATGTTTTCTCTGAAGAGCTTTATTTTTATGTCTTTCACATTTATAACTATAATCTAGCTGGAAATAATTTTTATGTATAGCTTCATATGAATATGTCAAGTTTCACATTTTCATACAGCTATTCAATTGGTCTTTACCGATAAGAGCATCCTTCCCCCGGCACTGCAGCATTTCCTTTGTCATAAATCAGGTGTATATATAAAGTTGGTCTGTTTCAGAACTCTCGATTCTGGTTTGTTGGCATTTCCCTATTCTTATGACAATTCTACTCTGTCCTAATTACTTAGTAGCTTTATAATAAGTCATGATAACTGGCAGCATAAATCCTTCAGCATTGTTCTTCAAGACTACCTGGGCTATTTTTGGTCCTTTGCATTTCTATGCAATATTTTAAAAATCAGCTTGTCATTCTTCACAGATATACTTGGGGGAATTTTGGTTAGGGAGTTCAATGAACCCATGGATTAAATTGGGGGAAAATAACATCTTTATAATAATGAGTATTCTAATCTGCGAAATGGTATACACTTCCCTTTAGTAAGGTCTTCTTTAATTGCTCTCAGTAATATTTTGTAGTTCCCCGTGAAGAAGTTATTCATACCTTTCTGTAAATTTATTTCTAAGCATGTGAGTTTTACACTATTATAAAATCATATAAAAATACCATTTTCTATTTTTTTTTTTTTTTTTGCCTAATGTGGTTTGAATTTAATGAATCAACATCATTTTAATGGTTTCCTTCTTTTTTAACTTCCACCCATGCATCCATCGATAGCACACAATCTATCTCTCAAAGGTATACCTTGGAAACATTGAGAAAATAGTTTTAACTTCTGTTTCCTTAAATTAAGAAGGCAGCGGTTATAAATGAATAATGACTGTCAAATAGATCTAGTAAGAAGGCTCAATGGACATAAAGAGCCTCCACATTAGTAACAAGAGATAATTAAACTAGTCTGAGTGAACTAAAATATGACCAATTACCTCCCTGAACTGAGCTTAGCAAATATGACACTATTGCCCAGATTGCCTGATTGTGGGATTTGTGGGCAAAACTGGGCAAACAGGCAGTCTCGTCCAGTTATTTTGATTGGTTTCAGTGATTAAATTTCAAATATTTTTAAAAAGGTATAATTAGTTAGACTAGATTCTATGAACTGAAATGACTAAAGTCACACAATCCTTAAATCAGTTACAACTTTCACAAACGAAAAACTTGAATGAATGCTCAAAATATCGCTGAAACAATCTGTATGATCTAAAGTCAGATTTCCAATTGGAAACACCACTGGAAATGAACCCTTTGTCAAAAGGAATCATCCAGCATTAACTCAAATGAGACTGCACATGGCCTACTCAGAAGTGCGCTCACTTCCATTAGAGCAGACCACAACAAACTACCACTACCACCATCGCTGTTAGACTAAAGCTTTAAAGAGGTTTCCAAAATGTTGATGAGTTTCAACGGAAGATTAGCATAAAGTTCAACACCTCCAAAGATATCCTGTGTTGTTACTTACTCGTAAGATCTCCCTGCAGATATACGCGATCCACTCCTCTTTCAATGTGTTACCTTTCGTGTTCTTGATCAGGTCAGTGACAGAGCCAGCGCCACAAAATTCCATCACCAACTGGCAAAGGAAGCAAACATGCCATTATTATAATTACACTTTTCTGCTTCCACTGGGTTGAGTTAAGAATGCATTAAAATATTCCAGTTGGCTGCTTTGGAATGACATTCCTACAAAGAAAAAGTGATCATCATACAATATATAAAACATAAACTTTTATATTCATTTCTTCCCAAAATGATAGAAAAGAAAACTATTATTAAATTTCTAACCTGAAAATTATAGTTGGAAATTAAGGAAAATCTCCATATTCTAATATTTTAAAAAACGAGGGAAGCTAGTTGGTTCAGATACCGTTGAGACTATCCCTGTGTTTTTGTCCAGCAGTCGAACTCATTTTTCCTACAAAAGTAAGATCATTCCCCTGTCTGAAAGAGCCATGGTTGTCTAGACAGTCCCAAGTTAGGACAATAGAAGTGCACACTGTGAAAGTTATTGGTTTGCAAGTGGCACTGTAAGCTGTCAGAGTGAGGACTATCTGTTTTTAATTAAATTCAGCAAATGTTCCCAGGAGTTTGGACACATCAAATAAATTCAATAAACAATAAGTCCTAATTTAGCACCTTTCATCCCCAAAGCTCCAAGTTCTCTATAAATATAAACTCATTACAGTACTCAGCAGCTTTATAAAATAGGCAGAAAATAAACACCTCCCTTACTTAACAGACAAGCAGACTAAAAGAGGAAAAGCAATCTATCTGCTTTTACATTCATTTGCTAGGTTTAGAGAAACACATCCATTTACATACTTTCCCCTCTTCTTCAAAAAGCCTTCAACAAAAGTCATCTTACTGTGTAGTTATATCTTTTTGTAATTATATAAAAAAGAATCCAGAATAATTACCGATCAATCTCTGACTCGGCACTAGAAAGAGAACTAATGTGGGGCCATAATGAAATGACATTAATAATTTTGGTTTTGTTTTGTCCAAATGTACACTCCTAACATCAGCACCATGTCACCAGGTCCTAAAAGATACCTCACCAGGCTGCAAAATCTTCAGCAGAATTTTTTTCTGTATTTTTTTTTCTGTATACCTAATTGAAACAATAAAAACTCATAAAATTAGTTTTATGAATGAGTTTCCAGTGGCTGTTCTAATTTGTCTTCTTATGATTTCACACAGGGTAGGGAAAGTCTCCCATCTTCTTCAGAGTGCCAGTGGAAATATAGAGACCCATCAAGAGCTTTCATAAGGAAATTTCACAAGGACCACAATTCCAGTAAGAGTTGTAAAGTTATCATATACAAGTATGATAGCCAGGAAGCTATCAAAGACTATAAAATCACGTTAGAAATGACTCAGGAGTCAACTTTAAGAGACTGGTCAAAGATGCTATAATTTAAGCATCAATAAGAATAATAACTGCAACATCTTGAAACACATTAAGTATACTTAACTAAAAGCATTAATCAACACACCCCTCAGAAAGAATGTAACTGGCACTGATTGAAGAAAGTGAAGAAGTAACTTATTATTTTGAGAACTGTTACATAAAACAGGGAAATCAAGAAATTATACTACCTTTCTTGTACAAGTTTTATCACTGGGTAAGTAATAAAAAAGATAAAGCTTCTCTTCATAAAAAGCAGGTATTCCATCTAATAAATGAGTAAGACATAATAGAATTAGAATATCACTATTTCACAACCTCTAATAAACTAATGGATTTAGGCACTGATCATCAATGGCTGTTAACATAAAAAAATAAGAAATAACCAGCTCTGATTTGCCTTTTGATTAGCATAACACATCACCTAAGGAGTAGTCTTGACACAAAGAAAACAAAACAAAAAAATCTCCAAAACTTGAATCTGATGGAAACTTCCAACTACCAATTTATAGGAAATTCAGAGGACTGAGGAACATGCTACATCATGGGGATACAATGAACAAAACCCGCAGTTCAAATGAATCATTTAGTTCAACAAATAACTTACAGGAAAGAAAAAAAGAGATGGAGAGGAAATCTACAGAATTTAAGACAATAACAAGTGATACATCAACAAATTGCAATGGATGCAACTTATCTGGATACCAGTTTTTTTGAAAGCTGTTAAAAATTTTGAAACAATCTACAGGTTGATGATACTAAGGAAATGTGGTTAATACTTTTTTAAGTGTGATAATGGTACTGTAGTTATGTAAAAACAAAACAAAACAGTTCTTATCTTTTAGAAAAACATACTACAGATAAAATAATATGACAGTCTCTTCTACAAATGGTGCTAGGACAACTGGATATCCACATGTAAAAGAATAATGTTGAATCCTTACCTCACACCCTATACAAAAAAATTATCTCAAAAGGGATCAAAGACCTAAATATAAGAGTGAATGCCATTAAACTAGTAGGGGAGAACACAGAGTAAATCTTCAGGACTTCGGGTTTGGCAATGGTTTCTTAGCTATAACAACAAAAGCATAAGCACCAAAAGAAAATATAGATAATTTGGATTTCATCAAAATTAAAAACTTAGTGCATCCAAGGACACTATCAAGAGAGTGAAAAGACAACTTGCAGAATGAAAAAATTGCAAATCATAGATCTAATAAGGTATAGTATCCAGAATATATAAAGAAAGCTACAACTCAACAACAAAAACATAAACAACACAATTTTAAAAAGGAGCAAAAGACTTGAATAGACAGTTCTCCAAAGAAGATACACATATAACAATCACATGAAAAGATGCTCAATGTCGATAGTCATTAGGAAAATGCAAGTCAGAACCACAATGAGACATCACTTTACACTCATCAGGATGGCTAAATTTAAAGGCAAAAAAAGGCAGAAAATAACAAGTGATGGTAAAGATGTAGAGAAATTGGAACCCTCATACACTGTTGGAGGGAACGTAAAATGGTGCAGTCACTGTGGCAAACAGATTGATGGTTCCTCAAAAAATTAAACAGAGAACTACCATATAGTCTAGCAATTCTAATTCTCCTTCTCAATATATACCCCAAAGAATGGAAAACAGGTGCTCAAACAAAAACTTGCATCTGAATATGAAAAGCAGCACTATTCACAACACGCAAAAGGTAGAAATAACCAAAATATCCATCATCAGATGAATAAATAAAATATAGTATATCTATACAATAGAATATTATTCAGCTATGAAAACAAATGAAGTGCTGATGCCTGACACAACAAGGGTTAATCTTGAAAACATTATGCTAATTTAATGAAGACAGACTTAAAAAAAAGGCTATATATTGTGTAAAGCCGTTTATTAATATGTGAAATATCCAGAATAGGCAAAGCTATAGAGTCAGAAAATAGATTACTGGTTGCCAGGCCCTGGTGGGAAGAAATAATGGGAGTTGCCACTTAATGGCTACACAGTTTCCTTCTGGAGTGACAAAAAGTTCTGGAACTAGACAGAAGTGATGGTTGCATAACATTGTATACTTAATGCCAGTGAGTTGTACATTTTAAGATGGTTAAAATGGTAAATTTTATGCTATGTGTATTCTACCAGGAAAAAAAAAAGATATGATGAGAAGATTTGTTTCAAAATAATAGTAGAAGGGAGAAAGTAGAAGAGTGTGGATGGGGCAGGGGTGGCCACAGGTTGATGGTGGCTAGGGCTAGTTTTAGACACATGGGTGTCCATTATAGTGACTCCTTTTGTGTACTTTGTAGATCCTTCACAATACAAAGTTTTTTAAAATCCCATTATGTAGCAAACTGTGGTTCAATGGTAGCAGGATGTACCCATGAAATGTCCTTGGGTATAAAGAAAAGAATATTTTCTCAAGTGAGCAAAACATATCTGTGCCCTTTCTTCAAATCCCATTTTAAAAACAGTGACCAGACCTCCCACAAGTGTATCTATTGCTCCTATATCTGGGAAAAAATGTCCCGCCACTGAGCTCTATTAGGCCACATAATTATAATTCCCAAGGAACGCAGTGGAAGCCCAGTGACTCCAGTCTTTTAAAATTAGATTGGACAAAATACTTTCAAATATTCAGTAGGAAACAATTCTGCTCTAGCCAGGCACTAATGTCAGTGATTTCTATAATTTGCTTTTCCATTCAGGTCCAGCTGAAGGCTTCTAAGTTCTTTGCATCTCACTATGGAACAAAATGATTGCTAAATTATATAATGAGATTTAAAAAAAAGAAAGAAAGAAAGAAAGAAAAGAAGGAAGGAAGGAACCAGGATTTGCCAGCAATTGGTTCCTGTAGCCACACAGCAGCACTGCTAATTACGGCTGCCACACAGTGGGGACCCTCCCTTGCCATAAGTAACCCCATCACAATAAACAGAAACAGGGCTCAACACTCCAAGCCCAACAGCGGTAAGTCAAGAACTTCACATCTCACAAGTGAGAAATAATGGATCATTAATATTCTTCCTGAAAGAAAGTTCTCAAAGAGTTGACACTGAGGCAACAACACTTGCTAACATTTGCTGAGAATTTACCATGTGCCGGGCACTGGGCTAAGCCATGTGCAACTGTTGTTTCATGAATTCTCCTTCCCCTCAATTCCCTTTTCCTTATTTCTTTGGAAATGAAGTTTAGTTACGGTCTGCAGCCTTATCCATGTACTTATTAAACAATGAGAGCAGGGCTGAGAGCATGGTGCTCTCTTGAGTACAGTGAGGTGACCTTGGACATGTTCTCTAACCACCCTGAGCTCAACACCCCAACCCACCACCATCGCCGTAAAATACAACGTAAAAGCATCAACCTTACTGGTTTGATATGAATATTAATTGTGCCTCTGAATACAAAGCCCCTACCAGCCAGAAATTTCGAACTATATTTATTAATTTTTCATTCTTTGGTCTGCTTGTATTTATTAAAAAGTTTCTAAGTTGGAAGACAACATCAATAGCTCTCAAAGAGCCACTTCCCTGGATGGTGAAGAAACTGCTGAAAGGTGCTTAGTTAGGAAGGGCATTGGACACATGTGCTTCTAAAACCTCTGTTAATGGGAGAGAACCAAGGACACATGTCTTTATTTCATGCTTGTGTCACACAACAAGAAGACACAATGGTGCATTCCAGGACATGGGATCTTTTTATTTCAAAGGTTGGAAGATGGTGGTGGTGGGAGAGGCTCAAAAGGAATCTTAAAATTCTCACGCAACACCACCTACATTATTGGGTCAGAAAAGAAATACACATGCATGTCACTTGGGAAAAGAGAAGGAAGGTTAAGTTGAAGGTGAGGAGAGAACTGTGCTCAGGCACGATGGCGGTTGTCTTGGGGCTTGGGACAGTGTTCTGGAGGAGATGGGTAAAAAACAGCATGGCAACTCAATTATTGGGGAAATGGTTTTTGCTTGAATTATTGAGTGTGGTAAGTTATTTCTAGCTAAATTAATGGTTAATTTTTTAAAACACAGAGATCTAACATATATTTCACAATTTGCAGGGTTGTTTGTCATATATTTTTATCAGTTGTCTTCTATTTCTGATGAGCAGGATGTTTTTTCCTTAGCAGCTGTGGGGGAAAGGGTGCTTATAATGCCCTGCTGTACTTTCCCCTCTACAGGACAATATTTAAGGAAAGAATCTTTGGCATTAGCTGATCCCAGGAGTTTGAGAAGCACTTTCTGAGTCTAGCCTGAGCTCACCTGGGAGGGGCCTTCAGTTTGGAATCACCAGATGTATCCTTTCCAATTCCAGTCACCTCTGAAGGAATTTAAAAAGGCTTATTCTCAGAGGCAGCCTAAGAGGCCCAGGATGATTTCTAAAGTCCCTATGCTATTCACTCACTTACTAGTTAATTGGCTTTAAGTTCCTTAAGTAACAACAAACAAAGCTTTAAGGTATTTTATAACTGCAGGCACTAACCCCGAATACCTTGACGGGAACCCTCTCCTCCCAAATGTCACTAGTCAGTCACCCACAAGAATAAATGACTACTAACAGATCCTTTCTCTTTTATAACAAAAGGAGGGGTGGGAGGCAGGGGTGAGGAAGATGAGGGATCAGGAAGAGGAGGGTCTTCTTAAAATGAGAGAAGTTCACACCAAGAAATTGAAGAAGCACCCTAACAAAAGGACAGGAAAGATGAACTTCCAAGAATTCACAACTCTGCAAAGGATCAGCCATCGACCTTGAATGCCCAGAAACATCAGCAAGGCACAGGATATTTTTATATGTGGCTGGGAATAGCCACAGATCTCATCTGCATGATTTATGAAGGTGTAAACAAAACACCAACTCAGTACTTTGTTAAGAAGGCGCTTCATTTGCCAAAGGTAGTTTAAGTCTAACAATATAAAGTATGTATGTAAAGAAGTATGAAAATTGGAAGGTATACATTTATCATTTCAATCAACTAATGTAAAGGTGAACTAAAACTGTCGGGAATTCCAAATTTGAAAAAGCAACCTAAACAGCTTTTTGCACTCATTTTTAAACTAGCATGTATTTGAAAATAACAAACCGAAAAAACTCCTTCGGTTTCTGGAATATATTTTTAGACTTGAAAAGTGAATGCTTGAACTACAAATTCTAAGCCTTCCCAAGAGGAGTCCCAAGGGTGTGAAGTCCCAAACCTGGTCAATAAAGTTTCTGGATAATGAACAACTTTGTATCTTGAGCATGACAATGGCCATTTGAATATACTGAGCAAACAGGTAATTTTAGGAACAAGAAGCCTGTCCAAAGGACAAGCCCACTGTAAATGTTCTCTAGTCACCCATGTCTAAGAAGATAGCCATCTCAGAGTCGGCATGGCAGCATTCAAGGAACGAGAGAAGTTAGCTGTATCTTGTATTTAATATTTGGTGCTAAATTTCTCAGTATGTGTGCAAGATCTTCTGGAGAATTTTCCTGTTAGGGGCAAATGATTACGTGACCACTTGGGCCACGGACTCACCCATAGAAACTAACCTGACTGTAAGAAATTTATAACTCGGCCTCTCAAAATGTTACACCCAAATAGAAATATTTGAGGTGGGGATAAGGGAGCAAGTTTTCAGGCAAGTTAAAAATAGGAAAAGAAAAAAAAAATTACTGGCCTTAGAGGACTTAGGACTAAGCAACCTAGCAGCTGAGTATTTTGAGAAGCACAATGTAAACAGAACCACAGACTCTGGTTCAGAATTAATCTAGAAAATGAACCACAGTGTTGTATAGACCATGAACAGAATAACTTTGGGTGTACATAAGGTCTTCCTTTTGCTAAGGTGAAAAGCAGTTTAAGCACAGTTCAGATGAAATGCACTGGGATAAAAGAAATCATTTTTACATTCTTGTCATAGAATCACCCATTAACTCATAAAAATGGCTCTATTAAAGCTGAACTCAAGCCCAGTGGCAAAGCATTAAATTAAGTGTACCTTTAGCTCTATGTTTGTATCTAAGGAACTTACATTCTCTTTCTATAGGTCATGCAATGGGGCAGCTCTGAGACTGGGAGACTGCTAACTAATCACTCTTCCTATTATTTCAGGCACTCTTACATTTACCAAGTTCAGCCTCTTTAAAATTTCTGCTCACAGATAGTAAGATTCAATCACTTCTCCAAACAAGTGACCTAGCCTCTACAGATGAAGGAAAGGAGTTCTTTAGTGACAGACACTGATTAAAACAACTCCCACCCCCCAAAAGCCTCATTTCTGATGCATACACCTAAGAAAAGAAAATTTTAGTTAACTGTTCCAAGAGTCAGGTACAAGTGGTTGAATTTTTAATGGTGGTATCTGCAACACTTTACATTTAAATCTTAAAACAACCAAAATGTTACTGGGCATGATTTTCGCCAAGCCAAGATGTTACAGTGATTGAAATCCAAACTGTCACAGACTTGGGTTTGGGGGCTGTGGCCAACATCGCTGCAGAGTCTAGAAAGATTTCTTCATTGGCCATTGAATGACGTCATGTCTTAGCTCACCTCAGTATCTCATTCATTCCCAGATGATCGTATTCAGGGCATGGACAAGGAACGTAAATGCATGACGTGCAGCATGCATGGAAGACTACTGGGAATGACGGGCTCCTCTGGCACAAATCAAAGTGGGCAAGGACCCTCAAACAGCTGCTATACTGCTCTACCATACTGAGACTATATGGGATTTCAGCCCCAATATTTCCAGATCATGTGATTTTTCAAAACCTTTCAAGGAATCCAGATTTTTGTGTGAAAGTGGTCATTTTTTTCTGGTGTTGGCATAATTACAACACTGCTACCTTATGTGAATGAAGCTAAACACATTTACCTGGACAGCGTTTAGACTCCAGGCTGCCATTTTGAAAACTCAGAACTTGTCCAAAGTTATGTTTACAAGGAAGAAACCCAACGTCAGAGAACCAAATGCCAGGTTTGAATCCATGTCTCTGGATTCTAGGCCAGGTTTCAGCCAACTGCTAGGATTTTTGTCCCTAAAGTGCACACAGTATAATTTCTTAACTCTTAGCTCTGCAAGTCTACACTCTTACAATCTAATGAATGGCATATTGAGTCATTTCAGTACAATAATCTATTTTACTTGACCACCCTACATTGTGGAAATTAATCAGAAATTCATTTCCTTCTATAAGATATTGCAGCCCTATGGTGGTATGAAAAGACAGAGGCAGCAAAGTTCATATAGTTTTGCTTTCTAATTTTAAGAGAAATTAGAAACTTTGTTTAATAGACAGTGCTTCTCACTCACTCCCAGGGTCTGAATGGCTTGCAGCAAAATGGCCAGCCTCTCATCACTGAGATGCAGGGGAATGAGAAAGCAATGCTGTGTGTCAGAGCTTGCCTTGTTTCCGAGAGATCGGAATCTTTATTGAAAGAGCTCTCTTTTTTGATTTCCGGATCAGGCCCTAAGCAGTTGATAAGGGAGAATTACTTGGCCATTATCAGAAGTAGTTGTATTTCCACAAAGAGCTGGTACTAAACAAGAGTTTATCTCTACAACAAGACTGATAGAATTCGCACCGATTATAATTCAATCAGACACCTGAAACAGCACACATATTGGCTGTTTGGTGGATTATGTGCAAACCTCTATCCTCCAGCCACAACAAACAAAGTATCTGGGAAATACTTTCTATAGTCTGAATACTGGGAATAAATGTTAAAAAGTGCAGCTGTCTTGCTTGTTACAGGCTATATCTCTATATAAACCACAATAATATTTTATATAAATGTAATTCTAACAGAATACCATTATCCCAAAGAGTCAACTATCTGTGACCTTTGCAATTATTTGCCCAAACATCCCCAAAAGGTTTAATGTACTTTCAATGTGTGTTTCCCAGACTTTACACCAGTCTTATTAGCTAACGGGTCTTGCTTGCTCTCCTCTCTGAAAGCTGAGGAAATTGATGAATGAAGATGAAAGGGGAAGTCAAAATGAACTTATTTAAGAACAAAGCTTCAGTCCGATTTGGAACACTAACCTTTGGTATGGAAACTATTTTTCACAACAGAAAGGAGAGTGTAGGGTTTAGGGGCTTGACTCTAGCATCAGGCAGCTTGGGGTTAGCTAACATACTGGCTCATCCCTCACTGGCTGTGAGACCTTGGGCAAAGTTCTTAACTTCTCTGAGCGTAATTTCCTCAGCTATAAAGTAGCGATAATGATAATATCTAATTTGTAGAGTGGTTGTAAAGGCCTAATGAAATACTATGACAACACAAACAAATATAGGACTTAGCATGTGAAAAGCAGATGATAAATATTACCAGCCATTGTTGCTATTAACTAAATGGCCCAAATTTAATGAGTCAGAAGCACTGGAATAAATATACACTATTATATATATTCTATAACCAAGTTCCCACCAATATTACAATCTGCTATTAATTTCTCAACAATTAAGTTTCTGTGTTGCCTCTACGTTTCCAAGTGCCTCCTTAGTGGGTCATCAAATAGAAGAAGCGCAACTAGAAGAAGAAATGATTCTCTTGCCCTCATGAGGCATTTCATAGCTTGGTATTTTTACCCCCAGTGACATAGAAGCTAATGAAGCTTTGCTAGTGGGGTGGTCACAACAATCCGATGCACGGGCACGAATGTGACAAAGGTAGGCCCTCTGTCTTCCTAGCAGAATGGGGGGCCTCTAAGTGCCATATTTTGCCACCTGCATTTAATTGCAGGCAGGGAAAATGGAATGTGAAGGGGGGGTTCCTCTCCATGTGACTTGGGTTTGGAAGTGAACTTATCTAGGCTCCTTTGCCAACTTCGGGAAGGGGATAACTCAGTCTCCAAACTGGTCTTCCTGCTTCTACTCTGGCCCCCATTCAGTCTAGTCTCAACCCAGCCATCAGAGGGACCCCTTCACTCTGTGGATCAGACCTCACCCTCCACCTTCAAAACCCTCCAATGGCCCCCACCTCACTCAGAATAAAAGCTGATGTCTTTCCCATGGCCTATAAGGCTCTGAATTATCTGGCTTTGGGTCTCATCTTCCATGTCTTCCAGTCACACTGGCTTTGTTGCTATTCCTGGAAAACACCAGGCCTAGAATGCTTTTCCTCCAGTTATCTACAACAGGGCATCCCCTGGCCTCTATACTTACCACTACAACCCCTATCTGTGTTCCCTTTAACCTTTCCCTGCTCTTTCAGGCACTTATCCACTTCCAGCATTCTCTCTAGTTTTCTTACATATTATATTTATTTTTTGTGGTCTGTTTCAAGAATGTAAGGTGCATACAAGTCGGGGCTTTCTTCCGTTTTCTTCACTGACATATCCTCAGGGCCTACAAAAGTGTCTTGCAGCTAGCAAGTGCTTGATATACTGTATTTGTTGGATGAACGAATCAATGTAGGAATGGTGAATAGATAAATGAACATGTACACTTGCAGGCCCCTGGTTACCAGTAACCACCGCCATCTCCACACAAAGAACAATTGGCGAGAGTGGAAAAACTGGTGGCTGGCTACTCATTTCCAGAGTGCAAAATCTCCCGTTTGTGCCCTGCAGACGGAAACAGGCTTGCTACTTCCCCCCAGTGCCAATTTGAAAACGAAGATTTTGCTCATTAAAAAATAAATGTCCAGTGCCTTCCATAGACCTTCAGGTCAGGCCAAGCTGAACCATCACATTTCAGGATACCTGCATTCTGGTGCTGCGTCCATCCACTAGTGAGCTTTGAGACCCTGGGAAAGTCAATGAACTTCACTGGGATCCAGCAAAATACAGGAAAACTAATTTTCTTTCCAGCTTAAAAAAAAAAACTAAGCATTAAGGAAAAGATCAAAATGAATCAAGCCCTGCTTGACCATTCCTTTTCTTCTCTCAACCAATAATTTGAAAATAAATTCCCAAATAGTTCAAACTAACAAGAAAACCAACTCTCCTTTCGGGCTCATCTCACAAGAATGATGAGAATAGTTAGGTAGTTAGGTATGCCTTATCTAGGAATACTTGTACTACTTCAGGTGATAAGCTGGGAGGGAGTTCCAAAGCTACGTTAATGCTTTCTTTTAACTTGGAACTGCAGTTCTGATCAAACAGAAACCTTTCTACAGACAGCATTAAAATAGCTTTTATTCCCCACTTCCATCTGCTGCAATTGATGGCAACATGGGGGCACTGCTAAATGCTAGATTCTGACAATGGAGAAGTCCTCTGGGAATACAGAGACATTCCAACGTGTGCCACCTCATACTGTGGAAACTGCGGGATATTTCGAACTTTCAAAAGTACCGTAACACTTAGGTTTGTACCAATAATGATAATAATAGAAAACAAGTTTGTACCAGGAATGTCACTTTCATTCACAAAACTATTTTGTCAGCATCATATGCCCAGAAGCCTCCTAGTGCTGAGAAAGACACTGAGATGTGTCCTCAGAGAGCTGACCGTCTAAATGAAGAGCAAAGATAGTGCAATAAAAAGCAATGAAAAAAAGAAGGAAGAGCAGAAGTAGCTCTGATTTTAGATTTAAGAGAAAGTTTAGGGGATAAAAAAAACAGACATGAAAAAATATTTTAAAAATATAATTACTACTGAGATACAAATATCTTCAGCACCACTGGTGTATAGTCTTCTAGACATCCCCACCGTGTGTGTGTGCGTGTGTGTGTGTGTGTGTGTGTGTGTGTGTGTGTGTGTGTGTAGCTGTATGTATTCCAATTGCCCTTGAGTAAAGATGTATCAATGTTCATTTCCACAAGCAGGGAGTGTGAGTGACCATTCTGGATACATCATTTGAAAAAACAACAACAAAACTTTACCAAACTACTAGGCAAGAAATAGTATCTAATTCTTCTCTTCTTTTGCATTTATATCGTTAGTAAGATTATATTTCAAAATCATCTTTATTGGTAATTGATAATTCTTACTTTGTTAATTGCTGCCTTCTTAACTCAATCTTTTTATTAGTAATTTCGTATTTTTTTCTATTGATTTATAAAAACTCGTTATCTCTAAAGGCTACCAAATTGTTTCTCATCATATATGAAATGAATATTTTTCCTAAATTAGCCATTTGCATTTTATGTTGTTTATTGTGTTCTTTGTAATAAGAAACTTTATATACCTCTTTAGTATTACAGTCACATTTATTTTCTCCTACTACTTTTACATTTTTAATTTTCACATTTATATCTATTAATAATATACATTTAAGAATACACAATTAAAATCTTACTATAACTCTTTCAGAAATCACATAAAAATATATAAAATCAATGTCATCATACAAAGTGGGTTTATTTACCCCAAAGTACATGTTTTATTTTAAATTTAGAGCTAGGTCTTATGAGGGAAAAATTCCCAGCAGCTCTTTTCACTTCCAAAGACTGTAGTATTGAATATCCAATGGCATAATAATCTTGTTGTTTTTCTGAGATAACATTATTATATTCTTTTAGGTCACAAATTGTGTTCACTGTGTATGTTTTGCCTTCTCAGCTGCACTATAAATGTCTTATGCATTAGGAAAGTAACTTCTACCCAAGACTGAGTTCTTTGAAAAATTATCCATGAAATAGTGGTAACTGGATACACGTAGTTTAATACATAATTTGGCATGTAGTAAGCACTGTATAATTCAGTGAATTTGCATGTAAGATACATATTAAGACCTCTGGAAACTGAGCAAGATGATAAATAGCTAAAAGGGTATTTGGCGAGCCATTAATCTAGCAGCAACGTATGAGATGAAAAGACGAGAGAGAGAGAGAGAGAGAGAGAGAGAGAGAGAGAGAGAGAGACAAATAGAGACAGATATCGGGATCAAGTAGTTGCAAAATCTAGGCTTCCACTGAATGGGCCTATAGTAATGAGGTGGTTATAAAACTGACAGAGGAAGGTCAAACCAAGACAGCATTATAAGCCTTCCCACAGGACTAAGTGAATAAAAGTTCCAATGGCAGAAATCAGGAAGGTGAGAAGAAGAGCAATCTTGGCAGGGCAGGGCAGGGCAGGGAAGGGCAGGGCAGGGCAGGGCAGGGCTAGGAATAATGGTTTTGGTGTCAGACATACCGAATTTATTATTAGTGGGACAGCCAATTAGAGCTGTCTCATAGACCGATGGAGATACAGGACTGGGGCACATAGCTGAGTAGATGGGGAAGCAGAAAAGGAAAGCAACCTTTGAGAGTATGTACAAGGTATCAGGTGCTGTCTTAAGTGGTTTCCTTATAGAGTTGGAATTTAAATGTCAGTCATCCACACATTAGTGATACGTAAGGAGAAACATTAATGAAGAGCTTGGTTAGACACTAGCTCCACCATTTCTAGCTACATAGGGGCCTTGAGACTGTTTGCTTATCCTCTCTGTAAACCTTAAGTTTCAGCATCCAAAAAATTAGGATAATAATGTCTACCTCAAAGAGCCAGAACAAATGATATAATCATGAAAAAGTACATAGCATGATCCTTGAAATATAATAAAAATTCAATAAAGATAGTCATTAGTGGGGGGGAAAATCAGAGAACTTAATAAGCGACTTTAAGGATGGTCCACATTAAGAGATAGAAGGCAGAGATACAAAAAAGACGAAGAGATATTCAAAGAAATGGGAGAAAAACTTGAAACCACAATGTTATGGAAATCATGGGGCTAAGGGTTTCAAAGAAGGAGTTTCTTAATCAAATTTACTCATGAGAATAGATAAATGGACCATTCCGTTCTTCATCTATAAAAAGTAAATTGGGAGACATACCCAAAGTTGGTCATCCATGCCTGGTGGGTTCTTTTTGATAAAAGCACCATAGTATGTAGCAATATTCCGGTGATGAGAATACTTCTTCAACATGTTAATTTCTTGTTTGATTTCTTCCTCTTCATCCTGTATTAGAACAATAAATATTCTGTAACGGAAATCCATGTCTTTAGAAGAATTCTATTTTTCATCACCATCTATAACAACTCTGTAAAAATTCTTTAAGTTTTTTCTTCTGTGGTGATCAATGAGCATAATTACTATACAACTTGACTTTTTTCTTGACTACAAAGAAAAAATTTCCATGACAACACACCGGCAATCCAAAGGGTCATCTGTTTATATAGCAAATAGGCATAGCGTGCAACCTCCTGGGGGGAAAAAACACAAAAACACCTCACTCTTTCACCTGGAGAAGATCAAGGTAGACAGGCTATTGAGATCAAATTCACTACAGGCTTCTGGGAACTAAGGCCATCAAATACCTATCACTGATCATATCTGTTATAGGAAAGACTGAGGAAAGTGGGGAAAAAAAATACAGACTCTGATATTTAAAATTTAAGTTCATTTTCTTTGAAGTCTACTTTTATTGAAGTACCCGACTGAAGTTGATGAAAGTCAGATGGGAAAGGGAGTGAGGGTAAGTTCCCTAGATCTGAGGCAGTTCACAAAGCAGAAGTACCCATCTCACCTTCAGGAAACTAAACATGAAAAGAAAGGGGAAATGTGGCAGTGACACGGGTATGAAAAGAGATAACTCTCATACAGAGTAAGTTTCCTACTTCAGGTTTCATTCATTGTGATCTTCAATTTGGAGTCCGCCAACTTGGGCCATGTTTAGACCCTCTGGCATCACTGACGGAGAGTGCATGTGTTCTCCCATCATTTTGTTTTGTTACATACACATCAGTTGTACTTTAAAATAGTATTTTATTTTTGAGGTTGGTAGAAAAAATTTCTGTCCCAGGAACATTGTTTTAGATACAGCAGTTGGAATGACTGTCCCTGAGTGTAAGATGTTACTATTACCTGAAAGACCATTCACACTGTGACCCTGTCTGTACCCTTCCCCCGTCCAGCTGCTCAGACTCCCTCCAGTGTCTCTACATTGCCCAGCCCTTCTGCAGTCTCCCATGTGATGTCCTTTCCCCTTCCTCTCCTTTACATAATTTCTACTCATCATTCCTGATCGAGTCTGATTGACGCTCCTCAGAGATGTCTTTCCTAATTCTCTCAGACAATGTCAAGTCCCCCCACTATATCTTGCCCACCCCTTACACTTCACATGTGTCATATCTGATGGTATTGCTTGGAGGTATGGGTCCTTCTGTGTCATAATTGCCTTTTTACTTGGCTCTCTTGTCCACGAATGAACAGACCTCACTTCCAGCGTCTCTTTCCCAGCAAAGCTCTGATTTGCTTGGCGTGGTTCTATCCCTTGGATCATCATGAGTCCCTTCCTTTGTAGCGTCTACCAGAGTTGCAATCCACGTGGATCTGTCTAATCATTTAAGTCTCTCTTTCCTATCAGTCCATAACAACTATAAGCAGAGAATCGCGTTTGCTTTTGCTCCCAGTAACATCCCCAGCACCAAGCAAAGTACCTGTGAATATATGTGAATAAAAGAATAAACACTTACACAGGGCCCAACCGATTACAGGAGCATTAGTGATGCTTGAAAGGAACTGGTAAGAACAGGGTGAGAGTGATAAAATGCTGACATTTCCTAACCACACAAAAGTAAGTTTAATTTAAAAAAAAAAATGGAGATATGCAAACCTAAGACAACTGAGCATGTTACACATCACATGGGTCAACTAAGTTGAACACTAAGTAATCTCAAAATAGCAAGCATAATTGGGACGCTGAGCTAAGGTGAAGCACGTGCCTTAACAGTGGAGGAGAACAGAGAAATGAAGGGCTGGGATGGTGGCTGAGGGAGGGGATGGCATACTGCTGGCCAACTGATTCTTCCCTGCAGCTCTGAAAACCACCTACACCTTTACCGAAGGCCTCAGGAGAGACTGACCTTCACAGACCTTCAGCTTGTTGAAGGGTCCCTGCAACGTGTCTCAAATGTCTTACTATGGTGCATAGGCGCTCTTTTAAACTCACCATGTAGGGCCAAATAATTGTGGAGAAAGGAAGGGTGTGAGCGATGTACTTTAGGGAAGCCTAAGTAGACGGGGAGAAAACAAACCTGAGAGTTTCTGTGTGCAGCCTGCCAGTGACAGCTGCTTTGATTGAAGAGGCAACTACATGAGGCAGTAAAACACCAGTCACTTTCCATCTGCAGCCTGACTGTCTCAGCTTCAGTCATTCTTAGTGAGGAGTCAGCCTGGTTCTAAAAGTATGTGCTGCCTGCCTCCTAGGTTCTCAACAAGATGGTAAACAGTGTGGGAGAATGGGGGGAGGGGAGCCTGAAGAAAGCTTACCACATCATTAAGAAAATAGGAACTTAAAAAAAAAATAAAAATAATTGGAACTTATGAAACAGTTAAATAACAGTGTGCTTCAGTATATAATTCAGCCCAAAACAAATAGTACTGGAGGTCAGATTGAAGTCAGCACATTCTCCATTACTTCGTAGAGGTAAACTGATTTGATATGACAATGAAGAAAGCATATGTCTTGAGGCAGAAAAATGAGAATGGGCAGGGAGGGGGCACATTTAGTTTGGGCTCCACTCATTTCTGCCTGTGTGATCTCAGGAAATTAACCTACCTAAGTTTTCTCACTAGGATGAGATACAGATTTTGTAATAGTAGTATTATACATCCCAGTCTTTTGGGATATTAAATGAAGTATGTGAAAGTTATAAAGTGTAATAAAAAAACATTATTATTAATCTTCTCAAGCAAAAATATAAACAAATAACAAGGGTAGGAGAGCAGGGATGTAAGGAACTTGAATTTTAGGTTTAAATTGCACTGCTGCCAGACGCAATTATAGAACCACTGTGGGTCATGGTTGTGCAGCTCGACTACAGAACCTCGATCTTGATCTTACATGACCTTGTAAGCAAGCATGCAATTCATCAGGCCTTCAGGGCTACTATTTATCTAGATTTCCAGTCTAGGTCAAGGATTGGCAGTAAGTTATTCAATGAAATTAAAAGGGAGGCACTTACTATGACTACAAGAACTCATTTAACCATTCAACAAGCAATCCCCCCTCTTACAACATGACTCATTCAAAGAGATGGGTTATGATACTTTCAAAAAGACAAAGACAACAACTGAGGCTAGAATTAGGTTACAAAGTTATAAGAGAAGGGTAGCCTCTATTTTGTAAATAGATTATTCTTATGTCTTAAGAATTAAGCACAAAGATCAAGCTTGCTGGGAAACTAATGACTATTGGGTCATAATGAAAAACAAAGTAATGCCACCAAATTGTCACAAATTTAAAAGGGAGTATTTTAATAAGCCAAGTCCAGTGCTGTGGGAAGAACCGTCACTTCAAGTAGAAGCCTTGAAAATCTAGTCCAATTCATTACATAATCTCAGACATTTAAACTCTTCGAATGTCAATTATTTTCACCTGTAAATGGGAATAAGAATACCTAAGTTACCTGTCAGGGTTTAGAAGTGATTACATGTTTATTTAAGCATGTGTTTGTTACCAATGTAAAGATTATTTTTTTTCCTCAAGATCATAGAAATCTATTTGTGGTAAACTGACAAAAAAAAAAGAAGAACATAATATTTAGCAGCCTCCCTCATGAAGAGGTGGAGTCCATTTCCTGTCCGTGTCTATGGGTTTGGCCATGTGACTTGCCTTACCCAATGGGACATTTACAAACTGATGCAGCAGAGGCTTGAAAAGTACACGTGCACGAGAGTAGTCCTCTCTCACTGCTTGCACGGGACACATGCATGTGAGAAACCAGGATTGGCATCCTGGAGTATGACAAACCATGTAAAGAGATGATGATTTTTAAACTCAAAGAAATGGATGGCAACGCTTTTAAGCCACTGTCTACCGCTGATGACAATATGATAATAATGACCATGGTCATAATATATAGCCAAAACCGACCTTATGTAATTAATGTTCACTATAGACCAGAGGCTGTGTATGTATTCTCTTAATTAATACTCAAAACAGCTCTATGAAGTAGATGCTTTTAATGATCTCATTTTACAAAGGAGGAAAACAAGTTTCAGAGAGTTCATTCGTATTTTAAATGTTAGAGCTAAAATTCAGAGCCAGATTCATCTATCTGAGTCCAAAGACAGTGCTCTGAATTCTATACTGAAAACTCCCAGGCAGAAGAAGAAGGGTGATTAACGACCCATGGTGATGAGGCCAAAGCTGCTAATCAGGAAGGAAGCGTGTAGGAGCATCATAATCCAGGGGTGAAGAGAAACCTGCCTTTGGTCCTCCAATTAAAGGAGTTTGTTAGCACATAATAATATTCGCTTATGAATGATTTCAGGGCATAACGGAGGGATTTTAAGATGCATATTTATTACACAGGGCATTATAAGTGCCTACAATATGCTAGGATTTAAAAACGGAATTAGTAAGACATTTAATATTGGTGTACTTTATAACAAATTTGCCCAACATTTAGTTCTCAATCCATGGAACAGGAATAAAATTATGTAATTTTTACAATAACACAAGGGACTGGTCAGTTTGAACTCCAGAAGGAAGTAGGAGGTATACAGACTCATAAACTGCCTCCATCTGGGATACTGGCTACAAGCACTTCTGCTCACCTGTCCTGATTTCCATAGCAGTTGTTGGCATCAGGCAGGCATTTGTGTTACCTTATCTATCATTCTCACCTTATTGACTGAATGTGACAAAAGGTTGAAGACAACTTATTGTTCACAAATCATAGACTATTAGAATTTAAAGGGATTGTTAACATTTTCTAGGATGTGATTAAAAAAAAATTTTAAAATAATTTGTAATAGTAAAATCCCTTTCTCCACTAGAAATTGTATTCAGGATGCCAATAAAGACCATCAACATAAACTAGGTTTTTAAAATCAATAAACACTTATAAGTTTGAATATGAAATATCTAATTATAAGAGGTTAATTAATGACAACAAAGAGGCTATCTTAGAGAATATAAAATTAGAATTTTTGAAAGAGATTTAAAGTCACATAACAGCTTCAATATCTTGTTAATTTCTGGCTTTGTTTTGTTTTGAAGGATGGAGAAAATCTACATTTCCTAAGATAGGTAATTGCAAACAGCAACAATTACTGTTAAAGAGCATGCTTTGAAATTTCAGTGGAATCTTCATATTGAGTGACATTCTGCACATGGATGGAATAACCTAGCAGTACAAATTGAGAGGCTGCCCTTTATCAGTGCCTTCAAAGCTGGTATATGACATACAGTTTAAAGCTTGTTTTTTTAAACAATAGTATAATAAGTGCTAAAATGTATTATAAATGAGAACTAAACACGTGTGGATCCCCTAAAATTATCTCAAGGTAGGGTCATGCACCTGCAAACTATATTTTTACAGAGCTAAGGAAATAGACCCAGCAGGGGTCAATGAATTGCCTAAGCCCACGTGTCTTCATTGCAGCACTGATAGAACTCGGGATTTTGCGACAACATTCTGTAGGCAGCTCCTGGATTGGTTGTGTATGTTAACCCTAAGCTAAATAAATTCAATCAACAAACATTTAAATGCCTACAATGTCCCAGGCACAAGGCACTAAACTCTGAATAATGTAATAGAACATGGGCATAACAGATTGAAGCTGTGTCACAATGTAACTTACTATAGTCCATTGGGGGACACAGATGGAAATCAAGAAATGACACAGATGCGTGCAAAATTACGAACATGGGAGGGATGGGAGCTGATCTAATTGGGGGTATCTGGGGAGACAGCCCTGAGAAATCTAAGTTTGAGCTGAATTCTAAAGGCCTTGTGGGAGTTATCCACTTGGGAAGAAAGAAAAGGTGTGATGCGGTGTGACTGAGGAGGGAACCCTTTTCCTGGCAGAGAAGCAGTGATGGCCAAGGCCCTGCAGCTGGAGGCCAGATGGCACGTTGTCTCCTATGGAAGTCACTGGTGCTATGGGGAGATAAATGAAAAATGTCTGCAAGAAACACCCTAATAATAACAATATGCACTGACCATTGTGTTCTACATATTGTTTTCCAATGCTTTACAAATAATTGTATTTGTCACACCAACTTTATGAGGGAAGTGATATGATCCACGTTGACACATGTGGAAGAGGGAAGATTAAGCAACATGCTCAAGATAAGAGAGCCATGAAGTGTCAAAACTAGGATACATCCAGATGAGAGTGACAATTTGCACTGCTCTTCTTTACCATTAGGCGACCGGCCCTCTCTTACAAGGAAGTGGTGTCCCTTAGAGAAGTAGACAACACAAGTCTGACGTGCATCTTTCACGTTACTTATACATACTCAAGCCTGCACTAATGTACGACTCCCAAGAAAGCCATGATTTTTTTAAAACAGACCTATGCTCAAGAAACCCAGAAGCAATAGGTTTTAACCCTAGTAGTGTTGTCACTCATTTGGGTAATGTCTACTATAAATGAGGTGGCTTATAGCTTCAATTCCCATGGGCAGTTATCTGAATGTAAAGGCCATGCTCCAGTGATACTCCCCCATTTCTCATTGTTATGACAGGGCTGTGGGGAAGGTGGGCACAGCCTGACTGGTTGAATTTGAATTTCAACTCTGTTATTGACTGTCCCTGCGGCTTGGACAAGTTACTTAGGCTCTTTGTGCTTTCTATTGCTCATTTTTACAATGGATATAATAGCAGTGCTCCCCTAATGGAAGTTGTTTTGAGGATTAAATGAGTTAAGATATGTTGTATTAAGTACTTAGAACAGTGCTTTGTACATAACAATCAGTGTTATCCATTTTTATTTTGATCATGACTGTTGTGTTATTACTATTATGAATAATACTATGTGCTGTGCAACAATTCACTCCACGGAACTGCCTCCTTTTGGGAGTGAGGAACCAAACGTGCTTAGAGCAAGGTGTTCCCCTGACTCTTCCAAACAACCGATGATGGATTTTTTTTTCTTTTTGTCCAGTTTTAGCAAACATTTACTAAGTTCGTTATGGGCAAGGCACTCTACCAGAGGCTACTGGGCGAAGGCTACTTTCTTACTCTTCAAAGAGAGAGGCAGACCGGTCATAAGCTTCCCCTACAGGAATGTATTAGACAGAAATAGAAACTCAGTGAAGCAGAGCTTAACATAGATCCTTCTAGTAGGCAACTTCCATGACGTTACTTTGCTATTCACCTTCTGGCCCCACACTGGTTCTAGCAGTGATTTGGGGAGAGGGGCTAGGACTTACAGCCTCCTACCCCTTGTAAAAACAAAAATAACAACAACAAAAAACTCCCCTTACATCTCTTCTACATAATGAATTTTTGCCTAAAACTATTTGATCAAAGTGTTCTATTTGGAAAATAAAATGCCTGCAAACTTGGTCAAGTCCTTGCCACAGCATTCAATTCCTTCATAACTTGGCCTTAACTTTTTCAGATTCACGTTGTATTACTCTCTCCTCAGCACTTTTTGATCTTACAACTAATCTGTGTAATGGTTTCCAGAACATGCTCCATGTTCTCTCAGCCTCCATGCCTTGGCACCGGCTGTTTCCTTGGCCAGGAATGTCCTAGTTGGTTGTCCTCTTAGGCTTAATTACTACCCCTCACTGACACATTCAACTTTGTTTATGAATAACTTTACTATAAAATGGATTCGCTTTACTTATACATACTCATGCATACTTAATACATACTTATACATACTTGTATTTAGGGCAAGGTTGTGTTATTGTGAGCACCCTTTTCAAAGGACCACCTTTTCAATTTCCAATGCTTGTCATAAAGTAGGTGTCTAGTAAATGTTGATTGAATAAATTAATGAAAAACATCACACTAAATTAAACACTAAATACCCTTCTGTATTAATTGAAGACCTATAGCAATGTCATTAAGAGGATGGACTTAAAAGACAGAGTTAAAATGCTCCGGCTGAAAGATTCACTCTGCCATTTACATGTTACATTCACTGAGAGAGATACTTAATTTGCCTGGTTTTCTCTTCTCTATCATGGGACTAATAATGGAATCTGTTTTACATGTTGTAAATGAAAAAGGGAATTAAATGAATCAATACATAGAAAACATTTAAAAAGAGTTTTGGCACATAATAACCCCTCCATCAATGTTAGCTATCATTATTAGTATTTTTGGTTGAAATATAAAAAATGTAACTACGTAGACAGGTGCTTTACTTAAGAACCAAATTATTTTTAAACACGTCCACTATAATGTTATTATATGATGTCACAGTAATACAATTCTCCTGATTTTGCCTACCCAGAATCCTTCCCACCATTTTCTCTAATAGGTCTCAGGTTTTTTCTTTGAGGCATCATCCTTCCCATCTCTCAGTTCCTGTGGTGGGTTCCAGATTTAGGCACCCAACCCAGATGTGGCTGAAGAGAAACGGGGATTGGTTCAGGGATGGTGACATGACCCCAGCCACTTATATTCAGGCTGGTACTTTTGCTACGACTAAGGGTAATGAAGTAACTAGATCATGAGCCTGAAGCTGCTGGGGGGGGAGTAACAGAGCCCTAGATGGAAAGAGACAAAATTCCTAATCACATCAGGTGACTTCCTGGATTCTGAGTTTGTTTGTTTGAATATACACAAGCCAATATATTCTGTTTTCAGCTTCATTTAGTTTCAGTGGAGCTTTGGTTCTATAATCCAGTGTCCTGAGTAATGCAATCACAACCAGTCATTGTAAAGGTGAAAGCTTATGATATTAATTTATTACCTTGTTAAGTCCTATTTGGGCTTCAAGGTGTCATTGTAAAGGAACTAGTTTACACCAGGAATTTTTGTCTAAATGAAGATGGGAGTGCATCTAAGAATCATAGTCTCTTTACACTTGGTGGCCAGAAAGCAATAAATACAAGACTCCAGAAAAGCGCTCCTCTGACTTCGGTGAATGTGAAGCTCCTTGAGAAGCTTGTAGAAAAGGCAGGTTCTCAGGCTCCACCCAGAAATTCAGGCCCAGGAATCTGCATTTCTAAGGAACATCCCAGGAGTGCTGATCGTCAATGATGCTGCTAGTTCACATTGAGTGACACTGCCCTAGAGGCTCCAATTTTGTACTGATGCTGCTCGCAAATCTAGAGGACACAAATCCAGATGAGAGGGAATCCCCAGAAAGTGACAAAATGCAGAAATTCCCATAATTATTTCAGGAACTAAAAGAACTTCAAAGACTTAGTCTGAGTTTAAGCACTAATTCCAAAGCAAATATTAGCAAGTTTGGAAGTGCGTCAGATCTAAAACTGGAGGGACATAAAACATAAGCATTATATCCAGTTCTCTCTGTGCCTTTTATATATATATATATAATTTTTGTATGTATATATGTATATATATGAAGAAGTATAAAATAAAAATAATAATTTAAAATTTTGTTTCAAGCTTATGGCTTTATCAGTTTCATGACAATAAACTGTAGTAACTTTGCAGTAGATCACTGCAAACAATTAACAAAGACGACCTTTGAGAATTCATCTCAGTTTTTAACAGAGCAGCTATAATGAGCACAATTATAATAATTGGTAAGAAGCTTTTGCAATATTCCATAATACACAAAAGACAACATAGCAAGACAAAATAGATTGTTTTCTGAGGGCACCACATGAGTTTCACAAAGAAAATCTTATGTTGACTGTGATGCATAAGGGGGTGATACAAAAGTCACTTGATGTTGTATCAGATACCATGGGAATAAGAAAGCCATTTCCTGATGTGGATCCATGTTTGTCTTTGTTAAGGGTCAGTGGTTACATAATGGCCAATGATGTGCCTAAATCAGGGAAACTATCCAGCCCTTTCAACAGGGGTTCCCCAAGAGAATTAAGCCGAAATACTATAAAGCATCCATTGTATGCATTGAAAATGGTGTTAACTCTGTACCATCCTTGCAAAGATTGAAGAAATAGTCTCTCAAATCATTTTCTTGCAGGGCATAGTTGTCTTGTGAAACCCAATTCAGAAAGGCTAACTGACACTCCTTAAGCTGAAAATACATATTCTGGGATACACAGCTGTGTAACTTTTTTTATTCCAAGCAAGGTGGTCTAGTGATAGTAAGTGGTTCACCAACAAATTAAAATCTCCCAAATAGAGGCAGATACTAGAAAAGTAATGTCCAGGGCTCTCAAGTCATACTTTGTGTATTAACATACAACTTTACGCACACTTGTGCTCTGAGATTAATGGTGTCAGTGGAACACATGTAGTTCTGCAGACCTACACAACGTAACTTTACAGCATGAATGTCTTGGACTCCATCCACAACCAGCAGCTATTAAATTGCCAAGTGCATCCCATTACGTGGAGATCCTATTCGGTCCAAGGAAAATACCGTAATAGGACTTTGGCAGAATTACAAAATAAATTTTAATTTGCTTTGTGGTGGGAGTTTTGTAAAAGGTTTACACATTTATAATGGGTTTCCACGTAGAGACTGATAGTATTTGATTTTGACTTTTGTGTCAGACCCTGCTAATTGACCATACCAGGACTCATTCGTTCTTAATTCCTGGTTAACAGGGCCCAAATTTTTAACTGCACACATTGGTAGAATGAAAGACTACATTTCCCAGCTTCCCTGCAGTTAGCAGAAGTAAGTAGAATTGTTGTATGTAAGTAGAAAAGATTTCACTGGAAGGGGTTCTCTTCTGTACCCTTCAGCTATCATTCTCCTCTCCCTGCCCCCCTTTATGTTTGCCAAAGAATGTGATCAATGGAAAGCTGACAACCATCTTGAACCATGGAAGTGACCCTAAGTGTGGAAGTCATGCATTAGAACGAGGGAGCAGAAAAGCACCTTTCCACTCCATTGCACTGCTGCCGTACATTCCCGTGCTTTTAACTCTACACTCCTTTAACGTGGGAGAGCAAGACACGTCCATCATAAGTAAACCTCTGTCGTCCTGCGTTTCCTGTTTCAAGTGGCAAAATCTAAACTTAATTGATATGCTCTACATACAATTTCTTATTTAGTAAAGGCCAGGTGAATTTATCAACGAATTGGGATTAAATACATGAACTGGTGTGCAACCTAATTTGAATAATGTACCTGGGACAAACAAAAGGAAGTACTACTTTATCTCAGTGCTAACAAAATATAGGAACAAAATTTTTTACTGGTTAAAAAATTGTGCAATTTAAAGAAGAATTCAGGTCAATAATAAATAAGGAAAAGAAATCAGTACCATATGTGGTATAAATGAAAATTAGTGAAAGTTATATTATGGTAGATAACATACAATATATACTTATCGAATGTAACAAACGGCCAAAAAGGTATAAACTGAAGTCTGATATACAGGCATACCATGGGCCTTTTTTGTTTGTGTACTGGTTCTTGATACCCTTGTGTGACTAATTCATTCTCTGTCTATTTACATAAATAATCCATGTCTCAGCCAAATGGAAGACTTTGGTCTTTTAGCTTTTATGTACAGCAGACAGACATCTTAGAAAAATCCCCAGGACTACAGAAAATTATTAACATGCTTTTGATGTCCACTGAGTCCTTTCAAGTCTGATTTTTGCCTGTATTCTTGAAAAGGCATTAACATATTTTAAATAGACCTAGCAAAAAGGATTGAAAGCATAAGATTGTGTTTCAAATAAAGTCTATTCCTTAGATTGCTTTTGATCATCCAGGCAGAAATTTTGTTGCAGTGTTGCTCTAAGTAATATTAAGAATTTGTAGTTATTGTGATTATTTGGTCAATAATATTGTGAGGAGGAAAATAGTCATGGTAAATATCTACTAGGACTTTAGAGCTATCCAGACTCTTGTCCATTCCATTATGAGGTAGACCTTTGGGGAAAATGTTAAAACCCATCTTTTCTGCGTAATCTCAGTATTACTCTTTTAATACCTTCAAATCCTTGTTCTGTCTTCACATGCAAATATCCTTTATTGTGTTTATGGAAATTAGTGGCACACATTATTTATTCTTCACTCTAACTACATAAGGCAGTGTGTAGGTAACTAATTTAATTAGAGTGATTTACCCATGGTCTTCTCGGTCAGCTGTTGAATTGTTGAATACTCTTACTTCTTTACGTTAAGCACAAATCAGGAAAGATCTTAGATGCTTAAAAAGATTCTATTTCTGAAAAACAATTTTTTTCTATCACTAACTTGTCCATTATAAATATATAGCTATTGAGACATCAAGATAAAGATACATTACCCCTGTGACATCCATAACCTTAATGGCTGCAAGCTGGCCCGTTTTGACATGTCGACCCTGTGTAGAAAAAAATAAAATAAAAAAGACATTAGTTCTGATAAGCAATATTTGCATTCAGTTCCAACTGTGAAGAACAATATTACCTAGATTAATGTTACAGACTATCAATGGGGACGACAGACAGACAGATACACACACACACACACACACACACACACACACACCTTAACTGCTTTGAAGATCAGTTTCTATTTAATGTTTCTTTTGTAAAACATCTCCATCACTCTGTCTTTTAGGATTGTTTTCACAGTGGTTGTCAAGTTAAATAAAATAAGATAATGTTGAATAATTTGGTTTTATGTCCTCTCCAAGGTGGATTTATATAGAAGGGGAGCTAGAGCTGGTTGGAGGAGACATAGTATCTTCTCTGTCAGAAAATACTCACTACGCAAAGGAACTTTCTTTTCCTTGATGATTAAAATAGCATGTACTGTAACAGTCTCAACTGGATATGATTCTGCTATTATTCATTTGGGACTGTTAATTCATCTTTACCTTAAAAGGGGGCTTAAAATAAAACAGATAGCAAGCCATCCAAACTCATGATCAAAGTGACAGTGTTGAGCATAAACAGAGACCACAGTGGGCATCTTCAGTCTCTGGAACCACAGTGAAGCATAAACCACACAGAATCTGAAGAGACTAGGGGTCGTGAGGGGGCAATCCCAGAAGAGCCACTTTCACTTTGCTTGCTCCTTGAGAAACTTAAATTCTTCATCTAACTCTCAGACAGCAGCCAAGATGGTCAATAACCATTACTTCTAAATGCATTTTGTATATGGCTTTGAAAACACATTTTACCTACTACTGCTGTCAGGCAGTGTAATATTGCTTCCCAAACCAGCTGGATTCGAATTCCAGCTGCATGACCTTAGGCAAGTCCCTTTACCTTCTAGGTATCAGTTTCCTCATCTGAAAAATGGAAAGAATAATAGTACCTAACTCATAGTAGTATTGCAGAGGGGATCAAATGAAACAATGCATATAAAGTGCTTGACCACGTCTGGCACAGATCAACTGTCAACAGATGCTGGTAATAATTATTTACGCTCCTGTCTCGTGATTCATTTTATATGTTGTCTTCCTTTCTAGGTTATAGATTCATGAAGGCAAAGATCATCTCATCACTGTATTTCCAGTGTCTGGAATACTGGGTGCCTGCCTATACCATAGATGCTATGGCTTGTTTATGAGTGAACAACAACAGGTAATGGAAGTGTGTATACTTGTAGTGGGAAGAGGTGATAGGATTAGTTCTGACTGCCCTTTTCCTTCTCATGTATCTCAAGCTTTTTGCATCTATTCACTCTGATTGTGATAGTGCTTCCTTCACCTTTCGACCCCCATTCTGCACCCTCTGTTTCCTCCCCACTCTGGAAAGGGCACAAGCAAAGAGACTTTAAATTGGTAATCCAATATGGTCACAGGCACAGCCCCCATACTTATTTCAACTTTCAAGAAATTGAGGGAGGGGGCTGGAGTGTTACTGTATGAAGAGCCCTGGCCCAAAATCCAGGGGCCTGGCTGTTGTCCAGGTTCTGGTCTTGTCTAAGACCTGACCCCCTTTGTATCATACGACCTGAATTGGCTCCCACCTGCTCTTACTCTGTGGTCCGTGAGATTAAACTGTTTGTGTTTTCTAAATGTAATGTTGTTTCTTGCCTTTCTGATGGTGTATTTTCTTGGCCTGGGATGCCCCTCACCTCCTGACTACCCAGCAAACTTACTCACTCTTTCTAGATTCAACTCAAGTATCAGCAGGGCCATCTGCAACAAGTCATATAATCCATCCGGGCCCAGTTTTCCCGTCAGCAAAATGTGAGGAGACAGGGCTCAGTGGTTGGGGGTTAGGTGAGTAGGTACTGCTACCACCACCTCTTTCCATCCTATGGAGCATTTGGAAACTTAAGTTTTCACAATGACTGAGTGGGGAGAGAAGTGGTACTGCCATTCAATGTCCAGGGGCCAGGAATACTAACTTCACACAGGGTATCTCACACAGGGAGAAGTTGCAACAGCGCCCTCTGTTGATAAACATTGAATGACCTCAGGCTTGTCCAGGTTCCAGTAAGAGTGTGTGATGCGATAATGATGGTCGTAGCAAAGCAATCAAGAGCTTCTCTTTGGGAATATAAAGTCATTACAATTAGGGCCATAAATCATACCCTAAACAATGGCTGTTTCTCTACTAAAGCACTGAAGGAGGGAAGGGGAACTGTGGATAAACACAGAGAGTCTGGTTGATATCCTACGCCATTCATCTTTAAGTTCATTTAATGAGGCCACACAGCCTGATAAAAGGCAGTGCCTGCACATGGCTTGCAGGGCCCTCTAAGACCTGTCGCCCTTTCCGTCATACCACCTGGGTTGGCTCCCACCGGCCCTTACTCTGTGGTCCTTAAGACTAAACTCTTTGTGTTTTCTAAATATACTATATTGTTTCTTGCCTTTCTGATGGTGTGTTTTCTTGGCCTTAGATGCCCTTCACCTCCTGATTCCCCAGCAAACTTACTCTTTCTAGATTCAACTCAAGTATCACCTTCTCTGAAACCTCACCGTCAATCACTTTTCACCTCTGTGCACTTATGTCCATGTTTCCATTATTTCATTGCGCCCAAAGGACCAGTGGTTCACCCCACCCCCTGTTTTTCTCTCTCTCTCTCCCTTCCTTCTTCTCTGGCTTCATTTGCAGCAGAACCTTCCCCAAAAAAACTCTTAAATGGAATCCTCCTGGTTCAAATAGGGGCTTGGTCAGCTCTGCCTCCCAACTGTCTCTCTTCCCTTGTGGGAGTCCCTGAGGACCGCTGCCAACTCAGTTTCAGAAATGTTGTACTTGATTTTTAACTCCTTAAGAAACCGGGTATCTTCTCTGAGTAATTTGTTTCAAGGACACGTCAACACCTAGTTCTTTATCAGGACCTTGACAGCTGAGCAGATGAGTCTGTGGTCCTGGCCCAAGGCCAGGGAACAGACAGGAGACAAGCAATGCACTTTATACTTCAAACACAAGGCAGTGGGCAGTTCTTGGTATGAAATAAAGAAATTAAGTATCTGCTATGTTTTGAATGTAGGGTACATGGTTGTTTTTGTGTTAAGAACTGCTTTAATGCCATGGAAGGTAACCCTGGACAAGAAAATAACGTACTTCTCCTCCATTTCAAGTTTCACTTCCAATCTGAAGCAGCGATTCTCAATGGGTCTGACAGGTGACTGCATAAGACACCTCGGGGGTGGCAGTTGGGGCCTAAATGAGATCTTGGAGATGGAACAATTAGCAGCCTGAGCTCAGTCGCAGAAAAATGCACCCGAGTGCTCTGGAATAGGAAGGCTGCTGAGCTGTCAACCTTTGATGGGGTAGGGCCCCAAAGGGGGCTCCTCAGCTTGATGTTTAACTCACTGGATACTTTTTACATCACCGGAGAATGTCAAACCCAATTAGGATCCTGACTGAGGCCGACTTGGAAGGAATGGCCAGGAGTCAGCTGACCTAAAGATCAGTAGAAGCCTGAGGCACAGTCACTGTGAACGCAGTGTTTAAAGAAGCAACTTCATAAAATCACAGATAAACTGAGTAGGAAGAGCCCTTCAGCCACTTTGTCCAATACCCTCCTGTGAGAGATGACGACAAATCTCACCACTAATAAGGACCTAAACCCAGGACACTCTCTCCTCTGTTCCACGTCTGTCATCCGGTTCCTGGATTAGAAATTCTTATCACTAAAATGTCCAAACAATTTTTAAACAAACTTTCTTTTCATATTTTACTTAACTTGAGTTAAACATCGAACCATTCATCTCTCTCTCACATAAACAAGCCAACAAGGAAGGATATTGTAATGGGAGAATTTTGAAGTGAAAATGTAATATTGCTCTTAATTTTAAGTTATTTCCACTTATGAGAGAAATAATAAATGTAAACCTAAGACTCCATCTCAGTTTGGATCTAAAATACATACTCAACCAAGGACTAAAAATTAAATTCTGGGGTGGAGGGTGACTTTAAAGGCATACAAAATAGTTAAAAAATGTTTCTCCACAAAAACTAGGAAACAAAAATGCTGTCATATTGCAGTTGCTGAGTCATTTCTTAATTTAAAAAAATGAAGATTTTCTTCCACTGAAATAACAATAACAAAAATAACAGACTAAATCTAGAAAAACAAAACTGGAATTTCAGTAGGACCCAAAGCCTAAGTAATGTCAATCATATCCTCAAGAATAAAAAGCCCATCAACAAGAAAGGAGGAAGAAAGGGCATCAAACTAAGGAAAGCAGAGGCTGTAGGGTCACTCAAGGGCTGATGGGCGTGGTCCAGCCTGGTTTGCTGACACACAAACCCACTGTGCCCCAATACTTCCTTTCCTCTACCTCATGTTTGAGGTAAAGAACTATACTGATTCTTGTTCCATACAGAATAACTCAACTTCAAGGTAAAATTTAGATCACCCAAGGATTATAGTACTCTACCCCTTTACCTCCTCCCTAAAAATAAATGCAAGAGAAAATCAATTGTTTGGTCTGAAATAGCCATGTAAGTCTGTACCCTGTGATGGCTGTTCTTTATTTGCTAAGGAACAGCACGAAGGCTTTAGAGCTGCTAGCCTGAGGCTAGCCTGGAAGAAAGAGTACTTTCATTTCTAGGTCACCAAAATACATTTGTTTCCGGCAGAGCACATAAGCAAACCAGGACTGTGGAAAATGCAGACACTCCACCCACCATCTCCGCCCCCTCCCCAGCCCCATCCAAGGGCTCACACGTAGGTAGCATGTTTTTGGCTCTTCAAGCTTAGCTTAGATTAGATCTCAGAAGAAGACCTGCAATTTCCTAATTGCAAGTGAGGGCCCTACCTTTGTGTTTCCAGAGCGTCTGATAATAACCCCACAGTGATTTTCAAAATGTACATCACAAGAACCACAAAAATAAATCAACTCAAATAGCAAAAAATAATCACAATGTAGAACATGTAGCAAGGCAGCTGTTATTTCATGAATCAAATGTTACAGTTACATCTATCTACCTATTTATCCATCCATCCATCTATCCATCCATCCATCCATCCATCCATCCATCCATCCATCCATCACTGAGCTGTAGTACACCACCCAGATTCTCCCTTGAAGACTGAAGTACCTGGCAGCTGTCACCCAAGGCCCTTTCTGGTAACTGCCCTCAGCCAAAAGAGCACTGCCCAAGGTCATGCTCCCTCCTGAAGACAGAAGACTTCAATGACAGGAGTATAAAGGCCCAGCCCTCTTATTGTAAAGTGGGACAGTTCTGGAGGGTCATCTCAGTTCCTGGCCACCCCACAGGATGGCTGAGGTCTTTGCTGACACTGTGTTGCAGTTAATCTACTGTCTCTGCACAATCCTACTTTCTTCACAGGTGTAGATCCTAAGAACACTGCCCAGTAAAATCCCTGCATATAAATCTCCATCTCAGGATCTGTTTCCAGGGGAACCCTACCTAAAAAAGTTGGTGCCAGGAATGGCCTAAAGAAACAGGCTGTCAGAGTGGTTGTCAATGAGCCCCTTATCCCTGGGGGCAGGCAGCTTACTGATTGCCCCTGGCACACTGGGGCAGTGTCACTGTCAAATGTTCACTAGAGGGGAAATGGAGTAGGATACAGTGCCGGGGAATACACTGGTGAGTCCAATATTGCAGACTTTTGAGAGATCCAGAGGAAATACTAGTTTTAAAAAAAATGGAATCAGATGGCTTTTGCTGAGAGCCACTAATGTGCTGGAGAAAGACAAAGAAAAGATAAGGGTGATTCATCATCAACTGAAGGCAATGTGTGAGCATCAAAAGGGAGATGAAGTTAAATCCTGAGCTGTGTGCACTGTCTTCAAACAAGACGGAGAAATCACCTCTGTGGGCTCAGAGTGCTCCCGGGGACAGGAGTTTTGAGCTTTTCAATGCATCAATGTAGATGTCTCCATGCCAAGTTTCAGAGTCTCATTGCTTCCCAGTCGGGCTTTTCTTGTACCCTGATAACTGATTCCTGGGTCTGGTTCTCAGCGTTTTCTACTCTCTGGCTGTAGAAGATAAGTCTTTTTATATGGCACCCAATTATTTATTTATTTATTTATTTATTTATTTATTTATTTATTTATTTATTTAGGTTAATGAATAACAGCGCAGTCAAGCCTGAGAAAGTCATGTTGAGCGCCGACTTCTCAGGAATGAGGGTCTGGGTCACCCAACAAGTCTGCCATAAAGACCAGCAAAGATGAGGAATCACGTGCCTTGGAGGAGGCAGATGAGCAACGGTTGCAACCATTAGAGAATATATAATGGTGGGGGGTTATCACTTTGCCTAGGAAAAGGCAGACCAGCCAAAATCCTACAGGAGTTATTTATAGAACTTATACAAAGCAAGTGGATCTAAGCTTCACAAGGGATCGACTGTAGTGTACACTGTGGTGTGGCCCCTCTGTCCCCCCTTCAAGACTGAGGTTCTCTGAGTCTCTTTCCAGGAATTTCTCTTAGCCAAAGATGGCAGCTGGACTCAAGCTCCTGCTCCCTGTCTAAGGCAATGCACCTTACCTAGAGGTAGCAAGCATTCAACGATTGGTAGATATAGGAATACAAAAGCCTGCATCCCTTACATCAACGTGGAACAACGCTGAAGGCCATCCCAGATCCAGAACTCCTTTTGGGGTACTGCCTAGTGCTTTGTAACTGCATTCAACTCCGTCCTCTGCCCAAATCTGTCTTCACTCTCTCACAGGTGTCGATACTGAGAGCACTCCCCAAAACACTCTGACAAGCAAATCTCTGTCCTCAGAATCTGTTTCCTAGGAAACTCAATGAAAGACTCTATCTATCTATCTATCTATCTATCTATCTATCTATCTATCTATCTATACATGTATTCTTGGTTATCAATGTAAAATAATATATTTTTTTACTGGATCTGGGGTAAAACTTTAAGAAAAGCTCTGATCTAAAAGATGAATAGAATAAACTAAGTCAAGCATTGGGAAGCATATTCCAGATAAAAAGAACACCATGTTCAAAGGTCCTGTGGTATAGTTATTAGAGCACTCAAGTAACTGAATGCAGGTCAGTATGGCTGGAGTAGAGAGTAAATGTTTAGTGAGTCCACGCAGGGGCTCACAGGTCACTTTGAGGTCTGTCTTTATCCTAAGACCAATGGGCAGTCACTGAAGGGCTTGAAGCAAGGGGGTAGAGTCGTCAAGTTTTCATTTTGAAAAGATCACTGTGGGGGCTAGGCAGAGAATAAAGGAAACCAGAAAAGATGATGAAGAGTCACAATTATACTCCTGCTACTTAGTACTTCATTTCAGAGATGATGGCGACTTGGACGAGCATGGAAGTTACAGAGAAGGTGAGAAGAGTCCAAAGGAGGTCAAATCACCAAGGTTTGCGAATGAATCAGCACGCTTCCTACAGCGCTTGACACAGCAAGAACTCTGTGCGTATGTGCTAGATAATGGATTGAATGAGGGAGTGAGATTTGAGGGTTTACTGGGGTTATTGATCAATACCATCCATATGTGCACATCTGTTTCTCCCCTTCCCCTCAGCCGACCACATTTTTATCCAGCCGCAAAGTGTATAGCAGCAGATGGGGTGGGGTTGTGAGCAGAAATTACAATCATTTCACCCAAAATAAGTTGGAAGATGAATTAACTGGATGAAGTTCCTTTAAACTCTACAGAGAGGCTAATTCATCTCTCCATAGATCACAGAGAGAAAACTAGAAATTGTTTTTAGTTTCCCCTCTGAACTATAATGATGAGAATGAAGGTGAACTCTGGTTTCACACTCACAGGTAAGATTAAAGCATAGTTAAGGTACCTATTTGGACATCTTCAGGAATGCTACCTTCCTTTGATAGAATTTATCTTGATCCAAAGAGGCACCCAGAACAACTTTGTGAAAGGCTCCAAAAATCCTTATGATCATGGAACACGTACATTCACAGAATATATTTGGCAGTGTGTCTATTCCGGGTTACATGAGGCCTCTATTTTTCCTTGGCCTGCATGTGCCGTTCATCAGTAGCTTAAAAAATCTTCCTCTCCATGGAGGCAGATCTATGACCTGGCCATCACTGCACCCAGGCCGTGGCAAAGATAAAGCAAGGTACCCATACAGGACAATTCCCATGCTTCAGTTCTCCATCTCAGCACCATTCCCTGTGAATTCCTCTGCTTGGCACCTCTGAGAGCAGAAAATGGATTGTTTTCAAGATCGTTCAGGGCTGGCCCAGCTGAGAATTAAAGCTTGCTCGCAGCCACAGGGTGGGGAAGAAAAGACTGCATCTCATCTTTCTTTGTTAGAGACGAGGATTCTCCGTCTTCATGGCTGCCAGTTTGGCTCCAGTTGTAAATGAAAATGGATGATTACAGGAAAAAAAATTAAATAGTCACAATTTTTAGCAGACAATCGTTAATGTATGCAGATTCCATGGCAGAGAGCCTGATGCCTGTACCCAGGAAAGGCACGCACAGCTGAAGTGACAGCAGTGACAAAGCAGACAGACTGTGGGGTGACGAGAACTCAAAAAAGTAGCAGAACTAGTCTCTTGGCCGTGGCCGTAAGCCAAGAACACATTTCCCAGTAACCTCCTCTCTCAATCCAAAAAAATGAGCACAAAACTAAAGATCTTACTAGCGCTCCTCTCATTTATTCCACAGAATTACCACAATCGTTTATGGCTTTTGTACATTAATTTCTAGGAGGACTACACTCCCTAGATATGGGGGTTCAAAGGAAAGGGATAGCATACGAGTGTGCCTGCCTCCCCACCCAGCACAACAGCCTTCCCTGTCCTGAGTCCGGGGGCACCTGGGGATTTAGACGGCGTTTAAAAGCCTTGGTTCCTGGACACCAGTCCAGGATGAAGTTTATACCCACCTTTAGTCAAAACATAAAAATAAAGACCCTGATGTGAATTTTTTCGGAAAGCCAGAGATAGTCAATTTAAGCAGGCTTACATTATTTTTGGCGTTACAATGTCCTTAATGAAAAGATCTTCATTTTTAAAAGTAAAAGTAAACAACCCTATGCTGCTTCCCAATGGTTGTTTTTGTTTTTTACGGGGGGGGTGGGTGGGGGTGGGTTGAGATTTTCATACTCCAGGCACAAGTGTTTTAGAATACACAGGTATAGCACAGCAGAGAAGTCAGGAATCCCTTTAAGATACAAAGATGCACAGTTCTTGATGCAGCCCATAAAAAAATTAAGTGTAACAGTGTGTGCTCTTAATAGCTTACAGTAGTCTATGTGAGATGTATTAGAAACAACTTATCTCTTCTCTGAGTTTCCCTAGTTTGGACCTTCAGTCCAGCAGGCACCTGACTTCCACACACTAGAACCAAAAATTCCTCAAAGGCAGGGACCTTTGTTTGGGTAATTCTCTGACACTGCATAGGACAGCATCTTGGAAAGAGCAGGTGCTAAATCATGCTGGGAAACATGAAGCTTCTAGGCCTCATGGACCTTGTAAACAGCCTCCAATCCCAGCGATCAGAGAGACCCCAGGGACCCCAGGGATCCATTACGTGCTTAACCTGGGAGGAGCCTGATAGAATTCCGGGAAATGCCTTCTTAAAAGTGGCAGAAGGCTTTTTTCTTAAGAAAAAAGAAACTATAAGAATGTCTCCTGGAATCACAACTGGAGGAAGAAGCCACACGGCCTGATGTGAGTGTTTTGCTCAAGAAGGCTTTGTTTTTGTTTTCTTTTTCAAGCGTTAACTAACACTGGACCATAGGAGTGAGCCCTGGAGGCTTGAGCAGACATTAGTATTCTGTGTTTCATAACCTCACAGTTTACCTGAGGAAATGCTCAGGGAGAGAAAGATATGACAAGGGAAAAGCAAGGTCCAGACACCGCCCTGCTATAGAAACCCTCCATCTCGGCTTCCCCTTTTCCTGTGAGAATACTAACTCGAGGCAGGGCAGACACAACTGTTCTTCGGGAAGGGCAGGTCATTTTTCTAGATTTCGAATCAATAACTCCCTCTCTAAGTCCTATTTTATGAGGCAACTCTGCCTTCCCCTCACGACCTCTGGCAGACCCTTTGCTCATCCCATCCCACCTCCCAGCTGCAGATTAAAAAGATATATTATGTCTTCTATCCAGGCCTCCCATAGGTTTGTCAATTGCAGCCCGACACAGGCCCCTATGGTCAGAGATTTACAACCACGTGGTCCGGAGTGGGCGGGTCTGGCTTTGCACCAGGAGGAATCGTAGGCACAGGGGCAGAAATAAATAATAATAATGAAAAGACAGTGCTGCATTTCATTTCACCTAATTTATGGCTTCGATAGGAAGCCGGTCCACCCACAGCGCTGCCTGGGTCACTTAATAAACAGGACGTCTGTGGCAGCAGTGAGAGCAGGTCTTGAAGCTTGAAGCTGTGCGGGTAGAGAAAGGAGCACATCGGTGCTGTGAGAAAAACAAAGGGAAAGGACCACAGTGTTCCCAGCTATCATTCTTGGGGCGTCAGGAACACACATAGGGACTCATTTGACTCTTTATTAGGGCTGTTGATGAATAAACCCTCTCCCACAGTGTCCTCAAACCCCCAGAAGTTTTAATTAAAACAAAAGAAATGTCAGCAAGAAAAGCACTAGAATATAATTAGGGCCCACCAAATCTAAAGTAATTCGGGGGGAAAAGACTAGTAATGAAAGGGAAGCTTTCATGTGCTTGAATCCCTGCTCTGTGGCTGACACAAAAATCAATTTCAATAGGCTTTAGTTGTATCTAAGCAGGACCACAGGTGACAGATGAATTTTAGTGAGCAATTTACTGCAGTCATAATGATTCCTACGAAAAAAAGGCATTGCAACGAAATGCCTCCTCTGAAGGAATACTGTAATGATGTGTGTATACAGACACATAGCTATACCTACAGCTATAGATACAGATGTAAATATAGATTTTGGGGGGATGGAAGCTTTAAGCAGTTGTGTATGTTTTACCTTTTAAAAACTCTCTACCTCGCACCCTTTAAGGAGCAATTTTGGCCCCGCCTCCAGGAGATATTTGGGGATGTCTGGAGATATTTGTTGAATGTTATAACTGCTGCTATTATTATCTAGTGGGTAGAGGCCAGAGATGCTACTAAACCTGCTATAATGTACAGGACAACCCCCTCCCCCAACCTGGAATTATTGGACCCAAAATGTCAATGTGGCCAAGATTGCCAAACCCTGCTTTAAAAGAATTTGACATTTAATCGGTGCTCAATGAATGTTGGATTCTATTAAAGGTCATATCCCCCAATGCACTAAGGTTACAAAGATCAAAAGATAAGGCCTGGCCTTCAGGGATTTCTCATGAGGGGAGAGGGTGGGGGGGAGATGGAAGTGGCATTGTTCTTTCTCTGCTTAGCATCGTTTACAAATGAGGCTCATATTTCTCAAATTCCAACACCCATGGCCTTTTAGAGCATAAGTAGTACCAACATCCCGTGAGATCACTTTCCATCTGACTTTTGTTGTGTAAAGGCCAACTCCAAAATCTTCACTATCTCCCAATTAAGCAGGATTCCTAAATTAAAAAAAACAAAACAGCAAAAAACAAAAAACAAACCGATGAGGTAGTATTGGGGTTAAATATAATTTGGTTTATGATATTTGACAGAAAGTTATCATTTTTGCTAATTACATTAATTTTCGAAAGATATCCTATTTTCATTTCTCAAAACTCTTTGGGTCTTCTCCATAACTCTTCACAGTGTGTATGTGATATGTTCTTTCCCTCTACTCAAGTGTTCAGTTGTTATGTTTTTAACTATTGGTAGCTGGATTCAGGAATGCATTACATTATTTTGTTTCATCAAAATGTAAATCATGATAAAGCTTTATGCTTAAAATATAAAGGGCAATTATATAAGACTAAAGGTGTTCCACTTTATCCAACAAGTTCTTCAAATGAAAGGATATAGGAAACTTTCCACTGTTGTAAGTGATCTGTTTCCAAGAAATAAGAAAAGCAGAATGCGTTTTTTTTAAGAAAAAATAAGATGAGCAACACTATATTTTAACAACCATTCACCACCTTTCAGGTCTCTGTGAATTAAAGAACTCAAGCTTATTGAAGGTGGCGGAGAATAGCACCCAGTGTGGCTCCTCCACGGTGTCTGAGAGAAATGGTAACGGCACAGTGCTATTCCAACTGCCATGGTGGAAGACCCAGATCGCTGCACAGACTGAGACTCTCACCCCCCAACAGAAGGCTTCCGTGTCAGCACAGACTGCATCAGCAAGCGTGCTTTCAAGCGAAGGCCTGCAAATCCTTCTTTGGGTAGGAGGGCAAGAGGACAAAAAGAACACCTGAAAACTGGAAGCCATTTTACAAATGCAGGACAGCTCTCACGTATTCATAACCTTTCAAAGTAGTGGCCAGCATGGACAACAGCAATTTGTCAGCAAACACATAATCCCTGGGAAGCTAGCAGCTGGGAGGACGTACTCCTGGAGCCTCTCAGAAACCTATACCCTCCCTCCAACAATAATGCTGAGAACACGTATGTCTAAAATCTTGGAGGAGGGGAGGTGGGAGAAATATGATGACACCCTGAGAAAAAAACGAGAGCTCTTTTAAGTAAATATGACATACCTGGAGTTCTGAGTAGGCCAGACCAGGCGTGTAGCTGACTAGTTAGCAAACACATTGATTTGCAGCTAAATTTAGCTGCAATCCAACTGTGACCTGTCAGGTAGCTCTCTCTCAAGGAGGGCGAAGTTTCCCTGACTCTAGTGAAATTCTTCCCTCACACCTCATTTTCCTGCTTCCAGCTTAGACTGATTGATGAGGGATTGCGAGAAGGGCAAGGAAAGCACCTTGCTGACTATTCTGACAATCTTCTCAAGCAGGGATTTCCCCTAATCTAGGAGACAATCACCCATCTGAACTGGAGCTTCGCAGGCCCTTTGGGGGGATGCGGAAGTTTGGGGGAAAGGCTTTGGGGGAGGCATGGGGTGCCCTTGTGTGACTTCCTGGGCCTAGAGTTACTTTTGGTCCACGGTTTCCTTGCTTTAAAACAGGTATAAAATAACAACGATTAAACACACGCGCTCACACGTATCATGACTGGGTAAATACTGATGATATTGCAGTGATTTTAGTGTTACTATGAGGTTCTATGTCTGTCCTCAACTCCTGGGACCCCCAAAACCACCGGCCCCATTATTCGCCACACTCCAGGTATTGGGCCTTTCTTCCTCTCCTCCAACACGCATTTCCACTGTTCTTCCTTCTATTCTGCTAGCTCACGTCTTTCAGATCTTGACTCAGAAGTCACCTTCTCCAGGAGTAACAAACCATTAAACTATTGTAACCTATCTAAAATCTCAACTCTGCCCTAACTCTCACTGTCCTCCTTCCCTGCTTCCATCTAACAAAGTATACGATTGATTAATTTATCATGTATACTGTACATCTCTCTCTCCAAAATGGAGGGGTCTCGAGGGCAGACACTTCCCTTTGTCTTGTTTACCCCTCTGTCTTCAGCAGCAGAGCAGTGCCTGCGTTCAATCAACGTGTGCTGAAAGAATGAATTCTGAATCTCTTTGTGGAATCACTTTTTCAAATCCTTCTGTCTTTTTCGTAAATATCATTGCATCTCTTCTTTAAAGGCAAAACAACTCTGACAGAACAAGCACTGTCATCAAATAAGGAAATTGGGGCTCAGAGAAGCCACTTTTTTGCAGGTCACATTTTCCCTTCAGATCAGCCTTGCATATAAACAAGCAAGCAAGAATGTATCACCTCCCTCTTTTTTTATTTTATTTAAAATTCTCCCTAAAGCTTAAAGGGTAAATAACAGAGTTATAAATTTATATGCCTGATAATCAGAGTATATTTTATCTAGGAAGATTTATTTGTGTAACTATATATAATGGTTTTATGTAGATATTAGCAACATGGTTTGGCAAATTATATAATACAGAGCACTGAAAAGCTGCTGCTAGCAGCAGTCAATAGATCAACCTTTTAGGTAACCAATAAGGATGAGGCTGTGCTTTTTGAACCAATGAGAACATTGACAACCTTTTCTTGACACAAATGTGGAAAGATGGAGCTAGCAACTTCGCCTAAACCTTTCAGACCTCAATCAGCTAAGGTCGCCTACACAAAAGAATGAAGAATTGCTTTTCATTCCTCCTCTTCTTCATTTCCAGCTGTGGAACAGCTATCGGCATATGGCCAAAGACTCAAATATCAAGTCTAATTTAAGCCTAGCTACCAGGACCTGATTTGTGTTACCTTGAGCCTTAGGTATTTGCCTACCATCCAGAAGATCAGTATCAATGTGCACTTCTTTGGCATTTAGCCCAGCACTCTTGTGTTTGCAACATTAATGCTTTAGGTGGCTTCTGTCTTCAGAAGGGATGGTAAAAAAAAAAAGAATCAAAATGGTGCTCATTTAAGCAAATAACATAACTTAGAGTCTTTCCTTACTTAAATATACCTTATGATACCTCAGGAACTCAACTAGAAATCTGTCTTAGATTTAACAAACCATTAAACGATTATAATTTAATGTCAATAAGATAATGTATTAATTTACTAATTATTGATGGACATTCAACAGTTTATAGATCTGACTATTGAAAACTACATCAAAATTGTACACATTATGCTTAAAAAGCTTAGATCACACTTTTTCAAACATTCTCTATTTCTGTTTTTACATTTTAAAATATTGTTTGAAAGCTTTTGAGAAGAATACATTTTAGAAAACAAATTTTGAAGTCATGAAAAATCTTTGGAAGACAGTAAATGCAGTGAAACTGAAGGAGCTAAAAATACACACACACACACACATATTCTATTCAAAGTCTGATCTGTTTTCAATTTTTCAATAAGGCTTTAGGCAAATCTCTTTAACTTTTCATATGTTTTATAAATAAGAGAAATAGAAATACTTGTTATGCCTATTTTCCCTTACCGGACAAAAACACAAACAGGAGCAAACAGATGAGTGACTTTTTATGACTCACCTTATTGAGTCTACATTTCATTTGTCTGGCTCATGATCACTTCCAATGGAGCTGTCTAACATTGACAATTTCTGTTCAGAGGCTCACAATATATCATAAGTACAATAGTACGATATTCCACTATTAAGCAAAATGACAGTCAATAAAAGCTTTCCCAAAAGGCATCATTACTGTTAATTGAAATAGATTTCAGTGCACGTTGGAATGTAGTCAAGTTTTTACAAAGTAAGGTCATGTGAAGAAAATCTACTAATTTCACATAAAATGAACACAGTAATTATAATAAGCTAAAACACCCTCTTATGTATTCACAAGCCACATTGTCACACAACTTCAAGAAACACTATTCTTTGCTATATGAGTGGCACATATTCTTTTCCATATTCTTTGCTACAGGAATGGTGCTTCCTAGAGTTGAACAACATGGCAGCCCTGCTGATTAAAATTTAAATTCATAGACTACTTACTAAGCATCTATTATATATAAAACACTGTGCCCATCTCTGTGGGGTCTGAATTATAATCACAATTATTAAAATTATTGAAATGTTTTGCACTACTTGCAGTTTAATTTCATTTTAATAGATTTTACTCCTAAAAGATTTATAAAAACGTAAGTTTTACCCCCTCTTTGTTTCATTTTTAGAGGGTTCTTTAAAATCAATCATAACTAACATCGTGTCATGGCATCAAGTTATTTGGGGGATGACACCATTAAAAAGAAAATCTCTCATATATGTTGTCCTTATGAAACACAATAATTACCTTAAAGAAAAATAGCAAGAAATAAATCTATCCTGTTTCATTGAGAGAGAACCCTTTTTATTAGATCCAGAATATTCTTCCTTAATTTACTTTGTAAGGTCCTTCAAGAACAATCATGTTGCATACAAAAATTGAAGAGGATTGAGATTTTTAGAAAAGCTGTTTTTTTTAAAGTGATGATACAATTTTAACTTTGTGCTTAGTGCTATACGATTCTCAGCAAAGACACTCTTTTACTCAAATGATCAACATTCTAAATACATTCTCGAATGTAGTCACTTATCCTGGGGGGTGGGGAGGGGGAGACTTTTCTCAAAGAGTTTAATAAATGATAGCAAAAAAGGGACTTCCTGTACTCCAATTTATATTTGCCAGTACAAAATCGCTCTTTAGTCTGGCCATATACTATTTCTACTACAGCTTTAGGTGAACAAACTTTTAGGAAAAATTTTACATTTTTCAATTTGAAATTTAATCTGCTGGCCTCTGCCTTACTCTGTTTGTGTACAGAGGTCATATGGAAATGAACACTATCATTGTATTTTATTAATCAACATTCCCATATTTAATATACTTCATTTACTAGAAAAATTAATTCAATTGCAATAGGATAACAACTTACTGGTTCTCTCCAATATATCATAGGAGCTTGTCTAGATTTCAAGACACTTGAAATTACTATGAGATTACGAAAACGGAGGACGGAAGCTACTTAGAAAAATTTGTATAAGCTTCCTAACTATTTGCATTTAAATACACCAATAATTATGTATGTATGATCTTTTTATGGATTGCCAATATTCTCAGGTACTCTTGGGGAATACAACAGTAAAGCAAATGATTTGGAAAAGGAAGGAAGTTGAAATAAAAGAACATAGTAGTTCAGATCTGTTGAACTTCTACCTCCATTATATATCAAAGAGCCAGCTGTGTAGGGATTTGGGTCCTATAAAACAAAGACTTTCCTCTTCAACACTGCACTTAGGCCAAGATGTAATTAATACAAACTCCACAACGTAAATCGATGTTAGAGAAGTTAGCAGATCCTGTGAGGGTCACCTGAATAATTTGGTAAGCAAAAATTATTAAGGAAATGTGTTAACACATTTATGATACCATAGCCTAAAGAACAGGTGGGGGAAAAATGACAGATATTAAACACATGAATGTCGCTAAAATAGTTGATCACCTTTTTATATTAAAAATAAGAGGAACGTTAGATTTATAATTTAAATCTCTATAATTTTATTACAGACATATGAAGGTAATTAAAAGGGTCAGAGTTACCTAGGGAGGTTGGGACATGTACTGAAGGTTGGCTCTGTCTGACATGAGATGGAAACTGATACTTTTACAAAAATAAGATTAGAGCCTCATAATTTTGGTATCATGAAGGTGTTATAATACTCCATGATGGAAGAGGTATCATGAAGATGTGGTGATTTTTATGATTTATGCATTTATTTCCAGTAGATCATCTCATCTCATGGTAACTTTCCTTTGAATGCCTGATTCTCTACTACAAATATGAATAAAATGGTACTTTTGCCCTCATGGAACTTATAGTCATGCTTTCCTTCATTACAATGCTTTTAACATTGTGAATATTTTAATATAAGTAAATGAACATCAAGTCCTGTTGGAAACAGTAAGAACAAGAGAACTAGAGGTGGGGAGTAGAACAGGGGCAGAAGTCGGGGCTTGTGTGCAGCACCTTTGGAAACAAAGGAAGTAGAGGCAAGCGAAACTGGACTGTGGAACTTCAGGTAGAGGCAAAGAGCGGTGTGTGAATAAGCGAGGGCGAGAGCAGTGTGCGGGAGGGAGGGAGGGAGGCAGGGAGAACACATGTGTTTCAGAAGAGGTTAATGAGCCAGGTCAGATTGCTCTGCCATATTCTGGATATCAGGGACAGAGCCTGTGCTCTGGGGAAGGAAGTTGAGCAACGCATACTAAACCGCCCTCAGCTGAACTTGCTCAGATAAACAACACCTCAAAACTTCCCAAGTCAGAAAAAAAAAAGGTACATCTTTGAGACAACAGTGGAGAAACAGATGACTCAACAACTATGAGTAATAAATTAAACCCCACTGAACACTTGGGTAGAGAATCAGTCAAAGAAAATCTGTCTTTATATTCATACTTCAAAACAAGACAGATTCTAATCACCTCAGTAAAAATAGCGGGGCTAGAAATAATAAACAGTGTGCAGCAATCATAGCCGGTAAGGGAAAATTATTATTTCACTAATACCTACTTAATGCTTATTGTGTCAGGCACTGTTTTAAGCATTTGACGTATATTAATTCATCATAACAAACTATGAGTATCCTTATTTCACAGACAAGGAAGCCAAGGCACAAAGAGGCTAATGACTTGCCCAAAATATGCATTATTTAGGATATGCAGCATCTTAAAAATTACTTAAAATATTGAAGATATGTAGCATCGATGGTCATTTCACTTACTGCATTTTTTTTATTGCTTCATTTTAGTAAATAAAAAAAATATTCCTCAAGGCTTTCAGGAATTCACTTGCAACCTTACTCTGTCTAGCACTAGTTTCTCTCTCAAGATCTTGGGTTTATAGAAAGTCTCAGCTTAAGAAACTGATATTATGATGGACAGATGCCCCAACATTACACAGAAAAGGAGCTAGAGTAACCAACTCAAACTGGATTAGGCAGGAATGGAAGCAAAGGTTAAGACTTTAGTTCAGTCCTAAATGATCCAAGGGACTAGGTCAGGAGGAAGAGAAAGGCCATTTAAGGCACTGAGCTTGAAAGTATTGGTTAACATATTAGGAAGGGCCAGAATCTGTACATGGCTGTGACATCACATGCGTACAGAAAATAGCAGGAAATAAGGTTAGAAACTAGACAGGGTCCCAATCAAGAAGCACTTTCCATGTCACACTAAGGAGTAGGACATTAAAAGAGTTAAGATGGGAGTTACAGGATCGGGCTGGATTCCAGAAAGGACACCCTCTTTCCATCTTCCCCACCTCACCCACTACTACCCAGCAGTGGTACTACAGTGTATGCATCCTCCACCAACAGGTGCAGACTACCAAACCAGTCAGAATCTGAAACAAAGTCTGTCGCAGAGAGAAGAGAGTGGCTCCAAGAAATAAAGAAGCGGTAGAATGAACAAGAGTTTCATATAGGGTGTTGGAGAGTTGAGGAAGAACTCTCAGAAGAAGTCGACGTGTCTGCTGTGTGCATCTGGGTGGATAGGGGTACCATTCATTGAGAAAGAAGACTCAGGGGAAAGAGGACAGGAAGTGACTTCAATTTGAGACGTACAGGTTCTCAGGAGCCTGACGCTATCCAGACAGATGTGTTTACGAGGCAGCCCAGTTGAGGGGGACAACTTCAGGAGGTAGAGCTGGTCTCAGAGATAGAAGAATGCACAAAGGACACTGAGGAAAAAACAAAACAAAACAACAACCAGATGGTGGGGAAAGAGAAAGTTGTAATGTCACTGGAAATTAAAGAAGGAGAAAATTTGAGAAAGGAGTTTGGGATGAATTTCCAAAAAGAGGGTATGGTCAGAACCAGATGCTACAGGAGACCAAGTGAAATAAGGACGGAAGAGTCCTCATTCAGTCTGGCCATTACGAGGCCCCTGGGGATAGAAGCACAGGTTATGAGCAGAGATAGAAACTAAATTGTACAGAGGCAAGGAAAAAAACGGAACGTGACCAAGGAGAGACAAAAGAAGTAGAAAAAAGTTGGCTCGGTCTCAAATGAGATGGAAACTGATACTAAGATCTCATTGAAAATGTCTGTGTGCTGAGAGGAAAGAGAGGCAATATAGGGGAAAAGGTGGGAGACACCAGAAACAGAAGGAGGGAGCCCATACCCATGGAGGAGGAAGAGTCTTGAGTGGAAGGCGGGAAAAGCATTACACCAAGACAGGATGGAAGAAGAATGTGGATGGGCATTAATGAGTTGGTGCGTGCAGAGAGAGGCATTGTGACATTTCTGTCCAATGGCTCCACTTTCTCTACGAGGCAGGCAAGAAGGTCACCTGCGGACAGTAACGGAGGCATGGGCAGCGGAAAGGGAGAGAGATGAAGTTAATGCAAATGGCTGAACTGATCTTAGGTGAAGGGTTTGCAAGGATATTCTGGAAGAACAACGGGCAAAGGAGATAGCACATGTTGGCTTAAAAGAATTACATTAAGGAATCATGGGGACCAAGGCTGGATAGATGTTATTAAAGTTTTGTGGGGACCAAGAGACTGACAGAAGAGACCAGGGGGGCATATTCAACATCAATGAGCAGGTGTGCACGGTGTGAGGGAGTATAAACTAGGAGATACAAAGATTGCGTTCTAAGATTGGGGTGCTGCAAATTTAAGATTTTAAAAACAGAACCGACCTGGGTCATGAAAAGTCCAGGCTGTGAGTCACAGAGTGGGTGTCATTACAGGTAACACAGCTATAGTATCAGTATTATCCCATTTTACTAACCAAAGATTAGGTGAATTATTCAATGTCACAGGTAATTAATGAGAAGGCCGAGGCTTTCATCCAGACCTTTACTGCCAAATCCTGTGATCTTTTCATATCAAATCATTTCATTTGGTACCTTTTTCTTCCAGCCTTTGAATAAGAAATAATAAGATGGTGATTTTGCTTTCAGTCTAGGACCAAGTTATAAATGAAAGAAAGCTATAAATCTGACTTAAAATGCAAGTGAAAGTGACAGTTTTATTTTCAGTATTCTGGTTGTTACTGCTAGTGTAGAAGCTTATGAAATTCTGTTAAAATGTATCTTTGCATAGAGTTTTCTTATTATGAAAGCATTCAAAGTAAATAGCTCTCTAGCATGGCAACAAAAATAATTAGGAACCATTTTAGCTCATAAAACATAAATCCAGCCTGAAGTGGCGTGTCAGCCATTATTTCACTACACAGATGTCATGTACCAGGCTGCTTTAGGATTTAGGAAGTTAAGATGTTATATCACATATTTTCAGCCCAGGTACGTTTAGGCACACACCCAAATGTGAACATTAGATTTGCCCAAATGTAAAAGAGGCTTTCATTTTCTTTGATGAAGAATCACTCAGGCCCTTTTCCATTACCAGACAATCTAAGGGTGCAGTGGCTGGGATAGAAATGGCAAATTATAGGCCCCCTGCAGTTAATCATTGCTAACCCTGCCCTAGGCAGCCCTTACGACTTTACACATATAGAGACATATTCAAATGGAACTAGGGTGGTAAACGTTAGCATAATTCAACCTTGAATAATTCATTACAAAAGACTAATGAAAAAAATGTCAAATTTGCTACCTCTGACATTAGTTATTACTGCCCTTTACTGTATATTAAAGCGAGGAGCCTGCAGATTCTTGACACATTCTCACACACAGTTATTCCATAGCTATTAATTGCACCCACTCTTTTGAAGCAGGCAGGGTATTCCTCTGTCAGCCAGGGTCCATCCAACCCAACCTATTATACTCTCCAACTGCTCCTAGTTTTTCTGTTTCTCATTAACCTAGTAGCTGATAGCTTGCTTTTCCTGAGTATTTATTTGCTAGGTTAGGACTTTACATAAATTACTATTTAATTCCCACATCACCCATGTGAAGTAGGTACTGTTACCACCCCATTCTACAGATGAGGAGAATAAGGCACAGTCACAAGACCACACAGCTGGTAAGGCCAGGCCCTTAGCCAAACCAAATACCTTCTCCATGTCTCTGCCTTTACTACTTCCCCATCCAATTGGCACCCAACTTCTACTCTACAGCTCAGATGTCATGTGTTTGGAAGACTTCCCCATTTATTTCAGCCCACACTGATCTCTCCTTTCTGCGAGGCAGCTCGTCCATGCCTGGATGGTTTTCCTTTCTGGTAGCATCCGCACCCTCTAACATTCATGGGGAGGTCCTCGGGGAGACCAGCGGGCCCCGATAGCCTGGGAAACTGATGTTGACAGGAGTGAGGTTTCGGTTAAAGAGCTTCAGCACTTTAAAAATTATAGATGTAACCCAAGCCCTGGTCCCTGATGTGTTTAGGGATATGGATTCCTAGAAATCTGAATTATGTGTTTCTTTAATCTCTTGCACTCAAACCTGGTAGACTTGAAAGACAAGGGGAAAAAATGTTAGAGCTCTTACAGGGGCAAGAGACCTTCCCGCTCCTGCTATTAACCCCTTCTACCCTACTCCTCCTCCAAGGCCACGCAGCAAACTCAGAGAAAAGCAAGGACTCCAACTCCTTTAGCTGTGGGAGGAGGAAGAACGCGTGGCCAGAGACCCTTGATTCTGCACCAAGCGCTGTCACCAAGCTGTGTGACCTTGGGCAAATCACTTAAATCTTTCAGGGTCTCAGTCTCCATCCATAAATCCAAAGTAATGATACCTAAGGCTGTTGTAAGAATTAAGTAAGCTGACCTCTGAAAGTCTGGAAAGTGTATAATGCATTAAAAATGCTACAAATTTCTATTATTAGTTTTGGGTTTTCTGGCTTTTACTTGGAGACTTGTATTTTTCTTCTAATCCTCTGTTGCAACAGTCAACAGTTGATGGTGTCCAAAACCACTGTCCAATACAACATATATTGTTCAAAGTCACCAATAACAAACGACCGCCAGCCTAATGTGTTCTGTGCATCAGAAAGTGTTTGTCTGACTGAAGAATGGCAGAACCTCATCGACCGTGTTTCCCTGAAAAGACCTACCTCGAAAATAACCCCCACTTAAGATCGTCAGCCAGACAGACACATTTAGTACGTTATGACGATGGTCCAGAAGAAGATGACATGACTGTATTTGAATAAATATAGATTGTTGTACATGAAAAAATAAGATATCTCCTGAAAATATGCCCTAATGCATCTTTTGGAGCAAAAATTAATACAAGACCCGGTCTTCTTTTTGGGGAAACAACAGTAAACAGCAGCAGGAAAACCAGCAAAACCCAACAAATGGTATCACCTTTATACACTGACTGCCGGACAATTGACAGGTGGGCAACACTTCTTTGGAGAAGAGCCTAACCCACAGCACAGGTTAGAATCCGCATATAGTCTGGGAAGACCTAGCCAAACAGCAGAGATCAGGGCACAGAAGAAGTGATGAGTCCTTTAAAAGATGATGATGTCAAGACTGTCCACACGGCCCTGGTCTGTTTCAGCATGAGCCTGGTCTCTCCTGTGGTCGGAGGCCTGCAGTGACGTCTGAACATGTTTGGGTGATAATTCTGATGCCACGCATTGATCGCTGGGCCCAGAAATGAGAAGTAGAAAAGCCAGAATAGTTATCAACCTTCCCCCACGGTCTTAGGATAATTTCCCCTGACCTGGGCAAGTTAGCAATCTAAGGCAGGGGCTAGAACAGGCTGCCAGGGCTTTGCAAGGTGCTCCTTATTATGAGATTTTTCATTTAACTCAGACCCACAGAATGAATGAAGCACACATACACACCTTAGGTTGGTGCAAAAGTAACTGCAGTTTAAAAGGTTAAAAATAATGCAAAAACCACAATTAATTTTGCACCTACACACACACACACACACACACACACACACACACAAAGTCACTTAGTTGGGGCCTAAATTCTCAAGAACCTGAATTTCCTACATATGCTATTTGATACTTAACATAAATAATGTGTACAAATATAATTAACAAAACCACCGAGACTTGCACTCAAAATGGATTTTGTCTCTAGGCACTAATACCATGGACGTTTAAATCATTTTGAAATTGCCTTCCTCACATTCTTCTGAATATTGAAAAAAGAATTACGACTCATCTTTATTTGTTAGAAAGTATATTTGATTTTTTGAAAGAAGTTAACATCTCTCCAAACAGGTAAAGGAGGGGAGGGGTCAAGTTGGACAAAACCATTGGAAAGCTAAAATAAGTGACTCAAAAGCAACTCTGTGGTCTGTGCATTTCATTACTCAAAGAAGGCAGCACCCAGATATGTCGGGCAATTGCTTCATTTTTGAAAGAAAGATGTAGAATTCTCTTTAAGGAAGAATATTTATTTACACAGATGAATTTGTGTGTGTGTGCATGTGTGTGTGTGTGCTGTTTATTTAATAGCTCACCTAAAAAAACACTCATATTATTTACTAGTATTTTTATTTTTGTTTTTGTTTTTGTTTTTTATAAATATGTCTTTACCGTAAGCAATTTACAGGAGGGAGAACGGCTCTGCACCTTCCATATGCTCAGCAGAAGTTACAGCCTAGTGTTGGGCATATGCTAGGTACTAAATAAATGACTCACTAGGCCTCAAAACTGCACTCTAGATAATGCTCTGAACACAACTAGGAAACCAAAGAGATCTGAGCAGCTGGTGGAAAGTTAACGTGTTCACTTACACAGGCAGGTGATGCTAAAAATTGGGGTTGGGGACAGAGGAGAGGATATAAACAAAATCATGGAAAAAAATGGCATCTTGTATACATTATATCTGAAAGTATCATACATTACTATTTATCTTTTGATAATTCAAGAGGTAGACTGCATATTAAAATATAACGGTGCTAACGCTGCATGTCTCTCCCCACTTAGAAGGTGAAGTCCTAAAGCAAGCATGTGGCCTGCCGGTGTGAATGAAATGAGAACAATATTGTGCATCATTGTATAGAACTGGTTTTTCGGCATTCACAATGTAACTGATGTAAGAAAGCAGTTTGCTTAGTTCATCTCTTTATGAAAGAAAGAAACTAAACCAGGTTTTGTAAGAAAGTTAAAAAAAAAAAAAGGGGGGGGGGAATGGAGGTGCATAGGTCCTCGTGACATCATCCAATTCCCTAGGAACGTGAACATCCACAGCTGGCGTTTTACCAAGTAAGAGAGAACATGGACATTTAAAGAAAATGTAAATGGAGTGAGGGAATGGAGAAGCATTTCATGTATCAGAATGCATCATTTTTCGCGGGCAGAAGTAAGCCACTCTTCCTCAGTTTTGTGAAATAACTGACGTTCCCATGAATATTAAACCAGGTCTTCAGAAAAGTCCCACTGGCGGCCTGAGGGAGGCTAGGAAGGTCTCTGGTTTCAGAGCCCTCACTTTGGATCTACTCTTCCACCCTCAGATTTGGTTTGTCTGGTAAATCCAGCTAAAAGCAAAATCTGTGATGAGGCCTTGACTTGCTCCTCTGTCACCTCAACCCTCATGTTGAGCTTGGGACCAAATGGCTGTTTTAACCCCCCTTTCTCATAGATCAGTTTTCAGGAAAATAAGAAATCAGAAGACGGCTTTGTTTTGCTTTGTGTCAATTCTCTAAAGTGTCACAAACAGGAAGACGTAGCGGCTGTCAGGGCCACCCACTCCCTAGAGTAAATGAGAACAATGAACCTCTCCACCATCTTCCCCAGACAGAACTCCGAGGAACTGAATCAACTTACCCTCTCCCTGAAATAACAAAACCTACAAAATTAAGTTAAAAATTGGTTATTAAAGATGGGAAAATACCAGGAAATGTCTTTATTCTACTCAATACTTCAGGAGAAGTCAAACAAAGGTTGCAACTAGCTAGCCTTCCATTGTTTGGATAACTGCTTTATAAAAACATACAACAGGCAAAATTATGAAACGTTTCATACTTTCCGGACCTGGACATGGCTCAGACAAGGAGGCATCTCAATCTGTCTTTACATTTCATTAAAAAAAAAAAAAATCTGCCCTTACATTCTCAATTCACACCAAAATGCAAATGACTCTTTCTTCAGTTTATGCTCATTTCAGCAAGAAACAATAGTAAGTTCTAGCACTTGTAGATCACAACAAAGACATTCCACAGCTCATTGATACTGACCTTCTTTATGCAGGGTATTGTCGAAGGCATTCTGTAGAATAGAAACCCAAAATAGTCTTTAAAAGATTAACTGACTTTCTTAAAGTCCGTTCTCCAATTCTTCTGACCTCCAAGACCACCCACACTGTTCCTCTGTCAGGCTGACACCAAGAGGAAGGGAGGACGAACTACTTTACAGAATTTCAGGTTTTACCCCAACTACTGGAGATCTCAATTCTTAGGGTTTTAATATTTGCTCACCCCTCCCTGCATAATCCACAGAGTACCACATAAACATCCAGATTCCCTGTAATGTATGAGTATATTCATTCATTTTTCTGGGCAAACAGCACCAAAATAAATTAAGCTAGGAAAACATCACCCAGAAGTTTTGCACTGTGTTGATGTTAATAATCCCCTAAGCCTCTCTTTTTGGTGGAAAACAAACAACAATCTTATTACTAATCAAATTTCTATCACTGGATGAAGACTCTCCACTGCTGAGTAATCCAGACACATATATCTATCCATCCCTTTACAACTAAGACTTAAGGGCTAAGTGGAAATCCTAGTTTTACAGCATTCATCCATTATTTTGCGATAAAGTTCATGAGCAGATAATACAGCAGAGATCTATTATTTTAATCCTATGTCATAATCAGAAAGATATACAAAATATAAGCACAGAGAAGCTATTTGCAGAAAATATGATCTGATTTTTCACTGTTTTTTAATAAGCAAGATAAATATGTTCTCATTTGGAGCATAGTAATGGCCTTGGGAATTGTGTTCGGAGAAGCAAAATAAAAAGGGGTTTAGCATGTAGATTAATCATATGGCTTTTCCAAAGGTTCAAAAGGAGAAAGTCACTTTCAATGTATCTGAAAATCACTTGGAATTTGCAGGGCCTACCCACTGCAGCCTCATCCCCTAATTTTGGTTCATAACTATATCTCACCCTGCTGGGTTACAGCTGATTTTGAAGTTGCAACGGTTTCATTTGATGCCAATTCAATATAGAAAATAAAGGAGTGAAGTTCTTGAAAGAAACATCTGGCCACCACCACCCAATAGAAGCAGCGAAACTATCAATCACTCCCCTTTGGTGTATGGAAATTCCCAGATTCAAATATACCAAAAAGATTCCTCATGTTCTACCCCTCCCCCCATCCCACCCACCCCTGCACTCCATGAGGAAACAGGAGTTTTTTCTTAAAGCTGTCTCGGTGACAAATGCTGTCTGGTTACAAGTCATGCTCCGTGGCTTAGCTACATACAGCAAAGACGGTTTCAGAATTGAACGGTACATCATTTTGAAATGTCCCTGTTTTGCAAAGTCCAGATACAAGCTTTAACTGCGTTTCTATTCACCGCCTAGACATCACCTGTTCATCAACAGGTTGTAAAACATCTCGCAGTGGCAAATTTCCAGAAAAGGTCTTCACAGGTCGCCTAAGTACTTATCTACTACACCACCTCTTCAAAAGCAGTGGTGAGTAAACAGAGACTTGTCTGATAAGAGACAAGATGAATTCCAACTGAGGTGCCTGAATACGGACGGGTAAAGGAATGGTTTGTGTCATGGGTCCCAAAAAAACAAAGCTGATTTTGTTGCAGACCCTCAGGGGTTGTGGTTCATATCCCGAAGTACCTTTCAAGACCAAAGATGTGGCTGCTGCTCAGTGTTTTAGAAATATCCGAAGGACACGGAACAGTCATACACACAGCAAGAGTTTCCTCTACTTTCTAAGTCCTCTGTGGTTTTGAAATTTGCCCCAACTCCTTGGTTTCATATTCAAAATGGGCACAGGGTGTGTGTGCTGGGGTGGAAGCGCTAATTCCCCAGATGGATCGAGAAGGAAGGTAGTTCTACAGAATCACAAGAAAAGAGCAGAACAAGATATTCTGAGCCGCCAATAAGACAGTCATTTACTACTTTGCCACCCAGAGAAAAACGAAAGAAAACATAAACCCCGACCAGGCAAAAGAAAAACAGTCCACTGCCTCCCCACCTTGCTTGTTTTGAACATGGCTGTTTCAGGATTTTTCCAAGTCTTGTTTTCTTCCTCAGTTATTTTCTGTGCCTCCTGTGCCTACTTCACTACGCACAAGAACTGAAAGCAAACTATTAGACATGCTCTCACTGCCAGAAATTCAACAAATGACTCTACAATTCCCAAGGCCCAGGACCTTGAGAAATACCAGCTGAGAATTAAAATAAGGAGAAGGAAAAAAATCTATAAAGAGGTTAATTAGCTGATGTGGTACAGTTGAGGGAGGCAGAGCATTTTGCTAGGAAACAGCCAGGATGTCCCAAAGGGGAGACACTGTTCTTAACCAAGTGAGATGCTTGAGGACCTTTTTTCTACAGCACTTTAAGAACACTCAAAAACAAAAAGCACAGACATGAAGGACCACGGACTAGCCATGAAGAATCATGAGGAGCTAGTTCGTGAACATCTCAGGAAATACTCTATTCTCCTCCAGCCAATTCCCTCACAGCTTCATGGTCAGATAGAACTTTAAAGAGGGTGAATCACAAAAGGGTCATTTGATTTACTTCCTACTGACACATAAAAGAAACCATTTATTACCACGAGTGGGGCTGGCTGGATTCCCAGCTGTTCCCATTCTGAGGCCCAGGCTTCTGTGTGACACCAAAAGGGCACGTGGAGGCAGCCTACCTCGATGGGATGCCAACTGGAGTTTGAAGTCCAGGATGAAAATAAACTAAATGCTCACTCAGGACAATATAAAGCATCGGTATCTGTCATACAGAAAGAGTTCTCTGCACTTTCCCAGGGATGGGTGCATGACCACGTGTTTCCAGTTAGATGTGAAAAATCAGGACAAAAACAACTGCTGCTGAGAGACACTTCCACTTCCCCGGGTCCGAAGAGACTGCTATCTTTCCTTAAAATTGAAAAATACCCACCAGGAACTGTTTATTCTAGTTTCAAGTGGGGCTGATGTGATGAGTGGTTACATAGAAATGGCTGGGAGAAGAATGAAGTCACGAAGGAGGCGGCCCTAGGCATGTTTCATCCCACAGGAAGACCCTGTTCAAGAGGGTGTGGCACTCTGCTGAGGTCCTAGAGTGTCTGAAGAACCAGGAAACTGTGGGGAGGACCAGGGTATGTGCTGCTCTAGGACTGAGAACTCGGTTTCCACATGGTCAATGTAAAGAGGTAAGTGATTAGGTAGACCTGTCCATCACAGTAGCACACAAATTTCCTTAATATTACAGGAGTCCCGTTCCAGTTCTTTACTCGCTGTAGGCCTCAGTCTCCTCATCTAAGAATCACACCACCTTCCATCTCAGATGGGGCCTGGGAAGAGTCCGTGTGAAATACACAGCTGATACTCGGGCCATGATAACTACCATTATTACCGTAGTCCTAACTTGATTGTATGTATGTCCATCATAGCACTCTGTCCTTTTGATTTGGCTTCTCAAAATGGAAAATAAGATCTTGATGACAATAAAAGCAAGCTGGACATCTCAAGTACCAGACAAGGCATGCCACTTGAAATGCCCAGGTAGGGTTCCCCTTGGCAACTGAGAGCCAGGGAAGCCATCCGTCCACAGCACCTGCCCTCAGGGCACTAGCACCCCGCCACAATGATGTGATATTCTGGGGGGCAGGTACCCCTACTCTGTCATCCCAGCCCAGACTCTGTGATTGCATTACACTGCCCATGGGGATTGAATTTCACCTGTGTCGACAGCAACACAGCTTCCTGAAACACTTCTGCAATATCAACTGCTGGTCAGGCTTCTGGTTTCATTGCTGATGAATGGCATTCCAGAGGTACAAGTCACAGAGCCTTTTTTGGTCTCTGCACTAGGAAACTGTCCTTTACTGCTGCAGACAAACACATCATCTTGTGCTTACAGACGGGTGCTTTTCTCCTTCGCCTTCATTTTTCCACCGCAGTGATGACTGATGCCCTGCCATCTCATGAAGAATAATGGCAGCAAAATAAAAAGCATATGTGTCATCTCTGTGAAGACACGTGGGCAAGAAATTGTAGCTGTACCAAGGCTTCGCAGCCATAACTCTTAATATCTCTGCAACTGGAAATGATAGAAAAAAAACTTTATGATTAATATTTTATCTAGAATTCCTACCACTATGGAGGAAAAGAACAAAAGAAATGCATATTCCAAAGAGCCCTTGGCATCGATAAATAAGAAACCCTTCAAGAGCCACAATATCCCACTAATGATTTCCCCATTGACGCCAATCAACTTTCAGAGAAAAATGCAAGGCCTAGGAGATGAGAAGATGACTTATTTGCTTCTCCCTCTAGCTGTTTTCTAATTCCCTTCACCTATTTCCAGTGCCTCCTGTCAGTCAAAGAAATGAGAGCAACAGTGAGGCAGCCCTTGAAACAACTGCCTACAACCACTGCACAAGCTGCCCATGGAGCCAGCAAAGCAAAGCAAAGCAAAGCAAAGCAAAGCAAAGCAAAGCAAAGCAAAGCTCGGGCTCCTCTTGGTGAGGGCCAACCAAGTTCCAACTTACGAGAGGTAAAAGGGAAGCTCTTTCAAGCCGAGCCCAATTTAGGACTTCTTTCCATTTCTTCCAGGGATGCCATACCTTGCTGGCTTTCTGCCCAGTCAGCCTAATTCCCATGATTTTTCTTTCTGTTCATCTGATCGTCTCAGAAACTGTGGGAGTCGTGTTTATCTTTCTGGTAAAGTATAAGCTAAGACAATTCGATGATGGTGGTCTCATTACAATTGCAGTAACTAATTATCCTTGTCTACTCCTCGGGCTGTTCAGTTTACCTTCACACACACACACACACACACACACACACACACACACACACCCCGCTTAAGTCTGACTTCTCCCTATAGATGTCCATGAGTCTGGCAGCCTTGCAATGTGTTGTAATGACCTATGTTTGTGATTTTCACATGCACAGCTTATATCCCACAAAGTCAATGACCATGCATTGTGTGTGTGTGGGGGGGGGGGGGGCACACAGTGTCTGTGTACTAAATGTTTGGGGAATAAATCTCAGACCTAGGCCTTACATTCAGGCAGATTGCTGACACCAAGTTGTAAGCACAGATCTAACATTTAAACATCACCTTTAACCTAGCAGCTATACTGATCTTTCAAAGGCCACCATTAGGGAGCTATCGCATGAATGATGGAATAGGCCTCAGGTTTGAGGATGAAGGGAAAATTGGCAGCTGTCAACTGGCAGTTGATAACCACCTGTAAAACCTTCCCCTGGTGGTCTGTACGCTGACCCTCACAGGAGTCCACCCAACACCAATGAAGAAGCGATGAGCCTCAAGCACTAACTAAGCCCTTACACAAAGAGGGCTGAAGGGCTCCTTGTGCCTTACAGTTTGCTTCCCTCACGTGCTGGGAAGACCTAGGTACTCATAAATGGAAAGAAATAACCCAGTAGTTTACTATATAGAACGAACAGAGGGAAAATAATTTACCTGTCTAACCACATGGCCAAAGGCCAAGAATTCACAGAAATCAAGGCAAAAATTGGAAAGTGGCATCCACAAACTAAAAAGCTCTCCTTTTTTCTACTTTCTAATGTCATAAAATCATAGTTCTGAATGCTGTCATTATCTGCTTCACTACCCTTGTCCCTCATCCAATGCTCTTTGAGAGATCCAGTCAAGATATAAATTGCTTTGCACCCCTCATAGGCCTCAGCATCTTTCTTCTTGCCCTCGTTAACCCACCTCTAGGACTGTTCTTCTGCAGCACAGGGCTGGGCTGCCTCATGTCATATAAGAGATGAAAACCTGGGGCGATGGCATCCTTTCCCACTCTCCCCTCCTCCCCAAGACAGACACACATTTTACTGAAAGCATTAATTTGCAAGAGGGGAAGAATGTGTTGATTTGGCAGTGATGGGGTAGAGAGGGTGACTAGGATACAGAGGCTTCCCGAATTAATGGCATCTTTGTCCTATGAGTTCTGGGAGCTAAATTGACATGCACTCCAGAAAACAAGAGAGTTGCCCTCGGCTCACAATGGTGGCTGCACCATCTGGTTCCCAAAGAGTTGTTTTTAGCTAAATTTTCAGTTAGGTTTGTTAAAATCTTAGACTCTTCAGTGTTTAAACAAACGGGCTCACACAGCACTTTAAAAACACAATAGAACTTTCCTTTCCTTTAAAGGCTAAAATGCTTTATGAAATAACTTTGGGTCAAAGGAAGTGTTTTTCCAAAGCCAACTGCTTGAAGGATATTACTGAATAACTTCTCACCAGATAACTAGGGTTACTGCTGAAATAGTACAGATTTTTATTTTCAAATCTTTTCCTAGACTAAAGGTTTATTTCACATTAGGTATTTAATATTTAATAAAAGTCAAGGACCACTAATAATAGATTATCTAAAAGCTCACGAGGAGTTTTATTTTATAGAGATTTTATCTGTTTTCCTATCTTTCTCCATCAAAGGTCTACTGTGTGCTGGAGACTCAGCTATGAAGACAACAAAGTCAGTGCATTTTAATATTGGAGTGGAAGAGGAAGAAAAGCTTCTGATACCAGAACCCCCAAGTAGGGCTTCTTCTGCCACTAGTGAATGTTCTTGAGCAGCCTGCTTAATCCTTGTTAACCAAAGGTAAACCCAGGTACTTCCAGCTGTTTGGAGATTCAGATAAGAAGGGATGGAAAGCCCTTCTCTAGTACGTGTCTGCGTGTGTGCGTGCGCGTGTGCGTGTGTGTGCGTGTGTGTGCGTGCGCGTGCGTGTGTGTGTGTGTGTGTGTGTGTAGGGCGGGGGTAACGGTAGGAGTAGCAGTAACTGTAGTATTTACCACCATTTGCCTCAAAACTGCCATTGTGAGTGAGATTTTGCGTGGCGATGACTGGCCTGCCCTTTACCCTTCTGTATTTCACAAAAGAATAGGGAGGAGACTGACAGGTTTAAACAAACACATCTTTATAACAATTTCACAGAAGCACACATGTTACACCAAAATAAGATTATAAATCATTTTCACAATTTGCCATCTACCCAATGCTGGAGAGAAGCAATGACAGCAATAAGCTTGGCAACTTAGCATACATGATTTTAACTGTGACCTAGAGTTCCGTAAATGCTAATACTTACAACTTTCTGTCAATCTGTCCATCCACACATACTGTGTTTCCTCAAACATAAGACCTAGCCGGACAATCAGCTGTAATATGTCTTTTGGAGCAAATATTAATATAAGACCCAGTCTTATTTTACTATGAGACCCGGTTTTATATAAGACTGGGTATAATATAATATAATACCGGGTCTTATATTAATTTTTGCTCCAAAAGACGCATTAGAGCTGATTGTCTGGCTAGGTCTTATTTTCGGGGAAACACAGTAAACCCATCCACTTGTGCATCATGTGTCCGTCATTGTATCTATTGCATCTATTAATCTTTTTATCTCTTTGAAAGGGTGCTAATTCAAAGAACGGCTAGACGTGTAATGGTAAAATTCTGGAATATAATTCTGATGGCTGTTTTCACTAACATTGTAAACCTCGAGAATCCCCAGTAAGTCCAGCTGCAGCTTTGTCTTCCCAGATGCATCCCTAAAGCTTTCCTGATTGGAATAGAAAAGAAAAGGCTCTGAAGTCCTGAGTTTTTAGTTTAAATCCCTGGTCTGCCAGTTACGAGGCCATTTGACTCTGGGCAGTTACCCCTTCCAAGAAGCACAGACCCTCATCTGTACTCACTTCTTAGGGCTTCTATGTTCATGAAATGAATAGCACATACAAAGGACCCAGACAGTGACAGGTACTTTTTAGGGAGATGCTATTCGTGTACCAACTCCACCAATGCTCAAATATTTGTTTTTATTGTGTTATTTTCATTTTAAAGTTTTAGGTGTGATGAGGGGAGCATAGTTATTCTAGGCAAACATGAAAATAAATTATTCACATGACCAGTTACTTTAAAGTAAATTAATCCTTTTTCTCAACTCATTACATGCAAACGAGCATGCTCATATTGGAGGCATTCAACGTTTGAATATGGACAAACATAGCTCTCCTCAGGGCAACACTCAAAACTAACATAGATTTCCATAGAATCGCTTGCACACGACATAGGACTAGATATAAGAATCCCATCTCTGTAGCAAATGCTAATAAAATCGTAGACCACAAATAGCAGGGTTTCCTCCATCACCATTTCCAGCCATATACAGAGACTCAGAATTAGGGATCTGAGAAGGGACCGGGGAGGTCACTAATCGTTGAACCTCCCACTCATCACAGGATGTTACTTGTAAGGCGGAGGCTCCAACACAACTGTCTTAACAGGGTCACATTAGTAAGTGGCAGGAACCTACTTTCCACCCCAGAGCTCCTTCTGAATCCTGCACTCTTTTGACTACAACTACATTCCGAAGAAAGCATACAAAGGAAGCTTATTCATGAAACCTAGCAGACACGAGATATTTGGGATTACACCTGACCATGACATGAGAGGTCCTTTATAATATGGCTCCAATATCTGTCCACTCTCATCTTCTCTTACATCCTCTCAGTCAGCAGGCACACCGAAACACACTTGCATACATCCAACAAACACAAACAGACGGGCGGTGCCTTAACAACAGAGAATGATTCTAATCAATCTCCATAACAGAATAGCTGACACATAGCAGACACTTCGTGCATTTCTAATGACTCAGTAAGTCATCCTAACTCTTTTCCAAGCTCTTACACATGACAGTTTTTCAAACATTTAGAGACTGCTCTCATGTTTCAGCTAAGATATCTTTTCCCCAGACAATTATCCCTAATTTTTATAGTTACTACTCATGTATTACATGGATCCCAGACTCGTCACCATTTTGGTGATTTTCTTCCACTGGAAGTACCCCACACGGTCAATATCCCTGCTAAGATTTGGAGACTAACCATAGTGTTGGGTAGACGCAGGTAGGGCTGTTCACTTCCCTGAGTGGCATGACACCTGGACATTTTTCAAAAATGTTGCTTGCAAGGCTGCCTCCCTCCCTCTCCTCACTTGCTCAGTTCATTCACAGTTGTTACATGTGTCCCTATGCAATGTCATCTTGCTTCACACTTCTTCCGCCCCCATTAGAATAATTTTAATTTTATCAACCCATAGATTAGTGATCCCCGTCACTTCTGTACCATTTATAAATTCCATATTTAGGCTTTTATCAAAGGCATAAATTTAAAAAAGGGAAGGGAAGGGAACAGAAGGGCAGGGAAGGGAAGGGCAGGGCAGGGCAGCTGCCATTAGAAACCTCCTACCAGATGGATGATGTCCCATAAATCAACAAAAGGCCCTGTGAGAAGCCATGAATCGAGCCAGCTCTACTCTTATCTAATGAGTATATTTTCATAAATGATGTGTCTAAGACACAACACTGATACCTACGTTTCCTGGTTTAAAATTTCCTGATAGTGCTTCATATTCTATTCATATCTATTTTATGGATAAAAGTCAAAATCTTTAGTAACATACAAAGCCCTCCCCAAAAAGCCTTTCCTGGGCTCTCCAGTCTCAGCTTTGGTACCATGTCCCTTCCCCCACACCTTCACTCTTACAAGACTACTCACTCTCTGACCATTGGAGACTATAGCATTTCTCCCACCATTTCAGGTGACGCCATCTCCACACCTTTGCTTATGCTGATTTCCCTGCCAGAATTGCTCTCGCTTTGCTCTGCTTGGTAGAGTCATATGTATTTCACGATCCAGCCCAAGCATTATTTGCTGTCTCCCTGACCTTTCTTCCCAGGCAGAATCAATTGTTTCCTCCTTTTCTTGTGTGTAATTTTAATCATGATATCTGCACAATTACATGTCTGTCTCACCTATTAAATGTCAATCTATTTTCAAATGGGGACTCCAGCACCAATAATATTTCCTGGTAAATAATCAACAAATGTTTGCTGAGTGGATGATGGATAACGAAATATCATTTGTGCTAAAATCAGAGCAAATTGACATGTCATAATATCAAAAGTAACAAAATATACTTTAATTTCCTGTCTTCCTTGTATAAAGTATGGCTTCCTCATGTAAAGTATGACTCATCCATTCAATATTTGAGCACCTATTCTACAGGTCATTGTTCTAGGTATTTGAGTTACAGCCATATGGGAGGCAGACAAGATTCTCTGTTCTAATGAAGTTAAACAAGTAAATATGTAAATAAAGCCTATTCCAGATCAAGGTATATGGTAGTCAGAAAATAAAACAGGTGTCAAAACACTAGGGCAGAGTTGTTTGGGGGGAGTGGACACAAAATTTTACTTTGGTTTGGGTAGAAAAAATCTCTTCAAAGAGGTAACATTTGAGCTAATTCTTGGATAACAAGATGTCAGGTAGTATGAACAACCGGAGTCCAATACAAATATTTCTGTTTCTAACCTGTTCAGTCCTAACCCAGCAGTGGGGCCAACGGGGGACCATTCTAGGGGACTGGGAGGAAGATGAGGACCACGGCCTATCTCTGCTCACTGCAGACGTCTACCAGGGATTTGTCACCACAACGCTCACTGACCGTCCTAGAGCGAGGGTAGACAGACGAGAGTTTTGCCTTTCTTTAGTTCTGTTTGTAAAAATTCTGCTCTGCTGGATTTCACTGACCTTTTAATCACACAGGCAGATATGGCTTCTGCCTGTCCTCCTCACATCCCCCTCCCATCACACCCCGCTCCATCTCACCCTACCTCCTCTTCGAAATAAGCTCGAATGCCATGCTTCATCACTTTCACCTGGACACTGACAGAAAGAACAAAACCTGGCATTCTACATCTCAATTTATCTCCCTGCCACCCCACCCCCGAGCTCATAAATAAAACAAAAACAAAAATCTAACATAACTCCTAAAAATACTCTGAAAGATGAAAGATCAATGTCTAGAAGCAACTCCTCTGAGATATTCAAAGCAGAATTAACAAGTGAGAAATGGAGGCACCCATTCTTAAACTGGAAGTAATTACACCGGGTTTTCCAAGGTGCGTAGTATGTGCAAAGCCCTGTGGTTGAAGCACCGTGGAAAGCAGGTATATGATAATGCACCTGTGGAGAATTACAAAGCCATTCAAGTTCAAGGTCTGTTACTAAGCAGTCATTGCTTACCCCTGCCCCCAAAATATTCCCCCTCTCTTTCTACATAAGGGAACCCAATTTTGTTCTCGTACCCACCCCTCTATAAAATGACACTATTTCATGTTCAGGTATAAATGCTGACCTATCATGATAATCCTAGTTGTCTTGCAAGTGACTGGCTTGTGGTGGGCATAACCCATTCTGGCCAAGCGATGGGAGGCCAAATTTGTGGGAGACCTTCTGGGAAGTTTCCTTGCTGATGAAACCCCCATCGAAAGAGAAAGCCCCTCTTATGTTGCTGACCATTATCATACCTGCATCTGACACACGTGACTTTGACAGCCATGTTGCGGATCAGGTAAGCCAGCCTAAAAACAACCTGAAAACCTTCCAATTCATAACGTATGTCACCTTGAGAAGTCGCCATGCTATTCCCAGATTTAAAAACAAGTGAGTTGGGCTACATAACATTTAAAGTACTTTCTAGCTCAAAACAGTGTGGGATTCTCATGGAGGCACGTTTAAATGCCGTTTTCGGTGGTAGAGCAAGTGTTGACATATGTGATGCTGCCTGTAAAAACTCTGCCAGGTGACCAGAGAGACTCACAGAAGTTTTTGTTTATAGGAAGATATGAATTGGTGTTTGTATGAGTAAAGGCTTTCAAGTTTTTTGAAACGAATCAAGAATCAGAGAGGGTTAAGAAAGGGCATTAGTTAAGCGAAGTAAAAAGTCTACATTGACCATGCCGGGCTGCAACTCTGTTAATGGAAAGGAACAGTTTTGAGGTAAAAAGGGGGGGGGGGGGGTGTCAGGGTAAGGACTTTCAAATTTCAATGATTTAAAAATTATTTCCATGATATTGATGTTTTTAAAAACTGGCATTTATTCATTTACCCAGTCACCCATTACTTATGGAGCAGCTAGTATTAGCTGGACAATGCTTATATGCAATGATGTATGAAAAGCACAATTCCTTTCCTCATGGAGTGACCAGTACAGTGAAGGCCACAGAGGTTAAAAGACATTACAATTATTTCTTAGAAGAGCCATTATTAGAAGAAAGCCCAAGGGGTTATGGAAGGCCAGATACGGGGCTCCTCCCGAGGCTGGAGTGAGTGGCATGGGGAGAGCTCCCTGATGGAAGCATCTCTCACAATTGAGACTTGTAGTAGGAGCGCCTGGTGGGAAGGGTGGAAGCCTGGCAGCTTGGAGGAACACAAATGTTTCAGTGCGGCTGAAGGAGTGGGTGTGAGACCGGAGCTGTGATGCTGAGGGCAGATCACCGGAGACATGCTAAGGAGTTTGGGTGCTCTTATTAGCACTTACTGGCAGGACTGCGAAGCAGAAGGAAGTTTGTCTGCAGTGGGGTCTTCCAGCCCTCCTCCAGCCCCACCTCCCACCCCCAGTTCCCTCAGGCTTTCCGTCCCCTCTGCAAATCTCACCTCACGAGGCTCTCACATTTTAAAAAAAAAAAAAAAGGTCCCACAAACTAGCTTACACTGTGGAATAAATAAATGAGCACAGCTTAAAGTACACTTGTGTGTGTTAAAGGGGGCTAGTCCCTTAACACAGGAATGAAGCTACAGCCCGGAACTTCAGAGATGAAGGAGATCTTAGAGACAAATTTAGAGCAAATCAATTTACAGGTGAACACCTGGAGGCCCAGAAATGCTGTGGAATGTTCCCTAAGCTCACCCACAGCATTTCAGACCTCTGCCATGAGATGGGGAGATACTTTCGGGTGGTGGTGGCAGGGGAGTTCCCTTCACAGGCTGTTGCGGGAAGCCCTGTGGGCCGCCAACTACTGAGAACAGTCTCTGGTACCATACTGGACATGTCAGCCAGAAGCTCCACGAGGTCGGAACCTTCTAAGTGCTCTGACTGGCACGACACCCAAAATGTGCGCCCATCAAACATTTCCTAGAGACAGAGGATCCTGCTGTGATTCCACGTAACGTGAGAATGTGCAACGAACCCCGGTTCTCGCCAAACATAGGCACCAAGAAGCAGAATATGGTGCATAAAGTGTACTTTCAAAAACAAAACAAAACAAAAAAGCTGACAAATGATAGAATCCAAGAAAACTGGCACATCTGCTTGCCATTTAAAGAATCAAACACTGAAGATGTTTCAAATAATAAAAGACAATCTGGAGGAATTTGGTTAGGATTTCTAAGCAGATAATCACAATGTTTAGTTTAAAGAGATGTGTGGATGCTTCTTTTTAAAACCTATGTTGAGTTCTTTTGGGAAAAGCTACAGGCTAGAAAAGTGTCCTCAGTTGAACTTGATTTTTTTTGTCTTTAATATCACAAACGGTATTTCCATGAACTGTGTGGTCTCAGACCTGCATTTGCTCTGGTAGAGACACAGATTTCAAAACTGTCTGGTTGAAAAAAAAAAAAAATTGGAAGACTTCCACTCTCCAAGTGTTCAATTTCTTTGCATTTGCAATTCAAGCAGATGCTCCCAACCAATACATATGCAAGAATGGCTAAAGGTTGCAAGAAAACGGTAATTAAAATCAGCCTCGTAAGGTGATTCAGTTTTGTGAATGCCAACATTACTTTAATCAAAGTTGGACTGGAACACAGGAGGCAAGACGGATCTTACAAAGAACCTAGACAGTGGCTGAGTCCTAAGAAGGACTGGCCTGAATCCCTAGTGTTTGCTTTAAAGAAGAACTACTTTTATTCCTGTGTAACGTCACAGAGAGCTAGAATTACCAGGTAAGGATCTACAGTTGCCTGTTCAATACCCCTGGAGCTCGTGGCGGCTTCCAGAGGCAGCCAGCTTGTCCTGCCAGATGCAAACAGGGCAGTGGCCCAGGGAGCCATCAGGGTTGAGAGAGAAAGAAAGGGAGGCCTGGAAGGAAGAGGTAGGAGGGAGCAAGAGGGAAGGAAGGAAAAAGGGAAGTAGGAAGAAAGGATGGAGGGAAGATAAAAGAAAGGAGAAAGCAAAGTGGAAGAAAGAAATTTGTTGCTATTCCACAAATTAGATCACTGCTGTCAAATGACTGTGGACAAAGTACAACACACCAATAATCTAAGCTGCTAAAGTTTTCAAGAAGTACCACCCTTCTCAGGGGTAATTGCTGAGGGAATAAAGGATTCATAAATATTTTGAAATTTTACAAGCCTACATTAAGATCTAATACTAGGGAGTATTTTACACACACACACACACACACACATACACACACACACACACACACACACACACACACACACACACACACACTTCTCTTTCATCTTCTCCCAGACTAAGGAGGAAGGAGTTTTAACTAGTTGCCCCCAAGGCTTTGTCACCTAAACACACAGAACAGGGCTGGGCTCCGTGTTATTTGAAATGCCTTCTTAGGGTTCTCTTTCCTCATTACAAAGTCCTCCTCTGATTTAGAATGCAGCCCTGCTCTACCACACTGGGTAAGATTTGCCAAGTGTCTAATCCAACTGAGTTGTGAATCCTGGATGCTTCCATGGGAAAACCTGGGTCTTATCAGGAAAAGAATACATTTTACACAAAGGGAACCAAACAGAAATTTGGAAAAAACAACTTGAAAAAACTTATACAATGCCTTGAAAACACTTCCTTCCCTGGTCTTTGAGAAACCAGAATCCAATGTCTTTCAAGTTGAAAAATCAATCCAGTTTAAATTAAACTGGCTTCCTTCTGTTCTCCAAAGCAGATGATTATCATATTTTGACTATTCTCATTCAAAATCTGTTTAGAACAGCATGGCCAGTGTAAAATCTAAAAACACTGCACTCTCAAATTGCTGTTTAAAATGTCTCTCTTATAATGACAAGCTAGACATGGCAAATGGCATTTTCAGCTTTACTAGATATTTTCCGGTGATAAGAAGCTGGTACAGGTAAATTCATGTTATATTTCTTGGGATGCAACTTTTTTTTTTTTTTAAGGATTAGTAGAAAAAATATTCAGGGTATAAATTAAAGGACAGTTTGTAATTCAAACTATGTTGGTGTTACAGTAATGTGCACCCTCTGTGGCAGGAGTGAGTCACTGGGTAAGAATTGGTAAATAGAGAATTGACAACTTGCTTAGAGAATCCAAAAGGTTCTCAGAAAGCCAGCCAAGGCTGCTGGTGTGAGGACCACTGTCTTCACCTGACTTGCTTCAATCCAGTACCAGAGGATTCCTGACTCAGCAGCTTCTGAGTGAAAATGAGGGGCCAATCTCTTCCAAAATGAAATAAGATCCAGTAAAGGGAGTATATACACTTACTCTAGAAAAGCATGGCAGGACTGAAAAGAGCCTGAAATCAAAAGTCAGATACTCTCTGGTCTAATTTTTATCCCGCTTTCCTACGTGTTCTCTCTCTGAAGGTTCCCATCATTGGAGATGGTCATGAGTTCAAATATTTTTCCTTTCAAGGCAAGTCTCTGGACTTCAATGCACTAGTGTAGCAGTAAAATGCTTTGTCTGCATCCTTCTGATTCCAGAGACTAAATACTTACATGGCAATCAACCTAATCATGATATCTCCTCATCTGGATAAATTACAGTGCCATCCATGAGAAAAATTACTGATAATTATCTAGTAACCAAAACCTTCAGATAGGGCAGGAAAAATAAAGGCAATTTTTCAGATACATGATATATGAAAGAGAACAGAGCAAAGTCTCCAACTTCTTTGTGTCAGTTTCCTCATTTGTGAAATTCATTCACCTAACAAAATTTACCAAGCTCAAAAAAAACCCCAAAAAAACAAAAAACAAAAACAAACAAACAAACAAACAAAAACACTCACCGAGCTCCCACTATTTATGCCGGGCTCTGTACTAGAGGTTAAGGACGCAATAGTAAGCAAGATAGACACAGGCCTCACTCCACTATGCCAATTGCAAACCTTGACGATGGCCCTGAACCGTCAGCTCTCCCGCCCCTCTCCATCAGAAGAAATCCAACAAGGCCCTTGCTTTACACTGCATTACAGCCAGGACTACATTCTGAGGAGTCCTGCCAGAAGACTGTCTCAGACTTGAGCCTGATCTGGAGTTTGTTTGCTCCTCATTTAAAATGCAACCCCTTCTCTGAAAAATATGAAGTGACAAAGAGTCTCCTCTTGACCAAACCGTAGTCAGGTTCCTCTGCATCCTTTTCCCAACTAGGCCTTGATTTTTGGACTCCCACATCCATGTTTATATCACCATGTTTATTTTAGCAGGAATTCTGTCAAGCTGGTTTAGCCAGAATCCCCCATCCTCCATATTTGATCATCTTTCTCATCTCCCCCCGTCCCCAGATAATATCTAATCACCCTGGACTGCCTTCTGTAAGAATCACAGTAGGTCAGTTAGCAAGAATTACCCTTCCTTTGGAGTAACTTTCTATCCAACGATCACCCCAACCCTGTCCCTTGGCTATAAATCCCCACTTGTTCTTATTGCATTTGGAATTAAGCCTAGTTCCATACCAAGGTCTCTTTTCCCCTACTGCTATAGTCCCGAATATAATCTGTTTTTACTGCTTTAACTACTGTGTAGTTCTGGTTTTCTCTGACACCAGTCATACAAACCTGAACATAAATTACTACAATGCCCCCGTGAGATCTAACCTTAAGCAGAGATCAGCTGTGAGAAGGAACTGGACATTTCTTTTGGGAGAAGGTGAGGGGGAAGGTAATTGCAATGAGAAGACCTGGGCGGTATGGTACCAGGGGAAGCACTGGACAGAGCAAAGATCCAAGCTCCAGGAAGTAGGAAAGAGCATTGCATGAGAAGAGCGGGAAAAGAGACAAAATGGACTGTGCCAACCAAGGGACTTATAGCTGGATGCCCTCAGAAGTGCTTCTGAGGAACCAAATCAATACAAAGGTATGGCTATGTCAGAACAATTTACACTTTCCAAAAGTATATTCACCCCATGAGAACAAAACCTGTTTTATATTCCTGTTCCACAGTAACACAACTCACATTTGATATAGCTCACTCAAATTACCAAAAATTTTCCATTCACATCTCAATAAAAATGTTCAGGATTATTCAAAGCTCTTTTGAAAAAAACCTCAAAAAATTGTAACTAAAAGTACAGAATGGATACACTTTGGCTACTTGAAAAAAATCGAACTGTAATTTTTCTTACATTGAAAGAATAATACTTCTGTAATTTATTTAGAGTATCTAGTGTAACGCAGACATGCATATTTATTAAACACTATTTCATTTCATCTGACTAAATGAATAAATACATTATACCATTCACATAGTTGAAACATTTCCCCACGTATTCTTTAAACACAATGGACAAGATTGCAATGACATCATGACTGATAAAAATGACAAAGACATTGTTAATCAAGTGAATAAAAAGCAACAGCATGATTTATGCCAATAATATTTGCAACCATACAAATTATGTATTGATGTTATATTGGAGTGTTTAGTATTTCAGCCAACATACATCACACAATGTGTCCCTACCCACCTCAATATTTAATTTCCTTGGAAACCTTTGATTCAGTGGTGCCACTTAAAACAGAACATGGTTACAACCTTTTGGGGTTGTCTCCAAATGTGCTTTCTCCATTATTATGAAATAATCACTCCACAAACCAGAGCCACAGCTGGTATCTTTCAGAACTTCCTACATGAATGACCACTAAAATGACCTATGCATGGGAGATTGGAGTTCCACTTTCCTACGTCTTCCAAGAGAAGGTGACATACACGACAATCACTGATGAAATGATTCCTTTTCTTTTCTCATTCCTGTGTTAAGGTCAGAAAATATTTAAAGGGAGGGGCAGCTGAAACAACTCTTCTAAGCCAGAAGCGATACAGAATTTCTTTTGTTAATCTAAAATATATTTCGAATTTCAGAAATACTGATTATCTAGAAAGATTTTGACTTCTCCTTCATCCATGAGCTCAATCATCTACACTGATTCCTTCAATCTCAATAGAAAACACACAACCACACACACATTTTCACACATGCACACTTTCACACTCCCTTTGAGAGTTCAATACCTACTTGGAAACCGTGAAGATAATTATTCTTCCTAGCAAACCCCTTCTTTCCAAGTTTGGAAGGAGTTACTCAGGTAGTGCCACAGGTAGGCTGGACACCCACCAAACTGTGAGTTCCTCAAGGGTTGGAAGCAAGCAGGTCATGACAGTACTCCCATAGGACCCACTGCCGTTTAAGATACTGTTTGATTATTAAATTGAAGTGGATTCTTAATAAAAATTGAACCCCTTAGGAAAGAGCTAAAAGCAGTACTACATCTTCCTCCTTAAGATCCACTTCTCTGTCATGGAGATGGAATATATATATGTGTGTGTGTATGTGTGTATATATACACACACGCATGCATGTACATGTGCATGCACATGTACATACATATACACTCGCTTATATGTATATATATATATGGAATGCACTAAAGCGTGCAAAGGAAAAAGGCCAAAGAGAGAATGCCTACTAACTTTTGCAAAAATGCCCATCTCCTTAGTGAGACATCCCTACCTAAATATCACAGTCCAAATGATGGCAAGGTTACTGCATGATGACACCAGGAGGAAAGAAAAGACAGACTAGCTCCTTTTGCTGGACCCCGGTTGCCATGCAAACACATGCTTCACTTACAGAACTGACCTTGATTTTGCCCCGTCCCACCCTACTAGAGCCACGACCATTGTTGGAATTGCTAAAGTCTCCTGCTGGAGGTCTGCAAGGTCTTCACTGACAGAGAAGGCAAGTGCACCGTCAACCTCTGGGGAAGTCCAGGACCCAGAAGCCAGGCCTTTAGCAGGTGGAAAAGGGATTTTTACATCTCAGTTATGGGCTAGAGTTCTTCGGCTGTGAGTTGCTATGGGGCCTCTTCTAAGATGGCATCCTAGGCATGGAGATAGCTGGGGAGCCAGGAAGAAACAATCCCTGAAGTGGCTGTTCTCAGGCTGAGAAGGAAAAAGCCAGGTAATGTTCTTGCTTTTATTCCGAGTTTACTTAATTTGGTTAATTTTGTGTTGATTGCTGTTCCCTGCCAGTCTTTGATAAAGTATCCTTTAGTCATTCCAGCCACCTTACATCATGAACCACCGAGTAATAAGAGAAGTATCCACTGGTATGATGGTAAATGTTTAACAACTAGTTCTCTACAAGAAATGCCCCTAGTGCTTGCCAATTTCTGTGGTGTAAATGCTATCACCATAGCCAATTTCAAACTACCAATATGCGGTCCATAAACTAAGAGTTGGGAAGAGACACATCTAGTCAGCTCTAGGCAGTACCAGCAGGCTTTGGAATATCCTTCGCTTCCTCCCCGCATCAGTACCAATGTCAGTGAAACTGCCAGAAATACTCATTGAAGGACCTGCACCAGCAAAAGATTCTCTCTTAGCACAAACCTTGTGTGAAGTTCTATTTTTATTATGGAAGGCAGCATACATTTACCACACGTACTTAACTTCCAAGGGAAGAGGAAATTTGAGGTGAGAGCCAGCTGTGAATTAATATCGAAGCCATCAAAGCCATTCACTTTGGTCTACACAGCCTGAAAACATGCAAAACTTGGAGAGAAGAGATTGGCTAGGTGTTCCAAAATCTGAAACATCGCTAGGCTACAATATCCTGTGTCTGTCCTTGTTGTTGGGCATAGGTACATCAAATGTGAACAGAAGTGATGTACAATCCTTCCAGGCTTGGCCATAATATCCTATATCTCTCTCCCACCCAAGTCCTTTCTCTTCCATTGGCTTGATGCAGATAAGCACTGCAAGATATAATTTAAAAATGGCAGTCACAAAATTGAAGGTGTCCACGTCCCTGAAGGAAAGCTGCTCTTCTTACAAGGAATCCCTGTTTTGGACCTTACATACGCAAGAAATAAAGTGGTAACTTATATGAGCCATCTAAAGGTTTATCTGTTTTAGTGTTTGTTTTAGCAGCTAGTGTTAACTAGTACAAATGGCAATACCTGCCATGATCCCATGTCCCTGTTGAGGATCATGAACAGTCAGGAAAAACATTCCAGGCAAAGCGAAAGCCGAATTTAAAAGCATGTATTACACATGAAACTCCAGACTCTTCATTCGTAAAATGCACTCTGGTCCTTTTGATGTGGCTGCAGTTTGAATTCTCACTAAGAACATTTTTGTTGTTGTTATTTTATTAGTTTTTTAAATAAAGAATGCCTTGTAGACTAACTGCTCCAGATGAGAATAAGGAGAAATTAGAAAAGACTCTGAGAAGGTCAAGGGAATCAGCGCAATGATCCATACCTGGCCGATGACACTGTGCTTTACCTACAATTTGTTTGCATTTATGCACATGCACATATGCTTGGATACTAAGTGATAGTTAAAAATTAATAAAACAGCAAGAGATTTTTAACTATGCCTATATCAAGTTCACAAGCTGGAAGTCTCTATTAAAGATTTTCAAAAGCTGTATTTCGAATGTTGCCAAACCTTATATAAAAAAAAATCAGTTTATATTTATTTACACAACTGTGACAAAGCAGTGGTAACATGTAAGAGTCTGCTTACTCAATTGAAATGTGTCCCATTTTGCACTGTATTGAAGTTATATATTTCCACTATATTAAATGTATTATATTTGCATATGGGTTGGTTTGACAACTTTAACATAATATATTAAATATATGCAAAAATATGCAAATATAATCACATATTATATTTGCACTCTGATAAAGGTATTTTCAAAACCTGCCTTACCTACAGCACTAGTTCATCAGTGCCCCGAAGGGCAGTGGTTATGACCGACAGTAAGTCACCCACCGCATCTCACACAGTGCTATCCTATCGTGGGCAGGACACTGTACGATGAATGAGTAACTACATAGGAAAAGTAATTTTCCAGGGACTCGTTTGGATTTTCATTAGCAGTAATCCCTTTTTCAAAGTCTGATGAGTCCCACTTTCCTTTCAAGTCTTGGATACACATCATCAAGTTGGGACCCGCTGAGGCCCGGGCTGTCACAGAAAGTCATCTCCAAGAAAAGTCACCCATCTATTTATGGAGGTCAAATCTGAGTGCTAGACCACAGGACAAGGGTAGCCTGTAGTCAACAGAATTTTATGTATTTCAGCTTGATAGTTGCTGCCTCCTTTTTAACCATTTCTCTATTTCCCATTGCATTTTGGCTTTATACACACAATAAAATACTCTGTGCTCAGACTCTTCTATCCCAGAGAGAAGCATTCTGTCTAACTGGAAAGACCATCACAGTCTGGACATGGGTCACCACTTAGATGCTTTCTCATAACTATAAGTAAGTTCCAGGTTTCTAAAGCTTCCTGACAAGCCCACAAGCACTTAGAAAGGAATGATGCACAGTGCTCTCATGGACCCTTCTCCAAGCAAGGAAGGATGTGGATGTAGAGAAATGACCGCCCCACATCCACACACAAGGTAATAGGCTCACATGTAATTAGACGGAGACACGTGTAATTACATGTGACATGCCACCCCCAGGAATTCATCTGGGAAGCCTCATGACAACCTTAGGTTTGACAGTTTCTGAGGCTTGTAGAAAGTCTTATAAAATCACCTTCAGTTAAAAATGCAGAAGCCTACATACAGCTTTTTAGTAACTTTTTTAACCCTGGGGGCCTCAAAACTTACCATTTGGTTATGTGTTACTCAAAGAAAAAAACTTACTTAACAAAAATGTGAGCAGAGCCTAAAGAAATTGGCAAAAGAGTGGTAGAGACTTTCTGACAACTGACAGTGAACCACAGAAACTGTTTTGTTTTGCTTTCTCAGGAGGGAAAGCAGAGTGAGAAAATCTGTGAATTAAGAGCATGATTTACTTTAAAGTTTCATGAAGAAGCCTGCAACATCTGTAAGACATGAGCCTTTCTAAAGAGCTGAGCACAGACACCCCCAATCCTCTCCCTCATCTTGCAGAACACAGACATAATACAGTTGTCCCCCCTTATCTGCGAGGGATGTGTTCCAAGATACATAGTGGATGCCCGAAACCACAGATAGTGCTGAACACTATATATACTATGTTTCTTCCTATAGACACATACTTATGATAAAGTTTAAATTAGACACAGTAAAAGATTAATAGTAATAACTAATAATAAAATAGAACAATTTTAACAATATACTGTAATAAAAGTTATGTAAATGTGGTCTCTTTCAAAATACCTAATTGTACTGTACTCACACTTCTCTTGTGATGATATGAGATGATAAAATGCCTGTGTGATGAGATGAGGTGAGGTGAATGACGTACACATTGTGACACAGCTTGAACACAAACACTGTGATACTGCAACAGTCTAAGTGATAACCAAGACAGGGCAACTAAGTAACTAACAGGCAGGGAGGGTACACACTGGATATGCTGGACAGAGGGATAATTCATGTCCCAGGAGAGATGAAGCGGGGTGGGGTGGGATTTCATCACGCTACTCAGAACAGCGCAAAATTTAAAATTTATAAATTATCTATTTCTGGACCTTTCCAATTACTATTTTTCAGGCCGCAACTGACCATGGGTGACTGAAACCTCAGATAAGGGGGGACTACTGTATTCATAAGGGACTAGACAGAAAATGGAAGAAAGTAATTTAATAGCTTCTGTTTTCAACAGTGTCTGGTTCTGTATTTAAGGTGACATAAACACTCCAGGGCCCTATATTCCAAAGGAAGACCAGTCAGTGAGCATTCTTTAGCATGCAGGGAAAAGCCTTAACGAAGAGAAAGGCACACAAGAAACATAAGCATCCTCATTCCAATTTTTTGTGATTCTCAAGAGTTAATCTGGGGTCTTTGGAATTTTCAGGACCAAAAAGCAAGACACAATCACGTGTGGGCTACTCTAACTTATGAAAATACAATTTATTGTCAAAGCTTTGGATAAATTTGTTTTCTCTCTGGTTGCTTATAGAGACTGCGGCCAGGGAAGGAGTGGAAATCACCTCAGAAATAGCTGATAGCTACTGGCGGCCTAATAATAAGGAGCTTCTCCCTCCAGCCCTTTGGTCTCTGCCAAGCATCAAACACACACCACAGGAGGAGGGAATCAAGAAGAGGGAAACAGAAGGAATGATGTTATAATGTAGAATAAAAATAAACTGTCCTAGCATCTTGAGTTTCAATTAATTCTGACACAGATACAGATCAAGGTGGCAGGCCAACCTGTATTTGGCTATAAAATGGACAGCAGAATAAAATATTGCCTAATGACAATTCAAAACACAGGTATAGAAAACAATATTGTGATTTCTGATTGACCACACAGTTGATCTTCTTTGTCTCAATCAACCCCACTAACATGAGAGTTAAAAGACTAAAATGGCATAAATCCACAACAATTTTCTTTTTAATTATAAGGGGCCTTGAGATGGTAAGGAAGTCAAACAAGTCTCTAGAAGTCAGAAAGAATATGGAAGTGCAATAATAAAATATGGCAGAATCGTCTACAATGTGTAAATCCAAGGCAAGGACCCAAATGATCTTGCAGAACTTGGAAGCACTCAAGATTCTTTGTGACAAAAAGGATGGGAGTGAGATGTGGGGCAGGAAAAATAAATTATTTGAAAGCCATTATGTGGAGCAACCAACCACTTATCTCTGCTATGTACCCCCTCCATCCTGACACATAACATTCTCTTTCTCTCATCTCCCCCTTCTCTCCTCTCCATCAACCCCGATCCGGCTCCCCCCCACCAAAAAAAAAAAAAAAAAGAAAGAAAAGAAAAGAAAAAAAAGGAATTTGTATCAACCTTTTGTAAATAAATTGAAAGGCCTCAGAGAAAAAGACTCCTTATAAAGTCCACAGAGAGTCATAAAGCAGCTGGTTAATGAGCTCACTCTTAATTATGAATGGACAATCAAGACAAACAAGGAAAACCTTCAACAAGAAAAAAAGTACAAGTACGATAAATAAATGGGGGGAAATGGCACTGGAGGAAATACAAATAAAATAGGCAATAGAAGAGAACTTTCAATATCCTAAGAGAGTCAAGAAAATATGAAACAAGAAGAGAGGGAATAAGCAAAAAAAAAAAAAGAAAAACAAAAGTGATTGACAATGGTTTTTAAAATTAAATAGAAGATAAATCAGGAAATATCCTCATTTTTCATAAAATCAGGACTTAAATTTTAGAATTTGAAGTCATCACAAAATATACTTCAAATAAAAAGAGGGGGGAAAAACTGGTCCTCTGCAAAGGAACAGGAATTAGAAAGGAACAGGAATCAGACTTTAGGAGCAAGCCTGGCAGGCTTAGGACAAATGAACCTCCTACTGAAAGTACTCTTTCCCTGTACCCCATTCTTACGACTCACCCTCTCACACCCCCTAACAATGGAGTGAGAGGAAAATAATTTTCATCCTAGGATTATATAGGATGAGAGAGAGAGAGAGAGAGAGAGAGAGAGAGAGAGAGAGAGAGAGAACATATATCTCTCCAAGTTATTGTTTTCATTTTCTTCAAATAAATAGCCAGAAGTAGAATTGTTGAGTCATATGGTAGTTCTATTTTAAATTTTTTAAAGAACTCCATTGTTTTCCATAGTGACTGCACCAATTTACATTCCTACCAACAGAGCACAAAAGTTCTCCACATCCTCACCAACACTGGTTATTTCTTGTCTTTCTGATAATAGCCACCCTAACAAATGTGAAGTGATAAATCATTGTAGTTTTGATTTGCATTTCCCTGAGCATTAGTGATGTATTTTTTCATGTACCTATTGGCTGTCTGTATGTCTTCTTTGGAAAAATGTCTGTTCAGAGCCTCTGCCATTTTTAATCTGATTGTTTTTGGGGGGGTTACTATGGAGTTGTATGAGTTCGTTATATAGTTTGGATATTAACCCCTTATCAAATATATGATTTGCAAATGTTTTTTTTCCCATTCAGTAGGTTGTCGTTTCATTTTGTTGATGGTTTCCTTTGCTGTTCAGAGCGTTTTAGTTTGATGTAGTGCTTCTTGGTTTTTTTGTTCTGTTTTTTGTTTGTTTTTTTTGTTTTGTTGCCTTTGCTTTTGGTGTCAAATCCAATAAATCATCGCCAAGACTCAAATAAATCATTGTCAAGGAGCTTACTGCATATGTTTTCTTCAAGGAGTTTTATGGTTTCAGATCTTACATTGAAGTCCTTAATCCATTTTGAGTTAATTTTTGTGTATGGTATAAGATTGTGGTCCACTTTCATTTTTTTGCATGCGACTGTCCAGTTATCCCAACACCATTTATTGAAGAGACTCTCCTTTCCCCATTCTATATTCTTAGCTTATAAATTAATTGACCATGTACTCATATGTATGGGTTTATTTCTGGGCTCTCTATTCTGTTCCATTAATCTGTGTCTGTTCTTATACCAATACCATACTGTTTTGATTACTACAGCTTTGTGATATAGTTTGAAATCAGGGAGTATGTTACCTCCAGCTTTGTTCTTCTTTCTCAACATTGCCTTTTCTAGTCAGGGTCTTTTATGGTTCCACACAAACTTAAGGATTGCTTCTTCTATTTCTATGAAAAAGGCCACTGAAATGATAATAGGGATTGAACTGAATCTATAGATTGCTTTGGGCAGTATGGACATTTAAACTATATAGATTCTTCCAAATCCATGAACAGGAAATATCTTTCCATTTGCTTGCATCTTCTTCAATTTCTTTCATCAATGTTTTAATTTTCAGTTACAGGTCTTTCACCTCCGTGGTTAAATTTATTACTAGGTATTTTATTCTTTTTGATGTAATTGTAAATGGGATTGTTTTCTTAATTTCCCTTTCTGATAGATCATTATTAGTATACAGAAATACAACATGTTCTTATATATTGATTTTGTATCCTGCAACTTTGCCGAATTAATTTACTAGTTCTAAAAGGTTTTTTGTGGAGTCATTAGGGTTTTTTATGTATAATATCATGTTACATGCAAATAGCGACATTTTTGTTTCTTCCTTTCCTATTTGGATGCCTTTTATTTATTTTTTCCTGGCTAATTGCTCTGGCTAGGACTTCCAATACTATGTTGAATAAAAGCGGCAAGAATGGACATTCTTGTCTTATTCCTGATCTTAGAAGAAAAGCTTCTAGCTTTTCACCATTGAGTATGACATTAGCTGTGGGCTGGTCACATGTGGCTTTTATTGGGTTGAGATATGTGCCCTAATACTGAGTTTATTGAGAGTTTTTATCATGAATGGATGTTGAAATTTTGTCAAATGCTGTTTCTGCATCTATTGAGATAGTCATATGATTTTTAGCCTTCATTTTGTTAATGTGGTATGTCACATTGATTGATTTGTAGGTGTTGGATCATCCTTGTGTCCCTGGAATAAAGCCCACTTGATCATGGTAATGATGTTTTTAATGTATTGTTTACTTTAGTTTGCTAATATTTTATTGAGGATTTTTGTGTCTATGTTCACCAGTAACTTTGTGTCTATGTCCATCTGTAATTTTTTTGTGCTGTTCTTGTCTGATTTTGGTATCAGGGTAATGCTAGGCTCATAAAATGGGTTTGGAAGTATTCCCTCCTCTTTTATTTTTTGGAAGAGTTTGAGAAGGATTGGTATTAATTATTTTTTAAATGTTTGGTAAAATACACCAATTAAAGCTATCTGGTCTTGGACTTTTGTTTGGAGTGTACTAGCATTACTCTGATTTTAAGAAAATAATGAATTTTAAAGCAAATAGCATGTCAATATACAATATTTTAGCAACTTGCAAGACAAATAAGTTTCTGTGAGCTGGTCTTTGAAATGATCATTTATAACAGGTGTTGACAAACTAAATCCAGCTCACTGCCTGTTTTTATAAATAAAGTTTTATTGAAACACAGTCACACACCCATTTGTTTACATATTGTCTAGGGCTGCTTTCTGCTACAGCAGCAGAGTTAAGTTGTTGCAACAGAGACTGTACAGCCCACAAGCCTAAAATAGTTACTATCTGGCTCTTTACAGAAAAAGTTCACCAATCCCAGGTTTGTAACACTGATTTTTCTGGGAAAATGTTATTTGTAGTCAACTTGATTTTTAGAGAAGAATAGGTTTCTAAGTTGCAGACTGCCTCTCTTATGTTCATAGCTCCCCTGATAGAAACAGATGTGCCCCAAGACTCAAATCTAATGTTTTTTTTCCATTTAGGGCATGTAAAAGATGCTTACAAAATCCCTGTCTCTCTTATACAGTGATGGGAAGAGTCTGTCATTACACTGTAATTCTCCCGACCTTTCGAATGACAGTAAGAACCTGGCCCTTGTATTTTTATTGCTAGACATTACCTGTCAAAAAAAGAGCAACCTTTACATGCTCACATAAAAATGAACTTCTGCCTGTAACTCAATATGGATATTAGAATGAACTTTATCGACACCGACTAACACAGGCACTCAGCATTCCAGGCCAAAGACCCAGCAGGCGGGTGTTAAAACACATCACACAGACACTCCATTTTATTTTAAGATACACTAGTCTAAATGTTATGGCCCTGGCCTTTGCCATCATAGTCTTTTAAATTGCCATATTGCCTGAAGGTAAATCCAGCTTACTTACAGGAAGAGAAAATAGGAAAGAAGTAATGATTCACTACGAAAACTTGAAAAAAAATAGTAGTATTCCTCCTAATTGATAACGGCGGACTTTGCGTCAATTGTGTATTTAGAATGAACACCAAATAATCATACCTTTTCAGTTAACTGTTTCACAGGAGGTGTTTCTGCATATAACCCATTTGACCTTCAAAGGAACTTAGGTTGGGGACAAAAACCTTTATTCCATATCAGGGATTCTCAATGGGTGTGGGATTATAGAATGTGTAGGGTTCATGTCCCTTGGAATTGTATCAAAATTGCCCAGTGGAAGGAGACTTTTTAAACTGCATTTACCCAAGTTAGTGAGAAATATTACTGTATTGATCAGAATCTGTTGCATTTTTCAGGAATGCTGATGAAGAAGATGGTACTATATAATTTTAATTCTCTACAGGGGTAAAAAGACTCCCAGCAACATCCCATCATTTTTGGTATTTGGATGAAAAGATTATATGCAGACATTAATGAACAAAATTGTGTATGACTAGCAAAAAAAAAAAAAGGTATAAGCCAATTTTGAAAATTGGAATGTTAACTTATTACCTCTGGCTTTAAACAAACTAAAAAAGAAACTCATTTGATGGTATCTACTAGGACATATATTTCTAGTAGGAGACTCATAGAAGGTTTGACAATTAAGTTCTCAAATTCATCCTAGAAAAAGTGGTACATGTTAGTACCTCATTGCTGAATATCATTATGGTCACTTTCGAAGTACTCCTCTTGGGAAGCTATGCACTGACACCAGCGCCTAGTCCACCCTTCAAAGCAATTTTGGAACTCTTTTTCTGTAATGGCCATTACAGCTGTTGTCGTATTACCTTTCATGTCCTGACTGTCATCAAAATATCTTCCTTTCAGTATTTTGTTTATCATTGGGGGCCAGATCAGGTGAGTAGGGAGGGTGTTCCAATACAGTTCTTTGTTTACTGGCTAAAAACTCCCTCACAGACAGTGCTGTGTGAGCTGGTGCACTGTCATGATGCAAGAGCCATGAATTGTTGGAGAAAAGTTCAGGTTGTCTAACTTTTTCATGCAGCCTTTTCAGCACTTCCAAATAGTAAACTTGGTGACCTGTTTGTCCAGTTGGTACAAATTCATAATGAATAATCCCTCTGATATCAAAAAAGGTTAGCTACATTGTTTTGACTCTTCATTTGGACTGACATAACTTTTTTGGTCGTGGAGAATTGGCTGACTTGTATTGTACACTTTGATGCTTTGTTTCAGGGTTGCATTGGTACACCCATGTTTCATCACCAGTGATAACACCACCCGAAACATGGTCTTGCCTCCAAAAGGTCTTGGCAAACTTCCACTCTTCTTTGCTTTTGTTCACCAGTGAGCTTCTTCAGGACCATTTCTGTACACACCTTCTCATGCCAAGATTTTCAGTTAAGATTTTCCTAACTGTTTCTCTATTGATGTTTACGTGGTCTGCCATACTTCTCACAGTCAGCTGATGATTTTGACACACAATTTGATCAATTTTTGCAATGTTTTAATCAGTTCTGCTCATTACTGGCCGCCTTGACCTCTCGTTATCAGTGACGCGTTCTCTCCCCTTAGAAAAATATTTACTCCATTTGTACACTGCCATTTTATTCATGGCATTATCCCTATAAACTTGGACTAACATGTCCCTGATTTCACTTCCACTCTTGCCAAGTTTAACAAGAAATTTAAAGTTTGGTTGTTGCTCTAATTCAAGCTCAGACATTCTCTCAATGTCACACAAAAACATACAACAATAATGACCACTCAGCAAGAACCGCCACACATCGACACGAACACAGCTGTGAGACACTGATATACCAAGGCTATGAAACCTCACCGAGCTGTTTGTACAGTGCTGCCATGTAAGTGCAGGGTGACAAGTTCGTGAACTTAAATGTCAGACCTTGTATACAGAGGGTGCCAAAAAAATATATATACATTTTAAGAAAGGGAAAAACTGTATTAAAATTGTAATAATATATACTGATAACAAAAGATGAATACAAGTCGTGTGTATATATTTTTTGACATCCCAGGTATATAGTGTGCATACCTTGCTTTTTTCAACTACTTTATTATTATCACATCTTACCATGTCCAAGGATGTTAACTGAAGATATTAAATCTTCATTTTTAATATCTTCAATTAACAACCTTGTATCCAGTTTAGGCATATGTCAAATTGTTTCTACAGGCAGAACTCCTAGGTGAAAGGGTTTCGACCTTCTTAGGACCTTTGATAACAGATCTCCTGACTTCCCAGGAATTATACCAAATTGCCCTCCTACTATCAGTATATGACTGTGCCACATGGCCACCCCCTTGCCAATTCTAGCTATTGGCATTCATTTTCATAATTGCTGTTTTAATGACTCTCAAAATGGTTCAGATTTGGTCAGGGCTTTATCTGAGTTGCTCTCTCCATGGCAACAGTTAACTGCACTTAACATCTTTGACATGGCAACAATCATGGTGGTGGTGGTAATGACGATAACAAGAGTCACTAACATTTAGAAAAATACCTTTGTTCTCACATTTCACATATATTATCTCATTTAATTGATACAACAACCCTACAAAGGAGGACTATCATTATCATCTGCATTTTACAGACGAGGAACTTGTGGTACAGAGAGATTATATAAATTGCCCAAGCCTACAAAGCTAATAAGATTTAGAAGGAGAATTCAAACCCACGCAGTCTGGTGCTAGAGTCCTTCAGAATCAATCTGCTAATAGTCCGTCCACATTAAGGAAAAAGATTCATGAAACTAGAGATACCACCACCCATTCCTGCCCAAGGGAAAGCAGTTAGTAGTTTCTACAGTTTTACAGACGTGAGCTTACTGAAATATAATTAGCCAAGTACTTCCCCATCTGGAATCTGTTCCCTTTTAAATAAGAACTATGACTTGCCTGTTTCTTCCTAGATACATGGCACTCAGGAATTGACAGGCACTAGCTCTCTGTATGGCACCAATCAATGGGCCACATCCTCCACCTTGGATGGCCTTCCCCTGCCCAATATCCAGATCGTCACATGAAGCTTCAACTGAGCCTCAACAGCGCTCACAACAGTCTGTGGTTCTGTCTGATCACTGGAGATGAGACTTTCTGAACAGGGTAACAGACACTCGGGTTTTAAGAGACAACTGAGCATCAGAGGCAAGGCCTCCACTTCAGTGCTCACCACTTAGGAGCTGTGTGCCCTCGGTTCAAATGCTTACTCTCTGGATCTCAGTTTTTCATCTGTAAAGTAAGGATAAAAATATCTACAGCTCATAGAGCTGATGTGAAGAAATGTACACGAAACGCTTAGCACTATGCCTGGCACATTGTAAATTCTCAATAAATAGCAGTTATTATTATTTCCTCGTGTTCGTAATGTTAGCTCCTTTTGTTATTCCTCTTGACTGCACCTTAAGAATTATTATGATGTATTTATATAGTCTAAACTGCCCTTAAAGTTAAAAATTGCCTCTGAAGTACAATTCTCCAGAGATGTATCAAAAGATGAAATCAAAGCATTGTTTCTTTAAAAGGAATTAATATTAATGCATAATATTATATTAAATTTTCTGAGTATCAGATCTATAGGCTCCAGGACTATGATGTTACTATAAATAAGGGCTAATACTTTAGTACTTGTTACCTAATAAACATTAGGGATCAATATTAATATACAATTTAATATTGACATAGTTAACTAAAAATTATTAATATTAATGCAATCTTATAAAATAATTACCATAAAAACAATAGAGAAATAGATATTTCATGTTACTGTATTGCTGACTATGGCTCAAAACAAATAACTTGGCAACATCTAGAATAGTCAGTGAAATAGACGTTGCTGAGAACCTACTGAATAAACAGTCTCAGCCTGGAAGTCCCCCTTGGAAAAACTAGGAAGTAACGATGTCCTTATAGAATGGCATGGCATTAAACACAAATAGTTCCTATCAATTACGGGGAAATATAATATTCTGGTGAAATTGAGATGGACTAGTTCTAGTCCCCATTTTGCTTGGATAGGAGCTACTTTCTATTTCCCTTGTGCCTTTAAAAAATAAAAAGTACTCCGAAGGTGAAACACTGGAACACAGGGAAAGAGAAGCAGGAGTCAGCCTCCCATGCCCTTTCTCAAGTGAAAAATCCAAAACTGGCAAGGAAGAGAAATGGCATTCCATGTTCAACAAGTTTTGACCACATTGAATCACAACTAGAAGTTTCCTCAGGGTAGCAAAATATCTAAGAACTTTGCTTTCAAGATAGGTATGGGCTCAAATTCTGGTGCTGTTCCTTACCAGCTGTGAAATCATGAGTAAGTTATTTATCTTCCTTTAGTTTCAGTTTCTTAATGTGCAAAACGGGGGTAGGAACAGATTGGACCTCATAGGGCTGTTACGAGGATTAAATAAGGAAACACTCAAAGTGCTTAACCCAGTGACTAGTCCAAAGGAGCAGACAACACATTTTAAATATCATTAGTATTTTTGATATCCCGGCAGCTAACACTGAAACTGCACCAAGTGTCCAATATGTTGCTTTCATACATACACATATACACACTTACATACATCTCAGACAGCCCTCTGGATCTTGCCATACCTGAAGGTCAGTGAGTGCAATGTTTGCTGCCATTGTATAGCACAATTGAAAACCTGTGATCACGTGAACAGGCTCACAGCACACACATGAGATGAGATCTGCCGAATGAGTGTTGGGGCTACAGGAAATCATCCAGGCCGTGAGTGACCAGTTCTTCAGTTCTGGTACAGACTAAATCATAGGTTATCATCAAAATAACATTTTCCTCACGGCATCAGGCCAACATTCCCATACTAGTGAATCACAAAGAATAGAAAGAAGAGCCAGCAGGAGTATTTATAGGTCACTGATTTGGTGTGGGGCCAACAGTGTATTTTTTTTAACCATCACTGCCAAATGGTATCCCGACGCTTTGTAAAATAACAAATGAAACTGAAAAGAAAAACAGAGGTATCACAACAGTTATACTAAACTATTATTCTCTGAAGCTCATATACAAATGATATAAAAATATCAATAAAGGGACTATTCTTTCCATATGATTCAAAGTAGAAATTTACAATGTAAAGCTCCAAAAAAAGAGGGAGAAGAGTGACAGCACCCGGAAGAGGTGGCTGGAACTTTAACCGCACAACAGGCCTGGACCATCGCTGTTCTTAATTATACCATCAGGATGGTGTGGGCAGGTTTCTTAGAGGCTGGAACCCAGCTTACTTGTATGTCACCTACAAGACCGAAGTGAAACCCTGGCATATACAGGCCCCTTTCCACTCTACGTTCCGACGAAACCTCTTATGAATAAGAAAATAATTTTACTTAAATTGTGTAAACTGAAAATTTTTCATAGATTCTTATGAAGGAAAGGGGGAAGAAGCTAAATTTTATACTAACTTTTTAAAACTCTCATATAATATTAGCAACTGACCAAATTCTCTCTGAATTGCATATGTACCAGGAGCAGGACCTAAGAAAATATAGTCTTCTGAAATGTTTGCTGGATTCTTTCCCCTTTTGTCAACAAAAATAGAACTACCTTTTTTTTCCTTCTTTCTTTTTCCTTTTTGATGGGAGATGGGCATTATAGAGGAGATGGGGCAAACTGAATAAACATTATGAGAAAGCCAATTGGATAACTAAAGGAAGTAAATCCTCCAAAATGTTTCACTTAGGAGATTTTCAAATTTTGGTGCTAAGGGTTCAAAATAATAACCATCACCATCACTGCACGTTCCCTGTCACCAAGGAGCTGCGGCGTTCAGTCCTGCTGACGACCAGGTAAAGGCTCTGTACAAGAAAGGCTTCTTGGCAGCCAGATAAAGCTGGCCATCCAGGAGCATCCACAGCTCCTGCCCTCTGTAAACCAGGGAGAAGAGGAAGTAGAGTGCCACGTAGCCTAGAGGAAACTTTATAGATCCAGGGCTGTAGGGCGGGCAGCTGAGGAACAGGAATTCCCACCATCCAAACAGGGTGCTGGGCTGTGCACTGCAACGGCAGTAATTAGTTCTCAGAGGAGTACCTCAAATCACAGGGACTGGAGGGAGTCAGGGGATGGTGCTGCGTGGGAATGCAAGCTGACTGATCTCCCCAGAACTAATGAGGGTAACTGCCTCTCTGCCATGTTCCAATCTCCCGCAATCCCTCAAATTCCTTCAGGCGTACGTAATTTGGGTTACTTGCAAGATGGAGTTATGGCACCACTTCATTCTGAGAGGCTGAATGGGTACCTCATCTCTCAGATCAAGTTTCTAGGTTTCACTGATGTTTGCTCATTAGCCAATCAGAAACATCAGCATCACTTGGGAGCTTGTTCACGAATGCAAATTCTCAGCCCCACACCAGGCTCATGAATCTGAAATTCTCCGGAAGGGGTTCAGCAATTTGTGTACTATAACAAGCCCTCCTAGGGATTCTGATACACACAAAAGTGTGAGAACCCCTGAGCATTCTAGAGCAACACAATCGCATAAAAAGTTTGCCTTGAAAACAACATATGGATGAATGTTGGGCAACAGGTACCTGAATACAAGGAACCCTCTCTGTACACAATTGGCTTCCACTCCCAAATTATTTTACTTAATAGCTCCCCTTTGCAAAAAATGCAGCATTTTATAACGAGCAATCTATTGCAAATGGCCAGTCTCAAAAAAATTCCCCTGCCTTTATAGTTTCCCTCAAACTCATATATTATTTATGTGGATCTGTGTTTTACTCTGTTTTTTTATAACACCCAGAGCAATACAAATCATCTACAAGCTCTAGCTAACATAGACTAGTACCTTAATAAGTAATTTTGGGAGCAAACACTCAAATTAGTAAGGTCTGGTTTCCTGTAGATTACCAAAGGGTGAGGAGGTGGGAGGGGGGAGAAGTCAGATAAAATGTGCATTGACTAAAAGGCAGAAAGGAAGCAGAAAATTTATTCTGAACAGATGCCAAGACTTTGCCACATGCCTACAGTAAAAGAAATGGAGAGCAGAGAAAGTTATTTTTAAAAACTTCTTTCCTTGAGAACTAAGTTAATAATAGCCTTGCTGTGAGATATTAGAGAAACACTTTTATTTTTTCAATGAAAGACATTAGGCAAACACAGAATATTAGCATGAACTATGCCTTAAATTACTTACAGGATACAGACTATTTATTTTCCACGGACAGGAATCACCTGTCTTCAATGATAAAATTCAAGCAGATAATTTTTTGATAAACCTGTTCTCTTTATAAGCTGTTGATAACACGTCATTTACACCCAAGGCTAGGACAAACACATCAGCCACTGAAACGACACCGTGATCCTCAGGCTGCTGAATTCGTTAGCAATAGTAATCTATGTTAGCCTGCCTGCCTGTAACTGCATTTACTCAAAGAAACAAGTTGATGAGAAAGCAAGAATGAAGAGATGAGGTGATCGAGTGGAAAGTGATGAATAAATAATAATTATGAAGCAGCACCCATTTTTACTTTCAATCTATTTATTAGTTGTTAATCAAAGTAATCCTTATTCTTCCATTTGGCAGATTATAAGGCTCTAGCCCAGTAGTTCTGAACGATAGGTGTACATTAGATTTACCTGGAGAGCTGAAAAACAAAACCATCCCTGCCACCCCACCACAGCACTGGATCACAGTGCCTGGGGATGAGGCCCAAGCACTGGTGACTCTGGAGCTTTACGAGAGCTGAGAAACACGGTTATAGGAGAATTCTTTACGAAAATGAATTTGGAGCAAATTGGCTATTCTGGGACTTGGTCATTTAGTGGACTGGCCCATTCCATTCCTGAAGGATGAGGGCACAGCCTTAGCTTATCTTAGCATTCCTGGGAGATGTCAAGTATACCCTATGGTGATGAAGGGAAGAAAAACTTAATTCAATATCTCCTGGTGGAAGGAGAGTGGAGTATGTCTGATGATAAGCCACTTAAATAGAATATCTGAATTAACTGAGATGGTTGAAGAGACAAAGGAAGAGAAGCTGGGTTATCTGTTATTCTTAAAAATGCTCTTCTCCTCCTCCTCCACCTTTTCCTTCTTCTCCTCCTCCTTCACCACCATCACCACCATCACCACCATCACCACCATCACCATCATCATCATCATCACCTGAACCATAACAGATACATAATGGGGCCCTGTATAGTACTTAGAACATAAACTGAGAGTGAGAGGATAATTCATGAACGCCTTGACTTGTTACCTGAAAATTAAAGGGGAATAGGAAATCTATTCAGACATCTCTGGAAGAAGCCTATGTCAGCCAGAATTGCACCATCTATGTCATTCTTTCATAAACTTTCATAGCAAAAGTATACATTGTAAATTGAGACATAAAATTTTAGACCCAGAAACATCACCTTAAAGAGCAAATAGATATTTCATATTTGTTTTGACTCATTTAACATTACCTGCTACCAAATATAAGCCAGGGCCATGCACGGTACTTCCATTTACATAATCTCATTTATGAGACATGTACTTTGAAGAGCTCTATGTACCATTTTTTAGTACGTGGGGACCTCTTATAATAATCAATTGCTAAAGATGCTATATTTTATTCTAGAATTCTATTCTAAATTTCTTATTTTTATAGCTTATTGTTAGTTGATTTATATGATGCCAAGTCTTTGTTCAGAAAAGCTGATCCTCTCCATAATGCTGTTCTCATAGAAAAATACATCAGTTTTACAGTAAATCAATTTGTGGTACTGTTTCCAAAAATATGTTGAGGCAGAATGTAGAGGCTTCCTCTATGGTTCTTAAGGAAAATCAAGATGAATTTGGGTATCATACTCACATGCAGTTGCAAATCTTTCTTTTTTGCTAGCCCAATCCAAAAACTGAAGAAAAACGATCATTTTAATTGCTAAAAAAGTTCTCAACTCTATTATCTTAGTATGCAATGCCAAATCCCATTTTTATCATTGATCCTTTTCAAATTCAATATATCTAAACTTCAAATTCATTATATCTAAAAAATGGGCCTTGATGTATCTAATAAATTAGTTTCGTGGCTTTTCCTTTGGTTTTAATCAAATTCTAAGATAACAACACCTAAGAAGGTCACCCCAGTTGTACAGAAGCTGAATCCAACAGGACTTCTGCGCCTTTAGGATTTCACTTGTAATAATGGCTTGATGACAAATACCGTGTGTCCTAACAAGTTCCAGTTAAGCTATGGTTTATGATATATTTTGGAACCTTACTGGGTGGGTATTTTACTTTATGTGATATGGCTTTAAAATATTACAAGTTTTCATTTCAGTCAAATCTAGTGCAACAGCAGATCATATTAAATCTTGAATGTTGCTGAGTATTTTATTTGATGTCAGTATTTACAGTACTGGGAAAACTATGCAAGATTACCAAAGTCAGTGAACTTCCTCTTTTCTTCCCTTCTTTAAATTTATCCATCACCTTCTAATAATAATTTGTCCCAAGATGTGTTAAAAATTTTAAGTTTTAACATGTACATTTTCATTATAAGCATCCTTTCATGGATAGTAGTTCAAGAAGCACGAATGGAAGCCTTGCAAAAGAGCTCATTACCTCAAGAAATCGATTAAAGGAAAGTGGAAATAATATATGTTTAGGAATGCCCTAAATTGGGAGTTAGGACACCTTAGTGGTAGCCCTGGTTCTGGGATGACTAATAATATGACCCTTTCTCTGAAATGGACATTAAACTTGTCTGGGTCTTGAATGCACCTATAAAAAGAGTTTGAGGATGGCTTACTCTAAGATTCCTTCACACCTTAAAATGGCTACGGTTCTACGTAAAGTTAGAATTTGGTTTTAGTAAGGTCTTAAATCTCCTCATCTTTCTAATCAAAAGTGTTTCATCTCCTGTAAATGTCACTACCGATCTGATATGCTGCCATGATATTCCAGACATGAGACAGGAGAAAATGTGACAGGCTTATGTAGATGCTATTCCCATCCTCTCACTAGCCTGACTTTGCCAGGAGCCAGCACAATCCTGGAACACTTCGACAAACATGTCCTTACCACTGAAGTTCTAGAATAGGAACTCAAATTCAAAGTGTAAGAAAAGGCTTCAGTTTAAATTTGAGCCCAAACCAGTGATCTAATGCGTAGCTCTTACACTACCATTCATTTGGACCTCAGTTTATTCCTCTATGTAGTCAAAAAATCATGTTGGCAAATACTTTGAGATTTAAGTAGGCTAATAGCTTTTCGGCTAGAAATAGAGCCGCATGGGGAAAAGAGCTTCTAGAACCTTAGGTTTTTGGCAAAGCATGAATTACCCCTAGTATCACCACTGGCTATTGTATGTCATTGCAATTTGTTGTTCTCAAGTGCTCCAAACTATCTATAGATAAATAACAGTGACAAAGCAGATGTCAACATTCAAATCTGATAAACTTCAAATAGGAAGAAATGTGATATGTGAGGAGGGGTTCAAATCCCAGCCCACTATGATTAACTACATGCTCTAAGACAAGTTACTTGACATCACAATGCCTCTTTCCCCATCTGTAATTAGGGAAAAAATCATTTTTCTCATTGGCATTACTTTGAGTATTAAATGATATATGACATAGTGCCTGGCACATAATAGGTATGTGATAAGTGGCAGTGATTATTATGCAGCAAAAAACTGAATTTGTTAAGAAAACTGAAATATCCTGGACATCATTTACACACTGCTATTAATATTATAAGCCACCTCTGAGCTCCTACTGTCATTTTTTGACTTGTGATTTGCCAGCACCGTATCTTTAAGACAATCTGTATTCCACAGAAGATACGTGTTAAATAGTTTTCTTCATGTGAAACTTCCTAATCTTCATTTTCTTAATTGTTGAAGGAACAGCACTACAAGCCTGAAGTTCACATGCTGATTGGGAATGGGAAAACGTTGTGACAAAGTGCAATTGACTCTATGGGAAGAGTTAATTCAGGGAAAATATCCAGAGAAGTAGAAAGGAAAGAATGGTAAATCAAATACGATGAATCCCGTGACAAGGCCATTGAACCAAAAAAGATCTGTTCTCTACGTTAGTCTACCCAGATCACAAACACCTTAGTGACATTTTAGAATTCCATTGTACTTTACCTATTGGCTTTTTCAGCTATGCTTCTTTTTCTTTTTCTTTTTTTAATTAAAATTTATTGGGGTGACAAGCTATGTCTCTTTGCACTATTTTTTTTTCAATGTTGCTCTAGAGGATACAATCCTTAACTTTTCACAATCTACTTAGACTTAATACTGTACCACTTCACAGAAAATGTAGAGAAACCTTGTAAAACATTCCATTTAATGTTCCCACTACCACCATCACACTATACTTTATGCTATGGTTGTCATATGTATTACATCTATATACATTATAAACCCCATGAAATAATTATATATAATAGTCTGTAAATAGTCTTATGTATATTTTAATCAAATTGAGAGGAAACAGCCTTTTTCATTCACACAGGTATCTACTATTTCTGATATTTTATATTCCTAAAAATTCAAGCTTCCCTCTCATATTACTTCCCTAAAGCATAAAGAACTTTCTTTAACATTTCTTGTAGTACACGTCTGCTGGAGACAAAGGCTCTTTATGTTTCTTTTTATTTAAAAATATTTTTGCCTCTATTCTCAAAGGATATTTTAACAAAGGATATAGATTTCTGGTTCAACAGGGATTTTTTCTCCCTTCTAGAACTTTAAAGATATTGTTCCACTCTCTTCTGGCCTTCATAGCTTCAGATGGGAAGTCCATAATCATTTGAAGCGGTTACCCTATATCAGTGTGCCATTTTCCTGTTTTCAGTATTTCCTCTTTATATTTTATTTTCAACCACTTGCCTCGAATTGGCTTTGGTGTGTCTTTCTTTGTATTTACCTTGTTTGGGTTTCACTGAGCTTTTTGTATCTGTACATTTACGTTCTCATGAAATTTGAAAAAACATTTTGGCCATTTATCTCTTCAATATTTTTTTTTGTTCCATTCTCTCTCCGTTCCTTTTGGGACATTAAATATATGTTAGAGTTTAATTTTATCCCGCTAGTCTTAGTTTGTATTCATTTCTTTCTATCTTTTTTCTCTTTTTTCATCAGGGATAAGTTCTATTGATTTATCTTAGATTTACCGAATCTTTCTCCTATTATTTCTATTCATTATTAAGTCCATATGGAGATTTTTTATTTCAAATATTATATTTTAGTTCTATAATTTCCCTTTGTTCTTTTTTTATATTTTCTATTTTCCTACTGAAATTCTCTATGCTTTCATTCATTTGTTACAAGAATATTTTCCTTTATCCCAATTACAATAGTTGCTTTAAAATTATAATCTGATAAGTCTAACATTTCGATCACCTCAGGGTTGGCTTCTGACTATTTTCTCTTGAGAATGGGCCATATTTTCCTGGTTCTTGGTAGGTCGAGTAATTTTGGATTGCATATTGAACATTGTAAGTGATGTGCTGTGAAGGCTCTAGATTCTGTTATATTACTTTGAATAATATTGATGTTCATTTAAACAGGCAATTAACTTTGTTAAACTACAAACTCTCTCTTGCCTGCAGTAGATAACAGATCAAATCTCAGTTCAGTTCTTTTATCTTTAACTGTGCTGCTTCGAGTCTGTCCAATGCATGCATGGTTCAGGAGTCAACCAGAGTCTTGGGCAGAGTTTACACAGACAACCTGGGGCTCTCCTTGTTTGATCTCTCCCTTCTGATACTCCCCTTTCACTTTCAGGTAGCTCTGGTCACTGCAGCCTCTGTCCTCTGTAACTCAGGAAGAAAAATAGCAGTTTTCATCAGAGCCTCAGCTGTTCTATGCCAGGTAACAACTGCAGCCTATTTCCAGGTCAAAGCTGCAAAAAACAGACAACTCATCCTCGTTACAGTCCCTTTTTCCAGGTATCCAATGCTCTATAAAACCAACTTGCCTTTTTCACTCTTAAAAACCTTCAGGTAGCTACTTTTTAATATTTTTGTCCCAAGTTTATAGTTGTTATCTATGGAAGATTTGTGTGTTCAAAGCTTACTCCATCATACAAGAAGTAGAAACCACAAATATCTCCATTGAATATATGAAATCAAACTTTAAATGGTGAACTACAGACCGCCAAATCTTTCCGTGCCCACTTCAATCTCATGTTAGCCCACCCCTACAAGAGTCACACTGGGCCTACCTACTGTAGCCAACAAGCATCCTTTACCGTGCATTCCAACTCATCATGAAGCCTTCATTCACATCTGGTCTCTACTTAGTAAGTGTTTGTTTCCCAAATGCAGGATGTGCACCACTGGTAAACCAGAAGACTTCAGGTGGCTAAGACACAACAGTAAGTAGCACTGAATCACACTAAGGGAAAGTTATTTTCAATGCTCTTTCAACTCTTCTGATTCTGTCAAGGAATAAATCTGTTTGGTGCTACTATGCCTTTAACAGCTTTCTAATAGTGGCTAATTCCCCCTTTCAAACAGAGACCGCATGTGAAGAGGTCTCATGTGAAGAACTTTCTCCAGACAATAGCATCTAGCTACAAATGAATAAGATTAGTTTGTTTCCGCTCAATGTGTTTTTAGAGTTACCTTCTATTTGTAGTGATGTTTTCCATTTGAGATGACATAAAGTTTAATTTTAAAATAAAATAAAAATCACAAAAAGTGAATAGATTTAAAAGCAATAAATTACAGTATAGGTCATATACAGATAAAAATAGGAAAAAGATTTATAGTGGAGTGGATAATTCTAGTTGCTATTAACAGATACCCACCCTCTTCCCAAATCTCAGTCACTCAACACAACAGACTGACTTCTTTCTCATGAAAATTCCAATTGGATGTTTGTGATCTGTGGTAGTTTTCCATATGTTCTTTCAGAGACTAAAAATGTTAAAGTTTCTACCTTCTTCAACACATAGATTCTAAGATCACTTTGAGCATATCTGGCCAGCGGACGGGGAAGAGAGAATACAAAGCATAGCATACAGTATGGGAAGTATTTATTGGCCAGGCTTAGAAAAGATGTACATCCTTCTACCCACATTCTCCTGGGTGGAACTCAGTCTGTGACCACACTTTACCGTGAGAAGCCAGGAAATGAGTCTAACTCTGTGGCCCAGGAGAAAGAGAGTTTGGGGTTTCGGTGAGTATAAAGTTTGGGAAACTGCACTACAGTTTGGGACGCTCTGCATTAAATTATGTTCCTGCAAAGCAGAGGGGAGGGGTAAGCCATCACGTCTCAGAAACCTCCCTTTCTTGCACGAGGGTGACTATGGACATTAACATCTCTCCTTCCTGCTCATCTTCCAGCCTCAGTGTTAGGTCTCTGTCCAAGAAATGCAGACAGACAGGTGGTCTTCAGAACGTCCTATCCATTTCAGTAGCCCTCTCCCCACACAGAGACCTGAGGTGCTCACTCCAGCTTCCAGCAGTCTCAAGGCTCCAGTCTCCCACCTGTCCTTTTCTTCCTCGCAGTTTCAGAATCACAACTTACTAATCCTGCCCCTCACCTCTCCACAAAGTCTTTGCTTTCTGAGAGTCTAATTAGCTAACCAGAAAAAGAAACTGATGTGCGTGGTAATTGAAAGCTTCTTCCTTCCTTCTCTCCAGGGAAATTAAGAACATTTTACACTGTGGCTTCCTGGAGCCCGTGATGTTGTTTCCATTGTGTAGCTAGCAAGATGCTGTAATTGCAGCTCCTGCCTGAGTCACCATGGACCAGAGAGGGAGCCCCATCTGCCAGGGGAGAATCCTCCTGCTGGGACCCTTGTGCCACCAATCCCACTGCTAGGGTATCTGACCTGTTCCTCTATGGTCACTCCTTCATGCAAGAAAGGATGCCTGCCCTTGGAAAGCAGGAAATGTCCCTCCCCAGGATTTTTCTTTCGTCTCAACAGAGGGCCTAATTCAGCGTCTGAGTTCTCTGCTTGGGCTCAGTAAATGTAACTAAATTGAATTCAAATTAGTGATTCAGCACCATTGAGGCATTAACTGTCATTTAAAGTGTGTCCTATTATTCCTTAAAAACGGTATATTTTTAAACAATCAAGAACAGAAAGTGTCAAATCTTTGCTTATTCCCGAAATGCTGTAATTAAATAGTCAACTCCTCACACTTTGCCAGGAAGGCACCGATGGCCTTCACTCCAATGTGTGATCTATGTTTGACACCACTAGTTTAAATTCGTGAACTATTAGCAGAGCATGTCAGTAAATATTAGTTTCTATATGCTTCAGGAGAGAAGCAGCTCCTGAAATGAACTGGTGTTTCCTGAGTGTATGAATAAAATGCTACCTTAGTGGAGAAGGCTTCTGTTACTGAATTCTAAACTGACCCCAGAAGGTTTTGTGTGTTTGTTAGTTACACTAATTTGTTTAAAGAAAAACTTCATCTAAGCGGTCTTCTCCGCTGCTCTGTCTATTGCCACAGAGTGCAGGTTCTGACGCCAGACCACACAGGTTCGAATCCTGAATTCACCACTTTCTAGTGATGAGATTTGGAGAAAATTATTTCACATGATGTATAGGATTTGATTTAAAATTCTCCAATCAAAAAATAAAAGGGAATTTGCAACAGAGTAGATGAAACAGGATGGGTAAGGTCCAAGTTAAATTGATTCTATCTACTTTCATGTTAGTTTGAAATTTTTATAATTAATTGTTAAATGACACTATAATTACCTAGAGCATAAATAATTTTCCACGTCCTTTCACAAAATAACTTCCTCCTTGATTCCAAAGACAAGTGGCAGAGAAGACACTGGGTATGCTACCCTCATTTTGCAGAACATTTTCTTTTAGGCTTCCCTGTTGTCATAAGTTAATGATGTAACAGGAAGAACGTTACCTTTTTTTCCTTCTACCACTTCAGCTGTTCAGACTTAGTAAGAAACCAAATTCCCTGATGTGTATTTCACTGCAGTCCTTGCCTCTTACAGGTCAGTCAAGGTCCTACATATCTGAACACGGCTATAATTAAATGTCATTGTCAGTGTTTGCTCTGAGAGTCCAGATCCTCAATACCTCCCTTTCCAAAAGGAGAGAGACTGGAGGCAGAAAGAGAAGAAGAGAAAGAATATACTGTATTCCACTTCAAGCACCAACACAATTCCTTTTTTTCTCCTGGTGACTCTTCAACATTTGGAGAGATCAAAACACAGATGGCATGCCCATAGAGAGGGGAGACAAATAAGGCGACGTGTTGGGCTCGATATACACTTTTCTTTTCCACCCTCACCAAAACTTTCACATGTAAGCAAAGCACTGAGGAAAAAGATGCCTTCCTGATGGGGCTCAGCAAACATAAACTGCTGGCTTCCTCGGTTATATTAATAAAAACTGACTCACTGGTTGGTGATCCCTGTCAGGGAATGGATGTGATCACGTCAAAACCGTATAGATTGGGGAAAGGCTATTTTTTTAATTATATCCCAACAAACTTAATTATATCCCAACAAACTATTGACAATCTCTTTTCATTACTGACAGATCATATAAAATTCAGAGACTGTATTCCTTCACATCGGAGGAAAATTGAACACTGAATATGATTTTATTGCTTCTTTCATATGTCTTTATCGGCTAACTTAACCTGGATCTAGTCTCTTAAAGTGTTTTAAGTGTAAATAATGAAATCAGTTTGAATTTTCTGTTAAAAATTTAATAATTATCACTGAAGTAAAGGTTAAAAATATATTTAAAACCAGTTAAGATCAGCATCAGAGTAAGAGAAAGTATATAATGACAGTTCTAATGAAGAGCAGCAATTAAATCTCTACTTAGACTTACGTGGAGAGTAAAATGTTCTGCAATACTGATACGGTTCCATTCCCTCAACTGCAGAGGGGTTAGCTCTTCACACTGCAGGTCTCTGGTTAGACTGGTGGATGCTGTTTCAAGAATAGCACAGTGTCTCCGACAACGTGGGATGGTGTTCACCTACTACTTGATTTTGAACATGTACATAATGATCTTCCTAGGCTCTATCAAAACCAGTACAGACTAAAGTGTGTATCGGTTTCTATCCAAGGGTGCACAGGGACCAACTGCAGTTTCTGAGGTCTGAAACACGGCCGTCACTGACTTAGACTTAGCAAGATCCTTCTTCTGAACGCCTGATTCTCTGCCTCTTTCTAAGGGCAAACGCCATTGACCCTTGAACAATTCAGGGGGTGAGGGCACCAACCCCCGTGCAGTCGAAAAGCCACATATAATTTTTTTTCTTTTTTTTATTAGTTTCAGGTGCACAAAACAATGTAATAGTTAGACATGTATCACTGATATCCCTCACACTGTGTCAACCCTTCTCCCATCCACTATCCCTCTGACATCGCATACAGCCGTTACAGTTTCACTGTCTCTATTCCTAAGGCTGTACTCTGCTTCTTGTAACTACACACACACACACACACACACACACACACACACACACACACACAAACACCTGTAGTTGACATTCATTATTGTTCAGCTTCCCAAGTGGTTTAAGGTGCCAGACTAAAATCTCTGCTTCTAACCACATATAATTTTGACTCTACAGTAAACCCTTCGCTTCTGCAGATTCAACCAACCCCAGATCAAAAACAGTGTTTTTTGATCTCCAGTTGGAAATCCAGCTGGGAAAACACAGTTGGGAAGGCAAAAATAGTTTTCAATCCAGGATTGGTTGTATCCACAGATAAGAAACCTGCAGATACGAAGTGCCGACTGTATTTATTGAAAAGAATCCATGTGTAAGTGGATCCATGCAGTTCAAACCCATGTTGTTTGAGGGCCAACTGTATTGTGAAAGCACTTGTAAATTGTGAAGCATTCACACGTGGAACTTTTTCTGGTCAATGTCCACTTGTAAAAGTGCTAAGCCAGGCTGCTGGGCTGACTTTGGGGAAATGCATGCCTATGGCGGAGACAATGGGCTCACGAAACATTCCATCTGTTCCTCCATATTTCCTAGCCCCTTTGCAGTCAGGTTAGGCCATGTGGTAGTTCTGACCAGGAAGTTGAGGGCACAAGTGACTTGTGTCACTTTTAGGCCAAAGTGTAGAGGAGCTGGCACGATGTGATTTTCTGGCTGTGTCTTTTCTTATCATGGTGACTGAGTTGCAGATGTTACAGCTACTAGATGGCAAAAACAGCTGCCATCAGGCTGGATCCCTGAGTGATTGTGTGGGGTACAACACCACCACCAACTCGTGATGGATATGTACAGTGAACAAGAAACGAATTTGTGTGTTAAGCCACTGGAAGATGGGATTATTTGTTCCTGCAACGCATCTATCCTATCCTCAATAAAGTGATGTTCAAAGTCCAAAAATCTTGAAATTTTCACCTAACCAGCATCACAACACTCAAGATGCCTTTCCTTTTTGCAATTTCCTCCTACACTGATAGATGAGAAGAAGGGCAACATGTAGGAAAAGGCTCCATCATGGCCCCCTGGCAACCTAGCACAGGTCCACACAGGCGCCAAGGTGAAGTTCATCTGCAGTCTGTGAATTGGTGGGATGCCCTACAATCCTCCTGAACTAAAGAGAGATAGGAGCCTTGTGGGAGTTGCCAGGTGGCAGTCATCTACCTCTCCTCCCTCCCCCCCCCACCCCCGCTTGGTAGTTGATGGTGACAAGACCGTTTCCCATCCATCTCCCTCATCCCAGTTGAGCACAGGAGCCACCTCATGGCCCCGCCCCAAAGGCAACAGCTGCAAGTTTCTGTGTCTGTTGAACTACTTGCCTGTAATTTAGAGATGGCTGTGCTAGGAAAGAGTGACCCCACCGGCAGTACCACCTGTCATCTGGCCCCTGCAGTTCAGTGTCATCCTATGTGGGAAAGTACAGAGGCAGGGAGCTGAGGCTATGCTTGCGTTGCTTTCACTGCCTAAGTCATAAATGTCTGAATCCATTTGGACTCCTTGTGTCCTTAGTGGCCAAATGGAAGTGTGGCAATGCTACATAGTAGCTGTCCTATTAGCCACAACATTGCTGCTCGGAAACCTCGTGACCACTTGACAAAATAAAAGGTGGCCTTTATGATAACGATTTGTTGCTCAATTTCACACAACTTGGTGCCTTGACATCTCTTTCCTGCTTGAAAGAATGAAATGGGACTCCAAGCAGAACTATGAAACAGCTTTCTGATTTGAAGTTGGAGAGCAAATGTGTCACGATGATTTCCCATCACTTTAACCTCTTCAACACTTTAATAAAGTTAGCATCAGGTTTACCAAACTTAGAAGACTCCACCAACCCAGGCTCAGCTTCAAATATCTAGTGGCAACACAATGTGATAGAGTCTGAAGTATGCTGAGGAGTGGCCACTGACTTTGGTGAAACCCCTAAGAGAAGGTCAATATACTATCTACCGTGTTTCCCCGAAAATAAGACCCAGCCAAACAATAAGACCTGGTGTTACGGTATGGTATGATATGTTATGTTATGTTACGTTACGTTATGTTATATTATACCTGGTCTTATAGTAAAGTAAGACCGGATCTTATATTAATTTTTCTTCCAAAAGACGCATTAGAGCTGATTGTCTGGCTAGGTCTTATTTTCGGGGAAACACAGTAACATGCAAGTGGCAATTTGTGGCATTTTGTATTTTTGCCATCCCGATGAACCAAAAACATGCATCATAAAGATGAATAATGTCTTTCAAATTAAATAATCAACAGTGATGCTAACACTATGTTTGCTGAATATAACATGAATGGTACACAAATCTGCTTACTAACTACTAAGCATCAGGAATTGTGTGAGAAAGAGGATTCACAAAGATAAATAGGATTCCATCTTTAGACATAAACCAAAAGGTCTCCGAGTTGGGCAGTGTTTCTGACTCAGTGAGGTCTAGAAATATGCCCTGGCTTATGAGTCTTTGGATGTGAGGAGATTTATAGGTAACTTTGTGACTGGTAAACTTATTGTACTTATGAAAGTGGTACAACCACACACAGCATTCTCTGTTGGCAATTATGCAACATAGCCATGCTCTATCGTACCACAGAGAATGGTAGTATAGTTTTACTTCTCTCAAGTTTACAAACATACTATTGGAGTCAAAATCAACATGACATATTTTGATTGTTGTAAAGGAGAGATTTTTTTCTCAGAAACAGAAAGGGAAAAAAACACCTCACGTTATTTCTGGAAGAGAGACATAATTTCCTTATAGGACTTGGAAATATGTTGCTCTAAAGATGATTCTGGGCAAAGAACGGTGAGTAGCAATCTGTGCTTTCAACGAAAATGATGGTGATGGAAGAAATGGTGTAGGCTGGTAAAAACCACAGTGTCCATTGATCAAGCACTCAAATACTCATGCTTTTCTGAAGAAAATGACCTAGTGTTCTAAGCAGAAACTGTTAGAACAAATTAAAAAGGAACAGTAAAGTGCCATCCTTCTTAGTATTCTCTCAACCATAAATGCTTATCTAGGCCTTTCTCCGTGCCAGGCATGATGCTGGGCAGAAAGGGTACGAAGATGAATAGAATACATGTTTCGTCAATCAGTGCCTTGGTGCTCTTAACGCCTCGAAGCTCCATCTCCTCGGTGCTTCCTTGGTTCCCACAGTAATCAGAAGTGCTCAGTTAAAGGTTCTAGGCTTTGACATCCACTGAAATAATCATTGATTTAGGCAAGGAGTCTCAACGGGTAGCAAAACCATCGGGTCCAAGTTTGGTAGGGAACAAGAGCCACACAGTTCTCACAGTACTACCCCCCAGGTTACTTATTAATTACAAAACAGAAAAGGAGAAATTTCTCCAATGGAGAAATCCAGTGGGTCCCAGTTTAGCCAAGGGAATAAACTCAGTACCACCAATAATGGGACATACATTATGTGGCTTCTAATATGATGCAACAGGAAGGACAAAATATTGCCTACAAGGTACTCTTGCAAAATTAACCTGAATCTAATCATAAGGAAGCAAGCAGACAAATACAGGTTGTGGAACATTGTACCAAATAGCTGGCCTGTACGTTTTCAACAACGCACTGCAGTGTTACAGAAGACAAAAAAAGTGGGAAACTATTCTAGATTAAAGAAGACTAAAGCAACAGACCAACTAAAGTCAATGTATGATCCTTGGTCAAAGCAAACCACTGTACAGATAATTATTTGAACTACTGGTAAAATCTAAATAAGGACTGCGGGGGTGTCCGGTTAGCTCAGTCAGTTAGAGTGTGGTGCTGATAACACCAAGGTTGCTGGTTCAATCCCCGCATGGGCCACTGTGAGCTGCACACTCCTTAAAAATAAAATTTGAAAAATTAAAAATTAAATAAGTAAATAAATAAATAAGGACTCTGTATCAAATTGCGTTCTTGTGTTAGCGTCAAATTCCTTGGTACTTGCTGGTTTTGTGATTATGTAGGGATAATTCCTTGTTCTTAGATAATACTGACATACTTAGAGGTAAAATAACATGATGTCGGCAACTTACTTTCATATGGTTCTGGGGGAAAAAAAGTGTGTATGTACATACGTATATATGACAGGAGATAAAACAAAAATGGCAAAATGTTCACAATTGGTAAATTTAGATAAAAAGTATCTAAGTGTGCATTGCACTAGTCTCACAATTCTCCTGTTGAATTGGAAACTTTTCATTTAAAAAAAAGTGGGGAGAAAAGAGAAAACCAGCAGCTGGCTGAGGTCGGGTTACAGTTGGGTCACAAAAAATAGAAATGCTAAGGGGCCACTTGGATGAAACCCCTGACAGGTGGGCCTCCTCTGGATGATGGGACAGTCCTGGAAGTGCATGCCTAATTTACAATGTTTCAAGGTGCTTCAACTGCCACACTCAAAGTGAGTCATCTGTTTCACCTTACCTAAAGACTTGACACAAGTATACCTCAGAGAAGGGACAGCTTCTCACTTGTTATTTAGGCCAATGAAAACCACTACACATTCCACAACTAAAGTGGTGTGAAATGCTCAGTAACCAACTTGGGAGACAGTTGGGACCGTGTGGGTGAGCGTGCCTACATCCTTGAATGTGGCTGCAACCAAACCCTGGCTCCAGTGGGAACCTAAACATTAGACTTTTAAATTTTTGTTTTGAATTATGAATTCTCTGCTGAAGACTCAACAGCGAATGCCTTAAAATTCTGGCAGAAGTCCACATATGAATGAATTCATTACATGTTTTAAAGGAAAGTCATGAATTCTTTGTAAATAATCTTTCGGTAGCTTAAAAAAAATAAAAAAGATGTTATATGTACATAAAGAAAGGACAATTCAAGGTCCAACCTTCCATCCTCTCTCACTGCCCTTTTTTTTTTTTGCCCCCGCCCCCCTCACCCATAAACCCCCATCACTCTGCTTTTATAAAGCCCTTTGCACCTGCAGAAGACACTGAGCTATTTCCACCCCAGAGTTCCCATTTCCTCCACCGTCTCTACCACATTCTGCTCAAGTGTCTCTTGTTCAGGTCATCTGGTTTCCTCATCATTACCAATCAACCTTTCCAATTGTGTCTACATAATGCAAAATCAGATTAATATTACAAAGTGATTATTTTTCTTTATAGACTGTCTAGTACTTACACTAAAACAAAATGCCTTTATAACAGTGATGGTGGGGCTAACACCAAGCAACACAAAATTAATCAAGTGAAACAAAATAAAGTTTCTGTTGATCTACAGCTCGAAATTAATATTCCTGATAAAAATTGAGGGGAATCAAATTGACTCTTCCCTCATCTCTTATTGTTCAATAATGGTGTAAAGTAAATAGGCAAATATTTACTATGGGGAAAATTTTTGAAATTGGACAGTCAGCCTTCATTCCTGCGTACTCCAGAGATTCTGAGCATCGTTTCCATTCATCCACGCTCAAATTCGACTCTATATGGCCTAATGTATGACTTTAGCATTATTTAAATTAATAACCTGTGGAATTTTCATATTATAACTTTTATTTAACATTGTGAAACATATTTCAGATATCAAAATATCTGATATCAGTGTAGTACTGGAACATACCCTTTTAATCAATATAAGTAAAAATATATTTTGACAACCCAATACACTTCCTGATTTTTCTAAATATATAAATATAGAATAACATTTCAAAATATTCAGAATATATGACTAAATGCTTGCGTGTCCATCAAGACTTGGGGGCATTATATGGGACAGCCTTCACACGAAATACTCAGAACTAGGCATCTCAAGGTTCAACTCACACATTTTTCCTTTGCTGTTTCCAGTCTGTTAAACGTGCACCTAACTATTCTTCTAAGATTAGCTCTTCAAAAGCTAGCAGGTATGAGTGAACACTCTGCACACAGTCCCCTAGCTGCATCTATGTCTTCTGGTGGTTAAGGAGAATGTCACTGCTGGCCTGTGGTCCTGTCCCCACGTAGGACTTGTACGATGATGCAGAGCCCAGACTGGATTTGTGCAGAGGAGCTGGAGGAGTCGATCAATATGGACTCACGTCTTAGTTGAGGAAGGAAGCATAACCTGAGCTGGACCTTGTTGCACAGGAGTCCACAGAGAATCCAGGTGAGAAAAACTATGTAAAAGGAGGGACAGAAAGAATACAGCATAGGGTGTCTGCACAGAATTGAGGCAACCCCAGTTTGATGAGAGTTAAGAAAAATACCTGCTGCAGGTGCCAATAATATGAAAGCCATAAGGGAAAGCAGAGGAGTGGCCACAATGATGGGCTCAAAGGATGGGACCACAGGCAAACTGTAAGTAAGAAATGAGCTTGAGATCTATCGTGTTTCCCCGAAAATAAGACCTAGCCGGACAATCAGCTCTAATGCATCTTTTGGAGCAAAAATTAATATCAAAACAGGTCTAAATTTACTACTATAATATAAGACCAGGTCTAACATAATATAATATAATATAATATAATATAATATAATATAATATAATATAATATAATATAATATAATATAATATAATATAATATAATATAATATATAACTAATATAATATGATATAATACGATATGATATGATGTAATGTAATATAATACCAGGTCTTATATTAATTTTTGCTCCAAAAGATGCATTAGAGCTGATTGTCTGGCTAGGTCTTATTTTCAGGGGAACACAGTATGTTAATAAATACTAGATTAACAGTGGTAGTAACTTAGAGAACTAAATATGACCTTGCTTTGATGTGGCCATTACACAATACATATTAATTACTTGTTTTCATTCTTTCTCTTCACTAAGAAAAAGGCCACACTGAGTGCAAGAACAGTGGAAGATCTGAAGCATCCTTTACCCATTCAAGAAACTATTTCATTTGAAAATTCATTTGGAACTCTTTTGATAGTTTTGCATCAGAGATCTGAGAGTGTGTGGCGTAGAAAGCAACGTTATATAAAAATCAGAAGACAGGTTATGGATGCCAGCTGTGCTCCTCCGGATGTGCAAAATGACTTGTTACTGGATTTAAGACAGAAAAAATAAGCAAATGAAATTTTTTAATCTTTCCATTTCAGTGATAAATGGTGAGACTGTTAGACATTTGGACTCATTTCGAACAACAACAACAAAAAATGATATTTGGATGCCAAGTGTCTCACTCAAATAGATTTTCATGAAACAGTAAAATGACAGGGCCTAAATGTCAATACCACCAAAGCCCCAGGAAGCTGGAAAGAAAAACACCCAGTAGGGAAAATTTGCTCTCTGTGGTCAGACACAGCAGCCGTGATTCCCAGCAATTCTATGCTCAGCTTTTCTTGAAATAACAAATTCTCCAAAGAGAGAAGGCGTGTGTGCTCTGCTGTCGTGGTGATGGGAAAAACCTTGGCCAGAAGCAATGGGAACTGACTGGGCAGATGGGCAGACCCCAGCCCTGGGAACAAAGTCAACACTGTGCTTCATGTCTGAGGGAGGCTCATCTGTGCATCCTCAGAAAAAAGACTGACGAGGGGATGCACGGCCACAGTTAGAGGTCCACTAGCAAAAGGGTAGCTAGTGTCAAAAACACCCATCCTGAGACCAAACCTTCCTTTATATAAGCTTCCCAGACCCCCGTTTCCTTTTGGCATTTGAACTATTCAGACAGAATTTTTTTTCGTGGTGATGAGGAAACAGGGTAGGGAGGACAGGCTGGATATGGCAGAGTTGCTATTCCAGGCTTTTACTCTGGGAAAAACCTCAAAAGCTGAAAGTGATGTCAGGCCCACAGTAACCAAATTCAGCCTTGCCTCCAGGCTTATCCATGTAACCAGGACTTCAAGGGATGGCCTTTTCTTAAATATTTCCAAGTTTGGAGAATTCACACCATTCCCATGTTCACGTCTTCCAACGGTCAAGAAATTCCTTATGACATATGATTAAAATGCAGTTTCTTCACTGGATTGACTCATAAATCTAATTTAACGTAGTCAAAAACAATTGAAAAGTTAGACCACTGAATTGTTTCTTCTCTTGTTATTATTGCTTTCTTTTTTTCACTACCAACAATTCTAATTCCGGACCACAGAGCAATTTGTATAATTCAACCTTCTTTATTTTTAACCCTTTATACAGTTATTCATCCTGGAAAGACAAATGCATGACAGTTTATTAGAAGAAAGAATTAACACAAGCATCGTAAATCTAGAGTATAAACATCTATTGTGTCGATAGCGTAGAGTGATTCTCAACGTGGTTTAGAAGCCACCGAAGGTCTCTGAGACGCTTTCAGGGGGTCTATGAAGTCAAACTATCTTTATAATAGTATTCTGATGTTATTAGTCTTTCTCACTCTCATCTTCCACAGTTGTACAATGCAGTTTTCCAGAGGCTAAATGCTGCGAGATGACATCATCATTCTGTTGCTAATGATATCTATTTTTGTACATTAAAAATTCCTCCTTGTATTTTATAAATTTCCTCATTTATTGGCAATACAATGAACAATGACAGATACAATCCACATAAACAAAAGCTTTTGGGAGTCCTCAATAACTTTTAAGAATATAAAGGGGTTTTGAAACCAAAATTTTGTAAGGGGTAAGAGTATTATTAAGACAGCCTTTTCATTCAGAATCTGACTAAGTAATAACTTTGCAGCATGGTGTAACACAAGCAGCTGGGTATTTAAAACTTTAAAAAAAAGAAAAAGACATAAACATCCTCAAGCTTTGTTCTTTAAGTAGTAGAATTCAAGTTATCTCTACCTTTTATCAGTAGCCTGGCCTTTTCTTTCCCTGGAAATGTATCTGCTGATTCTCCGCTTGGGAAGAAGGCATTCATCTTAATTTAAGGCATTCATCTTAATCCACTATTACTCCCTTCTGGTTTTGCAAATAAATCTTTTTTTCTGAAATCCCATCAATGCAATCACTCACTGAGGCTCTTAACCGCATAGCTCCTTGCCTATTCCTTAACTTCTCCCCATTGCTGTGATTACCTTTACTTCTTAACTCATTTTTAATTATTATTTACAACTTATCTACTCTCTGTAAAATCTGAAGCGATCTATCACAAAAGGTACATGTTACTGCCTTTCCCATAATGTCCTCCCCATAGTTCTCTGCCTGGCAAACTGAAAGATTCCCATGTCCAGCCTTATGCTTTGTTTGGTCAGCATCTTCTCCCTCCATAGATGGTGGGTCTGGGCTCCACAGAATACAGCCTCTGTTGGAACTGTAATTTTTTGTTTACAAGGTTTCAACCCACCAAGATTGTGATATTTATCATTTTTTTCCTTCCCTGATAACTAGCACAGAAAAGATGTTTGATGACTAAATCAATTAATGCATATAAGGCTGCTAAGTTTAGAACTTAAAAATTTGAGAGAGAAAAAGGGAAGCAAATGAGAGAAAAAGGGAAGCAACAAAGCTACAATACATTATGTACAGTACATTATACCTGATTCTAACCTTCCTGGAGGCTAAGGGAGAAAAGAAAATAGAGAATTGACTTCATTTGTTCCCCTCCACCACCTAGCAGACTAGATGTTTATTAAATACTCCTTATCAAATAATGTCTCCCCTCAAGGGGCGAAGTTTGAGTTTTCTGTTCAGTGACATACTGGATGTCACTCACAGTGCACCTCAAGGCAGGTGAGACTTCTAAAGGAACCTCCATCACCCATTCCTAAAGACAGAATTGAGCTTTAGACTTCCCATATTGCAACCTCTGTCTTTCCCTTCAGGATGAATTTAATGGCACACACACACAAAAAATAAAGTTGCTTCACCAAGGAAAATGAGAGAAACTCAAGGGAACTCAGGTTGACAGGAAATTCAAGCTTGGATAAGAGGGGTACACAGTGACGGGGATTAAAAATTGGAGTTGAAAAATAAGAAATTTCACTCAATTTATTTTACTTTTTTGAATGAAAATTGTTCTCAGTTCCTTTTCCTGTTCTACATTATTAAGCAATCTTTTGTTACATAGTAATATTTAAGTAAAATTTGTCTTTTCAAGCCTTACAATATAAATTCTACTAGCCCCTCACCTTGTATGTTGATAAGTAGGGTAAAAAGATAATCTCTCACTCTTCAAAATGGCTGCCACAAGCAAAAATACTTACTTTTTTATTTTCTTCCAGGAATATATCAAGCACTTATGAAAAACATGTTCTACCCAGTTATTTCAAATCATGATCTGTTTCCCTAAACGTGTATATCTTTTCAACTCAAACACAAAAGTGACCCCCAAATCCCAATTTCCACTCACCACTCCCGCTCATTAAAATTCTTGGGGGTGAGGAGAAAGTAATAAAAAGATACATTGAAAGCTTTAATTCACAAATATAAAAGTATGTTCTGACAGCAGAGGAGAGAACAACATTTTCCAATTTAGTGACTTTCTCTCTCACCCATATCTTTTTAATATGAGAAAAGGAAAACTCAAGTCATAATATACGATGAGAACCTTTTCTGCTGATTAACTTTACACAAATAGCTTTGCGCAAGGTGTTTATCTGGGTAAATATTAACATACCCTTATCATCATTTACTGCCTCACTGATGAATTATATATATTCCTTCCACACACTTCCCAGAAACCCCTGGGGAAAACAGAAGGAACATGTTCACTAGCAAGCACCTACTGTATGCTAAGAACTCAACACATATTATCATGTAAGCTCCCTAAACATCTGGGAGGTATGCATCACCATCTGTGGTCCATAGATGAGGAAACTGATGCTCATAAACGTTAGATAACTTGCTCAAGATCATACAGAGCAGTGAAGGGAAACCAGTATTCAGTTCCAGGTCTGTCTGATTCCAAGACTCGTGCTGGTTCCTCTACATTAGGCTGTCTCCTGGAAGCAATCTCTTCATATTGAGAATCTTCCCCCAAACGAAACGTGTCACCTGACCGCAGCTGACCAGAAATACTAATTATAAAAAAACTTCCAAGAATTTTCCTCCTGGTTTCCCCATGATTTTTAACAAGTTTTCTTAAACAGAATGATATAACAATAAATATTTTTTCTTTACAAAGGAATTTAGAGAATAAAACCTATCACTTTTATTTTGTGTATCAACTGTGTTGCAATTTATATAAGCAAAAGCTTAGCCACCTAGATTTTTATAGCTAGGTTAGAAGGAATGGAAAGGGCTTCAGGAACTAACATGCATGTGAGACTAGGCAGTACCAAAGACCCCAAGAGCACATGTGATTTCCTGTGGGGGACGGTGAGGGAAGGTGCCCACCGATTGGGTGTCTCTAAGAGTCCAGCCCTTTCTTGGGGAGCTGCCTGCCCACCCACCACCCACTGGGCTGTGCGGGAAGTGGGGGGGAGGAATGGGAGGTATTCTGTGGCAATGATCTGCATGCAGGGTCTCAGCTGACACTAATGGCCTCTCCAGATCACAAAAGGCTAGCTAATGCTTAGCGTATCTGACTTTTATAATATGTGCACAATACTGTATGTGTTGTGTTTAAAATATGCATTAAAAAAAAAGAGTAGAAGGAAATACATCAAAAGGGTAATGAAATTTATACCTGGACAAAAGGATTACCAATTGTGAATTCCTTCTGTATTTTCTAATTTTCTAAAATCAGGCAATGTTATTTTTATATAAGAAATAAATGTCTACATAGCTGTATGTAGTATATCATTTTAAATATCTCCATTTTCAAATGTAAAAAAAAGTCGTACCTAGAGGTGAGCAGCTTGACTATCCAGAACGGTTGTTTTCTGCTGCTCCCAGAAAACTGAAGCAATGTTGAGGTTTTCACTACTACAGACACAAACCACTTTGGGTGTGTTTGCCCGTAGTGCCTGTTCTTAGTGGGCATCCAATGGTCAGAAGATCTATTTCAACCTTTTGTGACAGGACTTTTCTTTTAACTGGGGTCTCTTTCCTATTTCATCACCAATTTTCAAATGTCTAAAATACATCCAGTCAGTTTATCAGTTTCCTCCGTCTATTGTGCTGAAACTTAATAAATTGCCCCACTTTTTTTCAGCAGGAAGGGCACACTGCCCAGTTCATTAATTCAAGTAACATCACCCGCGTGCCTCCGACAACACAAACTACTCTGACTTCACAAAATACATATTCCCCAATTCTGATTTATGGCCAAAATCCAGCAGCCCTCATGTGGGGCACTTCTTTGAGTGGTCAAGGCAATTACTAATGCTTAAACACAAGAATATTGGACCACAGAGTGCCATTAAATGGACTTCTGACCCTCAAGATCTATGTGTGCTTCACTTCTCCGCATGGATCCCGATGCTCCCAGCATGCTGCCCCAAACAAGAGATTACATTTCAGGCGAATTGCTTTGCAATCATGGAGACAGTGTTTTGAAAATGAAGGAAGAATACGAATGTTTAGAAACTACTCAGGAGATTTCTACCGGTGGGTAGTTTATAAATTCAAAACCAAGAATATAGCTTCTACGGATGCAGCTTGCCCAATTTTGAAAAACTGTATCTTTGTCATTATTTGTGGTACTGTTTACCAAATTTTAGCGCTCTCTCTCTCTCTCTCTCTCTCTCTCTCTCTCTCTCTCTCTCACACACACACACACACACACAAAGCTAGGATTACGCATAGCTAAAGGATGTGAAACTACTTGGGATGAAAAAGGGGATGAAACGCAGCTCACAGAGGCCTCTGAGCACAGGCTATTCTGAGTCCAGTAAGATGCCACTAAACATTGTTGAGAAGAGAGATGACAGAATCCTTCCTGTGCTTCAAAAGGAAAAAATATGTAGAAATGATTCATTCATGTGTTCTTTCTTTATCCCCTGAGTGATAGTTTTTATATGACTACAAGGAGTATTTCATATTTACCTGTGCATCTACTATGTACTTTTTTTTCCCTGAGCAACTAAGAACTATAATAAGAAGTGACCACATTTTATAATTATTAATTATATTATATGTATTATATTGTGTAAATTATATAATTAATTATGTATCTTTTATAATTAAAATATCATATCTGAGAAGTACTTAAATAGGATGATGTCATAGGTCCTAAAACTCTTCTCAGGATAATGATCTAGAATTGAAATCCCAGGGGAGCTGGATTTTTCTACCAAAGTGATATAATAAGGATTTTCACCTGTAACAAAGCATTCCAACTTCTGGGTCAAGCCTGATTCTTTGGTTTTGATTTGAGCCTGGCAAGTGCACAGACCAATAACATTCACATTGTGGGTGGGAGGGAGCAGGGTTACCATCTGGTGTTCTCTCCGTGAAGCACCAGGGACCCCAACACTTACCACTGGCATCTGGAGAGCAGCCAGGCACCATTATAATGGGGCCTGAGGAGACATCCCAGTTACCCGTGGATGTCTGCCAGATGGAGAGATATGTATTATGGTCTTGATGCTTCCAAAGGTTTTGGCAATAATGCAAACATTCTTAGGAAGAAGTATTTTCCCAATCACCTGTAAAGAGATTCATTATATGGGACTGTGTACAGGAGAAACAGCTACCCCAAGGAAAACCTGCCCCAGCCAACAGGTTCTGCTTAGGCAACTGGAGGGAGGGCTGGGTGCATGGAGGGGGACCGAGTGAGCAGAATGAGGATGGCCAGAAGGAGAAAGAAAACTCATTTCATCCTCACAAACCCTAGAAGGCATGCCCTAGAGTTTCTATTTTATGATCATCTCTTTGTTATTTAGACCGGAGGACACTGTTTATCTATTTCGAACTAGTAGCCACGTCCTAGCACTACGCCTAGAACAGAGTGAGATGTCCAGTAAATGTGTTCTGAGGAGTGAGCTGCCAGGCAGGAGTGTCCCTACTCCATGGCCTTGAGCACATTTCTCTGACCTTAAGCATACCCGTCACACATATTAAAATTATGCATATGAGGCTATCCACCCCTCCCATTAGGCAGGAACCTCCCTAAGGAAAGGTGTTTGCTTATTCCTAGTGTAACACCTGGCATTTAGAAAGCATACAATTCTTGAGCCTCAGGAGGCTTAAATAACTTACATGCAGTTAAATAGCTAATTAACAAAAGGGTTAGGCTTCAGCTAAGTCTGTCTCCATTGAAAACCTATGCTTTTTCTATGTATCTCACTGTAGAAACGTATCATACCACATGGTTTGGTCTGAACCTGGCCTTGTGAAAGGATTAAAATGTCTCAGGTGAGCCACTATGCTCCAGCCTTGTAAGACAGAAAATCTGTTTACAGTTGACCCTTGAACAACATGGATTTAAACTGCATGGGTGCACTTACAGGTGAATTTTTTTCAATAAATACAGTGAATGTATTTTCCTTATGATTTTTTAAATAACATGTTCTTTTCTCTACTTAATTATAAGAATGCAGTATATAATACACATAACATATAAAATCTGTATTAATCTATTGTGTTATCAGTAAGGACGACAGTTAGTGCGCTATTGGTACAGTCGGCCCTCCACATCTGTGGATTCCCAACTGCAGAGTCCCAACAATTGGTTGAATCCATGGATGCAAGACCCATGGATACGAAGGGCGAACGCTAGTTAAATTTCTGGGGAGACAAAAGTCCTAGTTGGATTTTCGAGTGCACAGGGGATCAGAGCCCATCCCCCCGTGAGTTCAAGGGTCGACAGTAATTATTTACTATGAGAGTTTCAATTACTTACTGCCTAGTCAAAATGCAGTCATTATAACATAATGTAAACACATGCAAAAGCATATACATCCCAAATGTTGAGTCCAAATCATCGTTTTCCAAAATACAGATAGATTTTTACTTACTAATAGTCTTAAATTTCTGTTTGAAGGGGACAAGCTTAGTGGACATAGAAAGTGTTAGAGAAATCCAAAGCAAAATTATTGAAAGGTCAATTCCTATTTTATGTGTAATCTAGCTCTCATTAGGAAATACTGTAAATCTCTTATTCAAATCTATTCTCTTAAAACCCCTAGCCATGTTCTTACTTAAATAGCAACAGAGAGGAATAAATCTTTAAAAGCTAATTATTTTTAAACTGCAGTTCCTCACTTGGCCTATGGGCTTTATCCTTTTGCCAAAAGACCAATTTTTTCTTTTAACTGAAAACAAACAAACAAACAAAAATCTTGTGCACTAACTAGGCTTAAACTTTCTTTCTAAACTCTTAAATTGAGAAATTTTTAAGCACTTATGCAATGTATTTCATTCTAGTGGACTCCAAAAATTAACATCGTACCTAAAAATATCCTAATACAAAGAAATTTATACTATATTCAAATATTAAAAATTACATGTAAAAACATCAAAAAAGGAATTCTATTTTGAGTACTGCTTTATCCTTTTGACCTTAGAGTTTTACAGAATGGGGAACTTTCTATAATTTTATAGAAAATATTATCACTGTTGGGCAAGAATTCTGAACAGCTGAGCTCTAACCATAGTCTGGAAGGAATTTAGCATGAAGACAAGTTAAAATGAGAGATAGGATTGTTTTTCCCATCACTGATAAATTAACAAGTTTAATTGTTCCGGTGTATAAAACACATCTTTATCATATTTTCCTGGTATTCTTAAAAAGCTTTGGGAAGGTTTTAGGAAAGAGTTCTAAAGCAAGACATACAGTGAAGTTGTTTGGTTGGCTAGTTGGTTAGTAGTTGGTTGGTTGACTAGGTAATTGGTAATTAGACAAACAAATTTTAAACATCTATCTTGGATTCCTGAACCAATAAAATGGATTTCTGACTAGCGGATTAGAGAATCAAGTTTTTAAAGACTCCTTAACTCCATTTCAAGGCATTCTATGAAAAGCACTGAGACTTTTTGAAGGTATCAGAAGTTAGTAAGGAAAATGCCCTGAAAAGATCATTAAGAAATTCTCCAAAGGTTGTAACTACCTTGTTATAGATCCCAACTACCCTGATGGGTATTCCAGGAATGTCTGCCAGAGGCATCAATTTGAGAAGGCAAAATGTCTTAACTACCTCCTTACAGGGAGGATCAGATTCTAAATACTGAGACTTAAAATGTCTGCCCTCACCTACTCTTGGAGAGATGCTGAAAAGATTAGGAGTAAAATGACTCTATTGTATAAATGTACCACAGTTTCTTTAACCAATCATTTATCGATGGGCATTTCGGTTGTTTCCATGTCTTGGCTATTGTGAATAGTGCTACAATAAACATAGGGGTGCATAAATTTTTTTCCAATTAGTGGTTTGGATTTCTCTGGATAGATACGAAGGAGTGGAATTGCTGGAGATATATATTCATTCATTCACAGGCTGTGGAGTGCAGCGCAGGGAATGGGGTCAGTGGAACTGTGGCAGCTATGTGTGAGGTCGGAGGGGTGGTAGATTGGGGCAGGGGGGTTGTCACTTTGTGAGGGGTATAAATGTGCAACTATTACATTGTTTTGCATATCTGAAACTAATAATAATAATAATAATGTTTTTTTAAATGACTCTAAAAGCTTCAGAAGAGGACAGCCAACCCTGTGGCTATTCACACAGTACTCGACTGACAGTGCCTGCAAAACAACCTCATTCCCAAGGGAAGGTGACCTCCCTGGTCTATTTGCTCCTTTGTTACTACTGATCAAGCAAGAGGAAAGAGGTCCTTCCATGGTCCCCTGGTTTCTTCCACATTGGCCCATTTTACCTGGACAGCTTACCTGTTCTTTAATTAGAAGGCAGAGCTAATAGAACAAAGATGTTTTGATTTAAATTTTCTACTTATGTACCCATGATGACATTCTAATTGGTCTTGTCTTTTGCCTGTAAATTGAAAAATTATACAAACTGCTATTGGGAGTTTCACTATAATCGTCCAAAAATAAAAGGTTAAATCCAGAAGATAAAAAGAAAATCCTCAATAAAATTATTTATGAAAGAAAGCAAAGAAACTGATTTGGCCACCTCACGGTCAATTTCCTCAGGTTGAAAATGTAAAGTAGAAAGAGATGAGATTGAGTTTTGTGACATTTAAATGGGAAAAGTATTTTCATTCTCATTTTGAAAGGATAAAGTCACTACTTAATTCTTTGTTGTTCAAAGGTAAAAGTTTTTCATCATCAAGATTTCCTCCTCAAATATATGTTTCATGCAAAATGAAACAAAAATGTTCAATGCCTATCTGTTGGTTTTGATTCAAAACAACAGTCACAACAACAAACTTGCTAATAATCTTCTAATGAAACCAAAATAATTCCATGTGGGCATACTTCATACAGAGTACATTCACTTGGTCCTCACATTCCTTAAAAAGCTTTTGCCACCTTCATAAATGACTTTCCAAAACACAGGGCAAGCAAACAGCATTGTAAAGAGGCTGGGTCAAAGAAAAAACAAATTTGGTTATTAATATTCCCTCTCCTGCTGGTTTGCCTAACACAGGATTGGCTCTTTCCTTATCCCAACATAGAGGAACAATGGGACTCTACAAATCAAATCTGTCATCCTCCAATCACAGGAGCCATTGCAAGGAAGCAGGGTGTCAGATGGAAGATCAAACACCCAGAGACTGTGACATGTGTAACAGATAATTCCAATTAAATGTAAAATAATAATAATAATAATAATAATAATAATAATAATGTTAGTAAACTGACAGGAAGGAGGAGAACAACCATTTCTTCAGCAACAGCTGCGCAGACTAATTCTTTTTTAAATCATTCATATACTTTTAAAAACGGGCATTGCCAACTGCTATCTTCATACTGGCAAATTCAAGAAATTCAAGACATGTAAACAAGAATAGATTTGCCCTTAAATCTCAAGGTCAAATGTAGCATCTGTTGTTTCAGTGAACAAGAAGGGCTTTCTTTTTGCTGGTTAGTTTGTAGTGGGGTCTTTTTTAACAAAAAAATAAACACAAATTTTCTAGGTGTTTCCTCATCACCTTAGGTGGTGCAAAATAGAAAAAGCTGCATAAATAAGAATAAATATGCAGTGTTTTGATATTTGAGTTGCATGGATGAAAGGCTGGCCATGCTGTGATTTTTAAAGCTGACAGGAAAATTCATTTTCATACCAAATCCCCCTCATACCAGTTGGCTATTAAATTATTCAAGGAATTTCTCTGCTTATAAAGATTAATAATATCAATCCAAGCCATTTCTGAAAAGTACCTTCACCTTCTGTGGGAAACAGATGGACAGAGAAAAAACAGCCTATCACATTACAAGCAGACAAAAAGATTTCAGATTACCAGATTAACACAGCAGGTGGGAAAAGAATGATAGTAGAAAGATATGAAATAACTGACAGTAGAATCAAATATTCTTCAGTCATCATTTTGAAAATATACATAGTTTGGAACCCATTATAATTCAATTTTACCTGTTTCATGCTCCCAAACCCAGCTAATTAGCATAAATGTCCATTCCAATTTAACCAAAGACTGAAAATCTCATGAAACCTTATTAAAACACATTGGTATCAGGGGACAAAGGCACCACCTGCTTTAAAGGCTTTTTGTGTTTTGGCAAGACATGTGTTCTAAAACTCTGGGTATATGGGTTGGATCCATAGTGTGTAATTTTTTTTTTTTTTTTGCTTTTATGTTATTTTAAATATCAGCATCCCTTAAGAAGATATTCTTACTCCTACAAAACCTAAATACTTCCTATTTACTAATTCTCTCATAGATGAAGAGACTTCCCAAAAGTTATATTTCAGAAAGGGTCAACATGAAAAGATTACAATGTCATTAAATTCACAGTTGAATTGTATTTATAGATTCACATAAACAGGTAGTTTTACGTTTTGATGAACATATTTTTTTTAATTAGATAGTTACCTAACTTTAATTCTACAAATAATGCAAGAATCATTCTCATTTTAAGTATTTAATTCAGAAAAAGGTCAAGTTCCTCCCCTCACTAATATCACTTCCAACTGGGTAAACCACTGTTGCCATTTAATAAATACGTTCCAGAACTTTTTACAAGTATATATATACATATATATATATATATATATATATATATATATATATATATACATATATATATACATATATATATACACATCATTTTTGAATAATGTGCTTTTTTAATAAAACTGGGATCCTACTGTATTTTCTACATTTCTTTTTTACCACCCCAGATGGCTAAGAAATCATACCAAATTCAACCTAAAAACTTGGTCCTACTTGTATCACACACATATGTACACACATAGGCAGGCATACATGAATACTTCAACACAGGATGGTACGAAAAGCTCTTCTGTCCTCATTTCAGTTCTTAACTATCTAGGGAAGCTTTAAGGCAGATAAAGCAAAAATGTTCTTTTTCCCCAATAAAGCTTTGACGTTGGTATTCATAGTTTTGTTTTGTATTTCATGCAAGAGTCACCAAACTCTGACCAGCTGGGCACATCTGATCCACCACCTGTTTTTGTACAGCCAGTGAGTTAAAAACCATTTGTTTTACATTGTTAAATATTTGGAGGGGAAAAAATATTTAAAAGAATAGCATTTTATGACATGTGAAAGTTATATGAAATTCACATTTCAGTGTCCATAAATACAGTTTGATTGGAACACAGCCAGGCTCATTCCTTGGCCTACGGCTGATTTCCTGCTACAAGGGCAGTAATTGAGTAGTTGCAACAAAGACCTATCTCTACAAGGCCTGAAATATTTACTATCTAGCTCTTTCCAGAAAAAGTTTGCCAACCTCTATTTGAGTACATGAGATTTTTTTCCCTAATATTTCACTTTTAAAACATTTCTTTCTATGCCATGTGGACATTCTTTCAGTGGGTAAAATGTCCAGAAGTATGCTGGATGGCAGGAGTAGAAAATGGTCTCTTAATATAACCCAACAAATAGGTAATTTACCCATGGACAAAGTTCCAGCTTCTCTTTCTGGACCTTCAGAAAACCCTATTAGTCCTAAGAAATTATTTGTAATCAGCTATTGAAGTAAGGGTGCCATGGATTGATTGCGTTGCTCTGAAGTCTAACTCATTCATCTCTCTGCTGAGCACCTACTGTGTTCCAGATCAGTACTGGGCACTGACGATTCCAGAGTCAACAAGATGGACGCATCTGTGCCTTCGGGGAATCGCAGCCCAGGATAGTCATTACAATTTTGCGAAGCTATTAAGGTATATAGATGGGGGACCAAACATGGTCTGAGGGGTGGGGTGGGATTAGAAAAGATGTGAAGTAATTTCAGTAGCATCAGATCGAAAACTCTTAAAAAAGAGTGTATTTGCTACACAAGAAATCAAGTAGCAATAAGAGAAACTGCCCCACCTCACTGTCTCTATGTTCTTACACTCTGTTCTTTCTAAGATATACTTACAGCAAAAGGTGTATTTTAGCCTCTGATTAAGACGGACCTCAATCTAGTTTATGACTAAGGTGAAACTGTGAGTGCTCTGTGCCATCAATAGGTTGTGAGTTTGTTTGTTTGTTTGTTTGTTTAGTACATCTAATCCAACCACTCAACCCAAGATCCCTCCATGGAAAACAGAAATGAGATGACCACACAGGTAGTAATCATCCAATGGCATTTACAAAAACAAAAAGCAAAACGCACCCTCTGCCTCATTCCACAATGTAATCCGAGCAGCCATTGGCGATGACAGCTGGCCATGCCCAAACCGATCTCCACACAGACAACAAAGGCTGCATGTCCAAATAAAAGAAATCAACATTATGGTTTTTAATAGACCTCAATCCCCATACACACAAAATGAGACGGCAAGGACAGGAAGGGGAAAAGCAGATTTCCACAATATTCTGCACTCCTGACAGAAGGAGGAGCTTGGGTGAAGCTCTACTAACTTCAAGGTTCTGCACCTTTAAGGCTTGAATTCTTTTGAGTAACTGAACTATGGGGACATTCAAATTGGGTCAGAGTCCATCACTCTGACAGCTTTCCTTGGTGTCCTATGTTCCTGTTGACTTCCTGGAGAACTAAGCAAGCATAAAAGCCCTCTAGAGAGAAGCAGCAACGGGAATCTAGGACAGAAAGAACAAAATGACTTTATACTTCAGCTACTAAGTCTCCGTCATTTTCACAGAAGTCTGAGGGAGCCCTGTCTAATCACGTTGTATCTAACACTATCTGCACTGGTTTTCTGATTAGAGCCTGAGTTCGTGGGGGTGAGGTGTTCTTGAATTCATCTAATTGATGGTAATTAGATGGGCCACCCTTACCTACACAAAGAACTCAGTCTAAGAGTTAGAGAGGTTTTGTGATTCACCAAAGATAAAAATCATACAAGAAGATAGCAGTTAGCTAAGCTTTTAGAAGCACCAGGCTTTTTAACCTGCAAATATCCAGGTATCACTTAGCTCCAAACTGGAAACATTAACCTACTCTTCAGGACAAGACCAGTTTGTTAAAGGGGAGAACTCAGATTGGCTGGTGCTGTTGCAGGTAGGTCTGGCTCTCTATCTGCAAACAGGGCAGAGACCAGAAAGATGAACACCAAGAAAGGAAAAGACAGGTTGCCCCAAACCAGAGTGACAAGGATAAAGTTACAATGGCTTAATAAACAGAGTCCAAAGGCAAAATGCCTCTACAGACTAGGGGCTCCGCCTAGGGATTACTAAGGGATACCGGACAGTTTAGTGGCCGCCAAGTACTCCATTGCCATAAATCATGAGTTGTGACTGATGAAAATTATTTAACAAGTAAAACTTAGGGATGCCCAATGAAACATAAATTTCGGATAAACTAATTTTTTACATACTTACACTAAAAAATAATGATTTATCTGAAATTCAAATGTTCATACTTATTCTATATTCAAGTATTCAAGTTACTCAAATATTACATACTTATAGTTATGGGATATGCTTAAACTAAACTGTTATTCATTGTTTATCTAAAATTTAAATTTCTACCTAATGTCCTGTATTTTATCCGTCAACTTCAGTTGTGGCCAACACAAACCGCCAGGGTCAGTTACTTCTGAAGCATTTAGAGGAGCAGGTGACGGTTCTCTAGCAAGGAACACCACTTTGGAAGGGGTTTATTTGGGGGTTTGATTCATTAACTGATGTTTACAGAAGGGCCAGGAGGTTGGGCATTTTTATCTTAAATAAACCTGCTTCTGCCGCTTGTATGAGGCAAACCAGCTAATATCAGGGACTTATGGCGGAAAGCAAGTCCCAGAGCCTTTGCAGGGCCGGGTCCCCTGTTCCCCCAGCCTCCTTCCTCCTCCAGACATAATGACCGAGGTCCATAATCATCCCCTCAGGCCCCCATGCGTTTGTTTAGTACTGTTCACCTAAGCTTATGTGTGTGTTATGTGGTGGGAGAGGAGGAGAGCTGGAAATGTTTCTAATAGATTAGGATTACACATTGCAGGTCCCCAAAACATCATCCTGCCCAGAGTTCTGGATAGACAAAGAAGAAAGTAGCCAAACAATCAATAACATCAAGGGAAAAGCACAAAGGCGTTTTGAATCAATCCTTGCTTTAAAATGCTTTTAAAATTTGTTAGCCGTTTCTTCTGCTTTGTTATGTAGTGCACGTGAAAAGTAACTGGTAATCTTAGGCGCTTGAGCTGCCTCAAGTTAACCTTTCTACTAGATATTGATTCTCACTGCAGAGTACTGTAGGCAGATATACAAAGGAAGCAGGCGTCTAATCTGAGAGAGGAGCACTTTCTCTAGCAAATGTCCTAACAGGCTATGTCCACTTCTTTCTCCCACAGGAAAAAAGGAAAAAAATATCCCATTCAGACCCCTAATTACTTAGACTTGGATAAAACTATAATCAGCAGGTCAAATCTATGTCAGCGAGTCTCAAACACTGATGTGCAACAAAATCACCTGGGGGGCTGTCAACTGCAGACTGCCGCACTTCCTCCCCAGAATGTCTAATTCTGTAGGTCTGGGGTAGCAGGAAAGAATGTGCATTTCTTAAAAGTTCCCGGATGATGTTAATATTTCTGGTTCAGGGACTTTCTTTGGAGAAACCCAGGTCTGTGAAATTATAGGTAATGATACTGTTCAATTCATTAGTTCACACTGAGTACTAATAGTCTGTCATACCATCGAGGCAAACCATCTCTGCCCTTGAATGTGACCATCCTAGGATTCACATCTTGTCTGCTTATATTTTTAGACTGTCTAGAACAGGGGTGTACAAACTTTTTTCAATGTTTTTCACCAAGGGCCATATGCAGTAAAATACACAAACAGCCGGGCCACTCGACGTGAAGTACGTATTGCCTCACCTGGTTTATTTAAGTAAACTAAATATATTTTTGGAATTTGCTGTGGGCCAATTAACAATGGATCGCAGGCCACAGTTTGGACACCCCTGGTCTAGAAAGTCCCCAACTCACAAACACCATACCTAGACTCACCCACTCTTACAACACATCTTTTCAGGCCCCTAAACACCTCTGCTGCCAGTAACATAAGAAACATTATAAAAAGGGTGGTTTTTTAGAGAATCTCTGGTAAAGAAAGGAAAGAAGCTGTGCTGTCCCTGGAATGAGACTCCTACTTTAAGATAAAAATGATTTCTGGAATGGTTGAGGGGAGGGTGTCTGTTATGCAATTATACCTCAGTATGATTTGGTTTAACCAGGTTATGTTCTTTCTTGTCCTGCATTGAACTAGGGTTAAGGGCTGAAAGGTCAGTAATCCTGAGCAGAGGTAGCAGTACCCAGAGATCTGGGTGAAAAAACGCAGACATGCAGAAGATGTCGTCAGATTGCGATTGCAGACCCAACGTTATGTGTGTGTTCACCAAGTATTTCTCTTGACTCCTGAGCACATAAGCTATATTTCCTGGCCCCTTGCACTTAAGAGGGGTCAAGTGACTAGTTCTGCCTAATAAAATATGACCAGAAGGGCTGGATAGTTCCACACCTGCCCCTAAAATGACGCACAAAGATGAACACTCTCTCCTCCTCTTGGAGGAGGCCGTAGAGGACACAGTGTGACTGGATGAAAGTCACCTGTACGCACCACTTAGAGGAAAGCCAACCATCCAGAACACTGCCCTGCGCTTTGCCAGAGCAAGAAACCGATGTGAGAGCATTAAGCCACTGAGATTTGGGGGTTATTTGTTACTGCAGCATAGCCTAGGCTTCGCTAACATACTGTGTTTCCCCAAAAATAAGACCTAGCTGGACAATCAGCTCTAATGCATCTTATGGATCAAAAATTAATATAACACCTGATATTATATTATATTAATTATATATATTATATTATATTATATTATATTATATTATATTATATTATATTATATATTATACCCAGTCTTATATTATAGTAAAATAAGACCAGGTCTTGTATTAATTTTTGCTCCAAAAGACGCATTAGAGCTGATTGTCCAGCTAGGTTTTATTTTCGGGGAAACACAGTAGCTACATCAAAAGGTGTAGCAATTGTCCCTTCATCATCTGAGCCAGACCAGACTGAATCCTCACCCTATTCTTCTGTATTACAAAGAATCTATATCGTCTTTACCCTAGACCAATGGCTCTCAAACTTGGCTCATTAAGAAAATCATTTGTTTGGAAAAAGAATCCTGAGCTCTCTCCAGACCACTGAATCAATCTCCAAGATTGAGGCCAGGCCACTTCTTAGACTTAGACTGCAGACTTACCTGCCTGAGGCTACAAGGAAAAGTCCCTTTCAAAGGCCTCTTTGCTCCTACCTGGAGACTGGGTAATGCTTCTCCAGGTGCGTAGCCTAGGACATTTTCATAGGTTTATTAATCTTTACCAAATTATTTTGAAGTGAGGATTTTAAATTATGTATTGGCAGGACTCAAATATTCAAGTGTAATGGGTTTAATTAATTTAAAAGCTTCTCTTTTAAGATGATGCAATAATTGGCATAAAGGCGAATGCCTGAAATACCTACCAGTAAGAAGGATTTAAATGCTCAATTAAAACAATTTGAGTTTCATTGGTTTTGAAGGAAGTATTTAAATATGTAAACTGGATTAGCTCCCCATGCTCTCCAGCTTGGGTGTAGCTTCTGCCTACCTTTCCCCATCCCTTTTAAAGGAGCTTTTATGCCTCTTGAGAATGGAGACAGTGGGCCTGGGCTGTCACAGGACATCACTGAGCAAGCCCGGCCTGAGGGTCCTCTCTTAGAGCAAAGGAGCCTTATCTGAGTTGTTTGAGACTGCCACTTCCTGTTGCTGCTCAAAAACACCACCACCAGTCTACCCCAGGGCCTCTGCACTTGCCCCGTCTGCTGCAGTCTTCCTGCAGAGGTCTCAAAGACTTGCCCTTACACTTCCCTTGTGTATCTGCTCAAATGTAACACTATTCTTGAGGCCTTCAATGAAGCAAGAACCCCTCTCGAAACACACACACACACACACACACACACACACACACACACACACCTGTACCCTATTTTATTTTTCTCTGAAGCAGTTTCACCAACTGACATGTGAAATGCTGCTTGTTTATTTGTATGTTGTTTATTTCTCTCAGTCACATGACTTTCATGTATCCCCAGGGTTTAGAACCTGGCACGTAAGTGGGTGCTTAATACATATTTTGAATGAATAACTGATCAACCTTATCTGCTCAAAGATTAGTAAATTTAAATAACCTGATTATTGGGGGGCAGCTTTAAGTAAAAGATCAGTATGGACTGGGTCCTCGTCGACTGGTAAAAATAAATTTCCAGATAAATCCATAAGAAAAATGGTTTATTCGGGGGAAAAAGGAAAAAGAAACAAAAACCACCACCCCAGTGAGGGAAACACGCACCTCCAACCCGGGACTCAAAGTGGCTCCCACATGAAGAAGGAAAATAAACAGCCCGGTTCCAAGATGGCTATTCTACTTATTAGCATCCCTCCCCCTGAAGTTACCACAAAGTTCAATAGGAAGTCAAGGCTAGAGAGTCAACAGGGGGGCCCAGCTCCACCCACAGTCCTCCCAGTTCCATGGTTAAGCATCCCAAGATGTCAGTTCACTTTTATCATCCTGATACTTTGCCTACAAAAATAAGAGAGGGTTTTCTTACAATAAGATTGGAGAGTTTTCATTTCATACTGTCTAGGGCTTTGCTTCAATCTAGGCGAATCTGCCTCAGAAGTAAAGATACTCTAAACAAATTGCCCCAAAATGTTTAATTTCTCATGTCCAGAAAAATATATTTGAACTGAATACTTTCTGTTTGCAAATTTATTTTAGAAAATCATATATACATATATATACAGAGGGTGCCAAACAATGTATACATATTTTAAGAAAGGAAAACTGTATTAAAATTGTAATACTCAATATATACTGATAACAAAAGATGAATACAAGTCACGTTTGACTTCTGCAATTACAAGAGATGCTCAAAGTGGTTACCATCAGTGTCCAGACACTTCTGATTATGGCAAACTACTGCTTGAGCAACTCTGACCAAAGTGTGTGCTTGTATACATTTTTCTGGCACCCCCAGTACACACACACACACACACACACACACACACACACGAATAATACCTGGAGCTTGCAGATGGACTGCGTTCTAAAAGACATAACTCAGGGCCTGCTTCTCCTCAAAGGGATGTAATAAAGTGATATGGTAGCCAGTCCACAAGCCACTGAAGCAAACCCACCCCAGCCCCCAGCGACAGTCATGTGACTTGGGAAAGCATGTCCTGGACAGGAGGAGAAGGTTAAAAGTGTTAAGAATGTCCCCCTTCTCCTGAACTCTCAGTGCAGGACTGGCTGTAAGCAAAACTGCAGCAAACTCCAGGTCTGCCCTACGTGTCCTCCCAGTACCTTGCTATAATAACTTGCTTCCAAAGCTAATCTTAACCCCTGCAGAGAACCCAGTCCTCACCCTGTAAGAACCCAACCTCATCCTCAACCAGTCTTTTAGAAGGAGAAAGGGTAACCATTAAAGTACACTTTTAAAATCTGTTCAGTATAAGATTCTTTAATAAAGTATTACAAGAACATGACCTCAAAAGGCTAATAATTCATTTCATTTCCATTTATACTGATCACTTACAAATCATTACCTTTTTATGCTAAACTTGAATTGCTGTAGAGAGATGAAGCATTTGGAAGACAAACACAGCTGGCCAGGGTTAAATCCCAGCTCTGCCACTTACTGGCTTTGTGACCTTGGACAAGTGCCTTAATTTTTTTTGAGACTCTTCAGTAAAATGGCAAAAAAGTAGAAATCTCTCTAGATCATTGTGAGAGTTACATAATGCCTGGTCCATATTAAGTGCTCAATTCAAATAAATGTTAAGTGTTGTCATTTTCAAAAATTATTAATATATGGTATTTTCATTGTCTTAGGAGGCATTAAAATAGATACTTTTACTTCAGTTTGATTATTTCTCACTAATATATTTCAAATATAAAAAATTTTTAAATAAAGAGAATGTAGTAGAAAATATCAGGGCTTTCAACTGAGAAATATGTCCAAATCTCAGATCTTTTACTGAGGGGTACATCCCTTGGGCCATTTATCTTGAAGTCTGTGATCTTCAGTTTCTTCCTACCTAATAAAATGAGGATAAAAATTCCAACTTTCAGGGTTGTTGTGAGGGTGAGAAACAAAAAAGTAAAAACCCCAAGCATATAGTGTACCCCACTGAAGGCATAGATGGCAAAATAAAGAAAATAAGGGAATCAATCAACGCCTTTTTATTTAGGCCTGTCATTAGCTAAGGATCACCACTGTGAAAGAGAAAAAGGCTACTAATGTCAATAAAATGGAAAGTGAAGCCTAATTCATTTTTACAATATGACCTACTTTCAGCTATTTTTGATTCACATGAAAGTTACATGGAGCTGATTCTGCAAAGACTGTGCATTAAAAGCACTTTCTTTTCTTTATGGTTTTTCAGCTTTGAGGGGTAGGATAACAGATTTGCAGTTACAAGCATCCATTGAAAGACCCCTAGCACTAATCTTACAGTGTGACTTTCAAAATCTATGCAGTGTTTAAAGGTTGTCGCAGATGGGGTGGGGAGACTTGAAGGAGAGTGGTTTTTAATTCCACTCAATTATGCAGCTTCCATTGGACAGCTCTGAATGTCCTAGATAGATGATTCAGAATTTAGTATCTGAAGGTTTGCAAAAATAAAATTCCAGATGATCTTCTCCCTTCCCAAGAAGTACCAATAGATACACCTAAGTGTATGCTGTGTAGAGAAGGACTAGCTGTGTTGGTTTTCCATCGGGGACACAATGTGCTTATTTGATACTGATGGCCCCAAATCACTTAAGTGCCACTGAATCTCAGACAGCAAAACAGCTAAAGGAAAAAATATTTTCAGCTGCTTTAGAGTATCTTTGTAAAGGGCCGTTGTCTTTTCTTTCACACACTACAGTATTCTTTAACCAATTTAATCTACCCTCTATAAAGATAGAAGAGGGAAGGCTTATTTTTCCACAGAGCTAAACAAGGATTAATGATCGCCAACTAAATTGTCTCTTAATTTTCTTTTCTTCTTCCCTCTCCGGCTGGCCTTCTGAGATAAGAGTGTATAGATTTTCCTTTAGTTAAGAACGTTAACTCAGAAGGCAGATGCTAACAACAAAGAATGGGTTTGGGTGCTTTTGGTTTTATTTTTGACATCCCAGGAATCCTGCCTTATAAACTGGAGGAAGGGTGAAGACATTTTATAATTGGGGCATTTTCAACCAGGCCAATAGGGAGTGTGGGGGACAAAACTTTCTAGGGAAAATCTAATATGTGATCCTTATACTCCTTCTATGTTCTCCAAACCAAACCCAAATGAGAACCACTGCTCTGTCCTTCAGACTTGCCCTCCCAATTACAGTAACAGACCAACTGAGCACTGCAAGACACGCTCTTTCTATCCTAACAGACCCCTGAAATAAATCACCCACAGGGCGCCTACCAAGGAAGAGCAAATGACAAGTGAGTGGATGGGACAAGTCTGTTTGGCCTCCTCTCAAAATGCAGGGACAAAAGATGATCCTTCCATAACATAACAGAAAAACCCAAGTTTATGGAAGTGCCAGTTTGTCTCTGACAAAATTTTTGAATTGAACACCCTTTGAAATGGTGACATGAAGATAAGATGTGATCTTTTCTGATCCTCTGAAACAGCAATGGAAACAAAGCACTGGGGGTTGTTAACTAGTTCTCAAATTCTGGTGAACCAACTCCTCTCTTTTCTGAGTGAAAAAAAGGGCCACAACAGTGCCTTACTTCTTAAATTCAAAAATGGGCCACCGACAGCACCGGATCCACAGCTACCGTCTGGCCATTTCCTAAATAGCATTCATTCAGAAACAACATGGCAAAGAACACCTCCCAATACCAATGGCTGCCATTTCTTAATGTTTTCTGTGATGGCTTGACTTGCTAAAATGATAAGATTTATTATTTCTAGCTCTCAGCTTTGGTGAGTTGATCAGTCAAAACAAAGTATTAAAATAGCATCTACAGGGTAAATTCAATTTCAGATGACTGCATCATAAACTCATATCCGTTATAGACTGATATAATACTGACTTTTATATGACTAAGGAAGTTTGAGAATAAATAATAATATCTAGGCAGGATGAATAGCTTCTTTTGTCTTAAATATGAGTGTATTTTGGAATCAAATCCAAAAATAAGCCAGTGATAAACAATGGATTCATTTAATCATTTTAGGACAAATAGCAAAGTTAAAGAGACTTTTTGAATGTTCGAATAGTCCATCCAGTATGTGTGAAATGCTTGAAATCTCAGTTAAATGTAGCATTACAAATAAATAGTGGTTCAAGTTGCACATGCCTTTTAATGAAGAACATACAATTTTTTTAAAGTCTCCTTTAAAATAAACCTAAGTAATTATGAAAAGTTATCTTGTGATAATGTACGCCACAGAAGGCTAAAATAATGACTTTTAAAATAACTTTTATTCTAATTTTTAAAAGCAATACAAGTATAGGAGAAACTGGGTGAGTTACACTAGAACTCTGGATTATCTTTGAAAAAGAAAAGCTATTCTAAAGTAAAACGTTTATTTAAAAAAAACAAAAAATCTTTTTTAATTATAGAATATTTGAAAAAGTACCAGAAAGCATTAAAAAAACCCTATAAAAATGGGAATACATGTAACCATACCTAACTGTGTATATATATCCTGTTTTCTTTGGATTAATATGGCATTTTCCCATGTCATTAAAAATTCTTCATAAAAATTATTTTAAAGAGCTGCTTATCATTAATCATATAACTAAGTCCAAAATTTGTTTAATCATTCTCCTATGATGGAATATTTAACTTGTTTACCATTTTTAGCTTTAGGAATTAGTTTTACAAACAATATAACTGGGTATATTTATGATCATTTCTTCAGAAACTGGTGCATATTTTTAGACATGGCCAAAATGCTTTTCAGAAAATTATTCTTAAAGAGCATGTATCACCCAACCTCAGCTCCAAGCCCTGCCACATATGACAACCTTCCATAATGGCTGGGAGGCTGCCAGGTTATCACATTGTGGTTCTTCCTGGGAAGAGCCTCAGGACTGAGTAACTGCTGTGAGTCAGGGCTCCTAGAGCCAAAGAAAGGTGTGAGATGCACAAATGCTTCCAGGTAATCCTTTTGCCAACCAACCACCTCCTGATTCAGCTATACCCAAAAGCCAGGTGCACTTACTCAAACAAAACCCACTGAAATCTGAGTAAAGAGAAGGATGGCTGAGACAAAGAAAGCTTTTACCGAGAATCTGAAGTGTCATATTTGGCCCAAGATTATGTCCAGCGAAAGAAACACAAGAGATACTTGTATATTGTCTATAATGATACTGGAAAAAACCTCAGTGAGGGGTAGGAATATTGTTTCCTTACGAGTTACTGGCAAATTTAAGAGCATGCGTGTTTGGTTCAATGACAGGAAAGCAATATGGGATGGGAGGAGGTGTGGTACTAGAAATCTGTGATATGTAGGTGAGTGCCACAGAAAGATCTTTCTGCTCCAAATGCCAATAGCACAATGACATACTTGGAAGTTTGACCAGAATTGTTGGTGGGAGAGAGGTCTCTTTTTCCTTTTAAATTCAAATTTAATCATTTAGAAATTTAACATAAAATCTGGCTTCTGTCAAAAAAAATTATAAGACCTGGCAACACTGCCAAAGGTAGTTTTACTCTGGGTCATTATGTTTGTCTTGTAATCACCATCTCCTTTCGTTCCCTAACCACCTGAGCTGGACAACCCAGAAGTCCTCTTCCTGGAGCCAGAGAGTAAGTCTTCCAGTGCTAGCGTCTTCTTTCTTCTCCCAACACCATCACCACCACCATTACAACCATCACCACTCCCAGATCACTCAAGCAGCCGTGACTCTTCCACACACAAAAAAAAATTCCCGACCCCAAACTAGAGGAGAACTTGGCAAGGTCCATAAGAAGCTCCAACCCTAAAAAGCCTTAGTAGAGCATGGGGCCAAGAAAAAAGAAGGCGTAAATAACATCAAGGTCCCTGACAAGGAAGTGGGTTCTGCCTGATCCACAACCTCTGATCTGGACTCAGTGTTTACCTCTCATTTGGCCTTGGCCTTGTCACTTAGTCCCTCTAAGTCCCAGTTTCCTCCTCTGTAAAATGCAGATAACGAGACATCCTTCACAAGGTTGCCGCGAGGTGTAAATGAGATCATGAATGTGAAAATGCCCTTTGTGGGTCTGGCACGTAGCACAGGCTCAGTAAATGTTAAGCAAATAGGAAGCTAGTTAATAACGATGCTTTTACTTCCTCTGCATTCAGGGTAACATGTCCCTGTCTGGACAGCCGCACCTGGGAAAATAAAATATCTATCGCCTTATCTGCCCCTGGGTACGAGGTGCTATAAGTTCCTTCCTGTAACTTCTGGTATCAAATGGTTTATTTGTTTTATCATGGTTTATTCACTGATGGCCTAAACAAGCATTAACTAAGCACTTACCAGGCGCTAGGGGCTGGGATACAAAGAAAAAAAATGACAACTTCAAGAAAATCAAAATGTAGTGGAAGAAATAAAATAAAAACACATAGTCAGTGCTTAGTCTGATAAATCCTACACCAGAGATAGGTGCTAGAGCTCAGCGAAGGGAGGGTGACAGACTACCTCCACCCACACGAAAAAAGAGACAAAGCCACGGAAGAAAAGGAGAGGTTTAAGTTCCACAGAAAGGCCAACTGGAAATTCCCCCAGGAGACAAAAAGAAGAGAAGCATTTCAGAGCGGAGGCCCTCTGTGCACAAAACAAAGGCAAGGAGAAAGTATCACGGGTGCTTTTGAGGAAATACAGGAGAGTCTGGCATGATTATGGCACCAGGTGCTGGTGAGGGAGTGGGGCAGGGGCGGAGCAGCAGGACCAAGCCCCCACCACGGGGCTTGGACTTTGTCCTGGGAACAGATGAAAACCGGAAGGGTTTTAAGAACCTGAAGGACAGTGTCAAATTTGGCTTTAAACAAGATTATCTAAGCAGCCTACTTGCTGTTTTAGCGCTCTCTCCCCCACAGTCCCTGTCTTTCATTCACACACCGGTCCGCTGTGACTGTAGGAGACAGGTGAGTGAAAGGAATAGAACGGAAAAGGTGATGAAGGAGAATGATGGCGAAGAGAGGTCAGCACAGAACGGGGCTAGTTTCTGGCAGTCCCTGTGGGCAGCAGAGATTTTTCACGCCATAGAGCTGGTTCACCGCCACACTAGGGCATCCAGACATGGCCTAGTCCTGCAAGGATCTCAAGAATAGGACACTCAGGTGAAATGTAGAAGAGCCTTCTAAAAATAATCTAGAATCAAGTTACCTCTGGCTAGTTCCTTCTTCTTTTCTTTTAAAGATTAACTACCCTAAAGCTGTGCCAAAAAAAAGGGGGGGGTGGCAGCAGGCGGGGGGTTGGGGGTGGACAGACTCCTGAAGTGCTGAGCAGGTGCTGATGTTTACTCACCAATCTGACAGCACTATATTGTTTCTAGGGACGATGGCAAGTTTCTGGGCCTCAAACACACCCGTCATTTCCTTAGGGAGCAGCAAAGAATGAACAGAGGAGCCTGCATTCAATTTAAAAACCTGAATCTCGAACAGCTGATATTTATAAGCTGCTTTTTACCATAAATTATTCCAAGCCCTTTGATGACAGAATCTGTTATTCTACTCGCCCATTTCTATGCTGCAGGTGCTCATTGTTCCGACCAAGGTGACCTGAGCACAGAAAAGTACACTTCCAGTCTCTCCTCCACGGCTCCGTGACAAGTCACCTTTGCTATGAGTTTGGCTCTGGCCTTGTGCATCCTCATAATCTGTTCCCTCCCCACCCCTGAATCTGTCTTGGAACACACTCAGTATTCCAGGTCCTCAAGAGCCAGAGCTCCATCTTGCTTTTGTCAGTCCCCATCCAAGCAAGATTTTCCTCACTGGGATACAAGTCCCATGAGAGCAGAGATCGGTGCCTGTCTGCTCACTGAAGTGACCCAAGCACCTAGCACAGTGCCTGGTACACAGGAGGCCCTTGATAACGTTTCCTTATTGAAGAGACTGTGGTCCTGCAGCTGAATCCCAGGCTGACTCATGACCACACTGCTTCCCGTTACACTTCCTGATACTCCTTCCCTCTTTCCAGTCTTAAGGCCATCTAAGCAAACTTTTTGGGATACCCTACAAGCTCCCTGAATCCCCTAATGCCAAGTGGTTTCCAGAATCTGATCTGTTGCTGTAATTTTTGGATTTTATGCCTTGGCCGCCAGACTAGGCCTTGTGGCGGCACCTGAAAGGTGTGTTTGTTGGCACACACCAGCTCATGGGCTGGTTTCCAGCCCCTCCCAGCCTGCCTCATTTGGCAGTGTTAATTGATCTTTGTTTGTTATATCGAGAAAGATGTTTTATATAATTATGTACAAAAATCATGCAAAATTCATACAGGTGACAGCAAGAAATGGGAATGAATAATAAAACTGTTAAATAAAGTATGGCAGATACACACAACGAGCTTTAATTCTGCCATCAGAACATTATAAAGAATGCTGATGTCTTCAGAAACCATATTTTAAAAGTTATAAGATTTTATATACAGTATGATCCTAATTGTGGGAAAACATTCTTTAAAAAAAAAAGACCAGCAAATTAATGAAATTATGAATAAAGATGTTCATTAACAGTTTTTTGCATATTTCTAAATTTCCACAATAAGCATATATTACCTTTATAGATGTATTAAAAAGTGCATTTCTTGTTGCAAACATGTCCTAAAGCAGATATGACTGTGCTTTGACAATGTGTGACTCAAGCTTCCCAGCCATTAGGATCTGAATTACTAGCCTATGGTTATCAGTAAACCTAATTAAATAAAGTAAGATGAATACAATTTGAATTTGAATTTACTCCCATTTTATTTCAAGCCAGTGAACGGATCCACAGATTAAAGCCCGACTGCACCGCACACAGCTCGTCTTCCAGAAAGCCTGACAACGTGCCTTGTTAATTACACTTACCCATAGACTTGACTCATTTCTCCCAAAAAGCTACTGCTCCCTAAGGATATTCCTAGAGTGCCTACACAGAACCTACATGTCCCTGGTACATCTCAGATGCCTATTGAGCACATCAATTTTTAGAGTGTACAAAGTTGGTTCCAAAGCAATCAGCTTCTTCTAAAGTTATCATGGGAAAAATAACCAGGCAGTTCAAGGTAAACTATCCCTTTTTTGGTCAAAAATTTCCTCCCCTATCCCTTTCGTCACAATGGCATAACGACCCCTGGTCTTTTAAAATAAAAAACAATCACAAATTCAGAATTAAGTAAGCTGTCCTCCTCTAAGGCCAAACAAAAATTGTGAGAGGATGGATGAAGAAAGCTATTTAAGAGGCAAGTGGAAGTACCTGAGGGATCTATCCAGGTTATCAACCCGTCAAGTTATTGAGCGAATAGGCTTGGATACTTATCAATAATTCAGGTCACGCCAGGGTGATTTCAGGAGCCCAAGTACATTTCCTTCATCATAAGCCTCTCACAACCCCACACCCCACTCAAATGTTCCCCATCCACTCTCTAGCTCTTGAAGTTTCACAATGCAGTAGACAATCTTTTCTTTGAAATGTTTCTCAAGAAAGATTAGAGTAATGAAGATTTCAGGTTATACTTGGATTAATATTTCTATTTTAATCAATATGTATAGATTTTAATGTTGACGAGAAAATATATAACAAAGACTACAAAACTACCAGTTCATGTCTCTTTTTTTTTTTAATTTATTTTTTAAATTTATTGGGGTGACAATTGTTAGTAAAATTACATAGATTTCAGGTGTACAATTCTGTATTACATCATCTGTAAATCCCATTGTGTGTTCACCACCCAGTCAGTTCTCCTTCCATCACCATATATTTGATCCCCCTTACCCTCATCTCCATGTCTCTTAATGTACTTGTAAACTGGATAAAAAGTGTCAATTTTTTAAAAAAATCAGTACAGTACAGGTGAATCTGTCAAACTTCTTTAAAGTGTATACTAAAAAAATTGTACATTTCATTATATAAATTCTACATAAATTAGAACAGTACAGGTGATGTGCAGCTATGGCAAAAATCTTATTATGTAGAAACAAAAGCCAGAAAATAATATGATCATTCCACAAATATTCACTAAGTTCATACCATGTATGTACCAGGCTCTGTTCTATGCACTGGGGATAGCCATAAACCAAACAAAGTCTTTATCCTTATGGTGCCACTTACAATCTAGCATAAGAGAGACTCAATACAGAAATAATCCCGTGTGTTTATTCTAGTTCACCAAGCACTCTAGAATCCATCATCTTATTTGATCCTAACAAGGAACCCCTGAGGTTGACAGAGCTGCTGCTAGGGGTTTGCAAAAATAGACCTGTGTACAGCAAGTGTACAGCAAGCCCTGGTACCCATCTCTAAGAAATATTCTCTAAGCCCTGGTACCCATCTCTAAGAAATATTCCTCTGAACCAGTATATTTTCAAATTAAGAAAATCAGTTGTCTTGATTTAGAGTAAATTTTTAATGTTTTGCTTTAGAACAACATACAATAATCTAAACACAACCAAAAAATCCACTGAGCTTGTCTTTATGTTACCACTCATAAAACTGATGAAGTCTGGATTGGAGGTTCTGGAACTTTTTGAGTGCATCAGAATCACCTGCAGGGTTATTAAACAGACTGCTGGGTCCCAATTGCAGAGTTTCGGATTCATTAGGCTTAGGGACCAGGGAATATGCATATCTAACCAGTTCCGAGGGCATGCTGCTGCAGCTGGTCCCAGAAACACAGTTGGAGAACTGGTGATTTAGGTTAAACCTTGAAACCGACAACTCTGGAATCTCATTGACTTAATAGAGTTTTGTTTTCTTAATAAGAATAGATGTTCTTCACAGGTTGGCAGAAAGGTTTTGCTTGTTGCAGTCACTCAAAATCCAAGGTTCTGAAGAATCTTATAGGGCCAGAAAGTAAGAAAGTGCTCAAAAAGAAAAAAGTCTCCTGTGTCAAAGGGACACTACAGACAACTGACAGAAGTTCCAAAGGCAAAGGCAAAAAATCTTGAGCAACAAAATACAAATAAACAGGTATGAGAGTATAACCCAAAGTATAAGATAAAGTATCCATGTGTCCATACAGACACAAATAAATGATTGAATAAATATATACATTAGAGAAAAAACAAATCTCCCACAAAGAATTTTAAACAATTTACACAGATACTCTGTGCCCCACTCCTTAAGTGTGAGCAAGGCATAGTGATGTCCTTCCAAAGACGACAGTATGGAAAGGGAGGGTGGTAAATGTCAAACAGAGGTCCTGACAGACACCCCCTCAGCCACGTGATCACGGTCACCATCAACAGGGACAAGGCATATTGACAGAACCCATCTTTGAGATGATGTGAGGAGAATAGTATCGTCCCTCTGTGGTCTTCCTCCCTAAAACCCAGTTCAAGCATGAGAAAAATCAGACTACCGAATGGCATCCTACAAAATATATGTCCAGTATTCCTCAAAACTGCCCTCGTCATCAAAACCAAGGAAAAACTGAGACACTATCATAGCCAAAAGAAGCCTTAGGAGACATGACAATTAAATGTAATGAGTGAATCCTGGGTTGGATCCTGGAACAGAAAAAGGACATTACGGGAAAACTAGTCAAAACCAACTAAAGTATCAACTTCATTTAATTAAAAAACATGGAGGTTCACTGAACAGCCACCATCTCTAAGGTTGCTGGTCCGCTGGACTGAAAGAAAAAGAAGTCTGAAATCACTGGCACCCGTAGTTAAATGGTCTTCTCCCATCACTTTCACTCACAACTCATTGGCTGTAACTAGTCACATGGCCCGCCCATCCACAAGGGGACAAGGACATGTGACCCCACCATGTGACCACAGTGGAGGGAGCACAGAACTCCTGGATGATCAGTTCTAATGACTGCCACAGCGGCGGCGTTTTATCCTTTTGAAACGGAACCTTGCTCACTTAAGCTTTATTCTGCAGATTCTTTGGCGTCAACTTGCAGATTGATGGGCATGATGACTGAGTATGTTGTATGGTTTCCATACAGAAATTATTTATACTGCATCTGATTTTTTCCTGCTCCTCCAAGTGTCTCCTAGGATTATGTATCATAATCAGGGGTTCCTAATCCTTTTCTTCAGTGATTCTTTTGATTTTATCTCAAACCCAGTGTACTATCAAAAACAAGTCAGCTATTCAAGAGTTGTACGGTAGTTGACTCAAAAGGCACAAATGAGTTTAAATGCCTCACTCATTCGTTTCAGTAAAATAACAGCAGCCCCTTTTTCACATGAACCTGCTCAACCAATTTACAAACCAAGCCTTCAATATATCTGGTCTGAGCAGAAAGCAGCATTTCAAACTGTGTGTTTTCTCCGTCCTCTCCCATTACTCAACTCCGTTCTTAGTCTTTGTCTCTTCCTGGAAACAGTACTACTGTATTTCTCATCTCTTCCACACCTTCCCCTCTCAAGGAAAAAAAAAAAAAGCCAAGAAGAGCCCCAAAAAAGAAGGAAAAAAAAAAACCCACCTCAAACCAAACATTTCTCATTTAATGCCTGAATCCTGATTGTTTGCACTTCTTTCTGCATGACTACAGTACAACTTTAATTTTCATTCTGTATTCACATGTCTGGGAAGTTAAACATATGACCCTCAGTGGCCAGTTCTGATAACCTCCTCCCAAAGGACATGACTTGACCTTGAAATTGTCTGCAAACTCCAGAAATATCTCCCTTTCAATAAAGTATTCTTTAACAGCTACAAAACGGCTACAAGAAGGTCTTACTTCTACCGTGTTTTCCCGAAAATAAGACCTAGCTGGACAATCAGCTCTAATGCATCTTGTGGAGCAAAAATTAACATAAGACCCAGTATTATATTATATTATATTATATTATATTATATTATGTTATATTATATTACATTATACTATATAAGACCAGGTCTCATATTATAGTAAAATAAAACCAGGTCTTATGTTAATTTTTGCTCCAAAAGATGCATTAGAGCTGATTGTCCAGCCAGGTCTTATTTTCGGGGAAACATGTTATGTAGGCATTTTATGGTGATGGTGATGGTGATGGTGGTGGTGGTGGTGGTGTGTGTGTTTTCATTTTCCTTTTTCCTTAATGCAACAGTTTTTATGGCAGAAACATAATATGGCCATTGAGTGCTAAAAACTATGTAAATCACACCCAAGAAAGGAATTACAGATGGGCTCATCTCAGCTAAATATTAGATGATCAGACCTCCCTATATATTTTGCACAGCTTAGAATTCTAAGTCACAAGCTAAATTTGGTGAACTTTGCCCCAAAATATAATCACCCCAAGACCTCACTATTTAAACCAATAAGATCATTTTTTAAAGGATCTCTTTCCACATCAACATTAAGAAAGTCTCATTTCTCTTAACTGACTCTTCCTACTTGAAAATATCCCCATTTAATTATGACAAATTCGCTAAGATGGTTTAAGATTCTTGGCCTTGCCAAAATTATGGATTCTATATTCTGGAGTGCGAGGATTTAACTCTTTGTGTATCTACCACATAGCTACCATAAGGACCAAACTGATTTAGGAGCTGCTGAGATTAATAATTCATTTGTACACATGTCATGTACTTTGGCCCAGACTCCAACATCATCAACACTTTTCCTAAATTGGTTTTCCCAACCCCTTTATTAAAGATAATGAATTCGTCTCATGGCTGGGAGCAGACCATGATTTCCATGAACTCAACTGATATAAATCAACCCCCTTGGGGTTGGGAATATGTCTTAATTGTATACTTGTTCTTGAACAAAACTACAGCTCCCATTTGATTTCTTCCCTTTTTTACTTATCCAAATGATTTTCATTCTTACCTCACTCAACTTGTCAATTGGAGAACAGGAGCTATTTCCTTTCTTTGTTTGGGATTCTGGCCACAACCCAGGCACCATTTTCCAAGTAATTAATGAACCGTGCAATGTCCTGGTTTGTGACCACCAGCCTCTTCCTTTGTTATATTACATCTCGCTGGGAGAAGGGCTGAATGCAAAAGCAGGCAGTGAGCGGCTGCTTAATGAAGAGCACAATGCTATTTTTAGGTGAAGGTGCCCTCCTAAGTTATTTTACTTTGCCACATGGCAATAGTGTGTTTATAGTTAAATTTTAGGCTCATGAAGAAAGCCCCAGAAACAGAAGTATTTAAAAGTTACAGATTTCTAATAAACTGTCAAGAGTTGAAATGGAGCAACCAGTCTGGTAGGGAGAGAACTCAACCTTTGCTCCCACCTGCTATCCCAGAGCTACTTTCAGCAATGAGAAAACACCAGGGGTGTTTTTGGTGAAGGCCAAATGGAGGTCAAAAGGTGAAACTGGACTTTTTTTATTCCTTAGAGGCAAGAGGATAAAATTCTGAGGTTTTCTTCACCATGATCATTTATGCATTCAAAAATATGCTTTTACTTTTCCAGTTATCTAACATTGATCTAGGTGCTAGGGACAGAGTACTCATCAAACAGAATTCTTATCCTCAAGGAACAATCTGGTAGAAAGAGAGTGCATGGATGGATGGATGGATGGATGGATGGATGGATGGATGGATGGATAAGTAGCAGATGGTGATGAGTGATATGGAAAAAAATTAAGCACAGTAATGAGAACAAGGAATGGGAGGTCTAGAAAGTGGGGTTACTTTCTATGAGGTGGTCAGGGAAGGGCTGTCTAATAAAACAACATTTGAGCAGAGACTTGGAGGAAGTGAAGAAGCAAGTAACAGGTGTGTCTGGAGGACAAGATTCCAGGAAGATGAAACAGCAGGTAGAAAGACACTGCAGTCAGCCCATGCGAGGCATGGCCAATCATTAATTACTCTACAAGCTTAACAATCTATGCAGAATTGAATCACTGTAGATAAAAACCTACTTTTTGAAGTCCCAAAACATTGATTTTACCATTTTTGAAGAAAACTCGTTGAAAATGTGTTATGTCATCCTGATAGAGATGTGGTCCATAATTAAATCTTTTAAGACTCCCACATGTAAATAATACTCATGAACATATAAAGCACATAATCTATGTACCACATTCTCCTTATTCCTTTCCTTATGGAAATCTAGTCTTTAGTAGGTACTGGGACTACCATTATGAGCAAAGTAGATAAGTCCTGCCCTTGTGGAGTCTGACTTGGGAGAAAGGCATTTTCAATTAATACATAGCACTATAAGTTTGGTGCCCTAAAGGAACTGTACAGGGGCTGTGACCACTCAAACCAAGGACTGGGATCTTCTGGAAGATGAGGAAAGGGTTTTGTGAGGAAGTGACAAGAAGGAGTTAATGAGAAGAGAAGAGCATTCCAGGAAGCAGGAACAGCATGTGCAAAGGCCCTGAGATAGGCAGGAACAAATTGGGTTTGCTGTATGAAAAGAAAGCAATGCATCTGGATCACAGACAGTGAGGGGGAACAATGACAAAATTGAGTTTAGAGAAGGAGGCTGTAGTCACATCATGCTGGGCCTTGCTGGTTACGTTTGGTCTTGATCAAAATGGGAAACCATTTGAAAGGTTTTAGGAAGGAGAGAAACATAGTCAAATATGTGTTTTCACATGACCTCGCTGGCTGTACAGTGGGAATGCAGGGGCTGCAAGGATCACCTCAGGGGACAATCCACTGCAGGTGCTCAGATGAGCGATGCTCACTGCCTGGGCAGTGTGGTAGAGACAGAAAACAGAAGAAAGCATCAAGAAGCATTCAGGAAATAGAGTCAGCCAGGCTGGGTGATGGATTCAAATTCAGGACATTAAGAGGTCCAGGGCAACTCCCACTTGGTGTTTGGAGTCACAACAATGCCTTTCATTCATCTGTTCATTTGCTGGGAACAAAGTAAGACATCCTAGCTCAGGCACCAACCGCACAGAGCACAGTGTCTCTCTTTGGCAGCCAGGCTGGTTCTAAGTATCTGGACCTCTGGTATTCAAGTCCTCAGTGCTCACAGAGCTGGTTTTCCAGTGAGAAGGGTCTATCACCAAAAAATTAAAGAGAAGCCAGCAGGCTACATACATAGGAGCCCTGCTCCACGTGACTTCTGTTTCACCACCGTTGGGACACTCAGGTGGTCACCCCCACCAAGAAATCAGCAAACTGGGTGACTCATTAGGATTTTCTTTTCAAGAGTGCAAAGCACCTAAATAAAGATCTCTGCATTTAGCATACAATACCGAGAAGTCATCTGAGCAGCAGCAGCAGCAATCTGGGAGAACTTCAAGTGTGGCATTTAGGTCTGAGAGGGGAAGTTAGAAACCAGAGAACTGATCTCACAAACAAAAAGCTTTTTTAATAGCCTGTCCCGGATAAGACAGTAATGAGAGGACAACAAGAAAAGCCGTCCTCCTCTTCATACCAAGGAAACCTAGAGCAGTGACTGCTTAAAAAGGAGCAGGTGAAAAGAGGAATTTTAGTGTCATCAAGAGTGACTATTCTTTCTCTTTACTAGAAATAGCTGAGAGTCTAAATCAGTCAGGAGGCCCTAAGAAAGGAGATGCCTATAAATGAGCTTGAAATCAAACAGTGCTGCACAGATCCTTTTAGGCTCTTCTAAGAATCCTAATGGACTTTAACCACCTTAAGATCACCTACTCATGGTCACAACAGCTTAGGATATCTGTGGTTTGTTTTTTGGTATAAATCCATCATAAACCCAATTCCTTCCCTTGATCATAGGAGGAGGAGGAGGAGGAGGAAGAAGAAGAAGAAGTCACTTTTCTAAGCCTTCCATGCCTTGTGTCTGTGTCTCCAAATGAGATAGCATGTAAACCAGAGAGGTGAGGGAGGGAAGGCCACACCACCCTATGCCAAGTAGGGGCAGGAAGCCACAGAATTTTTTTAAGTCTACCTTTCTGTGGGAATTAAGTTCAAGTAATTTTAAACTGAAGTAACAATGACTACTCCATGATATAAAAGGCAAAATCCACCTGCATTTCAAATACATTTCATGTTTGTGGTTTCCCCACCACCACCTTGAACAAAACCCCTAAACCTCTTGAAAGGGATGGAGAGTCACAGGTCTACTTCTTCAATTTGGCATAGTGGTGGGCCCCACAGTGCTTTCAGAGCTGACCAAAATGGCCTATTAATTTTAAAATCAGAAGAAAACAAACTCTTAGGTCAAAGAAAATGTTTTCATATATAATAGTAATACATTCATCTTTATATGAAAGCAGTTGTAAAATCTAATTTTAAATGTTTTTTGCGCAGTCTGGGGACCATGAAATCAAAAGCACCTAGGGCCCGTGAGAGTTATACTGCGGCCCTGGGTAGTTAGTCCCTCCACTACCTTATGTGGGTAAACCTCAGAAGATGGTGACAATGATATTTCTTAAAGGACTGGGAAAATATCACCATGATGTGGTGAGGCAATGGCAAAGATTTTTACATTGAAAAATATGTGCTATGTTTTAAAATGTGGTTGAAGATAATGGGTTTCCCATTTATGGTAGCAATCAAGCATCCTTTTTGAAAAATTTCGTTAAGTAGATCAAATAATTTTATGAATAATATAAAGTAAAAATACATCAGGTGATAGAAAACTTAGATCAGAAGAAAAATAATTGTGAGGTTGGCATACAAATGACTGAAACATGGGAAACACTAGGTTCAGCAAGAACACCCAAAAGGGTTTTCATATAGATCATCAGGTTCCTTTATCTCTTAAGAAAAACAGTAAAATACGAGAATTTCTACCACCAATCTAATGAGAAATCAGAATTTTTGGATACTCTTCTGATTGCTTAATTAATAGAGCATAATATTTTTCAGAGTCTGGGGGTCACACTATTAAGAGAACAAGAAACATTTGTTGGTTGGGACAAACCATCTCCTTTCACTAGCCCATGAAATGATCCTCCATAAATCTTGCATTGTATGGATGGAGGCGGATACTTGATAAAGATCCCCTAGAAGAATGAGACATTCATATAAAAATGAGATCAGCAAGTAACGTCCCACAGCTGAGATAATTTCACAAGGGTCAGATGGCCCCAGGGCATAAACTAATCACCCCAGGGTTTGGCAGAAGCGACCTGGTTCCCAAGAGGCAGCATTACACAATTAGATTGTTTACTCTTGCTCAACACACATTTGACCCGTTTTCCCAAACTGTCTATCTGAGGTCCTATTAAAACAAGACGATGGGAAGTCAGAATGTATGTCTAACATACATACATTCCATTTCAGCCATGTTTTGGATGTAGAAAAGGATATTTTCCCCACAAATATTTGAAATCAATCCATTCTCACATGCTTTATTTAGTTACCCAGAGCATAGATTCATTGTTGAATCAGAAGCAGCCAGTGGCATCCAGGACCTTCTAAAAGTAGTATTCTAGGGCTCCTTTTTCTTTTTTCTTGTATATCTTAGAGTTGGTAAGTCAGAGAGAAGGGATTTTATCTACTCCCAAAGCAAGAAGGCCTTATGTTGCCAATGAAATACTTCCCAGAGATCTGGGAAAAGGGCTGCCCAAACAAAAATATTCTATATATTTCTCATGAATATTTACAAGAACTATAAAACAAATAAGACAGAGAATACAACATTACTGCAAACATTTTGGGAGAGAGTAAATAAGATTCTCTGTTGGATCATTTGCCTCTGCCAGTATTAGCTATATCATCTTCTTTACCCAGTATTTGCACAAAATACTGCAGTTAGTGATAAGCAGACACAGGATTCGAGCTCAGGTCTGCTTAGACCCAAACTCATGCTCTATATTAGAACAGTGCCTGGAACAAAGCTGATAGTCAATACATATTTTTTAATCTGAGTCTAGATTAGGAACTGGGCTGTTTGGTCCAGGATGCTGACGCATTCTCTGGAGCAACTTTCAGCTAATCTTGACTCCCAGAATGAAAAAGTTCTTTAGAACATCTGGAGATTGGAGGAATGCATCTGATAATGCCACATTCAAATACTCTTTTAAGTTAATTTTCCTCCTTGTTGAAATTCAATTAGGATGAGAAAAATTAACTATTACAATTAAATAAGAGGAAGTGAAAGATTTCCATATACAAAGTTTAAAGATCTGTTGCTTTAAAAAAAAACACGAATGTCCAAAGAAACTCAATCCTTTAACTAGACTCCAGGAAGAGTACGTTGCATATATAAAAACTAGCTAACATTTTTTTGAGTACTCATTTTATTCTTGAAACTCTTTTAAATGCATTTCATGTATGATCCCATTTAATCTTTATGAGGTAGGTATTCTCATTCTTCCTATGTTTCAGTAGAGGAAACCAAGGTACAGATACGTAGTATAAGCAATTAACCCTATGTTGAACAGCTGAAAAGTGACAGAGCCAAGGTTCTGCATCCAAGAGATCTAATGCCAAGTCCTATGCGAGTAACCACTTTGTTGCTTCCTGTAATAATAACCACCACTCATTGGACACTTTTATAATGACCCACATATCCTTTATGCACATTATCGCATTTGCTATTCCCAACAATCATAGGAAGAGAGTTTGTATGTACGTGTGTGTATCATTGAACGCAGATATAGAAGGTGTGTGTATATGTGTGTGTTAATGATTCTAATCTTCTATTTGATTGCTGTAAAATATTTGCCAAATCTTTCAATCCTTAAAAGAAGGCCATCTTAGATACTCTATGATTAATTATATGAAGTACTCACACAAAAGGCTGCATTATTTATCAGCCTTCTCATATTTCCATGAGATGTTCTGATTGCATGTTCTTGTTCTTTTCATTTTAATATGAAATATAACAGTACCAGAGAAGGTTCTACGGTATCTTAAAGGACAGAGTTTTAGGATTATCACTGAATTTATAAAAGTTCAGAGGCACATCTCCAATGCATAGTAGCAGCCAAATGTCTCAAATCTGTATATATTCTCTACTTAAGTATTATAAGACTCCATTATGCATCCTAGTTATTGCCAGAGCTAAGATTTGCCTTCTCCTCTTCACTTATCCAAGTGCGTGATTTATCTCTATGGGACGTGACAAGCCAACCAGCACTGGGCATCAAGGCCTGGCCTTCACCCTCTCACTTCCCAGAGGAACAGTTCAACACAGAGGTTAAACGGCTCATTTGGGCATCCAGCCCATTCTAAACCTGGATTTATGCCTTTTCTTTATCTAGGAAAGACATTCCACCTAATCCTGATCTCTGGATCTCAAACAAATGAAGTGCCCTAATCTCATACTTCCCAAATTTAAGTGTGCACGTAAATCATGTGAGAATCTTATTAAAAAGCAAATTCTGATACAGTAGGTCTGGCAGGGCCTGAGATTCTGCATTTTTAACAATTTCCCAGGTGGTGATGACCACACTACTGTACAGCAGATTGCACATGGAAATACAGCAAGGGTCTAGTTAATAGACAAATGCAAAAAACAACAAAACAAAAAAAAGAAAAAAAAACCTATATGATTGAATTTTTGAAAGGTTCATCTGAGTTCAAATCCAAATCCAGACAGATCTACAAAATTTTCCATTATCTTCATGAGACATTAAAAATTCTAGACAAACCTTAGAAATATCTATTTACTTTTTAAGCCTTTGGAATCTACAAGGTTATCTCACTCCAAGTAGGAGGTAGACCACGATTCCATGCATAATGTTAAAGGCATCTCTGTCACTTAGCCACATGTCCCCCTGTGTCCATTTATCCAAATAGTAACTAATTATTACAAATGCTCCAAAATGGCGACTTTGACATAAATGTGTTTAATATTCCGTAAGCTTCTCTAATTCAGACTGCTTTGGATGCAAGGGCTGGTATCACTATGTAAATAAGAAACTATTTTACTGTATTGTTTAATGAACTAAGTACATGCAGTACAAATTCCTTGGAGGAAATACTTTAATATTGAAGAACAACTTGTGATTAGCATGTCAATAGGAATAAATAAACAGTCGTTTTAAGATACCTGAGGGTACTTAAGGACAGAGGTTTTTTTCAACAAACTTCTTATAGTACTTGATAAATTCTTTCTTCTAACCACTTTAAAAGGTCAAGTTCAGCCCAGGTCTCCTCACTAAAAATTAATAAGTTTTAAATGCAACCAGAAATACAGAAGTGGTATCAAGGTTACTTGACTGAGTCAAGCCAAAGAACCTTCTCGAATAGCAACGTATTTTGACTGTGTTTTTATCTTTAAGTCACCTATGGGATATTTTAAAGAACATTTATTCCAACGTACTATATTGACAGCATTACTAGGTCACTTGTAAGCAGCAGGATAACTCTCTGCAACCTTTCTTAAATAGTCAGAGAGGAAAATTAAAGCATGTAAACAATGCTGAAGGAAAACTGGCTTGCCAGTGCGACTCCCCTTTAAAAGGGATCCTAAAAATGAGAGAGGGTAATTCTCAGTTAAACAAGAAAGTTTTAAATTAAAGGTTAGATCACCGAACACTTGAGTTGAGCAGTCAGCTTCACTATGTTTCATTTTTCCAATGAATTATATATGCTTAAGTCTTTGGTGTCAAAAGGTTGTAGTTAGGTTCAATTCCAGGTTGCACCACTTATAGGGCAATAGAAACTTTCTAACGTTCAGACTCTCCATCAGTTGAGCAAGGATAATAAGTAATAAGGACCTGCCTGCTTCATGCCGCTGAGGTACACAGCCTTTCGTATAATGGGCATAAGTCCTATACGCACGGACTAGATATGAGGTCAGACAATTAAGTTCACGAACTCATCCTAGAAAAAGGGCCACATACCTCATTGCTGAGTGTCAATATGGTCACCTTCGAAGTACTCCCCTTGGGAAGCTATGCACCGACACCAGCGCCAAGTCCACCCTTCAAAGCAATTCTGGAACTCTTTTTCTGGAATGGCCATCAGAGCTGTCGTCATATTACCCTTGATGTCCTGAATGTCATCAAAATGTCTTCCTTTCAATATTTCCTTTATCTTCAGGTAAAGGAAGAAGTCATTGGGGGCACACCAGGTGAGTAGGGAGGGTGTTCCAATACAGTTGTTTGTTTACTGGCTAATAACTCCCTCACACACAGTGCCGTGTGAGCTGGTGCATTGTCGTGATGCAAGAGCCATGAATTGTTGGCGAAAAGTTCAGGTCGTCTAATTTTTTCACGTAGCCTTTTCAGCACTTCGAAATAGTCAACTTGGTTAACTGTTTGTCCAGTTGGCATAAATTCATAATGAATAATTCCTCTGATATCAAAAAAGGTTAGCAACATCGTTGCAACAAGTTCGCGAACTTAATTGTCAAACCTCGTGCACATGTTTACATATCAGCACTGCTTACATGGTTAGCAGAACAAGGTCGGTCCTCGAGCTTTAAAGAGCCACATGAACCACAAGAAAAGTCAAGAGCTGCCACTCAAAGCGCACATGAAATCTGTGAAACTCCTGACCACAAGAGAAGACCCAAGGTAAAAACTACAGTGATTGCTCTTTAACAAATACCAAAAGAGTTCTGAATGCATCTTATCTCTGTGGTTCAAGTCTAGCAAGAGAGTACCATTCTTTCCCACTGTGACCTTCCACAGCACAAGGCCACATGAGCCACGTTTTGCCTCTCAGTCAGCTCTTAGACTTTGGCCATTTCACTGTGATGACCAGTCCTTCATCTGAGCAAAGTTGGTATTTGTTACTTTTTACAACTTTTATTCTGGAGAATTATTCTGGAGAAATAATTCTCCACCCTCAAAAGGTCTGTTAGCATAAAGTGCTAACAGAATCAGCGTTTCAGGCCACATTTATATCTTAGGGTGACACTACACCCCCAGGAAAAGAACTGTCCTCAAACTGCTACCTCTTCTTAGAAATCTAATTCCAACAAAGCACAGAACTCAGCCCAAACACCAAATGGATACATACACCCTTGGATACCTACTCTTTGTTTAACTACTATTCAGCATTAGGTACTTAATCACTTCTACTCTAACCCAAAACACTGACTGTGACAAGAGGACTTTCTCCTTTGCATTTATTTTAGACATAGACACAGAGAAGTTAGTGTACCTCACATGCCCACAAACTCAGCACCTGGGCAGGTCAGCTCCCTGAGCTATGTTTCTCGAGTCAATCTGGAAAGCAAACCTCTCAGCTTTCACCAGGATCTTAGAGACCTGAAAGGGCAGCTCTGAGCAGAGTTTTGTGGGCACAAGACTGAAAGGCCTAGGGGTTCTGTGTGGCACACCCTTCTTGAGAAGCAAGATCCTGAGTAGGACATTGAAACCTCTGGATGCTCACACTCTCAGTTAACAAGTGGGTATCATAATGCCAATTGATCTCCATGTTTGACTGTAAGAATTATAACCTAATGACCACAGACCTTGGGAATGCAAAGCTGCTCCCCAGAGACTGAGGTATGGGAGGGAATAAGGAGTCTCGTCAACTCTGATAAGGCAGATGACACAATGCTGGGGTGATGGAAGCGGTGAGTGGGCTGTGATTGGAAACACGATGGTACCTATCTGACTTTGCGGTATTTACAAATACATGAATCGGAATGAGAACAAACACCAGGATGCATAGTATTTAGGCCAAATTTCAAGGAACACATTTGACCCTGGGATGACTCATCACCTTAACCAGGTCTTCATGAATTTCCCACGCTTCTGCTCTGGAAAACAGTATTCAAAAAACTTTTTTATTTGGAAGTTGCTCTTTTGTTTTTGTTTTGGGTTTTACTGTCAGGCTTTTTTGTTTTTTTCCTATTTTGTATTTTTCCACATCCCCTATCAACACTGGTTTGTTGGCCACACCTTAAATGTTTAACATATTTTCTCAGATGATTAACTGTAGGCATTAGTCTTGCTTAAGCAAGTCTTGTCCTGAGCAACAGATGAACTGGAGATCCAAGAAAGAGGGCATCCATAGCTCCTCATGAATCATCTGTCCATGCCACCCCATCTCCCCATCTTGCTGCAGACCATTAAAGCTGGGATTACGCACCTCCTCCTTTAAGCACTCAGAAAGGGGGATACTCATATGGGGTGGAGAGCGGTTTTGGTGATTAGCTTCCGGGATAGGTTTCTTCAGGGTATTAAAGGTTTTGAAAGTTCTGAAGTATCTCTCAAAGTGCGTAAGTGGGTACAAAACGACAGAACAAAATGTACTAAACATTTAGGTAACAAAACATTCCTCTTCTGCTGAAATCACTGGATTAGCTGGGAGAAATCAGAAGCTGCTTAATTTGAATCTCCTTTTAAGAGAAGATACAATCAACTCCCTTCCACCCAAAGAAATGGACACACTGTCCTGTGTTTTCACTCATTTTCACTGTTCTGACACATAAAGAAAAAGAATGAGATAAATGCAGGTAAAGGTTGTCACTGAAGCATCTGATATTAGCCTTTAGAAGCAGTGCTAGTGTTCTTGGGTCATGGGTGCTACATACATAAAACCTATAGGCAAAAAGGAAATAGTGTGGTCCTTCATGGAAACAGAAATGGAGAGTCTTTAAACAGGTATTCCCAACTTGCATTCATGATCAATTATCTAGTAAATAACTTATATCCTGACTGTAGCCAGATCACTCTCAACTTAATTATCCAGAAATTCTGTTTTCATCCTTTGTTTCATTGTCCCTCCTCACCCTACACCACACACAAACCTAGACCCCCACCCCCCCTTAGAGGGGGAAAAACAAAAGCAAAGGGTAAGCAGTTTGCCACAGTACCACACCAGGTTACAGGTATTGGCCTCCCCTCTGCTCAGAATAAAGTACAGATTAAGCACCTGGCAAATATTTGCATGGTCTCCAGTGCAGTTAAGATTCATCCATTTGCTCACAAAAGTACACAACTGCAGCTGAGAGAATAAATCAATTCAATTCCACAAACATTTATCAAGCTCCAGTCTGATTCAAGAGTCTTTGGGGGGAAAAAATCATGCACCTGGCTATCGGAGCTGATTTTTGAACAAGTCTAGAAATATGGTATTCCCTCCCCTCTCCCACCAAAAACAAATCATGAGAAAAAAAGGAACCAACTCCCGAAATGAACCGCACAGCAGCATTTCATATCGTAAAATGTAACTAGCCCAAGGCATGCCAGTTCTTTTTTGGTGGATAGAAAAGAATTCCCTTATCATTCTGAGAAAACAGCAATTATGTTTGTTGTATAAAAAATATAATTATCTCCAGTTATTAGGAAATCATTGATTAATTACCTAGTCGTCAATCACCCTTCAGGATTTTGGATATAAAGATTAGAAGAATTATATATCGAAACAAGTTATGGCATCACTGCTTTATATTATAAATTCAGACTTATCAGGGAATCTACTTAAAATGAATTCTAAACATGCAATGCAAGGGCAGGGCAAAACCAGTCCCTGCCAAACATTTAAAGAGATTCCCGCTCCTCAATTTCCTCCTGGTAAAACTCTGGGTGGAGCTAAGAGAAGTTAGGCTACTTGATCATGAGTCAGGCTCTATCACCTACTTGGTGACCTCAGAAAGTCATTTATAAACTCTGAGACCTCAAGTTCTTCATCTTAAAACAAAGACCATCATACTTCTATCTCACTCATGTGGTTCTTGTGAAGGTCAATAACATAATGAATAAGAAGGTTTTAAGAAAACTGTTATAATCATCAATATTGATGTTTACCTGCACAGTCCTGAAGACCTGGGAGGAGGAGGAAAACCAAAGCAAACTTATCTCTGTTCTCAAAAATGTGTAGCAGGGTCTTCATAAGTTCAAATGAGCTGCAGCCGCTGGCGTTTATCCACCGAGACAGTTTTAGAATCACGTTCATGAAACCAGTTTTAGGATGAAGGGAAATCCTTTTTCTTTATCCTATTTTTTGTTATATACTGGATGTTAGGTTTTTATTTAACTCAGCAGTATTTACCCCCTTTGGCTATTAAATATTATATTTACTGTCAGTCTCCTTGATTAATATGCTTAAACAGTTTAGATTAAGCAAAAATGACACGTATTCCACTGAGATAGGGTACTCCAAATGCAGAAAAACTAGGAGTGGTGTACTCTTATTTTTTAAGTTGATACTTTTAACTATTTACTCTGTATTGGCACTAGAGAAACAGCAAGGTAATGTTCCCAGCTGCAAGGAGCTCCGAGTTTAGAGTGGAAACTGCCAGATCGAACATCACCAAACAGTGAGGCCAATGCAACGAGAAGAGGTCAGCATGTGTCCCATGGCAGGAGAAGGAGGCTGCTGCCTGAACCCAGGCCTAAGGACCTAGGGTGCCTAGCACGAAGAAACAGAAACCGCGTGCTGTGTGCACGGATGCTGAGGAGTGTGGTGCCACTAAAGCACAATGTGAGTGGGCGACAGAAGTAGCTGGAGGGGGAGGCAGAGGTCACATCAGAGGAACCTGGGACCGGAGGACGTAGAACCTAAGTGTGAGGATGCTCTGGGGATTATGTAGGGAGGAGTGTATCAGGGGAATGGTGCATTGGCCAAGGGACAGTTCCAAGAGGGAGACCCCCAACGATCCTCCATCTAGAACATTCTGCTGTTATATGAAATATTGGTGCTTCCTATGGCAAAATATATATATATATATTTCCTGCTAAAAAAGAAAACAGTTACGATAGTTAAAGGCAGAGGAGAATCTCATTTATAAAATGGAATAAAAATAACCACAGTCCAGAACCTTTTACTAGAGAAACCATTAACAACACTTTGTAGGATTTATGGGAAACTTTTTCACTGACTATATCTCTACTCCTAACTCCACCTGAGAAAAATCATTTTATGTAGATACAAACATGGCAGAAAAATCAAGCGGTTTCAGCTTCTTAGAACAAGATGCAGCCCCGCCGGTGCTGGGTGGTCATCACCTGGAGGAGAAAGTGGGCTGTCCATGCGTCATCTTGACGAATGCCAGCACATGGACAGACAGACGTGCTGGACCATTCCAGACTTGTCAGAGAGCCAGTGTTGTAAGAAACTATCCAGAAAACCATAATCCCGACAATTAAGCTTGCTGGGAATATTTTTTTTAAAAGAAAGACCAGGAGCTGGTAGGAGGAGAGGGGGTGGGGAATGCGGAGTTATTATTTAATGGGTACAGAGTTTCGGTTTGGGAAGATGAAAAAGTTCTGGAGACAGATGACTGTGATGGTTGCACAACATGTGAACGTACTTAATGCCTCTGAACAGTATTTTATGGTATGTACATTTTACCACAATTAGAGAGAGGAGGGAGTTGGGGAGAGAGAGAGAAAGAGGAAAGGGGACTGAAAAGTAGTAAGATTTCTAGTAAATTAAACTATGACCCTCACTGCCTCCTGAATGTGATGCCCAGACCAAAATTAAGTTCTCAAGAAATACCTGTACTTTAGAGAAAAGCATCAACTGGAATATGCTAGAGGCCTGCCAAAGACTGTATGTCGCAACAACAGTGTATATTATATAATTACGGGCATGTTTTCTAAAACAATAGAGCACCTTCCCCTTAAAAGAGACTGAGCTCTTCTCATAATTTAGTTCCTAACTCTTCCCTGCAGTCTAGAAAGATGATGCTGTTATTACTATCATTATCATTATGGTAGCTCTTCTGTTAAGAGCTCTCAGGGAGCCAGCTGCTATCCTTTTCTTCGTTTGTTGTAGATGGGAGCAAAACAGACACAGTCCTGCACGTCGCCTGGGAAAGTACGCAAGAGGACCAAGATCAGGAGCAGTGCCCAAGGGCACAGCACTCGACAAAATCAGAGGCCCTGGCAAAGCTTCGTGACCTACTCTAGACCCTCACCACCAAGCAAGGCTCCCACTTAATAGAGAGGATATACTTCCTTGTCAAACAGCAGATATTTATTTTTGCACATGCAAGATATCCAAGCGGATTTAATAAAATTACATTTAAGGCCAAACCACAGAGATAAGAAATTTAATCTCAGGGCTCCAATTAATTGGTTATTCTTTTCAACGAGTCTCAAATGTTTCCCACTATAAAACAGTTAACACTGTGTGTAGCCCTGAAGTCTGTGCCTGGAATCCTGGCAGAGCTTCATATTACAGGTTACGAATAGCCCCCCAAATAATGGCAATTTCACAGTACCTACTGATTGTTTCATTACTTGAGACTGCCTTGTAATCACCAAGGCATTAAAGGTGTTACGAGATCTAAAAACTACAAGTGGGCAGAGTGTTGTGCACCAGGTTATTGGGCAATTCCCTGCTATGAGATGGAATGAAAAGTACTTTCAACTAAAGCAATCTAAACACTTCAGATGAAAGGTGGGCACACACGTGCCAAGTTGATAATAGATGCTTATTATAAAGACGGAATACGAACAAATGAATAAACGAGGTAAACAATACCCCAAGATAGAGGTAAGAGTGGTAGAGACTCCGCCCCAAAGGCAAAGACACCAAAAAGAACCTTTATACCACTTGAGAGGCAAGACCTTAGCCCAGTGGCTCTCAATTCTGGCTGTGCACTGGAAGCATCTGGAAAGTTCTGGAAACAACTTTACCCAGCTCAACACCCGACCAACTAAAACCAAACCTCTATAAAAGGGCTCAGATATCTATAGTTTTTCAAAGCTATCCATATGATTTCTAATCGTATAAGCAGACAGTTGAGAACCACTAGTAGCAACAAGAAATCCTACATAGTCCCTGGGGCAAGTTTGGGCAGCAACACTGGAAATCCCATCTCTACACAGAGTAAGCACCCCTTCCATATGGCACATGACACACAGGAGCTCACGAAAGTCTTCCCTTGGGCGTACATGGCAACCTCCTAATTCATGACACCCAACAGATCATGGCATGAGGTGGCATGGGCTCGAGCCAAATTGGATGACAACAACACAGAGATATATGAGGATGAAAAGTGCACCAAGTCGACACTTTTTAAGGGTAAATGATCGCCTACTTATTGGGGAGCAGGAGTAAAACTGTTACCTATAATTCTGGTCAACTGCAACTAAAGTATACTCTGAGACTAAATGTTAATAACTAAATAATCCTAAAGTCTTAGCTATAGTGAAATGAAACTATGACTAAGAACAATGCTTTGCATGTGCTACCAGCATCTCAGAGACATTTTTTAAATGTCTGTTTGATGTTTAAAAATCCCAGTTTCTGTCCTCATAGAAAAACAGTGCTTGGTTATTCTGGCAGTTACCAGAAAATGTTTTTAACTGAGTGAAACCAACTAGTACCTTTGTCCACATCATTAATGTATAAATAGATGAAATGTATTACTATAAAATTCATTTTAAAGGCAATCAACATATAAGACACGGCCCAAGAGCCTGGTTTATAAGTTGACAGGAGAGACAGCCCTGCAGCCTTGTTTCCCATGTTTTCCATCCCCCATCCAAAGGGACAGGACGACATGGAGGCTGTGGCATAGGAGATAAGCACTCAGCCACGGCACAGGGGCATACGCCATCCATGTTTTCTGTGTTCTACTGAATCGTTCCAAGAGGCATTAATAGGGGTCACTTGGGTAAAGAGAGGAAAGGGGAGATTTCACAATTAAATAAATTGGGGAAATACTGGGTAAAACGAAGTAATACAAATACTAATAGTCAAGAGAAGGGGACGGTGAGTAGCACCGCTATGAAACTTCCTTAGGCACTCGACTCTTTTTTCACAGAGCTGATCTTGGGGTTCCACTGAACACACTTTGGGAAGGTACCTCACTAGCTAACAAATGTCAATGAGGCAAAGGTCAGGCAAAGACAAAGCCACTCAATCCAATGGCCCTTGTTCACATGAAGATAGAAAAACCAGAAACAGAAGGGGGGTAAGAATGAATCTGTAGCTGGAGTTGGGCTCCCTAGAGGGTACTATCATTTCCTGGGCAACACACAGCATAATGATCCTAAGAATGAAAAAGAGAAAGAACAGCATAGACATAAACTTCCCTGGGCCCTGGAACATAGGACTCTGCCAGCTACCTTGTAATGAATGACAAGAGCAGCCATCAAACCTGAAGCGTCCTGAGCAGCTTCAGTTTAACAAAATACTTTCATACCCTATTTGTTTCAACCTCACTGTAACCTGATGAGGTCTATCATGAAAGGTATTTTTATTTTCACTTCACAGATGAGAACTGGAGCTCTAAGAGATCACAATAAGGCAAGCTCAAAGCTACGGCAGGTTGGGGTAGAGCCACAAAGACAGGTCCTCAACTCCTAAGTGAGGTCCTTACTATCCCACTCTCCTTACAAATCTTACAATACAGTCTCTCTACTTAGATCTTATATTACCTTAAGACAAAATACTATTGATGCACCCCCTGAATTTTAAAATATATAATCATTTAAAAATCACTCTCACCCCCACTCAAGTTCCAGAGTGCTACAACCAATTCTTATTTCTTCTAATTATTGACCTGCTTCTTAAAAACGACTGAGAAATTGGCTTCTTTGAAAAAACACTGAAGACCGACTATAGTATAAAAATGGCAATTATATCATCAAATGCCATAAGCAGTATTGAGCATTGGATTTAACATAAATAATGCAATTTTGAGCTTACATAAATGCCAAGAACTCAAAGGTCGGAGGTGAAACACAAAGATGGTTCTGACTTCATCTGCTATGAACGCTTCTTTCAGATCATAGAACCTTCTACAAAAACAAGATCATGGAAAGAACTCGTAAGCTCAGCTCCCACTGGCACATGTGTTTGGGAAGAAGAAAAGGTTACTGAGAGTTTACTATGTATCAGGCACTGGGCTAAGGGCTTCTATATACATCACACTTTCGTTTTTATAACAACGCAACACTGGACTAACAGACGAAGAAGTCCAGACTCAGAGTAAGCTGGTTTTCTTCACACTACTAGAACAAGGCAGAACCCGATTCAGTCCTCCTCCAGAGGCCTTTTTATTTTACTCCTTTCCACTTATGAAAAAGCTACATTGCACTCCACAAGGTCAAAGCTTTTCCAAATCTTCCTCCCACAATCCATTCAGGCCCCTACCCTGCCCGGGCAGCATTAATTGCTCCATTTTCTACACTCCCACTGCCTCTGTTTGCACAGCAATTTTAAGTTTTGCTCTTTTGTCTTATCCTCAGAGAAGTGGTTCTCAACTAGGGACAATTGGCAATGTCTGGAGACACTTCTGATTGTCACAACGTTGAGGTTTTCCTGGCATCTCGTCGGGAGAGGTGGGCGATGCTGCTACATATCCTACAATGCATAGGAGACCCCATAACATAGGGCTATCAGACCCAAAATGTCAAGAGTGCCAAAGGTGAGAAACCCTGCCTTGGAAGGATAATGTGGTTTAATAAACGTTCTTTTTGTTTCCTCCCCAATAAAACACGAGAAAAACTAAGACAACATATGTGGAAACCTTTAGCATACAGTGGGCCCTGAGTCCTAATCAGATGACCTGATTGCACGTATCTGTAGAGTAAAACCATCTCAGTTGGCTCCGCATTCTTCCCACACAAAGCACGGGGCTTTTCACATTAGCACTAAACAAATGTGAAATCATGTATTCTTTATATTGGAAATTCTTGATTAAAAAAGCAAATGTCGCTATTATCTAAGAAACACAGCATTCTCCCAAACTCACTCCTCACCAAACCAGAAGTGAATAGTATAATTCATGGTTCATTAGAACAGGCAGTGAAAAGCTACATTGCATCCCAAGTATGTCATAAAATCACTTCCATATCAAGGCTATTAATGAGCTTACTATTAAAATGCTTTGTCTCACTTTAACAGAAGATTAATTAAGAAATTACAATATACTGATTTGAGGCAATCTCATGGTTCAGCTTCTTCTCTCTTTACCAAGTCAGTTTTGACTATGTCAATTCTCAGGTCTTGAGTTGAACTATTCAGAATGACCTTAAACTGTAATCACAAGCATGTCAAATAAAAACACCAAATCTCTGAATGAGTATGTCAAAACTGGTTGGCATCACATCTGAGGTCAAGATTGTTATGTTTTTTACTTTTCTCGGTTTACACCAGCTGGAATCATAATGGAAATCCTAAAGTAAATGATTACAAAAAGCATTAAGATGAGCATTCATTCAAGTGGCCCTACAATGCCCCAGGGCCCTGAACATCAAAATGAAGCCATACACTTATGAAAGGTGCCGATTCTTGAACTTTACCCCAGATCTACTAAAGCAAAATTTCGGAGGTTGGGCCCAGAATCTACATTTTAAATAATTTCCCAAATATTCGTTTTGCACAATCCAGTTTGAGACTCTCTGTCAAAAGACAACCCTAGAAATTGATTTGCCTCATTATTAAAAATTTCCACATGAGTCTTGCTTTTATAGACTATCAATAATTCATTTAACATAAAATCTACATCTACCTCCCACCATTAAAAAACAGAGCATTTTGTTGATTACTTTTGTGCAAATATGTATTTGTGAAGTAAGCAGACTAATATTTTATGGGAAATGTTAAAACACACACACACACACACAAAAACAACTGGGAATGAATATAAAAAGAATTATCAAGAAAAACAGAGTTCACTTCTGGGCTCCGCAACAGTCAACATCTACTATGTACCAGACTGGGGATACAGTGACGACAAGATAGACTAGGTCCCCACCCTTATTTTCCCTTATTTATGTATTTAAATTGTTTATACGGAGGGTGTCAAAAAATGTATACATATTTCAAGAAAGAAAAGCTGTATTAAAATTGTAATATCAATATCTACCAATAACAAAAGATGAATACAAGTCACGTATGACTTCTGCAATTACAAGAGGTGCTCAAAGTGGTTCCCATCAGCGTCCAGACACTTCTGATTACAGTGAACTACTGCTTGAAGAACGTTGACCGAAGTGTCCACTTGTATAGATTTTTTGGCATCCCCGGTACATATAAACATAAACAAAGAAGTAAGATAATTTCAGAGAGTGGAAATGCCATGAAGATAATGAAACAGGTCGATGTGATAGAGAAAATCTGTGGGGGAGGGAGGCCAAGGGGGTGGCTGGCTGTATTAGATACAAGGATGAAAAGTGCTTTCCTTGAGGAGGTAACACTTAAGCTGAGATCTGAAGGAGAAGAAGTACCCCGTCATGAGAGCGCTGGCAAAGGAATCCTTAGACTACATGACCCATAAGGACCCACACAACCCTTTGAACACACACACACGCTCACACACACACACTGCTCTCTCTCACAAGCACTAGAACCACCAAGACGGTCTCTCCACTTCATCCTTTACAATTTAAGGACGTTTCAAGAGAAACCTGAGAAATACTGCAGAATCCACTATATTCCCAATGCACATTATCACCCTGGAATAAAATATGTCTCCATCTCTGTAATAACCAATATATATTTCAAAAAAACAATTAAGAAACGGGATAGACTAACATTCATTTCTGAAATCTGTGGCTACGAGTTAGTGGTGTTTTAGCAGTAAATACTTAACAATTATTTCAACTTATTAAAATAATTACTCTATTTTAACAAAAACATGTCTGGATTCCATTAAATCCCAATAGGTGGCATGCTAATAAACAGCCAAAAGCTTTAGCAAACAGGTATGTGGCCTTTTGTTGGTTTGTTTTCTAATGAGAGCCATAGGTCCAAGAAGATGATGTCCTCATTAAAAGTCCTGACAGAGTCACTACTCTTTATTATTTATGTATTTTGTCCAATAAATAAAGTTAAAAACAGATACTGAATTGCCACTTGATCACCTGGGACCAAAATGCTAAAGATAAACCTAGCCTTTCAAGGTCAAACAGACCAAGCTAGACTTAAGAGTTTAAACTAGAAGCAACTTTGAAAACTAAACATTACTAAATGACCTTTATATAAAATATTTATATTTCCACATCCAGATGTGGCTTATATGCAGATATACTTTAGGAAATATTCCCTTAATATCTACATACACTTTTTGTTTATTGCATTATTATGTTTCTTAAAAATTAATAGTAAATAAAATTATATTATGATTCTCTTAGAACAGGTTATAAAAAGAAACTTACAGTGAGTCCTCCCATAAAATAAAAGCTATATCCATATAATTGTTCATAAAATTATACCTCATTTTGTGAAATCCAGGAACACCAAAATTCAATTTACAAAAAGTTAAAATCAAAGGTTTAATACTTAATGTAAAGAAAATATTTATCATAGAATTTTTTTGTATAGAATTCTCTTCCTAGGGCTATAAAATTGCTATTTATGCCTACAGTATTTTAGAAATATGCTCACTCCATGAAAGTTAAATATAATCTACAATGTGAACCATCACTTCCTAAGTTATTTTTCTTTAGGTTCACATATACTTGAGTTTAGGTTCTGCCCTTTTTTTTTTTTAGTTTTAATCCTTCAGAACTCAGAGTAACAACAGGACTGGATTAGCAGCTCAGGAAACCCAGGTGTCTCTGTTCATGAGCACACGCCATCTGTAATCTGGGTTGCCTAGAAACTGAACTCTTAACTGGATTGGGAGTTCTAATTCTTCAGATAAGTTATTACGAGTCCCCAAAGCATTTCTAACTACATTTGCAATTGACTAAAGCACAGAAAACCTGTGATGCCACAAAACAATACCCACAGCTGGTGAAAGACACCAAGTCTATTGTCGCAAAGTCCACTGCATTCAAAGTGACCAATTCTTGCAGTCTCTCTTCAGCTCCCATAGTGCCAAAGTTTTGTATCAACCACCAAGAGAAGGGCACCCTTTGGAATAAGGATGTTAACAATGTAGTAGGTGGAAGCCTTTCTTCTCTAAAAGGATCTGAGACCTTTTCTTTTTTTTTCAGGTACAAGTTATTAGGCGTAATTCTGGATTTGCCAAACCTTCTCATCCTGAATTGAATCCCTTTGTTATTTTTCTGTTGCAAGGTATACAGTCCACCTCTTAGTTTAGTGAAACATCCCCCAAATGTGTATTCTACAGGTGGGAAGCATAGTACAATGGGATGGTCTAAGAAATGGTGCCATAAAACCAACAGCATGCTATGGAGTTGCTCTTTCATACTGACAGCAAATCAGAAGTAATTTTCTACCTAAAGCAGAGGTTGATTCATTAACTTACGTTAATTCACAAGTTGAACCCAATTTCTCAAAATGCAGTAATACAATCTTCCAACCTAATTATCTTCATCGAAAGTATTTAAAAGCATTTACTGAGACACATTTCTTTCTTGTGTCAGACAGGATCAACGTCAAGTGAACATCTTGGGTAGGCTACATTCTGTCGAGTTTCAGGAGGTTGACATTTTAGGAAATAATCTTACAAAGGAGAAATTTTCTCCTGGAGTGAACACCAAAGGGTACCTCCCAATAAATAAAGGTTTAAACATGTATTTGTTTACAACAATCATGCTTTAAAAACCAGATTCTCAACCAGATTACACACACACACACACACACACACACGTATATACACACACATGCATATATGAATATGTGTGTGTGTGCGTGTGTTGTGTGTGTGTACTTTTGACATTCTGTAGAATTGGAAATACTACAATCTGGATGACTTCTACAATAATTTTAATCAACTAAGAGAAGTTTTGTGCTCAGAGAAGGAATTTAAAAATAAAACAAGAGAGAGAATTCGTAATAGAAATGCCATCCCATATCACCACCACTCAGGAAAATGAAGGATATTTTCCTAGAAACAATCATGAGGAAACAGTTGGTTTGTTTTGAAGGTATTTACTTCAACAGCTCTTCATTAAAACCCCCTGAATGTCCAAAATCCGTTCATTTCCATTTCCTTTTGATAATCATGAACGGAATCAACCCACATTTTCAAACAACCATTTTCCAGATCATTTACCCCAGGAAAATACCTTTTAAAAGCATTTTTGGGGTGAATTGGTAAGTAAAAAAAAGTAAACGGGCAGGAAGGACTTCTCATTCCTCAGCTCAATCTCAAATTTAACTTTTAATTATTTCCTAGCTTATGGAAGTCATTGCTGCCATTAGGCCTTAGCTTTGTGAGGCAGCCCGTTTTCTCCTAACCCTGCTCACCAAACACATTTAACTCATGCCCTAGGCCAATACCAAACCTACTGTTCTAGCTGTGATACTTCAATAGCTTAAATGTCTAAAGTAAAGCACATCCTTTGCTCCTTTGAAAACCAGTTCTGGCGATGATTCGACTTAAGGACACTAAACACCTAAAGAACTTCAAAGATGCAGAACTCATGTGTCAGACATAAATACTGTAATACATAAGGAAAGGAAATGCCCAAATTCTGGAATCCAGTTTAGGCAATGGGACTACAGATACACCTAAAAAGATGGAGCGTCGATTCTCATTTTAAATCTATTATGAGGCATATACGAGCAAGAATAGGCAGCACTGCAATTCAGCATTCATGACCCAATACCACACATGAGCCATATTCAAAGTCAGTTGAACTCACCTTATAAACTTGTCCATATGTTCCATTTCCAACAAGTTCCACCAATTCAAAGATCCCTGCAGGGTCCTGAAAGAAAATAAACAAACGATAAATATTCAAAATAGTATTCCAGGCATTATCTTAATAAAAAACAAATGCCTACGTAAAATATGCAAATAAATAATCACTTTAGCCTTGGGGGACTCTCATGTGTTAATATTAAATACTATTAAAATTTAATTCAGTTCCAGCTATGAAATCTGTCAAAATCCATTTTGTTTCTAGTTCACTGTGCTATGAGATGTGTTTAAATCTGATAGAAGGGAGATGTGACTTCCACTGAAACAATAAAAAAGAATTAACACATTTCTCACTGTGAAATGGAAATACACTTGCAGGTACATCAGGAGAAAATGAAAGACCCATTATCCTAAGGGGGGTGTCTAATTTTTAAGACCGTTTTCTTTGAAATTTCTGAGTTGCTCATTGTGCTGAACACTGGCAGTTAAGAAAGGGGTGCTCCTGTTATTGTGGGGCTATGGTAGCCAGGTAGTCACCATAGAATCAACACGACTGCCTCTCGCACAGTATTTTCCTTTGGACTCATCTCCCCTCTCTGCAATGCTGCCTCGGCAAAATACGCTTTTACAAATGGCCTCCAGTTCCTCCCGTATCTAAAGAGCACCTGCAGGAGTTAGAATGCAAACTAAATTGGAGAATTATGCAAGTTCTTACGACCAAGCCAGTGTCTGCTAACCCTCAGAGTCAGCTAAAATGTTAATACTCAAAATGTCCAACAGTTGCTGCTATTACTACTGAATTACTATCCCAAAAAGTTGAAAAGAAAAATCCAAGGCTGTAAAATTCAACTCAGAGGCAGAAATTGACATTGACCGCTACTGATTCCTAACCGGACAGAAACTGTTTCTTTGAAAGTCTAAATCAAGAATCACAAACTTAAATGTCCACAGAAGCCAAGCAGGTAACGTAGGAGGGAGGTGGGGCAGCTGGGCCCTGCGGCAAACAGAAGTCATGTCTCCTCTGGGTGGGGAGTGGGGGGTGGGGGGAATTCTACTTAGCTGGAACCAATTGTTGTACTGTCAACCTGTAAATACAGTTTTGCCAGGTCCAAAGATTTTTTTTTTTTTTTTCAAGAAAAACCGAACATTTTGTTAAATGTGAGATCTCCTAATTTTTAAATATTAGGCACTAACTTACTTAAAAAAAAAATATTCTGAAAGACAAATAAAAAAGACCGCTGCCTCTGGCTTGAAAGCATTTCGTATCCCTAGTCAGCACTTTTATGAGAGCACTGCTGTAGGTTATTACAGCAGCAGAGAGACGGGAGGGGGAAAATCTGAGCTCTGGCGTCAGACAAACCTGGAGTGAACACGAGCTGCACCACAACGGGCTGTGTGATCCTAAGACACCCTGGGAAAGCGACTTAGTCTCTGAGCAGATAAAATGGGAATGAATCAACCGAGCAGACTTCTGGTGAAGAGTAAGCGAGGGCCCAGCACCACGCCTCACACATAGTCAGCAATCAAAAACGATTTTTAAGCTGAGGAATTCCACACCACTAGTAGCATAGAAAGGGAGCGGGCTGCTATCCGTGGGGAAGGAGACAAATGAGTGTGAGGTGATAAGTTAGAGTTCTTTACAATTACAGTCTTTAATAAATCAGGTCCAAAAAAAGCCCTTTGCTATATGCCTTCAAAGATTCCACACAGAAAACATATAAAAACCAAAATAAAAACAGAAAACCAAGTGTTGAAGCACTTAGTCACTGAGAAAGATTGGAATTAGCATTATCCATTGTTATAAAGCCAGAAAGGCAAAAAGCTACACTCCAGTCTCGTGTCCCAACAGATCGAACCATCCAGAAGTTCCAGCTATAACCAACCTGGTCAGGGAAGTAAGGATACCATTGCAGACGGAACCAGGAGACAGGAGAACACAGGAAGAGCATAGAGCTCTGAGCTGAGACCCTATCACTAAAAGACACAATCAGGGCCACCTGGGAGGCCTCAGAGTAGGAAAGAAAAATTGTGTTTGTTCAACTATTAGGCCATTAGAACAGCAGGTTTTATTAAAAACTAATTAGAAAGAAATGAGAAAAAGAGGGAAAAAAGCCCACAAATGGTGGCAGCTGCTGTTTGTTTCTAAGCTGTGCTTCCCAGTAGTTTGTTTGCCCAGTGCTGTTTCTGCAACAAATTTCAAGAGAGGTTCTACATTTGCTTGAAATATCTCAATTGTATTTTCAACATTGATTTTTCTTGACTTGAAAAAAAGAGATGAACGAAAAAGAGGAGATGCAGAACAGTGAATACTAGCTGCTTTAAGGCGTCTTGGAAGCATATGAGGGGTAGAACAGGAGGGCAGGCACAGAAACAGGGTGCAGATCAGGGACCAGCTTCTCCACCCAGGGGTCACCCCGCCTAATGGACCCCTCCTCAGGGCTGGGGTTTAATTGGTAGGTCTCAGGAGGAGCTGAGCAGCTGACTTCTAGGCTCTGTCCTCTCCTTAAATAGTCCATTAATGGGCATATGGCCCAGTCAATTGGGGCCAAGGAGGCTCAGTGCCAAGATTTTCGTTCCAGCTCCTGGGAGAGAGGCTCCTTCCACTGACACATCCAAGGGGCTCAGAAGCAAAGGTCACAGTGACAACAGACTTTGACTGGCAACCTCCCTTGGATAGGCAACCAAACTAAAAGCAATCATCAACTTTGGTTGGTTCCCCAGGAAATAGACTCTGAAAATCATTGAAATGTATTGGGGTGTGTGCACTGGGGGAATGAAGGAAGGACTGGACTCAGCAGACGGAAGGCTTCAACAGTGATGCACAGGAGCTTTGAATCTGGGATGACTCTTCAAAATTGTCCTACCTTGAGGCATGGGGGCCTCTGTACCCCCACCTCCTTTGAGTAGTCATTGCATGTAAACTGTCCCCTGTCCCTGTCCCAGAGGTTATGATCTTGGGTGAAACGACATGCCTTCAGCTGAGGACAACTTCCAAGAGAGAACCACTGCTTGCACTCCCATCAGTGCCTCAGTGGAGAGATCTGGGTGCCATGCCACAGCATCCACTATACGAATCACAGCTAGAAATGAGAACCAGTTTGGAATTGGAAAAGAAGACTGTAAGCATCTACCTCCTACAGTACGCTGACAGTAATAAGGCAAAATGGAACAAGTAAGAGCCATGGTATTTGCAAGGAGGAGGATCTCTGAAGAAAGGAGGCTTTCTTCTCTCGTAGAACTGGAACTTAGCTCTCCTCTATCCCCACTCCAAATACCTGGAGAGCTGGATGTTTGTGAATGTTCCCTTACACAAACGCATATGATTATTACCTAGCTAAGTTCTTGGGGAATAGTGATATAGCTTGAGCATGGTAAGCATGCAGCTGTTTTCTCCACTCATAGGACTCCAACATACAGTTAGCCCTTGAACAACACAGGTTTGAACTGTACAGGTCCACTCATATGCAGATTTTTTTTCCAATAAATACTATAAGTGTATTTTCGCTTCCTTATGATTTTAATAACTTTTTCTTTTAATAACTTTTTATTTTCTCTAGCTCATTTTATTTATTTTCTCTAGCTCAATTAATACAAAATATGTGTTAATTGACTGTTTATGTTAGCAATAAGGCTACTGGTAAAGTTTTGGGGGCGTCAAAGGTTATACACGATTTTCAACTGCATGGGAGACTGGCACCCCTAACCCCTGTGCTGTTCAAGAGTCAACTATAATTTGTCCCAACGCTCACCAATGACCTCAATCTCTTATTTGTAGTCATCTCTTCTCAGTAGTTGTCCCTTTTGAGGCATTTATACAGCTGAGTACCACCACTCTTGTTGAAAAGCTATCCCTCCTCTGTCTTCCATCACACCACTCAGTCTCTCACAGAGATTCTGTTTCTTCTGCATATACCTTAAAGGTAGGCTAACCCCAAGATTCTATCTTCATGCTGTTCACTAAGTACGAACGATTTTATCTCCAAATGTCCACCATATCCATCTACTCCACTCTATACAACAGGCCTCACTATCTCTTGCTGCAACTATTTTCAATCAATTCTTTCCTCCTTTCAATCTATCCTTCACACGGATCTTTCTAAAATAGACATTTCTAACCACAACATGCCATGCTGTAAAATTCTACATGATGTGGTTCGAATTGAAAGTCAAGGTCCTGTCGGTTCTCAGGCCCACCCTTCATTCTCAGCCTTATGCACCACCATGTTGTGCTATAATCAACCATCTCAAACCACCTGCCATTTCCCTAACACACCACCCGCGGTCATTTCTGTGTGGCTTGGTTCATAATGTCTGTCTGCCAAGGTCATTCCTCCTACCATTCTCTACAAGGCAAGTCCATCCTTGAAAGCACAGTTTGCCACCTCCTCTATGAAGCCTTTCTCAAATGAGTGCCAGCGCCTCTCAGCACTAAGAACGTGATCTGCATGACTCTGTGACAAACACTTCCACGTCATCGTGCTACGCCTTCTTCCATTTCTCTCCTTTGATGAATTACAAATGGCCTGAGCAGGGCCTGTAACATATTTATCTTAGTACTACTTAGCACTATATCCAACACATAACTGATAGACAGAACTATTTACTGAATAAGGGTGATGTCCCACTGCCAATTCTCCACAACACATGTAGAGAAAGTCACAAATAAATGAGATCAGAAGGTAGAGACAAAGGTCTAGCAAACATATGTCATCTTTGTCAATCTAGACGAGCCATCCCAGCCTCCGCCCCATTGATCCCCCTCACCCCGCTCCCAATTGCACAAAACTGTCACATGCTCCTATGGTAGTCCCAGCTCTAGAGAAAATTCATAAAGCCCATTAGCGTAAGCTGTGCCTCCTGTGCACTGAGAAGACAGGCTGTCAGGACGAGGCCACATACATCACAACGAGGGGAAGATGCTGTACCTAATGATCACGTTACAAAGACAGGAAAGCTAAGAGACAAGAATCAGCTTAATTCTCCCTCTCGTGTTTGCTCAGCTGCTCGGAAAGCCAGGACGGGCAGCATGAAATAAGGTTCCATACACCAAGGAGAAAAGAGCAAATCGTTGGCATTTACCAGAGTCAGGAATCCCTGTTGGCTACACATGCCTTTATTCAGATCTTAACCTTTGCTGGGAGGCTGAGAAAAAGAATTTAATTCTAAGGTAGAGTAGTTTCCATTATTTCATAATGAAATGAAACTACTACATATCAAAAAGCAAGCTGTTTCAACAAAGCAATGTTAACTGATCAGCAGGTACTGATAAAGACAACTCAGTCATCATAATAAAAATCACATGAATAGCTAACATTGCAGGAGAAGTTATATGCCAGGCACTACTCGAAGTGTTTTCCATGAAGAGGTCATTTAATTATTGCAACTCTATCAAGTGGATGCTACCGTTGTCTTTGCTTTGCAGATGAGTAAACCGAGGCACAGAGAGATTAAGCATTTGGTCCAGGTCACACCGCCGATGAGTGGCTGAGCCAGAATGGGTACCAGGCTGGTCAGACGCCAAACTCGGGGCTGTTAGCCACTCACTACTCCATAGAATCAGAATTCCCAGCCTTTGACTTACCACTTGCTGGCTCCCCAGCCTTGGGCAAGTTTCATAATTGCTCTGAATCTGTTTCTTCATTTTAAAAATGGGGACAACATTCCATCCCTCGCCAGGTTACTCTGAGGACTGTGCAAGTGTCTCGACTAGCTCAGAGCCTGATACATAACAGGACTTCAACAAATATTAACCTCCTTCCTTCCTTTTCTTTTTTTCTCTTTTCAAGAATTCATTTAATATACAAAGAACATGCCACAGAAAAATACAGTCTGTATTTCATGTTTTCAACTAATAAAGCCAGTAAAAGAAAATGTACTGTTTTTTAACCAATATCACCACACGCACAGCAAACAGGGTCAGATATTTATGCACAAACAGATGTCTCTTTACAAATTAGTGAGACTATTTGGAAGACACATTAACCTTTTTGGGCTCCTGGGATGTTGCAATAAGTATTCTTTCTTCTATCAGCTGAAATTCAGCAATTCAGATGGTAGTGGCAGGCTCAAGCCTGACTTCGCAGCAGAGTGGAAAGATTTAAGATCTAGGGGTAAGTATGCATAGTCACAGAGTTATACTTTAATTCTTCCAGGTTCCCTGAATGGTAACTGGATTTATCGTAACACTAAATAACATCTCTAGACTAAATCCTAAAGATTGGAAAGGCAAACCTAAATACAGTAGTACCTCGGTTTTCGAACGTCTACGTTGACGAACATTTTAGTTTACAAACGCCGTAAACTTTATGGCTCTATGGTATCATTCAATAGTAAAATTCATGCTAAATTTGTAGTTTTAGGGGTTGATTTTAAAGGTCTGGAACGGATTAATCCATTTTGTATTATTTTCTATGAGGAAAACCATGCCTCGCTTTTCGAATGTTTCAGAACTCGAACGGTCTTCGGGAGTGGATTACGTTCGAAAACCAAGGTACCACTGTGCATAACAAGGATGATTACTCCTTAGAATGACAAAAGGTGATACACATCCTTCCCAACCCCACCGTCTGCTCTGAAAATGAAATGAAGAGGAGGATTGGGAAGGATTGGGAACAATAGTTTAAACAGACTTGACACTCCTCCCAAACGCCTCTTGAAGACGTAGCCGTTCTGTGACATCTTTCATTTCATTTCACCAGTCCTTTGGCAGTGTGAAACAGACCCATAGCTGATCCAGCTCCCAGAATGACTGTCCACCCTCAGATTCCCTCTAACATCTGCCAAACGACTGTGCTTACTCTAAACTTACAGGCCTTAAAAAGACCAAAATGTTATTTCTCTTAGACCATATTTAGCAGCTGTTTTGTTCAGTTTCAGCCGAAATGACAAGTATATGCTTACAAAAGCAAAAAAAAGAACAAAGAAAACAGGAGCAGGAGAACTCTACACATTTATCTTGAGCCTTCAGGCTTTTCAACACCATCGTTCTTTCTTCCCAAAGTACAGAGCTAGGAAACATTGTGCTAATGCAACACATACCCTCCCATTCTAGTTCATGTTACACTCACAGCCAAACAAGGGCCCTCAAAGCTCATTTCTTATTCACTTCCTCTCCTTCTAATGTAGTGGGGACCTGAGGAGCCAATGGTCGTGCCTTCCACAGCAGGGTTTATTTAGTGTCTGAGCGCAACCCACATCTTCCCACCCTACTGTCTGAGGCAGAAGCAAGGTGGGCACCCGGGCCCCTGCCTCCTAGTACTTCCAGTCTAATGAAGAAAACAGACATGAGCAAATAACTACATGTACATAGGTCATTAAATTACAAAGACAAGCGACGTGCAGGGAAAGTATAAAGTGCACCGAGAGTATATACCTGGGAGACCTAGACTAGAACCCAGATAAAACACTGACGGCTGAATTTTCTCGCTTGATCATCTGTATAGAACGCATTCAACAATGCAGACCTATCAGAGGATTGCCACGAACATGTTCGGGTTCGAGTCTGGACTCTACTCCTTGCTAGAGTTAGCTGACCTCTCGTATTCTGGATTTCCCATCTGTAAAGGAGGATAATCACAGCTGACCCACCTTCTTCTCAAGGCTGCACCCTGCATGTGAATGTGTTAGGCACCTCCCCAGTTTCCCACGTCCAGCATCATCCTTTGGGAAGGGCGGTTCTGAACAGGGTGTCACCAGGGTGCCATCTGCTCCGGTACAGCTGTGCCTGGCTAGATGCTATCAGTGTCCTTTTACCAATATTAGCTCCTGGAAGGGTCAGGATATAATCCCAGGCGAACCTCAAGGAACACCTTCCTCCATGCTGGTAGCTTGCCTACCCTCAGGTAAGGGAGACCAGAGTCTCCCCACTTTCTGTTTGATTCGCAGCTCCACCTGTTACAGAACAGCTGTCAGTAGTGAAAGAGCGCCCCATGCCACACACCCTACCACACAGCTCCCCTGCTTCACGCAGGACTCTGCCACTTACGTCTGTCTTCACGAAGGCAGCCTTTACAGTCAGATCTGAAATCTGGCTCCTCAGATTAATAGCTGCGAACCTTAAGCTCTAACGGTCATTATCGCTGTCTCTGGGATAGACGACGGCTTAAATGCTTTATGTACATTTTTATATTTAATCCTTACAGCAACCCTGGGAAGTAGACATTACTAACCCCAATTTTCAAACGATAAAACTAAGGCTTCAAGGAATTAAGTAACTTGCCCAAGGTTAAACAGTATTTGGTAGAAATAGCAGCCAAGGTCAGACTGTAAAGTAAGGATAAAAATAACTCGCATGAGGATTGCTCTGAGGGTCAGAAACAACATATATAAAGCATTTAGCACAGTGCACAGCCGTGCTTAATAAATAAAACTACTGATATTATTGTTGTTGCTGCTGGTATTACTAAAAGTTGTCCAAAGTGACAGCTTTGGTAGCGCCAGGACTCAAATCCAGATATTCTGATTTCAAGCCCATCACTACTCACTTCTCTACAAAGGGCCAATGCTGCATTACCTTGGGGTTAGGGGACGGTGACGGCCTTATGGTTTAACAATGGGGCCAGAAAAGGGCCTGTGACCTCCAACCAGGCAGATACAACCCGTAGAGTGGCTGGGAACACAGAAGGTGAATGTGCCAAGGGTGCTCCGTATCCCTGACTTCCCATCAGAGCCTGGCGTCCCAGAGAGGGAGACCAAGTGGGCTCTGAGATTTCTATCCAGAGCTAGTTTCTTTTATTCCTACTTTGCCATCAGCTAGGATACTGATTACTTTAAGCTACTAAAGGTAACTTACTTTAAGTTAATTGACAGTGAGAGACAGTATATCGTAGTAGTTAAGACCAGGGACTCGAGCCAAAAAGCCTGCTTCTAATCCCAGCTTCATCGTTTACTAGCTATGTTACCTTGAGCGTGTTATTTAGTTGCTCTGTGACTCAGTTTTCTCAACTGTAAAACAGTGATACCGGTAATAGTAGTACCTACTTCATGGGTTATTTGACAAAATATTTAATATGTATAAAACATCCAAAGCAATGTTTGGCATAGTGTAAGTGCTCAAAAGTGTCTGCTAATGATCCTTTATCTTTGAACGCAAACTGCAAGAAGGAATGGCTTCTATTGGCTTCATTCACTGCAAAATCCTAGTACTTAGATCTGTGACTGGGACATTATAGACACTCAATAAACAATTCCCGGATGAATCACGTCCCCACATCACCAGCTCTACCTCTGACAGCCACAATGCGTAAGATCTCTGAGATTTGGAGCATGCATTTCTGAGATCTTATTAACAAAACCCCTCTCCCCATTTTACAAAAGAGCAAAGTGAGGGCCAGGCAGGTGCTATATACTCATAAAATCACAAGTTTTTCCAAAAAGAGTGTTTAGGAGACTTGCCCAAGGTCTCACCTAGTTACTGGCAGTTAGGTCAAGACCTCAATTCCTTTGACTTCTAATTTTTCCCTCTGTTCAATAAAATCCTTTGATAAACCAAAGGAATCACTCACTGTCTTTCAAATATTGGGCCTGGAAGGGAAGGGAGCAGGGGCAGTGGGGAAGGTGGGAAGGAAGGAGAAGCACTTGTATTCAGTCCTAAATTCCAAATACTCTGGGTAAGAAGTGAATTTAACTCATGCCCAGAACTGATGTAACGAGATTTATCACACATCTCCAACTTGCTGTTATTGAGACAATCGATTTGATGGTCACATGTACATGTCTGCATAGGAGATAAATGTAATTTTTCAAAATATATTTTTCTCAGTTCACAGACTTTGCATATTCTTACTTATATTTATCTTAGCTCCAAGTTATTTCCGTAAGAAAACAAAGAATTTGACAGAAACTGACTATTGTTCACTGGCTTCCATTGGGCACAGATAATTAGGGACATCAAATTAAAAGAGTACCCCAAGAAGCATTTATAACATTAACTTGAATGTTTTTTCTGATTTTGGTACACAGGTACTTTAATCCTTTGTCAACTGTCCGGATTCACGGGCCAGCCCTTCTCCTGCTTGCTGACGTGGAGTTCCTTAGTCATGCCCACAACCTGCCTGTGCAAATGTGGGTGCATAAAGCCCACTGCTGTGTTCAGAGACTATTTACCAACACAGCCCTAGTCGGGGAAAGGCACATTAACTCCAGAAAGCAGAATGAGAAAGAATTCTTCAGGATACTAGTACACAAGGCAGATTTTGGACAAGCATAGGGATCTCTACCTTCCAGAACTTGCCTCAACTCTCCCACAGTCTGTTCAATCTCAAGCAAGGTAAGTTGCTCTAAAGGTCAATACATACATAAAGGTTCCCACCCTGGTCCCTTCCCTCCCATCATCAGGGTGTCGCAGAGATTATACAAATGTTCTGAGAAATGTATCATACAGTTGATGGAGATAGGCAAACGTGGGATCCCTCTAGGCCTGTCAGGACAGAGAAACTTTCCAGTATTTCCAGCAACACCAGGTCGAAATGATGGGAACCAGACTAGCAAAGATTTTGGCACTTTGCCTTTTCAAAGATGCTTAGATGAAGAAAAAAGATAGCAATCGCAGCAGATGGACTTTAAAGACAAGAACTGATTACCTAAATAATTAAGTAAGAAAGGTTAGGAAACCATGCAAAGTTACATTTTAGAAGGAAGAGCCTTACCATTCCCCCAAAGGTACTCATTTACCACCTGCTTACAACAGACCAACAACACTTTATATTTGCTTGAAAACATTTCAGCATTTCTCCCCACACCTATAAGCAAACATGCAGTTGACGACAGGCCCTCTCTTTGGGTGAGGAGGTTAATAATACTGGCTGGTTGGATTGCCTATTGCTCTCACGCTGCCAAAGAGGGGCGGGATGGCCAAGAGCCCACCAACAGCTATGTGAGGCAGGGGCCTGTCGGTAAGAGCCCATCCCAGCCTGTCACTTGGTGTCGCCACTCACGGTACAGACGGCTGGTTAATAACCTCTCATACAGACTGTTTATAACAGGCCTTCTTTGGCATCTGATTTCTTTCTTTTCTTCAAGGCTTTTGTTCTTATGGCTAGATTAGCATTGACATGTACATTTTTTTCATTTATTTGTCTGTTTTATAGGGCAGATAATTTTTGGAATGGGTGCTTTATACCATCTATTCAAGGATCTAAAAAGATTTGGGGCAGATTCAAGCAGCTAAAGCTAAATTTCTGTGCTTCTCTAGGCTTCCAAGGATGTTCGATTTCCATTGTCAAATAAGTTTGGGGACACTTGATTAAAAAGATGAGCAATGTAGCTTTTTTTACTGCAGGGGCTCTCAGAGCCTTTAATGTATTAATGTACCCAGTGAATCTCAAACAGAAGGCAAAAGCTTTCCACATTTCCCAAACCTAAACCTGGCTGTAGAACACGTGTTTAAGAGAACTTTGTATCTCTCTAAGCAACTGGTGTTTTATGGAGCATAGGTTGGAAAATGATAGTGTGTAGAGGAATCTTTCATTTCTTATTCCTACTTAACAAAAACTTGTACCTTAAGTTACTGTAACAGCGACTACTCAGTAATACCCAATATCCATCCTCCCATTGTTCCTTAGTAAAAGAAAAAAAAAAATCCCAATTTTATTTGGTAGGCAATGTGCCCAGGTCAAAAACTACATGCCCTAGTCCCACTGAAGCTAGGGGTAAATAAGTGACTAAGTTCTGGCCAATGATATGTAAACAGAATCAGGAGGTGGGACTTTCAGAAGTGCTAATCAAATGGAGCTGAGTTAGTTAAAAGAAGTGCTCTTTTGTCCTCCACCCCCCTCCTTCCAGCTGCCTGGAATGCAGACGTGATGGCTGGAACACTGCAGCCATTTCTGACCTGAAGTGACTTTAAGAACGGAAACCTCATGCTAGATGGTAACAGCAGAACAATAAAACAATAAGCCTCTGGTGACCACAGGACTACTAGACCACCACTGGACAGCCTATGTCTGCACTTTTTATCATGACCGAGAAATACATTTCTATCTTCCGTAACCCGCTGATATTTTGGGCCTTCTGTTTGATGCTGCTAAATTCTAATTGATTTGCTTTGAAGTTTATGGTGCAGATACTTGTATTTATTTATGTTTAAGTCCTTCTTTAAAGTACGCGTCTCCATTAGCTCTTTGATCTTTGGTAGAGGTGGCAGTCATTACAGTTATTCAACAGATATTCCAGTTCTCCTCCCGCTGGTACGGTATAGGATGGCACTTCCCTACCCCTCTTTAAGCTGAGTTTGGCCACGTGATGTGCTTTGACCAATGCGAGTGGAAGCGATGTGCTACTGTCCAAAGGAATATTTAATTGCTACGTGAGATACTGTGATGACTATGGAAGCCTGTGTGGGCATGAGCCTCTACTAGTCTGTGCCCTTGTACTGCTGATGAAGACGGTCCTCTCCTGATCTGTTCTGGACATGTGGCAGGGTTAAGAAATAAACGTTAGTTGCATTATCTCTCTAAGATGGTTATCACAGCATATGCTGGCCTATTCTCAGAACAGAAACTACCAAAAGATGGTGACAACAATCACCACATTGCTTAATGCTGTATGAGTTCTGGAACAATATTTGAGAAGAGCCACATTTTACTGGGGGCCTCCGTAGGCCACAGACATTGTCTAGGGCATCTTGCAAAAATTATTTTATTGATTCTCTGCATCGATCCTGTGAGGCAGATTGTGCACAAGAGAGAAAACTGAGGCTAAGAATGTAACCGACATGAGATGTCCAGCGCCAAAATATGCATTCTCCCCACTGTCTGCAACCTGCAACATGTGAAGGCAGCCCTGGACATCATGCAACTCTTACAAAGCTGGCTGGTAACACAGGAATTCTGGGAACCCTTTCTTATAAGATGGGCAGGGGTGGGATAAAAAACAGAATTAAAAATGGAGTTTGCTTTCACATGGCTGACCATACCCTATATGCCCCAAACCAGGGCATGCTGGGGCACGTAGTCCCTGTACCCCCATGAGGACAGCAGAACTGCAAGCCCTCTGACTGCTCATTTGAGTGCCTTTGTACTCACACCTGCTCTCTGAGCCACTGTCAAGGTAACCTAGCAGCTGAGAAGAACTAATTGGGGAACATTCTCTGACTACGGCATGAACGGTTATAATCTCAGCATCACCGTGGCAACCTGACTGGAATGCTGGTTATTCACACAAAGAAAAACCAGTCTCCATTCATACCAAGATTGCATTTTGTCTTTATTCCACTTTTCCCATTACAAGTTTCTACTGAAGAAACAATGCTTCTTTTAATAAACAATGTTTATTACTGCTCTGTGGAAAAACAGCATTTTCTTAGCCTAGAAAAATTTGGAAAGGGTGGGGGGGGGAGGTGGTAATGTATCCTATATTGCCCCAGGCAAAGAGATTTTATTAAGATAGGCTTTACACAAACACCAGTAAAGGTCATCATGGAGCAAGTGACCTACCATCAGGCCATGGATTCTATGGAGATGTCACCAGCACAGTATGGGAATGGCTCACTTAGCATGGGAATAGTTCACTAACAGTGTGGGCAATGCTTCACTGACAATTAGATCACGTTACACTGACCAGTGCTTATCTCCTGGGAATCTACCATGTGCTACTGTAAACCCCTCCAAACCCTCCAGTGGCTCCCCTTGCCTACTCTACTCTACCATCCAACCCCAGCCGGTATCTTTCAAGTGACAGTGTACCGCTCTGCATGCATCAGCTACAGAAGATAGCTCACTGGGCCCAAAGGTTGTCCTGTATGCGCTTCCATTCTGTGTCCTCGTTCCTGCTATCCAGAAAGGGCTTTGTTCACATCTCTGTCAGTCAAAGTCTCACCCATCCTTCCAGGTCCAACGCAAATCACATTTCATACCTAAAGTCCTCCCATTACACTCCATTAGCGTAAACTCCACATTGAAGTAAATCCCACAGCCTGCCCCGAATCTGTGTTAGAGCCCTGCAAGGTGTATGTCTTCATTATCTCTGACTCCACCAAGATGTGTCACAGGAGCGCCTTACACACCAGCAGTGTGGCATGGGACGATGGGCAGCAAGTTGTGTATCAACTGATCAGGGTCTGCGTAGGGCGTTGCCACTTCCAGTTGTATAATCTCTGAAAAATTACTTCATCTCTTTGAGCCACGGTTTATTTACCTATCAACAGGATGATTCAGATATTATGGCAGGAGCTTGCCCTCAAAGAGCATGTCTAATTAGTGATACAAGAGAAAAATAGGTGAACTACAAATGAAGAGAAATGAAAGACTGTGGTTTAGAAAAGCAGATGACTGAACCTGACTTCATCCTTTACAAATTTCCTGACGCTGAGCAAATCCACTGAATCCTCTAGCCCTTGGTTTATCTTCCTATAATGCAGGAATAAGAATATGAGCAGGCTGCCTGCCTCTCAGAGTTGTGTTAACATTGAAAAGAGACAAAGGCGCGAAAGAATTTTGTCAAATATAAAGTATGAAAGAATTGTCAAATTTTGTCAGTTTTTATCTGTTAATACTAGAATAAAATGTGCCCATCATAAATTCCCCAGTCCTGAACTCATGCTCAAGGGTAGCCATCCTTGAAGGACACGTGGAGGACAAAACGGTATATTACAGCCACCACAGATAAGGTTCAGCCAATCCCATTTTCTAGGATTTGAGGATGGAGTTTTAATGGAAGGAATGAAGAGAGGGCTGAGGGGGGCAGCTGGCTCTGCCTTCTCAGCGGCGGACATGGTGAGAGAAGGGCTGGGGGTATCTACTGCTTTGAAAATGCGGGGAAGGGAATGCCAGAGGTGCCAGCGTGGGTACCAGGAGAAAAGGAGTTCAGAGCAGACCTTGCTGCTGCAGAGCTTAGGAGCGAACTGTGAAGGAAGTGCGGTGGGTTCCAGGTTGCCAAGCAGAGCCACTAGGGCAGAAGCCTGAGACCGGATGGGGCGGTGGGGCAACCACTCTGACGAATAAGGAGGGAGCATTTGCGAGGGGAACTGCTGTAATCCATTTCTCAAGGACCCTCCTCAGATGACAACAATTGAAAAAAGAAAGAAGGGATGCAGTTCAAGAACCCTGCTTTACCAGCCAGACAGGCAAAACACAACGTAAATTCTGAGAGTTCAGATGAATAAGAAATCAATACAGACTGACAGAGCCAAGGAGGCTGAAAGAAAAAGATGGGCATCTGAAATGCAAACAGGATTTGCATAAACAGAACAATGGGGGAGGGATGGCCCCGGAGATACATGCTTTTTTTAATGGTATTATTTTAAAAGGATACATGTTAATCAGATGTACCGCTTCTGTCGGAAATGACAAATGATGGAAACATGTCACTTATAGGACAGCACCTTCAATCAGGAAGCATTAGATTATTTCTAGAAACCATGGTTCCATAAGCATTTCATAAGGCAAATAGATTTCAAGTACTGAACACACATGAGTATGACAAAGTGAAAGACACAAATGGGTTAAAGAATATATAAAGCCGTTAATTTTTTTTTTTTAACAAAATGCTATGTTTGTTCCAGGCAACAAAGGAACAAGTATACATACTACACAGCTGTAATAATTTGTTTACATCCACCTTCCCACTCAGCTGTGAACACTCTCCCACAAGGCGGAGGCTGGGATCTCGTCATATTAGTATCTCTAGCAACATGCATAGTATCCAGGCCACAGCAAGCATTTACTAAACACTGGTTAAGTAGATAAATAATTTTACCACGACTGACAACAAGATAATACATATAATTTACTTTTTCACTGGTGAAATAGATAAGAAAGGAAGATTTTACATATCATGAAGATATGGACAAACATTACACAGCTGGGTACCAGAAAATCTGTGAAGCCATTACAAATATGGTACATCTTGTTGGAAAGCCTATTTTCTAACAGACTTGAGCGCCTGCTTGTTTTTAATATGTTAAATTAAATATGAATAGGTTTGTATCCGTTTTTTTCCAGTCAGCCCACCAGTATCTCTAGGAGTTCCAATTTACTCTCCTGCACCAATAGGGATTTTTGGTAAAAACATTCAGAAATATATTGTTTATCTATACCACTTATATCCCTAATTTTCAAATACAGTAAATCCTCTTAATTTCACCTTTATTCACTCATAATTCGCAGTTACTTAGATTCGAGCTGGATAGTAGTTTGAGCTTCTACCGTTCACACAGAGTACATTTTAAGAAAAGTAATAATGTGAAAAAAGATGACAAAAGGAATACTTATTTTTTTAAAAACATTTCGAACACTCCAGCGGCATTCACATCCAACCGCTAGCTAATTACAGACATCTCTACTAAAGCCTCCGTTAAACAATATTGCCACTCTAGCATCTCTCAGCTAGTGTCTAAGCACACAGGGAAAGAAGACTTTTTACAAATTACTATTAAGTCATGCTTTTCACCGATATATAAATGTCCCCTGCTCCTCCCAAATCTTTGGATTAGTGAGCTTGTTCTGTAAGGCAAAGAGGCTCATTCTAGTTCTCAAATAGAGAGATGGTCACACTGGGGCTGATTAAATGAGCTAACATTTTTGTCTTGAGTCATTTTCAGTATATATTTCACAATTTAAAAGGATGAAATATAATTTAATCATGAAGAAGGCAGCTTCAATTTAAAAGCATGAGGAAATAGATACAAGCAACAACCCAACAATTAAAATATCAGTTTCCTGTCCTAGGAGTGCTTCAGGGCTCAGTAACTAAGACTTACTTAAAACCCAGCAGGTAAGCAAGAGTCTTTGGTTACAGTGCAGAAAATCTCACCCTCATTATTGAATTCCACTCAGTAGTTAATCATAGCATTTAGCAGGATGCAAAGCGCATTAATACTTGTAGCTAAAGTACCCACTGCATTGACATAGAGTTTGCCAGTGAATGTGTGACTAAAAGGAGCGTGTGGCCACATCCCCCAAACCTGGTATCAGCTTTCACATCTTCCACACTTGTTCCAAATCTTTCTCAGGATAGTTCTTTCCAACGGCCCTCTCATGGGCCCGTCTCAGCCACTATATTCAAAGCTTTTATGAGACAAGAAATTTGTGGAATATATGGTTGGAGATATTGTTGTAATAGAAAGCAGTGGGATTTTGTGCAGCTGATTATTAAGTCAAATAATGAATTAAAGATGACAATTGAAAAATGCACACGTCATTACAGTAAACTTTCCCTCTTGAACCATCTGGCTCATACCAAAGCAACCTATGGTACCGTGAGATTGTAACACTAAGAGGGAGGCCTATGTATCCAGCCAGCAATGGCAAGGAGCCTCCCTTTTGCAGCATCTTATAATTGAAGGTGGAGTAACTCTTAAGTTCTCCACAGGAGAAATGTACAGTGAAAATGGCTCACTGGTTCAGAACGTGGACTCCAGTGAAACAAAAGCGAAGACTACAATCGTACTGGCCCAGGATGCGGGGACAGGGCAGATGGTTCCAAAGCAGGGGAAAGATTCCTGCCAGTGAACTACTTGCCTATTTGATGTTTACTTACTTCAACCCTCTCCAGGAATAACAAAACATAACTAAGCAGCCTGCATGCATTTTGGTGATTTCCGTATACCCTCAAGTACTCGATGGAGGCACTGGCCAGGATGGAGCTGGCAAGCCTGCCCTCAACCTCCACCTCTTAGTACTACCTCACCCCTGCCAAGCAGAAGGCTAGGTCTTTATTTCCTGTCAGAGTTGCCTCCTGGCTTGCTCGACAAGGCCCATAGATCTAAGTTTACCCAAAACAACCACTACTGAAACGCGTGGCTTAGCACGTTATTTTAGTAAGAGAAAACTTGCCAATGACACACATTATTAACTATACTCTTCTGAAAGGTGAGGACTCTAAGAAGTAATATCACGCACACTTAATGTAATTTACATATTTTAAAAATCAATTATAAAAAGGTTTAAAAAGCACTTGCATTGCAAAAATAATTTCAGTTCAAATTTCAGGTCCTGCTACTTACTAGCTGTGTGACTTTGAGCAAGCTATTTTACTTTGTTGTGTTCCCTAAATTTCTTGTAAATGAAGCGTATCTCCCACATAGAGTATTTCTTGCACTACCACTGCTGCACATGCACATGCACACACACACACACACACACACACACACACACACACCTGCTCTACTTTAACTACTTTCAATTAGTCTGTTCACAAGCAACTTCCTTTCAAGCTGGTTTCTACTTTCAGATCAGATTAAGCATCATGTCCACTGTGTTCTCATAGTGTTTGTTCTAGCAAATGACTACAGCACCTGTCATGTATTGTATTTATGTGTTCACCAAGGTCCTCAAAAAGTGTCGAATGAATAAATGATGGTAGTGTTCATTTCTTAAGTACTTACTATGTGCTAAGTACTTGTATACATTATCTATAATCCTGGCAAAAAAACTCTGTAAAATGGACATGAGTATTTCAATTTTACAGATGAGAGAACTGAGGTCCAAACACTGATCAAAGGATTGCACCAACCGACAGTCCTTTTACAAAAGCTCTAGCACAACACCTAGCACTTATTAGGGCATCTTCCTTCCTTCTGCTCAAACAATAATGGGAGTGTGACCTCTGCCATGTAAGTATCAGAAACTAAGTTCACTGGTATTAGTTAGCACTGTACTTCGGAAATTTGAAACAAAAAGCTCATTTTGCCAAATTCTACATCAGCATTCATGACCAGCTTTTTCAATCGCACATTAATCATTCCCCAAATATTTTCTGAGTGCCTGCTCTATGCCAGCTCTGCATTGTGCACTGGGGATCCATGGATGAAATGTCACCAACCCAGTCTTCCAGGAGCAGGCACCAGGAGGTATGGGCATTTGTGGAGCGCCTGCTATGGGAACTTGCAAGTGCCTCAGAGCACATATTCTTAATGGGCAGATGTTACATGCCTATTAAGTCTGCCATTAGGGGATCTATGAATCATTTAATGGAACAGAGAGCAGCCTGCACGGGCAACGTATGTGGCCACAGAAGATTCTTTTAGGAAGACAATGTTCATGTTACAACTGAAGAGCAGCCCACATTTGGACTCCTACCACCTGGGGTAATGAAGTGAGTCTTTAGGAAATTGATCGGGGGTTTCCAATGAAATGGTAATATGGCTGCTACCTAGGAAAGCAGTTAGCATCACGACATGAAAGCCATTCATCATTGCCCTTCCAACCACTCCCTGGAGGAGCCCCTTGCTTTTACCAACCCATTATGTCCATATGAGACTGACAACCTGGTGTGGCCCTGCTCACAACCCCAAGAGGCATTGTGCACATAGAATCCCATGTGAATGGCACCTCAGAGCACAAGGTAACATAATACCGTATTTCCCCAAAAATAAGACCTAACCGGAAAATAAGCCCTAGCATGATTTTTCAGGATGACATCCCATGAACATAAGCCTTAATGCATCTTTTGGAGCAAAAATTAATGTAAGACCCAGTCTTACTTTGGGGGAAGCACAATAGGAACACACCATGGATGGTGTGCAACACAAGCCATCCTGATTACCAAAGAAATTAAGTTTCCCATGTACCTTCAGTGGCCAAGCCACGACCAGCAAATCCAACTTTCAGACAATGTGTGAGAAGTCTGCCGTGTCCTGAATTCAGGTACTAACTGACTACAGTCAAGCAAAGCTTAATAACCTAGTTGCCTCTTTCCATCCGAAAGTTCAAGCACACAATGGGCCACCTAAAAGAGACCCGGAATAATTACTCTCAGTACTTTAATTTAGCTATTAAAATGCCACCCAACTAAATATACTTTTGTCAGAGATCCATCTGGTGTTAAGAACTGCCACACCATCCTAATAAGTAACAAATAGGACTGGAAGTGGATAATAAATAATAATGGTGCAAGACTGCAGCCTCATTTTATGCCATTTGTCACAGTAACCACCTCTGATCTCTTTTCTAGACCTTCAGTTCTCATCATCAATCCCAAATGAGCTGACCAATAATTGTTTACAAATTCTTCTGAAGAGCCCCTATTTCACAGGGTCTCCCAGGTAAGCACTCAATTAATGGAACTAAATGCCGTGGTTAGGTTCACAGAAGCTGCCAACAAACTGCCACACAGCACTTGGCTTCTGAGGAAGAACTTGATGTTGGATGGTGTGGTGATCCCGCGTCTTTGAGGCGGAAGTCTGAGAATATTAGCCTGCTTCTGGGACTAGCCGAGTAGACACACTGTTAACACCTGCCATTCATGAGATGAGTGTGCTGGTTCATAGCTATTGAAGGGATTCAATAGGCCACCCTAGAATACGCCACTTTAAAATAAGGATTATTTTTAACTAAAGACAACTGAAAAGAAACACACACACACACTGCTCTACCCCTCTCTACCAGGAAGGGCAAGATGATTTTTATCAATCCCCAACACAACTCTAGACTCTTATGGCCAAAAGGAGGCATCAGAGGAATCTATATATCTTACTAACAAGCCCTTGTCTTCCATTAGTTTCCCCCATATATTAACCTTCCCACAGTTTGCCATTCTTGGAAGCCTAATACCCTTTTCCTTTGTCTTCGAAGCCTAAAACCCCTCTCTACAAATTTACTGCTTTTTTGGTACAATGCTATATAAACTCAAGTTCTAACCACACCTTTGAACTACTCAGCACTGAGTTCTCCTATATGTATAAATCATGCACATGTTAAAAAAAACAACTGTGTTTTTCTTTTGGAATTTATCCTTCATCAGTTTAATCTGCTGGGTCCCAACCAATGAACCTAAGATGGGTAGAGAAAAAAAAGTTTTTTCTTCCCCTACACTATATTCTGTCAAATAGTTCTAACCTGTACCAATCAAGATCTGGGAACTTCCTGAAACTAGAGTCCATGTTTCATACATAGGCATTTTTTAGGGAAGAGAATCCATATATTGATCATCTGAAAGGACGCTAATATCCAGAATCTCAGTTGACCATTCAATAATCCTTCAACACGAGCTGAGTTGGTGGTACACTCACCCTATTTCATTAGAAAAAAATAAGCTCTCCTGAGTCACCTAAGGATAGGTCAGGGAACTCTCCGATTCTTAATCCACATATTTCCACAGAATGCATCCATTATCTCTAAGACTTATCCACACAGATTGCTTGGCTGGGGTGACTTATCTGTCATCTAGACTCTAAGTCCTAAGGGCAGAATCTATTTTTATCTGTCCTGTATGATCTTTCTCAAGTTTCTCTCTCTCTCTCTCTCTCTCTCTCTCTCAATCTGTGTGTGTGTGTGTGTGTGTGTGTGTGTGTGTGTGTGTGTATTACGGGGTGGAGTGTTTGTATATAACAATAACCATGATCAGTCAATTAAGAGTAAATACCTTTGGTTTTCAGAAATGTCAATTTCTGTAAGACCTGAAACCATAAAACTAAAAGAAAACATAGGCAGTAAACTCTTTGACATCACTCTTAGTAATGTTTTATTTGCATATATCTCCTCAGACAAGGGAAACAAACAAAATAAACAAATGGGACTACATCAAACTAAAATATTTTTGTGTTGCAAAGGAAACCAACAAAACGAAAAGACAACCTACTGAATGGGAGAAAATATTTGCCAATGATACATCTGATAAGGGATTAATATCCAAAATATATAAAGAACTCATACAATTTAACACCAAAACAAAACAAAACAATCTGGTTAAAAAATGGGAGAGGACCTGAACAGACATTTCTCCAAAGAGGACACACGCATGGCCAATAGACATATGAAAAGATGCTCAATGTCACTAATCATCCGAGAAATGGCAAATGAAAACCACAATGAAATACCACCTCACTCCAGTCAGAATGCCTATCATCAATAAATCAACAAACAATAAGTACTGGCAAGGATGTGGAGAAAAGAGAACTCTTGTGTACTGATGGCGGGATTGCAAATTGGTGCAACCACTATGAAAAAACAATATGGAGGTTCCTCAAAAAATTAAAAATAGAACTATCATATGACCCAACAATTCCACTTCTGGGTATTTATCCAAAAAAATCGAAAACACTAATTTGAAAAGGTATATGCATTCCTCTGTTCACTGCAACATTATTTATAATAGCCAAGATATGGAAGCAACCTAAGTGTCCATCTACAGACGAATGGATAAAGAAGATGCAATCAGAGGGTAAGGGGGGTGGGGGGTGGGAGATGAGGGTAAGGGGGATCAAATATATGGTGATGGAAGGAGAACTGACTCTGGGTGATGAACACACAATGGGATTTATAGATGATGTAATACAGAATTGTACACCTGAAATCTATGTAATTTTGCTGACAATTGTCAACCCAATAAATTAAAAAAAAAAAAAGAAGAAGAAGATGTGGTACATATGTATATAGAATGGAATATTACTTGGCCATAAAAAAGAATGAAATCTTGCCATTGCGACAACATGTATGGACATAGAAGGTAAGTCCAACAGAGAAAGACAAATACCATATAATTTCACTTCCATGTGTAATCTGAAAAACACGCAAACAAACAAAACAGAAACAATTTCATAGATACAGAGAACAAACTGATGGTTGCCAGATGAGAGGGGTTTCGGACAATGGGAGAAGGGATTACGATGTGCTGGGGTTGTGATGACACCACTATGCCTCCCTACCCCCCAAAATATATCTATTTCTGTTTTCTGTCAGAAGACAGTCGAGGGACAAAAAAAAAATTGAAATGACTGTATACAAGGCCGTAAGATGTGGGGGGACAAGACTTTGACAAACTTATAGCAAATACCAAGTAAAACTTGCTAGATGACTGAGAGAAAAGAACGTCAAGATTCAGAAGTACATCCCCAGTACTCTATAATGGCTGAAGATTAACTGACTAAAATTTTCACAAAGTAACAACCAAAATATCCATTCAACCCCTCACAAAATCAACTAGTTCATGCCAAAGCATGTTAAGCAACTACCAGGGGTAGTTGTGCTTGGTCTTACAGAGAACACAAAGGTCAGCTGGGTGTGGGTCCTGTGCTCAATGAGCCTAGGGACTACAGAGGGAGAGAAAACCCATTAAGCAGAAACCGACACATCCACAGAACTTTTCCCTCCTTTAATGGCTTCCCAGAATGTCTCTTCATCTTCAATTCTAAAGCCTCAGAGACTGTACCTATCTCTCAATAAAACAGTATCTGGACAATGTGTATATAGAAAAATGTATATATTTAACTTCAAAACTCAAAACAACATTTTAAACAAAAAACACCATGAGAGAAAAGTTTCGAGTTACACTTCAAACTCAGTTGGTGGAACAGCAGAACGATGTGTAGATGATTTTGGAAAGTGCCAAATTCAGTAAACAAAGAGGCTGTGGTCGGGGATGCTGCTGGTAGCCTACATATGCACAAAACAATCCTTAGTGATGAGGAAGCTAGGGTTTTAGCATTTTAACAAAAGAGCTTACTTTTAGCTATTTTTACTGTGTTTTAGCTACACTTTCAAAAATTGGTTGAGGCTTTGGAATTGACATGTAACATATTGTCATTTTTCTCATTTCAATAAGGAGGAATGGTCAGACCCAGGTCATTTTTCAAGCAAAACATCTGGTTTTCAGGAAAAATTAATGCCAGTATCTATGACACAAATAAAAAATAGTTAGGGAGCACCCAAAAGAAGTATAAATGAAGCGTTGGCAGTTCAGAGAAGGCAGAAATTATTTCCAATAGTCAAGAAGCAAGGGATATTCTATTTAGGGGCCTGAGTTTGCACCCAAATACTGAAAGGCAGAATTCGGACACACGCATATGGTAGGTGTCACCCAGCAGAAGGATTAAAAATTGGGTAGGAAAGTTCAGGGCAGGGCAAAGGACACATGAAGGGCAGTGCTGGAGAGCCGGCGGTTTCAAGCAAGTTCTAATTACAGTATCCAAAGTGGTGGCTGTGAGAAAGGGAAGGAGTGGGCTGGAGTGAGCATGACCACATGACGGGAAATGACAGAAATCCCTATGAAAGGTAACAAGGGTCCCACCTAAAGGAAAGGCACACTGACATAATTAATGTGCAGCATTTTCAGCATATGAAACAGAACATCCTTGATCTGCCCAAAGAGCATCAGCCCTGAACCTAACTTCTGAAGACAGTACAGTTATGTTATACACAAGGGTCTTTGAAATGCATTCTCTTGTCTCCAAGAGAGGACATTTTCATCCACTTTACTGGGCACAAGAATAACTATCCACGTCTGCACCCCTCTCCCCCAAAAAAAGGTTCCACAACCTTTCTGTACTATTTCCCAATGAAAACAGTGGCCTTCACCTTTTGACACCATGTGGCATGTCCATATAAGTCACATTTCTAGGAACCCTGTATAAGGGCCACTTTCTTAGTGTATCAAAGGGCAGACAACACTTCCAACCACTTCCTTCAACCCTGCTCTCCTAGCTCAGTGCACTTTCTCGGGTTGCACAAGTACAAACACATGGAGAATGCAAAGCATGTATTTAAGTTTGGCAGAGCTTTCTGCATTCTGCCTTTAGAAGTGCCCCCAAATGGTGCGAACTGAAGCAAAACAGCCGCAGAATCAAAATGCAATCTCGCGGTCAGTGCAGGCCCAGCTGCCCTTGTCTCTTAGACATTCCTGGCTGGAATCCCACTGAGCAAATGTGGGGGAAGAGCAGCCAGGACAGACCAGAGGATCAGGAAATACCCAGCTACAGCAGAAGAGAGCAGTCATCAAAAAATGTAAGCTAAGCACACAGCCAATTTCCCTCTAGGAGTGTTCCCCAAGGGCAGACCTGTAAATTATCCCTGGGTGTTTCTTTTCAATCATGCCATGACCTTATCACTGATTTTGAAAGCCCACCTTTTGAATCACATGATGGTCCCTTAGGGGATCGCTAGGTTCACAAAAACAGCTTCTACTATTTGACCTGAAATCTAAGTGGAATAATGTCACCCCCACAGAGCAGCTTCCTCATTCAGCCACTTATGAAATCATTGCTCCCAAATAGTCTATCAAGAGGGATTGTTACACCCACAAAAGAACATGTGTTCAAGGAAAACAATCAGTTGTTTCTTTAATAATTTTAATGTGTCTACTCAGGGAAACTATAAAACTTAGAAATCAAAGGCAATGTTCGTTTCTCAGGTATTTATTCTATTCCAAGTCTACACAAGACACTGACAGAAAAGATTCACTCATTCATTCTTTAGACAGATAATTACTGAGTACTTATGACTGCATTTCATCAATTCTAAAATACATAGTTTTTTCATATTTCCACACAGGAACTGCTAAATACTTCTCAACTGAGTAAAACAATCTTTCCCCTTGAATTTGTCCCTTCCTCTCCAGTGCCCCCTTGAATACCACTTCCAGAGTAATCGCTCTAGAACAAATCTGGACATGTGACCCTTTCCCCTGTTTTGAACGAGCCAATGAATTCCCTGTATCTGTGGGTAAGCATGGAGGAAGACCCTCATGCCATGTCCCAGGATGACCTTCTCAGCATCGTCTCTTCTTGCCTCCTGCCAAATTGTGAGAATGTTCCTCAATATAGCAAATTTCTCTCAACTCCACATAACTTCAAGATTTATCTATAGTATGGACTACTTGAAATCCTTTTCCCTGTTACCTCCCTTTTCCATGGATGAAATAAATGTTCATCTTCTGAGGTCCCAAAGCCAGGATCCTATGCTTTATTATGTCATTATCACAATCTAATTGGGGCCTCTTTCCATCCTCCCATAGACCTCCAAAGATTTCTGTAAGGTTGAAGGCTGCATTTTGCTCATTTCTGATGCCAAGCCCTTGGGGCACTGCTCAGCATGGAGCTGGAGATTAAAACATAATTATTGAAAGGATGAATGAACAAACCTCATGATATTCTCTCCCTCAGTTCACAAGATAACTCACAAGTTCAAAAAGTTCATGACCTTTTTAGAGGTCATCAGTAATCAGATAAGATTTCACGTCTCCTTGGTTACTCTTTAAGTTTCAGGTCCCACTTGTCCAAAATATGACAATTCTAGACTGGTGGACCTAAGCTCCCTTTCATTCTACAATTCTGTTATTTATATTCCAATGAAAACTATCTGCTATTCTACTTAACTGGCATTATTTAAATGCTGCTTTCCACTGTGAAGTACCTTTCTGAAAACGGATTCTCAGAATGACAAAACAGCCTGGAGCTCAAGATTCTCGAGGTTGCCTATTGGGGTGGGGGGTGAGGGGGTGGTGAGGAGATAATGTCTAAAACTCCAGGGGAAATATGTCATTTGATGAGGAATATTCAGTATAATCTTATACCTGGAAAACAAATACTTTCTTCATTACAAAGAAAGAATATAAGGCTTGACAACATGATCTTGGCAGATGGACAGAAAAAAAAAAGAGAGTGAGTCTCAACTGAAGAGAGGGCATGATATTTTTATACACGTTATCAAAGAGTGGCATGAGTTTTGGAGGTTGACAAAACACGGGTACAGTGAAAGCTAACATGGCACAGTCCTTAAGGGTATAGACTGTGGTACTTTTCTGGGTTGAAATTCCAAATCTAACCCTTACTAACTAGCTCTGTGACCCTGAACACTTAACCTATGCAAACCTTAGTTTTGTCACCAGAGCAATAGGGATCATTAAACACATCACATAGGGTCATTATAAGAATTAAACTAAAGATTGCAAATAAAGCTCTTCTAACAGTGCTTGGCATTTAAATGGCCTCTAATAAATGGTCACAATTGTTACAACTTCTCCAGTCAAACACAGAGACCACATTACATGGCCCACATTACATTGCACAGGACACGGGACATATACACAGGCACTCAAGAAATATTGGGAAATGGTGGTGGTGATGATGACGATGATGGCCATGACAATGAAACAAATAAGAAGTATCCACGGAATGACACTTGAAATTTTAAAGTTATCTATTGAAAAGATCTCTTTTCCATGATTCACCAGGGGGAGGGAGGATAAGAGATTTTTTATTTATAAAATAGAGCATAGCTACCAAAAGTGCTTAGGACATATGTATACAATTTAAACCACAATTTTAATAAATTGAACACAGTGAATATCCATGCACTCGCCCCCACAGCTTAGGAAACAGAACATCACCCCTCTCTCTGAAATTATCTGGGTGCCGTCCCTGGGGTACCCTCCTCCCACTTCCCATGGTAACTGCTACCTTGAATTTTATGTTTCTTGTGTTTAATCATTTCTTGCTTTTTTAAAAACAGTTTTGTTGAGACATAACTCACAAACCATACAATGGCCCATATCAAATGTACAATTCAGTGGTTTTTAGTATATTCACAAATATGTATAACCATCACCACCAATTTTAGAATAGTTTTGTAACCTCAAAAAAACCTCGTACCCTTTGGCTATCACCCTAATTCCCTCATCCTCCCCACTCTCAGCCCTAAGCAACCCCTAATCTACTTTCTGCCTCCATAGATTTTGCCATTCTGGACATTTCATACAAATAAAACCAGCAAATATGCCACCTTTTGTGACTGGCCTCATTCACTTAGCATGCTTTTGAGTTTCATGCATGTAATGGGATGCATCAGTTCATTCATTTGTTATGGCCAAATAATATACCACTGTATGGAGATCCCCAATTTTGTTTACCCATTCCTCAGTCGAGGGACATCTGGGTTGTTTCCACCTTGTGACTGTTATGAATAACACTGCTATGATCATTCACACACAACCTTTTGTGTGGCCCTGTCTTCATCTCTCCTGGGTATATAATACCTACGAGTGGAATTGCTCAGTCATATGGTAACTCTGTTTAGCCTTTTGAGGAACTGAGTTCACCAGCTTTCGTACTGATCTCAGAACACAAAAAGGTAAAAGCACATTAATGACTTACGGTGCTAAACCAACGTATTCAGCCAAAAGGAGACCTTCAGTGCCTGTGGCAACTCTTCATCAACCTTATAAATGGTTATACATCAATCATTCACATATGTACAGATACCGTCTTGTAAGAATCTGTATTTTCTAGCTGTTAAGGACAGCCAGTAGCTCAAAGAGAAGTGGACTTAATAGAACCAAGGTGTCCCCATTTCCTGGCCGCTCTTGATCGACGCCTCTCTCAGAACGCCATTTTTAAAACATTTTTCTTTCAGACCCAGGCCGCTATTTCTGTGGATAGCGATTCTAATGACAGAACTATAAAAATAGATCAATATTGAAGACCCACAGAAATATCAACCAAGTAGGTGCAGTCTATTTTTTTCAGACTTACTTTACAGCAAATATGTTTATAAAAATTAAGATAAATCTACTTCTCACCAATAGTTTGAACTGCCAGGAATATGCTGACAGCATGTGATGCCATCATATGATGACCAGAAAGTGGGCAAGGGGTGGCAGGAGAGAGATTAAGGAACATAGGTTTCATTTGAGAGCCTCTGAAATGTGGCGTCTGGAAAACCTATTCACACCCTCACAAATCACTGTGGGGCTGATGTGTCAGTCTCTAAAGCCTTCGATACAAGAGTGCTAAGGGCATCTGTCTCCGATTTTCCCACTGAATGCCTGCCTTGTTTTCCACGGTCTGCTGCACTCCTCTATTGTTAGTCACAGCCAGATTGATGGACAGAGAAAGGTGACAGACCAAACAGTACATTACTTACCTTTATGTTAGCTATGTTGAGGGGGTAACAAAGTTGGCAAATACAGAAATGCCTGTGAATTTTAATATATTATTTCTGAGAGTCTTTGGCTCATGTTACACCACTGCTCAGGAAGATGTGAGATAGACCTCAGGAAGCAAGGACTGTAAATACCCCATAGTGACTGGCATGAAAATATGCTGATTGTCCAGCTACACATGTGCCCTCCACGTTCCCTTAATCTTGAAGTACAATTAGTTAAGAACAGAGAGAAAAAATATAAAATTCCTCCATGCAGTAACAACTGAACTTGCAAAATGACAACTTACAAAAAAATTATATTTACATTTGAAACAGTTATTACTATATATCTTAAAAAATACATACATATGCAGACAAAAAATCCAAATACATCCAGACAATCCATATATACCAGACACTAGTGTGTAGAGTTTATCAATGAAACTATTTCTATAATACAACATAAATACCTTTTTTTCTGCTTAATTCTATGGTCTAGATTAACAACATTTACAAACAACAACAAAAAAAGTAAAGCAAAGTGCTATCAAATATCACTTTTAAAATCTTAACATTTTTATCTTTTTCTTCACCTCGCTGCTAAAGAAATCTTAGACCTTAGATATGAAGTGATATGTAATGAACAGGAAACGCTGGGAAAAGAAAACACAGTGGTGATATGTGGAGAATTAGTGTATGTTGGCCAAACCACAATTTTGCCATTTACTGTTTTTCTTTTCAACACCACTCACAGTAAATAGCACAGAATTTTTGGAGATACCAAAATAACTGATGTTTTACTATTAGCACTTTTCAAATCATTCCTCCTTAGACTGTCACCTTTTGCCAGCTCAAAACAACTTCACAACAACGAGTTTCCACTGTGTAGTTCCAATATTGCAATATTTTCCCCAAAGAGGTGTGAAACAGGTCAGTGTGCAGAGCTAATAGCATCACATTGTTATTTGAGGGAAAAGAATGCATGTCGTGAAGTGTTCAGATGGCAAAAAGAAAAAAGCACACCAGCGGCGTGTGTTTGTAAGCAACTTGAGGACACACATCTTCTACCTCCACAGTGGTCTGTGACAGAGGAACTGCCCCTGAATAGCTGACAAAGGAATCCACACTCCTCCTTGCATGGCTCACACAGGCCTTGCCGATCGGGACCCGGCCCAACCTCCCAGCTCATCTCCCATTATCGTTCAACCATGTGCTCAGATCAGTGTTACCTAAGCTTTTTTTCATGCGACATGGATGAACCTAGGGGCACAAGGCCCTAGGACTGCCAGCGTGACTGTCTACGCAGACCTGTCACCTTGTTTGACACACAGGTGGGGAAGTTCTGCCTAGATACCTCCTATGGGAATGTATTCATGGTTCCCTGGACTTGTTACATCATCGTCACAATCCCATGGTTTTGCACAGGCCATTCCCCTGGAACACCTTCCCCTCTCTGCAAAAATAAACATACCTTATTTTCCAAGGTCCAGCTCAGAACTTTACCTGAAGAACTGGAGACTCTCTTCTCTGTGCCCCCACTACATAGCTCACTCACAATAGCCTTTTCCCTGTCTGTCTCCAGTACGACATGTAAGCCACTTGAGGGCTTCTTTACTTTTGCACCCCCAGAGGTAAGCACAATGCCTTACGAACAGTAGGTGCTCCACTGCTGTTCTTTGAAATAATTTAGAATTCATCCAAAGCATGCAGAGAACAAAGAAAATTTAAAAACAGCCTCTAGCAAACAGAGATTTATTCTGAAGAATATGTGTTCAATTTCACCTGTGGCGGGTCTTCTCATGTATGGATTCCTAAAGAAATTCTTTAAAGCCCCCTTTCGAAACCCAGCACGCCATGTAGAAGATCTCAAGCAGATGTGAACAGCAGCAGGCAAATTCCCTCCATCCCTGAGGCTCCCTCCCTCTTGGAGGCTGGTTTAGTTGGAGGCCAATCAATCACAAGCGTGCTGGTCTCACCCTGAAACCCAGCAACATTCAGCATCCAGAAATATGTCCTAAAGAAATAATCAGCAATGCACGAGCAGTTATGTTCAAGGTTATTAAATGTAGCATTATTTATAAGAGCACAAATTGGAAACAGCCTAAATGTTCAACAACAGGGGATTAGTTAAATAAATTATGAACATCTTATTGCTAGAACACTAGGTAGCCATTAAAAAAGTCATGTTGAGGGGCCGGCCCGGTGGCTCAGGCAGTTAGAGCTCCATGCTCCTAACTCCGAAGGCTGCCGGTGCGATTACCACATGGGCCAGTGGGCTCTCAACCACAAGGTTGCCGGTTCAATTCCTCAAGTCCCACAAGGGATGGTGGGCTCCGCCCCCTGCAACTAAGATTGAACATGGCACCTTGAGCTGAGCTGCCGCTGAGCTCCCTGATGGCTCAGTTGGTTGGAGCACATCCTCTCAACCATAAGGTTGTCGGTTCGACTCCCGCAAGGGATGGTGGGCTGCACCCCCTGCAACTAGCAAAGGCAACTGGACGTGGAGCTGAGCTGCGCCCTCCACAACTAAGACTGAAAGGACAACAACTTGAAGCTGAACGACACCCTCCACAACTAAGATTGAAAGGACAACAACTTGACTTGGAAAAAAGTCCTGGAAGTACACACTGTTCCCCAATAAAAGTCCTGTTCCCCTTCCCCAATAAAATCTTAAAAAAATAAAAAGTCATGTTGATAGGAATGTTTCATGACATAATAGATCATTATTTAAGAAAAACACACAATAAACTACACTACATACAGTTTGAGCTAAATTTAACTCATAAAAACATGTATATGAATGTCTGCATAAAGAAGAAGACTGAAAGGAAACATACTAACATGTTTAAGTGGTGTCCATATCTGAGTGATGGAATAACGGGTAATAATAACCTTTATTTTATTCTCCATTCTTTTTGAGTATTTTCCAAGGTTTTTATACCACACATGCTTTACTTTTGTATGGAGGGGATGGAATGAAAAAAACTCAAAGCAGAAGGAAGTGAAGAGTGCTGCCTGATGGGCTGCCTTGACCTGGGTTGCACGTAACTGTCCAGCCAGGTCGGGGAAGCAGGTCCATTGTCAGCATCCCAGAACCCACAAGAATTAAGGCTTTCCCAGGAACATACAGTTGACCTTCGAACAATGTGGGGGTTAGGGGTCCCCACCCCCTGAAAAGTCAAAAATCCATGTATAAATTTTGACCCTCCAAAAAACCTAATTACTAGTAGCTTACTGTTGACCGGAAGCCTCACCAAAAACATGAACAGATGATTAACACATATTTTTTATGTTATATGTATTATATACTGTATTCTTACAATAATGTAAGCTAAAGAAAAGAAAATGTTATTAAGATCATAAAGAAAAGAAAATACATTTACAGTATTTATTGAAAAAACTCCACATGTAAATGGAGCCACACAGTTCAAATCCATGTTGTTCAAGGGTCAACTGTACACACGAGGGTGCCCTAGATCTGACCTAGCCTCCAGTAAGTTTATCAGACTCAAAAATAAACCCAGCAATTGACCATTTTCTTAAATTGCTGGAACCCATACTCTAGACTCACAATTCTCATGCTATCCTAGGACTAAACCAAAGACCTAAACCTGTAAGTTTTCCAAATTTGACTTAATAGGGGTTTTAAGAAACCACACCAACACCATCCCTTGATGTCCTCATTTACCCCATAGAAAATGCTAGATCCAGACCCCTGCCAGAAAGACATCTCCTCCTCAACGATACTCTCCCACTATCCCATTTTACAAATAAAGCAAAAGTCTATTTTATTCTTACTGTTGCAGAAAAATATGTATTTTTTTTAGAAACAATTACAACCAAGAAGACTTTGAGCAGGAGAAGTAGAAGAGAATGGTGTCACAAAAGGTAAGGGAAGAGAGTCTCCTGAGCATTACAGGCCCCAAAGAAGCCGTGATGAGACATCCCAAAAGTGTCCTTTGGATTTGACTTCTACTGAGTACTGATGGTCATTACCCGAGTGATTCAGGTAGGACAAAAGTCAGAATCACACCGAGTAAAAATGATAAATTACTCTTTAAGGGGCTTGTCTGAGAAAGGCAGGAGAAACATAGGCCGGTGGTCACAGTGCTCAAGAGAAGAATCTGAATCAGTGTTTGAAGCGATAGTGAAGGAGACAGGGAAAAGAGGATCAGTGAAAATTCAGGACAGAAGAGAATAACAATGGAGCAGGTCTAGTTCTGGAATTAAAAAAAGGGGGGGCTTGGACTAGAGCTAGGTGAGGGATTACTCCTGAGCAAAAGAGGCATTTCATCTTCGGGAGCCCGGCCCAATGACTCTTACCCAGGGAGCACAACAGAATCTCCTGAGGTGATTTTAAACCACCAAATACCTGGACCCCACACCAGACCTGCTGAATCGTCATCTTCTGGTCCAAAAATTGCAGGCTGAGCATTTTTTTAAAGTTCCCAGGTGATCCAGAGGTACAGTGATGGTTAAGAATCACCGGTTAGAAGGGAGGAGAGAGTGAGTACAGAGGGAAAAACACATTCATTGGTCTGAGGGCAGGAAACTGAAGGAGAGGATTCAGAGTTCTCTCAGCTACACCATAAGGTCAGACGGCAACATCAGAGGGCTTAAGGAGCAGTGAAGGTTTAGCAGTCTCTGGGTATTGCTCAGAACACAGTATCTGGGGGCAGGAGATGGAGGCATCCATTTTATGGAACGCCCAGGAGCACCAGTGTACACCAGGAAATCATTTTTCCCCACAGGGCTCAGCGATGCAGAGACCAACTGAGAAGCAGATGATCAGATGAATCTAAATGTGGTAGCTTCAGGGTGGATTGGCATTAAAGAGCAAGGAAGCAATTTAATATCAACCTCACGGGTTGTTGGAAGACTTAAATGATACATTTAAGCATAGCCCAGTGTCTCACACAAAACGAAAGCTCAGTCAGTAAATGTTAGCTAGTACTGTCATTGCTGCTACTGCTGTTGGTGTTTATTTCTGGCACCAAACAAAGTGATTCCTGTTTCATAGGGACCTATACATTATGTCAGCAGTTACTCCTCAATTAACAGAAAAATTCCCAAGCTATGTGGGGTGTTAAACCCCTAAGCAAGAGATGCGAATGACCACATAGTTCTATAGGTTTCCATTTATACTTACCTTTGTATAGTTGGTGGTTGAGCATTCTTGTGATAATGACTAAAGATAACTGGTACCACAAATATAGCAGTACAAAAGATTTTTAAAAACTGAATGCAAAATAAACGCTTTTCAGAAAGCTGTGAGGCTGATTTAAGGTAAGATATTCTAAGCCTGTGTATCCCATTATTGCTGCCCCCACCTCATTTTTAAAGGATTTGTGGAGGGTGGCAAAGACCCATGCAAAACAAAATCAAGAAAGTGAGGTAATTAGTCCAAAGAAAACTAAAGGGTAGACAAAAATATATTTGGCGCCCAATGGAAATGAACAGACATGCAAACAGGTCCCTTTTCTTGATGCTAGTGGTGGGTCTCCAATTTGGCTGTGAATCAGGTGGAAGTGAATGCAAAGAGGGAAATGGGATCAGGAGCTAACTAATAATTTCCATTACCAAAGGGAAATGCTAGTACTGCTGTCACTGAAGCATAAACATTCCACGTTTCTTTCCTTCATAATTTGACAATAATACACTGAACGGTATCTACAATAGCATCCCTACAGCAACACTTCATTACCTGATTAAAAGATACCCTTTTTTCATCCTCAAAAAACATCATTAATTCCTAATAGGAGACACAAGGTACCAGAATCAAAAGGTAGCTCTCCAAAATTCAGAATTTGTTTTCTGTATCGTGTATTAGTCCTTTTTGTTCCAGAGTAGGCAGAATCACTTTGAAACATACCCAGTTCAAATCAATTAATGTTCCCGTCTTTTAGAGAAAATAAATTCACAGACTCTACATGACCTATATGACCACTCATCTACAAATAAAGTGTAATTTTCCAACCTAGAATTCTTTACCAAACAGAACCATCCAAAAATCATGAGAAAATGATAAAGACACGCTCAGACATGTAGGGTCTAAACATTTTCCACCCTTTCTCTGAAAGCTATTGAAAGATGTGCTCCTTGAAAGTAAGGAAGTAAACTAAGTAAACATGGGATCCAGGAAGGAGATCCAGCAGAGGGGGCAAAAGATGATGGTGAAAAGAAAGCCCAGCATGGCACGCCTGGGGCACAGGCAGTCCAGACCAGGGCCATCCGAGGCTCCAGAAGAAAGGACTCCAAGCAACTGAAAGACCTGAATACCTGTTTAGCTAAATATATTATGAGCGGGTAGTTCTTACAGGTACAAGTGTATAGAAATACACCAGTGGTAAGTATACAAGAAACTAAACAAACAAACAAGAGCTTTGCATTATGGAGGTGAGCGGGGGTGAATAACTATATACAGAGGATGACAAAAAAATACATATTTTAAGAAAGACAAAAACTGTATCAAAATTGTAATAATACATACCGATAACAAAAGATGAATACAAGTCATGTGTATACATTTTTTTGGCACCCCCGGTACACCCATTTGCTTGCATAAAGAGAAAATGGAAGCATAATAAGAAACTAATAAAAATGACTACTTATAGGGAACAGACGAGGGCACTGGATAAATTATGATAAGTATAGGAGTGAGACTTTTTCAAGTATGTCTTTTATGTTGTTTTAATTTCTGAACCATGTGAATGTATCATCTATTTAAAAATAAATAATAAAGTAAATTCTAAAAAGTTTTTTTTTTTTTTTTTTTTTTTAAAGGACATTGTTTCCCATTAACAGGCACTGATAGGCCAGTGGCTTCTCTTGTTCTTATTTTCACAGCAACAACTATTGACCTACGCCGGGCTTTCATATTGTACACATCTACAAGAGAATCCACGGCAAAAGGTCATGAGACATGGCTACAGCCTTGAAAATGAAATCAATGAAGAAAAGTGGGAGAAGCATTTTCAATTTATCAGAACATGAAGTACAGTCACTTGTTTTCTGTCAAAGTAGTACTGATATGTACCTCTAGTATGACCTATGAAGGTGTACAGAAATCGGGTAACAAGCTGTTTTTCATGGGGACACTATTAGAATTCTGAGCAGGGCAACTAGAGTGGACTGCCCTGCTCACTGCAGGGCGGTCAGTTAGCATCCCTGACTCCTACCCACCACATGCCATTATGATGCCCCGTTCATTGTGACAACCAAAAATGCACCCCAACCCACAGGTCCAAAAGCTCTACCCCTAATTGAGAACCACTGTGAGGAATAAGTAAAAAGAATAAAAATTAAAACTTGCCAACTTTGTTCCCTATCACTGTAACTAATTTTCATCAGTTCATTAATTTAATGAATTTTTATAACACATTTGTTAAGAAATCATGAGCAATCTGATCTTACAAATGTTTGGCTGTTACTAAAGATAGTTTGTGCTTTGAGTTTTAAAAAATAGGAGCTGAAGAAAATCTGTGGAATCTAGAATTCTTGCCAGCCTTCAATCAAACCTGCTTCACCACTGCAGAATGTGCAGTTTCATGTAAAAAAAAAAAAAATTCATATATATTCTCTCATTAATTATACTAATTAATTCTCCTAAGAGTCATATAAGCTTGGAAAGGAAAATATGATTTTCTCTATTTTCACAGACAGGAAGTCTAAGGCTCAGAGTCGTTAGTGATTTTTCCAAGCTCGTGATTGACAGAACTTGGGGTAGAAACCATAACTTTTGGTTGCCAGGCTGGCAGTTTCTCTACTCAACTGTAATACTCACTCTAGACAGTATTTGTTCTATGCTAAATCTATAACATATCAGCTCCATTCAAACTCATTAACATGATCATTATAAATTGGAAACCAAGCATCTTCTCTTTAAATCATTAGGTCAGATATAATGGTCCTCAAAATGGTATAATTAGAAAATCAATACAGCTGACTTTTATAAGCCCACACAGGTTGGTAGAGGTAAGGACAGACATTATTTCATCTTACAGATGAGGAAATGGAGGCAGAGAACAGGGTAAGCAAAGTATTAAAGATCAAACGTTACTAAGAGTGGGGATATGAATGCAGGCAGTCTAACTCAGTGGGGAAAACTTATAATTGAGGAAATTATAAATTTCATCATAAAAGATAAATCACAAGAAAAACTGGTAGGTGGACTGCTTTAGATAAAACAGTGAAATGATCTCTTTAGCTTTGTAAATAACATTTAAATCAGAATGCCTCAACAAACTGTTTTACTGATTTGTAAAAGTGACCTCACAATATAGAAATAATTACATAACTGGCCCTTAGTCAAACTAACCAGTATTTTACTTACTCAAGTAGTGGGCATTTAATAAGTTATCAATTTTCTACTCCAATAATACATCCCATGGAAACAAGGTAACCCTGAAATAATCAAGTAAGAATCTTGGATATCTTATTTGGATGACATGAAGGACTTAAATTTTTCTACCCTTAGTTGACATATATATATATATATATATATATATATATATATATATATATATATATATAAAGACTAAAGAAGTAAATGTACAAAGAACTCCCAAACACCAATTTGGTAAAAGGTGACTCAATTCTGCTCCATGTAGCAAGTAATGATGGTCATGACTAATAACCAGTGCAGAAGACTGATACATATTCTCTACAATTTCCACAGGGCATCCTAAAATTCTATTTTTTTTTTAACCAAATTTAATCTCCAGCAATAAGAGTATGATATCCTTCTAGGAAATAGTACTTAAAATAAAAATTCACAGTTGTCGAATAGCGCTAGTCTAGCAGAACTCCAAATGGTCATGCTCATGCCTGAAACACCAGGCCAGGTTGAAGGCAGGTAAGAATTTAAGGAGAAGCCTGAGCCATAGCCAAAGAAATTATTCATCTAACTCCTCTGAAGAACTACAGTTCTACAGAGGTAAGAATGGAAAGGGCTGGAGAAAATGCAGAGTTAATACAACTCTGTGTAGCCTAAATTTTATGATAATTTATGTTTGATGCTACAATTTAGGTTGACGTGTATATTTGGGTCTGTGATACCAGGACCACAAACACACAATCCAGTTAATAATTAGGTATTCAGTGACCAGTAAGCAAAGAAGAGCTAGAAGAAAATAGGCAGCATCTACTTGCCATTGGTTCAACGGTGGTTCCTGTTGTCAGCAGACAATTCTTCATTGCAGAACCCTATGGCTATTCCACTCCACTGCCTCCCTACATGATGGAAATCTGACACCAGGATGCATTCCAGGAGCTGCCTGGGGGGGTTCAATCCAGAGTCAGGATTGAGAAGAACCCAGAGCTCTGCACACAGCCCACATTCCACACGCACTGATAGCAAACATGATTCCAAGGCTCTCTAGAAAAGATCCCACGAATTAACTGGCCAGAGTTAAGAGACCATGTCCCCTTTTTACAGATGGCAAGTAGAGGCAGCTAGAAGTAGGATATTCCTCAATTCACTGGGTCAATAATGAACACCTTAGACAGCAAGCATGGTGATTTGCAACAAGAATCATAATAGATGCCATAAGACTCCACCTAGACAGAGGAAAAAGGGGAAGAGAGGCAGAATAGGAGTAGCGGAGGCCCTCCCAGTCCTGCGTGGTGGAGAAAATGGAAGTGGAGAGAGGTGGAAGAGGCCCCTCCAGAAGTGGTCAGGGGAGAAAGGGTTAGGAGGAGTGGGAAGAGGGCTGAGGACTGGGGAGAAGGGCAGGTGGTCTCCCCTGGCGTTAAGTGAGTGAAAGGGGGAAAGAAAACATAGGATCTGTTGCGCTGAAGAAAGTGGGAGAAAGAAGCAGAAGAGAACAAGGGAGGCTCTCTACAGTGGCCAGTGGTGGAAAGGGAGGAAGGTGGACACAAGGGATGACGACAACCTTCGCAGGAATGTAATAAAAAGAATACAAGCACTCATCTAGACAACCCTCCGTAATGCGGAGTTGCTATTAACTTTCCACAGTTATCTGTTCCAAATTTAGAAACTCTTTTACCTGCAAAAGGAAAATTACCTTGTTGCTTTGGTCCGTGTTCTCTCATTTTAAATGAAGTGGGGCTGGAGGCCCAGTTGGTCACCATGATTAAAATAGCATATTTTCACTGGGTTCTTAGCACCTTAAATAGTCTGGGAGGTAAACACTCCTTCTTGCCCTGTTTTCCACTGGCAGGGAGAGAGAGAAGACAGGCACGGAAACAGCTCCGACCCTCTGCAAATCAGCAGTTGGTGAACGCCTGCTAGTGGGACAACAGAACTCACATCTCCATTTCCCAGGGGAACAGAAGCATCTAAGGGTTTAATGTTTTTAGCTTTAATCTAACAGATGCCTTAAGGTGCTCGCTGGGCTTCTCTGCGTGCTTACAGAGAAACACCAGCACGTCCCACTACAGAGCACACATGACAATCAGAGCTGTGAGCTGAGCCCATCAGGCTCATCTGAGCACCTGCCACAGCATCGAACAATCCAGAAAGAAAGGCGCTCGGGCGCCTCGTGGCTGTTTCCTGTCTCCAATCCGCTCTGTAAGTACGGTTCTGAGTCAGCCTTCAGAACTGCAGCGAATGACACACCGACTCTGAAGTGCACATTCTGCTATAACGACGCCCTTAAACGGCTCAAGATAAAAGAGAAAATCCTAACAGTATGATGGGAACCATAACAAGATTTAATTTCCATAAAAATAATTTTGGTGGCAGCTTCTTGCAAAAATAAAAGGGAAGAAGTAAACATAACATCTCTCACATTAGGTTTATGTGCTGTCCCTGGTATAATTTCTATTTCTTCATTAAATAAAAGAAAGGGAAAAGTCTACATAGAGAACTAAAATACTACATTAGGGTTTTTTCCCAAAAAATTTGGAAAACTTTTCAAAAGTGGATCATTTACTTATGGAAGCCCTAACTTTCTCATCTTATTTAATAAGGAAAGCTTTAGCTTCAATGAAAGGAAAAGACCACAGTGGCGCATTTAACCATGAAGGAAAGCTTAGACAAGGGTGGGGGGCAAGACTTGTCAAAGAAGGTCCCTACAATAAAGTGGCTCGGGAAAAGGGTTGTCTGACTCATTCTGCCACTAAGGACCCCGACTTAGCATCAGAAGACAGACAGTCTCTACTCTTTGGGACAGAAGACACCCAAAAGCAGGCAGATCTGCATCAAACCCAGGTTCTGGAACACTCATCAGCTGCCTCAGTGGTGTTACTTAATCACCCTGAGCCCCAGTTCCTTCGACAGTCAGATGAAAATGGTAACAGTATCTTACCTCAATGGGTTCTTGTGACAATTCAATGAAATGACATGCTAAAGACTCTGGTATACATACACCAGACATACAACACGTATCAGCCCTCTTCTTCTTCTCCTTACCTCCCCTCCGGCAGAACCCCAGATCAGCAGAATGGCAAGCTAAACATCCTCAACTATGAACTGACAAAAGCGAACGTATGGGAAAACTTTAAATCGATATACAAATGTTAGAAAATACTGTTATTAGCATCAATCAGTACTCCCCCCGCACAACGGAACAAGAGCAAGAAGCATCTTTCTGGCAGTTTCTTTCTACTCCATCTGTTTACTGCTAAATGTCAATATACTTTTATATTAGTATCCCCTGAGGGGGACTAAACTGTGCTTTCCAATTATTTTCATTGTGTGCATTTAATTAATGCTTTTATCTCTGTGCTCATACTCTGGGGTAAAACTTGAGAAAACCAGAATGTGAAATGTTTAAGACGAGGATTAGCAGCGAGGAACTTGATATTTGCTTATCCATGCACCCACAATCCAAAAGGAGCTGGAAAATTGGAAAACAGGTAGTAGAGTTAAAAATAAATAAACAAAAATAAACAAGCATCAAAAGCAAAGGCACCGTGAGTTCCTTGGGGTTGAAACTTGCCTTGGAATCCTCAACACCTTGCAAGTGTTGTCTGAAGAAATAACACAACTTCAATCCACCATCACCCATTAATGAAAAGAAAACGCTAAAAATTAAATCTGAAAGGCACTAACATTACTCTACTGATATGTAGTTTCCATTGACTACTTGATTCATAGAAGGGCCACATGTAGACTATAAATGTACATGGTCTTCAACTCTAAGCTGTTTAAAATAAAAAGACCCAAAAAAGGGAGGCTCAACTCCCATTACCGATATTGTTGAGATGATGAACTTGATGGAAACAGACTGAGCCTGGGATGGGACCTTATCCTATCACCTCCTGGACACCAACACACCACATGGGGTTTCAGAGCAACATCAGGGCACCCTGTCACTTCAACTTGTCTTCTCACTCGGGATGCCAAATGTTAAATAATCAAAACCGGAAATCCTGGACCTGGACTTTTTTTTTCCCTTTCTCTATTTTCAGTACGAGCACCACTTTTTTCATTTCTAATCATTTTCACTCTCTTCTTTCTGCCAATTTCTGGGTTCATCCTACCTGTCCTAGTGTTTCTTCTGGCCAGTGCAACACACACTTTGCTTGAATACGTGTATCATGCCAGAGGAATGGAAATGTGTACTCACTACAATTTTATACAGACAAGTAAGGCAAGATTAAGTAAAGAAAAGTTAGAATCCAGATGAGGAGCAGCAATTTTCACAGCATTCTTTGGTCCTCTAGAAATCTTAAAAGAACCCTGATAATGTCAGTCTATGGTCCCAACATCTGGCTACAAAAATAGACATAGACAATTCTAGAGACTCAAAAGTATCCTCTTTTCTCTGACAGAGAAGGATAAAATGTCTCCCTGTTCTGGTTATCTAATGCTAGGTAATTAACCACCCCAAAATTCAGTGGCTCAAAATAACCTTTTTTATTATCTTTCATAGTTTCAGAAGTGTTTGCTTCCCAGTGGAGCTGTAATCGGCTGAACGCTTCTCATTTACATGTCTTGAGAAGATGGTTGATTGGCATCTCTCTCTCGCCATAAAACCTCTCCAGACAAATATCTGGAGCTTTCCCATAACATGGCAGACTCAGAGTGGTCGGACTTTTTACGTGGCAGCTGGCTTCTCCCAGAGCAAGTGTTCCAATTCACAGAAAGTGGAGGCTGCGTCTCTTAAAGCCTTTGCCCAGAAAACTGGCACAGTCACTTCTGCCATATTTTACACAGCAAAGCAGTCATCAAACCCATCCTGATTCAAAGGCAAAGAGGTATGTAGACCCCACCTCTCAACAGGAGACTTGAATTGGAAGCCAGCGTTAACACACTACGCTCAGTCTTGTTTAGTCTCCATCACAAAGGGCTGATGGCAGTGAGCCCCAGGAGATCAGACTTGTGCACAGGGAGATGCCCACTGTAATCGTAATCTTAATGAGGGGAGATAAAGAGGCACTGGCCAAGTGTGCAGTTGGCTATGTACAGTGTTTTCATTTTACTGCCAATCTCCAAGGCTGGAGAAGTTATTAGAAAGAAAATGAAGTAAAAGAGTTGGCTTTGATCACTGACAATCATCAAATTTACATATTTATTGCATGTGTTTTAATGTCTTCTGGGTAAAAAAAAAAAAATTAGTATTTTGAAACGACTTCACTGCTCATCTTGTACTGGTCTTCCAAGTGGAAATGAATGGATAATTAGTCAGTTACTGGACAAAGATTTTCAGAACATTAGCAATGCAAACTTGTATTTGAATTCCTGTTGTGAATATTCATTTAGATGAGCAGGAAAGCTTCGGGTTGTTTTAAATTAGACCCAGAAGTCAACACTACTAGTACTGGAGAATATATGTCTATAAAACTGCTCATTAAAGCCATACGAGAAAGAAGTAACTCCTGGAAAGGCCAACTTAGCAATTACACCAAAGCTTATCACCACTAGTGACTTGGTAATGAATATCTCTGGCTGCTAAGCTCCAGAAGAACGCACAAAGGACAAAGCCAGGAGTTCTCAGTTTTTAGACGACTATGAAGCCCCACGGGAATTGATGCTCTCGGAATCTTTTGTCTTCCCTTTTCCCAATCACTGCAACCAAGTAGGTGGCTTTTTTGCCTTGCTTGTCTGGTTTTATAATAGCTTATTTCAAATTTGCTGAGTGACTTCTCCTTCAGAAATCTCAAACCATCAATTACTTGAGTCTGTCCTTGCCCACAAGGTCAAAATAAGGTAGGGCAGCTCTAATAACGCTGTTTCACTCTGGGGAGAGGCAGGTCTCCCAGGTTGAGGATCAGGCAAGAATGACAGAGAGGCAACATCAAGTTAGTTCTTGTCTCACCGACATCCGGTACCCAGAGTCCAACATGGAGCAGTGGCCTATGGTCACTGTGAGGGCTACGGAGCATAAGGGGAGCAGGATAAACATGGAACCTGGGTTAAGAAAATCCCAGGGGAAAAGGAGACAGCTAATTACACTTGTCAAATCAATACGGACAAACTGGAATGACTTTTCAACAATGATCCTCTTTTCCTTCTGCTAAGCCTTTTTCTGGACACCAAACATTTACAGTAAATAGAAGGATTTGGTGATAGAAAATCGTAATTTAAAAAATTAATCATAAAACAGCTATTAACTGAGCCCTTATAATATGCCGAGTGGATACTGTTGTGATTATGCCCATTTTGCCGATGAAGAAAATGAAGCACAAATACACTGAATAACCTGCCCAAAAGCACTTCGCAAGCAAGCCAACAATTAAGTCCATACTCACAACTACCACACGAAGTACCGAAGCAACAGGGGTTTCCAATTAGACGAGGCCAGTGTCTAATCCCAACTTCACCAATTACGGTGCCAGTTATGTGATTTTAGTTGTTAACCTCTCTGAGCCTCACTTTCCTCACCAGCAAAATCGAGATCCACCTGTGAATTCCCAAAGCATAGGTTTCCAATCAATGGCAGCTACTTCTATTATGCAGGCCAGAGGAAACATGGGCAAGCTCAGAAAAACAAACCACAGAATGAGAAGACACCTAGAAGCAGCAAGGAACACATACACTCTGCAGGAAAACTGGACCTTAGAGAGGGCTCCACTCCACAGCCTTGACCCCCCGCCCCCTTTTAAGCATGGCCTGGGCATAGTTCTGAGAGTTTGCATGGTCTATTTGTGTTCATAACTCAGGGAATCAATGCACATGTTCTTTTTCCTTTTACCTAGAGATACATACATATATAATGACATCACACAAGAATACTTATTTTTACTCATATCTGATCTTTTCCAATTCCAACAGGTCCTTACATCTGATTCCAAATTAAGTCCTCTTCAGACACAGCTCTGATTAAATCTCTAGCTGGCCTCAGAGCCATCTGTGGATCTTTAATGCTAATGAAATAAATCCAGTCTCTGTGGTCTGTCTGGCCTCCTCTACCTTTCAGCAGAGACTCAGGCGTCCATTCCAATCCTATCTGCCCACGTGCCTCATCTGGTGCTCTCCTAGGAAGAGCAAGGCCTCTTGGGCCCCTTGTCCCTGGACATGTATACCGTGTTCCTCCCCACCTCTGTGTGTCTGCACTGGCCACTTCCCTTGAGCACCAGCTCCTGTTTCATTTTCGCCCAGTCAAGTCCTCTCGATGCGTTAAGACACTGCTACAGGGCCTCCTCATCCAACAAGCCTCCTGATATGGTCTGAATGTTTGCATCCCCCCAAAATTCACATGTTAAAATCCTAACCCACAAAGTGATGGTATTAGGAGGTGGTCCTTTGGGTGGTAATTAGGTCATGCGAGTGGAGCCCTCATGAATGGGATTAGTGCCTTCATCAAAGGGGGCCCAGACAGTTCCCTTGTCCCTTCTGCCACGTGGAGACACAAGGAGAATCTGTGACCCAGAAGAAGGCCGTCACGCACCCATGCTGGCACCCTGATCTCAGACTTCCAGCCTCCGGAACTGTGAGTAACAAATTTTGTTGTTTATAAGCTACCTAGACAGAGGTATTTTGTTATGGCAGCTCAAACAGACTAAGACTTCTCCCATGACCAGTTCAGCTCCGCATACCCTACTCCCTTCTTTCTCTAAATTCCTGGAGACATGCATGGCCTCCTCGTCTCCAGTGCATGTATACACTGTTCAGTATGGCTGTGTCACTTCCGTTAGAGAAGTTCCTTCTCTCCCCAGTGATACCATATGCAACTTGAGAGAGAGCATATACAGTTAAGGGTGTGGGTTTATAGTCAGATCTGAAGTCAGATGCCAGCTCGGCCATTTTTTAGCTCTATGACCTTGAGCAAGCTACTTAACCTCTCTAAATAGTATTTTTCTCCTCTGTAAAATGGGATAATATTAGTTACCTCCTACTGTTTTGGGGAGGATTCACGCCAGGCACATATGTCAGCTATAATTATTATCAATACTCATTTCTCACACATTTTTCTACCCACCACAGCATCAACCATCTAATCTATCTATCTACCTACCTATCATCCATCCATCCATCCATCTATCCATCCACCCACCCCCACCCCCTCACCCATCCATCCATCCATTCATCTCCATGTCAGACATTCAGTGAATCTTTGCCAATTGCCTAATTCAGATGGACCAACCCTTCTCAAATTTCCATTTCTTCAAGAAGGACAAAGATCTTTCTGGTTTACTAATCCAGCATTGAAACTCAAGAAGATTCTCCAGATAGGGTCTCATACAGAGCATGTTGATTTCCAGAAGGCTGAAATGGGAGTGAAAAGTAATCATTTCCTTTAGTTCAGATATGCTGGTTTGATGAACAGCTGAATAATTCACTAGGTCCTTTCAGGTGTATTGATCTGATTCTGCTCTTTGAGAAGCATTTTACCTTGAAGTAACTTTGTCATTCCCCTTTCAAATGAGAGGTAGATAACAGACGACTTCTGTTTAGCAAAACTGGAATAAAGGTCTAAATGATAATAATACCTTAGACTTGCAGAGTGCATCACAGTTTATAAAGTGCATTCATATCCATCATCTCATTTCATGCTTCCAGCAGCCCCATTGGACAACCAGAAGACTTCTCTCAGTGTGATAAATGGGAATGTTCAGGAAGATTCAAGAACTTTCCCATATGCCAGTTCATTGGTTCAAATCTTACAATTCCTGGTTCAGTGCTCTTTTTATAGCACCACAAGATTTAAAACTATTTCCACATCGTTACAAGAAGATACCCAGCTAGAAAGAGTAGAAACCACTGATAATCTATATTTTGGCTAAAGTACTTGTATTATCACCTTGGAGATACGAATGCAAAGAAAAAATGTTCATATAATATTTAATGCAGTTCTATAATACATGAAACTAAGTGGGAGACCTCAGCTGAAAGTCTAGTTTTACACTACCATTTTCAAGCTCTTTAGTACATATTTTCCTCGCAATAAAATAGGAAGGCGTATACAGCTTCAGCCTCCAGGTACTTCCTGTTGCCGTACTCAGCATGGACCGCATTTGAATACTCTTCCTACAGCCACTTTCCTACCCTCCCTCACTGCCCCCCAGTTGCCTGGCTCTTCTTCAGACACACAGAGCACACTGCGTCTGACTGCCTATCAGGAGCCACACCCACTGCACCGCCTGCTCCGTCACCTCATTCACACTTCTGCACAAGTGTGAACGCAGAGAGGCCTTCAGCCCATCTTCTCTCCTTAACATCCCCACACACACTCCCTACTGTTTCATCATAGCACTTACCACTAACATTTTACAATTTTTTTATCTCTGTGTTTATAACTCATCTCCCCACGAGAAATGACAGCTCCACGCGAGCACTGTATCGCTGGATCACTAGCTCTTAGAACAGTGCCTGACAACTGGAAGCTCCTAAATACTTGTTGAAGAAGAGGATGCAGCCTATAAATGTCCCTGTTCAAAATCTCTATTTCCCATCTGAAAAGATGCTTGTATGTCAAAACAAAGGAACAAAAACAAACCTCATAACTTGAACAAACGCAATGAAAATTAGTGCCATGGGTAAGAGACAAAACCAGTGGGCAGAACCCCTGGAACCAGAACAACCATGATTGCAACTGTGAGAACAGATTCCATCACTGGAGCTAATGCCATTCAGTGGTAAGAAGAGATTAAAGACCAACACTCTTCTCCCACCCCCAACTAACTGGCCTCTAATGGCCTAAGGCAGTTGCCTCACAGCCTGAGGCTATCCTTTTGGAACGAGGTCCAAGGTATTTCTTGGATATTGCATGTATGACAGTAAGTGGCAATCAGCAAGTGAGAACAGAACAATATGACATTATGTGCTTCAACCTGATGCAGTAAGAACTACTCAAAATCAGCCAGGAAGTATTCTTGCTAAAAATATTTAACCTGAATATAATTATGTTAGAATCAATACATATCCAGAATGTAGAACACTTTACAAGGCAACTGGCAAGGACTCCAAAAAAGTTAATGTTGGGAAGAACCAAAGAGACAGGAAGACTCTTAGATTTAAAAAAAAAAAAAGACTTGGTTGGATCCTGGATTGGGGTAAATATAGTTGTAAAATTGAGAAACTGAGGCAAATTGAATATGGACTGTATAGTTCACAAAATCTCCATTAGTTAGTTACACCCCCTTACTCTAATTTAAAGCCAAGATCCAATGTATCATTAGTCACCTCCGTAAGCAATCATAATGCATTTTCCACATGTATCATGTCCTTCCCCAGTTACATAAATCTGGTCACAATAAGATCTTATATCCCGAGTTGAACAAGGTTTAGCCTCTATAGGGCATCTTTAATGCTAATTGGAGGAGACAGAGTTTGTAAATCCTTATTTACAAGATGATTATGAAAACTGTTGTTTCCTAAGCCTGCCTTTTGCACTTCTATTACTCTCATTCTCTCCTCCTCTCCCTCTCTCTCTCTTTCTCTTTCTCTCCTTTTTTGGGTGGAGGGGGCATTAACATTTAGTAAAATTCTTATTAAACACCAATTCAGCCACTAAGTTGTAAATTCTTTGAGAGCAGAAATGATACCTGGTTAATCTTTGCATTCCTTAAGGCTAAAACAATTCCTCACATAGATAGAGTACATATATTATGAGTTAGCTCATAAATGGTTGTTGAATTTTAAAAATTACTGTACTTTAATTTAGACCACATAATGACTGCTTATTTAACTTAAATCTTAAATGACTCTGAATCTTCTCTGTGCTACAAAATGTCCTGAAGAATTAGTTCATTTTTCAGATTTTGCAACGTTCATTCAACTGCCAAGCCTCGTACACATTTCATGAAATGTTAAATAATAAAACTACTCTTCACTGCTCCAAAACATATTTTTTGAAGAAACCTGAAAATCAAGACATTCTTTCCATGTATAAAAAATTCAATAACTGACTCAATAAGTTGGTATCATACCTTATTTCAAATGGAGATGCCAGTAACAGCATTTAATAAGATCTTTTTAATACTCTTATCTATCTCTGCTAACAAGGCTTGTTTCACCAAATCATCTATGCATCATGACTTAAACACCTTTCCCTGACCACGTCAATTGCACCTTCATTCACCCTCGCCAATGAAATTCTACAGTTGCTTATTTCTTTAGTACTCACCGAATTCATTCTGGTATTGTGAAAGGTGTTATCACATTTAAAAATCATGTAACTTTCTGCTTTTCATCTAACACCTTGCTTTTCTAATTTCCATTTCCTTTTGTGACTCTTGACAGCTGTAAATGTCCTGGACCATCAGGCTTTGAGACACTCACATTCTCTTGTATTGAAATCAGACCACTCACTGAACTTCAACAATTATATTTATTTTATACTAACACCCTTCATGACAATCTTCAAGACGACCACCTCTGCTGGGGACTCATGCACCCTCTTCCTATAATCAAACTGCTCTGAAAGGGAAGCTTTCTCTCAGGCCACATAGCATGTCCCAAAGAATGACCATGACCTAGTTCTAGAATGTCACTCCAAATATATTTCAGCCTGCAGCGAACAATATACGAAGCATCTTTACTTCAGCAACGGAGCCTCATTTCTAGGAACAGGTCCCTGAGAGGCCAACCCAGTGGAAATCACCCGCTGGGAGAAAAGGAGACCATATGGTTGGTCCTGGTCCAGTTCCAGCTACTACCCAGCTACATGACCTGGGAAGCAAGTCACTGAGCTCCAGTTTCCTCATCTTTAAAACAAAGCAGTCAGACGAGGTCTCCTCTCACTTGCTCTCCAATTCTAAATTCTATCATTTCACTGATTATTCCTATGAGGGAGAGGAGGAAACATGATTATCAAATTTCAAAAAAAAAAGCATAAACCTTTGGTTAGCTCTTGCGTATTTTAGCTACCTCCATGTATTTTGTGTACTATGGCAACTTGCAAAAGGATCTACAAAACTTTAGAGATTAATATATGGCCCCAACCATATCACCTAGCAATTCTACTCTTAGGTCTATACCCAAGAGATCTGAAAACTTACGTCCACACAAAACTTGCACACGAATGTTCATAGCAGCATAATTCACATGAGCCAAAAAGTGAAAACAGCACAAATGTCCATCAACTGATAAATGGATAAACAAAATGTGGTATATCCATATAAGAGTATATTATTCAGCCATAAAAAAAGAATGGAATAGGGATGGCCTGTTAGCTCTGTTGGTTGGAAGTAGCAACAAGGATGCCGGTTTGATCCCTGCATGGGCTCCTGTGAGCTGCGCCCTCCTTAGAAAAAAAAAAAGAATGGAATACTGATACATGCTACAACATGAATGAATCTCAAAACTATTATGCTAAGTGAAACAAGCCAGTCACAAAAGACCACATAGTATATAAATCTATTTATATGAAATGTCCGTAATAGGCAAATCTATAGGGGAGGAGTTGGAGGGAAATGGTAATTGACTGCTAATGAGTATGAGGTTTTATTTCACGGTAATGAAAACGTTCTAAAATTGATATTGTTGTTGGTTGCCCAACTCTTTGACTATACTAAAATCCACTGAATTATACCCTTCAAATAAGTGAACTCAATGGTATCTGAATTATATCTCAATACAATTATTTTTGAAAACTAAATACACATGGCCCTATATTACGGCCTAAGGATAAAAGAACAAAGACTTTCTGAAGGAAGCCGTGGGTTCAAGTCCCAACGCTCCCACTCAGTAGCTGTGTGACCTCCTTGGGCCAGTCTCTTCACCCCCAGTACCCCTAATTTGTGAAGTGGACACAGCACTGCAATCTTGGTGTGAGAATTAAATGAGCTAATGCAGAGTGTTCAACACATACTAAGCACTTCATAATCATAGCTGTTGTTGACATGATTTTATCAGAAAACGACAAAGCTATCTATTTTTTTAAATGAACTGATTGCAAAATTTGGGTACTGAATTTGACTACAAGCTTTTAGCAGCTAGTGTATAAATATGTACACACATTTTTCATTTTCTGACAACAGAAGGCTGTCCTATTAGTGTGTTTTTGACTCAAGAAGAGGCATGTCAGTAAATCAAAATTGTTTTTAGCCGAGGTAGTACCAATGGAGAATGACAGCAAACGTCCAGGTGCTCAAAATACTTCACTGACTTATGCCCAGAACTAGTCCTCAATATTTTCTGATTAACTTATCTATACCTGACTTGTGAAGATTCTTATTTCAACGAGCATTTCATAAGTGTTGGTGAGCTAGGCCTGGTGCTGGCCTCTGGGGATAGAAGAAACAGAGCTGGTCCCTGCCTTCAGGGCGTTTGTAGTCTAGCATTCAGTCCTAAACTAATTTTGAAACATACTTTCACTTTAATTTTGCCACTATTCCAGCTCTCCATATGAAAATAATAAACCTGCTCAGTATAAGAAGGCGGGTAGTTGAAAGGGTAGCAACACTCAAGAGGCTGCCCACCTCTCCAGTCTGAGCCCAAGGAAAGGACTCTGCACCACGACCTGAGAGGTCAGACTCCTGTTCCCAACTCCACTGCTGAACAGCCCTGAGTACCAACCACTGCACCCCTTTGCACCTCCACTTCCATCACCAAACTTTGAAGGGCAAAGTCTAGACTGTAAACTCAGTTTCTCCATCACTTAGGGCAAAAAAGAAAAAAAAAATTGCTTATACTAGTTACACATAAATTTTGTTCCACCTTTATTGAGATATAATTGACATATAACATTGTATAAGTTCAAGGTGTAAAATGTGATGATTTGATAGATGTGTCTATATTGTGAAATGATGACAATAAGGTTAGTTAATATATCCATCACTAGTTGCTCATACATTGAGTGCCAGTGACAGTTATAGTTCTCAGTATAAATTATTAGGTTGGTGCAAAAGTAATTGTGATTTTTGCAATTATTTCTAACCTTTTAAGCCACAATTCCTTTTGCACCAAACTAATAATAAATGGGTACAATGTTCCATGCAAGACACAGAACACTCTTCCTGACAGATATCCATGCACATGACCCAGAAAACACAAAGTGAGGTCCCTGAGCCTGCATGGCTGAAATGACCCACTGTGGTCAATTCACCCACGTGACAGGTATCCTCTGGAGAGACAGCCTACCAGCCTATAATCTAGAAAATACATACCTCCTTCTATGTCCCTTGCAGGGCACTGCATGTAAAGTTATGCTATGGTTCATCTTTGATGCATATCGTCTTTCTGAGGTCATATTATAATTAGCCCTTTTGGTGCCCATGGTTGTACAAATACACACACACACACAATTTGGTTGTATGCACAAATACATGCACATGTATATGAATGCATTCAAATACTCACATTGTTTACAACTGAGCCATTTACTTCTGTGAATTAGTAAATTAGACTGTAAACATGAAAATATTTACAAAGTTTTTTAAAACTAGCTAAATGATATTTGTTTGCTTTAACTCAATAATGTATTGTTTTTTAAACTCTCTACTTTCTCAAAATACACCTCTGTCGTTTTATTACTTTTTTTAAGAACTACTGTCAGAAAGGCGGAAAAAATAAATTTACTTTTGGTAATTATACATTTATCAAATACTTGCTATGTGCCAGGAATTGTACTATGGACTCAGATACAAAGATGAATAAGTAATATAGGACCCTAGTTAGCCTTAACCTTAGAAGAATTCATAGTCCAATAAAACCATGGCTAAATTTTTAAATTTTAAAAAATCTTTTCAGCTTTATTGTAAGATATAATTGGCATATAACATTGTGTAAGTTTAAGGTATACAATGTGTTGATGTGAAAAACATATATTGCAAAGTGATCACCACCTTAGCATTAGCTAACACCCCCTTCACATCACACAATTACCATTTCTTTTTTGTAGTGAGAACATTTAAAGACCTACTCTCTTAACAACTTCCAAGTATATAACACATGATTAAGTATAATCACCAATCTGGACATTCGATCCCCAGAACTTACTCATCTTCTAACTGGAAGTTTGTATCCTTTGACCAACATCTCCCCAATTCCCCCTCCCCCAGTCCCTGAGCTAAAGATTTTTTAATCAACCAAGCTAATTCTCTTCATTGATGAAAGGAATGAGTTCTCCTTAGTGCTCTATCACTTCCCAGATGGAGAGCTTTGAGCAGTTGAAGTCTTCGGAACCTTGGAATCCTTCTTTGGCACAAATGAGAAGGCTGACAAAGTAGCCTATCATACCCCTTCTCCAATCAAAATATGTGATTCTAATTGACATTTTAAGCCATGTTGCTATTTCCTTGTTTCTATAAGGTTCCATGATTAAGGTTGTAGTCATTTCAGCCAGTGCGCAAATGAGTCAGTGTGTGACACTGTGTCAATATGTGACTAGATACTTATTGCACAGCTACATAAACCTATGCACATATCACTATACAGAGGAAATGATATAATCACCCAAATCACTTAAACCAAATTCTTTACACTACAAAATAATTTGAATTATTACATTTATGTGCACTCCCATTGAACTTATGTTTGATTAATTTGTATGTTTTAGAAGAAAGCAATGAAATTAATACTTGTTTTTAATATGCATGTACTAATTTCAAGAACTACAATTTAAGCAACCTGCCAAATACCAAAAGAAGGGCATACGAACGAACAATTCTAAGATAATTGTTAGTAATGCTATAAATAGTGTCATGAATTCACACCAATACAAATGCCAACTTGTTAGCATTTCTTTGGCTAAATGTAAATTGATTATCTAAATATTAATAAAACATAATTTGATTATCTACAACTTCCAATTTTAAGAGATTTATCATCATGCTATACTACCCTACCTGCACAGTATTTACCCTTTTTCTATGCAGAAAACATCCCATTGGTTATATTTTCCATATTGAAAAAAAAGTTTTAATGTGAACAATATAGGTTCTACCTATCAAAAAAAGGAAAACGTGACAGCACCATGAATGTAAAAATGCATATTTTTTTAAATATCAAAATGATCTTGGAATGCATACAAAAGTATTTTAAACAGGAATGAGTTTCATTCTGGTCTACCTTGCCTCAATTCTCTCCCCACTTTGACTGGAGCTCCATCCTCTCTAGAGCCTCCAAATCTTCCTCCTCTCCTTGGTACCTGTCCCTTCACCTCGGCTCACCACACCCTGTCACTGTCATACCTCCACTGCTATCCTTAGGAGGCTACAGACTCAAGTCCAGCTGCAGGTACAGATGACTGAGGAGGGGAGGGTTCAAGGTCACTGGCATCAAGGAAGGAAATGAAGACTGAGACCCAGGTGTTAATGGTCGTCTACCTGGACCAATCACTCACTCAGAATGCTGAAGACAAGAAACAAACCAACAAACAAATGAAAAACAGATGTAAGATCTTCAAAGATGAGTGGCAGTGACCATGGTCTTGGTAGACAGCAGGCGAAAAGGATGCAGAATGATAAAGTATAAAATTTGGAGGTTGAATTAAATGATCTCCAAGATGCCACGCACGCTAGCATCCTTTTGGTGGTGGACTGGTTGCTCTAACTGGGCCCTAAAGACATCGCAACAATCTTCTGTAGGTCTAGTGTAGATTCTTCAGCCCACTGCCCAGACAGATCTATTGTTATACCTTCCCCGCCTTCCTAAAACCCCCAGTCATGCCCTCCCTATCTCACCAGATAGCTGGCTTCCTTCTTTATTAAGAAAAATCAAGGTAATCAGAAAAACAATTCCTCACATCCTCTCCTTTCAATCTCAGTTCTTAACATTTCCTGGGCCGGCCAGGTGGCTCAGGTGGTTAGAGCTCCATGCTCCTAACTCCGAAGGCTGCCGGTTCGATTCCCACATGGGCCAGTGGGCTCTCAACCACAGGTTGCCAGTTCAATTCCTCGAGTCCTGCAAGGGATGGTGGGCTCCGCCCCCTGCAACTAAGATTGAACACAGCACCTTGATCTGAGCTGCATCCAGGATGGCTCAGTTGGTTGGAGCATGGGCTCTAAACCACAAGGTTGCTGGTTTCGAGTCCCGCAAGGGATGGTGGGCTCCGCCCCCTGCAACTAGCAACGGCAACTGGACCTGGAGCTGAGCTGCACCCTCCACAACTAAGACTGAAAGGACAACTTGAAGCTGAATGGCACCCTCCACAACTAAGATTGAAAGGACAACTTGACTTGGAAAAAAGGCCTGGAAGTACACACTGTTCCCCAATAAAGTCCTGTTCCCCTTCCCCAATTAAAAAAAAAAAGTCTTAAAAAAAAAAGTATATATGCAGCACACAAAATCTGCTTACCCTCTTAAAAAACAAAACAAAACATTTCTTCACCTATCTTTTCTTCCTTTCCCCCACTTAAGAAAAATCCTTCCTGACTTCTAAGATTAAACTCTCTGCCTTTGATCCCTTTTCTTTTTTTTGATCCCTTTTCTTAATCCGATATATAAGAATGCCTCCATAAGCTAATAGCTTGCACAAGTTTATTAACTTTGTGAATGTTTATTAACCTCCCCAATACTCAGCTTCCTTCTTGTAAAATGACCTAATACCCACCGCTCAAGGCAGTTGTAAGATTTAAATACAAAAACACGTTAAGGCACCTGCCACAAAATAGGGTGCTTAACAAATAGTAGCTATTATTACCCTCCAAGGCCTGTCTCTCTCAATTACCATGCACATTTTCTCTCACACTGATTAAAAATGCATTTAAAGTCAACTTTCTAAAAGGCATTCTAGACACTGGGAATATAGCAACGAACGAAACCAGTGGGAAAACTCTTGCTCTCATCAAGTTTAAAGGCTCGTCGGCAGAAAGACAGGCAATAAGTAAAACACAGACGTAAATTATAAAATGCTAGAAGATGCAAAGCCCTATGGAGTAACAGTGTATGAAAGCATGTCCTGGGAGGCCACTTAAAAGATGACATGGGTGAGCAAAGACCTGAACAAGACACAAGGCCAAGCAGGTATTTGGAGAAGAGCATTCCTGGGAGGGCTGAGGCAGGAGCGTTCTAGACGGTGTGAGGAGTAGCAAAGAGGGCAGGGAGGCTGAAGCCTGTGCGCAAAGGGGAGGACGGCGGGTGAGGGCAGACGATGGGGGAGTGGAGGAAGGGTGCAGATCGGACGTGCCAGGCCTTGTGGGACATCATAAGGAACTCAGTGTTTCCTCTGAGGGAGGCAAGGAGCCCCTGGTGGAATTCATACAGTGGCATAAGCCAACTGAACCGTTATTAGGAACACTCTAGACACTGTGTTGAGGACAGTCTCAAGGTCAAGGAAGGAGGGGGAAGATCAGTTAAGAGACTATTTCAATAATTCAGGAGAAAGATGATAGTGGCTAGTTGCTATCAGTAGAAGTGAGAAGTAGTTGGATCCTGGATGTTGTTTTGAAGGGAACACAGTATCGAAAGGATTTTCTGCTGGATCCAAAGTGCAGTGCAGAAAAAGAAAGAAGCCAATGATGCCTCCCAAGGAGAACAGAGGAGCCCTTCCTGCGATGTGCGAGACTGCAGGATCACGCCTTTATCTCTCCCCCACCATTGCTTCCTGCCCCCTATCACTAACTGCCCAAAGGTCTTCCTCACATTAAGAAAAGAAAGCCAGCTAGCTTTCTACTGTCCTAATCTCCCTAATGCCTGACACTAAATTTCCTGCACTATTGTGCCGTAACCACTGTAACCACTGCCCGCACTTCCTTAAGGACCCCCCTCACTCCCCTTACAAAAGATACCTTCCAAACAACATTCCTGCAGGGCAGCCAGGACAGTCCACTCATCCATCCAGCAGCTGTAAGTCTCTGCTGTAACTGTCTTGCTTCGCTGTAGCATTCAGCACAGCCTAACAACTACCTCCTCCCTCAAAGTCTCTCCTTGGCGGCAAGATCTAGTACCCTGATTTACTGTAATGGCGGCAATCATTCCTTCCTCTTTCTCTTTTACTGTCTCCTCCTCCTTCTTCTCTCAAAAGCTACACCCTCTGAATCTTCTCTGTTCCTCTAAAGCTAGACCGTCAGGACTTTACACTCACAATCATTCTATATCCTTCACAGGTTCCTAGCACCCAGTGGAGTGCCTGGAACATTGCTGATTGAATGAATGAATGAATGAATGAATGAATGAATGAATGAATGAATGAATCCATCAGTCGTCATATCCCTATATTTAGTTTTCACCAGTTGCCCGAGCTCCAGCCCTGTATCCACAACCACGAGCTGCCATTTCCTGTTAGAAGTCATGCTGCCCTGTCAAACTCCCAGAGCCTAAACCAAACGGTCCATCTTAACTATCCATCCACAATGCAAGCTACTTCATTCTAACTCCCCCATTTACTTTAAGGATATAACAATCCCAATATAAATACTTTAACTTCCTGACACCTATAAGGAGCCTTAATAAGGAGCCTCCCTTCTGCCCTCTTCAATTCATTTTACAATGCCATTAGCTTCATTTTCTAAAACACTGCTTTGATTGTGTCACTTATATTTACTGACTCCACATTGGCTTCAGAAGTTAAGGGTGAAGGAGGAGAAAGTAAAAGAATATTAGTAAGGCCCAAGTTTGCTTATTTTTGCTTTTCTTTATATAAAAAAAGACACTTTCTATTAGATACTTTTTCCTCTTCAAAATTATGACATAGTCCACTTGCCCCTTCACTAACCAAAGTATAATACAAATCTTTCAAGAGATATTAAAGACTTTCAAAAACCCAGTATGCACCAACCTGTCCAACTTTACTCTACAAATATCCAGCAAAAACCATTTCCTTCTTTTAAATGGTCTCTCCAGCCCTCAAAGCAGCTCACACTTTCTCCCCTCCACACCACTGCTCACACAGCCTGCCCTCAGTTGTTCTCTTTTCCAGCTTTTCTACTCCCTACCCATCAAAGTCCTACTCAAATCCTTCCTTGTCCCAGAAGCTGTACACACACATACCAACCAAGAGTGGCTGGAAGCATTTCTCCCCTAGAACTGACTGTACTTACCACCCCTGTGTCCCTTGTAACGCTGGTGCTCAAAGTGTGGTCCTCGGACCAGTAGTGTCAGTATCACCTAGTTACAATGCAAATTCTTGGGCTCCACTTGACTGAATGAATCTCTAGAGACAGAGTCCGGCAATCTGTGACTGAGCAACCTCTCCAGGCAAGGCTGATACACATTAAAATTTGAGAACCACTGACTTATAAAATACAGCCTTACATTGTTTATCTTATCAACTAAACAATATGCAAAATGCCAAGAGCAGTCTAGTGTGTAGCTGTCCCTCCAGAAACTTGAGTTTTACAAAATTATTTTCAGCAGTAGTAGCACATTAAATACCAAGTCGATCTTGCCCCGAACCCCTAATTTGGGGGGAAAAAATTACACTAAACAACAAAAGGACTCTGGTTTTTAACATGAAGCAAGAAAATAAATTAATATTGTTTTAATCGAGTTTGTTTAAATCCTTTTAATATTAGAGAAATAACAAAACCAAATCCTGTTATCAAATACTAAATGTAATAGTAAGTAAATAAACAAAGAATCTACTTTAATATTTCCTTTATATTTCAGCTTTAGAAAAATAATTCCAGAGATTTGAGGTTATACCTTAATGGTGAACGTTGGAGAAGGTAGCTTAAAAAATAAGAAAAAAATTAGACCTTAATTTTAAACAATTTGTATGTCACAGAGATGAAAAGTAGAACGAAGCCAAGTGAAGTAGGTTTAACATCATGCTTTCAGTAAAATCAGTAATGAGTTACACTTATTAAGTCCACCTTACTTGTTTTAGCCCTTTGGACAACCATACTTAAGAAAGATTAAATTAAAAGGGAGCAAAATGAAAAATTTTGTCTCCTAGATAAAAAAGAAAATAATGATAAACACGAAAACTGTCTTGGAATAATATAATACGTTCCACTTATTCCCTAAATCAATAAACTTTTTTTTGTATCTACTGTGAAGAGAACACAACAGTAGCTGCTATGCTAGGTCTTAGCCTATTTTAGCCTATTTTTGTATACTTAGCCTCCTTCAAGTTTTATTGTCAAAATGTCCAGGGATCCATACCAGCACATTCTTTTTAATATAAGTATTTTTAAAGAACAGTAAGACTGGAAAAGACTGTGCCAAAATAATAAGAGGAGATACCTCTGAGTGGTACCATATAATTTTTTTTCTCCTTTATTGTTTTAGGAATACCAAATTTTATTCAATGAGCATACGTTAACCTTCAAAATCTAAAAAGAAATAAAAAACTTTTAAGGACATATTTTTGTTTTGTGTAAGCAATAGTACAATAGCTTATTTCTACACTTACGAGAATATTTTTGTCTTTTTTACGGGCATATTTTCATTTAATCCTCACAATAACCCTATGAGAGAGGTAAAATCATTATTCCCATTTTACGGATGAGAAAACTCCATCACAGAAAAATTAAATACATTATACACAGGACTCAAACACATGCAAACTGACATTAAAGCTCACTAAAGTCATCCATTTGGAAGCTGCTACCCAGGCTGGCAACTTCCATCTTGCCTTCTGGCAGATCCCAGGACTGGTTCATTACCTCTTTTTGAGAATGTATAAACAGAAACACAACAGTAAAAACAAGAGACCTGTGCCACATTATTCCATTTCTCTTATTCTGAATTATGCTCTGATGAATCAGAAGAAAACATACAAAACATATTTAAAACATTTTAGAACACACCTTCATGGTGTCATCAAAAGGGAGAATTACAAAAGGAGAGGCCTCCTTAAAACTGGAGCACATAGCCAAAAGGGAAGAAAAGACAGAGATGAGGATAGAAATAAAAACTGAACATAAGGAAACCTGAAATGCAAATGGAAAAGTGAAGGGAGTAAGGCACAGAATTGAAACCGTGGAAAACAATACACGTGCTCTGAAAGACAAACATGAAACACTCTACCAGAAGCAGTTTTAAAAGACATACAAAAATGAAGACAGGAAAGGTGGTACATAGGAATCACAGAGGACAGAGATCCAAACAAAGCAAATAGATATTCCACAGGAAGAAATTTGCTAGTAAGCAATAGAATTAATGACAATTAAAAGGTAAATATTCATATGTGGACCAAAACCAACTCCCGGGACCAAAAGTAACCGAGTACCAAGCCAAATAACTGAAAACAGACCCCACCTATACCCCAACAAGGGATTTCAAATATTTTTTTAAACTCATATAACTAACCAGGTGGAAAAACAGGTTAACTACAAAGTAGCCCCAAACCTCTTCCACAATATTGAACACCACACCAAAAGCCAATGAACCATCTGCAAAGTAAGAAGAAAAGGGTTGTGATAAATTGTAGTCCCATACCACTGTTCACTAAAATTGGAAATGAAAAATTTTAATCTATGCAAGAATGCATAAAATATGACACATACATAATATTCCTAAAAAATAAAAGTATACATTCCAGCTAATCAAAAGAGAGAATACCAAATTATAATAGAAGAAAATAACCTAATAATCAATTTAACGCAAAACACAAAAAGCACCTTTAAAAAACAATGTATTGTTTTTAATACCTTCAACTTTTAATTTAAAATTCAATCTTTTAAAAAATAACAAGTGTGTAATATTAAACTGAGATTAGATAGCATTAACATAGTCAACATTTAATATCAGATTGCAATAAATACTGGGAAGTTTAGGAGAAGCAAGGGATCAGGATAGGAGAAATAAAGTTTCACTCAATTCTTTATTATGCAACAGACATTAAGGATCCCATTTTATTATTGTTTTGCATAACTGAAAGAACTACAAATTTAAGAATATATTTTAATTGGATTTTTGGAAAGAGTCTATATAGAAAAACAAAGAAGACACTAAAGAAAAGTGGAATAAAAAATGACAGAAGATCAAACATAGTGTTATGGCAATATAACCAAATGATTTAAACTCTCCCTTTAAAAGAAAATTCTTAAGTTAGGATCGAAAACAAAACCTTACTTGCAATATATACTTTTATTAAATCATTATGTTGTACACTTAAAACAAATACAATATTATATGTCAATCTCAATAAAAAAACAAAAATCATACTATACATGCTGCTTTCAAAACAGTAAAATAAATCAAGACAAAGTCTATAAATAAAAGGAAGATCAAATAAGAAAACACAAGAAACAGTTTTAAGACACCAAAACAATTCCTAGGAAAAGCCGTTACCTGGAACAGAGTAATTTTATATCAATACAAAAAGTCATAATCTATAATGAAGTTATAACCACTAAAACATTTATACAGCAAATAACACAATATAGGACTTTTGTAACACATACAAACACAAATGACAGAAACACAAATTACAGCGGGTATCTGGAAAGCTATTCTTGTCTGAAAAGTGTTCCAGATGAAATTTAGAATCATTTTGTTAAATCCTAAGAAAAATTCCTGCTTGGTATTTTTATTGGACTCCCCCTATTAACATGGGGAGAATAGATACCTTTATGCTACTAAGTTCTTTTCCAGGAACACGGGACAGCTCTGCATTTAATCAAGCCTTCAGTATGTCCTTTGTTAAAATTTACGTTTGTCTTCATATAGATCCTGCAGAGTTCTTGTTAAATTTATTCTTAGATAGTTTACATTTTTTGTTATTACTGTAAAGCTATCTTTTTCAAATATATTTTCTAATTTGTCATTTTGGCTGTCTAATAAGAATGTTACTGATTTGGATATACTTATTTTGTATCCAGCCACATTGCTTAATTACTCTATTATCGGTTAGTAATTTTTTCTGTTGAGTCTCCTAAGTTTTCCAAGTATCATCTGTAAATAATGACAACATTGTCCCTATCATCTAATACTTATAATTCTTGTTTCTTTTATGTCTTGCCTTATTTCAATGAATGGCTAAAATTTCCAGAACATTATATGTTATTATTGGTCCTTATCTTAACCCTGACATCCTTGTATGGTCCCTGGTTTTAAAAGGAATGTGCACTATATCTCAATTAGGATAGTTGCGACTGCAAATAAAAGAATATACAACTAAATTGGCTTAACCAATGAGGAAATTGTTAGCTAATAAAATATGAAGTCTGGAGTTAGGCCAGTTTGAGGGCTGATTAATTCAGGGCTCCACAATGTAGGGACTTAAGTTGGTTGTTCTGTGATTCTCCAGGCTTTTCTCTCATAGTTGCCAAATGGCTGCAGCAAATCTAAGCATCTTATAGACAATATCCCAGTCCAGGATAGGAATGGCCTCCTTCTTTAAAAACCCATTTGTAAAAGCAAGGAAAATCTTTCCAGGAACTCCCAGGAAGACTTCCCCAGCCCCTCAATTGGCCAGGGTATGTCACATGACTTTGATAAACTAATCATCAAAAAAAGGAACTGGAATCTAAATGACTGGCGTAATCTATTCCACCTCCTCTGTGCTGGTGATGGGGAAGGAGGTCCACTTCCTCTGAGAATGTGGGAAGGTAAACATCAAAACAAATTCAGAGCTTTGACAGCAAGAGAGGAGATGGGAATGGCTGATAGGTAGGTAACCTACAGCATCCACCAGAGAGTCTCTGGTGTTTGAAGATTAGAGATGAAGTGGGCTGTTGGTTTTAGACACATTCCCTATCAAGTTAAGAAAGAATCTCCTTATTCCTAATGTAATAAGAATAGTTGATTTGGTGGTGGGGGGAAAGGGGGGTTAATCATGAATGACTATAAATTTTACCGATATCTTTTGACATCTGTTGAAATGTTTCCAGAGTTAATATCCTTTGACCTACTAATGTGTTGTACTGTATTATAGATTTTCTAAGACAGAAACAAAGGTGCCTGAAAGGCATTTTCTGTGTTTTCAGCTCCATACTAATTAGCGATATTTAGGCTTTCTCACACAAAGCAGGACACACACATTGATGTTAGTTAATAAGCAACATTATATATGCACATATATATAAATATATGTGTATATGTATGTGTACATGTGTATACATGCATATATGTGTGTGTATGTGTATATGTGTATACGTGTGTATATACATACATACATATATACACACATATATGTATATACACATGCATACATACATACAAAATTATTTTCCAGATCCTATATCTAAAAGATTGAAGAGGGAAAGACTGGAGTCAGAGGAAGGCAGGCAGGAGAGACAACAATCCAGACAGGAAGTGACATAGCTTGCTCTGGAGTTAGGGAGCGCACAGGAGAGATGAAAAGGCTACTTTTAAGAAACAACACAGACTTCATCCACATCAACATTTCGCATCAATGACCTCCCTCCCAGAATTGTTGAGAATTGCTTTAAGGTATTTCAACCCCCATCTTGGTCCATCTCCCCCACCTCCCTCGCCCCTTTACAACTAACCATTACCCTGGTTCTTCTACATCTATTTTTGTATCTGTCTCTACCACTACACTTTGAGCTTCTTGGAGGCAGAACTTATACTTTGTGAACGTACGCATACCCAGTCACTTGCTCCAGATTCATAGTAGGCTCTCCCATTGTTTGAAAAAACGATGCTGGTATTGAATGTGTTGAATATTTTATCATGCATTTGCAATATGGCCAAGCACTGTCCTAAGTAATTTATAAAAAATGTTTTAATTTCTGCAATATCCCTAGGTATGCTATTATTATTATCTCCATGTTACAGGTGCGGGGAAAGCCTAGAGAATTTATATAACTTGCCCCAACGTGCAAAGCTTTTAAGCTGTAGTGCCAGGACTCAAATTCAGAGTCTGACTCCTGATGTAACCTCTAAGCCATTCTGCTTCCCGTGACTCTGAAAACAAATGAGATAAGCCACAAGCTCACATATAAGCCCAAATTATATCATGGTCACCTCTCACACAGGTTACTCTCTGCAGGATTGCCCAAAGTGTTCTGGCTGAATTTGCTGCCAAGGTGTCATCTGGAGAATCCTAACCAGATGCCAGAGGCAATCATCATTCATTTACACTCGCTGATTTTAGGATGGAGAGCAGGTTGAAGATGTGAACATTCCAGCACAAATCTGCATCAGAAGAGGCCAAGTGTCTACCTCAGCATCCTTTCCCATCCTCACACAGAGCTCTCAGTGCTTCTGCCCCCTAGGGATGAATTGACCAAGTTGTCAAATCTCAACACACCTCAAAAGAACGAAATCAAGTGTGACTGTAGCCACGCCAGTTCCCTTCTCCTTTTATTACTGCCCCAAAGCCTATAAAAGCTTAGAATCTATTAATTCTGTTTATAGCAGAAATTTCAACTCATTATTACCTGAGAAAGGAAAAATCAATTTAATACACTTGATTCCAAAGATTCTATCCAATGAAGCCAGAGTCCATTACCATCACATCAGCTAATTACTTAAAGTGCAACCGTCTGCATTTGTAAAAGAAGAAAGTGTCCACACTTAGTCGGCGATTCTCAGCAGAGAACATGGAGACATGATGACAGCCTTTGTTGCTGAATTGTATTTTGCAGACCTGATGAAAAAAGCTCCCCCTCCACCTTGCTCGGTGGTTCCCGAAATGCCTTTTACCAGCCATGAGCCTTATTCCCCTACAGCGGCAAGCAAGGGACCACAAGAGCTAGAGAGCACTCGTTAAAACTAATCAATATTTAGAAGCTAAAAATAAAACAAAGAAATAGAAAAAGGTCCTCATAGGCAGAGGAAAGGGGCTTTTTCCTTACGGCCCCGAGACCTAGTTCTACTACCTGTGACTGTTCCTGAGATGTTCTGGGACTTAGAGCTGCACGAATTACTCCAGTACCTTCACCTGTGAATGGCCCAGACCTTCCTTCAGTCCCAGACCAGACCAGCCAAGTGCAAACTCTCCCAGTCAGCAACCAGGGTGGCAAGAGTGAGTCTACTGCCAAGATTGGTCCCATAATTCCCAACCCACATTAGGTTAAGTGAAATCCATGCGTCACCTGCTGCCCAGACCAATGAGATCCTTGAATTTCATCTCATGCTCCTGGGTTGGGGAGAGAGATCCTGTCTCTTTCATATACTTTTCAAAATTAAACTTAGATGGTTTCAGATGACTTCATTCAACAGATATCTGGGGGCCCACAACGTGTCATGAATGACAGGTGCTGAGGAAATCCGGGGGACGGATAACCAGCTAATTAGCTAGCTAGCTATCCACACCCTGAGGTAACCCAATGTCTTTTATCCTGCCTTCCCACCAGTCACTGGTGAAGCTGCTCCACACATACTGCCTTGTAGAGTCCACAGAACAGTAGTGGGAATATAACTGCTGTATGTTCGTAGTGACTTGTCGCCAATAAAAATTCACCCGTGTCTCATTTTCCGAGCCTGTGCTTATAAAGAGGTTTATGGTCTGTTGTGTTAATGAACCACTTTAAAGTCTGAGGGGAGACAGAAAAGCAATAATTAAAGGCCATTTTACCATCTCAGAGCCCCTTTCTGTCTCTTCCCATTGAATTTCATAGGACCCTAGGAGGTTTCAAATAATGCTGACATTAATTCCCACAGTTGCCTGGGACACGGGTTTTTCGATTTCTCAGGACTCACTGCACTTTCTTCAGGTTTGATTTCCCGATATAACAATCCCTCCTCTTACAGGCTGAAAACACACCAAATTTATAACCAGTCCCCTATCCAGTCAGTGCACAGTGGGGCTGCAGGAGCCAAACAGGATCACTCTGATAACATACCTTACACCGAATTATGTGTTCGGCATACAATGGGACACAAAGGGAAATCCGACATTTTTCCTGCCCTTAAGAAGCTTATAATTTACAGACACTAATGGTTATATGGACAAACAATTCTAAAACAAAACAGAGCTGCAGATGATATGAAGAATGAACAAGACAGAAGAACAGAGATTAACATTAACAGACGGTGGAGGTGGGGGAATACCAGATTTTGAACTAACTGTAACTGATACTGTGTTCCCCCGAAAATAAGACCGGGTCTTATATTAATTTTTATTCCAAAAGACACATTATGGGCTTATGTTCAGGGGATGTCATCCTGAAAAATCATGCTAGGGCTTATTTTCCGGTTAAGTCTTATTTTGGGGGAAACACGGTATGCTTTTCATAAGAACATATTTAGCAACAAGGGATTTTGTGGATTGGTCAGGGCCACAAAAGGGTGAGTGGGTGGATGTATCCACATCTGTCCAACAACCACTCATGGTGGGGTCAGTATACTGACCTGGACAGGATACAAGGTGAAGGCTCCTGGCAATCCCAGCCTCATTCCAGCCCCAGAAAGTGAACTGCCAATCAAAGTTTCAGACTCCCAAGTCCCTCCAAAATCAGGAATACACTGCCCTGGAGAACAGGCAGTAGTTCCACCACTAGAAAGGTATTTCTACTTCATAATTAGTAAACGGGCAGTAGCAATAGCACAATGCTTACAATTCATGTTTCAAAATCAGACCAACCTGGGTTCAAAACCAGGCTCCATCATTTTCAACAAGTCTCTTAATCTAAACCTCCATTTCCACATCCATAAAGTTAGAAAAATCATTGTACATATCACAAAATGTGACTGTATTAATAAGACAAGACTTTTAAAATAATTGGCCCAGTTACCTCACCCATGGCAAGTGGTTGCAGAGAATATTAGCTATTAATATTTGTATTCTATTATTATTATTATATAAATTATGCTCCAGATCAGTGTTGGGTGCATCCAAGTGTTGGTGAGACCTAAGGCTTGGTACCCTGACCACATCAAGTTCTGAGAACTGCAAAGCTGAGGACCAAATGCCTGCCCTAACCAAGGCCAGCCATCAGATTGCCCCACCAGTCTGCCAGCCCCTCACTCAGCACCTGGCACAGCAGCCCCCAAAAGCTAAACGTGTGCTCAGTCCCCACTGGTTTCATGAACATTCTTCCCAGCTGCTGGGAGAGAAGGGCCATACTCTCCCCGCCTCCCTGACCTCACTGAGGCACACAAGACAGAAGAAGCCTGCACTGCTCCTTCCAGTTTCCTGTCTATGACAGTGTCCGTGGTTTTTCTGTCTCTGTTTTATGATATCCAAACCATGCAAGACTGGGAGATGACCACAATTATACTTGACTCTGAGCCCCCACCCAGTTGTGCCACTTCTGGAAAGTTCTCAAGCCTCTTCTCTTCCCACATGTCCCAGAGGGTGCTCTGGTGGTGATGGTGGTTCCTGCAATTCCCAGCAACTCACTCCTCCTGAGGACTGACCCTTTCAAGCCTCCCTGTCACCCCTAGAGCTCAGCTCCTCTGCTCCCACAAAGTTGGGGAATTCCTTTCTCAAGTGGTCATAGCTCCTTTTAGTATTTCATCTTCCTCAAATCTCTGCAAATACCAAATGTCATTGAACTTCATAAAAAGCAGCAGAAGACATGTCTCAGTCTTCTAAGGTCAATTTGAACGGTGACAGCTGTTCATCACAGAGTTGGTAGAGCAAAGATGGGAGGTGAGGGGATTCCCAAGCAGAAAGAGTAAATGAACGAGAGGCCTAAATCAGCTAGGTGGATGTCAGCAACTACAGTTTGCTCTAGTTTCTTAAAATGCAGACCACCTACGTCGTATATCCAAATTATGTGAAGGGCACAGAGATGCAGATTTGTGGGCCTCAGGCTTAATTACTGAACTCGAGTTTGCAAATTAAAATCCCTCTAGTTGAGTCTTCTGCAAGCCTATGGACTGAGCTAAAGCAGTAACTTCAAGCTGTTAGTCCCTGGACCCTATAAGAAATGCATTCAACCATGTGACCACACACACACACACAGAGTAACATTTTTCTACTCTATTCTAATCAATTTTTTTTCAAAAGCTGATTGCAAGCCATTAAACTCACTCTACAATTCATTACAATTTGAAAAACATTGGGTTAGTGTATATTCAGGGAGTAGAGTGGTGACTGCTGATACTGTAAAGGAGGAGGGAATGGTTAGAGCATAGAAAGCTTTGTTAAATTAAGGAGGTTAGCCTTATGCTGTAAGTTATGAGAAGTCATTCATTTCATTAATAATTAGATATGAGGATAAATAAAACATAGGTTCTGCCTTTGTGGAGACTGCAGTCTCCTCTGAAGGAAAGGGTGGGGAGACAAACAAATAAATCATCTGTTAACACTAGGAACTGGAGGAGAAGGAAGCTTGTAGGCAGAAGGAAGAGCGGGCGTAACAACAAAGGTGAGTAACAGTGTGAGACACCGACGGCTGAAAGTCATTCCGTAAGAAACGGTATTAGGCAGGTATAGTTATTCAATCCGGCTCCAAAGTCGTCCTTTCTCGGGAAGGGGAGATAAGCTATCTGTGCCATTTTATCTTGAAGGAAATTATTATGATTACATTTATAAAATACACGAAGCCCTTTAGACTAAGGGACGACATGAAGTTAAGATGGGATCAGAGTCCCCAGCCCTCAAGGTTCTGAAGAGATGTCCTCCCCTGAAATACCAGAGTGACCCACCTGGGGAATTTGCCCTCAAGGTGTATGGAGCTGGTCCAAGTATGAAGCAATGTCTCAGGCATATTACATAGTTTAACAGCTTTATTGAGGTATAACTTACATATCATAAAATTCACTCATGTTACCACCTTCCAATTTTATTAACAGAACATATTTATATCACCTCAAAAGATACACTTGCCCATTTGCAATCACTCCATTTTCATCTCCAGCCTTAGCCAGCCACTAATCTACTTTCTACCTATAGAGATTTGCCTTTTCTGGACATTTCTTACAAATGGAATCATACAATATATGATCTTTTGTGTCTGGTTTCTTTCACTTGGCATAACATCCATATTGCCGAATAATATTCTACTGTATCCCACCTCATTTTGTTTACCTATTTATTAGTTGATAGACATTTGGGTTGTTTCCCCTTTTTGGCTACTGTGAGTAATGCTGTTATGTACAAGTGTTTGCCTGGACATAGGTTTTCATTTCTCTTGGGTAATATTCAGAAGTGGAATTGCTGGGTCATATTGTAAATTTATGTTTAACTTTTTCAGAAATAGCCAAACTGTTCTCCAAAGTGGCTTACCCATTTTACATTCCCACCAGCAATGTATGAGAAATCCAGTTTATCCACATTCTCAGGTATATTTTTAAATCCAGATTTACATTTATGATGGCATGAAGCACAGCCTAAACAAACTTTTAACTATCAGTACTATGAACTATGGAGTTCACATGCCTTCATAATTTATTCACATTCCAAAATTCCCTGAAATTTAGAAAAAAAAATTATCAAAGATGTTCACTTGAAACATACCTGAAATCATTTAGTAGCAAAATGCGACACCAACCAAACATGTAGACCGAATGGTCATAGAAAATTTGACCGAAATATTTGTCAAATGAGAGTGATCAAGGAACCAAGCGTGACAAATGAGAATGTGCCTCGCACACTAAACAATCTCCATGGGAACAAAATCCTAATTGTGAATCCTACCAACCAGCAGCAACTTACACAAGCAGCAACCACAGGAAAGAAAGTCAGGAAACTATGTCTTTAAATCTGATGCAATTTGTATTATACCAGGTGATGAGCTACGAAGCAGAGACCCTGCTTCCAGAAAAGAAAAGAAACAGAACTGGCCTCAAGGAGACAGAGAACAGTCATGGGAATGTCCTGGCTGCCTTGAAAACCCCAGGTACCTTTAACAAACATAACACACAAAATAAAGGACGGGGTGAGCACCTGGAGAACCGGGCAGGAGCTTTGCTTCAGAGGCCACAGAAGGACACTGAGCTTTCACACCCCTTCCACTCACACTCTTCCAATCTGGAAAACAAACCCCCCATCTGGAGCCTGGATCTCTGTCTGTCACATCTTCCTTGAAGTGTCCTACCTATGTCACTGAAATGTGCACAAGCTCCTCTCTTCACAAAGAGACTTCCTCTTTGGCAGGGACCCTTTTTCTTCCTCGCAATGAGGACCTGAGAGGACCTATGCTAATTATCCACTAGCACTTCTCCTGGCTCAATCAGTTAAGTGGAGGTTTAGGTACCCAGCTGGGCAGGTTCCAGGAGATTTCCCCTGCTAATTTTCAGTCACTCAAGGAAAACAAAGTAGTAACTACGATTGTGTTACCATGATTTTAAAGAAATAATGTTCCTCCTCCCCTTTCTCACCCCACACCCCCCACCACCACCAAAATGTGTAGACTTCTGTATTCACACTTTTACATCTGTTCTTCTCCAAAAATAAAAGCTGTTTATATTCAAGAAATGATGACTACAATACCAGCACAAGTTACGAGTTTAAAATACACACAGAGGGAACACACATATTGTTCAGACCAAAGACTGTGTGCAGTATTCCTTCACAAAGTAGCATCTGGGTATTAAGCTCCAGGAGAGCATGGTAGTGCTTTTGTTTATTTGTTTGCATGGAAAGAAAACTGAGTTGTTTCTGACTGGTGCTAGAGCTACCAGTTTAAAGAAAACAGAAGAGGGGGTGGCCTTTTAGAAACAGCAAACATTTGGCTTTGACCTTATCAACCGTTCCAGAATAGGTCCCCAGCACCAGAATCAACCGGGTACCATTGCTACCCAGAGTCTCTTGCCTCTAAAACAGCCTTAGGAGTTCACCTGGAAAACCCTAGCACTCCCAAACACAAAGGACCCTTTCAACTATGCCAATGGCTGCAGTCAAGCCATTTTGAATTTATAGTTTCCTCAGAGCCTGCTTAGAAACCAAACTGTCCCAAACTTGGTCCCAGATAGAACTTTTTGAATGATGTAATTAATTCACTACCCCACCTAGAGAGTAATTAACACTCTCGATTAAAATGCTTGCACAATTCCCTGATATTTTAATGATATTAAGACCTCTTCTGAGAATGTTGGATCTGTCCCCCACAATTGTCAATACTGCAAAAACTTAATCATCTTTAACCAGGTGTTGTTTTTTTACATATATTCAGTCTAATGTTGATTATTGAATCACCTCTTTTCCCTTTAAAATAGGTCTTCCAAGAGGGGTCTTTGAATTCGATTTTTCAAAAGCATCTCCCCCAGTGGTGAGTATGAAAAAAATTTTTCATACATCCTCATTATCAAGTTGTGTACAAAGTTGCCTTAACAACCACAATCATCATCAACCTTCCCCCAAATAAAAAGATGCATAAGCAGTTCATCTAGAACTGCAGAGTAAGTAACAACATGGGACATCTTTGTGGGTAGGTAAGAAATGTTTATGTACTGTTGTTACAAGGAGTCTGTGGGATTTCTCAGTAAGGAAATCCTTTAACCTGCTGTCTAGATTCCAAACACCCATTCCATTTTCCAAGTCTCAAAAAATAAACAACCCAAAGATTTCAGACTTCAAACAAAAATAGGGCTGAAAGCTTCTAGGCAATATCAACACCTCCCAGGGCTTTAAATGGAATCCCTAGAGGCCCATTGGGAAAAACATGTATTGGGGCTTTTCTGGCCCCTAAATAAACTTGCTAATAAAAACAACTTGGCAATGCAAGGAACAGTGCAGGAGTATCAGTTGAAAGTTGTGGACTTTTCCATTTCAGGTATCCCCCTTTCTTACAAACAATTCCAATACATATAATATTAGCATGAAATTTTAAATGGCATATTCCTAAAAGTATGTGCCTTCCACAATTTGAAGCCACACGCCTTATGAAAACATTGCAGTTACCTTATATCAATAGAAATCACTATTTCCTACTCTGCAACATTTTCAGGCATACATACTAAAATTTCTGTGGATATGTTCTGTGTTTTTCCAAAGCAACGTGTATTTAGTAAATCATCTTTGTGATTATTTCTGTAACATGCATCTCTCCCATTCAATGAGGCACTCAGATCCATGAGGACAGCGTTGCACATGTGTCTTCATTACTATATCCTCCACATCTAACCCCATTCTAGGCACACAGCAGATGCTCAGTAAATACTGTTGAATGAAAGGATATCGGCAGCATGGAAGAAGCAGAAAGAAAGAAAACTGTTTTTTTAAACATTTACACCAGTAGTTCTGAAACTCTAAAACGCATCAAAATTACCTGGAGGGCTTCTTAATACATCCCCCGAGTTTCTGACTCAGTAGGTCAAAGACACAGGACCAAAGGGATGACCACAAAGCTGCCCATCCAAGGATCTAACTCTGAGAACCACTCTTTCGGCAGTTCACCTGTCAATCAGCTCTTAGAAAATCAAAATGCACAGGATACACTGACTGAGCATCTACCAGTGGTTGAATCCTCTATTACCTACCAGGTAACCCACGCAGGTCCTTGCTCCAAACACTATCGAAACTGCCAACACAGGACATGTACAAGGGGTCAATACACAGACACATGTCCAAAACAGCAAGAAGTCATTAGTCCAGTCAAACTAAAGACGTTTTATTTCTCCAATGCCTTTCTTTATGATGTATCCTACTGTGCAGTTTAATCTATTTTTCTCAGCTAGAAATTACTAAGCCACAATGCATAGCCGTTCTTCTTTGTATTACCCCACTTCATTTCACTTACTAATGGGAGTTTCATCTAAGGCCAGGGCACAAAATGCAGGGAGAGAGCCCATTTTTAAGCTTATTTATGTTTTTTATATTTCACCGTTTGTAAAGGCCAGGGCAGTGATCGACCCTCATTCCTTAATGATCAGAAATCAAGCAGAGGCATTGCTATGGTAGATATATATCCATCACCACCAGGCTGAACCAAAGGATGCACAAAAGGAATCCAACAGAATCCCAAACTCTAACTCTCGCATCATTACATCGGTTTTTAAAGCAGAGCCGGCATTAACTTTCAAATGCATACTTTTCTCATGACCCTGTTCTGGATTTAAGTGCATTTATATCCAGATTATAATCACAGAAGATATTTAATTACATAATGTTTGCAAGTACTTTGAAGATATAAAGTGCTCTATAAACGCTAAATATTATTATTATTCAAATACAGTTTCTAATTACTGCTTACAACCTAGTCCACCCACCACACTGCTATATTTCGAAGACAGGCAGCTAAAAAAAAAAAAGAAAAATACCTAGAGGTAGAAATGATGAAACTATATCCATGTAAAGCTCTGGATTGTTACCCTAGGCATAAATAACATATAGTCATTTTAAATGGAGGGTTAGGTTATAAAATTTAGTAAGTCAAGGCAATTGACCTCCAAAAGACTGACAACCACAAAATTGTGATGTTAATAAATTCTTACTTATAAACCAAGTGGCAAGTGGATGGTGGTCTAAAACACAGGGCTCTTTACTCTTTGATTGCCAGCTCCAGCTTCCATTTTCTCCATTGTAATTTTAAAATATCAACATCCATCTTAAAAAAAAAAAGTGTAACCGAAGATATTAATTTCAGTAATTATCTGGCAGATAAAAGATTGAGAATGGCTCCCGCTATAACATGTCTTCTGTCTCATCTTGCCATCTTCTGTGGTAATCCACAAATTCAGTGGTCTCCAATTCTTAAAACATGGAAACCTTTGAGCCTGACTCCACATGTCTTCCAAACACACACTTGTTGGACGATTTTTCCAAAGAGAATCACAGTTAAAATGTAAACATCCCTTATACACAATGTACAAGGAAATCACTGCCAATCCCCAAATGGTTTGTATTTTAGGTTTTTAGGCAAGAAAAAGAACAACTACATATTTTAAACTGACCTGGGTTATTGAAAAAACAAAATCACAAAGAAACATCCTGGAAATAACTCTTAAAACACTATGCTCATCTAAGAGATCTTGTGCCCAAAACACAAGGCTTCTGGGAAATCTGTGAACCCCAGGGAAAAAATACATCAGACAATTTTAATGTCATAGCAAGGTCTGCAAGGTCTGTAAGTCAAATACTGGCCAAGTGAGTCACTATGGGCAGTGCCTCTGGGGCAGGTCAGTTGTAAGCGTCGTCATTTAGTAGCTCTGTGACCTTTGGTAAATTAATTGATTTTGCTAAGCCTCAGGTGTTCATCAGAAAATGATATACACTTATCGTATAGGAAATTGGGAGGTACTTTGACAGTGTCAGGAGCCTTAGCAATCACTCATATACTTTCATTGTAAATTGCACTTCTAAGAAGTAATTCTAAGGAAACAGATGTATACAAAGACTTGTGTATAAGGATGTTTACCGAAGCACTAGTTATAGAATTGAAAAGTTGGAAATAACCAAAAGCTTCAATAGGAATCGGTTAAATATATTATGATACATTCCTTCACTAAAATGCTAAGAAGTCATTAAAAACACACGATTAGAAATTTGCACACTGATGGAACATCTAAATAAATTTTACATTACATACTAATTTGGGGGGCACAATAATAAGAGCATTGTGGTTGTGTATTTTTAAGAGTTTATCTTTTAGTGATGCACACTGAAATATTTACAAATGAAATGATATGAGGCTTCAAAATAATATGGGGGAGGAAGTGGATCGGGGTGTAGCTACAACACGATTGGGCACAAGTGGATAATTGTTAAGTTGGGGGCTCATTATACTACTCTGTCTACCTTTTTAAATAACAGTTTTAACTAGATTTAATTCACATCCCATAAAATTTACCTTTTTGAAATGTACAAGTAATTTTTAGTATATTCACAGAGTTGAGCAACCATCACCATTATCTAATTTTAGGATATTAGCAGTCACTTCCCACACCCCCTCTCCTCCAGCTTCAGCTACTAATCTACTTTCTGTCTCTATGGACATTTCATATAAATGGAATCATACAACATGTGGCCTTTTGTGTCTGGCTTCTTTCACTTAGCATAGGTTCATCCATATTATAGCACTAATGGCACTTCCTTTTATTGCCAATAATATTCCATTGTACAATATGCTCCATTTCATTTACTCATTCATCAATTGATAGATAGTAAGACTGTTACCACTCTTTGTCTATTATGAAGAATGTTACCACAAACATTGGTTTACAAGTTTTTTGTGTGGATATATGTTTTTCAATTCTCTTGGGTATATACCTAGGAGTGGAATTGCTGGGTCACATGGTAACTATATTTAACATTTTGAGGAACTGCCAACTTGTTTTCCAAAGTGGCTGTACCATTTTATATTCCCACCAACAATGTATGAGCACTCTAGTATTATTTCTACTCTTACATAAGTTTAAAATTCCCCATAATAAAGAGTTTAAAGTTTATGCCATATGAAAACATTAATAGCATACCAAAAGGCTAATTATTAAGTTTCAAAAACAGATTGGAGATAACATATAATGATTTGATCTTAACTTTTAAAAGCTATCTACTTAGCTATGCATAAAAAAAATATCACTAAGCCATATACCAAAATGTATATGTGGTCATCACTGGAAATTTTGAATACTTTTTGCATTTTCTCCATTTTCCAAATTTTCTGCAATGACCATGTTGCTTTTATAATGAGAACAAGAAAGGCTTTTTTAAAATTAAACAAATGTTTAATTTTCAGCAGTCTTTACTCCCATTCACAATTTACATTTTCTGGGCCCTGGAGCCCCAGAGGTCATCCTGGTGGGGATTCCTAAGAAAATCAAATAAACGCATTGTTTTCATGAAGCCAACTGTCTAGTCGTGAACATAATTCAAGACAGAAAGTTCTGAGTGCTCTAAAAGACATGTGAGGTAGTTCTGAGAGGGTTTACAAGTGGAAAGGATAACTTCTACTTGAGAAATCAGGGACGATTTTGTGGGAAAGGTGGCATTTGAATGTTTAGTGTTAGGGGCGTAGGGACAGAAAAGAATAAGGTAGGGCACACCCTAAAGAGAGAAGGAAGTTGTTCTCTATGGCAGGAGTGAAAGAATGGCCATTAAAACTGCAGCATGTGGTAGGAGGCCCAGCTGAATTTTGGCTGGTCTTGACAGAATGCTGAAGACTAACACGGCTGCACAAGAGACACTAGTCAGGAGAAGGCTGGTGGTAGAGACATAGGAACCAAGTCTTGTCATGGGTGCTGCCCAGGGGACAGTAACTGCGGCAGTGGTTGGGAGGAATGGAGAGAAGGGGACCCATGCAATAGATATTAAAGAAAGATTTTTAAGATTGAGGTGAAACAAAATGTGCTTTGAGAATTTCAAAGCACCCCCGTGAGACAATTGGAGACAGCGTGGGCATGTAGAAAGTAGATAGAGAGAAATAAGCTTCCAACCAGAATGGAAGAAATTACAAGCGGAATTCATCCAACGTTTTCTATTTAAGTCCTCCCTCTCGCTCCACTAGGAACCTTATATTTATATGTGCAGAATAACATTTCATTCAAAAAATATCATCCAGATTTTCTTGGAATTCTTAGCATTCTGCTAGCTCAGGGCCTGTTCTCAGACAACTGCTTCTCCCACAGAAATGGAAGAACGAATTTGACATAAAAGCATCTTTCAGACACAAGTTATCCCAAATTCTATCAGAAACACAGACTCAGAGATGGCTTGTGCTCAGCTGGGCGTGGCGGCTATGATTCAATCACAATCGCTCAAAGCTGGGTGGACTTTAGAACCAGTATCACTGAAAAAAGGAATGGCACAGAACAAGAAGGGCACAGAAGATTAATTCCAGGGCAGAGACACAGAATGAAGAAAGGGCCAACCAGCAAGACTCAAAACTATAAGATTTCAAAGAGCCTTACAGATAAGGGGGGAAATGTGACATTTCCATGAAGGAAAAGTGTGTGTATTCTTTCATCAACAAAATATTCCATGACCTCCTAAGTAGATAATTATGCAAACAGCAAACCATGACTTACATTAGCTTTTGTACTAAGATTACTCTAGTTAATAATGAATACTGAAAATGATTATGCATACTTCTCTGATGTTCTGATAACTACCACTACACCCTATTTTATTATGATGCAATGTCATGGCAAAGAAAACACCTGTTTAATATCTCTAAAATACAATAAACATATCTAATTTAAAAACTGCTATGCTATTTTCATTTTAAGATAACTGTTATCAATTCCGGCAACTTTACTAAACTCTCACTTAACACCAAATTTAAGTGCTCTTGGGTAATGAATTAATAATGATTCAAGATTTCTTTAAGCCCCATGAGACCTCTGGACAGAACGTTTTTAAACTTGTAAACACTGGACTAGTAGTTTATGGTTTCAGACACCCACTCCTCCGACCCTACCCCTCCCAAACACAAACTTTGAAAAGGTACAAGCATAATAAATTTGTTTTTAGTTGAATATGAGAAAAAGCGTTGCTTATTTTTTTTAAAAAAAAAAAAAAAGGAAAAGAGAAATTAGAAGGTTTTAATGAATAATGTTGATATTTGATACTGGTTTAGAAATATGCTAATCTCCAAAAAGCTTCTGGGCTGTGCTCACCTTATATGTAATCCATGCTGATAGTGGGACAAAGGTCAACCCAGGCCATCAGAGAAACATACAAGGTCATATTGGTACATTAAAAAAAAAAGACTATTAAAAAAATGCAGGACTTTCTGATATCTTTTTTCTCAGGATCATTGTCAATTAGGTGTAACGATTGGGATCAAATGTTGGTGTCACCACGTTTCGCACAAGATTGTATTTAATCATGGAATAGCATATTCATATAATGCTTTATGGTTTTCAAAGCATTGTTATAAATATAATACTTTATTTGATTTTTGAAACCAGTGTATGAGGAAGGCAAGCAGTTGTGAACCTTCCCATTTTTAAGTTATTTATGGTTAGATGACTTCCCCAAAGTCACAACTCATTATAATAAGACACAGACATACAACCCAGTGCTCAGTCTCCTTTCACTCACTCATTCATACATTTATGCATTTATTCAACAAACTGGGACTATGGACTCAAAGATGAACAAGACCAAGCCTGGCCTAAAGGAGCCCACCGTTTAGTGAGCTGGCAGAAAGAAAAGCCACGCACCATTGGTAACACAAGCATGAAGCGTGTAGCAGGAAAGATGTGTGCACGCCTTCCAGATGAGGCCAATTTTTACATCTAGGTTTCTATGGAGAAAGAAATAACTAGGCCCGAAGAGACTGAGGGGTAGGGGGAAAGACAAGCAGAGGTCATCTAATTCCATTCAAATAGAAAAGTGAGTGCGAGTCCTGGCAGAAACTTAGAGTATGAATTCAGCAGCAGCCAATCTTGCCCTTGAATGTCCTTGCTCTTTGGGCCAAGCTAAAGACAGCCAAGGTGCTCAGATTCAGATATACGCTAATCTCCAAAAAGCTTTCTGGGCTGATCTCACCTCATATGTAATAAAGCATTCTAGTGGCAAATTTCATTTCTTTTAATACTGTGATGTCTTGAAGGAAAAGTGACTCAAGCCCTGGGTTTGAATGAGCAGATTGTTTTCTGTAGCCTATATGTAGATACACATTTCATATACCCACATGGACAATTTATATCCATAATACTAATATATAAGTATCCACATAGATTATACAAAACCTACATAGAACTCTATAAACCTCACATGCAGAGACGAATGAATAATGTGTATATCTAGATGACCCCTGAGACATGTTCAGATGGAGATGGGTTATGGAGAGAGGTTATCACACAGGACAACCATCTGTCCTAGACGATTTAGACAGTCATTTATTGCAGAGGAGGAAGTGAAGGGGGGTTGAACAAGATGAATTCCAAAGGCTCCTAAAAGCTCCATGATTTTATGTATTATGAGCTTATGTATTATGAGCATGAAACAGTTTCTTCATTCTCGAGAAATAAAATTCCATGACCCTGGAGAAATTATTCCTCTCTGTCATTCTTTGTGCTCAGGCAGAAAATGTATTATTGATTTCTGATTCAACCACAGACAATGTGACTTAGAGAAAAGAGCATTGAAGGAGGAGTCAGGAAACCCAGATTCTCTCCCCCAAACAACCCAGGAAGGGGGGTGGGGGGGTGGCTGTGTGACCTTGGGCAACAGTCTTCACATCTCTGGGCTTCAGCTTCCCAGGTATTAAATGAAAGAAGTGGCTAAGTGTCCTACAATTCTTTTCCATTTCTAAACCTATGAAATCATCCCCTCCCCCAAGACTTAGTTTATCTCTGGAGCTCTAAAAATCAGGACTAATAAAGCTGGATTCAGATCATCTCTTTCCTAACCAAAAACGATCCTGTTTTATCTTACTTTTTAAAACCATCCAAATCTTGCATAATTTAAATGATCGGTGCTGTCATTGGTTGCTCTGGTTTAAATTATGCATTGTTGCTATTTGGGGAAAATTTAGACCAGGTCCAGTCTGGGATCACTGGCGGAGAACAATAAGCCCCCAAAGTGAGAAGGATAAAGGCCTCTCCAGACAGGATCGGCTTTTAATGCACTGAGCTCAGGGTTTACAAAAAGAGCATTGATTGTGTACATTAAAGAGCCACTGAAACAGCAAAGGACTGGGAAGGCTGCAGCAAATTCTCCTAGAAGCCACTGACCTTGGCTGCATTTCAGGGGTCAGGCATTCCCAAAAGGTTCTCAGCAGGCAGGCTGAGGGTTTAGGAACACATGAAACCTCTCATCTCGATGAGCCCACTTCTAATTGGGGAAGACAGAGACAGATGATCTGTCCTCTGATTTGTGAAAATTACCTCTATGGTCTTTGGACTCACTCCTGGCCGGCACACCTCACCTACCACAAGACTGGTGGCAGACCCCAGCCCTCCAACTGTCTCCAAATCTGCATTTAAGTCCTCTAGGCAGCAGGCAGCCTGTTCTCCAGTCTCCTGGGCTAGCCTTCGCCCTCCCTCCCTCTTTCCACACCTCCTGCAGGCAGAAATACAGAGGCTGAGCACTCAGCCCAATTCACAAATTTCAGTGAATCTTGAAAAGATATTTTTTCAAAATATAGCTCTCAGGAGTGCAGGTCTCCCATGTGTGAACTGCCTCCAGACCTGCTGGAGAGCGCTCAGGGTTGCCCACAAGCCCTGCAGGCTCTGTGCTCAGTATCTCAAAAACCCTTCCCCAAGAAAAACCACGAGGGACACCTCTGACCAAGCCCAACTTAAATTCAGAGTGCTTTCCATTAGAGGAACGATGTCGAGATTCTGACTCAGGGAAATCACACGTTTCGCCCATTGTTCAGATGCCTTCCCCAGCCTTTGCCACTTCCCCCCACTCTGAAGTCTGGACCATCCATCCACCTGATTAACTGGCTGGCAGCAACTCCCAGTGCAGAAAGTAGGGCAAATGAATACACACACAGTCTGTAAAGGAAGCGACAGACTCAGCCAAAGCACCCACCCTGTTACCAACCCCCACCCCCAGCTGCCCAGGGGGAATGGGATTCTTCATGTGGCATTTCAACGGCAGGGAAATAGGCAGCTTACTGTAATGATGCATGAATGAGCTTTTGCTGCCCAGCTATCAAAAAAGCCAGTTACAAATGGAATCTCTGTTCCTTCTCAACCCCTTGACTGCCTTGCAGAAACCTCACCTTTTGGATGCAACGATTAAAGAGAAGGGAAGAAGGAGTTAAAAAAGAGAGGGCTAGGTAGGGAAAGAGGATTAATGACACTAAAAAAAAAAGTGACACTTTGACCATAAAGATAGCTCTTGAAAATAACGGTGGAGAAGGAGGCAATATCCAGAGAAGTGGTGGAGATTAAGGTATATAACCCCAAGATGCAGTACAATCTAACAATGTACTCCTCATGAGAGAATGTGAACTTCCAAGCTTCAACCGTCCTGCATGTCCCTGCCTTGAGAGCCACCATCAATTCGGTCTCATCCACCCTCCATGTCTCATGTATATACAGTTGCTTTTTTTAAATTTTATTTTTGGCTTAGGAGTGGAAGAAGCCGGCTGTAAATTGGAATCTACTCCTTCTAAGACCCCTGCTGCTGTCGCCACCCCCACCCCTCATCCCCTTCCCGGCAGGCAGCATCCAATTAAAATGGCAAGAAAGCTCTGCCCCCTTCCCCGAAGGAGAGGGTTGAGATTGGGGGGTGGGGGTGGGGAGGTGTCGAGGCTGCACTGGGATTCCTGGGATTCTGGTCTCAAAACAACAGCAAAATGGATTCTATACCAGTGATGTCTTAGTCAATACAATGAAACGGTGTCTGAGGCAATTCACGTGAAGGTAAACGCAAGCCAGTGGGGCTGAGGGTTGGGAGGTGCTCTACAAAGGACTGGCCACAGACAGGGAACACACACACACACACACACACACACACACACACACTCGGGAGTTCCGGTCTGATTGGGGAACAGCAGAGAACACATCCCTTTCACCTGCTTAAGTTCGCCATAAAACTGAAATGTCACAGCCACAAAATCAGAAAGCACAGGTTGGGCTGAGTTTAAACCATAAATAAAGGTGAGTGGCAGACTGGCCATTAAGAGAGCGCTGAGAGGGAGTCGGGGCGCGGAAGGCAGAAAAGGGGAGAAGAAGGGGCCGATGCCATCTACAAGACCAGCATAGAAATAGCTGCCCCTTCGGGGAAGCAGGTTCCACTCCGTGGGAACCACCAGGCTCGTAATGTCATCTTACAGGGAACTGTAAAACGTGAGGGGCCAGTACCTTTATTCACGCTGTTATTCTTTTTGCAGAAAGAATCAGGTCTCGCGCCTTGGCACGAGACGACTGCGCCGGGCTTGTGCGCGCACACACACACACACACAACACATATGAGCCTTTCATTTTAATGCGCTTACAAGGGTCTAAGATGAAACTGGCATAAGCTCCACACGCTCCTGGGGGTTTTCGGCCACAACCAGTGGACACGTACCGTACAGCCCCGGCTGTAGGGGCTTCGGAGAAAGCACCTCAGCAGCCCCCAAATCCAAACGAGAATCCAGGTTCCCTCCGCGTCGCATTCGCCCGCCTCTGCCTACCAGCCCCAGTCAACGCACCGATCCCATTCACCCGGACCCAAACCACGCGAAAGAAATCAGAAAACGTTCTACTCACCCTCAGAGCCGAGAGATCGATTTCATCCAGGCTGCGAGCCGGAGAGTCGCTCGCCATGTCTACTTCTTCGCCAGAGAAATGGACCAAAACCACCCCGAAGCTTTTCCCTTGGAAATTCCACCTTGGTCTATTTCACTCGCGTCCTCATGCGGGTGTCGCGCCAGAGGCCCCTGGGCCCAGCCTCCCCCGCCCACCCCGGCTCCACTGCGCCGGATCCTGATCGTCCGCGCCTGGGTCCGCCCGGTCCAGGAGCCCAACCTGCGCTGATCTCCAACCCCGGAGCAGCGGTGCGTGTGGGCTGCGCGCCCTGATCGGCTAAAGGCGCTGGGGCTGCGTGGGTGTATTTAAATGGGACATGCTTCTTTGCTTGTGCGTGGATGGCGGCTGCATTGGCTGTTATAATGAGACACATCAACTCCTCCACTCAGCTGGGGGGTGGGGGTGGAGAACCACACAGAACTGTCTATCATCGCTTCCTGGGAGGAGTAAAGGGGAGAAAGAGGCGGAGGAGGCGTGGCCTCCGACTGGAAAGAGGCCGCGCTTCCTGACCCGTTCCCTCTGCACCAGAGTGGACGGGGGAGGGGCGGGGACCCTTTCCGCCCAGGCTTTTGTGGACTAATAGGGCTGGCTTTGAAGAGTTGTTTCTTAACCCTGCGGGCCTTATCGTAGGGGCAAAGGGGCTATTTGAACACACACATTATTGTGTGTCCAATTCGTGCGCTGCAGCAGTATGGCCATTTAATCGCATCTGGCGGTTTCTCGGCAGGGTTCAAATGCTGTAGCGCTGAAAACATCCAGGAGAAAAAAAGAGCGACGCCCTCCCTCCCCCATTAATTATTTGTGGGGCTGGAGTAACGCAGGCTGGTGCAACCGGTGCATATAAGGACTTGTGTGCAAGGAAAGGGATCCGCCTCCAGCCGCGGAACGAATGGGGGAGAACGCGCGCTCGCACGGTGCGCCCTGCCCCGCGCCTCGGCAATTGTCCCCCGCGGCTAGGTGGGGTCCGCCAGCTGCCCCTGGGCTCCCGGATGGCGGGTCACTCGGGTAGGAAGGTTTTTCAGAAGCGGGAAAGCTGGGAGTCCGAGTTCCCTCTTCGCACCGCCACACCCAGGACCTGCCCGTGCCGCAATTCCCCCACGGAAACAACCGAATTGAAACGAGAAGCTTGCTCTCTGGGTGCACTAGCTCTAATTCTTCAGGTAACTCCAAAGGCAACATTGGGTAAGGCAGCGCACGCCGACTCAGGACTCTACATTTCTCTTTCAGGCAACGTTACCGCGGCTGACCTACCCAGATTGATGGAGAAAGTTTGGCTGGCGTGTAAGATGTAACATACGAGATGTACGACCAGAGAGCAATTCCACTCCACCCGCTTTCTCATTTAAAGGCTGAACATTTACAGTGGTAAACATGACATTCAAGAGTAATCAAGAGTGTGAAGTCGCTTCCCCAGCCCCCCCCCACTACCCCCCCCCCAGCCTTTCCCATGATAAATACATACGTAGAAAGAAACGCTAAAATTGAACTTTTGCTCAAATACAGCAGTAGCTTTGAAAGCATCACCGTTGCACCTCTGTTAAGATGAGAATTTACTTCTGGCCAAATACATTGAGGATTTTTTTATCGTGTAGATATCAGCTTAAGAATAAGACTTTTGAATGAATGAATGGATGGATGGATGGAAGCCCAAGCAGTTAGTTCGTCAGGACTGCAGACATTAGAAGGCTTTTAAAAAGCATTCGATAGGCGCTGTGCTGTGTTTGTTATTATTATGTTTATATGCACTGTGCATCATGAAACTTGAAAAAGATTACAGCTCAATGGCCACAGAGTTGTTTAAGAGCTTTTGCCATTAAAACGTCAAACGTTTAAACGTGTTATATTCAAAACGCTCTATGTGATCTCTTATTTTTTAATAAAATCATCCAGCTCGGGGTGGTAAGTAATGGTTTAGTAAGCCACCATGTCAAAATGACGTAGAAAACTATCATTTCCTATTATCATCCTTATTTTTCCCTTATAAGTGCCTTTTTTACCCTTAATCTAGATGACAAGTGTTGAAAAAAATTAAGTTGAGACCAGGTATTGAGATCTATGAACAGAACTATTGCTAAAACTCCAAACATATTTAAAATGAGATAAACTTTGTTTTTTTTTTATGGAGAACCTTCATTTTATACTCCAGATTTTATTTGAAACATCAGAAATGGATCATTTCTTTTGGCATTAGTATGCTGTTTCAGGCCATGAGAATGCCGTAATACTGGCACTACATTCTACCCTTGGATTTAGAGTTACATCACAAAACTGTATATTCCGTCATTTGGTATTACATGGGAGAGGGCTTCCTAGGAGCCTGGAGGATGAGGAGAGTCGGGTAGAGGCAGGGGTGCTGGCTGCAGGAAATACCATAAGAGGAGAGGTAAATAGCCAAGGCACCTCCAGCTGGTAAGGGAAGAAAAAGAGGAAATTTGAAGCAGCTGGTGCTAGAGGTGGAGTAATAGTGGTTACTGGGCTGAGGAAGACAGTAGACATCAGATCAGGTAGGGCTTCGTAAACCTCCTGTCCTGTTGTTATTTAATATTTTCTTTGAATCAATATTTTTTTTACATTTAAAAGGAAACATAAGTTACTACTATAAATGGAAAGCTAGCAACACTTGCTAAAAAGAAAAAAAGAAGAGAACCATTGAAATAAATATAATGGAAAATAAAGCAATATCATTAAATTCTAGTTAGCGATCATGGCCTGCTTCAGGCTTCTATTCTGAGGCCTGCTGTTAGGTAGTTGTTAAAAGAGAGGTTAACAAAAGCCAGAAAAATCATTCAAAATTTGACCAAAGTGAGATTTTCTTCTGGGTGTAATCCGAGAGATTGAAAGCATTGCTATCATTTATGTGCAGTTTGAAAGCCTGCAGAACAATATGATATTCTGCTTCTATCTATCTAAATATAAAAAACATGGACATAGGCTTAGATTCTGTTTATATCTGTCTTAACTATAAAAACCATGGACACAGGCAGGAAGGATATAGATTAACCTCAGGATAGTGAGAATGGAAGAAATAAAATAGTATGGGAAGGCACAAAGGAGGCTCCAACAATGATGTCTAATTTATTTTTTTAAATATCACAAGCAAATATTGCTAAATGCTTGGAATTGCTAAATCTGGATCATTACACTAATGGCTATTCATTATATTGTTCTCTGTATCTTTTTGTATATTTGAAATATTTTTGTTTTAAAAATATTTATAAAAAAGAGAATTCCAAAGGGGGTTATGGTCTCTATATTAGGTTCAATGTTATTTATTGTCAAATCCATGCTCCAACTAAAATAAACACTGTGGAAATCAGTAACACTGCTGGTGGAGCTTCTAAAAGCACACTCTGTACATCTTATGTCACCACAAAGCCCTAAATATAACAGAAAATATATTTTTAAAAATTCATTAGAGTTCTAGAAGACAAAAAAGACAGCATCCATGGTTCAGCAATTCAGAGGACTTCCTAGAGTATATGACACAGGCAGGATTGGATTGCCAGTTGAGCTACAAGCCAAAACTGTATGGGGTGGGACCAGAGTGAGAGCTGGGGCAGCTTCAAGCTCAGAGGCAAAGGCTAAAAAGAGCAGGTACTTTCATCATGAAGAACGATTAAAGAATGGCATTCATTCATTCTTTCATTCATTCAACAACTGTACGGATCATTTACTCTGTGCAAGACACAATACTAGGCCCTGGAGATTTTCCTTCACAGAGTCAGATAATAAACTTATAACTAATTGATAACTAAGATTATTTTAGATGGTGGTAATCGAAATGAAGAAAATTAAGCAAGGTAATGAGAATTAGCAGGTGGATGTGTCCACCCCCAGCCCTGACACCCACTATGAGTATGGGCGCTCGGGCCAAGGAGACAGGGTATCACCCCAAGGAACTGATCACCAAGTGCTAAGAGAAATGGGACCACATACACACAGGCAGAAGGTAAACTATCTGCACACCCTGCCTTGCACCATGTCCTCTCCCCCCGCTTCCCACCACATTCAGCAAAGTCAACACTCAGAATTAGAATCCACATCACAAATAGGCAAATGAGATTTCCAAACAGTAAGATGAGTAGATAACCCAGAACACTAATCATTTGTGGAAACCTATTACTATCAAAGAGAGGCATTACCTACAGTCAACAAATGAATTAAACACCCAAAGTTATTTTTAATAGCGCAAAAAGAAGTTTTATACTATATATATATACTATATACTATATATTTTTATACTATATATATACACATATATATAGATGTGTGTATATATATATATATATTATCCTCAGAGGGATAATAGAGGACCTTACATTCATAAAACAACCACATTGTTATGAAAGCAAACCGGTTAGAGGACTAATTAGAAATATATTTATGAATTTTTTATATGAATAGAAAGATTGAACAATAATAGGTAATGCTGCAGACTCTCCCAAGTATTCACATATTAGCGTATTTAATCTTTATATTTACAAAATAGACAATATTATTAGTATATTCATTTTATAGATGAGTAAAGTGAAGAATAGAAAGGTTAATTAATTACTCAAGGCAACACAGGAATAAATGGCTGAACCAGAATTTGAACTCAGGCTCTTAATCACCATGCTATATTGACTCAAGCTAGACTGAAGGGTGAATTAATAAGATGGAAGATTGGGCTCAGTTTTCTCCCAGATTGCAGGAGACAGGATAAGGCAATGGCAAAAACTCAAGTAATATAGATAATAAATCCAGAAGTTTCAACATTCATCTAATAGGAGATCTAGAGAAGGGATAGAAGGAAATACTCAAAGAAATTATTTAAAGTGTTCTTGTATCTTCAGGCTAAAAGCTCCTATTCAGTGCATACGTGAAAAACACCACACTTGTAGACATCATGATGGAATTTCAGAGCATCAAGGATCAAAAAGGAAATTCTAACCAGATCACCTACTTCTCATCAGCAACAAATGGATCCTAATAGATAATGGAACAAAGTATTCTATTGGGATTGTTTTTGACCTAGAATTCTCTATTCAACTAACATTGAAGACAGAGTACATTTTCAGATACACAAGGATTCAAATGGGTGATCATCTCTTAAATTATTATTGGAAAATGTATTCTACCAAAAAGAAAACTGAATCAAAACAGAAAACATGCAATACAAAAAACAGTGAATGGTAAGCAAAGGCAGCTCACTATGTTTGTTACCCACTCCAAGGCATTCTCTTTCTTCCTTACTGGCAAAACTCTGATTCTGAGAACTTAACCTTCAGGTGTTTAAAGAATACGGCCTCTCCCCAGCCCCAGTAAGAGAGTGAATATTAACTGATCTACACTCATCATAGCGATTCTATTCTGTCTCCAAATGATTGGTTCAGACATAGGCATTATCATGCAACACTGACTAAAGAAAAGTAACGAGAAGTCTGGTGGGGAAACCATAAGAATGGTTTACCACTTTGGGAAAAAAAAAAGAAGCAGCAAATGAAAAGAGAAGAGGGTCAGGAAAAGCTTCCTGGCCATGGTAGCCATTCTCCACAGTAGCTTCCAATCCACCTCACCTCCTGGTATTTACACCCTTGTGCAGGTGTTTCTAACACAGAATACAGAGAACTTCCAAACTGGGTAATAAAAGGCATTTCTTGATCTCTTGGTCCCTTTGTTCTAAGCAAAGTTTCTCAGCCTCAGCCCTGTAGGCACATGGGGCCAGAGAACTCAGGTTGTCAGGGACTGTCCTGTGCAGTACACAATGTTTAGCAGCATCTTTGGTCCCTACCCACTAGCTGCCCATTTGTGACAACCAAAAATGTCTCCAGACAATGCCAAATGTCCCCTGGAGAGCAAAGTCACCCCCAGTTGAGAACCACTGCTCTAGGGGAAGCCAGCCACTGTGTCCTGTGGACATTCATGCAACGTGCCAGCCATGTCAGTGAGCTGCTTTGAAGTGGATCCTCCAGTCTAGTCAAGCTTTCAGTTGACTGCAGTCTCTGATGGCTTTAACTGCAACCTCATGAGAGATCCTAAGCTAGAACCACCCAACCAAGCTGCTCCCAAATCCCTGCCCCACAGAAACCATGATAGATAATAAGTTATTGTTGTTATAAACCAGCTGATTTGTTATGCAGCAATAGATAACTAATGCACTGTCTTCAGACAGGGCCGTGTGCAAATACAACAGCTGGAGCTACAGCAGCCATCTTCCTTCGGGGTCAGGATGAGCCTGAGAAAGAAAGCAGCGAGTAAAAAACATTTGGATCCTTAATGACATCATTGAGACACCAGATTAATCCAGGAACAACCTATCTCTGAACTTCTTTGTATGTGACATAAGTTTTCCTCATTTTAAGCCACCTTTAGTTGGGTATCCTGCTATTTGCAACCCAAACACTTCCTGTTACAGAAAATAAAACTTTTAATTAAGTCTTTATCATTGCTCATTAAGTAAAAAGAAATAATGAAAATTAGAAACTAAAATGATCTTATCATGAGGGTAAAGGCATAAGAGAGCAAAAAGCATATTAAGATATTTGACTTATTTGACGATGTATATGGATGCTATCTCTAAATACATACAGAAAAATATAAGTTGATTATGCATGATGAATATAACAGTCACCATATAGGCAAATATAAATTGGATGTTTAAGTTAAAAACTATTTGACTGAAAAAAAAATGGAACAAGAATAACTTGACGGATTCAATAAAATGGAGAAAGAAAAAATATAAACCAGTATGTGTAGAGTAAAGGACATATTTTTGGAGTGGTGGGGCGCACTCAGAACCAGTTCTGCTTTTGTGGTAGGTAGACTAATGCCCACGCCCTCATTCCCCAATCTCAGGAACCTGAGAATATGTTACCTTACACGACAAGAGGGACTTTACACATGTGATTAAGGAATTTGAGCTGGGGAGATCATCCTGGATTAGTAGGGTGGGCAAAATGTAATCACAAGTGTTCTTAAAAGCAAAAGAGAGTCAAAATTAGAGGAAGAGGTGAAATGGAAGAAAGTGCAACATTGTTGGCTTTGAAAATGCATGAAGGGATGAAGGCAGCCTCTAGAAGCTAGAAAGGCAAGGAAACAGATTCTCCCCTGGAGTCTCCAGAAAGGAGTGCAGCTCTGCTGACACCCTGATTTTAGCCCAGTGAGACCCCTTTTTGACTTCTGACCTCTGGACTATAAGATAATAAATTTCTGTTGTTTAAAGTCACTAAGTTTGTGGTTATTTGTCATAGCAGTTATAGAAAACTAATAAGATGTCCTGTTATTTCCTTTGGAATAATTGTGTCTTTTTCCTTAGTTACAGATTTTTGGGGCTGTTACTCAGGTTTTTCTGCCCACTGGTAGCCAAAAAGTGAGTAGGTATCTGAAAGCAAAACAGTAGAAGTCCCCTTCACAAAAACCTGGAGCTTAAGAAGAACAGCAACAAGACAAAATGGTTAGCGGTTATGGTGGTACCCTACCCATAAGGTATTTACTAAAGTCCATTTCTCCTTCCTGCTTCTCAGAAGCTGCCTTGTTTCCTGTTCATTTCCAAGCTTGGTTCTCTGTGCTAACCATCCATTGTTGTGTAACAAACCACCTGAAAACTCAGTGAGTAAAACAACATTTTTTTACTTCACAAATCTGTAATCCAGGCAGGGTTTGCTGGGGGAAGGCTCATTTGCGATACATAGCATCAGCTGAGGCTGGAGGACCCACTTCTGAAATGACTCACGCATGCACGTAGCAAGTTTGGTGCTGCGTTATTCACTGAGTAATGAGCCCAGGCTGATGGCTGGGAACTTTGGGTCCTTTCCAGGTTGGTCTCGTCATAGGTCGCTGAGGTTCTTCAGGGCATAGTGGCTGAGTTACAAGAACAAGCATCCCGTGAGAACCAGACAGAAGCTGTATCACCTTTTCTGACCTAGCCTCAGAAGTCATGTGACTGCAATTCCACCATTGTCACAAATATACACAGATGCAAGAGGAAGATATACACAGCCCACCTTTCGATGGGGGGACTATCTAAGTCACATTGAAGAAGAGCGTGTGGATGGAAGATACTGTTGCAGTAGTTTTGGAAACTGAAGCCTACCACATCCTTCTAGGCTTATTATCGATTCTCTGTCCTCAGTATCTTTGCCTGTGTGCATATTAACCAGAGTTAGCTTTGGCTTTTACTTGCAACCAAAGAATAATGTAGCAAGCAGAAACACAAATATATCAGAATAAGTGCAAATATGTAAATTCCATTATTAAAAGACAGAAGCTCTCAGTGGGTAAAAGCATATCAAAATAACTGCTGTAAACTAAAAATACATATCCTTTTCAAATCTGCCATAAGAAATTGACAAATTTGACGAGGCCACAAGGCAAAGTTTGATAATTTCTAGAAGGAAGCAATCACAGACACCATATTCTCAGACCACATTAGGCGAGTTCAGTATTCATGTCATAGATTTATTTGAATACATAACTCACAATTCTTGGACCTTATTCACTAGAATGACCTTTGTCTCTCACTGCACTTAAACTTACTCCCAGAGACCCAACCAGAAATGTATTACCGTCTTAAATATCTCTGCCTTAGAAAATAAAACTCTAATTTCCTGTTGTCTAATTATATACCCTTATCCTTCTAGGATCCTTCTAGCCTTTGCTAACATTACCACTGTTTTCAACCTCAAAGAGGCTTCATTTCTGTCCAATAGTAGCATTCTTCATTCTCTTCCAATTTACCTTCCCTCTTACCCTTTGTTCCTTCCCATTCCGTGCTGGACTTCAAAGTGTTTCGGAGCCTGAAACTCAATCCTCTGCGTTCCGTACAGTATGATCTGAAGTGAAGAGCATGGTCTCTGGAGTTGAAAAACCTGAGATCAAATACCAAAATAGAAAAAGAAAAATAATACAGTTGTCTTATAGTTCTCATTTCTTGTTTTAGATAGAGATAGATAGATAGATAGATAGATAGATAGATAGATAGATAGATAGATAGGTGACTACATCTCTTTTGTATTAAATGGATTCAGAGCAATTTTTCCAATTATCTAGCACCATTTAAGCCCAAAGACAAACACAACACTTTATCTAAAGTACCAGTATTACACTTTCCCCAAATATGGAAAACTATTTTTACTAAAAATTTGGCAAGCCCTTTCATAACAGCATTTTCTGTTTTCATTCTTTGAGAAATTCCTAACAACAAATATGTATAGAAATTTTAATATGCAGCTGTAATCCTTCAATATTTATTATAAAAGTTTAATTATTTATAATTTTTTTGGAAGTTGTTTGATCTTCTTAAATCCGAAAGCGGTTTTAAGCTTAATTATATTCGAGCCAAATAATGGAGTTTTCAGCTTTCTTTTCCCTCAATATTTTTAGGACCTAACCTAGTGTCTTACAACAGTAAGCATTCCATACATATCTGGTCAATGACCAAACACACTGTAATAGGAATGACAAAAGGACATCTATTCTGACCACCAGGGCCTGTCCAGTCCACATCAAAAGCCTGTGGTGCTTTGCTACTTGCAGGCTATCTCAATTAATTTCCACTTTTCCCACCTAAGTTTTCTATAGAACTGTATCCTATTTAATTTTAGATTCTAAGCTCCCCTTATCCTACCATACACAAAATAATTTTCAGATTTTTATTTCACGTCCATATATTTGAATAGTATGACCCCACAGGTTAGCTCAGACCTAGGAGAGGGGAAGAGTAGCCCAGTTGGATCTTTACATGAAGTCATAGGGTAGATAAAAGTTTTTACCAGACTTTTAAAGGTGGAAGGAAACTTAGAGATAAGCAAGTTCAACCCTTTCATTTTACAGATAAGAAAACCAAGGTCCAGAGATACTATGTAACTTGCTCAATATCACAGTTAGCAAGGGAACGGGCTTTGGGAACTCAAGGCTTTGTACTGGGGGAAAAAAGCAAGCAAGGCTGTATTTACTGTTATTTGCTTCCTGATCCATTATTCCTTCTACTATACCACATTGCACCCCAGATACTATCCATTTGTGTTGTGCTTTTTATCTTAAGGAAACTAAAATATACAACGAATCATATTTCCCTTAACGTGTGGGCTGCCTGAGAGCTCCAAGCTAAATGAGTGGGTTTGCCATGCCTGATACTGGCTACGCTGTAGGATGAAGTGCCAAAGTGAAGCCAGGAAGCTTGCCTGAGTGGGTTCTTTAAGCTAGAGAACCCAAGCAACCAAATATGAAATGGGGAGATCTTTGGATCACTTGGCCAAAGAAGGCAGAGACCAAACCTCAGATTTAACACATTCTCTTCATGTAAATACATGGATGACTTGTGAGCTCTACTCTGGAAAAACGTGTCATCTCTCTTATAGCAATTAATACAGGCGTTCTATATTGTTGCTTTTCTTTTCCACCATGGTGCTGTGGAACAGAAGGAACTTTGCTTATTTATCTCCATTTCTCTAGTGCCTAGCAGAATGCCTGCAATAAAGTGGTGCTTATAAAAGTAATCAATAAATCAGTATAGGGAAGAAGCTGGTAAAGGTGGACAGAACTAATCACTGAAGCCAGGAAATTTTGGACAAGTCTTTTGAGCCCTGTAAGTGTCAACATTTTTATATTTGTTATGATTTTGCATGACTAGTTGATTCTGAGAACAAACCATGAGTCTCACACTGTGACTCTGTCAAAAGCTGATAAAATCAGTTATAGATCCCCCTTTCTGTCCATTCAAAAAAAGTGTAGATTCATTCACTCATTGATACGTCCATTCATCAAAAACATATATTGAATACAGGGATCATCGAGACGGTCCCTGCATTTATACTTTAGGCAGTGTTTCTAAAAGAGTGGTCCACGGGGCACATATACTAATAATAAAAAAAGGGGGTAGGGCTTAATTAACATGTCTATTCCCAGAATATTGGGGGAGCAGGGCTCAGGAATCTACACTTTGAAACAAGCGTGTCCCAGGTGATTTTTTTTCTCATTCTCAAATGTTTATCGAGCATCTTTGATGGGTAAGGCCTTTACTTGGTTAGACCAAAGGAATAATGGCAGTTGATTATAGCTGTGCAAGTATCTTAGTCTGTTTGGTCTGCTATAACAAAATGCCATAGCCTGGCTGGCTTATAAATCACAGAAATTTATTTCTCACAGTTTTAGAGACTGAGAAGTCCGAGATCAAGGTGCTGGCAGATTTAGTGTCTGCTGAAGGCCTGCTTCCTCACGGATGGCCACCTTCTCCCTGTGTCCTCAAATGGCGGAAAGGACAAGCTCTCTCTCTCTGGTGTCTCCTTTATAAGGGCATGAATCACAACCATGAGAGCTCTGCCCTAATGACCTAATCACCTCCCAATAGCCCCACCTCCAAATACTATCACCTTGGGGGTTAGGATGTCAACATATAAATTTGGGGGGAACATAAATAGTCACTCGATATCAACAAGAGACAAAATCCAATGTCAAATAAACATAATGAAACTTAAGTTAAATGCACAAATGTCAGAGGAGCTGAGAAGGGTGAAGGAATTAAGGAACAAAGTCCAATTATGCAGAAAATAAAAAGGATCCTAAAGCTGGTTAGACAGAGATTCTAGACATTTACAGATGTTGTTGGTGATCTCACAGTGATGGAGACCCTGAAAAGTTGCTTAACATTCTTCGTCTTCTAATAGATATAATACATCATCAGCTTTTATAATCACCAGCATGTCATTATAGTTATTTTTATCTATCTTCCCTTCCCATGCTTTCTTTTTCTTTGCTAAAATATTTTAAAATAAGCCTTTGATATCATGCCATTTCACCTCTAAATATTTCAGTATGTATCTCCAGAAAGGAGGAGGGGTTTAAGTGTGGGCTGCACTTAGTGACATGCCTCCAAAGCATAGAGTATGAAATGGGACACAAGTAACTTTATAGTGGAGAAATCTAGCAAACAGTAAACAGTATGTTGACCAAGTAATCAAGGCTTAAATCATCAGTCAAAAGTCATATTGATAAAATGTACCCCAGATATAATAAGAAAGTAAATAGTAAAATTCTAATAAAATATGTAGTTTAGTTAGTAGTAATGTACCAATATCGGTTCCTTAGTTGTGACTAATGTACCACAGTATTGTAAGATGTTCACAATAGGGAAAACTGGGCATGGGATATATAGGAATCCCCTATCACCATTAGGACTTTTTGGAAAATCTAAAACTATTCTAACTTTCATAAAGTTATTATTTAAAAAGGAAGAAATAAAATCAATTGAGTAACATAGAAGAAATGGATAAATTCCTAACAACATACTACTTACTAAGATTGAATTATGAAGAAGAAAGTCTGAACAGACCAATAATGAGTAAGGAGATTGAATCCATAATCAAACACCTCCTAACAAAGAAATACCTAGGATCAGATGGCTTCACTAGTGAGATATACTAAAAATTTAAGGAAGAATTAATTTAAGAGCGTCCTTCTCATGCTCTTCCAGAATATTGAAGAGCAGGGAGCATTCTCAATCTAATTTTATGAAGCCAGCATTACCCTGATACCAAAGCTAGATGAGGACACTACAAGAAAACTATAGGTCAATATCCCTGATACATATATATGCAAAAATTTGGTCTGCTAGTATACTGGCAAACCAAATTCAACAGCTCCTTAAAAGAATCATATACCATGATCAAGTGGAATTTACCCCTGGGGTACAAGGATGGTTCAACCTACCCAAATCAATAAATGTGATATACAACGTTAACAAAATGAAGAATAAAAATCATATGATCATCTCAATTGAAAAAAAAAATTGACGAAAAAAATCCTTTCATGATAGAAATTCTCAACAAATTGTGTATAAAAGGAACATACCAACATAATACAGGCCAAATATGACAAGCCCATAGCTAACATCATATTCAACAGTGAATAGTTGAAAGCTTTTCCTCTAAGATCAGGAACAAGACCGGTATGCTCACTCTTACCACTCTTATTCAATAGAGTACAGAACAATTAGGCAAGAAAAGAAATAAAAGGCATCCAAATAGGAAAGGAAAAAGTAAAGTTGTCTTTGTTTGCAATTCATATAATCTTATATAGAGAAAATCCCAAAGATGCTACCAAAAGAACTGTTGGAACTAATGAACAAATTCAGTAAAATGACAAGATACAAAGTCAACATACAGAAATCAGTTGTGCTTTTAATGCTGATATCTACAAACAACAAAATATCTGAAAAAGAAATAATGAAAACAATTCTATTTATAATAGTATCAAAAACAATAAATACTTAGAAACAAATGTAACCAAAGAGATGAAAGATCTGTGCACCTAAGATATTAAGACTTGCATGAAAGGAATTGAAGAAGACACAAATAAATGGAAAGATATCCTATGTTCAAAGATTAGAAGAATTAATACTGTCAAAATATCCATAGTACCCCAAACCATCTATACATTCAATACAATCCCCATCAAAATTTCAATGGCATTTTTCACAGAAATTAAAAAAAAAAATCTAAAATTGATATGGAACCATGAAAGACCCTGAATAGCCAAAACAATCTTGAGAAAGAAGAGCTAAGCTGGGGGCATCATACTTCTTGATTTAAAATTATATTACAAAGCAATAGTAATCAAAACATTATGGTACTGTCCTAAAAACAGACAGACCTATAGAACAGAATTCGGAGCCTGGAAATAAACCCTTGCATACATGGTCAACTAATATTTGGCAAGGGAGGCAAGAATACTCAATGGAAAAGGATAATCTTTTTAATAAATGGTGTTGAGAAAACTGGACAATCACTTGCAAAAGAATGAAACCGGATCCCTGTCTTACGCTACTTACAAAAATTAACTTCATGTGGATTATAGACCTGAAATTGTAAAACACTTAGAACTAAAGGAAACGAAACCAAGGTCTTGAAGACATACCTGCCCTCCTGTGTTTATTGCAGCATTATTCGCAATCCCAAGATACGAAAACCCCTAAGTGTCCATCTACGGATGACGGATAAAGGTGAATAGATATATATGATGGAATATCATTCGGCTGTGAGAAAGAAGGAAATCCTGCTATTTGTGACAATGTGTGTAGGCTATGAGAGCATTATGCTAAGCTAAATAAGTCAGACAAAGACGGATCCTGTATGATCTCACTTATATATGGAATCTAAAATAGCCAGACGTAGAAACAGAGAGTAGAATGGTGGTTGCCAGGGCATGGGAGGTGGGAAAATGGGAAGATGTTGGTCAAAGGGGATAAACTTCCTGTTATTAGCTATCTAATGTATAACATGGTAACTATAGTTAACAATACTGTATTATATACTTAAAAGTTGGTAAGAGTAAATCTTAAATGTTCTCACCACACACAGACACACACACACACACAGTTATTATGTAAGATGATGGATGTTTTACCTATTGTGGTAGTCACTTCACAATATATACATGTGTCATATCATTATATTGTGCACTGTAAACCTACCCAATGTTATATGTCAATTATATCTCAATAAACCTGGAAAAAATAAAATAAATTAATAATAAAAATATATGAATAAAAGATGCAATTCCAAACTCATGATTTTTTCATTCTAGTTTTAAATTTAGAGTAAATTTTGGGAACAAACATCTGTTGTTTTCAATAAATACTTATCAAAATCATGGTTTAAAAAAATGTGGGGGACAGAAGGACAATCATATTAATCATTTTTTAATCATAAAAATCTTGTCCCAGATCAGGTCGGAGACAGAACATTTTTGCATAATGTAATTCATAACCACCTTTTGCAAAGATATTTTCATTCATGACAATATTCTTAAGCACTTTTCTGATAAATTTTAATGAGATTCAAGCTTGTTCTGGAAACTAGTACTGACCCAGCTAGCTGACTGCCAGTCAAGGGTCCAGTGAACTTTAGTCTTCTTTTTAATGTTCTAGACTGAATATCTTACCTGTCTCTTTTTCTATAAAATAAGAGTGAATCTTTGAATGGGCCTGCTAAGAACTTTTTTCTTGAATGATAGCAATATTTTATGGTAACAACATGTTCACCCATGTTCATAATTACATTATCTGAAAAGTTCTCTTTAATAGCACCTAACAGAAATAACAATCATCCCTTAATACTGATATTATCTAATACTCAGTCAATTTGTATTTGGCTATTATATTCAGATGCATTCTTAAGCTCACTAATACTTGGGAATCATGGACTTCTGTTGGACAGGTGAGAAGAGCTGATAACAACTTCTGGCCTTCTTTGGAAAAGGAACATCAAGGTCCATGGGTGCCTTAGTGCATGGGTTCTGAACTTTTCTTGCTTTATGGACACTTTTGATCATTTTGAAGCTATGGACCAGATCTCCAGAACACCGTACATACGCACACATCTAAAGATTTTACCCACAATTTCAGGAGGATTTATGGATCTCTGGAGCTCATCCAAGGGGTCTCAGACCTGGGTGAAGAACACATGCTTTAAATGTTCCTTCCCTATTTGTCATTCTATTGCTCTCACTACACAAGGAGACCACTACCCACAGGACGTGCATGCTACTTTCATTAGGAGAAGACATTGTGTCACGATCAAGGCCTCCAGACTTGTTGCAAATGCAATCTGTAGTTACATGACAGAGTAGAAAAAAGCCATAGATTTGGTGGCAGAAGACCTGGATTCTCCAAGTTACTTTTTCAATACTTGGAGCAAATCATTTAAGGAGACAAAGATAGGATTAAGGTTAAAGCTGGGAGCTTACAGTGCAAGGAACTCTACAATATTATCATTTCCATTTTACAAACAGGAAACTGAGAATTAGAGGGGTTAAATAAAGCATTTGAAGTAATACTCAGTTTATCTGTAGTCGGTCAGGTTTGAACATCAGGCTTGTCTGAATTTAAAACTCATGCTTTCGTTTTTGTTTTGTTTTTTTTCAAATTGCACTGGTGGCCTTCAAATGGTGCATGAGAGAACCTTCTGGGAGTGGCTGGACCCAGCAGTGTGCTGTAAGGGGTACCTTTGGCCCATTGGTTTCACATGTAAGACTTCTTAATCAGAATTTGCTAGGCTGCAAAAGTGTTTGGAAACCACTGCATTTCATTCGGCTGTTCAGTCTCCACATCTGTAAAAGAGGTATAATGCGAATATCTACTTTATTGTAATGGATAAGTAAGAAGACACATGTGAAACAGCTGTGTAAACTTCTAAGTATTATTCAGATGGGGAAATATTTGTGTAATTACTATATGGCAATGAAACAGAGAGTTTTCCTCTGTAAAAATCTTTACTACTATCAGCCCACAACCTTGGTGGCATGTTTCATGCACCTGAGAAAGCATATTAGCTTTCAAATACGTTTGGACATTCAAGTAAATCTGAAAGCTCTATGTAAAGGATGGTGTCTCTATATATTTTTGAAAGTTTAATTATTAGTACACTATTAAATGCATAATCAGATTTTAATCTACCATGAATACACCTCTCAAATGTATTTGATTTGATCCACCTTCAATTTAAAATATTTTTTAACACTAAATTAGTATTTCTGAGAAACTCCAGATATGATTTTGCATTTATCATAATTTTAAAATATTTTAACTTAAGTTGGGGACTAAACCTCAATATCTGGGATTTCGAGACTGGCTCTATCTACCAGTCATTCATGTGCAGTCAGACTGCACATCTGTAATGGGTGCAACAGGAGAATGGCCTGAAGCATTCAGAAATGAGGATCCAAAATCAAAGAAGAAATCTACTCCATTTTTGCGGAGCTGACTTGTGCGGGTAGAAATAACATCTCCCATAATTGAGCTACATTTTTTCTAGGTGGAAAAATGTTCCCATCTTAAAATATTTTTTTTTGTGAAAAATCGAACAGTGAAAAAAAGCAACTACAAAAAGAAAATTCCCCTTGTACATTTCGTACTTCAAAACAATATCACTTTCATTACTGAGTCATCAAAACTTCCGGAGTATTTCTTTTAAGTGAAAGACCAATCACTAACCTATTTTTCTTTTCCACCTCACCAACAGCAAAACAACTCAGAAATAGTCTCTGGTGAAACTGCAAAGTAGGCAAGGTTTTTGGGGGCTTTCTTGCACTTTCCTCTCCCTTTGGTCTCCCACTTCATAGAATTCTGAGCTCCAGCCCTGCCCCTGAGCCCCAGGACTTACAGGATACTTTGTTCTCCAAGGCCACTCTCTCTTAAAGTATCTAGAACCAAAACTACCTTTTCGTTCCCTGCATAACAAACTCAACACCCATCTTTCCCTGCTCCTGATCGCAACTGGGCGCTACAGTCTGACCTTTCATTTGTCTGTGGTTCACTCCTTATCACATGCCCACCATCCTTTCCCACTATTTTCCTGCCTTGCAGTCCCCAGCACCTGCAGTTACCTCCAATCTTTTGGTAAACAACTTGCTGCCTCCTGCATTGATTGGATGGTGGCAGGCAGCTGGTTGGCCACCACTCACAGTGTGTTCTATGTACATAGAGTGTCCTGGGGTTGTACACAGTGAACAGTGTGAATGAGGCTGGAAATAAAGTCAGTGTCTTGAAGGAGGCCATGTAAAGGGAAAGCCCCCAGCTTCACTGCAGTTCACTCAAGATCCATCTTGGCATTTACGTCTTCCCTCGCCTGCCTTTGTACCCTCCTCTCCTTGTAAAGCACAGGCTTGGGATTTACACAGACTGGGTCTGGATGGTGACACTGCCACTTCTTAGTGATATGACCATGGGCAAGTTATTTAAGTCTTCTAAGTATTAGTGTTTTTAACTTAGAAAAAACAGGATAAAGTAACACTTAGCTCTAGCGTTACCATGTGGACTCAATGAGAAAATGTCAGTAAGAGTCCTGGCCCAGGGACCTGCTCAGTAAAAGCTACTGGTTGATACAATTCTTAATTCTAAGGGCGGAGGTTCCACCAGTAGACTCCATAAAGTCCCTCTTTAAACTGTTTAGAAATTATCTTTATGCTCCCCTCATTTCTCCATGCTAATTTTAATTTTTCTCCATACTTTTGGGACACATTATATTGACAGAATTCAATTAAAGCCATCCTGGATGCCTTATAATTGTCAAATTATGAATTAACACAGTCTGTGCTCAAAGACTCTGTGCCAGCTTTTACTGTGTTTTAACCTTTGTATATCTTATCTTGTGCTCTTCCTTACCCTGTGTTCTTCGTCAATAATAATAATAATAATAGTAATAATAATTATCATTTAATAAATGTGTTTTCTGTCAGACACCTTATTATACCTTATTACATTGCTCAATTTAATCTCTACAATGGGTTAACATCATTATTTCCATCGTACAGTCGAGGACCCTGAGGGCAGGAGTTTTTAAATACGTTCCCCAAGATTTCAAAGCTCATAGTAGTGAATTCAGGGATGCCTTATTCTAAAACCCATGCCCACCCTTTGCCTCAGGCAACTGCTAATCTGCTTTCTGTCTCTAGGCACAGAATCACTGTGCATGAGACTATGGTTGTGCTTAAATGTTTCTTCTGAACATTTCATATAGATGGAATTGTATAATATGCAACCTTTTGTGACTGGCCTCTTTCAGCATCTTATTTTCAAGGTTTATTCATGTTGTTCCATGTATCAGTACTTCATTTTATGGCTGAATAATGTTGCTTTGTATAGATATAGAACACATTTTGTTTATCCATTCATCAGATGATGGACATTTGAGTTGCTTCCATTTTGCCTATTATAAATAAAGCTGCTATGAACATTTGTATAGAAAGATTTTGCATGAAGATATCTTTTCACTCCTCTTACCAGGAGTTGAATTGCTTGGTGGTCATATGGGAAGTGTAAGTTTCATTTAAGAAACTGCCAACCTATTCTCTAAAATGGCTGTACCATTTTGCATTCCCACCAGCAATGCATGATGGTTCCAGTTTCCCTACATTCTTGCCAACACGTTATGTCTTTTTTTTGTTAGTCATCTTGGTGAGTATAAAGTAGTACCACACTATTGTTTTGATTTGCATTTCCCTAATGACTAATGATGTTGAGAGCAGTAATTTTTATTTTTTATTTTTTATTGGGGAACAGTGTGTTTCTCCAGAGTCCATCAGTTCCAAGTTGTTGTCCTTCAGTCTGGTTGTGGAGGGCACAGCTCCACTCCACCAAGTCCAGTTGACGTTTTCAATCTTTAGTTGCAGGGGGCGCAGCCCACCATCCCATGAGGGAATTGAACCGGCAACCTTGTTGTTAAGATCTCGTGCTCTAACCAACTGAGCCATCCAGTCACCCCTCAGGAAGCTCAGCAGCAGCTCGTTGTCCTCAATCTAGTTGTGGAGGGCACAGCTCACTGGCCCATGTGGGAATCGAACTGGCAACCCTGTTGTTCAGAGCTTGCGCTCTAACCAACTGAGCCATCTGGCTGCCCCTCTAATTTTATATTAGTGTTTTTTGGGTGAAAATACAATGCCAAAGTTTAGTGGATTCTGAGTGAGGAATGACCTAGACAAAAGTTTCTCCTGTCTTTAGTTCACATTCCAAACTTAATGTAACATTTAAAAAATTAATTTGTGAGGACTTAACTAGACATTTTCCAAAAAGGACATACAGATGGCCAATAGACACATTAAAAGACGTTCCACATTACTAATCATCAGGGAAATGCAAATTAAAACCACAAGGAGATATCACCTCACACTTGTCAGAATAAATCAGTAAATCATTAATAAATCAAAAAACAAGTGTTGGAGTGAGGATGTGGAGAAAAGGGAACCCTCGTGCACTGTTGGTGGGATTGGAAATTAGTGCAGCCACATGGAAAACAGTGTGGAGTTACATAAAAAAATTTAAAATAGAACTACCTTATGACCCAGCAATTCCACTTCTGGGTATTTACCTGAAGAAATCCAAAACACTAATTTGAAAAGGTATATGTATCCTTCTGTTCATTGCAGCATTATTTACAGTAGCCAAGATATGAACGCAACCTAAGTGTCCATCGATAGACAATTGGATAAAGAAGATGTGGTACATATACACAGTGGAATATTACTCAGCCATAAAAAAGAATAAAACCTGGTCATTTGTGGCAACATGGATGGACCTAGAAGGTATTATGTTAAGTAAAGTAAGACAGAGAAAGACAACAACCATATGATTTTACTTATATGTGGAATCTAAAAAACAAAATAAATAAACAAACAAAAACAAGCTCATAGATACAGAGAATAAACATATGGTTGCCAGATGGGAGGGGTTGGGGGTATGAGTGAAAAAGGTGAAGGGATTAAACTGACAAATTGGCAGTTATAAAACAGTCACAGGTATGTAAAGTACATCATAAGGAATATAGTGAATATGATAATAACCATATATGGTGTCAGGTGGGAACTAGGTTTATTAGAATGATCACTTTGTAAGTTATATAAATGTCTAATCACTATGTTGTGAACCTGAAACTAATATAATATTGTACGTCAACTGTTATTAAAAAATAAAAATATAAAGGTTTTGCCTTAGATGCATGCTTGCATCATGGCAAATGGACTAGAGAACAGCCAGACTGGTGTCAGGGAGTTGCTTATGAGGCTGTTGCCTCATGTCACCCAGACCATCCGGATGAGATGGCTACAGTAGGTGTAGAGCATGTGGATCTGAAACACGTCTAGAAAGTAGGACTGTTGTAACACCTGATATTGATTGGATATGGAAAGTGAGAGGGAGAACTACCTAGGATGCCCCCTGCTTTTAGCCTTGGGAGGTCCAGAGGGGCTTGTGTTACTCACTAAGATAGGAAGTAGAAGCTTGTTTGAAGGTGGCGGGCCAGCCGAAGATCTGTTGAATGTCAGGTGCCTGTACAGTTAGAAATCCAGGAAATGCGAAACACAGAAGGGAGATCAGAAGTCAGCTGCACGTGGAAGGCAACTGAAGCCATACGAGCAGGTAAGATTGCCCAGGAACAGGATGCAGAGAAGAGGTTTCTAGTCTTTATTAGGGGTTAAGGAATGAGAAGTGATGAACGCTATGAACCTTTTCTCCAGAAATATCTTCAAAGAATTTAGCCTATAAGGGGATAAAAGAAATCAGGACTTAGTTGAGGGTTGTCATGGGATCAAGAAAGAGTTCTTTTTCAGATGAGTATATTTAAACAAGTAGTGAGGGAGTGATTAAAGAAACAAGAGACAGAAGGAATAATCAGACGACCAAGTCCCTAAGAAGGGACAAAGAAACAGGCTCCATAACTTTGCAAAAGGCATGGGTCTTAGTCAGAAGTAGGGACAACTTTTTAAAGACAGGAAACAAGGAGAAAGACTAGAAGAGAATGCAGATGAGTTTGTGGGTTGCATGCCCGGAAGTTGAAGGCTCTCTTATCAGCTAACTTCTACGGACTCAGTGAGTAGGCAGTGAGGTCATCTATAATGAGAGTGGCCAGAGGTCAGAGGTCTGTGAAATGGAGGTCTGTGTTGCTCAGGGGATATGCTCAGGGTGACTTGAAAGGATTTCTATCTAGGGTGTGGAAGCCCAGCTGAATATGGGGACCAGACATTTATAGTGGCATCAGTCTGGATGATTTTTCTGAAGCAAATAGCAGGACTCTCGCTGCAAGTGAGACAAAGGTCACAGTTCAGTTATCTGAGGGCTATAGATTTGCTAAGAATTATGAGTAAAGGACAGTGGGGCAAATGAGGAGTCAAGTAAGAACAGACCATTGAATGATGCACCAGTCAAAGCTGTATAGAAAAAAAGTGTGGTCAGGAAGGAAATGATAGAAAGAGAAAATGAAAATATTTAGGGGTTGAAAGTACCAAAGTATACAGCCAGACCATCAACAGTCTCAGTGGTTCATTTTTTTTTAAAAGGACTTTTATTTTCATTTTTGTTATTTTTCAAAATCACCAAGTATCTTGGTGCAACTATACTGTAGTTTGGTCACGAAAACTTGGCCAGCACACTAAAGCTAAGAGAAGCCATTTGAAATCAGATTGCTTGTCCCAACCTAATAGCAAAGACAACTGTCATTCATTTGTCTTTCAGACATAGGACCAGAATTAGCCAGTAAAATATATCTTCCTTTCCCAGACTCATGGCCAATATTATTAGGTTGGTGCAAAAGTAACTGCGGTTTTTGCAGTCATTTGTAACCTTTTAAACTGCAATGACTTTTGCACCAACCTAATACTTTGCACATATAAACTTTGTGCACTGGGTATTAGGCAATAGTGGAGATTTATAAATATTCTTATTTGGATAATGAAATGAGAGTTACATAGGTAACCAGCCTCATTTTTATGACGTGCCTGCTAATGTATGTGGAGATGAACCATCAGCATGTCTGCAATTTATTTTCAAATGATTTGGGGGAGAAAATGTATAATAAAGCAAACATAGCCAAATGGTGTTTGATCTCAGTGGTCCTCAATGAGGGAGGAGGAATGATTTCACTCCCTAGGAGATATGAGGTAATAATTGGAGACATTTCTGGCTGTCACAGGTGGGGGTGGTGGTACTACTGGCATCAGGTGGGTAGAAGCCAGGAATGCTGCTAACCCCCCTACAATGCATAGGACTTCCCCTGACAACAAAAATGTGTCTGTGCCCTAGCACCAAGGCTGAGAAACCCTGTTCCAGATGGTAGATGTACAGATGATCGTGGTGCCAGCGCTTGTCTTTCAACTGTTCTAAATATTTTAAAATTTTTATTAAAGAATATTCGAAATGAAAAAAAAATATGAGAAGAAAATCAATCTGTTCCAAGTTGTCAACAATAAATTATTTCTGATGGCGAGCAAATGTACAGCATTGTTTTGAGTATGATTGAGGATGGTCTTAGAAGCCACGACTTTTGGATCGATGGCTGGAAACCATTCTTCATCTTCCTTCAGTCGATCAATCAACATAGAACATTGCCTTCATTCAGTATTTGAGTTTTTGTGCAAAATGTTCTAAAAGAGAGAAAAGAAGCAATAGCAAGAGAGGAGAAGACATTGGTAGATCATCTACTATGACCCAGGCATCAGGCTGGCACTTTTGGACGTGATCCTGTCTGATGTGGAGTCAGCTGATACAGATTTAAGTCTGAGTTGGGTCACACAATGACTACTTAGATTCATTCATTTAACCATTCATTTCTCCATTCCACAAACCTTTATTAGACAGCTGCTATGTTCCAGATACTATGCTAGGCCCTGGGGATACAGAAATAAAGTACACGCCTTGATCTCAGGACGCATATAGCCTACTGAGGGAGACAGAAAACGTAATACTGAGTCATGTAAAATGAGTCTTCTTAGAGGAATGGACGGGTTTCCCAAAGAGCACATTGTTGGGCACCCAACCCAGAGAGGACTGCTTGGACCTGGGAGTGTGAGGAGCAAACCAAGTCAAGGGATGCTGAGACAAGATGGAGCAAGGGGTAAGCAGTGTGGAGAGAAGGGCAGACCTTGGGGCTCGAGACAGGACAGGAGGGTGTTTCAAGTAGGAGGAACAGCATGAGAAAGGCCTAGAGGAGAGAAAGAGGGGGCGGGGGGAGAAGCTTTAGAGTGGTTCTCTAACTTGTGCATGCATCAGAATCTCCTGCAGTACTTGTTAAACCACACATTGCCAGGCCCCACTTTATACAGTGTCTGATTCAGTGAGTCTGGGTGGGGCCCAAGAATTTGCATTTCTAACAAATGCCCAAGCAATGCTGATGCTGCTGGTCTAAGGACCACAGAACAAGGACCTTCAAGAAACTGCAGATAATTTGAGTAGAGTCAGAGCTGACAACATGATCAGGGATTAGCACCATGACCAAGATAAGGAGTTCGGACTAAATTATACAGCCAACAGGGAGCTATTAAACTGTTTTCACCACAAGAGCTCATTAATGTTTAATCTCTTAGCCCATGTGTTAGTCAGGGTTCTCCAGAGAAACAGAACCAATAGGATACATATATAGATATAGATATATACCAGAGATTTATTGTAGGAATTGACTCACCCAATCATGGAGGCCTGGGAGTCCTGAGATCTGCTGTGAGTAAGCTGTAGAACCAGGAAGGCAGGTGCTGTACTTCTGTCCAAGTTTGAAGGCCTGAGAATTGGGGGAATGGAGGGCACATGACGTACGTCCCAACCTGCATGTGAACACCTCAAAACCAGGAACACTGATGTCCAGTGGCAGGAGTACACGGATGCCTCAGCACAAACAGAGAGCAAAGTCGCCCTTCCTCTGCCTTTCTGTATTATCAGGGTCAGGCTTCATCAGATTAGATGATGCCCACCTGCACTGGGGAGGGCCATCTTTACTCAGTGCAGTGATTCAAATGCTAATCTCTTCTGGAGACAAGTTCAAACCTACACCGAGAAATAATGTTTTACCAGCTGTCTGGGCATCCCTTAGCCCAGTCAGGTTGACACATAAAATTATCCATCACAGCTCATATTTCTTCTTTTGTAATATGGGAACTAACAACTATCGAACCATCTATCTCTCAGCATTCTTTTGAGAATAAAACCAAGCAACGTTATGTATATAAATGTAGCTCACTGTATAGATATCAGAGTTAATTATTAAAGTCAATTCAACCTATTTGTCAGTTATACCTCAATAAAGTTAAAAAAACTACACAATAAACTCATTTAGAGCTGGCACTATTGTCATTTTCCAGATAACAAGACTGAGGTACAGCAGACAGCGATGATGTCAGCCGTTTACCCTGGGCTTGGGCCTGACTCCTGCACACTCAACCAGTGCACCCCTGCCCTTCCTTGTCCATAGAAAGCATTTCCCAGGATCCTAAAAGGCCTCCTCTCCTAGTTGTCATCCTGACTTCTTGACCATAACCCACTGACTGAGGTAGGTAATGAGGCTGATTGTCTGAATTTGGAATTTTAGAGAATGACTCACTGAGAAGTGAAGTATTTATTGAGCAAGGACAACTGGTAAAGCTGAAGGTCAAAGGGTCAGGCTCTTGAACATGCTGTTCTGTCCACTAGACTATACTTAAGGTCCAAGATCAGGCTTGGGGTTGTCTCTGCCAGGGGAAGCTGGCTCAGTCAGCAACCCAAGCCCCACAGGAGAACCCAGAAGCTTCATTCTTGGGAACCCCTCTGGTGGAAAGTGAAGTCCTTTAGGCAACTGGCATCCTTTGCGGGTTTTCCCATTATGAGCTGCAAGAAACCCTGCTGTGTTGTTTTGTGTTTATTTTTTTTAATCCTCACATCTGCATATCACTTTACAGTTTAGATTTGCTTTTACTTTCACTTTCTTAGTTAATTCTCAAGGGCTGTATTATCATCTGATTTTACAAATGAGAAGTTCAATGACTTGCTCAGGACGACACATCCAGCATCCAGCAGCAGGTTTGGATTCCAAATCAGCACTGAACTCCCCCACAGTATTTATGTGAAGTGAATGTGACACATGCCAACTGTTCTCACTGAGCATGGTGATTATGTATGTAGTATGTATACTAGTGTCTATTACATACTTTTATTTCCTCATTTTCTGCTGGCAATACTACTTGCTAATTTCATCTGCCTTTTAAAAAATTATTTGTTTGGATTTGTTTCCATTTAACCACCTATCATCTAATCGTAGAAATTAGAAAGTATTTTGGTGAAAATAATCCTTAAAATATTAGTATTTTAAAACAGTGGGAATTTATGATTGGAATCACTAAAAAGTTAGGTTTGATGGTCAAAACTCTGCCCTGTAAAAAGAACATTCAGCTTGTCATAGAATCTATCATGGTTTTTCTTTTTAATTAAGACAACAAAGGTTCTGGAGCTTCTTGACACATGTTCCACAAACAGCACACACAGGACTTCTGTGAGTGCAGTGAGAGCGTGAAAGTAGAGTAAAAAAGAAAGGCCTTGACCAGCCACAGCCATAATAATCCAGCTAAATAAGCTATAAAAGCCTCAGGGTTGGGTAGAGATCAGAGTTCAACGTCAGCAGGCCACCAGAGCAGCAGCTAGAGCAACGTATACCAGCGATGAGGCCAGCAAGGGGGGGGCACATACTTACCGGAGCATTTCAAGCATTTCTTTCTCCCTTCCTGAATAACGTCTGACATGCACGGAGGACCCTGGAGAGTCGCCATTTTTTCCCCTTACAAAGATTACACATATGCGAACTTGTGAAATCCTGGGCTTAACAGAGAATCTGTTTTTAAAACCCAGAATCCTTTTTTTTTTTTTTTCAAGAAAAGATGACTATTCTTCTTGGAATCATAAACCTTTAATGCTTGGGCAGAGTGTGTAAATCATCCAGATGAAGACTGAATAATTTACTCAGAGTCACTCAGCCAAGTGGGACCCTGGTTTCCTGACTTTCTACTTTGGTGCTGTCACTATGGTTCTGAGGAAATAAAAGAGACTCCAACAAGAATAAGGCAAACTATCTAAGGACATAGGAGGAATGTTTACAATATATTGTTGTGTTGAGAAAGCACATACCATGACATGTATCATGGGATTCTATTTTTTGGGGGGCTGGGGGAAGAGAATGCATGTATGCTGAATATAAAAAAGCTGGGGAGATGATGGCAGGCCTGGTATTTCTAGGTAAGGCAATTAGCAAGACTTGCTCTTTTCCTCTTTCAGGTTTTGTGTGTGTGTGTGTGTGTGTGTGTGTGTGTGTGTTTCAGATTTTTATAATAAATATTACTTTCATAACCAGAAAGAAATTAATGTTATAATTTCAAAAGATTAAAAGCTTCCTAGGAAGGCCAGGCAGGCACAATTCAGAAGTGTAGAGACAAGTAGCATTAGAAGTCTTTTATCCAAAGAGTGGGAGCAAGACCACTGTATCTATAGAGCAGAATATTTGACCAGAGCCATGCTACAGGACGCTTAGGTGATGGACAAATGGATACTTAAGAGCCAATGCATGGTCCACAAGACAAACATTCGGGGTGAAGGAAGCAGTGAGAGCCTCCCTTTTACAGGGGAAAATCAGTTCACTTCCTTCTTCCCACGGCCCTTAACGTCTAAATGATTGGGAAATATTAAGCTCGAAACCCCTGTGTTCACTTCCCTAGACTATTCCCCTGGAAATGATGCTTTCTGAAGGAAGCTGATTCTTTGTGACATCTTTCATGGCTACTCCCTTCCTTCTTCTTAGCTTGACTGGATAGCTGATACTAAGAACTAACAAAGAGCAGGAACAAGAAATAAAAATAATAAGTAGACTGATGGATAGATAGATTGGTTAATTACCTTTATCTACAGAATACCTATTTACTTGCCAGATCATAATTTATGTGCTGTATTATTGCTAATCCTTGGCATTATTACATTATCTCTAATGTCAAAGGAAGGCATTAATATTCCATTTCAGAGGTGGTAAAACTGAGGCAGAGAGAGTTATGGAATAGAACAGGATTAGAACCCAGGCCTGACTCTGAGGCCCATGCCCCTTCTAAGGTCACTGGTTCCTTCTCCCTGGGGTGGCCCAAGCCTTCTCAGTGGGTCCAGTAGTCTTCTGTAGAAGAAATAAGAGCACTGGATGAGGAATCTGTTTCTGGATGGATCCCAGGCAGGGACAGCTGTTCTGATGATCTCCAAATGGCCCATGGCTGATCTCTCTCATCTTTCCCACAGAACAGACATTCTTTGCCACAGTTGTTTAGGTTTGTTCTGTTTTTTAATGTGTTGACCCTACTCAACTCACGAAGATAGAAAATCTGCTTAACTTAGAAAAGGCAGAATTCAAAATAAAGTCTGTTTCAGAAACAGATTCATGTAGAGGATCCATGATAAGGGGGATTTTCTGAAAAGTAACCCAAAATGGTAGTGCTCTGGCTGTCGAACTGTATTTCCTTTTCCCTTCACGTTCCCATCTCACAAATGCTCGTCTGTCCTCTGTGAACCAACTAATGTCAGTGACATAAAGAACCTCAAACAACTTCCTCAGAGCTCTTCTTAGGGGACCAGCCCTAATGTGGTTTCTGTCTCGTTAACTGCTAGGCTCTTGTTAAGTAAACAACCCAATTTTGATACCAGAGACTTTGTGGGCTGGGTGGGGGTTGAGCTAGAAGGGGGAGCAGAAGCAGGCTTGAGGGAAATTTTAAGTAAGAGATTTCTCTTGCAAAAAGAAAATGAAGTCTTGAAGTTGTTCTCTGTTCTGCCAGTTGTGTACTCTACACTGAACACGTGCTGCACTCTGCCTCCACCCTCGCCCTACCCTTCAACCTTGGCCTTGGGCTGTCGACCTACAAGGAGGGATGTCATAATTCATCGCCCTATTTCCTGCAGGAAGATCATTGACAGTCTGTCTCATGAAACCATACGAGAAAAATTCTTCTCTGTACTCTGTTCAGGAAAAGCTGCCCTTCTCTTAGTGATGGGTATGTTTTATCTTATGAATGCTGGGAAACATGTTGCTGATTTTCCTTCTTTGTGTTTGCTGCAAGGAAACAGCTAGGCCTTTCAAAGTGAAAGGTAACAAGCATTTATGGAGATCAATAAGAATAGCTATTCAGGGCACACTGATTAAGGCAGAAGCCCAAACCGTGTTCCAATTAGGAGACAGAGGCAATAGGTATTTATTAGAAAGGGAAGGGGAATAATTGTGCAGTAGGAGGAAAGCATTTCCATTGCTGCAGATAACATAACATAGTAATGTTAATGCTAAACAACATTTTTGATCTTCTGTCTAATAGTTTTCAGTCCAGTAGTAATAATAACTTCTTTCTTGTTATCTTTGCAAACAGTTCTTCTTTGGGACACAATGTTGCCCTAGGGCCAAAGGTTATTTTGCCCTGTTTTAACATTCCGAAGAATTGAGGCATGGGACATGTGCGCAGCAGTTCCCCTGGCCTGGCAGCTCTGGCTCCATTTTAAAGTGGTTCTGTTTAGCCGGCTAGCTCAGTTGGTTAGAGCGTGGTGCTAATAACACCAAGGTTGCCGGTTCGATCCCCACATGGGCCACTATGAGCTGTGCCCTCCTTAAAAAAGTCATCATAATAAAGTGGTTTTGTTTATATTATTTTGTATACTACCCATACCATGTGACCCATGAATTCTGCCCCCAGATACATAGGATGCATATAGCCAAATAGATCTATTAATTGGATTTATTTAGTGTCACTTCTCTACAGAGTTTGTGACTAGAGAATATGAGACCAAATCCTTAAATGTCCCACCTCTCATTGAAAATTGTTATATAGGAAGCATGTAAAACTGAAATTCTTTCTGTTCATTTATGTCCCAACTCTTGGTGTGTGGGCAGACAGAATTCTGGATGAACTGAAGGACCTTTCACTAAAACTGGACTTTATTTTCTGATTGTTTTACTAAATTTCACTCCCCCAAATAGATTTATGTATTGAACGTACATTTGTTGAACACATCCTATGTTCGAGGCTCTCTGCTGGGTGTTGTGGGAGGAGGTGGGGGAGGGGAAAAGTGGGTACCCAGATGGACATGATCCTGGGGCGCAAGCGACCGGAATAGGGCAGAGGAACAATAGTCACATTCCCAGGATACAGCAATCAGGAGGGACCGGAAGCTCGCTCCAAGCAGCACTAGTGGGTTCTGTTTATCTTGTTTTATGTAATCTATTATTCTTTCCATTCGTGGAAATCATCAAAGGTTAGCTAAAATGGCATTCAAATTATGCCCATGAAGAGGCTAGATGCAGCGAGCCTCTGAGAACAGCCTCATTTGAATCTAGGAAAAGAATCCTATCCTATCAGCTATTCTGCATATTACAACTGCCATTTGCATTCCGTGCTCGGTACCAATATTATCAGCTGGCCTTTCTTGCCCTTTGTTTTTATTGTTTATCTAGCTTTGAAAATAACAAAGAAATGGAAAATTACTCGGTTGGAAAAACTCACCTTCCTAAATGTGAGTTTTCAATGTATTTAGAAATATTCTATGAAATTTCTGAGCACTCCCAGATATCCCCACCAGCATGTATAACTGACAGAGTTTCAGGGTAGAGAGAAAAGAAATAACAGTAATACTTATTAGTTATTGCGTATTTACATGCCAGACTATTCTGCAAAGGGCTTAGATGCAATATCTTATTTAATACTCAGAGCAACCTTTAAGTAATTCTATCTTCTCTGTGTTACAGAAGATCAAAGTGAGGCTTAGAGAAGTAAAGGAATGTGCCCAAGGTCAGGCAGGTCATTAATTGTGGAGAATGGATCAGCACGCAGGCCCATCCACTAGAAGTTGAGAACTTTGTTTTTGATGGTTGCTGTATCTGTAAGCCCCTCAAGCACTTGGAGGATACTCCATAAATATTTGCTGACTGAGTGAATAAATGAATGACTATCTGGCTACAGAAGCAAATCTCTAACAGGTGGGTAGAAAGAATCACACAGTTAATGGATAGGTCCATACCCCATGGATTCTGGGCTTGAGTTCCATCTGGCACAGAGGTATCTTCTTTCAGAAATGAGTGGTGGGCCAGAAATAGTATCTCGTGACCCAGAAGAGCGAGGTGCTAATCTTGACTCTCCCGTTGTGTGACCTTGGGCCCATATCATCCCCATGCCTTCCTGAGCTTCAGATGTCTTTCTTGCACAATGAGGCCCCCAAGAGTAACTCTAAGTTCTCTTCCAAATCTAACATCCTGTGATTCACAAGAATTTTATGCTAAAGAAATTCATCTTATGGATGAACCACCCCAAGGACAAACCTCAAATGGTAACAAGAGCTGTGGAAAGAAAAACATTCCCATTTTCCATTCTATATTTGGTACCACCTCCTCTGTCTCCCCAGATTCCCTGCCGCACTTTGTGGGTTTTTTTCTTTTACTTCCCCTTCCCCCAGTTTCCAACTTGTAATTTTGAAATAATTTTTGACTTGCAACAAAAGTTAGAAAAATAGCACAAACAATTCTTGAACACAGATCACCCACTTTCTCCAAATGTTACCATTTTTCCTGCCACAGCGAAATGATCAAAGTCAGAACGTTAACATTAACAAAATACTATCTATTATCTGATCTACTGTCCTCAAGTTTACCAATTGTCCTACTAATGTTCTTTTTCTGATCTAGAATCCAGTCCAGGTTCATGTGGTACACGTAATGTTGTTGTGTTTGTTAGTCTCCCTTAATATGGAATCGAGTCTCAGTCTGTTCTGTCTTTCATGCCATTGACTCATTTGAAGAAGACTGCCCAGGTATTTTTCAGAATGTCCCTCGATTTAGGTTTGTCTGATCTTTAGCAGGAAATCCATAGAAGTGATTTTATTTCCTTTCTCATCAGCAGCTACATGGTGTCAACTTGTTGCATTACCCATGAGCTAACTTTGATTATTCTCTGTGTTTTTTTTTCGTATTCTAGATATTTCATCGGAAAAATAGGGTAATAATAGAACCTGCCTCACAGGGTTGCTGTGAATATTAAGTGTGGAAAAAAATGGCATATAAAGCTCTTAATACAATTCCTGGCACATAGTAGAACTTAACTATAACAATAATAGTTATTATGATGATACAAATATTAAAATTTTACATTTAAAATAATGTACTATTTTATATATGAATATTTAAGTACACTTAAATATTAAAACTATGTAAATAGTATAAATTATTATTATTATCATTATTACATCACCATCCTTTTTTCTTTTAAAAGCATATTGAACAATTAGGAAATTGTTTAGGGAGATATGCAAGTTGCTGATGGAACTGGATTTGGGTCATCTGCGCAGACACGTTCTGCTTTTGCATTTGCTGCTGCAGCTGTGCCCCTTGAAATCAAGAGAATTCCAGCGGGCACAGAAGGATCACAGCCCTCGGTGTTTCTCTATAAGGGCAGCAAGTGTAACTAGAGTGTCATTTGAGTGTTTGGCTATTGTACACTCAGTGGCAGGGGACATGTCTATTCAGCCCTGAATCTGGTCTACAAGATGTCAAGTAACCTTTTCAAGGCCATGAGATTTTAATAGACTTTGAAGTGAAGTTACTAGATATTATGTTTTTGCCTGGGTGAAATATATGATTAGTGTGTAAATCTGGGGTTTACAAGTGACATCTGCATAGAGTGCTTATTTAACTAACTGCAGACTGATTGACATGTAGGCATTCTGCAATATTTTTCTATTAGTCTGTGAATAGGCAGGCCAATGAATTATTTATTGGGTTAACACATCCTGGTACTTCATTTTTTAAAGAACATTGTTTATTGGAAGTTCTGGCCTTGCTTAGCCAATTAACCTTCCTCTGTTCAGATCTCCTCTCTTGAGGAATAAACCATCAAAATCAAAAGCAGTATTTCAGTGTGCAGAGAAAGGGATCGTGTCCGCTCAGGACCTTAGTTCTCTCCTGTTGTAATCTCCCCAAATTCAGATGTAGAACTTTATTCCCAAATCAATTGCAGGGGGTGTGATGCTTTTCTAGAAATGAGCTAACGCCTCTGTGGCAAAGGGAAAAGAGAGACAGCAGTCGCCTTGTCCTACAAGATTCTAGCCTCATTGGTTACCGAGTTAAGGAGAAATGCCAAGTAAGCAATTGGATACAGAATTTGAAATTTAGGGGAGAGTATAGTGATCTGGGATTTTATGTGGTACACCCTTGAGAGTCACAATCATATAATAAGACTCTGACAATATATTTAATCTCTCTGAGCCCCAATTTCCATATTTATCCATTGTAAACTACATTACCCATATTTCAGTTGCTATTGTTTGTAACAAATCATGCCAGAATACAGTGGTTTAAAACAACAATTACTTATTGCTTGTTTATGATTCTGTGGGGTGTAGCTCAGCTGGCTGGTTCTTGGCCTGGAAATCTTAGCTGCATATAGCAGGGATCCCCACGGCGGCTGGGACACTCTAAGATGGCCTCTCATCCTCCAGAGCCTTTTCCATGTTGTGTTTCATCCTTTCATAATTTATCCTGGGCTGTTTACACAGCAACTAAATCTTAAGAGGACAAATCCAAAGTTTAGCCTACTTGTAAACATGCTTGCTGATGTCCCATTGGCCAAAGCAAGTCACATGGCCAAGCTCTGCATCAGTGTGGGACAGGAACACATGAGCGTGTGCACCCTGGGCAGTGTGGCTAATCGGGGACCACCGTGTAAGAGTCTACCATAGCTGACTTGACTGGGATTTTGTGAATATTTAATAAATTGTCTGCCATGTACAAGATACTTGAGAAAATTAGCTGTTATTATTAAGACATAACAACTTTCAAAATGAATCCTCAGGACCCATATTTCCTGTTTTACTTATGAATGTACGGTGGAAGAAAATTAACCTTCTTTCTTGTCTCTTTATTATATTCTCCAACAGAAGTAGAGCTATAGTCCTTTTCCCTTTGTACTCAATTGTGCGGCCTAATAGATGTTCTGTGATTATTTAAAATCCAGCTGAGATGTGGTCTAATATTCTGATTATGGAAAAGTAAAAATTCTCTTATAGTCTCATTAAAAATGGCTTTGAAACCAACATTAAAAATCTGAACATCTATGTTCTTCCAATGATGTTTCCAAACATAAAAATTCTAAGTCCTTATTTCTAACTCTATTTCTCCTACTATTTCTTTGCTATTGGATATTTTTTCCATGTATCAGTCACATCAAGGTCACTATAAATATTTCAATAGTAAAGGAACAAATCACTCGTGCTTTATCCATAACTCTTTTTCTCCACAAAAACACAGAAAGTGATGCATTGTTTATTGGAGACATGGGGATGTAGAGGACACACACACACACACACACACACACACACACACAGAGTTTATCCCATTCTGGGCACCAGAAACTTGACTAATCGTCATGTAAAGAATCCTCCAGGCCAGATATCTCTATATCTCTATGTATATAGCAATGCCCAGAAGAGTTCTGAAACATGGGACTTTTTAAAGATGGCAAAATAATTTTTGAGAATGATTGTACTTAGATTATGAGTACACATATATGTATGTGTGTGCACGTGAGTGTAGATAGATAGATAGATATTAGGTTGGTGCAAAAGTAATTGTGGTTTTTGCAATTATTTTTAACCTTTTATTTATTTATTTATTTATTTTTATTAGTTTCAGGTGCACAAGACAAAGTAATACTTAGATGTTTATCATTTATATCCCTCACACTGTGTGAACCCCCCTCCCTATTTTTAACCTTTTAAACCGTAATTACTTTTGCAACAACCCCAGTATGTATACATATATATACATACATAGATATATATATATAGATAGATATATATATAGATAGATATATATATATAACATTTTATGTATAATAACAAAAAATATTATGGAGAGTTCTGTTACCATTCTGTAGGGTGAAAATAGTTAGCCAATGGCATTTGGCGAGCATTTCTTTTCTTGTGTTTTATGAGCTCTGTGAATTCTGTTTGGATTCTGGCCCCAAATCTCAGGACTCCTTGTATTGAAAGGTCACCTCTTTGGGCCCTTAATTTCTATGGCAGGACATCTCTGGTCTAGCCTCAATATGATTTGCAAAATGTTATCTCCTTGCTGTGCACATGAGCCTCTGTTTCCCCATCACTGTAGCTCTACCTGACCTTCTGCATCCTGTCTATGTTTCTGCTTCTGTGGCTTTGGAAAGATAATTTATTCTCTTTCCTTTTACAAGAAAAATAACTTCCTGTTTGGGATCCAAACACAAAATGCTCCATCCATTGGCAGCAGCGTGATTGTCATAACATGTCCGGTATAACCCCTCTCAACACCTCTTTTCATCAAAGCAGCACAGGGGTGCTCCGGTTAAATCACAACACAAACAATGCTGTCTGGGTAACAATGGTAGGAGGACACAAAACAAATTAGGTATAGATCAATTCAGAGACTCGGAATTGACTTTCCCTTTCTTATTGAATTTTGGTTGCCACTTTCATAAAAACCCACGGTTTACTTTATTCCTGTGAGTCAAATAACTTCCTTTCTTCAGTCTATTTATAGAAATGCATTAGGAAATTATTTTCAAAATTGGAAAATCATTAGCCACAAAGACATATGTTTTCCCCTGTTTCAGAATCACACAAGCCTGCCAATTTATGCATTATCTTAAAGCAAAAGGACTTTGATCAATTTTCATCTTATTTTCATAAACAATACATAGAACTATATGAGTCAGGATAATCTCAATTATGTTGCAGTAGCAACCAACTCCAAATTTCAGTAATTTAATAAGGTTTATTTCTTACTCAAACAGAGGCTCACATGCCTCCCAATGTGAGGTGGCTGGGGACCTCTGGTCATCAGGATCACTTAAGGACCCCAACTGGCAGAGGCTCCATTGGACCAGACTTGCATGATCTTCTAGGCAAGGAACAGGGACTGTGGCAAACTGTGTACTGACTCTTAAAGCTTCTCGCCAGAGGTCACTTTACTCATATTTCACTGGCCAAAGCTAATCATATGTCCAAGCTTATCCTTAAAGGGGGAGAAGCCCAAACCTATTATGTTCCCAGTAGGAGAAAAACTCAAATACGTGTGAACAGCCCCGGTGATTGCCACAGCACTTAAGAATCAACTTCACCAGAGATCAAAGTAGTTGAAAACATTTGAATAAATAAAAAGAAAAAAAATATTCAGTGCTGCAAACTAGCTGTGATATGGTCATTCTCTTACACTGATCATGCAATTTTTCTGAAAAGCAGTTAAAAATGTCTATCAAGGACCTCAAAAACTTTGGAACTTAAGAAAGTACACTTTCAGAATCTAACTTTATAAGAGTAACAATTGGAAACACCCAAATGTCCAACACAGGGGAGTTGGTATGTCTAGTGTAGCATACTCAACAAACTATCATGCAGCCACTGAAAATTATATTTTAGAAAAATTTATAATGACATGGCAAAAAGCTCAAGATGTACTGTTAAGTGAAAGTTACTGAGGTATAATATTATTTTCAATCTTAACTCTTTAAAAATATAAATAAAGGTTATCCCTGGCTGGTGTGATTAAGGTTTTTGTTTTTCATGTTTGTGTCTTGCATTTTTAAAAAATAAATGTAAATTTTTAAAGAAAAAATATAACTGAGCTTAAAAAATTATACAGCACTTCTGTTTCATAGCCTGATTGAAGCGCAATTTATGTACCTTAACACTCACCCATTTAAACTGTACAGTTATATGATTTTTAGCAAATATACACAGTCATGCAACTTCACCACATTCAACAATTGATGATACTTCCTATGCTCCAAGAAGTTCCCTCATGTCCCTTTGTGGACCATCCCTGCTCTCCCCTGCCCCCCAACCCTAGCTCCTCAATCAGTTTTCTGCTGCTATATAGTTTGCTTTTGCTGAAGTTTTCATATGAATGGAACTATATACTATATAGTCTTTTTTGTCTGTCTTCTTTTACTTAGCATGATAGTTTTGAGATTATTTCATATTATTACATGTAGCAAGCATTCATTCCTTTTTATTACAAAGTAGCATTCTATAGTATGGAAACACCATATTTTATCTATTCATCAGTTGATGAACATTTGTATTGTTTCCGTATTTCGGCTATTATGAATAATGCTGCTATGAATATTTGCATGCAAATCTTTATGTAGACATACACTTTTAGTTCCCCTGGGTAGATACCTAGGAATAGAATTGTTGGGTCATATAGGAAGTATAAGTTTAAATTTTTAAGAAACCGCCAACCTGTTTCACTAAGGGGTTATACCATTTTGTATTTCCATCAGCAATGTAAGAGGGTTCTAGGTTCCCCACATTCTTGCAAAAATTGGAACTATCCGTCTTTTTAATTTTAGCTATTCTAATGGGTTAAAAACACATAGCACTTGGACAATTCCCTCACAGGCATTTAGTTGGCATTTAGCATGGTTGTAAGCTCCATGCACGCAGTAGCTGAAAACTGGAATCTTGAGTTTCCATGATCGCGGGGCTCTGGCACGCTAATCAAAAGAAAGTAAGCCTCATCCCCTTGTTACTACAGACTTACGTCAAGTAAGTTCCTTACAGTAATACAACATGTGCAATTCAACCGACGTACAAACTGATGAGAATAGATATTTGTAATTTTTGAAAATGTGTGTTTTGCGGTGGGGGAAAGAGGATGGAATTATGTTGTGAAATTGTCTTTTGCATTCAAGCTAATTAAGGAGCAGTCATGTCACTGAATTTTTCTTTTTTTCTTTCTTTTTGGATTTGTCAAGACAAAGTGCGGGCTGAGTTTACAATTATTCTTTGATAACTACATGGACAGGAAGCAACTGCTACAGTACTTATGGAACTCTTCGACCTGGGATGAGCCGAGGAAAATGGGGTACTTTTGTGTAAAAACGGTAATGGAGAAACTCTGTGTGTAAGGTTTATGTTCAGTGTATGGGGAGATGTGCTGCACTGTTGATGACAAACGTTGTGCTAGAACAAAAATTTTCTAGGTTCAAATTTAGGTCTTCTATTTATCAGCTGTGTAATCTCAAATGAATCATTTAATATTTCTGGTTTCCTCATCTGTAAAGTGAGTATAATACCTGACCTACCTACTGCATGGCAACCTAGGACACAGGCAGCACTATAGAATTATACTGGTACTGCACTTTGCATCATTTGTACACAGTACATCTGTGATTTTCATTTCACCTTTTATCTTATGTGCTTACCAAGTAACCTGTGGAGGTAGGAAGGAGTAGTTATTATGCCTATTTACAGAGGGTTTGAAACTACACAGTGAATCTGTTGCAAAAGAAAGACTTCTAAGACTTCTAATTCCCTGGCCAATAGATTATTATTTTGTGTTATAATTCTTATACATGCTATATGTTGTGCTATAATTCTTAATGTTTTAATTGGAATATGGGCACACACAATTCATTTACGGATTGTCTACAGTTGCTTTTGTGTTATAAGGGCAGAATTGAGTTATTGCAAGGAGACCATATGGCCTGCAAAGCCTGGAATATTTACTATATAGCTCTGTAAGAAAATGTTTGCTAACCCCTGCCTTAAGTGCTTCTTATGTATATTGACTCATTTAATCCCCTCAACAATCCTATGAAGCAGGTATTAGTATCCCATTTTTCAATTGAGGAAACAGGCATACAAAGGCTGAATAACCAGATCAAGGTCAAACAGTGAGTGAGTGAACTGTGGAACTGAGCTTTCACCGCAGTTAGTCTGGATTCAGAACAGATTCCCGTAATCCCTTTCATTTGTGGCCTCTCTTATTCCTGTTGGGCTGTATTGCACTCAGTCAACAAATATTCATTGAGCCACTATTAACTGCCAGGCATCCTTCTAGGGGTTAGGGATAGTGTAGAACAAGCTCTCATGGAGTTCACCTTCCAGTGGGGGAGAAAAACAATTAACAAGTAACCAAATGAAAAAGCAAGATTGTTCCAGAGAGTGATAAAGCCCGTGGAAAAACAAAAAAAGTAGGCCAGAGTGACAAGGACAGGGAAGTGAGTGGAGGAGGAGGGCAGGGGAGGGAAGTTGCCAGAAACTGACTGCGTATGTTGAACCTATTTTGACTGTGGTCTCCCCCGAAGCAAGGCCCTTGCTTATTCTGTTTGTCTCTCCAGCCCCTGGCACAGAGTCGGCTCTCAAACACCACACGAGTCCATACGATTGATCCTCCCTCTACCCGCCTTCCCACAGGCCTTTGCCTGTCCCTTCATCTGGCTTCGCATCTGAATGTCACGTGATTCCTCTTCCACACCAAATTACGAACCTTCGAAGGCCGTGAGCTCTGCACAGAGGGAACCCTTAAGAATCACTTCTAAGTAACTTTTATCATCAGCTCTTGGCCTGGACTCTTGCAAAAATAGCCATATAAGTTGAAATTTTAGTTCACACTACATGTAGTTCATCATTTTCTCTCCCTTTTCTGAGGTAATGGGGAGGGGGACACAGTCATTTGCAACAACAGGCCATGCACCAGTCCTCTGTGCATCCCTGTGCGTAGCCAGGGGCACTTCCACGCTGCTGCCCCTCTTACTTGGCCCTGAGCCCAGGTGAGTTTAGCCTACTCATGGGTGTTTGGGCACCAACCTTAGGATATAGAAGGTGGGGCACAGGGAATAATTCAAGTCCCCATAAGTAATACACAAATAGGATGATACACTAGCGGCTGGTTCACTACAGTTTGATACTGTAAACTCACAGGAAATATAGCTTTCCAGGAATGATTTAGGTAGAAATCCCATCTGAGTGCCAAGCTAGCCCTTTGCAAGCATAAACAAACCCAGAGCCCCCATGATGCAAGGTGGAAGGAATGATCAAATGCCTGGTGAGAACCTGACATGGGCATTTGCAGCCCTGGCTTCTGGCTTGACCTTGTGCGACCTTTGCAGTTGTCCTGGGCAGCCTGACTTCACAACACCTGTCCTCTGCAGCAACTGTCCAAGTCAGCCCCACCTGGCTCCACTCAGCTGGAAGGCGGATCTGGCTGACACTGCCCGCTGCTACCCTGCTGATGCCCACATTCACCTTCATGGTTTTCCCTCTGCCCTTATGTCCTTTGCTGCCCCCTCTCACTTATTCCTCTTTTCACCCTTCTTTACTCCTATGACTACTAATTATCACATGTTCCAAAATGTCCTGTTGCCTAAAAGTGTTTTGTTCTGGACATGAAAGTTTTTCTAGGAAAGGCTAGGAACAAATCCTGGAGACTAGAAAAAAAGCTCTTAGCTTCCTAGGGCTGGCATAACAAATTGCCACAAATTGGGTGGCTTAAAACAACAAAAATGTGTTCTTTCACAGTTCTGGAGGCTAGAAGTCTGAAATCCAGGTTTTGGCAGGGCCATGCAGCCTCTGAAGGCTCTAGGGAAGAATCCTTCCTGCCTCTTCCAGCTCCTGGTGGCTGCCAGCAATCCTTGGCATTCTTTGGCTTGTAGCTGCATTAGTCCAATCTCTGTCTCTGTCATCACATGTCCTTCTCTGTGTGTCTCTGTATCCAAATGTCCCGCTCCTTTCTCTTATAAGACACCGGTACCAGATTTAGGGCCCACCCCAATCCAGTATGATTACACTTACAAAGAACCTATTTCCAAATAAAGTGCATTCTCAGGTACCAGGGGTTAGGACTTGCCATACTTGTTTTTTGTTTTGTTTTTTTGTTTTTTGCAGGGGTCGGGGGCGGGACACAGTTGAACCCGATGTCTATGTTTTAGCTTTGTTTTGCAATGTAAGGTTATGTTTGGTCCACATTATGCTGCCATCTGACATATGGGTTGTACTTTAAAAGCTCACCTCCAGACGAAGAAGGGAATGGATCTGATGTGATGGTTAGAGCCCCAAAAGTGAGATTGGTCTCATGACAGCTTCCTGCAGATAAGTAGAATCGGCTTGTCCTGTATGTCCTCTTCTGCACATTGTAGCTAGAACTCCACTTTGCCAGAATTTGGGGCTGTCTCCTTCTGCAACTTGCCTGTTCTCATCTTTTCTTTATTGAGCATCTGCTAAGTAGCAGACCCTACGTAGTTACATTTTTCCCTGAAAACTCTGAGGTAGACCCTCTGATCGCCACTTTACACATAATGAATGTGAAGCTTAGGAAGCATAAGGAAGTAACCTGCCCCTGAAAACACAACTGGCAAGCGGCACAGCTGAGAGCCGGACTCAATGCTGTCAGTCTCTTTAATCCATTCTTTGGTTTGAACATTCATTTGTGTATTCATTCGACTAATAATTGTTAAGCCCCAACAAAGCGTCAGACCTTAGTGATGAAACAGGGAACCAGCTGGCCAGGGCCCTGGGATAACATTGCTGAGGCGAAACTCTGGAGGATGCGCAGGAATTAATCACATAAAGTAAGGAGAACATCCCATGATTTTCCTCCTAACAGAGCTAAACTGTCTGAAGTGCTGCTATTTTTATCATGGGTGCTGTGATCCACTCTGTCATTTTGGTACACCTTAAAGGTCAATGGAAGGCGTTTTTCCTCAGACAGCAAGGACTTTGTCATTTAAGGTGGCTTAGAATTCTCACATCCTGAGTGACCCTCCTCACAGGCCAGGGACCAGAACCAACCACTCTGTTGCTAGCCTTTCTCTGGTTCAGTTCCCAAGACTGCCAATGAGAGAATTCATTGAAGGGCTGTGTAAGGGACACGATGACTATACTTAAAGTTCAAAAAAGAACGTGATTGGGCTATGGAAAGAACCACTTGGCTCTCCAGCAAGGTTTCGTATCCGTGCCCCACAAATACAACAGCTGGTTCATTGCATTCATTTTATTACCAAGATACTTCCAAAGGAGAGGGAAAAGTAGCTAAAAAATTCACCTGGGCTGGCAAACACGTTGTACGTCTTTACTCATGTGGTGGGTGGTCTCACCAAACCTGGGCTGGCTCCTGGCTTGGCATTTGGAAGGGGTCCAGTTGCTACTTTAGAAAGGAGCAGATGAGAAATGATGAGGAAGATGCAGAAGGAGGGTCGGCTGTTCTCTGTGCTTTCCTCACAGCTGGAAGGCCAAACCTACTCCTGAATGACACCCCCCCACATTGGCTGAGGCTTCCTCTGGTGGTGTCATTTCCCAGCTCAAAACCTTTTGAGAGCTGCCCAGGAATCTAGTCCCAACATCTTCCCCTGGCCTTCAAAGACCTCCATAGCACGGCTTCTACATTCTTACCCATCTCAGTCTTCTACGTGCTCCTCTCCCACCCAGCCTGCCTGCGAGTCATCGCTGTGAGTCCATCTTCCCTGATGATGCTCCACACAGGCCACCCTCCCAACCCTGCTCAGCCTTTTCCTTCCGCCTCTGTAGATTATAAACATGAATGCAATTAGTTTCCTGGACCCTTTGGAATTTGACTTGACATTTTCTCTCATCCAGGAGTGGACTTATCCCCCACTGCTTGACTCCGAGCTGGACTTGTGACTTGCTTGGGCCAGAAGGATGCACTAGAGTGATGTGATTCAAGCTCTGAGCTTAAGCTTTAAGAGGCTGTGCATGCTTTTTTTCGCCTACTTGGAACCCTACTGTCACCATGGGAAGAGGCCCAGGTTAGCTTCCTAGATGATAAGACACATGTGGCTAAGGCGACGTGTCTCTCCACCTGACAGCCATCCTCCCACTCACAAATCTACCAGAGCACTGAAGGCGGAGGCTGACACTGAGACCAACCAAGCCCGGACTGGCGGAGCCGATGTCCATCTGATCCTCAGACAGGCAAGCAAAAATAAAGGGTGCTTGTTTTAAGTTACTAAGTTTTCAGGTGGGTTAATATGCAGCAAGAGATAATGGATACACCCTGGAATTTCCTTTCCATGCATCCAACACACTTACCCTGAAAACCTGCTATGCGGCTTGATGTGTGCTGGGCGTTAGGGGCTTAGAGTGAACACAGACCATCTCCAATGAGTTCCCATTCCCTTCTGTTTCTGCTTTTGAAGTTCAGTTTTTCAAGACAATCAAATCCCATCTCCTGGATGTCTTCCCAGATCTGTCCAGTCAGAATTAATCTCTCCCTTTCCCAGCCTCAGTCGGCTGTATCTATAACGCAGCACGTCCCTGGGTTCTCTTACCTGGGCTGCTGCTGTAAGAACTGCCTCCTTGCTCTCGCTGTATTTAGCCTGCTCTTGAATCTGTCCTCCACACCACTGTCTGGTGAGCTTTCTGCATGAAAATCATATTATGCCTCTCTGAGCAAATATATTCATTGGCTTTCTGTCAGCCCCGTGACAAAGCCCCAAATCCCGCTTTGTGCTCTGACCCCTGCTGTCCAGCCTAATCTCCCACCATTCCCAGGCTCACAGTTTTCACAGTCTAACTGTAAAGAGTTCACTCTTTACTGCACAGAATGTTCTCCCCACCCTCATCTGTCTGTTAAGCTGTTACTTACGTTCTTAGGCTCAGTTGTCACCTCTTCCAGGAAGTCTTGATTAAACTCTTCTGTTGCCCCACCTTCCAAAGATAGAGTCAATTGTACCTGACCTCTGGGCTTTGTAATAGTGTTATTGTGCACCATTGCAATTTCTTTTGTTTACATGTCTGGGGTCGAATATTTGTTAATTCAAAGCCTAGGCATCAAACTGATCTGTGTATCTTGCTAGCCCCTCAGTAAAAATCCTTTCATTTAGGAGATACTCAAGAAGTGTGTTTTGAATGAGTGAGCAAATAAGTAAATTAAGGAATGAATAAACAATGACATTGCAGTTACCCACCCTCCACCCCAAAAGGATAATTACTCACTTCTGTATAGCATATGTGCACTATCCTTGCTCAAATAGTGTAGCTTTATTGCCTATGAGAAAATTTTGCTTAGGAGATAAGGAAGAGAATCAAAGTGTCTTAGAGAAGGAGTGAAAAAATACCAGCTGTGATGGGAGATTGACAGTCTGAAAGCTAAACATCATCTACTGTCCAATTTTGTGTGATCTTTATGAACCTGGATCATGACGCCCTGTCTCTATATTTTTAAAAAAGGAATTCTAATTTTCTTTAATGTTTTCTGAAAACTAGTAAAGAGGACTGACTTTATCCCAGCAACATTTGGTATTTATTCTTATCACCCTCCCTAACCCTTTCAAACCACGCATTTCTGGCAAGTGTCATCCCTAGCCCACACCCACCCCAAGAAAACAACCCCTCAGCCCAGGAGGAAGTTTTTCCTTCTTTCCCAGTTTTCTTTTCTTTTCTTTTTTGTTATTAGTTTCAGGTATACAAAACAAAGTAATAGTTAGACATTTATGCCCCTCACAAAGTGATAACTCCCTTCTCCCCAATCCACTACCCTCTGACATTGTATATAGCTGTTATAATTCTGTATGTATGTTACAATTCCATAACATATATATATATGATGACATATGTTAAATTATAGTTGACGTCCAGTATTATTCCGCTTCAGGTGTACAGTGCAGTGGTCAGGCATCTACACTGTCCATGAAGTGGTCTCCCTAACAAGACAAGTGCCCATCTGATACCCTACCCAATTTTCTTAACTCCTCCCCTTCCCAGTTCTTTTTATCTGAAGCATTTGAGATCTTGCTTCCCAGCAATTATCATCAGTTTGCCTCAAACAAATTCATACAAAAATGCTCTACAGGTTTGGACGTTCTTACGTCAATGGAAGATTACACAAGATAATGTATTTAAGTGTCAGCCCATAGTAGGCAGTCGGTAAGTGCAAATTATTCTTATTGTTGTTATATTTCATTCTAGGCCTAACTGAAGTCTTTATGTAAGGTAGCTAAGTCATACCCATGTTCTACAGATGTACATTTTGAAACTCCGAGAACAGAGTATTTGCCGCGTGGAAGGCTAACGGACATCAGCCAAAGCCCTGAGGAGTCCTGGACTCCCTCTCCTCTGCTGTAAGTCTGTTTCTCTATTCTTTATATTTGGTTTTGTTAGGCTGCTGTCTGCTCCCTCCAGTTTCAGCCTATGACTAGGATCTTATCTGCTGTTTTACGATGTTCCTTTGATCCACCGATACAAGCCACTTAAAATTAATCACCATACACAGCTGTGCTAGCAGTCTGTAGGCATAAACTCTTTCTCTCTGTCTTGTTCTCTTTTCAGATCGGAAAAACATTTTGTGAAAAATACATTGGTGTTACCAAAGACATTTATTAATCAAGGGACCAGAAGTTTTTATTCCGCAATATTTCAACCCTAATGCAAACTTAAGCTGGCGTGTTCCAACGCTTTTAAGTTCACACCAATGTACAATTATAACGTTGCCCAGGTATGGTGTTAACACGTATCCACTGTGATTGAAGAGTGAAAGGGCATCATTGTTCACAATTGATGACGAAGCAGCTGAGCCTAAGTGAACTAATGGAGCGTGAATTTTTTAAATCAGGAAGAATTTTGTAAAGGACAAATAGTAGTGTGACTTGGCTTTGATAATTGTATCTGATACTTTTGTGGTGGTTTCCCACTTCAAAGGGATTTCTTATTTGAGTCTCAGAATTGCCCTGGAAGAAATGAGGACTGGAATTTTCATCCCCGTTTCACACATGAGGAAACTGAGGCTCAGCGAGGTTAAACAATTTCTTTCAGGCCTCCCAACTCACAGTCTAAGACTGATCCTGTGACAATAAAGGAACGTTTCTTAGGCCAGCAAGCAAGTTCCAACTCAGCAAGAGAGAGAAAGAGAAATTCATGGACGTAGAGACGAGGTAAACGTTTTCATTAAATTATTAAGCAGGGATCTTTATGGTGTTTTCATACTATGGTCTTCAATTCCTTATCTACAATCCCTGGGGTGATATGTGCTTTGAGATTTAGAGTATTTCAGACGCGCGCGCACGCACACACACACATACACACATTAGCAGAGAATACCTTATAATGAAACATATTAATTTTTTTGCAGCACAATGTAAAAATATTCACTGTAAATGAGATACAGATTATAAATAGCTTCATGCCAGTTCATGTCAGATTGTACCACCAAAGGAGATTGCTATAGATTTGTAAACAAAACAAACACTTTTGTTTTTCAGAGCTTTTCAGTCTTTAGAATTGTGGAAAATGGATTGGGAATTGTATTCAGACTATGAAAATGATCATTTTCTCAGTGCTTTCTGCTGTCAGAACGTCACTAGTGGCCTAACGGGCTTGTTCTCAAGCTTTCTGTGGAAAGGCTGTCTGGAACAAACAGTTTGCACCTGCTTGCCTATCTTCCGTAGCTGGCATGCTCTCAAAGGAAGGGCCTTGGCTGAGTTTGAAGTATAGTTTCAGGCTTTGGGAAGACAAGCCAGTGAACTCAGCTAATAAACTCTTTTATCCAAAATCCCTAAGGGTGAGAAGAAAAAAGAAAAAGATATTAAAATGGAATAGCAGCCTGCTTTCAACTCCATGAGAGCTGACCACATGAGGAAGCCAGAGGCATCTCATTAAAAAAGTCCAAATTTGATGAAGCGACTTCATTCTGGAAGCCTTAGACTAGTCAGAGCAGCAATGAATCCATTCTACGGTCATCAAGATGGGTTGGTAGAAGTGGAGTCCATCCACATATTATATTACTGGCAGTAATGGTTATGATACCACGCCCCATTGTTGTCCCTGCCTGTGAGACAAAATAGGCCCTTTCCTGTGCCAAGAGGAGACAGAGAACATTTTCCAAGGACACTCTGGACTTGCTGTATTTTCACAAGTGGTCTTCTTTTTAGCATACTTCAAATGGAGCAGTGTCGGTTTTGCTGTCTGGTCATCCGTGGTGACCTCTGCAGTTAACGTCATTTTGTGTCCAAGGTGAGGCCTCTCACTGGGGGTAGGTAAATGACACAGAGGTGGATAAGTAATGGCATGAGGCGAACCCAAGGCTCACAGGCCCTGATGACCTGCCTGCCTGTGCTATCTACTGAAAGAGCAGGATGGGTCTGTTTTTGCTGACTCAGAATATGCTGGAATGTTTGAGCAATGGCCCAGCAAGCAGCAAAAGGGAAAAGAGCTATCTCTGATGAAGGCGAGATGAAATGCATTTTGAACAAAGCTTTTGTGTGTGTGTGTGTGTGTGTGTGTGTGTGTGTGTGTGGCCTTTTCTCTTTCTTTTTTTTTAAACTCTGTGCTCATATTCATTTCTCTCATACTTCATCCACAATGATATTTGAAATCTAATCAATTATTTGGTCTCTTCCTTGTTATGAAGAAAAAAATATCAGGGCCTCTAATCTTGTCAGCGCTAACTTCTTTTAGAGTGATTCCTTATCTCTTGGTGCACCTGACTCAATTCAGTTTTTGAAGAAACTGTTTTTTGAGTGCTTCCTGTGTTGGCAGAGCGCTGATGCAATAGATAACTGGGTTTGAATTCCAGGCCTAGTGCTTACTAACTGCAGGAATCTGGAGAAGTTACTTAACCATCACGGGATGCAATTTCCTTGATTGTAAAATGGTAATAATACATGAGAAGTTTGTGGTGAGAATCAAATGCGGTGATAAAAGTACTTAGTACATAACAGATGCTCAAGAAAGGTTTATTATAACGATGCTAAGTGGAACGTAAAGGTGAATGAAACACACACATACCTCTTTAGTGCAGGGAAAATATATAACGGATTTTTTGAATGGCTTGAGAGTACCAAGAGAAGATAAATTAATTTAAACTGTGAAATGAAGGGTGTACGTTGGATCTGGGACTGGACTGACTCATAGAGTGTCAACAGGCTGGGGAATGAGGGTGAGGAGATTGAGGAAGTAAAACTTGCTTCTATGCATAAAAAACAGTGACACTGAGGCAGGAAAGAACTAGGAAGGAGAAATGACACCACGAAACCTAGATTTTTCTAATACTGTACAGTACGGATTGAAAATATTCTCTCCCCATATCCTCACAATCATTCTTTTATTTGTCAAAACAAGTACTCTGATGTGGGATTTGAAACATAGTCACTCTAACGTCTATTGTAGCATTGCAACACATATAATAGGTATGAGATTAGGTGGGAGACCGGAGGGGGAAGTTAGTAGATTGTGATTGTAGAGGGCCTGGAAGGCTATAAAAGGAAATGAGATTTCCTTGAAGTGTTATCTAGCGAGGAGTCCTAGTGGGTTTTTGGACCTGAGTGGCACAAATTTGGGAAGGTTATGCCATCAACGTGCAGGATGAGTTCGAGGGGAGCGAGACAAGGCATTAATCAGGGGGTTATTGTAGCTAAGTCAGAATAAATAAAAACCATACAATTTTCCAAACACAAAACTGAAAGGCGTGACTTCCCCGCAGCCAGAAGAGTGATATCAGGAGGCAGGCTTGGGGCTAGCAGACCAATCAGGACTCAGGGTGGCTCTGCTTAGGTTCCCGCCCTGCCACCGGGTGTGTTCTGTCTGCTGGGGACTCAGCCACTCACCTTCAGTGACAGTGCTTCATCCTTTCAACATGCGGCAATCCAAGAAATGAGTCCCCAGGCTTAGCTACTACCACTAATGAAGTTATTCTCATCACAAATTGCCTCCCAGTGGGAGAGGACCTCACAAGACCAGAGCATTTGAAACAGATGAGGCAAACCCACGAAAGTGGGTGAATGCTTCCGACTAAGTGTAGTTGGCTCCAGAGCCAAACAACTGTGATTAGAGAAGGTTTGTAGTCAATGTAGATGGGGTTTGTCTGTCTTTATATCTGTCTGCATGTCTGTCTGCCTGACTGCCAGCCTTTTTGCCTTCCTTTCTTATAAGAGGTAAGACCAGCTCAACTGTTTAGTTATATTTGAGGTTGGGAAGAAAATACAGGAAACTTAGGTAATCTGACGATGGTTTTTGAAATGTGCTCCGATAAGGTGAGAACTCTTAAATGTATTAAAAGGCCTTCCTAACAGCTAATAATTTTAGGTATGAGAATCTCATCACTCCAGCCCCCCTACTCTAATGATAACAAAAAGAATTTTCTACTGCACTGACCAAGATTAGCAAAACGTTTCTAAATCCATACACTTGGGAACTCCCATAATTTTTTCTCTAGTAAGTTTGAGTTTTCCCCTAGAGAAATAATTCTGCTTCTCTCCTCTCTGAAGGTCACCCATGAGTGCACAGCAGAAACTGCCTGCAGCTACACTGCTCTGCCTAGAAGCATCCTCTCCCCATGAAGAAATTAAATGCATTCAGAAGGCCCACTATCCTCTTAAATGACAGGAATAGGGATGTGAGGCAAACTGGGAAAAGATGCTCCAAACGTTTGTTACTCCCCTAACTACAAGGCAAACCCTGGGCTGCTAGACAGAGGGAGGCGATGGAGCTATGGTCTCAAGAGGAAACTGTACGCATCTCTGGCTTGGTGTAGTTATCATCTGTCCACCCTGGACTTGGCAGGGGCTGTCTCAGAATTTGCTTGACAGGCTGATTCTTGAAAGCGACTGAATTTGGGAAGAATTTTATATAAGATGCTGAGGCAAGTGCTGATACAGTTTTCAAACAAAGAGGTTCTGACTTCAGTGTAGAACTTGCCTACTTGAGAATTTAACTTCTTTTAAATTCTACCTCTTTTACAATTAATTATTGTGCCTGGCATTCAGCTCACGCTGCCCTCTGGGAGAAAGAAACGGGGATCTCTTTAAATGCTGTACAGGGGTTTCCTTAGCCCTCACACTTTGCTTTAAACTGGCCACTCAATTCCATAGTCCTTAGAGTTATTTCCTTCATACCTTTCAAATGCCAGAGACATTGCACAAGCTAGTGCATCCACTTCCCCTGAACTCCATCACTATTCTCTACAAGTAAAAGTTTTAGCAATTACTCTGTTACAGCATGCCAGGAACTCTCAATACCTACCATTAGTGATGAGGATGAAAATGAGGACTGTCATCTGGCTGGGGAGTAAACCCATTCCAGAATTCCATCATTACAGTATGACTCCCAGAATCAATTAGGTCAAGTCGGTTGACAGTGTTGGGCAAGTCTTCTATGTGCTTACTGATTTGTGCCAATTTGTTCTATCAATTCCCAAGGGAGAAGTATTGAAATGTCCACATATAATTGTGAATTTGTCTATTTCTTTTTTCAGTTCTTTCAGTTTGTGTTTCATGTATTTTGAAGCTCTATTATTAGGTGCATACATGTTAAGGATTGTTATGACATCCTAATGAATCAACCTCTTTATAAGTATATAATGTTCCTTTCCATCTCCCGTAATATTCCTTGTTCTGAATTCAACTTTGATATCAATATTGAATATTGTCACACTAGTTTTCTTTTTAGTAGTGTTTGCATTTATGTTTTTTTATCCTCTTCCTTCAGTCTAGTGGTGTTGTTTAATTTAAAGTAGGTTTCTCATAGACTATATATAGTTGGTTTTGCTTTTTTATCCAAACTGACAATCTCTGTCTTTTAATTGGAATGTTTAGACTACTTATATTTAATGTAATAATTGATATGGTTAGGTTGAAATCTACCATATTGCTGTTTGTTTTCCACTTGCCCTATCTGTTTCCTTTCTTCCTTTTTCTCCTTTTTTTTTTATGTTTATGATCTTATTTTAGCTATACTATTGGTTTATTAGTACACTTCTTTAGTTTTTTGTTAATTTTGTTTTTGTTATTTGTTGATTTTTAGTGAGTGCTCTAGGAATTATATTATACATCTTTAGCTTATCATAGTCTACCTTCAACTTTACATATGATGTAAATTCTTCCATCTCTTTCACTAATAGTCCTTGATGTCATTCAATTGTTTCTTTTCTTGGGCTGCTGTTTATCACTGTTTTTCAGTAAGTTAAGCACAATGTGCCTTGTGTCGTTTTCTTCCTGTTCATTCTTTTGGAGGCTTGTTGGGATTTTTGGATCTATAGGTTTGCCATTTTAATTACATTTTGGAGATTTTTCAACCATCATTTCTTCAAATACCTTATGTTTCCCCTCTCTCCTTTACTTTTAGAACTCCATTTACCATATGCTAGACCACTTGATATTTTCCTGAAGGTTTCTGTTCATTAAAAAAAAACTTTTTCTCCCTGTGTTTCATATTTAATAATTTATATTCTTAGGTCTTCATGTTCACTATTTTTTATTTTGTAATATGTAATCTGCCCTTAATCCTACCCAGTGTGTTTTTAATTTAAAATACTGTATAGAAGTTCCACTTGGGTCTTCTTTTTATATCTTCTATTCCTCTTATCATTACATACATGTTTTCCTTTATATTCTTGAGCACATGAAGCATATTTCTAACAACTGTTTTATGGTCTTTTTCTTCTAACTCATTCTGTCATTTCTGGATTTGTTTGTATTGATTTATTGTTGTCATAATTATGGGTCATATTTTCCTGCCTATTTCGTGCCTGGTAATTTTTTATTAGATCATAAACATTGTGAATTCTTTGTTTGTTTGTTTTGGGGTACTGGAGTTTGTCCCATTCTTTTAAATAATTGTGGACTTTGTTCTGACATGCAATTAAGTTACTTGGAAGCAGTTTCATTCTTTCAAGGCTTTCTTTTAAGCTTTGTTAGGCTGGTCCAAAGAAGCCTTTGTTTTAGGGCTAATTCAGCTCCACTAAAAGGCAATACCCTCTGAGGATTCTGTCTATGCCTGTGTATTATGTGGTCTTTCTGCTCTGACTAACAGGAACATGAATATTTCTCAGCCCTGTGTGCACTCCAAACATTGCTCAGCTTCTTTCTTGTTTTTCTTTTCCCGGACTAGTGGTTTTGACTCCATACATACACTCACAGGTCAGTATACAGCTAAGATTCAAAGGGCCTGTCTCTGGATCTCCAGAGCTCTATATTTGTATATTTCCCTCATTTCTGGTACTCTGACCCACAGATTCTCTCTGAAATCCTATCTCCATCTCCTTATGTCATTGGGACTGTTGCAATCTGTTTGGGTTTCTCTTTTCCTCCACTGCAGTCTGGAAATTGCCTCCAAGCAGTAACTGGAGTAATCATAAGGAGGGCTCATGTCATGTGTTTCCCTTCTCGCAGAGATTACAGTTCACTTTGCCTTCTGTCCAAAGTCTGCAAACTGTTATTTCACATATTTTGTTTGTTTTCTAGTTGTGTATATGAAGGGGTCAATTCCTGTTGTAGTTAATAATTCATGGGCAGAACTGGAAATCTACTTAACATGTTTAAGGCATTTTCTACCACTTTTCTTCAAAGTGACTTTTTAGTGTTCTCAGCATAACTTTCAAAATTGTTAGATGAGGCAAGTGTGGTGTGTATATGTATGTAATTATCTTTACTGTCCGTAATCTGTTAGCTCCTGAATTCAAATGAAAAGATTCTTATTGGAGAGTTTGGATAACAAGGGATACCTTGTTATGTGGATCAATTTGGTTCTTAACTTTTAGCTAGTGAGTAGCTGCGTTGCGAGCAAAGAGAATTCTCAATTTGGTCTCCCAATTGGAACAGATGGTAAATTCAAAGGGTTTAGCAGAAGAGGAGTAAGGGTAGACACTGTTTATAGATTTACGGGCAGCATTAAGGGAATCAACAAGAACCCAAGAACCCAAAATTTTTGGGAAGCAGTTCACATCCCCAGACCTGAAGGGACAAGGAGAAGAAATGGTGTTGCCAGGGCCTCCAAGAGAACTGGAGTCCTGGAAGAGTGGTCACCCAACAAGATCTGTGGCTGTAGAGGCGCTCAGCCACTGCTAAGGTCAAGACCAGATTCTGGGGGAATGGATATCAGGGGAGGTCTTAGTTGAGGTTCTTTAGAAGTAGACCCTGTGGCAAAAATTCATGTGTAAGTGAATGATTGAGAAAGTGATCTCTGGAGACACATATAAGAGAATAGGGGAGCCAAGACAGGGGAGTGGAGAAAGCTTTGTTAGAGTGCAGATTAAAGCAAAGTCCCAGACATATCTAAACCCCACAGTTTTTCTGGAGTGAAGTCACCCCAAAGTTTGTCCCACTTCAAGGCAAGAGAACGGGGCTTTCATCCTCTCGCACCAGTCATTGGCTAATCTCTGTGGGACACAAACTCCCAGGCACTGCCAGCGCTCTCCCTGTACTGGATGATGTGGCTCTGGTGGCCCAATGATAGTTTTTTGAAGAGAGTTACAGATGTCAGGCAACAAAAACAAAGGACACAGAAGCTGAGAAATGGACACACAGAAATAGTCATCTGGGCATAGCACCAACAGAGTACACATGGGGGTGGAGGGAAAGAAATACCCCAACCACACTGCCCGTTGATCTCCCATTGACCGCACCCAGTGAGAAGCTGGAGGGTAAGGCAACACAGCTGATACAAGCCTTAGACATCAGCATCCTGGGGCATAGAATAAGCACTGGAGGGTAGAAATGGAGCTGGAGAACAAAGGGAGAATAATCAGGATAGAAGGGATAGATCCAAAATTTTATATATATCCATTTGGTTATTGAGTTCAAATAGTGATAGTTTAGAAAGCAAGACATACCTGTATGTTTGTGTATATGTGTGCAATTAATGTTTACTAATAATCATTACATAATAGAATGGATTATGCCCTTAATATTACTTCTTTGACTGTAGACCAGATACTCTGGGTCTAATTCCCTATTTATAAAATTAAAAAACAAAACAAAACACTGTTTTCTGGCTCCAGCTAGGTGACTGAGATGAAAAGAACTACTTCTGAATTTTACTTGACACTTGAAAACATCTCACTATTTTTTTTTTCTGTTTAAGTTCCATGTACTGATGGAGGTAGAATTTAAAAGGTATATTGATAATAGGTTTAAAAATTTAGGTCCTAAAAAGGCATTGATGCTTGTGATCTTGAGAAATCCTGAATAAAATCATTGTTGCCTGGGTTTCTTGTTTGTTTGTTTGTTTTAGCATGGTGCATGTATTTAGTTTCCTCTGTGATATTTGGCATTAGCTCTGTGACAAAATAGAACTACTGGTAAAAGCCAAGATTCCAAAGGCCTGTAATGAGCAATAAGTTATTACATCGCTTCTGGGAATCGATGGGCCAGGTATCATGCTCTGGGTGATGTAATGATTTATCCATGGCACTGGTTCCCAGTGTTGATATAACCCACTTGAGCCTCTTCCTATGGTGTATCTAAAGTCTGGACCCTTTATAAATGGGTTTTCCTCCATATGCTCTATAGGCTTATAGAGGCCCAGTGCAACACACTTGTCAGGATCCTTTTTTTTTTTTTTTTTTTGTACTACTAGCAGAAAAGTTAACTCATATGAGCTCAGGCATAAATCGGGATTTCTTGGTTCCATAACTATGCGAGGGGGGATAGAAGAGGAACTGCTAAGATTTGGGGGTATCTAGATCTGGGCCTTTTCTCCACCAATTCCCTCTGCTTCAGTCTGCACATTGGCTTCATTCTCTCTGACAGGTTTCTTCCAATTGCAGGGAAGCATAGCCTGGCTCCCATCTCTCTCCTTTGCCATTACCAAGGGGCTGAAGCTCACCTTCGCTGGTGCCCAGTAAAAAAATCAAATCCCAGAGAAGGGCTTGACTGACCTGACTCGAGTCAGGTATCCACCCCTGACAAAATAACTATGGCTAAGGAGATAAGTTACTTTGATTGGGCCTTTCTGGGCCATGTACTCACCCCTTTGCCCATCAGTGGGGTCAGGAATGGGTACTGGGAGAAGAGAACAGCTCCCTTTGAACCTTATTTTAGAGTCAGATGGAGCAACATAGAAAACGGATGTTCAGACACCTGCTAGGCCAAATGGTTTTGACCGTCTTTGTTTTAAAGAAGAGGCAGCCAAGTTTCAGAGAGGTCAAGGGACTCATTTAAGGCTACAGAGGTAATAAATGGCAACGCTGTCATGATGAGAGGCAATATGTTACCGAAATTAAGAGCTCAGGCCCTGCAACCACATAGACCTGAGCCCAAAGCCCAGCTCTGCTACTTACCAGCATAATTTGGGATGAATTACATTTCTGTTTCTGATTTCTCAACCTAAATACAGTCATAATTATCTCATTCATTAAGATAATTGTGAGAATTAAACCAGATAATGCCTGAAAAGTGCTTAGCATAGTGCCAGGCATAATGTAATTGCTGCTTAAATATTTGCTATTATTACTGGCTAGGAGTTGAACCTAAGTATTTGTACTTAGTCTTTTTCAAAGCAGCACCTATATGGTGTGTGAGTCTCAGGGGGAATCAGTACAATTGCTTTGTTATGGTCTCAGGCCCAATAACTTTGGAATTTTTACCCACAGTCCACAAGCAAACTTCTAAAAGTTATGAACCAGTCTCCATCACCTCTGAGCAGTGAGACCACTAGCAGTCACTAAATGAGCCTGAGCAATTGACTGGAAATCCAAACCAAGTCTCAGAAATCAAGAATTCCAGCTGTGTCCCGTTACCAGAGGACATTCTGTCCATTTGCCTGAAGAACTAATGAAGTCTCCCAACTCAAAGTGCGTACCTCATGCTCCTAAACTCAGGCAACTGTGGCCCACCACTCACTCACTCACTCACTCACTCACTCACTCACTCACTCATCAAACGTCTCTTTAGCGTTTACTATGTGTGGACCCTGAGCTTTGCATGGTGTTGATATTTATACATCAAAAGAATCTCCTACTTGGAAAACCAGAAGATTTCTTAAATGGAGGACCAGACAGGGGAAGAAACTTAAAAATATATATTATTTGACAAGCTTCTCCTTGAAACTAAGCTCAAGGAAATTTGAAAACATTTCTCAGGAGTGGGAAATTATGAATGGGAATTAACTGTAATATCTATTGTTTCTAACTCATGGTACATAAAAATATCAATGACATCCTCTTAAAAGTACAAAATGGATCTTTTTGTATTGGACAAAACTCCCCTGAGCAAATTACAAAGGGAACATTTCTGGCAAAATAGATGATGCTGAAAGTACTTGTGTGAAAGATGCCTCAGCTTGATAACCTCTAAAGAATGCCCATTATTCTTAATCACAGTTCATTGATAGGTATTCATTAATTATAATAATATTTGGTAGATCCTTGGATCCTTTCATCCCTAATTTTCAAAGTGCTTTACAACCAGTAATTAATTCCTCCACCAACATCCTAAGGACAAATTTAAAAGTAATTTTTTAGCAATAACACCAGCACAGATGCTCAGAATCCCTTACTCAGAACTTTTAGACCCAGACTACGGTTTTGTTGCCTGAAGCTTTGAAATGAGGAGCAACCAGTTCCCAAGTTGTACCCAGGGAGGAACCCAACAGAGGGAAACTCTTCATATACTGTCAAAGTAAGAAATTCAGGGTGTGGGAAAAGCCACAAATGGTGGTGGCATTTGCAGCTGACATGACCTCTCGCGTAAACGGGAACCCATGTGGAGTTATAGGAAAAAGTTCCTGGGGTCTCACTAAAATGCCCAGTATCAGCTTTCCTAATAGGAGAGAGGGGCTTCCTCCAGTGGTCCACCTCTACCCAGGGTGTGGGCAAAGAGGGTGCTAGAGCCCTGGCACAAGCATCCATGGACTGGACTGTCAGTACTGGTTCCATCACTGCTTGGCTGTGTGACCTAGAGGGAGTCATGTCACCATTCTGAGCCTTTATTTCTTCATCCACAAATTAGCGTGGATTAGTTTGGAGCCATATGTCACAAAGGGGCAGCCTGCATTATAACATTGGCCAGTAGCCCTGTTTTCTTTGGCCCACACAGTGGTTTTGAATATGCATTTACTTCTGGTTTGCCTCAGCCGCCACCATTCCTTTTTACCTTATACCCAGTCTTCTTCACTCATTTGTGTCACTTTCCTGGCCCTTGTAGGCATGTGAGGTTTCAATCTGCAGACAAGACGATCTCTGATGCTGCTTCCAACCCTGTTACCCAGAGAGTCAAGGTCCTAGGAGGTTGCTAAGCCTCAGCAGTCAAGTGGGGGAAGAATTACAAGACTAGGAAGCTTTTACAGTTTTGTGTTTTTTTTGTCTTAATATGCTTTCCAGACTCTTTTATCTTTGAGCAAATGATGTAATCTCCTAGGCCTCTTCCTATAGGTCTCTGATAGCCAAGCTCTCCACTGTGGTCCCAGAATTAGCCTTTTCTATGTCTTGTTCACCGCATGCGAATATCACACAACTTGGATCCCTGATTTATTTTCTAAATCTCTCCCCTGGACTCTTAGAGACCAGCTAAGGGAAATCACCCACTGGGCAAAGAAGCTTTTATCCAGGGCAAGGCTTGAATCAATAATAGAGGAAAGAAAGGTAGGGAAAAAAGGTAAACACTGTTGGAGAGTTTTCCCCCCAAACTTAAGTGAGAAAGGAGTCATAAATGCAAGCGGGTTATTTTTAGAGTTAACTTTTGTAGATTCCCAAACTTTTGACTCTTTCAGCAGCTTAGCCCTTACTGGCTGCTTTCCTAGTTGAGTAGGTTTCACTGGGCTCCCTGGTGGGGCTCCCTTTCTGCAGGGGAATTTGTTCATGTTGACCTGAGGGCACACAGCTGCTGTGGGCCTCCCGGACACAGGCTCTCTGCACAATGCAACCTTGTGTTGTCGAAACTTCCCCATACATGTCTGCACACAGGGCTTCTGTCATTAGCAGTCTTGGTCATGAGGTGGAATGCACAAAGGGTGGCAAAAATGACTTCTTTCTCAGAAGCTTTCTTTTTATAAACTTGCCCCCTCCCTGCCCCTACCCCGACAACCTGGAATTTTGTTTTGTAGCTGTAAAAACATATTTCTCTTTAAACATGACCCAGGCAGTCATGTGTCCTCAAGGATCCGTAGGCCAAACAGATAAGTGAGACAAAAGTGGGAAAGAACCCAAACACAGATTAAAATCAAGAAGCTGATTCGATGAGCCACAGAATAATTGTGGTTTAGCACTCAACTTTCCTTTTGTAAATGGTTAATTGTCTTCCTGCTAATGAAACTCAATCATGGTCACTGTGGAAAACAAAGGGAATAAATAACCATCACCTAGAACCTCACCACCCAAAGATGTCATGGTAGCACATTTTCTGGAGACTTTTTCTTATGCGTAAGACTATCTCTTTAAATGTAGCTGATATCATACTAGTCTCATCTCTTAAAGTCACACTTTTCAGGACATTATGAAATCTCTCTCAGGGAAGATAGAAGGCTTATGTCATTTGATTTATTTGTAATATGATTTTCAATGGTTTAGGAGATATGGGAATATTTGTGCAGAACCACAGAGTTTTAGCCATTGAGAGAGGAGATTCAACTCTTCTTTAAAAATGCCAAGGGTTATAGTTTTACCAGACTTAAGCTGTGGAACCAAAATCTCAAATTCTTGCTTACATACATCTTAGCTATGACTTCTGGCCATCTGCTCAGATTCACTATTAATAGAAATACTTGGGAACATAGCTATTTTTCTATTCCTACTACTATCTCCTAACAAACCTCTGAAGTTCGACTTAGAACTACCAGATTTTAAAGCAGCCTTGGAAGAAGTCCCAATGTGCCAGCACATCCCAAGAGTTTTGCCCTGAGACAATAACCAAGTGGTTTTTATGGAGAGGGCAAGAAGATACACATGAGGGAGGGAAGAGTTAAGAAGCATTTTTAGTGTTAAAAAATAAATTAAAAAGACGTTTACGCAAAATGACCATATGTTCAGCCTCAAGCTTTAGACAGGTTGTATAGTGCCATCCAGACAACATGGGTTTCAGCAAGAGAGCAGGTACCTCATAAACACACTTCCCTTGCTAGATCCACCTTTAAGGTTAAGAGCCTCCAAGACGAACAGTAGTTCAGGCATTCTACAAGGCGGAAGAGCAGCAATATTAGGAGTAATGTGTCTTGTCCTGCTACTACCTGGCCAATCCCCGATTCAGGGTGTAGAGACCGCTGATGTTGTCACACAAGGCAGTTCTCAAGGGTGTGATGCGTCCAGAGCTCTTTGTCCCTGATTAAAACACCAGAACCACACTGATGACTGCCTTTCCAAGGAGGAGTTACAGAGATAAGCACGGGTGACCCCTCAACAGTTTTAGAGAGGAATCAGGAGACAGAGAAAATGAAATGCAAAGCTGCTTTATCAGGAAAGGAGCATTAAGCACAATTATGCAAACTTCCCAGACAGCCCAGGAAATTACATTTTTCAAAATTCTAGCACCTAATTTACTCAGGCCTTGGAAAACAAGTGATTTGTCAGAAACTGGGTATTTACTAGAGAGGCACATTATGCTGAAGAGCTTTGCTGAAACACGGACATCATATACCCCCCTGAGTAAGGAGAGGGCCACGGGAAGGAGGAGAACGGATGCCCATCTCTCAGAGTCCCAGCCACTGCCACTCCTGCCTGTAGTTATAGCTGCCAAATCTGACCGAGGCAGAAAGCCCACCTCCCTGACCCCTGAGGATGGCCTGCTGCCTGCCTCGCTCCTTTGGTGTCACTGTGGGTGGACTGAGATGGAAACAGGGCCTCCTCAGCCTCAGGGGTTGGGCTTGTGCACAGTCCCAGCAGCCCCTGCTCGCTCCCCTGTCCTGTATTGCTAAGAACAAAGCGCTGTACTTTCATGCTGTACACCTGAACCCCTAGATGCACTAACCCAGAAGTCCTTCTGGAAACTTCTTTTACCAAAAAACTTATGTATTTAGAACATTGAGAATATTTTTACTTGTCTTTTCTTATCACCAAAACAAAATCTGTTCACTGTAAAAACTTTGGAAAATAGAGATCTGTACCAGGAGGGGAAAAAAAGGAAAAGAGAAAAACCCACCCACTTACTAGAAATAACTACTGTTAATACTTAATATCTATTTTTACACATATATGTGTGTGAGTATATATATATATATATATATATATATATTTCATTATTTTGTAACCTGCATTTTATACTTAGTATATGATGATCATCTTTCCATATCATTAAATATTCATGCTCCCACAACAGCAATTTTTGTCACTGCCAGAAGGCTGCCTCCCAGTGACACTAGCTCCAACGTGACTGTCTATGAACTCATCTCGAGATAAAGCAAACACTATTGTGCATTCTGCTAAGAACAGGTGCCCAACTACCTGGTAACATTCACAACAAGACTTTTACAGATAGACACAGACTGGATAAAGACCTGCTTCTTATGAGAACCTTCATGCCACAGAAAACAAAGCAAGAACAGTGGAAGATCACCCAGACTCATCACGCGAAGCCACCACACATGATAGAAAAGTGCCAGGGCAGAAGTGACAGCTAAAAAGGCTGCTCATTGCCCGCAAGTCCTCCGCTTAGTGAGGAGGAAGCAGAAGGGCCCTTTCCCTTCAGGTGGAGCTATGCCAGCCTGGCACAACTCTGTGGTGCTAGGCCATTTCCCTAACTCTTCCTTCTGCCAAGGGCAGGTCGAGAAGAAAGGGTCCACTGCCCTCTTGAAGTGAAGCTTAGAAAGATTGCAAAGTCTTTACCATGAAAAGAAAATTTTTGAGTCAGAGAGAAGAGGCAAGTCAAGTACCACACAGACTCAGACTCGACAGCCTGTGAAAGAAGAGGTTGCATCTCTCATACTTGGATTTTCAGGAACATTTAAAACCTGTCAAAATCATGACTGCTTGTGAAGCACAACAGACCCTTCTGCTTCTCCACAGCTACAAACCTTCCCACTGAAAGGTAAACCCGGGGACCCACGGTTATCTTTCCTGTTTTGGTTTTTCAGGGCTTAACACTGTTGCCGGTGCTCCTCAGCTAAGGGCCTGAAAGATCTCCCTTGGTCATCATTTTCAGCCCACGTGAAGGAAAGTCTTCTGTGAGTGGGGGCATCAAGATGGCGCTGACTACTGTGCTCCCTCCATAACTAATGCTGTCTGAGCAGACAGTCTCATTCCCAACTTTGGAATCAAGCCAGGCCGACAGTTGTAACTGGGGACTTTCAAGGTTCTGGCAATTGATTCTTTAGGAGTCATTTCTGCTTTAGCCTTATTTTGCTTAGCGAGAGAAATTTCTAGGGCTTGGCTGTCCATTATGTTGTTCAAGGTGAAGGTTAGCAACAAAATTTGTAATTTCATTCTCCCATATCGTTACCCAAACCACAGATACTGTGGGAACGATCTGGTTCCACCGACACTGTCGTCGCTGACACTTTGTGGTATAATCTGTGCTTTCTGACTGGCCTGGTTTTGAGAGGCATTAAACTGGACACTTCTTTGTTAGAAAAACAACATAATAATATAATTGATTTTGATAGGCATTTTTAGAAAAATAAGGGATGGAAAATGTTTCAATTTTATGTGGATCCAACAGTCATTTATTCATTCATTCCACAACAACGTACTAAGCTCTGCCACTGTGCCGGGTGATGCAGGAGATGCAAAGATGAAAAAGGCACAGCTCTGTTTCCTTCCTACCTAGCAGGGAGATAAAAACATGTCCACAAGCGAGCATTTAGTGTCATTTAAGCAGTGCCATAAGAGCTCAAGAAAGGGACAGAGGTAGTTAGAAAGAGGAAAGAAGGCTTCTTGGAGGAGATGACATTTGAGCTGGACTTTGAACAGATACGTGGGGATGAGTGGGAGGCAATTCCAGGTAGAGGGAACAGCATAAGCAAAGGCACAGAGATGAGAAAGCACAAATGCAAGAGCCACATGACATCATCAGAGCAGAGAAGTTATGTGGTATCAAAGGGTGCCAAGGACTGGAAGAGAGAGTGAGGGATGAGAAGGGGAGGAGATGATTGCCACAGTACAGTAGGAGCTAAGAAAGCCTCAACTGGGACAGAGGCAAACTAGAGGGAAGAGGCAGAATTCACAAAGCCCGGCAAGTAATAGGATGTGGGGGTGGGGCCCCGGATTTATGCCACGGACATTCTCTAGGTCAGTGGTTCTTAAGCTTTAGCACCCCAGTGTCACCTGGAGGGCTTGTTAAAACACAGATTGTGGGCCCTACTCTCGGAATTTCTAATTCAGGTCTGGAGCAGGGCCCCAGACATTGCATTGCTAGCAGTTCCCAGGACATGTTGACATTGCTGGTCCAGAGACCACCTTTGAGTACCCCTGCTCCAGGTCCTCTGTGGCTCACTCCTGTGACTCTGGGGAAGCAAGTGCAAAGGGACAAGTGAGGCAGGGGAGGCACTAATTCAAGTAGCATGAGTGAATTAGAGGAGACTTTTCTTGCCCTTTGAACTTACAATGTCCCAGATGTCTGGAGCAAAAGGGCTCAGTTACAGATGTTTACTGTGAACAAAGACATTTATGTTAACCTATAAGCTGACACACACACAGGGACACTAATTTAGGGCTCAGGCATTTGGGTTTTCTCTGAAAGTATACAGGTTCTAACCTTATGACATCATGTTAGAATCAACAGGCCTGAGTTCAAATCCTGGCTCTGCCCCTTCTGCCAGTGACGTACCTTCCTGAACTCTCAGTTATTCTCTATGCAAATTGGGATAACAATGCCCACTGTCTGGTGCTGTGGGGAGCATATGTGGAAACCAACCCATCAAAAGCACTTGGTCCCATGCCTGGTGCACGGTGGGGGCTCCGCGGAGTTAGGTTTCCTCCCTACTCCAGCCCTTCAGGGGTGAGTGGAGTGGGTGCAGCCTGTGGTGAGAGCCTAAGAAGTGCCTATGGGTCAAGCAGCCGCTCGGAGACACCTGAGGTCCCATAGTTACCAAGTTGCATCCTTGGAATAAGCACCGCCCCACTCTCTTTACAAATGCCATGAAGAATATGGGAAAATCAGTTTGTCAGGTATTTTTTTGCCTGCTGGGAGAGCACTGGGAAGGGCTGGGAAGGGGGAGCTGAAATGAGATGTGGACACAGAGGGAGGAATCACCAGAACAAAGGAAAGTTTTGTGTCCTTTGCAATTTTGTTCTGGCCAGGAGGGCCTCGGCCCCAGCGCTGTCATGTTGGGGCTTTTCACGCTTAGATTCTGGCACTGAAGCCCACGTAAACCTTTGCGGATTCTCAGAGTGCCCGGGAAAGAAACGCACTGGTAAGCATTTTTTTTTCTTCAACCAGATAAATCTGATGTCATAACATCCCCAGACAGGAAAGCAGAATGCAGACTTGGCAGTGAATCATAGAGGCAAGAACGTGTCAGAGTGAGCCCATGTCATGAGAACGTGATGACAAACAAAGTTCTCTAAGGCCCCCTATCTTCACCCCCACACTGGTAGAAACGGTTTGGGAAACAAGCCGCCCCTCTTGTCATTTCAGCTAGAAGCAGTGGGGATGAGGGAGGGAGTGGAGGAGGCGGGGGCATCACACAACTGGTTCTCCTGCTCTGGGCTGATCCAACAAAATACACCAGGTCAGAGGTTAGGAGGAAGGGTGGGACCCCTCTCACCCAGTTAGTGGGGAGGTGGAGATGGAGAGAAAGGGGTGGCTTTAAATGACTTGCATGGTCCCCACCTAACTTGCCATTTTATGATTCCATCATAGGAGCTAACAGGCCCCACGTTGCCAAAAGAAGCATCAGTAATTCAGGTTCACCATGTCCCTGGCTGTAAATTGGCACTCTTCATTTTTTTTTCAAGTTGATTTGCATTCTCCCTAATTAGATCTAGTACAGATACAAAGGAATACTATGCCACTAAAAGGAAGGCTTTTGTAGAAGACTATTTAATGACAAGGAAAGAAAATGCAGGTCATGAAAACAGCATAATCCCATTGTTATTTTAAAAGTAGAAAAGACTGGAAAGATGTCTCAGGGGTTAACTCTGGTGCTCCATGACAGAACGTGTTTTTTTCTTTTTCTTATCTGAGTTTTTTAAATTATTTATAAATAAGCATGTATTACCTTGGAAGTAAGAAAAGACAAAATGATTTAATTTAAAAAATGATGTAACTTATTAAAAAAATTTTTTAAAATATGTCCACTCTAGAAAATGTACTCTTTTATTAAATATGAGTATAAACTATATACAGTTTTGTTACCTGCATCTAACATTTTCCATGTTATTAAAGACATCATAATTATTATTTTTAATAGCTGCATATTTCCTCACGTAAGTATATCATAATAGTTTTGTCTCAATCTCCAATTGTTGGGTATGTATATTGTTTCCAACTTTATATTGTTACAAATAATGCTGCAATCAGTATCTTTTTAGCTCATCTAATTTTCTTATAGATTTCTTTGAAAATTAGCCACTTACAGATTTTATCTACCTCTAATTGCCTTGGCAGGATTGCATGTCCATATATGCACACAACTGCATAAACATCTTTTTCATTCTGACTGTATACCAATAAGCTAATGTTTTTTTCATAGGGTCTCTGTCTCACAGTAAGGTTTTCTTGTAAGCTTTTTAGGCATTTGAATGACCAAGACAGTTGTCTATCAAAGATTGGAGCCTTAGAGATGGCATTTGGGGCCAGGTGATTCTTTGTTGTGGGCAGCTGTCCAATGCATTGCAGGATGCTTAGCAGCATCCCTTGCCTCTACCCACTAGATGCCAGTAGCACCCCCTGCTCCCAGCTGTGATGACCAAAACCAATTCCAGACATTGCCAAATATCTCCTGAGAGGCAAAATCACCTGAGTTGAGAACCACTGTACTATGGTATTGTTTTCCAATGTTACCACTGGAAAACATGTCCCCCAGTTCTTACTGCTGGAAAGGAATCGAAAACATCTCCTGCAAGAAGAAATTGGAAGCAAAATGTTGCAACACAGTTTACAGAATATCCCAAAACAGTAAGGTTGTGCTGAAAGGCAGGGAGGGAAATGATTAAATAAAGCCCATCTTTCAGATAAAGAAAATGAGACCGGAAATATATAATTTGCTTTAGGCACTCAGATGAGTCAGAGAAAAACCAGTAAGAGAAACAAGAACTTAGGCTCTGACCTTTAGAAAGAAGAAAAACACATTCATTACTAACCTCTCCCCCTTCAATCCCTGATCTTTGTGAGAACAAGGAAGAAAATCTCCATTCTCCCTAGAAGCTAAGGAAACATCAGGAATTGGAAGTAACATTTAGAAATGGTTTTGTTCTATGAAGGACAAAAGCAGAAGGTAGTGTTAGATTCGCTGATTTAAAAAAAAAATAAAACAAAACAAAACTATTGTGTGCCAAACACTACAAAGTGTTTCACACCATTATCACCCCAAAGGCTCACATCAGCCCTTTGAGTCAGGCCCTATTATTATCACCATGTGACAGATGAGGAGTCGAGGGTCAGAAATTAGGTAACTCGTCCAAGGTGATACAGCCAAATGATGAGGCCAAGATTTGAAAGCATGCCTGCCCGATTCTTAAGGCAAGACAGCAAGCTTCTGGCACCCCTGCCTCTACACAACAGCCTACTCAAGTAAGATTGTACTGTTTCATTTTAGGGTGTTTTCAGCTTATCATGGACATGAAGAGTATTGGGCACTGCCTGTAACAGGGCATCCAACTTGGAAGATCCCCCAGGGTTCACCCACACCTACTGTGTTTCCCCGAAAATAAGACCGGATCTTAATATTAATTTTTGCTCCATTAGGGTGCATTTTCAGGGGATGTCTTATTTTTTTATGTGCAACAATTTACATTTATTCAATTACAGTCATGTCATCTTCTTCTGGAACATCATCATAATGTACTAAATGCGTCTGTCTGACGATCTTAACTGGGGCTTATTTTCAGGGTAGGTCTTATTTTCAGGGAAACAGGGTAGTTGTGCAGGAAAATCAACAAAATATATCTCACAAGGTGCTATCTACCTCCTGGTCTTGGGCTTGTACCCATCCCAGGCCCACCCTCTGGCTGCCTTTCACAGAACACAGGCGCTGTCCCCCCACCCCATCCCCCCGCCCCAGTACAGTTGGGCCTCTGTGTTCCTGGCATGATACTTTGGTTCCTTTCTTTCACAAATGCGGTTAGATAGGGCAATGTCGTCAGACTTGTTTTTAAGGCTATTTTTTTGGAGCAGTTTTAGATTCACGGCAAAATTGAACAAAAAATCTTTCATAGAGCCCCTGACCCACCCATGCATTACCAACCCTTTCCACCAAAGGGCTACGTTTGTTAGAACTGATGAACCTACATTGACTCATCATAATCACACAAAGTCCCCAGTTTCACATTAGGGTTTACTCTTGGGGTTGACTTTTTTATTTTTTAAGAACATTTTTGGAATTTTATCTGGTATTTTTTAAAAGAGCTTCTAGGATATTGTGTTTTAAAAGCTATTTGTTTCCACTGGAGGGAGGGCTTCAGGAGAAGAGAGCTGTTTTCCAAACCTTTTCCCTTGTGCAAAATATTCTGAGTTGTTTGGATATGTAGTATAGAGATCACTTGCCTCCCCCTGCTCCCAGGATTACAAATAGTTACAATAATAATGATAATAATGATAATTAATATAATCTGCTTACTCTGGCCCATGCACTCTTATACATGAGCCTTGTTCTTTTATACTTTTATATGTGAGGAAATTGAGGTCCAGAAAAGTTAAGTTACTTGTCTGAAGTCACACAACTAAGAGGTGCAAAACTTTAAAAAACAAAGGGGTAAAATCTGTCAATATGATAAAAAGGATTTCTGCTTTCAAACAAGCTGCATATGGGCACTTCTGAGAGTATAGCCTTGCTCTTTTACACAAATATTTATCGAAACCCTACCGTGAACCATTCAAAGAAGGATGGTGCCTCAGGCAAGATTAGAATTCCTGGTCTGTGATTTCAGCACTGGAGAGGAGCCGTGCAATGTCATAAGAAAGTCTTGACTCCATGGTGTTCGAAAGAGAACTGACTCTGGGTGGTGAACACACAACGTGAGATATAGATAATGTGTTACAGAATTGTACACCTGGAATCTATGTAACTTTACTAACAATTGTCGCGCCGATAATCTTTAATTTAAAGAAAAAAAATAAGAAAGTCTTTACAATGTGAAAATAAAATCTCTCCTACTAAATGCCTCCACCTGGAACCCCCCTCTTGCTTCCTTTCCCTTCACAGGAGAAGGCACCAAGGCTGATACCTATGGTCTGGTCATCTTCATCCACTCCACCCAGGGCTTCCCCTCCCCCTCCACGAACCGATCCCCAAGGTGATGGTGCCCTCCTAAAGGCCGGGCTCATGGGCACGCCGTCCTTACCTCACTCTTCTTCTCTGGGGCATCTGACACTCTGACCATCTTCCTCTTCGCTGGGCTCCCTTTTCTTGAAACTCCAGCAACCTCCTGAGACCACCCCTTTTCCATTCCGCTCTCACTCCTCTGAGGCTCCTTCTCAGTACCTTGCGTGATAATGAATTTCAAAACTGGGAACTTAACATGTGCTTTGTGCATCATTAACTCACTTTGGTTTTGCTGAACTAAATCAGCATTATACCCACCTGGGGGCCTGGGAAAGCTGAGAGGAAGGCCCACAGCAGGCCTTGGGTTTGCTTGGTGTTTCAGTGAGAAGCCACGTTCCCAGGGTTCCCAACACCAGCACAGGGATGAGCTTGGTTCTGTCTCTTCCCGGCATTCGCTATCAACCTTCAAAGCAGGAGCATCTCATTGTTTGCTATCAATTATATTTAGGAGAAACAAAGCCTGCTGGGTGTGGAAAGACTGCAGATTTGGGCAGAGGGCAAGGCTTAAAGGCCTAGACTTGTGAACAACACTTATTTCCTTGCATGTTCATTTTAAGTGTTCATTTACTAACAATAGGACGCCAGCTTCAGATGGCCTTAGAGAGTTACAGATTTTCCTTCCCAGTGGCAGATTGCACAGCTACAACCCAGGAGAAAGAAACTCCTCCAGTCATCCCAGAATTAAGTCCATAGATTTCCAGTTATCAAAGAGAGCCATTCTGGGTAACATGGCAGATGTAAATTGTGTGCCTGAATTGATTTTGCATTAATTTCTCATAGGATATTTCCATGCTGCTTAAATACCATTTTTAAAAAGCTTTTCCTGGTATTCCATTTTAAAAGCTGATGTGTTTCCCCTGAACAGAGGGCTCCAGGAGGCAAGAGCTGTTTTTCAAACCCTTTTCCTGTGGATAAGTATTTTCACCAGTGAAGAATTCTTCTTGGTAATGAGCTGTCTATTTGCATAACTCCCATGTGCCTGTTCTCGTGCTGCTTCTGTATTCTTCCTTTTGCAAGACACATCATGGGGCACACGCTTCGGCTTTCATACTCCCTTAAAGGACCAGCCCTGCCGCCCATGGGAACTAAGTACAGTGGTAGTGCTGGGTTGCGGGGTTCTGGGGCTCAGTAATGACATTGCGTCTGAGCTGTACAGCGGGGCCCACACGCTTTGTGCTCTGGGCTGTTGGCCCTACTACTTGAACCAAATACCTTTAGAAATGATCAGATGGAGAGCAAAGAGATAATCTATACACCCATCTCTTTGTTTTGTTTTGGAGAGAGAGAGGATCGGGGACTCCGATTGAAGCCCAAAACACGATACAGAAGCTCTCACAACTTAGGAAGCATGAACTGCCTTATATATAAAGCTAAGCAGCACAGTAACAGCCTGTCAGGTTTCCTTCTACTCATGGGCCAAGCAGGCAGGGGCCCTACAGTTACATTTCTTCATTGATGTGGTTGTGTGTGCTAGGCGTGGGTTTATTTTTGAGATCTTTTACAAATGGTTTGATTAATTTAGACCCCTCCTTCCCAATTAAATACCTGAAGCACTGAGAGTATTGAAAAATACAACTGAAAAGAAGTATACGATTATGATGGGAACTAAAGTTTCCATGAAGATGGAAAGACATGGAGGATGAACGTGGTTCAATCATGGGAATAATTTCACAAGACAAAGAGGGAACCGTGCAACATGAATTGTGCGACTGATAACTTGTGAGTGATTAGAAATTCGGCAGCAAAGTTGGATGTCTGTTACCCTAAGATTAATTCAAGAGAAGGCTCTGGGCTCAAGGACAATTGGATTAAAAACTTCCATTAGGGATGTAACCTCAAAGGGAAAGGTGATTTTCTACAAAGCTGATGAATTTACCAGGAGGCTGCTCATTTTTAGATTCTAGCACCACCTAGCGGAGTAATGAAATAATTTCCGTCCACCACGTAGTCAAAAGCATCTTTCATCTCTATTAACCATTTTTGAGTTTTCAAAGCACCTTCATTTTAATACCTCATTTGATATTCAGGTAATTGTCTTTGAGGTGGGAATTTCTGTCTTCATTGTGCTGATGAAGAAATTCATCTCTCAGCGGCTTACTGAGCAAAACATTTGACCAATTTTTCATGTGACCAAAAATGTTATCCATGAATTGATTCTTCTTTAAACAGTTTTATTCAGATATGACTTACTTACTGTAAAATTTACTAATTTTAAATGTACAATTAAATAATTTTTAGTAAATTTACTGAGTTGTGCAGTCATCACCATAATGCAGTTTTAGAACATTTTCATCACGCCAAGATCCCTTCTGCCTCTCTTAGTTAATCCCCCTCCCACCCCCAGCCCTAGGCAGTCACCAGTGTGCTGTCTCCTTAGATTTGCCTTTTCTTGGCATTCTATATGAATGGAATCACAGGACACGTGCTCTTTTGCAGCTGGCTTCTTACACTTAGCATTATGTTTTTGAAGTTTATCCGTGGTGTATGCAGCATTTACCAATATTTAATTCCTTCTTATTACTGAGTAGTGTTCCATTATATTGGTAGACCACATTTCATTTGTCCATTTATCATTGATGGACATGTGGGTTGTTACCTGTTTTCTTTCTATTATATTTAATGCTGCTATTTATATTGGCATGAAATCATTTTTTTAAGCAAGAAAATTTCATCACTAAAAAGAGCATTGCATGGAATATGTAAGAAAGCGACTATATGAATTGTGTGTATTGGAGAGAAAAATTAGGATTAAACAATGCAGAGATGCCCATTGGGAAGGCATCTGGGCCCTGGGTTCAATATTTAGACCCAGGAAACAAGGGACTCTTGGAACTATCGTGTTTCCCCAAAAATAAGACCTAGCCAGACAATCAGCTCAAATGCATCTTTTGGAGCAAAAATTAATATAAGACCTGGTCTTATTTTACTATAATATAAGACTGGGTCTTTATAATATAATGTAATAAATATAATATAGTATAGTATAGTATAGTATAGTATAGTATAGTATAGTATAGTATAATGTAATGCAATATAATATAATGTAATACAGTACAATACCAGGTCTTAGATTAATTTTTGTTCCAAAAGATGCATTAGAGCTGATTCCCCGGCTAGGTCTTATTTTTGGGGAAACACAGTACATTTGTGCAGAAACAGAAGGGCGGTGGGGGGGTAGAATAATTCAGGATTTGCTTTGATGGATTAGCAGGATTCAAAGGCAGTTCTTAAGGAATTTCTTTTTGTCGAGTCAATACAAGAGGTAGCAGATGCAGACTTTGGTAACACATCTGAAGTTGACAGTCCCATTATAATTCTTCCCGATCCTGAAGATAGGAGTGAAGGGGCTCTTCCAAAAGTTAAAAATAAACTATAGGGTCAGATGCATCTGAGTCCAAATCCAGTCTCTGCCCATACGTACAAAGCCTGGCTGGTCAATATTCTCATTAGTATCCTGGGAGGCCATGGCACCAGCACGGCTGCTGTGAGACTTGCTAAGATGGTGTATGCAAAGCACTTAGCACAGGGCCTGGCTCACGGTGAGTTCTGATGTGATTTTTGTATGATTGGGTTGTGCCCTAGATACCTAGAAACAGTGACATTGACCTCTGTTTATTCCTGAGAACCTTATACATGTTTTCAGTGGATGTTTCTGGTTCAAGATCTTGGCAAACAGAGATATAAGTTTCCTTTAGAGGTGATACAATGTTTGTGGAAGTGGAACCTCAAAGAAAAATACTGATTATCACCCAGAATGCCACAGGCTGGTAGGAAGATTTAATACAAATCTGAAGAGAGTATTTAGGGCTTAAGGGAATAAACACTGGAACAATTAGCACAATAAGTTAGCATCTCGTTTTGCATACAAAAACATTGCCTAAGACTCTACAGAGTTTTCTCTGTTTATTATGGAAGACAGTCACAGGTCCTTGGGTTTAGTCAAAATTTAATACCCTAAGGATACAAATTCTCAGTAATAAGCAATATGTCAAGTGAAGTAATTGCCAGTTTTAAATAGACCTTCCTGCTGTCCCCTCTCCTGTCAGCTTGTGCACCTGATTTGTAGCGAGGAAAACATGGCCAGAACCATGTGAAGTCTCTGGGAAAGCAAAGGAATGAAATACATATTCTGTCACAGGAAAATACATCAAACACTCAACAAAACCACAGTCTTTAAAATGACAAAGGGACATATTCAAAATCACTTAAATCAGGGGGATTTTCCCCCCAAAATGTTGAAGGTTTTTATTTCATTTTGGGAAGGTCACGTGTCTTCCATAAGCTGCTCAGGCCTTTATATTCACCCAAGTGGTAAATTTAAGAGGTTCATGTAACCCTGAGTCCCAGACATTTCTCTGTGGAAGAAAGCCCGAATCTGAGGAAGAAAAGTCATTAGATGTGCTTCTTTGTCACCAGAAGAACGCAGCTCAGTCAGGCAAAGAAAGAAATCCAGATGTGTTTAGAGTGCTACAGGTATACTTAGGGAAAAGCCAGACGGAATTGACATGGTGAGACGTAAGTACAATCCTAGGAGATGTTTTGGTAGGTTGACTTATTGGCTCCAATTTCTGTAGCCTTGTAGCCATACCCTTTGCCAAGTGACTTTGCAATTCCTCCCACTAGAGGCAGGGTTGTTGGATTTGAACATGAGCTTTCCTGTGGCCAGTGGAATGTGGGGGAAGTGACCACACGTGCCCGTTGTAGCTTAGTCTTTAAAAGGCATTTCTGCTTTCAGTTGCCTTCTTGTACTTCTGCCAGCGTCATGAGAAGAGAATGCTGTGTCCAGCCCAGGGCCCCAAAGGAAGGAGAGACACATAGAGCAGGTCTGGGCATACGCTCAGCCTAGATCAGCTGACCCCCAGCAGATGCACAAGCAACGGCAAGTGATCATGGCTTAGAGCCACTGGACTTTGAAGCTGTCAAGCAGCATTGCTGTGACAATAAGTTACTTAGATAAATGGCTATTTTATAGGGTTCATTGAAAGAGAGGCAGAATGTTAATCTAAGGTCTATCAGCTCTTCATCTTCACATATACTCTGTATGGATAATAAATAGAAAGTTAAATTTCTACAGGAACCGGAGCACATCCTGTATCTAAAATTGACAGTCAGACCATGTGAGAACCAACAAAACAATTTCTGCAGAGATTTATATAAGATGGGGGTTGGGGAAGGAGTGTGCTCAGGTTTTTATTTAGATAATTAATTCTACTTCATGAAGTCCATTCTAATGAAACTTCTCTTTTTCACACCCTCCTTCCCTGAATGACAGAGGACTGTCTGTTTTGTTCTGTGCTGTGTGAATTCTCATTTTTTAGCCCCGTGGAATAACCCTCGGGTACCCCTAAGAGCTGATAGAGCCTTCTGGCTCCAAGTAGGAGGGGAGAAGGGATCAGAGCCACATAGGCAGCCCAGGAAATATCTAATAGAGTTGATTGGGGACAGAGGAATAGGGACAAACTTGAGGCCAGGTCTGGGTTGGAACTTGAACCATTCCTAATTACTTGCTAAGCCAGAATTATGCTATCCCATACATATATCCTAACTCCATCTTGGATAAATGGGGGTTTAGGGCGCAGGTTCCAGGCTGGAGTTGCAGAAGCCTGGGTTGGGTATGAGGTTGGGCTGGGCTGGTAGACAGCAGGGGTGTAAAGCAAGGACAATTCTCAGCACCAATGTGAATGGACTGGACAGAAAGACACTAACACCAGTAAGAGGTAAATACTCAGAACCAGACTGGACAGAGAGCAGGGAGAACCAGGGCCTGAGGAGATGCTCAGGCCCCTCTGCATGGCTGCATGGCTGTGTCACCAGAGGGTCACAGGGATGTCCAGGAGAGGACTCAATCCGGAGCAGCGGTGACTAACTTCTTGTTGCTGCGCAAGAAAGAATTCAAGAGCACGACGGGTGGAGAAAGTAAAAGTGACTATTGAAAATGGAAGTACACACTTGAGAGGAAAGTGGGGGCAAACTCAGAGAACAAGTCACACCAAGGAAGTCACTGTCAGGGGTATTTATCCCTCCCGGGGTGGGAATTGGTGACTCTCATTGATGTGGTTCATTCATCTTCTCCCCTGGGCTAGACCCTCCATTTCCCTCTTTTTCTTTCTTATTTGATTCCTCTGGAACTGTAATGGTGTCAGATGCATGATGGGAGTCATAATAACCGCAATGCAAATGAGACTATAATGACATTATACTTAGCTAAAGGTCAGCTCAGGGTTTTAAGGATCAGCCTAACTGGAAGAAACTGTTTTTTTGTTTCTTGTTTTTTTCCAGCTGCAGATACTGGATGCATTTACTTTGTTACTTCTGTAACCAGTGAAGCATCTCACGTTGTACCCTGGAGGGGGTGGTCAATTTCTTAAGCTACATATCCTGCCTCAGTTGGAGGGGTTTGGGTAAGTCCTACTAGCTTTGCCTGGCTAAGGCTCCAACCTAGTTTGGAGCCAGGCTCAGTGAGAATTGGAGGAAAGAAGCTGTCCTGGTCTAAGCCTGCCAATCAGGAATAACAGCAAGAGACCCTCCTAGTTCACGCTGACTTTCTTGCCTAGATTTCTTACCAGAATTCTTTATTCTTTTTTTACAAGATGAGTTATAAAGAAAAAAACGAAGAAAAAAAATTAACTAGTATGTTCCAGCTTTTGGGCTGCCTTCAATTTTCTAGAAAAAGATCTTTGTTCCACTCCCAACCAGGAAATTTTGTACATCAAAATGTCTGAGCTCCTGACATATAACCCTACTCCACTTCCCATCTCTGTATGCCCCCTACCACCTGGGGGGATTTTCCTGGGGGGAAATAACAGCTTTTGAAGGGGATTAGTCAATGTCTCACAGAGTGCTGGAGATGGAGGCTGAGGAGGACACGGGGCTTGACCCCTTAGCTGCCCTAAGAGAGGAAGGATGTAGGTGGCTATATGCACGCGGTGGTGACCCGCCATGCTATTAGGTGACTAACCATCCAGGACCTTGGACAGAGGGACTTCTGAGGAAGAGGCCCTGGCCAGCAGAGCCACTAATAGTAGCTATTGTCAGTATTGGTACTGATGTAGTACTATTGTTGCTTCCTAGTTCCTCCTCTAGTGTCCTCAGACACTAACATTTATCATATTTCAGTGTTTGCTGTTCTCCACAGCTTGGTAATACTCCCACACTTGTATCCAAATGCCTCTTGGTTCAGGCACTTTTTTGAGAACGGAAGTAACTTTGCCCTCTCCATTTACTACAATGTGAGCACCACAAAAGTGGGCCCCTGGTCTGGGCAGTTCACTGATGTAACCCAGCACCCCCACTGGACCTTGCTCATTCTGTGCTGTTGAATGTCACGTTGGTCTTTTAAAAGAAATTAGCTGCATCTCACACCTCATAGATGAGAGACGACCGGGAGAGAGGGGAGACACTGACCCTGAAACTGACCTTCATGGTGTGCCGGGTAGGGCTCCACAGGCACACATTACTGTCACTAGCTCAGACCTGCAGCACACGGGCTCTAAACATCCCACATGCAGAATGAGGAATCTTGTTTTCAAATAGAGGGTCACTGCTGACTGCCTACTTTTAACTGATTAATGAATATTTACATTTTAAAAAAGCATTCAAGGGACTAGGCATAGAAAGCATTGATAGTAAAGCAGAGAATAAATATATGTATCATTTCCAACACTTCACAGTAGGAAAATTCAGGGAAACCGAGTTTCTTGAATTCACAGTTCTCATTCTGAATGCAAACCTTTATGCCTATCCTCTCTTTTATATAACATGTTAGTTACAAACATTACCAACCATGCTTGCCTATTTCCAGAGGTAAGAAAACATGATTTTCATTCCTGAAATGACCTGACACTGTTTTTGAAATAAATCTATTGTAGAATGTTGGCTCTGGGATAGGGAGATTTGAAAACCTTGTTTATGGAAGAGATTAAAACTCACCCAAATCTGTTTTGTTGAGGTAGTCGATCTGGACATTCGCTGCTCTCTCACCATCTTTAAGAAAAGCTTACTGATCCTTCCTCTAGAGCAGGGGTGTCCAAACTGCGGCCCGCAATCCATTGTTAATTGGCCCGCAGCAAATTCCAAAAATATATTTAGTTTACTTAAATAAACCAGGTGAGGCAATACGTACCTTGAGTCAGTGGCCCGGCTGTTTGTGTATTTTACCACATATGGCCCTTGGTAAAAAACGTTGAAAAAAGTTTGGACACCGCTGATCTAGAGAGAGGATTTGTAGACCATCTGCTCATGAATGGACATGGCTGTGTTCAAATAAAACTTTATTTACAAAAACAGGAAGCCCAGCCTTAGTTTGCCACTCTTTGCCATAAAGATGAGGCTAGGAGCCCAAGTTCTGTCCAGAATATCTGAATATTCTGAACGGCTGTTCCTCACCAAGTATTTGATTTTTGTCTCAGAGAGACATGTGCTCCAACTATAATCCTTTGGTATGACATTTTAGAATGGTTGAGAATACCAGTACCTTTGGCCCTCACCATTTTATATTTAGAACCAAGTGGAATATACATCAGGTTATATTTCCTAGCATCAAACTGAACTAGGATGAAATTCACTTAAGTCCATTTATCTAAAGTGAACAATTAATTGTAGATGGTTGGGGATTAAAAGAGTAATTAAGACCACATTTTGGTTGGATTACCATCCCAGTCTCTGACTCTAAAACTTAAAAGTTTAGAATAGTGTGACAAATTTTCATTTGTTTAATTTGTTTTTAAGTTAAAAATTAAAAATGACACAAAAGAAAATTAAAATAACCTATAAGAAATTAAGCCATAAAATTTTGGGTTCCTTTAATGAATACTTCCAATCTCATCAAAGCCAGAAATATTTCACATGTGAATTAAATGCCATTAGGAATCATATTATGGTAACTGCCCTCCTCCCTCTCCCCCCAAATAATGCAAATCCATTGATACTTCACCTTTGACTTTTTGATAGATGCTGACAAATTCCTTTTCCAGTGACTTTCTAGATGCGAGAATTTCTCAAGAGCTATGCCTGGTAAAACCCAATTAAAACCTCCAAACTGCTAGTAGTAACTGGCCTCAGAGGATCTTCCAAGGAAATTAAAAAATGTATTCCAAAGCATACTTAAAATTCTTTAGCATTTGCTCACTGTATACAAGAGAAAGTGAAAAGGGATGAGAAGTCATGATGGGTCCTCTTTATCCCTGCTACACAGGGTGACAGGCATCTAAAAGTGCCCAAGTGCCACATCAGATCAGACGTGTTAAAAAGAATGATTACCTCGGTTAAAAAAAATATTTTGTCAGTCACTTGAAAAGTGTAAGTTAAACTGAAGATTTATCGCAGAGCCCTAATCTTTTTCCAGAAAACTTTCTTGTCCTCTAAAATGGTTTACCTAATAAAGAGGCGCTCTGGTTGGGGATAGAGGTTGAAGGAAGGAATAAGAAATGAGAAGACACAGAAAGAAGTGCAGGTTCTTCATGATGTACAGTATAGAAAATCTGTTCTGCCTGTAGTCATACATCTGTGAAAAGATGTCTCAACATGCTGTTTTCATCTGGAAGACTGTTAATTCACGATCTGTTACAATTTTCCAAGTTACTACCTAAGAGATTAACTGCTCGTTTTTGACCATCTATAGACAAAATTTTCTTCCAAAGGTGGTAATAAAACCAGTATTTTGTTTTACAATATGTTGTTCAATTATCTAATGACCAGCTCTCCAACCCTCTCTGTGATGCATTACAGCTGACCATTCCGAATTTCCCACTGAAGGGTGTGTCACCAAGAGAACACCCGATACAGAGCAAGTGCCTACACCAGACCTGCTATGCTGAGTATCCTCCAACAACTAAGCCTGGCCCATCGGAGTAGCTTCCATAGGCCAAGATCACTTTCTACGCTTCGTTTTTTTGTTTTGTTTTGTTTTTAAGATTTTATTGGGGAAGGGGAACAGGACTTTATTGGGGAACATTGTGTACTTCCAGGATTTTTTCCAAGGCAAATTGTTGTCCTTTCAATCGTAGTTGTGGAGGGTGCAGTTCAGCTCCAGGTCCAGTTTCCGTTGCTAGTTGCAGGAGGCACAGCTCACCATCCCTTGTGGGAGTCAAACGGCCAACCTTGTGGTTGAGAGCCCACTGGCCCATGTGGGAATTGAACCAGCAGCCTTCGGCATTAGGGGCACGGAGCTCCAACTGCCTGAGCCACTGGGCTGGCCAGCCCTTCATTTCTTATATTAGATACATTTCTTATATTTGTGTCCTTCTAGGAAACAAAAATTATTACGGAGATCATCAGACTGTCAGGTACAGCACTTGCAGGTGTTTCGAAAGATAATAGTCACTTTGAACTGATTCATAATAGTTTTTTAAGGTTTTAAATCAGTTGCATTGTAAAGTTTGTATCAGACATTGCAATGTTAAAGATAAATTATTTGAACTTCTGTTAGGTAGTAATGGTGTCAGAGAATGATGAGTAATTAGGCCATACAGTACATCTTGCATCCACATCCCATTTGATTTTTGCAAAATGCTGCACTGTGTAAACTGTTATTACAAAAAACTGTTATTACAATTATTGCACTGAATTTTCCATAAAATCCATCCAAGTAAATCTTGTAGCCTCTCATCTTTGCAGATGAGAGCCTTTGAGACAATGCAGTAGAAAATAAAAAAACAAAATTGCCACAGAAGCCAGCAGTAAGATTTCTTATCTGAGACTACAAGTTTTTCATTTCATTAGCTCTCTCCTCCACTTTGTTTATTCACCCAACAAACACTTATTGAATACCCCCTATGTGCCAGGGACTGTTCCAGGCTCTGGGGATATGCTATGAACAAAACACAGGCAAGTCCCTGCCCTGAGGGGTTTACATTCTAGTAGGGGGAGACAGGCAAGCACTTAAATACATAACATCACAGGGTTCAAAATAGCTTAGAAATATCCTGTCTGAAATCTATTTACTGCATCCCCTCATTTTGGGGTTATTATAAAGTAAAAGGCGAGGGTTATTATAAAGTAATGGAGTGTAATAATTTCACTAGTCCCAGGATCACCATCTCCAAGTTGGGTAAATTTAAGCGAGTCCTTTAACCACTCTGGGCCTCAGTTTTCTCATCTTTAAAATGGGGAGAGGATGAATTTAGTGATTAGGACAATGTGCATTAATAACTATCCTAACCTCATTGGAAGCCCTGGTGGAATGTTAATGTATATTTAATAATGCAAGTGAAATAGCACATATTTTGCAATCTATTTTTCTTTAAGAAGATAATTGGAGAGCTAAATGTCAAATAAGGTTAGAATCATACTTATGAACTCGGTATGAGTTATGAAGCCTCTGATTCTCTTGAAAGACAAACTGTGTTCACTGGTTTGATTCTCAAATGTGAAAACTCAAATTTCAATCAATCCAGCAGCTAAGAAGGACAGGAAATTTTACAGGACTCTTAAGGAATCTTCTTTTGGGGAATCAGATCCCCACTGACACCTTGGTGGTTTCTGAAGCCTGCATGCTCTGTCTTTGAGTTTTATCGATTGCCGCGCAATAAAAAATCCTTTGCATGTTCTCAAATTTGATCGGGTGGGCCCTATCAGAGGGACACATCTTATCAGTGCCTTTGGAGGCAAAGTGAAATTTCTGCCTCAGTAACTGAATTTAATTCCTTCCTGGGTTCTGTGGTGTCAAGATATATAGTGTCATTGTTATTAGAAGTCTCTAACATGGGCTGCTGTGCAGACTAACGTCTGTCCTGTCCTGTCAGTTACTGAAAAGGAATAATGGCCGTATCCTTGCTTGGGTGAACACTATTACTTCATGACTAGATGGACTGCCACATGACCTTGAAAAACGTTGAAGCAGCATCACGATATAGCATAGCAATAAATAAGACCTCAAACAGTACCTATATGGACTATGAAATGAGGGGAGGTCCAGCAGACATCGGCTGCATACATGAGAGTCAGAGAAGAATAAGGAGCTTCAGACAACTTTTGGCAACCTAGACCACAGTTACAGGTAAACTCTTGTTAGCAAAGGAAATGCACTTTGGTGTACATCATGGAATTTGAGTATATGTTTAAGTTGTTGAGTATATGCTAGCAATAAGAATGCAGTCTGTCCCTTTTTCACAAGACTAGGCAGGAGGAATGATAAAGCCCTGTTGATGACCTGTGTCCTTACATCAGTGTGACTGCAGCCCTTCCCAGCCAACCCAAAAGGTCCATGAGTTGGATACAAGAGTACATCTTTGTCTGTTGGGTCTCCAGAAAGTCACTATGTGCAGTGTACTCTTCAGGGTATAAGTCCTTGAGCTGCAAATGAACAGAACTCTTAAGTCCAAACCTCCATGGGCACCATGGCTTCTTTGGTGCCCATCGAAGGCAGTAGGCATTCTTCAGACAAGAAATACAAGGGGAATTGCACCAAGAATCCACGGATCTTTTTCAGTTCTTCCTCAGCTCTAATGGGATCTTCTTTTGCTAATACGGGCTTGGTTATAAAGTCTCTTAGCTGAATTAAACTGTGTACTTCATCGTTGGGAAGGCACCGGAACACCTGATTAAAACACAAAGAGGAAATTGAATGGTAAGTTTAAAAGAAAGCATATCCCCAACTCAACAACAAAAAAACAAACAACCCAACTGAAAAATGGGCAGAGGACTTGAAGAGACATTTCTCCAAAGAGGACATACAAATGGCAAATAGACATATGAAAAAATGCTCAACATCACTAATCATCAGAGAAATGCAAATCAAAACCACAATGAGATATCACCTCACCCCAGTCAGAATGGCTATCATCAACAAGACAAATAGTAACAAGTGTTGGAGAGGCTGTTGTGAAAAAGGAACCCTCATACACTGTTGGTGGGAATGCAGACTGGTGCAGCCGTTATGGAAGGCAGTGTGGGGGTTCCTCAAACAATTACGAATAGAATTGCCATATGACCCAGCAATCCCTCCCCTGGGTATCTACCCAACAAATCTGAAAACATTTATAGATAAAGACACGTGTGCTCCAATGTTCATTGCAGCTTTGTTTACGGTGGCCAAGACATGGAAACAACCACAATGTCCTTCGATAGATGAATGGATAAAGAAGTTGTGGTATATATACACAATGGAATACTATTCGGCGGTAAGAAAAGATGATATAAGAACATTTATGACAACATGGATGGATCTTGAGAGTGTAATGCTGAGCGAAATAAGTCAGACAGAAAAAGCAGAGAACCATGTGATTTCATTGATACGTGGTATATAAACCAAAAACAACAAAAGAACAGACAAACAAATGAGAAACAGAAACTCATAGACACAGACAATAGTTTAGTGGTTACCAGAGGGTAAGGGGGGTGGGGGGTGGGAGACGATGGTAAAGGGGGTTCAAATATATGGTGATGGAAGGAGAACTGACTCTGGGTGGTGAACACACAATGGGATTTATAGATGATGTAATACAGAATTGTACACCTGAAATCTATGTAATTTTACTAACAATTGTCACCCCAATAAATTAAAAAAAATAAAATAAAATAAAGAAAGCATATCCCCTTTTTGGAAAAGACTCATTTCAGCAGACAAAAATCTTTGCTTTACAAAACACGTATTACTTTTTTTTTTTTTTTTTTTAAGTTTACTGGGGTGACAATTGTTAGTAAAGTTACATAGATTTCAGGTGTACAATTCTGTATTACATCATCTATATATCACATTGTGAAACACGTATTGCTTTTATGTTATAGCACAGACATCACTGAAGAGTTGCTTCTCTTATTTGCTACAAAGAAACTCCTAGATTTGCTTCCATCCAAAAAGAAATCATAGATAGATTCTTAGATCTGATCTACACAAATCATTAAGCCTAAAATAAAGTCAAACTCATGGTGAGAAATTTCACTGGTGTGAGTTCACATTAAGGTTAATTTTTTTGGATAACAATCATTCCTTGGTTTTGCTAGAGGTTCTGGCCTAAGAGGAAAATTGCATAATGTATTTTCTCTAACTTCTTATTTTGAAAAATGTCTATATCTATACATTTCTGCTCATTGAAAATGAGTTTCAGACATCACTAACACTTGACTCCTCAATACTTCAGCGTGTATGTCTTAAGAATAAGGACATGTGCCCATACCATTCTCACATCTCAGAAAGTCAATTGCATGTCACTTAAGATACACTCCGTATTCAGATTTATCCTATTATCCCCCAAATGTCTTCTCTAGCTATTATCCCTCAATCCGGGATACAAACAAGGCTGTGCACTGCATTTTTAAAATTATATCTTAAAAGACTCCACGCACATGACTATTTGATCATGGTTTTGAGACCTCAGGATGAAATAAGTCTATGTAGCTAGTTGTCATGTTTCATTAGGAATGATGAAGTCTCCAAGCTGGAAGGGACTCTGGCAGCCAGGAAGAATGCACTCTAACCCAATTTCTGATAGATGGTCAATGGATCTCAGCTTGAATATTGTCTATGATGGAAAGCCGGCCACTTCATGAAGTAACCTGTTGCACTGTTGGACAACTCTTAACTCTTGTAGGGAAGGCTCAGAATGTCAAGTTACTATACACAAGGTTATATCCCCAGCAACGGGGTGAGCTGGGTTGAACCCAGGTCTGACTCATTTCCCCTCTGCCTCTTCCCTCTTTGTCACTAGACATGTATAAAGGCTGGGTAACCACCGGCTCAGGAAGCTCATGATGGGTTTCCTGAATCAGATGAGATCAGAATGCCAGTAAAGTCTCTTCTGAACCATCATCTAGGATGCTTTTTGAATCTTTGTTTTCTAATATCTACCAAGAGGTATTTTATTACAACTCGGAGGTGTTTTGTTTTTTACACTCATTAAGAATATTCCGTACCAATAATATGCAGAAATAATGATGTGCTTTTGTGATGAGATGCAATGTAAAAAAGAAGGGGAAATATGCAAGACTTACCTTGTCATAAATTGTAGCATTTCGAGCTGCCGTTGAAACCCATACCTCTTTGAAGAATTTGTCACTCACTGGATCCTGAATGCCCTCACTTGAATCAAAAAGATAGCCAAGGACCACCCTGAAATACAAGTACCCCCAAACTGAGTAACCGAGATAAAACAGTTTGCTGCAGGCATTGTTTCTACTGGTAACACCATTTAGGAGTCCCTGTCATCTTTTTGTTTTTAAGGAAATCAAAGGACGCTATTAGAACTCTGTGTGTGTGTGTCTATGTAAGAAACCTAAGTTGCAAAACAAAACAAAAGCAAAACAAACAAAAACCTTGAGTTGTTGTGATGCTTGGAAGTTTTCTCTGTTGGACAGAGAGGAAGGTCTTAATTTTGTTCTAAGAATGTCCTTGTAATTTGGCCTATGGGGGTGTAAACCTTGGAGAATAGGATTAGCATTCGCTGCATGTGCCAGTAAATGTGGTAACCTTTTCCAAGAACTATCTTAGTAAATCCTCAACAACCTTATGAAAAAGCAACTATTATTATCTTCATTTTACAGACAAGGGAATTAAGGCACAGAGAAGTTAAGTAACTTGTTCAAGGTCATACAGTTGGTAAACTGTAGATCTGCATCTCCGACCAGGACCATCTGAATTCCCAACCTGTGCTCTTAACTTGCTCATGACTTGATACTTCCTCCCTCCCTCCCTCCCTCCCTCCCTCCCTCCCTCCCTCCCTCCCTCCCTCCCTCCGTCCCTCCCTCCCTCCCTCCCTTCCCTTGGACCAAAACTATGCTGAACTCTAGGATACAGAAATTAATACAAAAGACATGGAGCCTCTCTGGGTAGATTTAAATTTGGTGGGTGAGATCAACAAAGGAATTAATTAAAATTGTGATAAATACCAGGTATGCTTTAAGAGTATGAGATGGAATAGTTAGGGAAGCCTTTCATTCCCCTACCCGTTTGCCTAACCCCTACCCTCATTTAGGATTCAGTACAAGGTCACCTCAGGTCACCTCTGTAAAATTTTTTTATAGCTCCCACTTCTCCAGGCTTCCATTTCTCATTGTCAATCCTAGGAGATTTGAACATTCTTCCTTTGTTCCCCACTGTAATTCCTATTTGCCTTATTTTTATCAGAGCACTTGTAATGCTTTATGTGTGCTTTTTATTTCTAACAGGCATATCTTCCACTTCTAGCATGTAAATTCTTTGAGAGAACAAGACCTGGCTACTCTTCAGAGTGCCTGGCATAAAAGAAGCCACGTACTAGATGTCTGAATTGATCACACAGAAACAGGGGAGTAGAAATACAGCAAATTCTCAAGCAGAGCAAGACAAGATTTAGAGGTCATATTTGGAAACACACACACACACATATATATACACATACATACATATATATGTGTATATATATGTATATATACATATATATGTATATATACATATATATACACATATATATGTCTTCCCTTGTACTTATAGAAGGCCTTAGGGTTAAAAAGTACTTCCACCTTGTGAGTTAGATGGTACATGATTCCCATTTTGCAGATGGGAAACTAAAGTTGGGAGACATACTGTTAATAGAGCTAGAATTCAAACTGAGTCTAGAGCCTTTTTCTGACATGCCTGGTAGGTTCAAAAAATACCAAAAAGGTTTGTGCTACATGGGACATAGAAGTGAGGAAATAGGCCTTAGAAGGACTTTGGCTTGTACGTTGGGTGAGGTAGAAGTTGGGACATACTGCAGACACGCGAGCAGAGGAGCGACAGGATCTGACTTACATCTTACAATATGGCTGCTGAACTGAGAAGAGACTGTGCAGGGCGAGGGATGAAATGGGAGACCAGTTAGGAGTCCCTGTGCTAACCTAGGTAAGTGATGATGGCAGCTGGGGTGGTGAAGAGGACAGAGCCAACAGGTTTTACTGATAGCACAGACAGAGGTGTGAGCAAAAGGGAGGCATCAGGATGACTAGCTGGGTTTTGGCCTCAGCAACTAGAAAACTGTAATTGCCATTAGCTGAGATGGAGAACTCTGTGGGTAGAGCCAGTTGGTGGGGGAAGACCATGAATTTAATTTTGACCCAGTTGAGACATCGATTAAATATTCCAGTGGCCATGCTAAGCAGGCAGTTGGGTAATCGAATCTGGAGCTTAGGAGAGAAGGCCTGGTAGAAATACAAATTTCAGGACTGTCCACCTATGTATGTTCATAAAGCCATGTGACTTTAACTGAGTTTACCAAAGGGAGTGACTGTAGACAGAGGAGGACCCACTGCACCTCAACAGCAGGAGAGGGGGAGCAGCCATTGAGGCTGGAGAAAAGCCAGAGTGTGTGGTATTCTGCAACCACACAAAGTATGTCTAGGAGAACTGGGTCAAATTCCGATGAGAAATGACCATTGGATTTAACAGTGTGGACCTCTTTATATTGTTATCCTCTTTGTAAATAGATGTCACTTTACATCATCTTTTTTAATGGTTGCAGAATTTCCCACCATGTGAAATTTATTTAACCAATTATTTTCTTATGGCCTTGTGGGTGGTTTCCAGTTTTTCATTATTATGAACAAGGCTGTAAAGAACATAATTCATTCATCACATACAAAATTTCTATGTGATTTTTCTATGAATTTCTATGATTATTTCACTAGGAGACACTTTAGAATTAAAATTCCTGGGTCAAAGAATATGTACTGCAAGAAGGGTTCCAAGACATCCACTGGCAACCATGCATAGAGCCTGTCATCTGTGACATTATCAGCGCCTGAAAAAGCTCAGACAGTCGGATAGGGATTTAAAAAAAAAAAGCATGTCATTTTAGTTTTAGTCTGCACTTTTTCTGCTATGTAAAAATTCTTTAAAATAAATGGATCTGGCACCACGGGCTCACTAGGAATCTTGGAATTTTAAAACCTCAAAATTCTATTTCCACTTCAAATAATGTCTCCTTCAGACAATATAGAAATAACTTTTAAAAAGGTCTTATGAGATGATATTTGCACACAGATGCTGCTGCTCATTAAAACCCAAAGCAAAATTGTACCGCATGAAATTTGAGGGACAGTGCAAATGATAACAATAAGTCAATTATAATACCTTTGCTATGGGTCGGGTCTAACCAGCTAAAAACTGAGCAAAAAGATTTCTGTGACTCTGCTTTTAAATGAGAACAAGAGGTGAGGGAGTGTGTCTACCAAGTTATCAGTGAAGAGCTTGTATTGTAGAAAAAGTATTTAAGTCTACAACAGACAATACCTAATAATAACCTTCTCTGTCATTTTTAAAAATTATACGAAACATATTAAAATGCACAGTAAAAATAATACGAATTACTCTGGGTATTTTTTTGAGGACTAAGGTTCAGAGAATAGTAGTCTGATTTCATGTTGACATGTATAATGGTAATTACTTAATGTTTAATTGTTTGTGCGTCAGGGGGACAGTAGGAAAACTGCAGAAAATTGTTTCTGTTCTTTCCATTCCTCATGTCTGTCACTTTAAATAATTTTGACTCTACTTGTGTGGATAATAGTTTCTGTGGAGTGATGGTTATGTGTGTGAAGTTCGGGTAATTTTCTAGGACTTAATGGTTAACTGTCCGGCACAAGCTGTGACATTCGGGGCAGTACCTGATGGTTGATTCTAGTTAGGATTGATTTCACATTAAAATGTGTCTCTCTATTTTTATTGAAAAATTGTCCAGATGGAAAACAGATTGAAGTTGCATTTTTTAAGGGGAAAAAAATGGCTGTGCTCTAGGCCACAATATTTATCTTTGAGAATATTTCCTAATAAAAAATGCTAAAATCGACACAAGGTTTTTGTGGTGCTTTTTAATATATTATCTGTGTTTGCCACTGTGGCAAAGTAAAAAGGGTTGTTCAAGAATAACTGCCTTTTGAGACAGTTTGAAAATTGCCAGGAGAATTAAAAGCACCTAGGAATAAACTTAGCATGAAATGTATGGAATCAGCATAAAAAACATGGCAAAAAAACCTAATGATTACTTAAGAACAACTCCTGCTCCCAATAATAAGAACCCTAAAGCTTTACTGAAGAAGAACAACAACAACAACAAAAAAACAGAATAAATTGAAGCCGATACTTTGCTCTTCCATGGGATGGCTCAATAATATAAAGATGTCAATTCTTTTTATATTTATCTCTACATCCACTGTAATCCCAATAAAAAGCTGAGAACTTGAATAAATAATTCAAATGTTCATGTGGAAGAATGAATATTTAAGAGTAGCCAAGATTATTCTGGAAAAGAATACTAATTTGGGGAAGCGGTTTGTCAAGAAATAGTGTTAAAGTGCACAGCTACAATAATAAAAATAATATCACACTGCAAGTAAACAGCTTTTCAATACAACATAACGGGGAGACCAGAGGTAAGTCAGGATGTGGCCATTCAGTGTATCATAAAGAGGTGTTGCAGGTTAGAGAGGCAAAGGGTAATGTACATCATTCACTTTGGGATTAGTTGGGGAAAAAAAGTTAGAGTTCCTACCTCATGTCTTAATTAAAATAAAATGCAGATGTTCAATGTAAAAAATAGTATCAAATAAGCAGTAGAAGAAAATATAAGTAAATATTTGATCTTGGGTTGGGGAAACTATTCTAAACATATAAGAAAAGGTGGGGGGTGGGGGGATAAGTATGATTTAAGTCATACTTTAAATATGATTAAAAGGCAATTAACAAATCAAATTTGCATCATATGTGACATAGGATTTAGCCTCTTATATACCTAAATCACTTATAAATCATTACAAGAAAATGAAACATTCTAACTGGACAAAGGACATGAATAAGTTAGACAACTTACAAAAGAACAATTACATATGGCTAATGAATACATTTTTTAAAACCCTAGGGATGGCCAGTTAGTTCAGTTGGTTAGAGCGTGGTGCTAATAACACCAAGGTGGCCAGTTTGATCCCCGCCTGGGCCACTATGAGCTGTGCCCTTCTTAGAAAAAAAAAAAACAACCCTGAAAAATACCAGTTAAAATAATGAAATTCCATTTGAAACCCAACAAACTGTCAAAGATTAAATAAAACATTAGAACTCAGAAGAGCTAGAAGGAATAAGCCCTCTAAAAAAACTGCTAGTCAGAAACAGTCTCAGAGACATAGAGGAAAAACTGAGGGTTGCTAGATGGAGGGTGGGGTGGGGATAAGGGGGAAGGTGAGGTGATTACAAAGCACAGTCAGTAACCACAAGATTGCCACTGGGATACGAAAGTCAATTTGGGCAATGTAATCAATAATGTTGTAAAGATTTTGTAGGGTATCCAATGGACACTTGTCTCATTAGGGAGACCACCTCAGGGATGATATAGATGCCTGATCACTGCACTGTATACCTGAAGCTAAACAATAATGAATGTCAACTACAATTTTACATATATATATATAAATATGAAGTGGAGTACAGCATTACAAATAGAGACAGTGGAAATGTAACAGCTGTATGCAATGTCAGAGGGGTAGTAGATGGGGGGAGGGGGGTTATCATGGTGTGAGGGATATAAATGATAAATGTTTAACTATTACATTGTTTTGTACACCTAAAACTAATAAAAAATGTTTAAAAAATAAATAAAACACTGCTAGTGATACAATAGGAACTTAGAGGGCAAAGAGGGCACACTTCCTTTGACTAGAAAATCCATATTAAGATTTTGTTAAGGAAACAAGAAGGTAAACAAGGTGTTATCTACACACATACCCATGTTTACTATATCAGCGAAAATCTGCCTATTAATGAGGCGTTAGTTATGGGAATTACAGTATACTTGTAGGATATAAGGTAATGCAGCCATCAAATGTTATAGAATACTTAATGACACGGAAAAGTGTATGTAATATTATTTAAATAATAAAGAATTTTGTAGAACTTCAAGATCCTAATTATGTTTTAAAAAAGAAATACAGTATAGTAATATACATACATATATATGTGTATATATATATATATATATATATATATATACACACACATATGATAGAAAAATAGTGGAATGATGTACAGATAAATTTAATTTTTTTGTTGCTTTTCTGTGCTTGCCAAATTTCCTACAATCAAAGTATGTTGTCATGAGAGCCTTCTACCTCTATAATTATCATACATTTAGAAAGTTATAAAGCCCACCACTTTAAAGAAAATACTTCAGTTCTTATAGAGTTGAAAAGATAGGGCACTTGTATTTCTAGTTTATGAGGAAATATTTGTTTCCTTATATATGCAGCAGTAGGCTAGGAATGGGTTGATGACTAATTTTAAACTCTCCCCTCCTAAACAAAACACATTAAAAGCAAATGGAAATATCACTGGTTTGAAAAAATCTTGCTGGCAAGACGATTAGTAACAAGGGCAATAAATACAGCAATAAAAACTATGAGAAGGTATTGACTGTCAGATTTTGAGGGATGGATTTGCTGAGCTCTTGGGGCAGAGAGAGCAGCATGAACCTTCTTTGAACTGAAGCTCATTTTGGTTCTCAAAAGCCAGTCTGGAGTTAGGAATGAAGGGAATGGCCACCAGCGTTTGCAGGGAAAAAAGTACTCATTATGTGCCATCTGTAAGTGAACCAGTTTGCAAATGCGACCATTACTAACAGGAGAAGGACCAAAGCAACAGCACAGCTATGTGTGTCAGTGCAGTGCCTTTGCCCCCAAATAGCTCTGAAAGCACCACCTTAACCAGGGACACTTGCTGTGCAGGCCACCCTGAAATCCCTTCCTAGCAAATACAGTTCTAGTTTCACAAAACTGTGGACTTACTGCAAAAGCTTAGAAGTGGGAGAGTGGTCGGGTTTCCATGGACAGTGGGGAGCTCAGCATGTGTCTGCAGTGAGCAAGGGGAAGCGTGAGAAAAGATGAGCTCAGAAGCCACTGGGGAGCGTGAGCACAGTCAGGTTCTAAAAGGATCCCTGATGGCTGAGACTAGACTACTAGGGGCGGGGTCAGTTAGAGCCCAGACCTAGAAAGTTCTCAATAACAATTAAATGAAGGACTCATTTAGGGCCACACAGCCCTTGCTTCCTAAACCTGTGTTCTCTCTGCTGAAACTAGAATTGTTTAAAACTCACATCTTCTTGCAGAAGATCAGGAATCTTCCATGTCTGGAGTCATCTTAAATCTGAGAACTGAATTTAAATTTAACACCGGTAGTCTCTGGCACCCTCCTTTAATAATTTTTATTATATTCTTGTGTTACTGGAACTATTTCAATTTCTATAAATGGACTCACTATAAAAACCTTAAGTAGACATGAGGTGGTTTGTCCTGGCCTGGTTCTAAACCCATTAACAGAGTTAAAATGCTAGTTTTCTCTATTATGCATAAACATAATAACAAACGATTAAAATAGAAAATGTGCCCCACATAAAGCCATGTCGCATACTACTGGTAGTTCACATCTTGTATGCTGGGAGACATCATATTAGACAAAGATGAACCTGGAGATGACGACATCTGTGCTAAGAACAAGAGGCTGGCCTGGGCTCCGGGGGCTACTGCAGTGGAACTACGCAAGAGAGACACAGCTTTGGAAGACCCACCTAAAGCACTGAAGCCGAAGTCCTTGGGCAAACTGGCCAGCCTGGTACTCTTCTCCATCCATTACCGAAGGGACTGTCTCCGTGTCCTGCACAATGACAGCCATTTCACTGTCACGCTTTCCCAGCATGCTTCGGTCATTGATGTTGGCAGAGCCTATAAAGAGAAACAGTGAAACTGAACAATCTTCTCATGGTGGCAGACGTTGTAGGCTACTCTCCTCATCCAATTCTTCCTTGCTAACAAAACACTAATTTTATTCAGGTTATCAAGAGATGCTGTGCTTTAGGGAGATGAGATGAGTTAAGAAGCCATTGGGGAGTGTGAGCACTGTCAGGCTCTAGAAAGATCTCTCTCTAACCCAGGGGTGCATCTTGATCAGTCAAAGCCAACCATGGTAATTTTCATTATTTTTGACAGTGACTGGCTTAGGAATGGGCACTTGACAGGATTCTAGCCAGTGCAACATGAAGGAAAGTCTGCTGGGGGCTTCTGAAAGAGTTTTTCTCCTTCTTATAAACAGACAGAAGACAGAATGCTCTTGTGGATATTTTCGCTTGAGCAGTTGGATGAGGACATGATTCCAAGGGCTGCTGCAGCCATTTTGTAACTACTACGAGACAAGCTGAAGATGGCAGAGCAGAAAGAAAAAAGACTCTGGGTCTTTAGCCACTGAACCAGCCAATGCTGGAATTTCCTTACCTTCTGTTACATGAAATAATACATTCTCCTCATTGTTTCACACACTTCTAGCTGAATTTTCTATTTTGTGGCTCAAAGGATTCTAACTAATACAATCATTAAGCACTCACACTCAAAAGACACATCAGTTCAGTTCAGTCAGGTAAGATAACAGCAGCTCTGCCCTGAACTCAAATGGAAGGATATTGTACACGAGAAAAAGCTGACCCTTCCTGCAGAGACTTTCCTGCCATTTGCCACAATATTGTCATGTGGTTAATATACAAATCTGTGATAACTGTGGATGTGAATGCTGCCCCCAGTGACCCCGGGTGACAGAAAAAGGATGGACTACCTCACAGAAATTTGGGAGGACTACTAGAGCACGATAAGATGGGAATCTTGGAAACATTTTGTTTTGTTAGCAACAAATAGCCCTTTATACATACACTAATATTTTGATTATGCTATAAAATTTGCAGCCATATATCTTTGGGCTGGACAGTTGGCCCATCATTAATTTGGGCAAAGTCATTTAATCTTTCTCAGCTTTAATTTGTTCTTTTGTAAACTGAGATCATAATATAGACTTTGTAGCATTGTTGTAAGAATTAAGTAACATGTGAAAGGACTTAACAGATTTATAAACTGCTCTACAAATGTTAATTATTATTGGCATTATTATCAGATAGTTGTTAACTCTGTAATAGCTGCACTAGAGAACATTGCCATAGGGACAATTTGCTGGCAAGTAGCATTTGTATCAAAGAAGCCTCTTCTCTGAGTTAATCACCCCTCACCCCATGTGTGAGCTGTAAGGAGGGGAACAAAGTTCCCACAATGCTGCTTTGGGACTTCACTCCCCAGGCCCCCAGCAGAGGCCGCTCTCAGGCTGCAGGCTGCTGGACGGGGGGCATCACTGCTCTTCACTGTCAGGGAAACTGGGGAGGGCAGGCTTCCTCCACACTCACATACTTTTACATGGGTCCCCCAGTCTCCCTCCCACCAAGGTGGGCCCCACTCCCAAAGGGCGGATTCCATTCCTGGCTCTCTGAGCTGGGATTCTTAGAGACAGGGAGGGAGTGGTCCTCCTATCTCCAGGGCTGACCTGGAGTTACCCTCAACCCCAGGCAAAAAGAGAGCTGGCTACTATTTCATAGGAATGTGAAGAAAGGGATGAAGAAATTTTAGATAAATTTAGAAGTGGGACACTGAAAATGCGATATTGATGGATGTAAATGCTACCTCCATTCATGTTAAACGTTCCCATATTCTGAAAATCAAATTCCGGAACAGCAGATGCACTATATAGTATTATCCCATTTCTATGCAACATGAGCAAGAAGAGAAAGCACGGGATCTAGAAAGATACACACTGAACTGCTAAGAGTGGCGAGTTCCTTCTGGCAAAGAGAGGGAGGACAATAAGGGGAATTCTTGCGTTTTACTCTATACAAGTCATTAGGGTTTTAACTGTTTACAAAACATGTAAGCATGCTTTGTATTCATGTAGTATTTTTCATGGTAGCTGCAAGCTCTTTGTTTTATCAGGATGGTGCCTTGATTATTTAAAACCAATTAATTTTTAGAAAATGACCTTTTCTAAGTCTGCTAATATTAGAAAACTTTTAAAACATTGCAAAATATAGCAAAATACAAAAGAGTATATGAAAACATATACATACAACTTAGGAATAATAAACACCACTGAGTTTAACACCCAGGCTGACAAACAGAACATTACCACACCCCAGAAGCCCTCAGGTAGCCTCCAGGTATGCCCTTCCTTCTGCCAGGGGAAGACTTTATAGAGGATTTTGTGTTCATCATGCGCTGCATGTTTTCCTAAACAAAAAATAGCTGACTTTTGACTTGTTTTTAATTTATATACATGGAACCATACATAGTCTTTTGAGGTTTGCTTCTTTCATTCAATATTACATCTTTGGGATTTATCTGTGCGTAATTGTAACACATTACTTCCCTTGAAGGAGCACACCAGGACTGAGGACTTATTTATTCACTCTAGTGTTGATGGATATTTGGGTTACTTCCAGAGTTTTGCAGTGATGCACGGTTATGTTCTACACGGCTTGTGTGTATGTTTCCTGGCGTCTACATGCAGCTGTTTACCTGGGCTCTGTACGCAGGACAGAAGATCTGGTGCGCCACTGCCTTGCCAATACTGGCTTATACAGCTTTTCCATTTGTGCTCATTGGTATTTTTGAAAACTGTTCTTTGTCTCACTATTACATTAGTGAGAATGAGATGTCATATGTTTATGGGCTGCAGGTGTGTCCTCTTAAGTGCTGTTCCTATACAGTTCCTTTGTCCATTATCCCTTGGATGTTGTCTTTTCTTACTGGTTTATAGAAGTTTCATACGTTTTGAATATTACATGTGTTGCTAATACCTTTCTTTAGTTTGTGGTTTATCTTTTTATTCTCTTTATAGTGTCTTTTACTGAACACAGTTCTGAGTTTTAATGCAGTTGGATGTATCTATCTTTTCCTTCATGGTTTGTGCTTTTTCTCATGTTTCAGAAATTGTGATTCCTTCGGTGGTAGGCAAAATAATGGGCTCCCCTCCATCCCCCAGGCTGACCATGCTCTAATCCCCAAAGCCTGGGGGAATCTGCTATGTTACATGGCAAAGGGGAATTAAGGCTGCAAATGGAATTAAGGTTGCTAATCAGTGGACCTTAAAATAGGGAGATTATCCTAGATTACCTGGGTGAGCCCAATATAATCACCAGGGTCCTTCAAAGTAAAGGGGATTCAGGGGGATATCACAGAAAAAATGGGCTGAGACTTTGGGGAAGTTCCACAGAGAGATGTACCATTGCTGCCCTCAAAGATGGCGGAAGGGGGCCCTGAATGTGGGCAGCCTCTAGAAGCTGCGAAAGACAAGGAAATGAATTCTTCCTTCGAGCCTCCAGAAAAGAAGGCAGCCCTGCTGACACCTGATGTTAGCCCGGGAGACCCATGTTGGACTTCCATGGAACAATAAATTTGTGTTGTTTTAAGCCACTGAGGTGGTGGCCATGAGTTATAGCGGCAATAGACAACCATTGCTCCAACTATACCCTGTTTTCGTTTATTAAAGGAAAACTGATTCTCGTATTGAGCCCAAATCGGCTACTCTGTACTTTCCACCCCTTGTGTTCCCTGTGCCTCCAGTTCAGAAGTTCCCAGTGGGGACTGCACATGAGCATCACCGAAATAGCTTTTAAAACATACTGGTCCCAAAAACAAAAACAAAAACACCTTAATACCTGAGTCCAAACCAGACCAATCAGTCAGAATTTCTTCAAGTAGAAACCAGACATTAGTATTTTCCAATGTCACTCCACCCCTTTATCTATCCATTAACCCATCCTTTTGGGGATCTAGTTGAAAGCAAATTGCAGACATGAGTAAACTTACCCCTCAGTGATGTATTTTTAAAAGCTCTCCAGGCAATTCTAATGCAGCCAGGGTTGAGACCCCCGAGACTAGATCAAGTAGAATCCCTCATTATTGGGGCAGCCCTGTAACTATGGATTTGCATCAGCCACTCCCAAGCTTGTATAGTTTCTTACCCACCCACACTCCCTGATGGCTTCTGGACCTTCTTGCTCCAGTTCTGCAATATCCACGCTAATGTTTCTGGTGTCAGGTGGAAAAAATACCTGCCCGCTCCCCAGCCCAGGAGATCTGTAGGGCAGCGGCATGATGTGATTGCTGTTTTATATCACCCTATTGTGCTTTGCAGTAGACTAGTGGACACTAAAAAAAAAAAGAATCGTTTCACTTAGGCAACAGGATAGACTTAAATTCTACTAATGGATAGCTTTGTTTCGCTTAGGAAAGCAAAGACATGATTGCCTGGTTAAGTGCCAGTGTTAAGATGGATTAGAAAACTGGATTTGGTCCCAGGTGTCATGACCTACAGGATTACCCAGGCCAATAGATAATGAAAGCTATATATAATACAAGAGACCTTCAATGTGCTAAAACAAGTATTTCCTCGTGAGGAAAAATGGGGGTAAATAATTACTCATTTTTCTTATGCCAGTTATTCAGTAATTCTGGCATAAGTTTCCCACGTTAGAAAATTTAATCACAGGTTCCTTTAACCTCTTTCAAGCTTTTAGATACTTGCTTAACACCCATGAAATATTGTTAACCTAACTTTTCAAACTTCTTACTCTCTGAGAATTGTAAACATTGTTTTCTATTTTATGAACATAAACAGGGTTGATATGTGAGAGCAGTAACAACAAACATGCTTACTCTTAGAGGTTCCACAGAGATAAAAAGAACAAAAACACTTCTGGAATTTTCCATGGGGGAGATCTGTTGTGCCCTTGGGGAAGGAGAAAAAGAAATCCAGCCCCTAAAGACTAAAGTAAGACCTTTCCATACTCCCCAGGCCACATCTTCAGTGTCAAGAGAGTGGATAAGAATTATGTGCAAAATTGATCTATTATTGCTGGCATAAATAAATTGTAGCCTTTGAGGGTTTGGACACCTTCCTAGAAAATCAGTCAATTAAAAAACTCAACAAACCTATTTAACTGATAGTTCTGTTACTGACAACGACATTGCATTTATACTTTATGTAAAATAAAGCAGGCTGAAAGTCAAAATGACCTTTGAAAGGAAAATATTTACATGTGTCCATTTTTACTTCAAGAGTTCTGAAATCTTGCTAAAGAGATCCAGTGAATTTTATTTCGTTTTGTTTTTCCATTTCAGCAAACAATTACATTTCCCCTTCATACTGTAATTGCCAATTTAATATAAAAATATTCTGAGATTGGCTTCTGAAGAGCAAGGCCAGAGTAGCTTAGGGGCAATAAGAGAAACCTTGTTATTGGGGGCAGGGGGGCGGGTGAGTAGAGGAGTAAATAAATCCCTAAAGAGCCTTGATCCCTATAGAGCAGAGATCAAAGGCATAAAATAATTTCTTAAATGTTCTTAAATTATTAAAAGTGTGTGTGTGTGTGTGTGTGAGAGAGAGAGAGAGAGAGAGAGAGAGAGAGAGAGAGAGAGAGAGAAGACCACACTATGGTCTATACATTTTCTGGCTTCAGAACTACTTTTTCTTTCTTTTCAAATCATGTTCCAGATAAGATAGTCTCATTACTCCTAGGTACGAGATTTTTTTTTTTTCCGTTTTCTCAGTGGAGGATAGAGATGGAAATGGCACATTTACTGCCAAAAAATTTCAAAACACTCCATGACATTTACTTTCTTAAAGAATAGGGAAGTATGTTTTAACAGCTGAAAAACTACATTTCATTTAAAACAGATGAGCAGAATCCCCAATAGTGGGACACACTGTATCTCTAAGTAGTATCGCCCCAACTTTTGTCAACTGATTTATCTGGCTGATTACCAGTACTGTTTCTCATCCAGGCCTTTCAGTGTGTGTGTAACATAACAGTAGAAGGCAAAACAATTCAATGATAGGAAAATGAAGCTTCCCATGTGTATAAAGAATGAAGCTGGACATCACCTCTGTTGTCAAGTTGATCTAATCTAGGTAGAAGGTACAAACAGTAAATCTCTCCCTGGAATCTGTTGGTGGGGAGAGAACGCTGGAGACATCTACTACGTATCCTTGACAAGAAAAGACTGCAGACCTATGTCTAGGGCTACATTATATCGTTGCTACACAATTCCCCCTCACCATGTTCATACCATCAAAGCTGGTCCGCCCTGCACCTATGGTTTCATGACACCCAAACCATAGAAAGCATAGAGGCAATGATATTTTAAAAGCCTTCCGATTCTGACTCTTGCACCACTTCGGATCTGTGGACATGGTTGGGTGGATATGGTGCAAACACATACAAATTACTACCAGCTACCATGTGTGACACATTTTCCCTCCCATTTCTTCCCCTTCGATTCCCATAATCAAGGTACTTGGATTCAAAATAAATACAAGGGAATAATAGAGAATTAAAGAGAGCAGACTGATTATTGCACTGCTGGGTTAAACTGCTGCCTCTGGATACTGTAATTTGCACAATGACCATTTAATTGCTCTGTGCCGCTGTTTCTTTGAAGATAAAAAACAGAGATTAGAAAGGTTGTAAGGATTAGAAAAAGATTGTTTCAGAAATGTTAAAGATATTGTGTTACTGTCCCTTTCAACTGCAAAGAAAGGTGGGAAAGAATAGAAAGGTTTTTTGCATGGAGTAAGTCAACTAGCAAGAAACACAATTAGAGACCATCCACTTACCAATAATAACAGTGTTGTCATCTGCTATTAGCAACTTGCTGTGGACATAAATAAGCTCAGTGACGAGGTTTCCTTCAAGAGCTGCGTGTGTTCTAAGGCCACAGAATGATATGTAATTTATCCACTGATTGCCAACTGTAAAGTTAAAAAGAAATTACTAAAATTAATAGGACCAAGCTCAATAAGGGCACATTAAATTTTATCAAAACAAATAATACCACTTAACAAGTTTGTTAAGAGTAGATAGTATAATGTCTGAGTGTGTGTGTACATAATTTCAGAATTCAGCAAGGATCTATTTTTGCCATATAAAGAGTTTTGTGCTATTAATCTGGCTGAATGTACATTTTAAAAAGCATATTAAAGTGATTTTTGTGTCTTCCCTTTGCTGAGGCAAGCCAAAAATATATTCAAATATGAACATTTTATTTGAACAGTTTGGTGAGTAATTACTGAAGAGTGATCATTAAAGCTGAGCCAGAGTAGATAACCCCAGACTTCGGTGTGAAATTGGCATCTATCTTGGTTGACACCTACGGTTTAAGTCAGATGCAAGATGTGTGTCCAAACTACCTGATGTATGCACAGTTTATAGCATCATCAGCACAAAGCAGCCGTTAAATTTTACGGGTTTTGGGTAAATAAAAATGCTGGCAATTAAATAATACTCCTTCTAAATTATTAAAACTAGAAAATGAAAGAATCCTGACTACATTTGGCTTTGGAGAATTTCCTTCAGAGCATACTGTACCAGGTTTTTACTTTAATATGTTGTCCATTCATCATATGGAGGCCATTCCTTTGATAAGAAGAAATGCATTCCATACCGAGCCAACCCATTACCACTACCCCAACATGAGGGTCAGTCACAAGACTTTATGGTCCCTTTCCCACAGAGCAGTTGTCTTGGATAAGCAAAGTCTGATACTATAATAATGAAGTGGAACCAAACTATCACAAATTCTAACAGAGAATACAAACCTTTTTTTAAAGAGAATCTGAAGCACACTAGTACAACCAATGGAGTTCATGTTCCATTTACTTAAGTTTCCATGTATTACTAATGTTTTCTATTTTATTGTTGATGTTCTGTAGTGTTTGTATTAAATATGGGTATTTAGGAAAGAAATTCCTTCATAGGTTACATACAGAGATTGCTTCATTTACAGATAGCCCTGTCCTTATATGCACGAGTGATCTCTGTAGCCATGTTTGCCAAGAGTGGATGTGCTGGTGTACTGGTACATCATGTGTAGGAGATGCATTTCTAAAGTTTAATGAAAAGAAGATTTTTGCAAATAAATTTTTTCTCCATTGGTTAATGTTATATTGGAAAGATGTTCCATACAAAGCATCACCTCCTCTTTGGTCCAGAAGAGAGGAGCATTTCCTCTTTTAAGAACTTAATGACCACAAAGTTCCTGGGAAAATATTTCTAATATAATGCCTAATCTATTATTTTAAACATTAATTAATCCTCCATTTCTCTGACAGTTGCAGAAGTCTTATACATCTCTGTATCTTCAATCCCTGCATAGTGCTTTAAAAAGTTGAATAAATGAATGAATGGATAAATATTCAGGGGTAGCTAATATTTTAGCTTTTGGTTTCTCTGTATCATCTACTTTCTTGCAGTTGGCTTATGATCTAGAATCTAAAATTTTAAGTCATAGAGTACCTTTTTAAAAGAATCAAGGGGCAAACTTTGTGGTAAAATACATATTTTTGCAGTAATTTCCCATAAAACATCCACACTGAACAATATAGTAGACCAATGGTTCTCAATATACATAAGAACCACCTCTGTGGGGACCTGCTAGATGCACAATTCTGGGACCCTCCTCAGAGGTTTGAATTCAGCAGAAATCTATATGTCAGTAAGTGTGCTAGGGGATATCATTCTTTAAATGACTCTGTCATATAGCCTTGGTATTTATAGATTTAAGATTAGTGGTACACACTCAGAAAAAAACACACAGCAAAACCATGTGAGATGTATTCTAGGGGTGCAAGTCTGCTCCATATGAGGAAATCCATTAATATAAGATATTGATCAATCTAGGGAGAAAAATCATATGATTATCTCAATGAATGCTGAAAAACTTTGACACACAAAAAATTCAGCACCCATTTCTGACAAAAACAATGAAGAAAGTAGGAAATGATTAATACTTTCTTAACACGCTTAAAAATATTAGTACACATATTATATATGTGTGCATGTGTGTATATAATACTTTCAACACTATTTACTATTGCCTTGGAGGTATCAGCCAGTCCATTTAGACAAAAGAAATCACATAGTGAAACCACCTCTATTTGTAGAATATAATAGCATATTTAGGAAATCAATGATAAAACTATTTCAAAAAATAAAGAATAAGTATGAAAGAATATAAATTAACATATAGAAATCAATAGGTTTCATATAACAAGCGATACAAGTTAGAGGATATAATCATGGACAAAACCTCACTTACAATGGCAACAAAGAAGATAAAACACTTAAAGATAAACTTAACAATAAATGTGCCAAATTTTTATGAAGAAAAATTTTAAACACTATTGAAAGACATAAGAATAGACTTGAACAAATGAAAAGATATCTCTTGCTCTGGTATAGAATAATTCAACATTTGAAAAAAATGCCAGTTCTCTCCAGGTTAATTTATAAATGTAATATAATATCAATAGAAACATCAAGGAGCTTTTGTGGAGATCGAAAACCTGATTTTATAGTTCATATGGAAAAATAAAAATTTAAGAATTGTTATTAATAAAACTGAAAAAGAAAAATTATAAGGGGGCATTAGTTCTACCTGATAGTAACACATACTATAAAGTCTGTAAAATTAACACAGTGCGGAACTGGCACCTAAATAGACAGCTAACCCTGGGAATGGAATAGAAAGTCCAGAAATAGACCTAAATATGTATGGCAATTTTGCATATGATGAAGGCAGCATCTCAAATGACTGGTGGAAGGATTTTTACATAAAGGACTAGGACTTTTAAATAAAAGGTGCTAGTACAATTGGATCGGTATTTGAAAAACATGAAAATTATATATTTACCTCACACCAATCACAAGAATAAACACCAAATGGATCAGAGATAGAAATGGAAGCATATGAAATCACACAAGTATTAGAAGAAAGCAGGATGAATTCTGGTATAAACTGAGTATAGGAAAGGCTTGTAACTGTCCGGAGGCAATGAAAGAAAATATTGATTACTTTGGCTCAATTAAAAAAAAATCACATTTTCATGATACAAAGCACCACAAGCAAAACCAATAGACAAATGACAAAGTGGGAGAGAGTGCAGTATACATCACAGATGAAGAGTGAAGAGTCCTGATATATAAGGAACTCTTAGTAACCGAAGGGAGTAAAAGATTAAAATCTTGATAGAAAAATGGGCAAAAGACATTAACAGACAATTCACACACACAAAAATACACAACTGAAAAGATAAAAGATATTCATGTTCACTCATAATGATAGAAATGCAAATTAAAACTACACCAAGAAACATTACTTACCTATGAAATTGATAAGAAAAAGTGGAATAACACATTCTGTTGGTGAGACTATTGAAGTAGGCTCTCTCATACACTAGTGGTGAGAATGCAAATTGGTACAAACTTTTTGGAGGGAAATCTGGCAAGTCTAGCAAAACTACTTATATGTTTACCTATTGACCCAGCAATTCCACTCTAGAAATTTACCTTAAATGTACAATTCCAACAAATAAGAACAGAACATATATGCACAAGGTTATTCGTTGCATAATTGTAATTGAAAATAACCTAACTGATCACATAGGAAAATGAATTATGTCAAATCTGTACATGGAGAGGTAAAAATATGTGAAGAACTCTTTGAAATGACATGGAATGATTTTCTGTCCATATTGTTAAATGAGAAAAGTAAAGTGCATAAGAGAATACGTGGTATGCTATTCTTAAGAGATAGGTTGAGAGAAATAAGAAAATATACATGATATCTGCTCATTTGTGCAAAAAATAACACAGCCAGAACAATCTACAAACTGACAAAATTGGTTACTAATAGAGAGTGGGTTGGGAGTAGGGTGGAAAAGATGCATGAGGAAGAAACTGAAAGAAAGCACAGGGGGGTGACACTTATCTAAGTACGCCTTTTTAAAATAGTTCTGACTATTGGAAGTATATCGCACACACTCAAAAAAATCAAGAAAGATACTTTAAAAATTCTAAAATGGAATATAAACGGAAGCAACCGAAGCTAACTATACTTCAAATTAATAACATACTCAAATTAATAACATAATCCAAGTATATTTTGAACACTGACTTTTGATATATGTATACCCTTAGGCTAAAGACAAAAAGGAACTGTAAACAGATATTGAATTCTAGTGAGTAGATTTAGTCTTCATAGTGAGTGGTATGGGCTAGCAATGCTGAAACTATTTTTTGTGTATTCTAGGATTGAGGAAATGAATACATATATTGTAGATAATAGAAGCCAGGTTTCTCATTGTAAGAAAAAGGAGATAAAAATAGAGAGATGGCTAGAAGGAATCCTGCAGAGATTGGAGCTAGAGGTATTAGTATGGAGATAGAGAGAGCGATAGACAGATACCGTGTTTCCCCGAAAACAAGACATAGCCGGACAATCAGCTCTAATGCATCTTTTGGAGCAAAAATTAATTATCATATAAGTGTTAATTATTATATTATAGTAAAATAAAACCGGGTCTTATATGATATAATAATGTAATGTAATATAATATAATATAATATAATATAATATAATATAATACCAGGTCTTATATTAATTTTTGCTCCAAAAGACACATTAGAGGTAAGGGTCTGGTTAGGTCTTATTTTGGGGGAAACACGGTAGATAGGTAGGTAGATAGACAGACAGACAGACAGACAGACACATAGATATAAATAGATAAAGTGTGTATACTAAAGGCCTAAAGCAGTAGCAGTGATCATATCTAGCACCTAGACTTTGGTTTCTAAATTCCATTTTGCACTAAAAGGATTTGGGTTCCTTGGAGCAATGGCTGATTCCAAGGCTCGTTCTGAGAATGTGAAAGATGAGTCTGGAACTCTTGTTGTGCCAACAAGAAAAAAAGGCTGATGGGAACAAGTCAAAAACCCATAATAGCTCATTCAAAAGACCCTCACTCGAGTGTAATGCTGAGCGAAATAAGTCAGACAGAAAAAGCAGAGAACCATGTGATTTCACTGATATGTGGTATATAAACCAAAAACAACAAAAGAACAAGACAAACAAACGAGAAACAGAAACTCATAGACACAGACAATAGTTTAGTGGTTACCAGAGGGTAAGGGGGTTGGAGGGGGTGGGAGATGAAGGTAAGGGGGATCAAATATATGGTGATGGAAGGAGAACTGACTCTGGGTGATGAACACACAATGGGATTTATAGATGATGTAATACAGAATTGTACACCTGAAATCTATGTAATTTTACTAACAATTGTCACCCCAATAAATTTAATTTAAAAAAAAAAGACCCTCACTCATCAAACTGAGGATGCAAACTGAGCATCACAGTTATGAGCCATCGAATAAAATAGGCATCCATAAATCCATATACCAATATAAATACAAGAATAAATACATAAATGGGGAAGAAGAGAAAGTTTTCCTTATGGACTTCCAACTAAGAAATTTAGAAGAAAGTAACAAATATAGAAGAAATGACGGAATTAGAAAATCAGCATTTAGCAACTATCATGGTAATAATAATTGAATCAGAGTAGTAATCATTGATTCGGGGAAGAATAATTAACGTGTGCTCGAACCTGTGGGTGAATGTTTGATGAGAAGCAGGATATTTATACAGACATAAAGTGCTTTTCCACAAAATACTTATTAAATACAAAGGTAAAAATAGTAATTTTATGGTAGAGAAACCTGGCAGATACCAGTTTCTTGAAGTGATCAAAGTTAACACAGCGAGTTTTGCAGCAAATCAACATCGTGTTCCTCCTGATACAGTGAGCAAAGAACACAGCATTTCTGTGATAGTCCTGCTGAAAATGCATAACCCGAATCTAATCGTGAGGAAACTATAAATATACCCAAATTGAAGGTTATTCTACAAAATAACTCTTCAAAAATATCAAGTTCATGAAATTCCTCTCACTCTCAAAAAAAAAAAAAAAAAATTGAGGATTACTTCAGATTACAGGAAAATAAAAATACATGACAATTAAATATAACATAATTGGTGATTAAATCCTGTGTCAGAAATACAAAAACAGTCCCCCCCTTTGCTATAAAGGATATTAGTAAGGCAACTGGCAAAATTTCAATAAGGTCTACAAACAAGATAATATTACATCAATGGTAATTTCCTTTACTTGGATAATTGAATTACAGCTGCTTTAAAAACGTCCTTTTTAAAAAAGAAACACACACTTATGTATTTAGGGGTAAATGGGCATTATAGCAACTTATTCCCAAATGGTCCAGGAGAAAAAACCTCACTGAGCTATGCATATCTCTATTAAGAGAGAATGATAAAGCAAAGGTAAAACAACATTTGGGAAATCAGGATGAAGGTTATATGGCAGTTCTGGAAACTCTGTATAAATCAAAAATTATTTAAAAATATGTTTTAAAGATTAATAATACTGACTACTTGTTAGCAGCCTGAGGGTTTAAAACATGTAATAATTTTAATTTTCAAAGCACAGATTTGTGCTATTCCACAGCAAAACTGGAGGGTATCGGCAGTGGATCCAACTAGCTGGAAAGCCTCACAGTCCACATTCCAACCTACTTCCCATTCATCCTCGACTATAAAATAGCTCTTATGAAGTGATAAAAACTTTATTTCTTCGTGAAAAATGCCTTTAAGAAGAAAGCTAAGGATTATTTCCAGTACCGTGTTTCCCCGAAAATAAGACCTACCCTGAAAATAAGCCCCAGTTAGGATCGTCAGCCAGACGGACGCATTTAGTACGTTATGATGATGTTCCAGAAGAAGATGACATGACTGTATTTGAATAAATGTAGATTACTGTGCATGAAAAAATAAGACATTCCCTGAAAATATGCCCTCATGTGTCTTTTGGAGCAAAAATTAATATAAGACCTGGTCTTATTTTTGGGGAAACACAGTAACAGAACTGGAAAGAAAGATAAGGGTTCCTAACCAGAAAGTAGACATTTTGGATGACTTCAAGTGTGGCCTGTCAAATCCACCTATGCTGTGAATAAATCCACCACGCACTCTATATGAAAAGAAGAAAGGGCAAGTTAAGAAACTGTTTCAGTCAGTACTTTATTCTGTGAAGACAACTGATTCAACAATCAATAAATACAAAGTTGGTGATGTCAACTTGTGTGAGGATATGAGGCAACAAGTGTCCATTGAAGAAAATATGAGAAACCCAGAAGCACGTACAAGTATTAATATGAAGCAATAGAAGGAAAAATATCAGGGAGGTTTCCAAATTATATGCCACAGAGGTACTTGAGAATCTGCAGGTTTATATAGGCCCCTAGGATATATCTGTTATAAACACTGGTACAAATATACCTCAAAAGATGAGAAATTCAATATAATAGACTCGATGTTTATAAGAAAATTTTGTGAAAGGACTTCAAGAGTTGTTACAGGCTTTTGTTACTTAAAAACTAGTAGCACTTCAGACGTTTCTAATCCTGACTGAATACCGCTAGACCTCTTTTAAATTATACTAAATTGGTTCCTAAAATGTCATAATTCACCAAAAATATAAAAATGATAAATACTTTCAATTAAACACTAAATCCCTGAAGGTTGGAGTATCAGATAATTATACACTAATAGCTGCTGGTTTTCTCTTCAGGATTTGTAACATAGTCACAGCAGCAGTTTTGTTATTTCTAAAGAATTGAAACAGTAGAGAACTATAGTTCTCTATCCAATTAGATTAGCTAGTTCATGTATTTAAAACCCACTACGCATTTACGAGAACAAAACCAACAATAAAACGTTTACCTCAAAAAAGGGCATTATGTAATTAATCTGTTCTTCTAGAGTATGAATATTTTCCCCACTGACATGCCTCATTTTGACTTGTTTCCAGGGTTCTTGGAAATCTTTTCATAACAGGGCTTAACATTGAAATTGCTTCTTGTATTAAAATCCAATTTTTCCCCTGAATAGGCAAAGGCAGAAAAAGGTTCCAGAACCAAAGGAAATGCTTTATAATAAGCTCAGGCCATTTTTATGGTTGAGAAACTAAATAGGCTTGTTCTGACTTTTTATTCTCCCATAATCTCACCTTTGCATTTTACTAGCCACTGTCAAGTACTGAATGGCTTTCCTGATTTTGTTTTATTGATATAACTTTTAGAGATTTATTAATTCACTATCATCTTTATTTTAAGCCATTAGAAAATCGAGATAGGGATAATGCTCTGGTAAATCCTCTGTGTCCTAGATGCAATTAGATACAACTTTTGAAAGTACTTATTATTGGTGATGTACATGTCCTATGCTGAAGGTTGTTTCTAAAGTTTTTTACACTGAGAAGACTATTAGTGAAAAATTATTGAGCACTCAATGCGCACATGTGCACATACACACAATTATATACATGTACTAAAAGCTTAATTCACTATTTTAAAGCTTCCAAATCATTTAAAAATCCATATACCATAAAATACACTCCTTTTAAATGTACAATTCAGTGTTTTTTAAAACTATATTCACAAGGCTGTATAATCATCACCACTCTCAAATTTCAAGGCATTTTTATTATTCTCAAAAGAAATGCCATACTCATTAGGCGTTATTCTCCATTCCACTCTCTCCTCAGATCCTGGCAATGACTAATCTACTGTCCTGTCTCTAGGGATTTGCTTATTAAAACTTTTCATAAAAATGGAATTATACAATATGTGGCCTTTTATGTCTGGCTTCTTTTCACTTAGCATAACATTTTCAAGGTTCATCCATGTTGGAGCATGTATCAGTACATTCCTTTTTATATCTCAATAATATTCCATTGTATATACATTTTGTTTCTACAATTATCAGTTAATGGATTATTTGGGTTGTTTCCACTTTTGGCTATTATAAATAATGGTACTCTAAATATTCATGTGAAAGTTTTTGTGTGGACATGGGTTTTCCCCTCTCTTGTGTATATACTATGGAAAAGAATTGCTGGGTTATATGGCAACCCTGTTTAATTTCTGAGGAATGACCAAACTGCTTTTCAAAGAGCCTGCACTATTTTGAATTCCCAACAGCAATGTATGAGGGTTCTAATATCTCCATATCCACATCAATACCTTTTTTATTTTTTAAATTATAACCATCCTGGTAAGTATGAAGTTGTGTCTTATGGTTTTTATTTGAATTTCTTTAATGATTAATGGTGTTGAGCATCTTTTCATGTGTTTATTGGCTATTTTGTATATCTTCTTTGGATAAATATCTACTTAGATCCTTAGCCCATTTTTAAAATTGGATTATTCATCTTATTGTTGACTTGTAAATATTCTTTATATATTCAGGATACCAAACCCTTATCAGATATATAATTTGCACACATTTTCTTCCATAATGGATTAAGCACTGGTTTCTTGAATTTTACACCAAAAAACAAAAACATAAAAACAGATAAATTGGATTTCATCAAACATAAAAACTTTTTTGCTCCAATGGACATTATCAAGGAAAAAAACGACAGAATGGTTTCTGATGAGAAACTGGCTGTTACTCTTATTGAGGATCCCTTGTACTGGATGATTTGCTTTTCCCTTGCTGCTTTCAAGATTCCCTTTTTGTCCCTGTCTTTCATTAGTTTGATTATGAGGTGCTTTGCTGTAGATCTCTTTAACGTCACCCTACTTGGATTTTGTTGAGCTTGGATGTGTAGATTCATGTTTTTCATTAAATTTGGGGTGTTGTCAGTCGTTATTTCTTTAAATATTCTATCAGTACTTTTTTGTCTTTCCTTTCCTTCTGGCACTCCCATTATGCTGGTGTGCTTGATGTTCTACAGGTCTCTAAGATGCCATTCATTTTCCTCTGTTTTTTTTTCTTTCTGTTCCTCAGGGTGAACATTCTCAATGGACCTATCTTCAAGCTTGTTAATTCCTCTGCCTCCTCCGATCTGCTATCAGCCCCTCTAATGTGCATTTCATTTCAATTATTATACTTTTCAACTCCAAAACTTATATTTGGTTCCTTTTTTTTAAAAGAACTTTTATAGAAACTTTAATTTAAGACATTCTATTTTTTTATACTCACTATTTGAGAGGAGACATTGTTTTTATACTTCTCTTTAGTTCTTTAAATATCATTTCCTTTAGTTGTTTGAAGATAGTTGAACTAACTGTTTTAAAGACTTTCAAGCTGTCAGGTCAAATTATCACAATTCTCACAATTATCATGGGATGGGAGCTTATAACCCATTTGGCTCCTTTCAGTGGCTGCTAGGCTGCTGGTTTTCACAGTGATGATTTGTTTTTCAAGGCTACTGTGCAATTGAGGAGAGAGGGGTGGGTATGTGGCAAATTAAAATGCCAAAAAGCTTGCTGCTTTTACCAAGATTCTGCTGTCTTTCTTGAATAAACATACCACAGATTGTTGCAAGCTTTTGGTTAATTTCCGGAGTTCGGAAAAAGGGGGCTTGGACAATTTTTGTCAGTGTTTTTGTTGCTTTTATGTAGGAGTGAATTTTTGGAGATGCTCACTATGCCATTCTTACTGATGCCCTAATTATTTTTAAGTGAAAAATACACATACTCGTACATGGAAGGAATAATATTTTCTCCCCCCATTCTGATATATTATCCAGTGCATAAAATCTTCAAAAACCTCAGTTGAGGTTATTAGTATATCTGAAGGCCATACCACATGGCATTATAATTGTGATGGCGCCTCTTGACCTTTCCAGACCTCCCTGTGGCAGCTCCATTCTCCTGGTCAGTTGGGTTGAAACCCTTATGATTATCTGACATCTCCCTTACTCTTCTGTTTCCACATCCCCTCAAGTCTTCCTTCACAGTCTTATTCATACATAACCTTTCTTTCCATTACCAATTCTCGCTCACCTGCCCCAAGTCTCTGTCTACTTTGTTTACCAATAGTAAGTGACTCTTCATATAAACACCTCTTTGATGAGTTCATTCCAGGAATCACAGGGTTCCATCAATCTCATCCTGTCTTCTTCTGAATAAAGTCTAGTCTGGATAAAATCTGGCCCTCAAAGTTTTCACAGTCTGGACCCAATCTGAACTGGAGGTCAGACAAGTTGGGTTCTGGCCCCAGTTTATTTCTTGTGGAATCTTTCATACCTGTTGTACAGGGTATAGAACATGATTGAGGACCTACTATGTGCTAAGCTCAGAGTCAGTTCACAGAGATATAGATAAGTAAACCCACAGTTACAATGTGTTGTAGTTAAGAACTGTATAGAAGGATCAATTAAGAGGATATCAGAGAAAGTGCTTTTGAAAATACGAAGAATTACAGAAGTGAAAGGTATGACTGTGTTTTTTCTTATTTATTTACCTGCACTATAATAACCTAAAAGATTTAGACCATGGGACTTCTACATTTATAGGAGGCCACGTAAATACCTGCGAACCTTGTAGCATCTATATCCTCATCTTTAAAGCAGGAAGGACACCTGTCCTGCTTACTAGCCAGGACGGTAGTGAAGGACCATAATAGAAGATACATGTAGGGTCCTTGTGATGTTCCTTACAAATCCCACTTGTTATCAAAACAATTACTATCAATAAATAAAAATAAATAATAAAAATACTCTCAGTTTTTCTTACCTATGCTTCTCAAGTCATGTTGTCTTCATTTGAACACTGGTTTGGACAAGTTAGTGAGAATAAGTAATTTACCCCGGTTAAGCATTTTGTGGAATACCTTTTATCAATAGTGTCTTATAATCACACTGCAAAAACATTAATAATTACTGTTATGTCCCCATAACAACCATGGAGGAAAAAAAAGTAGTTACTTACGCTCTGCTTTTAACTTTCCAAGGATGGAATTTTCTCCTCTGCACATGGTTCTGAACATATGGAAAGGAAAGAAATAATTATGGAGGTCCCAAAGAAACCAATCCCAATAGGAATATATCTGCGGGGTTTAGTCCTAATCCAAGTAAAAACAGAACAGTGTTTTTATAAGAAGATGCTACATAGATTTTTTTAAAAGCTAAAAAACTACATTATTGTCACTTTTGTATTGTTACTGATGAGGCAAGGTAGTTGGCCATTTTGAGGTGAGTAAATGGAAAAGTTATAAAATTGATGTTAGATTTCAGAAAGAGATGCTATTTTTAAATGATAGATTATCAATGAACTTTCCCTCTCAGAAAATTTGGTGACAGCAAAGATAAATTTAGACTGCCTCAACAGATAAGAATACTTACAGAAATCACATTGCTTCCAGAGGTGAAAAGGGCAAATACTTAGCAGAGTAATTTCGGAATTAAAGGGATTATTATAGTTGGGCTGTCTCTAAAGTCGGCAAAGCCCTTTAAAGGGAAAAACATAGTCTCAAATAACTGACTCTACTAATGACTTTGTTTCTCAACACTCTGATAATAGGCGATGAATTATAAAGACTGACAAAACAAAAAATTCTATGCTCCATCTGCTTGCTCTATGAATGTAATTAAAAATATAGTTATGCCTGGGAAATGCTGATATTATTAAAGCTGATGCCAGCAAATAGAGATGTAGTTGCATAATAAAAGTCTACAGTTTTGGTTGCTGAACGAAAGCCAAGCATGTTATTTCATTCAGCTGGTTCAAACCCAAGAAAATAGTCACAGAAAATAATTACAATTGACAGTATTCCAAAAATAATATTAGAACGGCAAATAAAGTGGATAAAATCCAATTAAACATTATGTCAGAGCCTTAAATACTTGAAACGCTTTGTTTGTCATGTTACAAATCAGATAATAATAGAAATGGGCAAATCTTCAATCCAAGTGTATAGACCAAGGCACAGTTAAAGTTCTCCGAGTATAATCAGGCAAAATTACCCAAGAGGAAACAAACAACAACGAAAAAAATCTTTACTTGAAACCCTGGCAGACAGATGCAAGTTTGAAAAGTCAGAAAAAAACAAGAGGATAAAAAAAAAAAGAATTTCCACCACAATGGTGTGTTCAAACTCTGTCTGCACAGAGGACCCTCAGATCCTACAAGGGGTGCCTCTGGGGAGGGGTCCAGCAGTAGGGCAGCTAAGCCCCCACCCGCAATTTGACCATGACCTGAACCCTTATCTGCTTTACACACTGGGGTTCTGGGTAAGGTCTCCTTTGTCTTTTCCCCCACCCCCAAAAGCGTTTGATTAGAAAGGTGAGAAACAACTACTGTGCTTCCCCAAATATTGGACCGGGTCTTATATTAAGATGCATTAGGGCTTATGTTCAGGGGATGTCCTCCTGAAAAAACATGCTAAGGCTTATTTTCTGCTTAGGTCTTATTTTCAGGGAAATACAGTACATGCGGCTCTGAAAAACAAGGGCTATTAAAAGAAAATAGCCAGGTTCCGGTCCTTGCTTTGACTGATGCGAGTGTGATACTGACTAGGGTTCTTCTGCATCTCAGGTCATAGAGCTCATAACTGGGAGCTGGATTCGTGCCCAGGCCTGTCGATTTACGTACCTCTTCACGCCCATGCTCCTTCCCAGGTAAGTGACCCAGAGAGAACTCGGGCTGCCTTTCCATCACTGTCTACCCCTCCTCTCTACACCTGCCCACGAGCTACTACCTCTCAGCCCTCTTCATAATGCTCCACTGGCCATGGCTGAAGCCTCAAGGGCCTTTTGGAGTGAACATGGAAACTCTGCTTTTTAGAATATCAAGAATAGGACTTACTACTTTCCCTACAATTTTAACAAAAATGTGGTAGAGAAAACAGAATTAAAACTGCAGAAGACAGGAAAGAACCGTCATGCTTCACTTACTAGCAGAGATTAATATTACCAGTCTCGTTGAAGGATTTGCTACCTAAAGAATCATAAACATGCACAAATCATAGCATTTTAAGCATTTCGGGTTTTTTTTCTTTACTTACTGAAAAGAATATGGAAAGTTCAAGAACTATTTGGTGGCTGAATGATAATTTAAAAGTCAATATTTTATACATATTATATATATTTTTATACATACATATATAAAGTCCTCATCTCCATTTATAAGATCTATATGTCTACTATATAAAAATATATATACGTATACAATATATGTGAATATAAGAGACTAATATTTTAGTTCTTTAGTATATATATAATAATCATAAATGGAGATGAGACCTTTTACTATATATTTTATATTATGTATTTATATAATATATATTATGTATATTATTTTATATGTATATTTCTATAGTATATATTTTATATATTATAAAAATTACATATATATCATATATAAATATATATACACACACACACACACATATTGCACACACTCAGAAGTGAATATAAAAGAGATGAATATTTTAGTTCTGTTACATGTGCCATGTATCCTAGGCCTACCATTTACGATTTTTCGGCTGCATTTGAAACCTTACCAACTAGTAAACAGGCCAAGATTCAAAAGTAAAATAAAGGAAAGTATTCATCTGTTCAACACCCCACTGAGTAGATGTGGACAAACATTTCCATTCCATTCACCAGCTTGTATACATGGCTGATTGAAAGCTGAAAACTGACGAGTGTAGAACTTTGTCACCTGTAGTTGAAGTGCATTATTGCCTGGAGAGCGTTTCCTCCACCGGTTGAAATGTCTCCTTCAAACCCTGGCAGAAGTGGTGTCACAACATACACCCGGTATCTCTGGCTTTCCCTGCAAAAGTCAGATGCAGAGAGATTCAAAAAAAAAAAAGATACATCCAGGAACAGTTTAACATGACAGCCAAGCAGGTCACATGGTTTCAGAGACTAAAAGAACGGCTTCCTACAATATACTCTATCACATTTAAGGGCTTTGGGGTGCTGCTGCATTGAAGCCAGAAGCTATTTTCCAGGCTGACAGTTCATAAAAAACTGAAAACAAAGCTGAACTTAGCAGTAAAGTGGCAATTGTACCCACTATCTCTCTACAGTATAATCCTTCCTAGGGCAAAATTCATTGTAAGAAAGCCTTGCTTGGATGCCATAGAAATGGAGGGGGTTACAACAATGTTTTAAAAAAGCCTTTATTGTAATAGTTTAATGCATAACAAGTTTTCTCCATAGTACCTAGCTCAAAGCCTGGCGAATAGCAGGCATTCAGTTAACAGTTGTTCAGTAAATGAGTTCCCATAGCCTAGATCTCAGGGGTAAAAAGACTTACTGGGCCCACCCAGTGTATTTGCCAATGCAGAAATCATCATAGTTTAGAAACTCTCATTCAGAGGCAAAATGTTACCCTGGGCAAATGTTACCCTGGGTTCAAGAATTCTGTTTGACATTTTTACATCCCCTGCATATATAACACACTAGTTTTTGGCCCACTGTCCCAACTGATTAACGACAGACTTTGAAAGAAAAGATTTTGGGTAGCTGTTGCTACTCAGTGATAGAACAAAAAGAAGAAAGTGTGGCTCCCTACTTTGATCTACATTCAGAAAGAAATTTGGAGAATTCTGTTCAAACAGGTATCGCCTATTAGAGGCAAAACTGTTCAAACCCTTGTCTCCATTTAAAAAATACACCAGAAGGAGAAAGCCTGCAAATGACGGTGGTACCCGCTGTGGTCAGAATCTCAGTGTCTATCCGAGAGAAAGATGCTGCTACTGGTTAATTTTCAAATCAGATCCTACTTAAACTTTTCATAATACTTAATTTCTAAACTTCCTTTTCATCTAAACAGCTATATTTTGCTTTCATGTAGATCTTATTACTATTCTCTGAGGGGTCATATTTCATTATTGATGTCTCTAAATGCCAATGTATGTATCAGGACATGTGAAAGTGAAGGTCAGGGCAGAAGTGACAGCCAACAGAAGCGTATGGAGGTTGTGACCTTAACGGTGGTTCTGAGAAACAAGTATCTGAAGTAGACTGTTGCAATGGCATGGATTAATCACTAGATGGCAAACATAGTTTGAGGTGGAAAATAAACCATTTACAAAATGTAAACTGTTATCAGCCTGATAAGGGTAAGAGGCTGACATCCCTAAATGGTAAACGGGATTGCGGAAACGAGTCATAGAAAGAATGCATAAGCTATTTCCTCATAGCCAATAGTTAAAGGTCCAAACAAATTAAACTGGACACTTAAAAATTGACACCATCCTCGGCTGCCTTTCCAAAATCAGTATGGTCCACTGACCCCTTGCTCAGGGGTGCACCTCCCGATTAAGGAGGGTTGGCTTATCTGTTCTCTGAGTCTTCTCCGCCTGGCAGAAACCCACTTCTTCCAGGATAGCCTAAAAGGCTCCTATCCCAGTCAAGCCATCCTGGATCTTCCAGTCAAAATTGGTTTGTTCCTGCTTCTAAATGCCCATGGCACAATGCCAGGCCATCGTCTCACACTCTTTTGGCTTTACACAATAGTGACCCATGTTGGCTAACTAGGCTATAGGATAAGCTCTTCTTTAATACAGGACACATGTCCACATATCTTTCTATTTGGGGCAATGCCCAACAAAGGATCCTTGCACATGGTATGCACTCGGTACTATTTGCTTTCAGAGGATGGGGTCAGGGTAGAAGAATGTTCCTTCCTGGGAAGCCTGCAGTAGGGAAGAGATTAAGCTGCAGAAGATACTTTTCTTTCAATTAAATTCTATTTTATTTAAATTTTTTATTCTGGGAAAATGTATATAACATAAAATTGGCCATTTTAACCATTTGTAAGTGTACCATTCAGTGATATTAATTACTTTCATATGTTTTGCAACCATCATGATATCTATTTCCAAAATGTTTTCATGACCCCAAACAGAAACTCTGTGATAAATAAGCAATAACACCACATTTCCCTTTCCTGCAACCCCTGGTAAATCTCTAATCTACTTTCTGTCTCTATGAATTTGCCTATGCTAGATATTTCCTCCAAGTGGGATCATTTGTCCTTTTGTGTCTGACTTATTTCACTTAGCATAATATCCTCCAGGAATAGCATTGCTAGGTCATATAGTTACTATATGTTTAGCTTTCTGAGGACCCACCAATTATATTTTCTAGTGGATAATATATGCTCATAGTACAAAATTTAAGAGGTAGTAGAAGATTATATGATGAAAAAAATTCTTTCACTTCTTTGTCCCCACCATTTCCACTCCCTGAGAGCAACTCCTATTACCTTCCACACTCTTTCAGAAATAGTCTATAAGCATATATACGTCTTCCTTCCTTTCTACACAAATGTTAGAATACTACAGACACTTTTCTGAATGTTCTTATCATTTTTCATTGTATCCTGAAAATTCTTCGCTATCTGTATATAGAGAGTTGCCGATTTTTTAACGATGGCGACATAGTATTCCACCTTACAGCTATACCATATTTAAACCAGTTTTCTATTGATAGACATTTAAACTGTTTCTAACTTTTTGCTATTTCAAAATAACTATTTTGCTATGTGTGCTGAGCCACATAAGTCATTTTTCAAATTTGTTGAAAAAAAATCTTAGAGGTGGTATTATTGGTCTTGAACACCAAGCGTTTGTGATTCTGTTTGTAAAAAATGGTTCCCTTTTATCCTTGTGTTTTATAAAAGTAAAAATGACTGCAAAATGGGAGACCTCATATGTAGGATATTGAGAAATGTCCTATAATCGGGGGGGATGACTTCGTAAGTTACATCAAAGTCTCCACTGTACACCTGAAACTAATATAAAATAATATTGAATGTCAACTGTAAATTAAAAAGGTAAATTTTAAAAAAAGAAATGTCCTATAAAAATCTTACATCTTTAGATAAAACATTCTTGCAAATTGACTTTTGTAGGAATCAGAATAGTCACATGTCCTTGAGACTGTTGGCTCCATATCAAGGCCTTTGCTTTTTCACAATGCAGTAGTTCTTGAATTTCCTGAATGATGAAATTTTTAAACTGTGTTCAGCAAATTAGCAGAAATGACGTACGATTTTCACTGTTGTAGAAAAAAGCGCTCTAGAATTTCAAATCATAAAATTGTGGTTGTGTAAGCCAATGAAGAGAAAAATTCTATTCAAGAGTATGTCCAATCTCTTTCCTTGATCCCATCCATAGAAAATAACAGTTCCCAGCTGCTGAGGATTCTAACCTCTTCTGAAACACGGCACCCTCAGCATATCAGGGTGGTGCAAATGATAGCAATCAGCGTAGGGCAGGAACCAGAGCCCCTAATGTGCAGAATTATTTATGAACTTAAAAGCCAGATAAGAGCTAGTCGGCACTGAGCCATCATGCAAGCAATTGCTTCATCCACTTTAGTTTCGAACAATTTTATAAAATTGCATTTTAGGCTTTTTGTTAAAATAGGTTTTTCTTTCAAAACTCACTAACTCTTATAGCAATGCTATGTATCGTAGCTAAAAATTGGAAATAAGTGTCCAATAACAGAGGGGTGATTAACAAAATTATGCTATAGCCATTCGATGGATATAACTTTTTGCAGCCACCAAAAATGACCACAATGATGACTTACTAGCAAAATACTGCTGGTGCTGTGTTAAAATGGCCCCACTGCAAAGTTACAATTACAAGACACTTACAGATGTGGCAGGCTGATACTATAATATATTAAATAATTTCTCCCCTTAAATGTGTTAACTTCCCCCACTGTGTGATACGAAGCAGGCATGCCTCCTAGGGTGGCACTCTCACAAAGGAGCCAGAGCACAAATATGTCAGCTTCTTAGACTTGGGGGACTAGACAGAGATTTTTCTGAGCTAAGGTAGGAGCATAAAGAAATAAAAATGAAGAGGGCAGATGGGTGGCATAGTTGGTTGCAGCGCAGGCTCTCAACCACAAGGTGCCGGTTCGACTCCTCGACTCCCACAAGGGATGGTGGGCTGCACCCCCTGCAACTAACAACGGCAACTGGACCTGGAGCTGAGCTGCGCCCTCCACAACAAAGATTGAAAGGACAACAACTTGGAAAAGTCCTGGAAGTACACACTGTTCCCCAATAAAGTCCTGTTCCCTTTCCCCAATAAAACCTTAAAAAAAATAAAAAAATAAAATTAAAAATGAGACTCAGTGCAGGGACTCTGTCGTCTGCCTTCAGGCAGAGTTCCAGGAAGAACAGGACTGACTCCATCACCTTTCTATTTTAGTACACGTGCTGCCGAAGTGAGCGCCCATCATTTTTCAAACATGAGGACATGGGCGTGATGAGGATCTGAACCTTGCTTCCAGAGGAACCCCCGAGAAATGTACACCAGCTCACATGATGGCAGCAATAGAGAAGTGGCAGAAAGGCAGGAAAGGAGTAGGTTGAGGCCTCAAGATACAGTAAGCAGATGCCAGCACAGGCCTGAGAGAGCTCAATGCCGAGAGTTGAAAGCCCCTCCCCAAAGACCCAGGGCGCCTAAGCATCTATACCAAGGGTAGGTGTGTGTAGCAGCACCCTGATTGGCTGAATACAGAGCAGAAATAACAAGAAATCACTGAATTTGGCCATGTTTAGTGGGAAGTGACTAAACTAAATTTCCTTCTATTGTGTGGAAACAGCACTTAAGACAGAAATTCAGGTGAGTTACAGGAAAAGGAAATAAGTTACAATTCAACAGAAAATATAACTATGTATATGAGTATAAGCAAAAAAGGAAATCGGAAAATAAAAAATGACTTTTTTAGGGTGATGAGAATGTGGGAATTTTTTAAATTAATATTTTTAATTTTTGTGATTGCTGTCATGCTATTTGTACCTTTAAAAACAGTACTAATTCACCATGTAAATGAGCCGTAGCAGTGCCTTTCCTCTACTTTGTTGCCCTCCTCTCCCATAAAATCACTCCTCCTGCAATCCATGGTCTGTCCTCAGGAGGGAGGACAGGCAGGAGAAGCTGGGTCTGCTGAGGATGGGGTCTCAGGATCTGTACAAAGGCCCCAAAGGACGTCACTGTGCTTCTCCAGGGACAAGACGCTTTATTTTTTTGAGAATTTCAGGTTTAGAGATCATATTTCATTGCCTTAAACTTCAAGAGTTGGTTATAAATCCTATCACTGCTGCAGATTTTGCAGCAGTGAATGTTTCCAGAAATAAGAAGAATTGCAGGTGGGGCTTAGTCTTTTGTGTGGAGAGAAATTTATACTATTGTGGTATCAGTTATGTGAGAATTGGATCTGTAGCTTCTCAGTGGTTTGAGACATAACCCATTTTATTTTCTTTGGAAAATCTTTTAAAATTCAGTAGATCTTTCTGTGCTTCAGTTTTCTCATCTATAAACGAGAAAGTTGGCTAAAATCATTGCTAGTGCACTAGAAGTACTGGACCTATTTAGTACTGACTTTGAATGTTATATGTGTGACTTTATACATAATGACATGTTCTATATTGTAGCATGCACACACACATAATATTTTTCTTTGGTTATCTTTTGAAAATGACAAGCTCTTAAGTGTAAGAATGTTCAGGGTTAGCTCAGTATCTAGGTTTCACTCTGGACTGCTATTGGCAGGCCTGTCCCTCAGAGTTCCACCAATGAGAGTCTACAAAACTTATGCAACTGTTCTCACTATGGTCTAGACATAATTCATCCTCATTTTTTAAGAGTCTCTCCCTTCCTTCCTCTCTCTGCCAGGGCACATGCTCAAGCTCTTAATAATTCTGCTCTTCCCAGTGCTAATCTTTACATCTATCTACTGAGATTACCACTTATATAATATTTGGAACCAAGTAAAAGCAATTAAATGATCTAAATCAAAAGTTCTCCTGCCATGATATGTTGTCATCTCTGCCCCAATGTAACCTCTTCTTCAGAAACTTTATAGAGCTGGGAGATTATTCCACAAGAAAAAAAAAAATGAAACCAGCAAATGGCATACTTAATTTAAATGTTTGTTTTTTCTTTTTATTATAACTTCAGTTTAAATTTCTTTAAGACGGTGCTTTTGAAACATACCCAGCATGTTCTTACAGCTTGGTACACAAATGATAGGATATGGTAATTACAGGATGTAGATTTTTCCTTAAACGTTTAGAAATTTTAATATATTGCGCAATTACTTTAAAAAATAAAATGTTCATCTGATTTTGTTATTTCAGAATAAAGTATCTCGCATAGAATTCTAGAAGGCTTACCACTAGAACAGTTCTCTTCCCTGAAATGAGGGAAGCTGTGCAGCGGAGCAGTGAAGAGCACAAGGGGAGTCCTAAAGACATGGCTTGATCTCAGTTTCACTCATCAATAGCTGTAGGACTTGGACAAGTTCCCTAATCTCACGTGGCTTCAGCTGTCTCATCTGGAGAATGGGGATAATTATGCATCCACTTCATAAGTGTGATGTGAGAATTGAATGAAGTAATGCATATAAAGCACCCTGGATGTGGAACAACTCAAAATGTGGGAACACTATTATTCAATTAACAACCAGTGATTCCACTCAGAAAGCTTGTACACCTTCAAAGGATAGTAAATAGTGCCTAAAATTAAAACAAAGCAAAGCAAAACTGAGCTCATATTATGCTTCAGAATACCTTTCACTTTGTTTAATATTCTGGGGGAGGGTGTTATATAAACAATAATGGGGAATTCAAAAATTGATGTCCAGAAGAAGCCACCTGTAGATTTCTGGCAGGACACCTCTAGACAGTGTTTTAATAATGTGCCTCTTTGTCTCAGGATGAACAAGTACCAGCGGCAGGAAACCAAAGAGAGGTCCACTGACCCCGTAGTAGCCATCTACTAACTTAAATTAAGGCACATTAAACATCTGTTTTATGGAAACATCTCTGTTTCGAACATGAATATCAATGCAAAAACAGTTGATTTGAGTATTGTACTTCCTTATCATTGCTCACATTTAAGGTGAGCTGGCATATTTCTAGATGATAAGTTTCCTAGAAATAACAATTTCTTACATGAACTGGCACTTTCTGGTTTTCAATTTCTTTTCACATCCATTCATATGAGTGAGGTGGGGCAGATATTACTATTTTCTTTGTTGGTGTCAGAAAGGCAAACTGATATATTAATCATTAAAAGGTCACATACCTGTAGATGACAGAGTTGGAAAGAACCCAGGTCTCCAGACACCTGGTCCCCAATTATTCTCAGATTCCCAGAGGCGTTTCCCCCATACCACCCATTCAGGACAAACGGCACGCCCTACCTGGCATTGTTCTGTACGTAGAGGAAGCATGAAGAGTTTGAGCAATCTTCAAAACTGTGTATTTTTCAATGTAGTTTAATGGTGTATTTTTCAATGCCATTTAGTATTAAAATACAAAGGCATTAAATCAACTGCCTCTTTTCATAGTATGTGTTGTCAACTTTGTGGTGACAGCAATGCAAAATGCACTCTCTTGCTTCCCTACTTTTTTACCAAGGCAGCAAAATTATATACGTGCCAGTTTCCGTAAGCAAAATGGTTTCATCCTCAGATAGCATTATTCACGGCACCCAGTGTTTCAAAATGTTTCCTACCTGGATCATTGGGTTCTACTCTATCTTTTTTTTTTTTTGGCTCATTCAAACATGGCATAAACCAGTTGATTTTAGACTGTGGATTATGATTTCTTTACCCGAATCCCTAGTAGATTTGAGTTGTCAAAGGCAGGCTTCAAGTGAGTCGGGAGCTGGTCTCAACTCTGAGACAGGTTTACTTATTAGAACAGACCTTTGGTTTTCTGCAGAGATTCCCACAGCTATTCTTAGTTTAGCATGGAGTGAACAATATTCTAAGACTCTAGGTCATGGATCAGAGCATGAAGGCTTTGCAAAAACCTGTTTCTGAAAAGAATGATGGCTGTTGAGAAGAAACGAAGAGGAAGCGAGAGAAGCAGAGAACTCACTTCAGGGAACTGGTGTGGGGCTGATGATGGCACTGGCAGAAATAACAAGGCTCAGCCCAGTGGAGGGACTGGGCAACTTAAAGACTCCGATGTCTCTGGGGGGGTGGGACCTGGAAGAGAGCCCGTGTTCCTTGGTCAGGCTGGCTGAATGCTGTTATTTCCCTCCTTCTGCTTTGTGCTCTGTTCTCTTCTTCCAACAGCCAAAATTACACTTGTTGCTAGGCACGTGACTTTGGCAGGGAAGTTCTGAGTCTCAGCAGAGTGGAGAGCAGACAAGTCAACGAAGAGACAGGGCTAAACTGGGGGTGGGCACATTATGACCCTCAGTATAAAGGAGGGGCCCTACTGCAGGCAGCCTGCAGAATGCGCTTTTTGAATTCTACCTTTACCTTTCCTAAGAACACAAGCTCACAGATTTGCAATTATTAAATGAAAATACATTTTAGAGTTGCAATTAACACAGGAGATGAACAATAACGTGGAGATAACAGAGAAAGGGAAAAATATAAAATATGCTTCTAGGGTACGTGTATGGATTAACTAAAACTTTGAATATGTAATCGACATACCACTTTGAAACGTGACTGTCAAAGAAAGTGAGACTACTTAAGAGATCAGACATAAATGATACGCAGTTAATTTGAAATTTGATGGACTTGTTTCCCATTTTCTACAAAATTAGCATGAAATTGCGAGCCTTTAATGTGCTCTGTGAACTTCTAAGTGTGAGCTACAAACAGGTGCTACCTTACCATTATCTCTTACCATGGACCTCTTTTCTTTTCAGGAGCAGCTCACAGGACCACTGGGAAAGGTTCAACTGGAAAATATCCTAAAGTTCCTTCCAGTCCTAAAAATCTATGATTTTAGAAGTGGCCCAGATTTTTAAAGACAGATCAATATACTAAAGAAAAATATTCTTTTGGTCTTCCAAACACTTAAAAACAATCTTACAGGTACTTATTAAACCACATACTATAGGAAACTAATAACCAGGATGAGTAACATTGAGGTTGAAGGTGTACAAGCTACTCTCCTTATTAGCCGATCATAGTTCCAAAACTCATGATTCACTGCTCAGCCCAATGAGCTCATTTGTCACCTTAATGTATTTCTGTGACTTATTCCAATCTTATGAAAACATTATTTTTCTCTTTTTGTCAAATGTGCCTTATAAAGTGGACACTCCTGAATCAATGAAATGCAAGAGTTGACAGAAAGATAATGCAATTTTGTAAATGAGATATAAATTGACCCACAGAATTGGAAGTCTGGCAAAGATGCAAGAAATGTCTGTGTGTGGTACACATGTTTGACCGTAAACAAGACTTTTTAAAAGTCATCTCAGAAACAGAGCCTATAGTGACTTTCTTTAAAAAGGTATATGTGAAGGCAAAGGAGATAGGTCACCTATAAAAGCACAGGACATTATTAATATGTATGGCCATATATGCTGTTCTTTTATGTCTTTACGTCTTTTGAACAAATGGTGCTGAAACAACTGGATACCCCCATGCAAAATAATGAAGTTGGACCTCTAGCTCCCACCATATACCAAAACAAACAAACAAACAAAAAAAACCTCAAAGTGGGTCAAAGACATAAATGTTAGAACTAAAACTATAAGATTCTTAGATGACAACAGGAGGAAATCTTCATGATCTTGAATTAAGCAGTGATTGTGTAGCAACGACACCAAAGCATAAGCAATAAAAAACAGATATATTGGATTCTACCAAAATTATAAACTTTTGTGTTTCAAAGGACAATATCAAGAAAGAAAAAAGAAAATACACTGAATGGGAGAATACATTTGCAAATCATAAACTTGATATGAGACTTGTTTCCAGAATATATAAAGAACTCTTACAACTCAACAATAAAAAGCCAACCTAATTCAAAAATGGGAAGGGATTTGAATAGACATTTCTCCAAAGATAACACATGAATGACTAGTAAAGAAACAGAAAAAATACTCAATATCATGAGTCATTAGGAAAATTCAAATCAAAACCACAATGAGATACCATTTCACACCTATTAGGATGGCTATAATAAGAAAGACAAGTACTGGCACTGATATAGAGAAATTAAAGTCCTCATACACACTATGGAATTGTAAAATGGTATAGCCACTTTTGAAAACATTCTGACAGTTTCTCAAAATGTTAAACAAAGTTACAACATGACCCAGCAATTCTAGCCCTAGAGTAATGAAAACATGTCCGCATAAAAACTAGTATAGAATGTTTCTAGCAGCATGATTCATACAGCCAAAAAAGTGGAAAGAACCCAAATATCTACCAACTGATGAACGGATAAATAAAATGTAGTATATCCAGATAACAGAATATTACCTGACAATAACAATAAATGAAATACTGATACATTCTGCAACATAGATGGACCTTGAGAACATTAAGTGAAAAAAGTCAGCCACAAAAGAACACACACTGTATGATTCCATTTATATGAAATGTCCAGAGTAGGCATATCTACAGAAAAGAAAGTAGATTAGCAGTTGCCAGGGGCTAAAGGAAGAGAGAATGGGTAGTGACTAAGGTATGGGGCTTCTTTCTGGTATGATGAAAATGTTCTAATATTGATTAGGTGATGGTTGCACAGTGCGGAGAATATACTAAACATCACTGAATTGTACACTGCAAGTGGATAGATCATATGGTATGTGAATTTTATCTTAATAAAAGTGTTATTAAAAAAATAATCCTATGAGTTGAAGAAATAAGACAGATGGTAGTAAGAATTTAAATATAGCCCACAGGAAAAAATTATTCCTATTTTGCTTTGATTTTTAAGTGAACACAGCTCACTGTCTGCCATTAAGTAAATCAAATTACAAATCTGCATGGGAAAGAGCCTGGCCAGGAAAAAATGACTGTGCTCTGGAAGAACTCAGATTTCCCTCAAAAATGGACTCAAAAATTCTCAGCGACTGACTCAAATTTCAGGAATCAGTAACCTACTGCTAGCTGAAGCAAATCATGCCTGCTAGGAAAAAGACAGTATTTAAAAAGCGGGCCTTCAAAAGTCACTTTAGCAGTAAATACAAGAACATCTGCAATCACAGCTCCTACCAAAATGCCAAAAACTTTACCTGTGAGCTTTCAGTATCCTCTGGGCAATGGCGTCACCTATCTTATTGAACACAACCTTGTCATCGGCGCAGCTGATAAAAAACTGGTTCTATGAGAAAGAAATAGGATAATCACGTAAGTCTTTCTGCACATAAGGAAAATGTGGTATATAACGAAATCTACTTTTATATTTTTAAAAAGTGTTTCACATAGGAGACAATGTCTGATCCCTAAAATCACCCCAGGAAAGGAAATGACACTGAGAATAAAAGAAACCTCACCTTGCTCTGGACCTCATGGATTTCTGAGTCATAACAAGTATCGCATCTTAGTGAGGTGAAAGGCTAAACTATTACTTCAGCATGCAAATTCCTTGGAGGTTACATTTTAGAATAAGAACACTCCCAAATTAATCACTAGGGAAATCAATTTTTTTCAGATTCACACATTGTGTAAATGCTTATAATTAAAATTCTACATTGGCAAACATTCTATCTCATGCTAAGTTTGCTTTTTTTAAGGGTGTAGATAGCAGAATCCTGGTCTAATTTTCTCCACCTTTTCTCCATCATTGGCTAGTATCTGCTTTGGCCTTATCTCATTTGTTTGGGTCGCCTATTATTCCTGAACTTCCATTTTAAGTAGCTTCAAATCTATTTCGTATGTTGCATATACAGAGCGTGCCAAAAAATGTACATACATTTTAAGAAAGGAAAAAACTGCATTAAAAATTGTAATACTCAATATATACCAATAACAAAAGATGAATACAAGTCATGTGTACACATTTTTTTGGCACCCCTAGTACGTAAATAAACCAATAAAATGGAATGAGAAATATTTTTATTTCTTTTTTCTTTAAACGCGCCTGTTATTCATGCATCTATAAAACATTCTTTAACACTGTTGCTAAAACACCAGGATACAACATTATTATCATAATAGTATAAAAGATTTAGTTGCTGCATAAAGGCAGGTTAAAAACTGGATACAAATATTATCACTATTACATGTTCTATTTATACACGTTGTTAGAATACACCTGTAAGTTAAAAGTATAATCATCACAAAGTAACATTTGCTAATCATCTTAAAGGAAAGAAATACATACGTGATAAGTCAATATATGATTATCATCCCTTTGCAACATTATCATGTTTATTACTACACATATTTTTACACTGAAGTGCATACCTCCAGAAGACAAACTTACAAGAAGACATTGTGCAGAAACTCATTTGAGAATGTGTTTCCCCTTAGGGAATCAAATAGTCAAAACCTCAGGGAATGTTTCCCCTTAGGGCATCAAACAGTCAAACCATGTTTGTTTTCCTGAATTCCTACCACAGAGAAGTTTAACATTCCTCGGCAGCTGTAACACACTCTGCCACATGTCATGTCCTTGATTTCTCCTTTTATGGGGGAAAGGAGGGTGGATGCCGATCACTTCACTTGCCAGAGGCAATCACCATGTCAATCAGATTATTGTCCACATGGCATTAATGACCTCATTTACTACAGAGGTAGCATTAATCACAAAAGCTTTTTATCAAAAAGAGATAAAGCAAAGGGATTCTGGGTGATAGGTGAGCCAGCTGTGAACATCTCACATTATTATGGTATAATTATTGAAATTAATAATACTAATCATATCAGCATTACTAAACTCTAGACTTTATTCAAGTTCATTCATTTTCCCACTAATATCCCTTTTCTGTTACATGACCCCAGCCAGTATATCACAGTGCATTTAGCCTGCTTGTATTTTTAATCAGCCTTCTCTTTCTCCAAGTCTGTGAAATAAATAAGGCTCCAATTCTCTCCTACTTGCCTTTGATGAATTGTCCCTGTGTGGAAGGGGAGAGGGCCAGGGCTCCAGGGGAAGGAAAACAGGGCTAGAATGATTTTCTCCAGCCACTCCATCTCCTTCCACACATCTTCAAAAATTCAGTGGAAAAGACTAAAATAAACGAGGGAGATGTGCTCGGATTTATTTTTGCATTGTCATGACTTTTATTTTTTCAGGATTTTCCAAGTGCTTTGCGGTAGCTTAGATCTACTTGGAAGTACAATGAAGGTTCCCAAAGTAAACCCAGTGTCACTAGATTTTCTCCTGATCTCAGAACACAAACTCCGGGATCTGTAACAATGCTTTATAATGAATAGTCACTCATACAGAACTGAAGAAGGTGGTACCTGCCCTCAATACTCTTATATCCTCCTTTTCCACGTTCCTTGCCCCACACTCTCCCTACTCCAACATCCCCAAAGTGGCATCCAGTGCTCTCTATTTTAGCATCTTACCCGTGTGTTCTCTCCTGAAGCAGCCCATGCCTCACACACCCTCCAACTCAAGCCAAGTCAAAACTTACACATCCATGTTGGGGGATTTCTGGCCAACAGTATGACAAACAGTTGATACATTTTAATCATAAGGATTTGGGGAGACTCTTATTAGAGTCCCGAGTTGATGACAATGCACAGCACATGTCAGGTATGCTGGGGAAGTCAAAATTCAGGTGACCTAAGGCTTCTTCAGATGTCCACATACACTACTAACATAGGATGTCCCGAATTCAGGGACCCTGCAGTCTCTGTACGGTATTCATGGGAAGGCAGGTTGTCAGATGAATTTACACGAGCAAGACTTACTTCTATATAGATATAGTGCTTGCTGTTCTCTATCACGTTGACGTACGCGTTGTGGATGGACGCTTCATGGTACTTTATCCCAGCAGACCAATCAGCAGCAGAGCGGAGCAACTGCAAGGCAGCAATCAGAAATGAGAAAACAGAAGACACCAGATGTATGAAGGCAACGAAGTCCACCCTTTTTGCTTTAATGAAACTGAATGATTACAGTGGCTTGAGTGTCACGTGTGGGCCAAGGGAGAGGAGGTTGGTCGGGGAACTGGTCCTTGGACATCGTCCATCATGAAGGGGCCCAGCCGGAAATCAAGTCCTGAACGTGCCCTCTTCCACCCAGTGTAATTTTCATTTAAAACTGGAAACCATGAGAGTATTTCAGAAGTATAATACTTCTTCTGGTGGCTATGAGGAGGGTGACCATGGTACTCTTTTTCCATGATAGTTCCACAACTCCACCAGAATGACTGTTGTTCGGGTGTATTTGTTAGCAGTACCACTGTTACTTCCAAAGGTGTCCTGGTGTGAACCATAGAGTATGGCCACTCTAGCTCTGACTTGATAATGTGATTATTTCTTTTCTTCCAAATAGATATTGTTCAGATTAATATATTCTAAAATACAAATAGATTCAGTTAGTCATCTAAACTTGATTCTGCCTTTAATTGGCTGTCTGATCCTTGGCAGGTCACTTCATCTCTCACCTTTCTCACTCATACCGCCTCCCTTGTGTCAGACACTCACCGGCTCCCACCCAGATTACAATAAGAGCTTCCGGCTCAGATACCTGAATACCTGTTAAATACACGGACACAGAGCTGGACAGCCTAGGTTCAAAGCTTAGCTGAACCACTGAGAGGCTTTGATCTTGGCCGACTTGCTTAACCTCTTGGTGTCTCAGATTTCTGCTCTATAAAGTGGAATATCTACTCTGCAGGGCTGTAGAGAGGATTCAAGGATTCCTGTGGAGTGTACAGAAGGAGGCCCAGCACCGAGTAAGTGCTGTGTGAGTGTTTGCTGTCCCTAATGAGAACAGTAGAGGATGGTTTGAGCGGTGGCAGATCATGTAGGCAACCCTGCTGAGAAGACTGACTGCATGAGACGGTGGCCTAACCGACATGGGAGGCTTTTCTAACACTAAGACACCTCTGGCTGTAACTTTTCTCAACATTCTAACAGTAATAGAATTGCAGTACAATGTTGGGCATATAGTAGGTGCTCAATAAATACTTATTAATTGACTTTCCTTAAGTAATATCGGGACATCACATTAGAATGCCTGCAAAAATAGATTTGCTATTTCTGATTTGAAATGAATGTTGAAGCTGTTCTTCAGGAAGTCAACAGAAATTCAAAATAAAAGAATGGCCCATCCATATTAGGAACACATAAAGTGATCTAATACATGATCAGTTTTATGTATGTTTTATATAAAAGCTCTGGTACAATTCTTGCTCTAATCAATAACTTAAAAACATTGTATCTATAAGACTACTGAAATTCAAACCTAGTACTTGCTAAAATCAATCGTGTCATCTTCAAAATGTTATTTCTTTCTTCAGTATGAGGTATTTATTGAACAATAGCTCCCCTTAAAGCATTTTCCTTAATTTTGTTACATGAATATGTGCAATAACTTGGGAAAATTTAATTGTGAACAGGAATAGTCAAATATCTCAGGAAAAAACTCATCAGGAAAATTTAGATAAATACGACCGACACTGGGACAGTATCTTGATTTCATATCATCTCCAAAGAACTGTATTATTGTTCATTAGTATAAATAACAAAGGTTGAACAAATAGAAGTTTTAATTCTTAGTCCACTCAAATTTATGCAAATTTTGTTGCTATAGTGCATAGCCCTGAAAAATGCAGGCTACCTTGCAAAGATTCTTATGCCACACATACTGATCTAATCCTACATAACTCTGGAAACAATGTTTAATATTATGAGGCTCAATTTCCTCCACTGTACATTTGAGATTTTTCAGTCTCTCTCTCTCTCTCTCTCTCTCTCACACACACACACACACACACACACACAGCTGATATGAAGGAAAAAAGGGCATAACAAACACAGAGCTATGCTACATGGCACTTAAGAGATATGCAATACAAGGGATGTCTACCTCTGTAAAAGTTGCAGGCCAAGTTTATATACTACCCTCGGTGGTAATTTCTTAGAATTCCCCTCAAATCCAGAATCCTTATGCTTTCTTTCTTTTCTCACTCTCAAAATGTGCTGTGATTCAAAGATTTAATAAACTTAATCTCATAACATATAAATTAGAATTGTCAAATAGGTTTCAATGGACGGATCAAGTCTAATTGATCCAAAGTGGCTTCCTGGACAGCTATGTTGACGAGATTATTGGATCTAGACACTGGGTTAGAAATCTGAGGTTGAGGTCCAAAGGCTTCCTTGGAGGGCAAAGCATGAAGGTCACATATTTGCCGTTTTTCCTGTGTAATGGTAAATGTGTTCCTTTATAGAGGTATTTACGTGTTTAAAGTAAGCACATTTGTAAGCCAGAAGAAAAACATGGTATTATCAACCTATGGGAGAGCATAAATCAAGTGGAGGGTCACCCCCACACACACACACTGATGCCTCTAAAACCACAGAATGTGAGAGGTCACCTGTATCCTAAGAAGGTTCAAAATTCTCTACCCCGCTGAGTCTCACAATGAAAACGTATGTCATTTTAAAACGTTATCATTTTTGGTTAAACTTGAACCTATCTTTCAAGCAATACAGAAAAGAATCACTTGGGATTGTTATTCATTTACTATTATCCTAATCATTTAAAATCTGTCAGCACAAGATAAATTAAAAATATAACTTTGCCTTTTCCCTGCCTCCACCCTGAACCACTGAACCCTGAGGTGACGTACAAATCAACTGCTTTAAATGCTTGATGGTCTAGAAACTTTGTAAACAGCCAAATATGTCAAATGCATTTTGATGGACTTTCTTTTGTTTTAAATTTAAGATTTACTCTCTCCTTTTTCTTAACTGGCCTAAGCAACTTGTCTTGAATTTCTGTTTTAAACTAGGGTAACCGAGACAAGCCTCAACCACCCCTTATGCACACAGAAATATGGCTGCCTTAGTGCCCCACGTATACTGAGAATCACAGCTAACCCACACTTTTCAAACCTCAACTTTGAATACACACTTTTAAAGTATATAAAAAGGGCATATTTCTGATTTTATGTTTTAGCCTCAAAGTTGTAACTAGAACCAGTCATTTCCCTTGAACTGTGTCCTATTCTTTAACTTAAAGGACAGCCTTCTCTTGGGCCCTGACATGCAGTAGACCCAAGTTGAATATATGGATTGAAATTCAGAAAGCTCTTCTTGAAGGAAAACTTTCTTAGTGTGTGTCCCAAGTGCTTTTTCTCATACTGACATGCTAGAATTCCCAATAAATTCAGCAGATATCTTAAGTCCTTTGTATTTCTCTAAGCTTCCAAGTCAATCCAGGAACAAAGACTGTGGACAAAAGCACTTTTTGTGTGTCTTTCACACAGAAGTTGGCACCGTGTGGAGGCTCGAGTGGCATGCATGGGCTGGGGAGAGGACGGAAGTGCTCAGATTGTTGGGCCTTAGTCTTCCGGTCCGGATGGGGGAGCACAGCAGGTCGGGAGCACCAAGAGATAAGCTCTGCTCAGGAATCTCCCACATACTATCACGCTCTTCCTTCTAATAAGTATATTTCTGTAGTTGAGAGTCATCTGTTCACACCACAGTGGGCAATTATTCTAATAACATCATCCTTTTGACTGTACAAAAGGGGACAAAAGTTAACCTGAAGGCTGAAGGAGAGGGAGAAAATATAATTTTTGAAGAATAAGTCTTAAGGGGTGTGAAGTCCTAGGAAAAAGAGTGTAGGTAAGCGCTCTAGGGAGCTGGAAAGCAGCAAAAAGATGGCTGAGGATGGGTTTGGGGGGCGTGGCAACAGAAGATGCTACCACAAGGCAGCCCTGACATGCAGCTGAGCCTTTGGTGATTGCAACCCTCCTGGGTCTTATTGGAAACAGTCTGCTGAACAGGCACGACCTCAGGCGCGGGGCGCAGACTGCCTGGAATCTAGTCTCATCCCCGCCACTTACTCCCTGCGTTATTTTAACCTTGCAAAGTCCTAGTTTCTTCATCTGTAACAATACAGGAGCAAAAAGGGGTACAGGTGATTATCTGGTGAGTGTTAAATGAGATAATGCACACAAAGCTTAGTGCAGTGTGAGGCATGGAGCAAACACTCCCCATTCGTGTGGCTTCAGCCAGATCAGAGCAGAGGACCAATACAAGGAATGGGCCCTGCACGAAGACCTGGTCCATAAACGGAGAACAGCTTCCACGTAGAGAAACTTCCTTAGGAATCAATTAAGTGGCTCTCTTTGTCCTAGCACAACACAAAACAGTTTGCGGTCCTTTGAAATCTACATTAATTCCTACCCTGACACCCTGTGGAGTGTCATTTGGACATTTATCCCAAGCTTAGGAACACATTTTTCCAGTAGTATAATTTGAATGTCATTCACACTTACCTGTATTATTTTCTTTTCTTTTTTAATAGAGAAAGAGATTGAAGACTCCAGTGGAATTATTTCCCTCAATTTGGTAGGACTTCTCAGCAATGATTTTGTAAGGAATGGCTTTTCTACAATTAGCTGCCCAGTTTAATAAAAAGGATTATTCCCATGTTTTGATTCTAAATTGATGCTAATTTGTCATCAGTAATCTTTGACTTTAATAGGCACGTCAAATGTGCTCTGTCTGAGTTATTTATCTTAAGTGGTAATGGTAGCATTCAAGAAGCTAGTTTGTTCTTTTTAGGGAGAAAGGTTTTTTAATATACTCTGTATATAAGCAGTTTCAGAATCATCTTTTCCTCCAACCCCTGTTCCCACACGTTCTCCTGCTACAACTTTTCTGGGTGCTCTTGGAAGGCTTCTGAGAATGCCCAGCACTGAGGGGAAACAGCCAAGATTATTTTAAAAGTGTCGGTAGAAGATACTTAACTACACTCTCAAGTTTGGATGGCTTTCTGAGAAGCATGAATTCCTGTTGGTGGGGGCAGGCCTCCTTTGCATTGGCCACAGCGCTCCTCTCCTTAGCTGGCTCTGTCAGCCTTTTGCAACAGCTGTGCATAATGGCTGGTGTGGAATTCCCACCAAGGATGACTGGGCCCAGTGTTTTTCTATTAAAAAAAATAAGTAATTTGGTTTCCTTCTGCAGATGAAAGAATAACATGACTTTTATCTATTATTAACTTTAAGAAATGTTCTTTCTTGCCATTTCAATAAATAATATATGGTATAAAGATTTTGTACCCAGAACTAGCCTGGTGACCCATCCTGAGAAATGTCAATGTCTTCATTGCAAACTTTTGAAAACAGTAGGGAAGCTTGAAGGTTGCAGTTAATATTGATATTTTCAAACTAGTGCATTCTCCTAAGTGCTTTGCATGGACAGGTTTATTTAACCACCATCATGCTATAGACAGATATTACTATGATACCTGTTTTACCAATGAAGGAAATACAGACAGAGAAGTGAAGTAAGTTTCCCAAGGTTTCACAGCTCATATGTAGCAAAGCTGGGATTTGAACAGTCAAACTCTAGAACTGCCTCTTTCCCTTGCTACATGATATTGCTACTTTTCAGTGAAAAGAGCAGCGTGTGGTCTCTAAATTATATTATGAATAAACTGTGTTGACAATTATGTTAAAATCTGTATTAAAAAGAATAAACCTAAGGAGGAATTTTATTAAATTTCTCAACTAAGGTGTGTTATAGTTATCTGACTATTGCCACATGATAGCTGAGAGAGTGAAAGATTTGAAAATATGACAATAAACCTTTTGAAAATTAAGTAACTTACATAGCCAGGTCCTAGCTCCCTGCACCCTTCTGGATTCTCCAGAAAACCAGGAATTGGACCAGATTATTGCTTTCGCCATCTAGGCACTGACTTACAAACAGGAATGTCCAGAAAAGATGCATAGTGTTTAGATCCAATAAATAATGTGAAGTGGTAAAACAATAATGTGGTCAGAACTTTACCAAAAGGGAGAAAGGAAACAAGAGTTTTCTTTTTTCAGTTTCTGTTCATCTCAGACTTTCCTGTCTTTGAAAAGATGCACTGCTTTCCCACTGTTTTCACAACTGGAGTTATTTCAGCAGTTCTGAAAAACATCAACTGGTAACCAGTAGAGATCCAGGTTTTGTGAGGTCTAACACTTTTAAAATTGCAAGGGAATCCATGTTAAGAAAAAGAATACTAATTTACAAATACAAAATTAGTATATGCTAGAATTACTGTAAGAGTCTCTTGTCTCCTTGCTTTCATTCTCTCCATAGTCTAGTAAGTTCTTCATATGTATAAGCTTTAGGTTCCAAAGTGTGTTTGTTCAGAGAGATGCAAACAGACATGTGACAAAATGAGAGATCCTCAGTGATTTAGCTTGGGAAATTCTCACAGCATATTCACCCTTAATGAGTTCATGACACACATGAGCATAACAAAGGACTAAGAAATCCTATTTTTTTAAACATCTGCAAAAATGTTTCTGTCCATGGGAATCTTTTTCCGTAGAATAGCTGTTAGCATTTTACAGGCAAAACCCAGTTTGGGGAACTCTGATCTAGGTTAATGTTCATAAAACATTCATCTATCACACTTCTTACTGGATAAAAAAAAAAAAGTTCCAAAGTTCACTAACACCTCCTAGATCAGGCCAGCACTCCAGGACCTTCGGCCGTCAAAACATCATCTATCACTCCTTCAAGATCAAATGGTTCACTGCAGTTATTCCACCATCGCCTGAACATGCAGGCTTATTCCTTAGAGAGGACACCCAGTTCTCTCCCTCTCATTTGCCGAGCTCTCCCAGCCTGCCGGTCTATACTTTCATGCTGGCATTTAGTCCCAGACCACACCTTGCAGTGTTAACTGGATTCTTTCATATCACAGCTTTCTCTCCCCCAGTTAACTATGTTTTCGGAGGCAGAGAACTCCTTTTCTGTCTGTACCCTCAGCATCTCAGTGTGCAGGGATGACTTCACTGGACAAACAGGCGGCACTTCATAAACATATGTTGATTGAATAAATGAATTAATGAGTGAGTGAGTCTTGGTAAACATCCTTTCAAATTAATTGGCATTGTAGGTTCCTGGGTCCAGCCCACCTGGGCATATGAAGGATGAAGACATACGCATATAGGAGAGGACACTGATCTAGCCCGATCTCTAACACAACAACATCCAGTGATGCAGAGAAGGCAAATCAAGGGACATGCAGAATATCTGTCTACCTTACCAGGGTGGCAGGATGAAAATATGTAAAACAGGGCTTCACCAACAAGCATTAGAAGACGTACAGGTAACAACACTGGGATAAAATGTTCTTTGCCGATATAATTTCCAGCAATGCCTTTTCCACAGATGCTTAATTATCTGCTAACTTTGATAAGTTGATCATATTTTAAATCTTAAATTAAATTCTCTTGTTTTTTAATATCAAGCCTCCTATTTTATCTTACATCATGGGTAGTTTTTCCCTTCCAGTAGAATAAAATTAAACAGGTTCATAAAATATTAACTTACATATGAACGCATAGAAATATCCCTGTGCCTCTAAATTTAAATTAATTGTCTCCTTTAGCCTGGAAGACTAAGGATTTGCTATAGGTATTTATCTTAAGTGGTTTATCTTTCTGATTGTTCTATTATTTGACTTACGGTCTGAAATGTCTTTTTCTTTCTTATATACACACAACTCTACTGGCACATAGCACAAAGTAACTGAATTAGGCATTTCATTTATATAACCATATTGCCTAGAGTCCATGTCCAAATTGTGTAAATCCGTATTAGTGTTTTCAGTAGGAGACTGCTGCATCTTTATTTAAACAATACTTTTGATGCTGACAGTGATGACTGAACAAAAGGCAATGCCGAAAGCGTCCCATCCCAGGTCTGTCCTTGCATGATCTCAAGATACTTGAGCTGGAGTTGGCAGAGGGAGCTAACAATGGACTAGAGTAGGATTTCAAGCTCCACCTCTATCGATGCTTTGACCCTGGACAAGTCTCATAGCCCCACTGGGTCTTAATTCCCTTATTTGTCATTTGAGATGGTTGGACTGGATGCACCAACATTCTGTGACTCTACTAAAAGACCCTCTACAAGGCATCTGGTTACTTAGGAACTAAAATTAGACTGAATTATAACTAGCTGCCTAGACGCAAAGTTTCAGCCACATTCCGGTGCTTAACCAGTGTCAGTCCCAGGTTTACTGTGGATCATGTTGCTAGGGTCATTTCAAAAGGAATTACAGGACAAGCCTTTCCTTGACTGGCTTTTTCTTCTAAGGGTGTGCATTTATTATATTTATAAAAGAGTTTTGAAAAGACAAATTGAATACATTTTAAATAGGAAATCTAATACTAAATTTGAAAAGGTCCATTAGGATTGCCTTTGGAGTTGTCCTTATTGAAAAACATGAAGCTAGTGCAATAGGCATTTAGTCCAGTAAGAGTCATTTTACCCAGCAGCACCTTGTGAAAAAGAAAAGCCAGACTGACCTGTACGGTAGCATGGACGGACCCAGGGACTTGATATTTCAACTCATGGGCTGTTGTCTGAGACTTTGGAAGCAGAAATGGATACGAAAGGGACCGATATTTTTTTTTCATAATCTAAAATAAAGGAAAACCGGTTAAAAAAAAAAAGATTCAAATGAGAAAACAGCTCCATTCTTCCCTACTTTGTGATTGCAAAAGAAATTCAAGTCCATTTGAAATAGAAAGAAAAGTGTTAACAGTGGATGTTTCTAGGTGAAGAGACAATAGATTATCATTGTTTTCTTATTATTTGCTGGACAGAGAACTCCTTTGTTCCTTCTTCACCTTTCATAGGGAGCACGTACTGCTTTCCGTTTTTAAAGAAAGCTTAAATATAATCTAGCAATATGGAGGAATATAATTACAAAAATGGAATTATTGTTTTGCAAACTGATTTTTTACTATGTTGTAGATATCTTGCCATAGCAATACAGTAGTATATATCATTTTTTAATAACTTCATAGTAAAATGGTATGGAAGATCACAATTTGTTTTAAAAATTCCTCTTAATGGACACTTCAGTTATTTCGTATTTTATTTGAATTATTGAAAGCAATGTCAAAATAAATTACTTTGTTGGATTACTTCTTTAAAACCAGAAAAAGATTTTCTGAGTCAAAGGCTATACACTTTTTAAAAAGCTTTTCGGTGTTGTACCAATTTTACCCAGAAGCTGGGGATAAGAATATCAAAAATACCAAACCCTATTGCAAATATTAGTAGTGTTTTTCTACCTTTGCTTATCTAGTAGGTTAAAAGTAATATTACTCTGTTTATTCACTCATACCCCCTAAATGTTTATCAAAGACATTTCCATTATTTCTAAGAATTCCCACTATTTATAACGCTATGTAAATGAAAAATAAGGTGAGACTCTAAGTTGTTGATAAAACTCAGTCTTTTTCCAAATCATCAGGGAGAATAATACCTCGTCATCATTTAACGTAAATAAAATGGAACATTAATAATACCTGGTTGACAGGCACGTAACTTATGAATGTTAAGTCAAATTCTGCAGAGTAATGAAGGCATACAACAGAAGACCCAATCTGCGGAAGAGAAAAATGGCTCCCTCGTCTCATCCTGCTCCCTGTGCTCAGAACCCCCTCTCAGAAGCCTCTACAGTACAAACCCAGTGCAATGCCAGAACTGGGAGCACTTCAAAGTCTGAGGTCGCTCGTCTAAACAAGGCCTCCATGCTCCAGGTGACTATCCGCCCAGGGCAGATGCTTCATCAACACTGAGTGTCCAAGATGTTAAAAGGGTTAAACCCACTGGCCCTGATAGTAGCATCTATCCTTCTGCGCTCTGAATCATCTGTAGCATAAAAGCTCAGGGGCATTTTCTTTTTCTTTTGCCCAGAAGCCCAGGCGCTCTGACAAGCAGGCACCTAACAGCAGATGAAGAACACAACGGTGGCCACCACAGCAACCGCTTCTTGCTAACTCTCTAGGTTTCTCCTCTTCCAGACCTGTCTTTCTTTACATAGACTGAATCGTGATAAAACCATCCATGTACCTTTGTGAAGTTCCAGCGCTGGATGAAGTGACGTGCCACGTCACGAGCTGCCTTCCCGTGGACCACAGAAGCAATGTCATGCCAGGGCATCCGGGGAGTGGAGTGCCTGTCAATGAAATCTGCCCAGGTGTCCCAGGCAAGGATCATCACTAACTTCTGTGCCAGGGACAGAAGCCACCTGACCCCAGCGCTGACCCCAACTATAAGTAAAGGCAACGTGGTACTGTCCACTAGACGTATATTTCCTGGCTTGGGTGAAACAATATCTTCATAACCAATGGACACATAGATAGATCTCACATTGAGGAACACAGTCCCTCAGGCATCCCCCTCCCCAAATATGTTTCCATGGCACTGAGTATTAGATAATCACTAGACAAGGCAAAATGTGAATTGGTACAAATTATCTAAGGTTGTGTACTTGATATTACTTTTTTTTGCCCTATTGAAATAATATCAGGCTACATAAGCAGTGCCATCTCTATCTCCTCTTATATATAGAAGCACCGTGATAATCTGAAAATATGTCATTTTAATGATGGAAAATGAAGATGGTAAGCAGAATAGATGATCAAAGGAAGGGTAGCATCTTTTGTAGAATTACAGATTATTACCCCAACTACCTGCCTATATAAAACCTGGAGGTTTCAAACAAGTACCCTCTATTTCAATGTTCTTTTCTTACTGTAACTACAAGAAATCCTTAATTGTATGACTGAATCCTAGTCTCCAAACTTTTAGCAAATATTCAAAACAAAACAAAGGAAAACAAAAGACACTCGATCATGCACTCGCATACTTGTTGGGATGTTGCCCGGTGAAAGACTAAATATAAGCAGCCACCCACTACCATGGTACTCACCAGCAAAAGGTTTATCAAGCTGAACCCAGTCTTTGAAGACGAAATTGCAGTAGTCCTTCCCATGCCAGAATCTGGTTTCCCCGTGCAGCTCTCCCATGCCTGTGTGCAAACTGCGGACTGAGCCCGTGTCTGTGAACGGAGCAAGACTCACTCAGAGACTGTGGTTCAGGCGGGCCCCAGGAAAGGAGGCTCAACTCTCATTTGTGAAAACACCTAAAGACTTATTAACTTTTCTTAAGACTCAATATTAGGGCAGCACATGTCTATTCTATCTGCAGCTATGGACTGACAATGTTTTATAACTCTCAAGTTTTTATTAGGGGGCAGTTGGGGCTATAACCAGGTTCATCATGTGACAATGAAATTCAACATTCTTATTCTTACCATCCACCAGATCACTGGAAGAATGGATCACAGAGTTAACTGTGAATAAAGATCTTGCTAGGAGGGACTATCAGAGAGCAGTAAAGCCAGGTCAGGTAGAGAAACGTGAGGTGTAGTGGCCATAAAGAAGTCACGCCTTTCTCTTTCCTCAACCAATATAAGGAACAACTACTACCCAATTCTTGTTTTCTGCGTCTCAAAAAGAAAGAATCTCAAGTTTGTAAACAGCCGACATTCTAGCCCTGGAATTGGCCAGCTCAGGGACACTGCACTTCACCATTTTGGGTCAGAAATCCTTCATGTGTGAAAGGAAGAATTTGGCCTAGATGATATCTAGGATCTTTGGGGCTCTAACGTTCTATATTTATAAACTTATAAATAACAGCCAGAAAAATTATTGCAACAACAGCCAGAAGCTTATGACTACATAGGCGCAAAAGCAGCCTGCTACTGCCACATTTCACAAAGAGCTTTCCTGGGAACAGTTTTATTCAGGGGCAAACACTTTGACTTAAATCGTTTGTATGTTTATGGGCTATATTGACCACAGAGACAACTAAGCAGGAAGACCAGCCGAATTACAAATCACAAATGCAGCGCTTGGCACAAAAAAAGCACTTAACAAACAGACATGGGATGCAAAAATATTTGTTGAGTGAATAGATAGTACCACATGCAGTAGCCAGTGAGAGTACGGAGCTGGTCCCCCGACCACCACGCTGTCCCAGACCTGTCTTTCTACAACGCAGACTCCTTGCTTAAAAGCTTTCTAGGATCGCCTGTTGCCTACAGGGGGTCCAATCCTAAGGGCTCAGTGTACACAGAAGTCTCTTCCCCAACTGGTGCCAAGCTCTCTCTCTGGTCCTTGCTCTTCCCCATACAACCCAGGCTCCACGTGCACCATATTTCTCACTGAGGTTTGACAGCCCTGGTCTGTCATGTCTCTGTGCAGTTGGCACATTACTCCTTCTGCCTGGAACGCTCGCCCCTTCCTCTCAGGCTGACCTCCTCCTCATCCTTCAAGAGCCATTTCACTGTCACCTGCCCTGGGGACACCTCCCAGCTCCCAGTAGGGACAGGCTGTCCCTAGTAACTGCTGTAGAACCATTTCACAAGGACGCTCCCTCCCCACCCGCCACAAGTCTATAATGTAAATTGCTCAGGGGTGGGGAGTGTATCCCATCACTGCCTGGTGTAGGACCTGGCATTCAATAGGAAATCAATAAGTATTTGCAGGCGAAAGTTCCTAAACAATCACCCCCCACACTACTAATATTCTATCTCAAACTGAATGATTAACCTTCAAAGGTTATTACAATTTTCTATTAAAGAAAAATGTCATACCGCGCTAAAGATTAACAAAACTAAATGTTAAAAATAGAATTCTATTGACTTCTCCCAGTAATTTATTTTCCTGCTCTATAAGACTGAGAGAACAAAGTACTGGCGGGTCTGTTTGCTCATCTGTCGGCTCATTAGTAAGCCTGGCACTTTGTTTAAAAAAGGAAAAGAAAGAAAAAAGGGACAAAGAATGAGATAAATAAGGGGTCAAATTCCAAATTGAAAATATACTGTCGTGCAGGACGGCCTGTGGGGTCTCTGCTCCCGCTCCCCACTTAAGAACGCAGGATGTGGTGAGGCCAAAAAGGAGCACCCACGGAGTCATAGGTAGGGGAGTCATACCACTATAGTCTCGCTGGAGGCTGGATTCACATGACGTGCGACCTGCTGTCCGCTTTTCTGTCAGCTGACCGACTCTCCTCAACTCCCTCTCGACTCCACTCCCCAATGTAGCCGCAGCAGTTATATTAGTGGCCAATGGCTCAAGGGTTACAGTACAGCTGACAGCCAACTAGCCACAGCTGATGGCCATCTACTACCCGAGCCAGCACCTTTCCACATGAGGCCGAGAGCCTGGAAACTGCTCTCTGGGGCTCTGTCCCCACATATACATATGTATATATAGTATATATAAAATTTGTTTTTGTCAATTGAGAAATTCTCAGCTAAAGTTTTACATATATACACATACACTTGTTTAAAAATTAACTTCTACCTGATAATCAATTATGGTAAGAAAAACAAAACCAAGGAAATTCTTAGTCTTAGAAAATTATCTTGGTACTAATTGTATTCAACCTGCTCCTAATTCAAATCTGTTTTTGTTTTTGGTCATGGCCTAAACTATTCCAAAACGATCAAGGTCATCCTAGGAACAGATAAAATATTAAGGCAAAAGAGCCAAATACTCCGAGTTACTGAGATTACCGCTCAGAATCGCGCAAGCGCCTATATAAAAAGAGGGTGTTTTACACCAGCAATGCTGACCTGAGGGGTTCTCACTAGTCAGTACCTGGTTCACAACTGATTTCATAACTGCACCTGCCTTGCCTTTTGGTACGGGATTTTCATGTCAGTTTTCTGCAATCCTCATTCATCAGTGGCGCAGACTCCGGCTGCTAACGTTCATGAAAACGGTGTCTTCCTGCCCCTCGCCCAGTGTCTTCTGGCTTTGGCACGTCCTCCTCCATTTTCTCTCATCTCTTGGCTTTCAAGGCTGCATTCCCCTACCATTATTCCAACCCATCTTCTGGATCTTTCCTCACTCCTCCTCCCTAACAAGGTTTCCCCCCAACTTTCGCTTAGGTGTACCCCTCTAGCCCTGTCTTCTCTTTTGGGCTGTGATCTACAGCCACTTCTAGTGCCTCACTTGACTTGTCTACCTAATTGTCCTGCCAGAACTTTGAAATCGCATGTCACCCGAGAATCATTAGCATTCCCACAAAATCAAGGCTTCCCATGAGATTTCTGCTTTCTGTTTATAGTTCTTCAAGTTCAAACCTCACAATCACCTTTGGCTCCTCCCGCTTCCCTGTCTTCTCTACCCACCTCCTCATCACCACTTCCCAAGTCCTACTGAAATTCTGCTGGTTGTTCCTTTGGAAAAAGTCTGTCCCATTCGCTTCATTCTCAGGCCCTTTGGAACAAGCCAGTCAGGCTCCCCGTGTCTCTAGTGTAACTTAGTAAAACGCTTAACCCTTCCTTCCACTTGCCCACCCACCTTTCATCCCCTTCAAATCACACCTCCACCCCGTAACCCCCCGAGATTCTCCAACATTTCGTTGATGAAGTTCAATGTCGCAAGGCCCTCCATACACTGGTACAGCTATATCGCACCACCCCAATCTACACAAGTTAATTAAACTTTAACCACAATTCCAAACCCCCAAAGCTCTGAAAATCCAATGGTTTTTCACACCTCATTTATTAGCAAAACCTGACCTGAACTGACAAGCGGTTATTATCTTTATTTATCCCACTTGGTGTTGCACAAATATAAACGATTTACTTATAGGGTATTCCCTGAACCCTGCAACGAGTATAACATAACATAGAGTATAGGTATTATATTACCTTTCTAAAATCCAGAATCTTTTAATTTCTGAACCACATATGACCCCCAGTATTTTGCATGAAATGGTAGACCTCTATGTATTTACTACATTCCACACCTAGGTCTGAAATAAATACCTTTGGAATTTCCCGTATCTGTCCCTTACAATATAATATTTACCTGGAATGCCTGTTTTTCCCCTTCTTAGTCTCTATCTACTGAATTTCTGCGAATACTCAAGGGCTTAATGAGTTACATGTTTTTTGAAATCTTTTGGTTTTGAACCTTTTTTGGATTTTGGCATTGTGGTTCAGTGTTTACATTTGTGGAGAAGGTTTCACCAACAATTCTTGTCAGTAGGGTTATCTCCCCCTGATAAATTACTAAGACACAAGGTTAGTAAAATACTTAAAACTGACACTTATTTATTAGATAATAAGCTCTCTGACAACTGAAAATAAGTCTTATACATTCTATACCACTGCATACCTGAGAACAGAGTCTAAAAACAACTTAACCTACTATTCACTGTCCCTCATGATTAGATATCTAACTTTGAAACACCTGTCTTAACTAAATTGAGATTTACCCCCCTCAGCCATATATTTAATCTTGCGTAAAAGGAAGAGCTCAGCAAACAGTCCCTGAATATAAGGAGCGTAAAATTCAGTCCCTTTAAAATAACATCGTATCAAGCAAAGCAATGTCAACTTGAAATTCTCCCTTTTGCAACATAATTAAAAAAAAAAAAATCTTGAAGATGGCTGAGTGAGTTTGAATTTAAATACATACTACAGACATCTACCATGGTTACTAATGACATTTAAGATGGTGCGATTTTTCTACCGGAACAGCTACAGTGATGCTGCATGCACTCCATCATGACTTCTGCATGCCACCGGGAAGGTTCACTAAAAGCCCAATTCATCACGACCTTTGGCACGCAAGTGAAACTGACATGGCAGAGAAGCTACTCCACTTCATATCCTCAAGAAAGGAAGTTATTAACACAAGCAAACATTCCGTTTCAAATTTCTAATGAAGAGTCACTCTATGCTTAATTTGGGTTTCAAGCCCTACGCGTACAAGTCAATATCAGTTTAAGTCATTACATGATTTAAATGTAGAGCTATGTATGCTCTTTAAACTTCCTTTATTATTAATAGTAGAATCTTACTTTTTTTTTTTCAACACAAATGCACGCAGAACTCCAATATACAAAACGATACAAGCAGGATTGTTCTGGTTGAATCAGGTATCAACAGAGGTGGGAGGGCCAGGGGCCCACATGCTCAGTACCCTCCTCGGAGCCCCTGAAAAACACCAGGGTCTCAGGAACAGACTTGTGCAAAGCACTGCTCCACCAGAAGGACTCAACTATCCTTTGGCTTCCCTTTTTACGGAAATTCATTTTTTTCATATTAAAAATTTAAATTTGTATGTTAATGTAGTTATTGGAAAGATTCCTCTAGCTCTCATATCCCACACTCAGTACATTAGCAAATGCCGCTTCACCTAAAATGTATTCAGTATCTGCTGGGTCACTACTTGCCACCCCGGTCTGCTCTGAAGAATGAGCCTGTAAAAATGTAAGTGAGACCTTGTCTGTCCTTTGCTCAAGGCCATCGGATGACTTTCTATCTCACTCAGTTGTAACAGCCAAAATCCTTTCAAGAGCTGCAAGCGCTTACATACTCACCAGCCCTCTCTGACTCTGTTGCTGTCATTGTCCACTAACCCACTCCATTCCAGCCACATTCCTGGGACACAGCAGTCTCCTCCTGCCTCCCAGACCTTCCCTGGCTCTTCCTCATGGTGGGGACACCCTGCCCCCACACCTCCTCTATCCTCAGTCTTCTCTTCCCTTTGATCTCTGTTGAAAACTCTCATTAGAGAAGAATTCTCTGACCACTACCGTGTTTCCCCAAAAAGAAGACCTAACCAGAAGATAGGCCGTAGCATGATTTTTCAGGATGACATCCCCTGAACATAAGCCGTAATGTGTCTTTTGGAGCAAAAAATAATATAAGACCTGGTCTTATTTTTGGGCAAACACGGTAGATATAAAATAGTAACTGCTCCCCTCTGCTCTTCCCCCTTCCCCTGCTCTATTGTTCTCCATGAGAATTCTGACTACCTGCTATATTGTGTTTGATGAGCTATTTATAGATACAATTCCCATCCTTAACCTCCAACTAGTTAACTGAATTTCAGCTGTTTTGTTCACTACATCCTTAGTACTTAGAAGAGTGGCATATTATAGGAGTTCAATAAACACTTTTTTCACGAAACAAATGAATCGTATATATTTATTTGTCTATCCCCACTTCGTTTTTAATGAGAGCACAATTCCCTCAAGGGGATAGCCACTCATTCCGTTCTTCACCATCCCCCTACTCTTGGATATTTAGGGTAATTACTTTTTTTGTCTCTCTCTCTGTCTTAATAAAACAACGCCACACTAGACATGTATCCAGTTTATTAGGGAGGTTTCCATCGGCACCTGAAAACCACTCACATTAGTGTCCTCAGATCACCTTGCTCAGCCTGACGTGGGCCTGAGTTACCTCCTCTGCTCAGCACCCGGCTGGCATCTGCCTTCCCACTGGCCCCATCCTGCTGTCAGCAACACACCCACTCGGTCGGCACTCAGACCCTCCACATCAGGGTTTGCCAGCCTCCTTCCTCCATCTCATTTTCAACTTTAGTCCTAAAGTAGCAAAGCCACATGTGGAATCATAAAGCACTGCCTGGAACTGTTTCCAATCCTTTCCCTTTCATAATTGCCCTTGCATTCACCCCTGACCTGGCTCTTTGCATTACCCGGAGGCTTCCCAGTTCCTGTCTTAGGGCTTGGAAGGTCCGGTGAGCACAGGAATCACTGTGAGTTGTCCCCGAGTCCACATAGGCATCAAGTAATAGCTGGATGCTAAATAAATAAAATGTCTCCTCAGTCTCTTCCATTGTCTATTGTATACCCATTTTATGATTTATAACACGCAAATTCACTTAACAGTTACATTGGAGCTTTAGTTCATTATATATAATCAGTTTAAAACAAAAATAACAAAAAAACACAGGGTCCCTAGACAAAAGAATGCTAGGAACCACTGCTCAAAGTCCAGGGCAATTTATCAGGTTCATTAGCTCCTGCCAGCCACAAGTGACTCACATCCAGCCATGTTGGCTGGGCTCTAACTCAGTCATCTCCTAAAGAATACACCAGAACAAAAGGTCAGGATGTAGTAATCTACTTTTCTGCTAAATCACAAATCTGAATCATGAACTCTGGGAGGCTGATAAACTGGAACTTCATGGCCCAAGTCACTTATCACCTCTAACCCTGAACTACCTCATCTGTAAAAAGAAGATAACACTATTGCAACCAAGCACCACAAGGGCTTGGGGCAATGACCAGCAGAGTTTGCACACCATAAACCCTAGCTTGTGATTTTACTATGTTTGCTATTTATTATGATGATTACTTGTCCCTATATCTGACCCACTGCCAAGTCCTCTTCATTCCTACCACCATAAATTAGACCTGATTAATGTATTCTTCAAGTATGTGATTCTTCTTCACAAAGGTTATCAGATTACAATTTTTAAAAATTCAGTCAGAGCACGAAACCTCTATTCGATGATCATCAAGATTTTTAACTAAATAAAAGTCCAACTCTTTATTTCTGTCGGGGAGTCCAAATGTGACTGTGGTATAGCTTCCTGGTCTCATAACACAGATGCATCTCCACCGAATGATGTATTTTCTAATATTACAAAGCACTTGGTGCTTTCCCATTGCAGCAGTGTTGCTCCACTCATTTCCTTCACCTGCAATGTCTTCCTGCCCTCAGCTGCCCGATCAAATTACTTCCAAACCTAACTCCAATGTCTCTGTGCCATGAAAGTCTTTCTGTCTCCTCACAGAGAAGTCCTCATGCCTTCCACAGAATGTCTACGACAGCCCTGAGCGGCCGGTGCCCTGCACTGCACTGCTATTAGGTGAGGTTTTAGCTCAGTGCTGGAGTGTAGGTTCATGCGGGGTGGGACTCTTGTGTACTCTCCCATGCTTTGCTCTCAATAACATGTGTGGCATGAAACTGTGTGAACAGAAAGCCAATCCAGAAACACACTCTGCTCATGCAGCAACAGCCAAAGCCTAAGCGGGTTCCATCGCTTCACAGTCACTTACCAACATTAGGTCTAGCGAGTCCCTGCTCAGAATCATTGGAAGAGCGAAAGAGTTTCAAGTGGGGTTTTAAACCATGGATTAAATTCTGACGACTTCTACAGTGATTACAGTAACCTGGAGAAAGTTGAGAGTTCTTTTTTTACAAAGAAATATGTTTGTATATATCAGGTTTTGCAAACTGGAAAGCATGTGTGATCATGGTTAATACGAGGCAAGGGTACAGGATCAGTCACAAATTCTGTGCAACAGAAAATTACAGGGATTTTAAGGCAGGTGTAAAAAAAGAACAGTACATTTATAAGATGCAAAATTCCCGATGTTTGAGGATAAAAGCTTGATGTATTTCTGGATGGGAAGAGAAATGAAATTTCTTCTATAAAAACTGTATAAAGTGTTCTTCATTCTGTTCTTTTTCCGTTATAACTTGGCACTATTGAATAAATGCTTAGTCATTCTGCTACCATCCAAAGCATGAATTGTGGTTGTTAGGACTACTTCTGTGAATAATCAATAAATCTGTTCTAAAATGAGGCCAACAAAGCCATGAGATGGCATGATGTTGACTAAGGCACTCTAGTGACCTTTCGGCATGGCTCATTTTACTCCATTATTGAAAGACAGGTTCTAAAACCAGGAATAGAGTTTCTGGCCACGGGGGAACCGAGCATCGCCGAGATCGTTTCCAGCAAAGACGAGGACTTACTGGAGTTGCTGTCAGCGCTGCTGATGCTGTCCGTGCTTTGCATGTGGTGCCTCTGCAGCTGCTGATAGAGGCTAAATTTGGAGAACCTTCTGGACTTTCCTATTCCTTTCAGTTTTGAATCCGTGTCATTAACACTCTTCAGGATGGGCAGCTTTTTAGGAGATTTGTTTCTATCTTTGAGGCTTAAGGATTCCATAGACTCTGATGTTTCAGCCTAAGAAAATTATTAGAGGGAGGGATGGGTGGGGGGGGGGGGGGGGAGAGAGAGAGAGAGAGAGAGAGAGACTGCATAAGATACACTGCAGTGTGGCCCTTTAATTCCAATTAGGTGACATGTAAAGTTGGCACGTGACAGAAGCTCCCTAACAGACACCCAGTAATGCGTGAGGTCAGCCACAGGGCAGTGGGGAATTCTGGGGAGCTGTTTAAATACTACCAAAGGCGTACCAGGCGTGCCTTTGTCGTTCTCCTTTAGGGTGGCCAAACTCTTGACATTTCATACCAATTAATCTTTTTATCTCAAATACAATTACATACGTTACCTTCATGGTTGAGCTACTGAACTTCTTCCTCTGATAAACATTAAGTAAGCAACGCTTTTTCTGTCACTTACTCTCCCTATTACCTATTCACTAAATCTCTATTTTCCCAGAAAAGTCACTAACATATCCATCAGTCAAATGTTTTAATCAGTGTATTGATATTTTGGCAACCACTTGAGCTGAAATAATAAATACGTGGAGCTAGGTATATAGATATTTTGGCAGCTCTTGATTTGAAAGGTAGTTTGAGAAGTTATTAACTTCCTGCTCTCAAACAGAATTTCTTAGATGAGTCCAGATTGACCTATCCTATTTTTTACACGTCTTGAACTAGGAAGATTCCAAAAACCTTGGCAGCTATCTGTAACAAGGCTGCTTATTTAACGTAAAGCCCAAGTGCCACATACGACTAACGAACTTTTTTTCAAATAGGACATAAATCTTTAATTTATATGGAAAACAAAGGAGCTGACGATGAGATAGCCAATTGAATCTGTCTCCTCTTCTTACAAGAAACAGAGACTAAGAGATGCAAAGTTACAGAGTTGTCAGGTGGTCTTTGAAACCAGGGCTATCAATGTGTGACTCAATGGTCCTTTCTCACCCAGGGATATGCCACCTGTCACTCACTCAGTCAATAAGCCACACTGTCAGACACTCTTACCCAAAGTGTGTCCCTTTTATGCATTTCTGTAAATGTTGAAAACTACTTACTGCGAGGGAACCCAGAGATGGTCCCGTGGTGACGCGCTTCACGCTGCCCACGTCCGTGAGCCTGTGCTCGTTGTCATCCCACCTTCCATAGGCCAGGTCGATCCCACCCACAAAGGCCACCGATTGGTCGATGATGACAAGTTTCTCATGATGAGCCCACAGATAGACACTGGACGACACATGATCTGGGTGTCTCATCACCTTGGGAGTAAAAAAAAACCCACATGTAATATGCTTTTAAAACTGTCCTTCATATTATATAATAAAATAGGTCTGTTTTCTCCCCCTAAATAGCATTTTCTATAATTCAAATACCAAAGTGGGCTCTGTATACACCAAAGAAAATCCCCAAACTTCTAATTTTATTCTCCATATTTAGCAGAAGACCCCTAGTTACTTTTTAAGCCGCCCCCATCTCTATCCATACTATATTTTGGGGCAGCTGCCATTTAGCCCGAAGTTTGGTCACATAGTTCAATAAAAGTCAGCTCAATGAAATAGCCGATTCCCTTTTCCCCCTCTAAAAGAATTATATCTGGTATTATTTCTTAAAATACTCTAAAAATTTTTAACCAACATCTATCTCTGGCAAAATTTTTAATAAATATATTGATATTTTGGCAGCCATTGAATGGAAATATTAAGCATATGGATATAGATCTTTTGTCAGCTCTTGATTTGAAAGGTACTTTGAGGAGTTACTAACTTCCTGCTTTCAAATAGGATTCTCTCTAAATGATCCCAGACTGACCTATCCTAATTTTGTATGACTTTAAGTAGAAACGTTCCAAAAACTTTGCATAGTACTTTTTTTAATACCACATTTCTTTATTGTGGTAAAATACACATAACATAAAATTTACCATATTAACCATTTTTTCGTGTACCATTCAGTGGTATTAAGATCATATTGTGTCATCATCATCACCATCCATCTTCAAAACGTTTCATTTTGCAAAAGTGAAACTCTATACCCAGTACACATTCACTTCCTATTCCCTTCTCTCTCCAACCTCTGGCCACCACCATTCCACTTTCTGTCTTTATGAATTTGACTACTCTTGGCATCTATTATATAAATGGAATCATACAATATTGTCATTTTGTGACTGGCTTATTTCATTTAGAATAATGTCTTCAAGGTTCATCCATGTTTTAGCGTGTCAGAATTTCCTTCCTTCTTAAGCGTGAACAATATTACATTCTATGTATATAGCCATCCATTATTGTGAGTGAGATATTAAAGTGTCCACCTATTATTGTGGAACTGTCTATTTTTCCCTTTAGTTCTGTCAGTGCATGATTTATATATTTTGATGGTCATAATTAGGTATGTAAATGTTTATAATTGTTTTATTTTACATCATTAAACCATTTGTTAATATATAATATCCTTCTTTGTCTATTATAAACTTTTCTCATTTAAAGTCTATTTTGTCTGATATTAGTATAGCCTCTCCTGCTCTCTTTTACTTACTATTTACATTTAATATCTTTTTTTAACCAAGTGAAATGTATAATTGTTATATACTTTAAGCCTGGTAGAGATGTATTGATTTATTGTCTGGATGTATCTCAATAACTGGGCAATACTTATTGATAGGCTTTATGTCTTTGGCAAAATATCAAATAGCTTTTTTCAAATGGCTTATCATGCTTATTTACTTTATTAGCATTATATACAAGGTGCTAGTAAGAAAAGCACTTTAAATCCTAGAGGAGCTCTCTTTGTTGCTATCAGTATTCACGTGATGCCACAGGGAGATCACATCTCAGAGTTTCCAGGATAATCTTAATGAGGAGTATGGGAACTTGACATGTCTCTTACACAGTAAGACAACGCTAGGAAGTGTGTTCTTAGCTAAATTATCAGGGTAAAAGAAGCTGACTCCAACAATATGGGAAGTATAAGAAGGCATGCTATTTTGTTTGATTTCTGAGAAGGCCACAATACTATTTATTTAAAATATACATTAGGGAATACTACAGATAACCACTGTTCAAAGCAAAACATAACTGAAAAAGTACAGACTAATAAAGCAGACGCATGGTTCAGCAAGATGAACCTTCATACCTTTATGTTGGGGTGTAGACGAATTAAGGTCCTCTTGCTGTATTCACTATTGATTCCAAGAGCAAGTTCCACCTCTTTGTAGAGCATTACGAAGATCCTCACCCCCTGTTGCTGTCACAAGAGACAACATAGGAAGGAATGAGAATTTCTGCAGGTAGATTATGATTTTCTTTTTCTTCTTTCTGTCTGTGCTTTCTTCTATACACAAGTGTAAAAAAAGTATTTAATGAAAAACACAAACACAGAAAGGTAAAACATAAATGTATTATTAAAATACAAATATCAGAAATAAAAATGTATCTCCCTTCCTAGGACTTGTCATATCAAGAGAGTGTCACTCTATTTGACCAATTATAGTCAGAAGGTTGAAATTGTAACCTCAACTACTAAAAGTGTCTGATACTGCTATACCTGCGAACATTTCCCAACACTTGTAATTATGGAAAACTTTGGCCTGATTCATATTACAGATTTAGGCTTTTCGTTTATTTTTATTATACTTCAATTATTAAAGTAACACTGATTAAAAAAAACTCTGATGCAATAAGTTATACTAAATATCCCTTAAATGTTTCTGGAGGTGTTTTGCATAGAATATTTCTTTATTAAACGATTATTTAAATGGAAAAAAAACATTTCTTAATCTTTAAAGATAAATGTGTTGGTTCACACTCTTAACCCATAATTAAATGATGAATGTCTATTTCACTAGTGAAATGAATTCTTCAGAAGTCAGTATTTCTAACATTCAAAAATCCGTGAGTTTTAGCAGTAGCACACAAATTAACACTGATCCACTTTTAGATGCTGGACCCAAGAAAATAGGCCATTGTAAGGGTCAAATTAAGTCAAAAGTGCCTGGTAAACTTTAACAGATTATACAAATAGCATTTACTATGAATATTAAGGATCAAAAAGACAATGTCCAACAGCTGGTAGTATAAGAAAAGTACGACCATAACATTTTCTTTTCTAGTTCTGGGTGGTGACAAGGTTTTAGCCTATGCTAAACCGCCCTACCTCTGAATATCCCTCCCGTTCTCCCTGTTCACTCAGATGGTTCCCCCTCAACATACAGGTCACAATGTATTCCTCCAGGAAACTCAGCTTCTTTTATCACTTTTTAGGTTTGCAGCCTCAGTATTGCTGCACAGTTTGCAACATTTTAATTTGAATTCTCTATATCCAGCAGCTCTGAAAACATTTTGAAACATACTGCATACATGCTAGATAATGTATCTACACCCAGGCATTTAATATCCCAGAGATCAAAGGCAAGAATTTTTCCATAATACTTTCTGGCGTATTAGTGATGCAGGCATATGGTGACAAAAAATAATTCAGTTGTAGTATAAATGAATAATCCATGATAATTAGGCATTGTTCATAACGGAAATCTAAGTCACAAATTTAAGAAACCTTACTGCGTTGACACATCTAATTTACAATAGCTGAATATTTTTGCAATGCTATAAAAATGTGAAATAACTTTGGAGTTAATATTTTTAGGTTGCCGGATGTAAAATAGTGGAGTAAACCAAACACATATACAATTCGCCAATATTGATCTGCTGGTATTAAGAAGCATTATTTTGGCCCCTACAGCCTTATAATAGCACATCACTTCAAAATACTATCTTGCTTGGTGTACATTTCTGTATACATTTCTGGAGGGACATACTAGATTTATGTGCTGGGCTGCATTAGGAAAATGTCAGTACCAGAAGAAGACACACTCTTGCTCTTAAAAAAAAAAAAAAAAAATGGTAAAAATATATATATATGTCATTCTATTTCTCTGATTAACAGTCTATTTCTCTGACTTTTGGAACTTGCTTTTTATGTTATATTATAATATATTGTATTATATTATATTATATTACTATTGCTTGAGGAAAGCAGTAAGGACGTGAAAGTATAGGCGAGAAGAGAACAGCTTAATAATGTCTCATGGCCTGTGAGTGCTCTGCAATGAACCACTGATTGAGGGTTTTAAATGCAAACTAGAACATTATTTTTCTCCTCTATTATTCATATTTACTTTGAATATTGAACACTTTTGAATGCTGCACTGAGTAACAGTTACAAAACAACAGCCTCCCATGGAAAGATATAATACAAAGTTTGAAATCTAAAATTTCAGCCTAAATTATAGAACATTACAGCTGACATCTTTTATCATGGCTCATTTGTTTCAAATGGATGAAATTCTACTTCTCAGGCTTATGAGATTATTACTCACAAAGGACAGTAGTTGCAAATTAGGAACTGGCCTAAATCTTACAATTTTCCATTTACCTGCATAACTAATGGATTTTTTGAAATGAGATGTTAACGCTAACAGATGGCATTATTACCCTCCATTTATTAACACCTGACATTTTCTCCTATACCATATATTTTCTCATCGAAATAAATTAACTCTAAAGGAAACAGGGTAGAGTCTTTTTAGCTTAAATACAAAGAAATGACTAACAAGGAAGCAATTAAAAACAAAAATTTCATTTTTATGCAGTTGGGTTTATAATTATTTACTTACATCTATGTCCACAATAAACAGTTAATTAGTGACAGCATTTCTGTGATAACAAAGCAATAAATTCCTCTTCTTTTGATCAAGGTATTACAACACTATCATAAACTAAACTTTTATAAGGGCAAAGGAGAAAATGTTTCTTGGGAACGAAGGCATTTGCTGGGTCGTAACAGTGAAGGCTTATACAAATGGTGGAAATGTTTGTGCAAAATGAAAGTCAAGTTAGAAATCAAAGAGCTGATGTTAATTCTGTCATTTAAAAAATACACTTTTGAAACATCTAATGTTTTTCCAATGCCTTTTAGTGACCCTACAGGAAATCACTTTTGCTTAGAGAGGGGAAGTAGGCGAGCAGATGGCCTGGAGTTGACTAAGCAATTATCAAGTTTCGTACCTCTGTTGAAGTTTGTTTAAGTCAACTAACCTGAAGGTTCCACAGAATAAACTTGGAACCTGACTAAATTTCCAAAGACAAAAGTTCTGTCCTCTTTTCTAATTAGTTTTTAATTAAGTAGAACAGAGACAATAGGAGTTTAACATATACATAATACACGTGGATACAAGCAAAATAAAAATGTTTCATGGTTGAAATCAAGAGACTGTTTCTGAGCCGGGTTTTTCTCTGATTGTTCACAGTAACTGTGGCCAAAATAATTTTCCAGATGTAACCAACTATGTCCACTGCTTGAAGCTTATACAGCCACAGGATAACTGTTCATTTCATCCCTTGTCATGTACTTCTGCAGGGGATGCAATATTTTGGGAAAATGAAAGTAAAAGTGACAAAGAAACTGTATCCTCGCCATAGCAATGCAGGCAGCACTGGGATGTAAGAGTACAGCTGCTTGTGTGCCTTTTTGCTTTTTCTTTTCTTTCTTTGCTTTTTATCAGTTTTGTTTAATGCACACTCCTCAAGGTTGAAGATCCCTTCCCTGCCATGCCCTTCTAGGCCCCCCACTTTGATAAGATCCCCTTTGATCTGTGTGGAATTGTGATTACTCATCTCACTTGACAAGCTGGGACACCTTTCCCTCCTATTGCTCACTGATTGCAGCTTTAGGGTGCGCCTTGTGGAGCGGGACAGTAAGAAATTAACCTGATAACAGAAATTCCCTCTGAGGACCTAAACATGTTTCTGTAAGTTTCCAGGTTGCTGCACTTGAAATTTCTTCTGGTGCAAGCATCATCAGAAGTATCACATATTTCTAAGGTTGAAATGTACAAATTGGGTCCAGGGATACGGTCACCATAACTAGGACGCAAGTTTTCTCATCTCTTAGTGCAGTAAATGCCAAACTGTGGAAAACCCTGGGATGCTGATTTGAGTTGTAAACACTCTCTGCCCCTCAAGGCTGGCTTAGACTATTTTAAATGATGACATTGCATATCAGAAGGCCAATGAAACAGGAAAATATCAACTTGGTTACAACCAGAGAAACAAAGTATTCTGTTTTTTCCCTAATAAACAGCCATTTGAGATGTTTGCCTATATGTTGGCTATGAGGCAGAGACACTAAATTCCTTCCAAAAAGACTGCACAATCAGATAGAAGAAGAAAAAATTATTTTAATCAACACTGTGAACCTCTGGGACCCAGTAATGCAAAAATAAATGTTATTACTACCCACTCCTTTGTGAAGCTAGTGGCTTTCAGAAACTAAATTATTTATGTGAAGTAGTGTTTATGAGCATATGAAATATCAATTGGGAATGATCCGAATGTTAAAAATTTATGACCAAAATAATATGTTGCAGCTAGGTTAAGGGAGAACAGTGTTACTAAATGTACCCCTGAGAAATTAATATTTCATAGTATTACTATTTCCTTAGGAAATTTTAAAAATCATTATGCGCAACTTAAAAATTACACGTTTCAGGAAGTGGATGAGATTAAAACAAAGCACCATTATCAGACAATAATATTTATTTGACCATGGTTTTCACCTAGAACCTCACCAGGGCTCATGCTAGTGACAGAAAAGGCAACTGGACAGGTAACGCTGAGGGGAATAAACAAACTCACGTCCTCTCAAGAGGTAGCGGGTCCTGCCTGCAGGATCTTCCTCCTGAGCCCTGCTCTGCTCTGAGAACCCTGCTCTCTAAGAGTTTACTTAGATGTCCTGGAGGCATCTCAATCTCAAGTGGTCTAAAATTTAGCTCTCTGAATCTGAGTTTTTCCCACTTCCTCCCACAACCATATTCAGCTTCCCAACATATCATCTTGTTCAGATCTCCCTTCATCCATCACAACCCGCCCCCCCACAGTAACTCCCCACTACATTCCATAAAGTCCAAATCACTGGCTTGGCTCAGAAAACCCCCTTATCCTAGTGGCAGCCTGCCTTTCCAGCTTGATCACCCATCCTACATATGCTAACACTCAGGTATAATCAACTTTGTCACTGGAGTATAACTGACAAAGCCTTCTAAACTCCTGCTTCCAGAATGTTTCCTCACCACATATCCTATACCTAGAAACTTCTTTTGAATTTTTTTTGCCCAACCTAAATCCCTCATGTTGTGAGGGGTTTTCCCACCAGAGCTGGCCAATGCTCTCCCATCTGCCTCTGAATCTTGGCTCCGTTTCTGTACCCAACTGATCCTTGTGTAGATTTTTAAGCTCCTTCAGGTCAAGAATCACGTTTTTGATTTATGTGCATCCCCGTATGATTAGCCAAGCCCTGCACACAGTAGGCATGCAGCAAACACATTGATCGAAATCTAACACAGTAATTGGATAAGTACCATGAGAACTGATTGACAATTGTGAGGCAAGGCTGAAAACGCATTAAAATGGAATCTTGAGGAGAAATGGGAAAGGTGCCGTTTCACAGAGAGAAACAGGAAGAAAGTTATATCCCATTCAATATATAGAAAGAAGTTTGGTAAGGCTAGGACTGAGCCCAGGACATGAGTCCTTGGCAAGCTATCCATGGGCAGAGATGAAATCCTATTCATACACATGGCACCTTTAATAATTAGAATAGTACCTGGCTCACAGGAGACACTCAGTAATTGTATGCAGGATTATTTAATAAATATGCAAATAATGCTTTTCAAGACAGAATTTCCAATTTTGTAAATAGAGATTGGTTGAGACAACGAATTAGACTAGCCATGAAAATGATGCTATTTGGCAAAACATGTCTGAAACACAGATTATCAACTTCTTCCTTCAGTATTAGCAGTGAGTTCTGACTATATCATGGATATTTGCAGAAACTCTAAAGGAAAGTCATGGGAAAAGACACTAAAAAGAGAGGAAAAAGTGAATGGGGGACGGGCTAAGGAAATGTCAAGGATAGGAAAAAAAGAAACGAGTGAAGGTGGTGAGAAACAGGAAAATGCTACCCCTAATTACTTAAGATCTACAAATTCTGCTAAAATGTTTAATGATAGAATAAAAAAAGGATTAAGACAGTTTCAAATAATAGGGGAAAGCCTAGGACTCCCCAATTTGGACACGATTAATAATAAATCCAGATCTATTTTAATTGAATTGAATTGAATTTGGTTGAGGGCCAACCACATAAAAAAAATTCATTAGCCACATGAATGTAAAGTAGTCATTGGTGAACCTATATTGCTTCACTAATTTATTTTCTATAACAAAAAAGAGCACACTCAATGCTCACCCAGAATCTACAGGGTCGACTAGACAGGAAACAATTTCACATTATTACCATGAACTGTCCCAAAACTAAAACCAAAACAGCACTGATTCTTAGTGTCCCTCCTCTTTGATGTTTTTCAACATCAGCTTGGCCCCCATCTGACTGAAATCTCTGATGACTTGGTCTTTTCCTCAAATAACAGAATAGTCAATAAAATGAAATGCTATGTTTCATTTCATCATTTACTATTCAATGATGAAATTTGATTACAGGTTGTTGACTATAAAATGAACTGTCCACAACTGATTACAAAACAAAAATTAGAATTGCTATTATAATCCATACTGCAAATTAGGCCAAAATGCTATGCTATGCACTCAAGAGTAACAGAAAAAATCAGAACCAAATGAAAACAGTAAGTACTCTATGTTTTGTCAAACTCTAAAGAAAAAAAAAAGTTATAAGTATACATGAAGGACTTTAAAAAAGAAAAGGCATTTCTGAGGCAATAAACATTTAAGAAATCATATCGGTATTTGTTTGGAAAGTACATACTGCTTTTCGTTTAAGAATGCAGTCCAACCTCCAACGATTTCCTTCAACCACTGGGCGTTTCAGGAAGATTTCTGGGCTCAACCTGAAATCACAAAATTTCACGTAACTAAAAATCTAAGATTCTGATTGTGTCATAGGAAACAAAGGCAATTTTAGCCCAAATGCCATCATCACCCTCCACTGTGGAGTATCATCCATAGTGCTGCACATACAAAGTCATATGGGAACAAAAGCCTTTATCCGTATCAAAAATCAGTCTAGATTTCTCCATATATATATATATATATATATATATATATATATATATATATATATATATATCTTACTCACACATGCACACATACACGCACACATGCAGATACTGCTGGTTGCCCAGCCAGCAGCCATTCTCCACCTTCGCCTTACTTGCTGCCAGAGTCTACCTTCCACTACAGAGTGGGAATATTCTACATACTTGCTTCTCCAGACTCCGGTGCAGCTAGAGCACAATGTGACACAATTCTGGACAATGAGGTACACCTGGGGTTAATGGCAAAGTTATTCTTCTTTGTTGAGAGGGAAACACACATTCACTCAACACAGGAAAAGAGGCTTTAGGATATATGTTGTATGTGGCTCTGATGCTTAGAGAGGTGCAGCCATGTTGAAACTCTAAGAGGAAGACCAGAACCCTGAAATCACTAGACCACTCCACCAACTTTACAACTGCCAAGCTTTGGATTTCTCATTAAGACAAATAAATCCTCACTGTTTAAGCCACCTTTAGGTGAGCATTCTGTTAATCCAAGCCCAAAGTGTCCTAATTGATAAACATAAACACTGACTTCTACACAAAGGAGCAGTGTCCATGGAACCTGGGTCCTCCTGAGCAAGGAGGCAGGTTCGCTGACAGATAAGATGTTTCCAACGTGAGAATGGAGCCCTGGGCTCTTCTCTTTAGTAATGCCCCAGGCAGCTAAGCGTACAGGAGAGTCACTTTTTCTCTTGGGGTTGACTTCTAAAGTCAGTGTCTGGGTTCAATCTGTATGTGACATAACTCCCCTGTAATGAAGAAAAAGAAACAATGAAGAGAACTTCACCTGCTGAAATGCTAGACCTGGAGGAGCAGGAGGAGATTGTGCAAGGATTAAAGCCTGTAATATTGCCTTGCTAGGGAGTCCTGTAAGTGTTTGAAACAGGGTTTTAAGGACATAATGAGATTAAAAGCAATAATTTTATGCTGTATTTCATTCATGTTAAGGAAAATAAAAACCCAGGCATAAAGTATACAAATTAAACACATATTGAGTAAGATAAATAAGAAAACAGACAAATGGTGGGATATGTACAGTATAAACACTTACATACTTAATTCAGAATAGAAAACATTAGGTAATCTATGTCCAAACAAACCAAAAATGCAGCAATCAATAGTAAAAAATCGAAGATGACTTAAAAAGAGTTCTTTTTTTTAAGCAGTAAAGTCCATCACTGTGCACTGCTAGCTCACAGAAGAGATATGACCAACAACATATACATACTTGCAATTTTTTTAAGCACACATTAATTATGGATGGTCTCAGAGGACTTCGTTTTGGAGGCCACATCTAATGCTATGCTCAGCAATTAAGTCTTTCTGATCCTTTATTTAATACACAGCATTGTGTACCCTGTATGTAGGATATTCTACTAGATATCTTGGAAGATCTTCAGCTACCTCTCAAGGAAAATTCAATATTGAAGAACAGAATCTGACATACCATCTAGCCAGTAGTGATTTTACTGTTGTTTTGTTTTGTTTTGTTTTGTTTTGTTTTGTTTTACCTACTTTGCTTTTGTTTACCTACTTTGATTCCTCAGCCTGGAGGGAGAATCTAAAAAGGGCAGTGGCACAGATAGAGACAATTTCAGAAGTCCTCTAGTTTAGGCTTAAGGAGAATGCCTGGGATCTTCTGGCAGTGACAGGAGTGGTAAAGAGGGGTCTGCAGGCTCCAAAAATTCTGAGGGAGTGGAACCTTGCTCCCCAACTGGAAAACAGGTTCCAAGAGGACAATGTAAATATCCATTGCTTGGCTATGGGCAGCTGTCATTGAAGAAACTGTATTGGCAGAGCAGGGTAAACAAAGCTCCACCTTTTCTAGCTAGAGGACTGAAAAGGGAAGACACAGGGAACCCAAAACTAGTGGGGAAATCATGGAGAGGAAGGAACTCATGAAATCAACCCTATAAAGTTGTTTATGACTTCTAGCTCATTCCCAACTGCCCACACTTGGATTTGATCCAAAATATTGTACCAGAGTTAGAACTAAAAAATAGAGCATTTCCCAAATTGGCCATTAGGTGGAGCACATGGGGGACAGATCTGAAGAGCACTTGCAGAGGCTTTGAAAATACAACTTGGCATTAAAAACACCAAGAAGACAGGCTGGAACATTGTGCCTGAACCCAACTGGGCCAGTTGCCTGCTAAAACAAAAATATCAACATTCTCTATCAAATTTAAATAAGATCCAGAGTCACAATATTCAAAACTTCCAGAACAGAATAAAAAAATTACTTGGTCTACAAAGAATCAGAAAAACCTCAAATTTCAGGAAGATAATAAACAGAGAAAATGACACAGATGTTGGAATTAGTTACTTTAACTCTTTGTCAGACGTCAAAAAAATGTTTCAAAAAGTAAGGTTGAATACTCTTAAAATGAATGGAAAGACAGACAGTCTCAGCAAAGAACAGATACAAAGAAGAACCAAAGAGAAAGTTTCAAACTGAAAAATACAATTACCAAAAACACTAGAACTCTCCCTGGATAGGCTCAATACCAGAACAGAAGTGACAAAGGAAACAATCAGAAAGTTTAAAGGTCAATAAATAGAAATTATCTAATCTGAATTAAAAAGAGAAGGATTGAAAAAAAAAAATGAACAGAGCCTCAGAGACCTGTTGAAAATACTAAAAGACATCTAAGCCACCAGAGACTCAGAAGGAGAGGAAAAAGAGGGAAGTGCAGGAAAAAAAAGTTTAAGAAATAGTGGCTGAAAATGTTTCAAGTTTGGTGAATGACATAAACCTACAGACTAAAGAAGCTCAGTGAACCCCAAACGGGGTTCATAATTCAACTGCTGAAAACTGAAAACAGAGAAAAAATATTGAAAGCACCCAGAAGAAAAACTATTATTATTTAAAGGGAACAATGATTCAAACAACTGCAAATTTTTCATCAGAAACTATGGAGGCCAGAATGAAGTGGAACAACTTGTAACTAGAATGTATAAAGATCTCTCACAACTCAATAATAAGGAGACAATTCAATAAAAAAGGAAAAGAAATACTTGAACATGTTTCTTAAAAAGCTAAACAAATGTTCAAGAATCACAAGGAAATATGCTTAACTTGAAAACAGGTTGCAAATGCAGATTAAAACGAAAATGAGACACTACGACATACCCTTTAGACTGGCTAACATTAAAAAAAGATAACAATACCAAGCGCTAGCAATGAGAAGGAGGAACTCTCATACATTGCTGGTGGGAATGTTAAATGGTACAGCCATTCCAGAAAACAGACTGACAGTTTCTTAAAAAGTTAACAGTACACGTAGCTCTTAGTGTTGATATAATACACCGTGTTTCCCCGAAAATAAGACCTAGCCAGACCATCAGCTCTAACGTGTCTTTTGGAGCAAAAATTAATATAAGACCCGATCTTATTTTATATTATATTATATAAGACCAGGTCCTATATTATATTAAAGTAAGACCAGGTCTAATTTTTGCTCCAAAAGACGCATTAAAGCTGATGGTCCGGCTAGGTCTTATTTTCGGGGAAACACAGTAGTAGCTAAAATCTACTTTCTAAGACAAGGGTTGGCAAACTATGGTCCATGAGACAAATCTGGCCATAGGGTGTTTTAGTATAGCCCATGAGCTAAGAATGATTGTTACATTTTCAAAGGGTTATTAAACACACGCACATGTACACACACAGGAATATGCATCAGACTGTATATGACTTGAAAAGCCTAAAATATTTACTATGTGGCCCTTTACAGAAAAAGTTTGTCAACCCTGTTGAAAGTCAGTGGCTTTCAAACTTTTTAGATCATGATCCACAGGAATACATTACACATCCATCCCAATAACTTCATCTGTCTGCCTATCTATCTATCTATCTATCTATCTATCTATCTATCTATCTATCTATTATTTACTATTGACATAAAAATTTCTCAAAATAATAGCCCTGAAACCACATAAGCTGCAGTTTTCCTTTTTCTTCTCTTTCTTTTCTTTTCCTATCCTATCCTATTCTTTAAAAAAAAAAAAAATTCTGAGCATAACCACTAAATTATTTTCATAAATATTAATAATTACTAATTGCAACCCACCATTTCAAAAACACTCACAACATTGAAATCAACTTAAATGTATTCTCTTACTTAGAACAGTCTTAGCTTGTGAGGCCGTCAATAATGAAATGTTGATTTTGTTTTTCACTTTGTCTCCAGCCCAGTTGCTCACCTCTCTTCTGTTGCTCTTCCTTTGATAAACTTCCCATTTAAAAACATTTTTGTTTTTCTTCTTCATTCTCCAATTTTATGAATCCTGTCTATCTCTGACCCGTTTAATGCACAGATTCAGTATAGACATTGTGGGAGACCCCACCAGAACCCCCATCCAGGACAAGCCGGACAGAGAACCCATCTGGGCAAAGACGCAACACACTTGCTCCACGCATCCCTGCTGGACAGTGCTAACCAGCATGACCGTATCAAGAGGAAAGCAGAGCTGAGCCTTGCTCTTTGGATTGGTCCTAAGTTACAGCAATTTAGCAGTGGGGCTGGAAGCTGCATCTTGGTCTCCTACCTCATGTTAGAACGTCCTCCAAGGAACACAGGATAGTTAGTGCACAGGTGATTTGAAACAGGAGCAAACGCGGAAAAGACATAAAAGTGTGTGTTCTTCCAATTGATTCACATAAACAAGTGAAGAATGGTCACTCATATTTCTATAGAAATTACCTCTTTTTATCCTTTAAACATCTAGGTAGAATTTTACTCTTCACCAGGATTTTCAGATAGTCGGGGCTGTTTAAGAAAGCATACTCTCTTCTAACTCGATGGTCCATCTTAGGATTTACCTCTTTCGAAAATGTCTCCTGACTAAATCTACTGAAATCTGATTACGACTTTATCTAGCATCTTAAAATGTTTTTGTCAATCTTACTTAAAGAATCTCATTGATCACTAGACCCTCGGACACCAGGCAGTGCCGCTGGCTCCTCTGAGCGGCAGCTCTGTGACATGCGTGCTCTGGAGCAGACACACCTGGATCCAAGCCCGCGCTGGTTGGTACCGACTGTGGTGGCAGGCAGCTTCCTGATCTGCCCTGTTGGCTCTCACGTTTCTCATCTATAACACAGTCCTGGCATCTAGCAAGGATTCAACAAACAGTAGCTATTATTGTTAATGTTCCCTCGACCATACCTTAGAAACTACTCCTTAGAAAGGTGACCATGACTTGCTCCAACTTAGTAATGGTCAGGCCCCTAAGGTGGCCTGTGCGGAGACCCTGACCACTTCTCTCCTGTACCACAACAGCTTGCTCAGTGGTCTCTATAACCACTGTTCAATTCATCTCCTATACCATTCCCAGAGTGGTCCCTTTTAGAAAACAAATTTGATTCAAGCTCCCAAGCTTACATATTTTTAGTGGTTCCCAGGGTTCACAGGATTGAGTGCAAACTCCTCCGTAGCTCACCCAGTGCCCTTCATTATTTGGGCCTCACCCATCTTTTGAGTGTCATCTCCAATTACCATCCTAAAGAATACTGTGCTTAAGCTATGTAGGACCTCTTCCCTCCTCCAACGTTGCTGTGCTCACACCTCTATGCCTTGGTTCTGGCTGTCCCACTGCCTAAAACATTCATGGACAGTCTTCAACTGGCCAACTCCATCTCCGGGACCCAGGCCAGCATTCTCTGCCATGAAGCTGCTACAGCCTCCTCCCACAGGCTCAGTCACTGCCCCTTCCTCTGTACTCTCTCCATGCCTTCTGCTATGTCGATCCTCATTGCTGAGTTTTCACTGCTGAGTTTTTACATATGACTTCTTGACTCTGTAAGTTTTATGGCAGGGGCTCTTCTCACTCATCTTTATATGCACATGGCCTGGTTAAGGACCTGTCACAGAATGTGTGCTCACTGAATAGCTCTTCAATGAATAAGCAAATAAAGTAACAAATGAATGGATAGGTGGTAAAATCAAGGAACTAAGCACTTCTAGGTCTCAGGTTGTTTCTCGGTTGACTATATCTGCCTTTGCTTGCATAATAATTGTTTTAGAAACAGATCAATACCATTTTCACTTAAGTATATGATGTCTCTTAAATTAGAGTAGAAGTTTCTAAAGGGCATGTGCATTCTCTAACTATGCTTATCACTCTCTCAGATCCAAACTTGTCAGGGTTTGTAACGCTAAGGGAGCATTTTTGAATGCTCCCTTTTGCAATATACTTGCATAACAAGGATTTTCTTCACTTGTTATGAGGGAAGTTGCTACAAAGGTTTTATTTCAAAGGGAGTATTGTAATAAGATGTTATCTTAGTGCAATCATGAACAAGAAATAACCTCCTGATTTATTTTTTTTCTGACAGTAAAAGAGAAAACATTCAGGGTTCCATCTCTTCAGCTGTTCAAATATGAGTCCGTATTTTCTTGTTCAAAGCTTGAAAGGGGATATTATTTTCTTGCATAAAACAGGAAAACATGGGCACAGTGGAAAAACTATCTTCAATCTCTCTCATGTCCTTGTCAAACTTTCAGAAATATTTTTTAAAGGAATATAGTAAAATACTAAATTTGAATTTATTCTCATAAGTGTTTAGAAAGTATTCAACTGAAGAAGTAGCTTCTCAGTAGGAAACTTTGTTTTACTCTTGGTAACTGACTGAAAGACACAATTGAGCAAGAACATAAAGGCTAGGATTAAGCGCTACTCCATAAACATGAGAATCAATAGAGTTGTAGAAGTACTGACCATCATATTGACTCTGGATTAATGATTCTCAACTAAGAGAGACTTTGTTCCCCAGGGGACATCTGACAATGTCTAAAGACATTTTGGTTATCACCACGGGCATCTTACTGTTGGCACCTAGTGGGTAGATGCCAGGGGTATTGATAGTGCTAAACATCCCACAATGCACAGAACACCACCCCATAATAAAGAATTATCAGGCCCAAAATGTCAGTAGTGCCTAAGTTGGGAAAGCGTGCCCTGAAATGACAGAGTTTCATAGCAGTGAGGCAAAACAGTAGAAGACGATGAGTTCACCTTCCTAACTACTCTCCCATCCCCGCCAAATCTAGAATTAGGAGGAAATGATGATAGCTTCACAGTTCATATATAAGGTAGCACCTGGAAGGAAAGAGGATAGGGAAAAACAGGGGCATTTCAAGCAACAGGGGCATTTCAAGTTCTTAGAAGGAAAACACATATTAAACATTTCTGTTGCAGTCAGTGTTGGCATCTGCAATGGTTTTTAACTGTACCGGCAGATGGGTAACGGGAACTCAAGTCAGACTACAAAGCCTACACCAAGTCCAGGAGTATAGTTTCCCAATAGCTACATGAATTTTAGATATGAGACTTCTAGTAACTGTAATAAGCATCATAACTCTCACGGATATTTTTAAAGGAGTTCAGAAAGTGGAAACCTGATATATCTCCAGAAAAGCTGACCAGGCCTAATCATTACCAAGGACATTTTAACAGCAAAGGGCAAATGGAACTATTCCAATTTCAAAGGAACAATTCAGAAGAAGTATATTCACTGGCCCTGGTGACAGATATACCAAAATAAGGAAAGACTACCCAAGGAAGATTATTTTCCATTAGTTCTACAACTCTATTTGCATTGCAACATAATCTTTACTAAAATGAATATTGGGTGTCTGCTTCTAAATAGAAAGGCAAATACAAAATTGTTCAAGCTAAATATTGTAAGACTATATTTGGATGCCAAGTGTTTGGAAAAGACCTTTCATTGGAAGCTATTAGAATTAATTGGTTGGGATGTTGGCCAAACCATCTGTAGGTACTGCCGGTTTTCATAATATATGATTCTGGCAGCATAACATTCTGTACATTCCTAAACATAGAGACCTCCAAGCACAACCCCATGGACAGATACTAACCACCAATCTGTGATGAAAATCTCTTCTTCTGCATTTTCCATTGCATTTGCAACATCTTCAAAATATCCTCTGGCATTAACATACCTGAAAAACAAATTTGTTTGTTTATTTATTTATTTATCTATCACAAAAACAAAACAAAAAAAGAAGACACATATCTTATGGCAAAGCCAAAGCTGGAAGCCACTGCCCAGAGTCTCTACACAACCACCAGTTTACTTAGTGTAACTGGAAAACGAGGACTGAAAATAAGCACCGTCCATCTGCTATGTAGGAAGTACAGTAAGTAGACAGAAGTAAGCAACCCGATTCTTTTCTGCTGAGAGAACAACAAATCGATTGGTCTCATCGTATAGGGGTCAGCTGAATTCTCCCATCCGGAACTCACACATAGTTGTTCTTCTGAGACTGAAAACAGACCAGTTTCCAATTCATGGGTAGAAAAACATGCTAAGCATGATTTTATTAAAAAATATATATATATGGCAAGTAAATTATTTTTCTTAAATTATGGCTAATGACTTAAATAAATCTTCCATTTCCATCTTTAAGAAAATGTATACAGTTAGCTTTTAAAATCAAACTTCAAAATCTAAAGCTAGCTATCTAAAGTTTACTGTTAAACATCTTAAAAACAAAAATTAGAAAACTAATCAATGTTTCGATAGTCCTGTTATATAAAGAAAGGCCCTTGTTAAGTATAATGCATTTTATCTTTTCACAGCTTTGAAAACTGATTCCAGGTGAATTTAGAGCATTGTAATATTAGATGCTATGACTACCTTGACAGTCTTAGAGCACAAAGATCTTACCATTTAGCTAAAGTGTTCTCTTGGATAGCAGCATATGACCCAAATCGATGATCCTTGAGAAAGTTGGTTCCATGTTTATGGATGAATTCTTCTATAGCCCCTGCCCACCATCGAGCATGTCTATAGCTGTTGCATTTTAAAATAAGTGTCCTTCAAAGAAAAGCAAAAATGTGGAAGAGAATGGTCAATCTGTGTTCTCTCTCTTTAAACAAATTTAAGAACGAAACATGTCCTGTTTGTTTTGGTATGACAGACACAGTCGAAAATTTTTAAGCAAAGAGCACCTTACTTACATCATACAGGCAGACTTCTAAAAATTTTTGGCAGGATTTTAAAATATAGCCAATGTCGCAAAAATAAATTTTCAGGTTACTTATTTACTCATGAAAACATGTGTAAAGGTACTTACAAAAGTAAGTACCTTTTGTACAGGTACTGCGGCTGTGCTACGCTGTGAGGAGGGTAATGAGAGAGGTATAAGGTGAGGTCCTATGTCTTGGTGTTAGCGAGTTGTTGGCTCCTGTAGAGGTCATTTCCCTTTATACTGTCTGGTGTCCATTCCCTTGGCTTCTGGGAACAGCATTCTGATTGTGCTTTAGCAGAGTAATCCCTTCCCTGTTCTGAGTCCACCAAAGCCAAGCAAAATGGCATATTCCAGCCTCCTGATCCCAAAGACTGGTCCAGGGATCTGTTAGGGAACAGTGAGAACTGTGGCCTGATTTCTGTGGTCCTCCACAAAGCAAAAATGCATACCAGGAGGCAAGTTTAACGGCAGCATCTTTGCATTTCCAATAACCAATCCTGAACCTTCCGTTGTCAGAGGAGATAAGTTCCAAATCTTTTTACACACCCACTCACACCTATGCAAGTGTATATTAGTTGTGTGTGTGTATGTACATATATATGTACATATATGTGTGTGTGTATATATATATATATCAATGTGAGTAAACAGAGAAATGTATATATATATATATATATATATATATATATATGGAAATATATATATATTTATATATATGAGGCTGAACTTTACAGAGACAAATGTATGTAGAAAAACACATATATAACAATCTTCCAGAGAAAAAACATATATATCAACACACACACATACTCACTAATAAAATCTACAGTAAATGTACCCTTGAGTATCCTTTCAAGGTATATGTCTGTAAACAGAATTTTTCTAAATCAGATCACTTTTTAAGTGTTTTGTTAATTAAAGAATAATCAATTCATAAAGTAAAATTTTATGTTTAAAAATATGAGCTATCACTCCTTAATTTATCTGTTTGACCAAATGGTATTAAGTAGTCAATTTTGTTAAAACAGGCATATATCAACACACAGAAGAGTTGATTCTGACTGTTGCACATAGGATAGTCTATCCTTAAAATTTTATTACAAGGAAAAAGTAGTTTCATTACTTTTGATTGCGGATAAGTTCTAAATAAAAATTTTCAAACATTTAAATTATTTCACCTCCTTCTTCATTTAAGGTTGGAAGAAAAACTTTGTTTTGAAGAGATTTTAGTAAAAATATCTTTTGACCAAAAATATTTACTTTTAAAAATATTTGAAATTTCTACCTTGAAAGGTTATCAATTCGGAGTCCATATTTCGTCTCTGTCTCCTTCCTCCCCACCTTAATTCTGAACTCTTTATCCACCAGCAGGACAAAGGCAATAGCACCACTGTCTGGTTTCATATACAGTAAAAAGGAATCTTTTACTATCAACCACCTGTGAGAAGACAATAAATATTTTTCAAGTTGCATTGAATTACTGAAACAAAAAGAACAAATTATATGACAAATCTACTAGCAGGTGGTAGACAAAATTTTATCTTTTACATAGGGGATTTATTTATTTTTTTAAATCACTGTGAAACAAAAATCAATCCAAAACCTTTCTATTACATTTTTCTAAGAAGTACTGGCACCAAGCAATTCCTAACAGTTCATTAGCTTTTTAAACACGAATGGCAAAGCCTGGAAGAATGCCCCCAATACCGGCAGGTGCCACTCACGGGATGTACAGCAGGAGCCCCCACTGTTGGAAGAATGGAATGGGTTAGTATTTGCTAAAATAAACTATCACAGAAGAGGCAATAAGCTTCTTAGTAAAATCCCCCTTTAAAAAAATCTAGCAAGCATCCAACACTCCATATAGTCTGTTGTTCATTTCAAATGATTTGTAGTTTTAGGGACCATTAATAAATGATGCTCAATGAGACACAATCTCCCCAAAGTATATTTCCATTCAATTCAATATGTATTTAAGAGCTTCATAATGGAAAAGTACAGGGATAAGCTAGGAGTTAGGGTAGAGGTAGAAACAGCTCAAAGATATGTTCTCACACATGTTCTCAAAGGATCTTACTGAGCTAGTAGGGCACAAACAATGATAATTCTAGGCTGAACGGGGTAGGTACTAGATGAGAAAAGTGAACATCAATGGGTGCGAGGAGAAAGAAGCCCTCAGTTCTAAGAAAATGAGCTAGTGGCATTCTCCTGAAGCGATGGTGTCTGAGCAAGGCCAGGAGGGACCCCATCACAGAGGGCCCAAAGTCAGGTGGTCAAGGTAACATCCCACATGGAGGCAAGAGTTAGCAAAGGCTTTGAGGTATGGAAATGCTGCTTGCGTTGGTGAGGCCAGGGTCTCAGGCAGAACAGGAAGGGAACACGGGCCAAGGACACAAAGCCATGCTGACGAGGCTGATTTTACATCATGGAACCAGTGTTTCCCAAACTCGCCCGATCATTAGAATCTCTTTAGATGCTTGTCAACAATAATAGATTTCCAGACCCCACCAAAGATCCATGAGAAAGGCCTGACAATCTGTGTTCTTATTAAATAAGGGAATCCTTATGTCCTGCCAAGGCACTAGGACAATAACATCACTGGAACTATGTTTCAGAAACAAAGGTGTAAAGGAGAAAGGGGGGTGTAGTGTGGCAGGGTAGCAAGCGACGGCAGTGATACAGAACAGCTCTGTTCACGCTTTCCTGAGACTATGCATCACCTGAGGTCCTGCCCAAGATGCAGACTGGAATTCAGTAGGTCTGTGGCAGGGCCTGGGACGCTGCATTTTTAATAAGCTCGGAGGCAATGCCCACACTAGGACCACACTTTGAGTAAGAAGGGTGTAGATGACAAGCAGGACACTGACAGTGGAAAGAGGAAGAGGGAGAAGACAGGATTCATACAAAGTGACAACCAATGGCAACTTTGTCTTGCTGCACATAACACCCTATATTCATATTTAGCTGCAGTTGTGTAGTGATCAAATGACTCAGTCAGGAACTGAATAAAGTAATAGTGGGCATAGCATATCACATATGAGGCAAAGTAAAGCACATTATGGAATAGGTGAGGCCAGGACGCCAGAGCACAAATGAAGTAATATTGTAAATGTAACATGGGAACTCCGCGCTGAAAAGAAATACATAATAAATATGTACTGAAATTGCTACTCACATGATGGTTTAGTGGCTTCATAATTTGGATTTAATATAGACAAATCTACACTGATTTCCATACAGTTTCATTTTTGTTTTGTTTTTTAAATATAGGCTATCTCCTTCCCAATAAAAGGGGATGGGATGGACTTAGGGTAACTTACAGTAGAAGACATGCATGTGATATGGTATAAAAAAGGAAAAAATCAAGATCACAGAAATCAAATCCCTAACCACAGTGCTAATACAATTATGGTGATGGCACACCAATGTGGGTCTGAGCCTCTGGTTTTTCTTATCAAATGAATAAATTGAAGAATTAAAGAGATCTCCTCCCCTAAAATTAAATTCCTAAGGAAGTTTCTTATTTGGGACCTAACATAAGGCAACTAAACAAATGGATATAATTCTCGATAATTTTCAGCAAATGCAAAAATTATACGTTTTATAAGAATGATCACAACATTGCTCAATGTAAATGCCGAGGCCGTGATATCAAACAGGAACTCAGTGATTCTCACGGCCACGGCTGAGTGACGAGTCCAGACATACACCTGCCTATTAACAAAACTCGGTTCAAGATAAAAGAGAGCAGATAGATCGCGTATCTGTTAACATTCCTGCTTTAGCTGTTGTCCCTTTTCTCAGCTTGACTTTGATGCAAGCTGGAGAGCAGAGAGTGTGGCACAGGCCCAGAGCACTGGTTGGCGATGCTGCTGACTGGGAAAGAGCCACAGGCTTTGAAAACCACAGCTGGCAGTCCCAGCTGAGAAGAAAGTCAAACATACCAGACTTGTGAACTTGCCTGTCTGCAAGTCAAGGATACCTGGGTGACATCAGAGCTGATTCCTGCCAGAGCACCACACCAGAGACAACAGTGTGGGATGACAGTGGAATGACCCATATCCAGGTACAAGAGCTCCCATTGTCACCATTACAAAACAAATCTCAGAAATGCTCCTGAGAGCACAGGTTCGTAGCCGAACTACCAGGGCCAAGGGCTGCGAAACATGTCCTCAAGAATAGGCCACCAGGTACCACCGTGCAGATGTGCCCTGCACATGGATGCCTGCTGGTAGAGGGCACTGGTGTGGGCAGCATCACCCTGCAGGAACGGGCATTTTGCCCTAATTTGCACACAGGCTCTGAATAGGTTATGAACAGTCTTGTTCAGCAATGGAAATGAGACGGCTGGGTGTGTTGCAGGGCAGGGCACTGCTCAACTCTAGGGAGTGCCCTTCATGTGGTAGCTATGTGAATGGTTCCTCTCTTGCTCCTCCAAGATGTGGCAGCCCAGAAATATGGAACTGTTTAGTAGTCACAGCTGGATTTCAAGGTTGAACAAAAGACAATGGTTTCTGTTTTGACAATGATGAGACGTTCTTTTTCATAGTGATTAGCTATTAAGGTAAACTGACGCCTGGCCTTTATTTAAAGTGCTTCTTAATTATCCCTGTCATTAACACTGCTCTGATTTCTTCCCTTTCTCTCTTTTGTCAACAGATGGGTTTTTTTGGTTTTTTTTTCTTTAATGAGAGGATATGCGTCAAGAAAGGGATCTATTAAGTAGCATTTTGCGCGTCAGCACTGGCTGCACGGGGATTAGGCACCTGCGTTCCCGTCAGCCTCCCTACACTCTAACCCCAGCTCTGCCCCGGTCTGATTGTGTGAGCTTGGGCAACTGGGCCTGAAGTCTAAATCCATAAAATGAGAGTAACAGCAATGCCCACCGTCTGTGTGCTCGTGCACATTCACTGAGATGATTCATGTACGTTGTGTAGAACAGTGCCTGGCACCAGTAAGTCTAAGCTCTTAGGACTGTTCTTGTTCTAAACCAAGTCCTGCCGTGGCATCAAAATGCAGAGGGGCCTGCCATTACCGTCTCAGCCTCGTCTCCTCCTGTTCTCTCCCTCCACCCGGGTCTGGCTGCTGCTCATTGCCCAGCTTGATGTACTCTGGGCTTCAACATTCGCTACTCCTCTGCCTAGAAAGTTTCTTCCAGATCTTCCCATAAATGGTCCCTTCCTATCAATCAATCCTCTGCTTAAATTAGAGGCCCCAAGGTGGCCTCTAATTTGCACACAGGCTCTGAATAGGCTGGAAACCGTCTTGTTCAGCAATGGAAATGAGACAGCTACTCCCTGACTACTCCACCTAAAAAAGCCGTGCCCATCCCACCACCCACCCCCAACCCCCGATGTTTACCTTTTTCACAGGACTGTCTGGCATTATTTATTTGACTGCTTGTTCATTGTCTGTCTCCTCCACTAGGAAGTAAGAACCACGAGAGCATGTTCGCTGGTATCTACCCAGGGCTGGAATAACCATCCAGTGGCCCAGAGCAAGTCTTCAGGCAAAGCAACCCTCTCACCTCAATAATAGCTGCACGAATGGGTCCCAGAGTAAATGAAATTTAGATACTGTCACCATCTAAAAACTTTAATTCTTGGGCTAGCTCATAGTTCAGTAAACGCTAACTTTATTTCTTGAAATCTATAGATCTCTTTCTCTGAAGACATTACTTGAGATAGGAAAGTTATCATCTAGTCCACTATCAGGTGCAGAGAAATTACTCGATAGATGCATTGTTTCAGCAGATGTTTAAAATTGTGGGAAGAAATGTTCGGTGTGTTTGCCTTTTTCTTCCTCCTTTCACTTGTCCCTGAGACAAAGTCATTATGAGACTTGATTGAAAGTTTGATGGCCCATTTGCCTTATCTCTATTTGCCAACATAAAATAAATAAGAAAGTGATTACAATGTTTCTTATTTTATACAAAAATAAAAAAGAGAGTTATGAACAAGTGTCACCATTAAAAAGTAACTCCCATTTAGACACCAATAGTCTTCTCCTTTGGGAAACTTTCTAATTTCATCGGCTATATCTTGTCATTTTTATTTGGTACTGATATTTTATATCCCACAAATGTGACTCAGGAAATAATAATTAAAATGGTACCAAGACTTCAATCTTCAAGGAAAGATTTATGTAATTTCCAATGATTACACATTTTATTACAGGGAAGATCACGTATTTTTAGATTATCCTGGTTGAAGCCTGATTTAATCCAAAGTTGAAAAGGGAGGGAGGTGTATTTCTTTTGTATAACAAGGTCTTCCCCTATCTTTTCTGGCTGTCCCCTCTCATAGAGGTTATCACTCGCATGTCAGCAGCTTGACTCCTGGAGCTAAAGCCACCCCCTCCTGTCCTCAAGGCCCTCACTACCTTACTGCCCTCTTGTCCTTCAAAGCTCTGTCACCACCTGCATTCGTATCATTTACACTACTCGTCAGCTTCACCACTGCCTCCATTCCCCTCTCGTAGAGTTCCGTGAGGACAGGGACTTGGTCTGGTTCACACTGATTTCCCAGCAGCCAATACACAATGTGGCAAGCATTAGACACTCAATAAATGACTGACTGGACCAGACCAAGGCTTCCATTTCTTGAGTAGATGTCTTAGGTTGGGTTGCCCCAGAAGTCTATTCTGAGACACGGATGTAAGTGAAAGTAGTTTCCAAAGGGGCTTATTAGGGAAAGCAGGAAGGGAGCCATGAAGAAGGTGTTTTGATGCGCCTTATTGTGGGCAGTGGGGCTGCAGATCTGCCAGGGAGCTCCAGGAGACAGTGTAGCACTTGCGGCAGGATCGTCCCACCCATGGGGTGAGGGGGTTGGACTCCTGCCAGCTCTTGTCTGACGGCTGCTCCTGGGGGTTAGAACACTTCCGGCCTGCTCTGCACAAAGGCCGCCCAGAGCAAGTCTTTACTCAAAGACTCGCAGGTGTTTGCAATCCAAAACCTTGCGGTTGGCGTGCAGCAGCGACCTTAGGGAAAGATGAGGCTGGGGGAGGAGCTCACGGGAGGAATATGCACCAGGGCCCCAGTGGGTGGGCAAGACCAGCCTCCCGGAAAGGCATGGTGGGAGCAGAAAGCACTGGAAGGGCAGGCTGAGTGCACTCCATTCCTCTCCTGGCTTGCCATTTGCTCTGAGTATTCCCCCATTCGTGTACAATGGGGGTGGGACAGGGTGGGAAGACACCTCAAGTGGGAGTCTCTGAATTTCCTATGATGTTATTTATACCCCAGGTTTATGGGGACATTTATATAAGTTCCAGAAGTTTATCTGAAAGCAAATATTTTATAGTATATTATTTCCCTTTTTATTTTAGTAAAATTGTTTTTTATAACACGGACATTTTTAATTTTCTCTAGTTTAATCTTTTCATCTTTTCCTTCTGATTTCTTCTATCCTTCCAAAACCCAGGAAAATAAGAGCCCAACTTAATGGCATTTTTTTTGGTGGTAGTCTATCTTAAACATGTTTAAAGTTTTAAGTTGATATATTTTCAATATACACATAGCTCACTGTCATATTTATACATGAGCTCATATATATTTTTCAAGGTTAAAATAACATTTCTTAATATTTTTCAAAATCCCAGTAAATTCTTATTGCAACATTTTCAAGATTCATTCATGAAACAGCATGTATCAGTAGTTCATTCTTTTCTTTTCACTAAAAGTTTCAAACTGTTATTTAGATATATTTACATACAATAATATTTACCTTTTAAAAGTGTTCCATTCAATGGTTTTTAATATACTCACAAAATTGTGCAACCATCATGGCCACCTAATTCCAGATATTTTCATCAACCCAGAAAGAAACCCACTACCCATTACCAGTTTTCTTCTTTCCTTTTTATAGCTGAATAATATTCCACTGTGTGGACACACTACCTTTCGTTTAGCCACTCGTCAGTTGATGGACATTTGGGTTGTTTTCACTTTTTGGCTGTTCTGAATAATGCTGCTATGAACACTCATAACTAAGTTTTGATATAGGCATATTTTTTCAATTCGCTTGGTAAACACATAGGAGTGGAATTGCTGGGGCTTACGGTAACTCTCTGTTTAACATTTTGAGGAGCCATCACACTGTTTTTCAAAGTGGCTGTACCATTTTATATTTCCACCAGCAACGTATAAGGGTTCCAATTTTTCTACATCCTTATCAACACTTGTTATTGTCTATCTTTTTTACTATTAACCATCAAGTGGGTGTGAAGTTCTATCTCACTGTGGTTTTGATTTATATTTCCCTAATGACTAGTGATTCCAAGCACATTTACTTGTACTTATTGGCCATTTGTATTATACATGTTCCTTGGCTGACCCATTTTTGAGTCCCATGGCCCACTGGGTTTTCATGTATCTAATACAATTTGCATACTCTGCATACAAGTCCAAGTGTGAGAAGACTGTTTAAATGGATGCTGAAACTTGGAACTTAAAATAATTTAAGATTTTCTCTGCTATGACTTTCAAAGAACATAGCATTGATTCTTAATTTAATTTAAAATTAGCATGTAAAAACTCCCCGAATATCCAGTTTATTAAACAAAAACACAAAACTCCTAAGTCCTACCTTTTTGACCACCGGTAGCAGGCTCTTCCCTGACCACAGCAATTCAAGCCTGGTATCCTGTGTCCCCCAGATCTTTTCATTATCATGCCTTCTCTGAAAGAGACATCAAATTAACCCATCATTTTCAATCTGCAACTCACTCTTACCTGATACAGCCTTCTAACTTGAGACTAAATAAACTGTTTCATTCTCACATGACTTTCCTTCCTACTGTTTCCTTCTTTACCCTCAAACAGCCCAGTACCATATTTGCTAGGCTGAGTACTCCAGCAGCTAAACTTTGAAGCACTCTGGTCAAATGTAGCCCTGTTGGCAATGGGGGCAGCAAAATTCTATTATGCATACTGCAGGACCTTATGCATCCTGGCTTCTGGTTACAAATGCAGAGCATTCCCTCGTCACTGAAAACAGCCTAAAAAAGACCCCATACAATGCCTGCATGGAGATGGTTCAGCTGCTCTTGAGACCATGAGACCACAGGAGGGCTCCCCCAGGATCCCAAACCATTTCTGTATCCCTTCACCTACAATTCTAGGACCAAGCCATGTCAAAGAAAGTAAAGCAAAGCTACTAGCTTTGGAAAGGGAAAGATCTTGATTTTGAAAGATGTGAAAAGAAATAACAATAATAATGGCTAAACAAAAGAAGTATTTTAAAACAACTACTAACAATGATCTTTACTAAAAATGTTAAGCTCTTTATAATATCAGGCTGTCATATTTTGAAGGAAAATAATCACTAAGTATATTTCAATCATGTTGCATAACATACATTTTACAGTTATTACTTTTAGTTAGGAAAATGAGTGATAAACAGCTAACTTTTATAAGTGATTAGAAGGGATCCTGCATGTTTGATTTTTTTAATTGAAATATAATGACATATAATTATATGTCATTATATTAGTTTCATGTATACAACATATTGATTTGATATTTGTATATAAAGCGAAACAATAACCATAATAAGTCTAGTTAACATCCATTGTGACACAGTTACAATTTTGTTTTCTTGTGATGAGAACTTTTAGGATCTACTCTCTTAGCAACTTTCAAATATACAATATAATATGTTTGATTTTTAATGCATGTTCCCGAACATCATATTTACTACCTGTATTAAACATTCCAACTGTAGGGTTAGAGGAAACCGGTTCTGTAAGCACATAAGAAAGAGAGTGGAACAGTTGCTACCATTGTTTAATGTAGCAAGATACTTTGTTTTGTATAAACAGATCCCCTCAGTTACTCTGACTCTGTTGGGGAGAAAAGAAGCTAGCAGTAAAACCAGGTGATTTCCATCATCATGGCATGACGGTAAATCAAATGTAAATGCGTATTAATTTTCACACTTCTCTTTAAAGATCCAACACTGGAACTTACATGCCCTTTGGTCCCAAATCATGGATGAAAGACAGCTGGCTTATAGCAAGGAATTCTGTCTGAAAAGAAGCCAAAAATCCATACTTTAAAAAGTCAGAAAAAAAAGAGAAATTCATGCATTCAAAAAAATCACTTAATTAGGCATTGCTATGTGCAAACACATCTGGGGTATCCTATAGACTATACAAATCAATAACAATGGTATTGCCCCGAAAGAGTAGAGATTAGAAGTATATCATTAAAACACAACTGAGAAAGTGATGTGTGCTCTAAGATGGACAGACAAAACGCAGAAGATCGTGGAGAAACAATTTACTCCCCAATTGCAATGGTGTTTGTTTTTGTTGTTGGGGAAAGGGAATTGTGTGGCTTGATGTACATACAAATAATAAAAGATTATGTGAAGAAAGTGATGTGGTTGCCAGGTTTGGAAGACAGACTAGACTTGGTATGTGGCAATGGGAGATGAAGGAGACACAGAACAGGAAAGGTCATTGGATGTATAGTTGGACTAGAGTGAGTCAGATGAAGGAGAGTAACAGAAAATTAAACGGCAAAGTAGGCTGAGGGGAGAGTGGGGAAGGCTTTGAACATCAGGTGTAGCAGAATATTCTAATACAAACATATTAAATTAAAATTAAATTAAATTACATGTAAGTAAAATATAAAAATTATATTCTTAGTGAGTATAAAGAGAATTTTTGGTCCAGCATTACTGTATAAATTATGAGAAGATTAGAAACTATAAATATTGTAACAACATCAATAGCTAACATTTACTGAATGTTTAGTATCTGATGACCCCGTACTAAGCATTTTTCATGCATTGTTTCAAACCTCTCAGAAATAGGTGCTGTTTTTCACACTATAGAGAAGAAGAAACCAAGGTTTAGAGCAGGGGTAGGGCAAACTTTCTCTGCAAAGAGACAGTAAATATTTTCTCTGCAAAGAGACAGTAAGTATTTTAGGCTTTGTGAAACAGATAAACTACTGAAGCAAGAAAGCAGCCATAGATAATACATAAATGAATAGGCTTGGTTATAATCTATTAAAACTTTTTTATGCATACTAAAATATGAATTGAATGTAATTTTTATGTCTTGAAATATTATTCTTCTTTTGATTTTTTTCAATATTTAAAAATGGAAAAACTATTCTCATCTCACAGACCATACAAAAATAGGCAGTGGGCTAGATTTGGTCTGTGAGCCATTGGTTCCCAGTCTCTGGTTTAGAAAAGTTAAGTAAATTGTCCAAGATCACAAAATTAGCAAGGGGTAGATTCAGAATCAGGCCAGACCAGTCAGTATTCTCAAAACTAAGCTGCAAAACTAAAAAGTCATTCAACATTTATCTTCCTCAAATTGAGCGACTTTATTCTATTTAGATGAGCGCGAGATGAAAACATGGAGGCACAAAGGGGAAAACCAATGACAAACCTAAAGTAATTCTTAGCATACGCAGTTTTACCTCCTGTACTCCTTGAAACATCTATAGTTAGATATTATTTTCCTCCCAATTTACAGAATTTTCTTTGAAAGCAGCCACAGTAAGTCCAGATCTGCCTATGGTTTTAGACCATGTCAATAACAACCTTACTAGAAAAATCAAAGATAGAACGTATATGCTCCTGGCATCAGGAAGCAGAGAGGAAACCAGACATGGAAAACACTCCACATCAATAAAGTTCTGTGGGAAGAACCATAACAGTTACATGGGAGAGTAGTTAGAGAGACAGGACCACTTCCTAGCTGATAGGATATCTCAAAGGAAATAGTATTGGATCTAAGCTTGTAAATGAGATTTATAAAACGAAACAACAGTATTCCTTGAAGCTTTTTCTATATGACTGGAAATACCTAATGTTAACCTTGTAAGAAAAAATTACAAATCTCTCAGTGCTGTCAATCCTTGTGAAGTCCAATTAAATGCTTGCATGTCTTTTCTTTGGGTTATTTGAGGAAGTATTTAAAATTTAAAAAGACTTAAACACCCCAAACCAAATATATTTTCACATTGAATTTTTTATAAAGATTTTAAAACTCAAGGTCTTTACATTTCATTTCTTATATAAAATATGGTAATTCAGTACTATGCATCTTGTAAATCTGATTTGTGGAAATGCTTTTTAATGGGAAAATGTAGGAACACATATTAGAAGTGACACTGCAGACTTTGAGCCACAGAATACAAAATCTTTTAAAATCCTAAGCCACAGCTCTCATTTTATCTCTAGGGAGCAGAGAGAAAATGTCAATCCTAGTTTACACTGGAAGAAACTACCACAGAGGTGTGACCAATTTATGCAAAGTCACAGAACCGTTGAATGGAAGACTAGGAAATGATAAGCTAATATCAAAGAAACCACTTATCTAATACCTGGATATTTTCTTATTCAAATAGCTCTTATCATCAAATAGTTGACAACAAATATCCTTTACAACAATTTAGAAATTGTAACTTGAGAACATCATAACAAAATTTCATAACAAAGCATAAAGAATTTCATCTAAATTAAGTATACATTAGCAATGCAGAAATTTTGTTTTTTTTTGTTTTTGTTTTTTTAATTAAATTTATTGGGGTGACAATTGTTAGTAAAATTACATAGATTTCAGGTGTACAATTCTGTAGTACATCATCTATAAATCCCATTGTGTGTTCATCACCCAGAGTCAGTTCTTCCATCACCATATATTCGATCCCCCTTACCCTCACCTCCCCCCCCACCCCCCTTACCCTCTGGCAACCACTAAACTATTGTCCGTGTCTATGAGTTTCTGTTTCTCATTTGTTTGTCTTGTTCTTTTGTTGTTTTTGGTTTATATACCACATATCAGTGAAATCACATGGTTCTCTGCTTTTCTGTCTGACTTGTTTCGCTCAGCATTACTCTCTCAAGATCCATCCATGTTGTCACAAATGTTCCTATATCATCTTTTCTCACTGCCGAATAGTATTCCATTGTGTATATGTACCACAACTTCTTTATCCATTCATCTATCGAAGGACATTTTGGTTGTTTCCATGTCTTGGCCACCGTAAACAAAGCTGCAATGAACATTGGAGCACACATGTCTTTATCTCTAAATGTTTTCAGATTTTTTGGGTAGATACCCAGGAGAGGGATTGCTGGGTCATACGGCAATTCTATTCGTAATTCTTTGAGGAACCTCCACACTGCCTTCCATAACGGCTGCACCAGAAATTTTAAAGTTGTACATTAACATAAAATTTTAAATTACCCTACCAGTTTAGTAAAGTTTGACTAAAGAGAGATTTCAAGAAAGAACTATCCCTATTATAGAGAAAAAGAAAAATCTCTGGCAATAAATATTCTAATACTGAAATATCCATATTAGATTGAAAGTAAATGTGGCAAGGTCAGTTTAGAAGCAAACCTAAATAATAAAATTTGAAATTAAACAAGATTCTGCTGTCCAAATATTTCAGTGTATCTTTAGTATTAAGAATTCCATTCTCCATTTTGGGCAGGTGATTTTCAGGAATAAGAATTTAATGATTATGTCATAAAAATGGTGGCGTGAGGTGAGACCCTTGCAATCTTCCCTGGAATTTACAACAAATTGAACAACTATAACTCCACAAAGTACTCACTGCACAGCAGACAGACAAGACTAAGAGCCTCACTACTGAAATCATCTAAAGGTGGGCAAATTGCATGGGCAGGGAGGAGGGAAGGGAGAAGTGCAGAGAGGGAGCCACGTGGGCGCAGGACGCAGACCTAGCTCAGTGCGCCGAGCTCGCTGCTTCCCGGAACTACTGCAGCTGCAGGAGAGGGAAGAACTCGGACTGCTAGGGCTCCGCTTATGGCCCACAGGGCTGAGGGGACAGCATATAACACGGGTGAATCCAATGCTCACGGCAGAGACCTCGGAGCAAAGACTGAGGGAAGAAGGCTGAAAATGGCAGTTTAAGTCCTCACTGCCTAGCAGAGAATGGAAGTATTAGGCACTGAGACTAGCTGCTCCCTTCCTACCCTCCCAGAGCTCACCCTACCCCCACCTGCTCAGTGCTAGAAGCAGAACAGTAGCAGTGTCAGATCAAAAGAACAGAATATTTGCAGTTCTGAGAACTGTGGTCCACAGGCATGGACTCGCACCCCAACTAGTTCTGGCAAAGGGGAGGGAGCTATGGAAGCAGGACTGGCTGTGGTGGTGGTCACAGCCATTGCTCTGGGCCACTTTTCACAACCCACCCAGCCCCTGTCCCCACCTATCTGGGCGGATCCCTGCAGGAGTACACAGAGCTGCTGAAACACATGGGCTCTGAATCTGGGGCAGGAAGAGCTTTGAAACCTCAGAAGCTCTTCACATCCCTCCATGGAGGTGGCACCTTATGACACAGGAGAACTGTTCACAGAGGAGAAGCGCATCTTCCAGGGAATCCGCCCACAGTGCAGAGAAAATATAACACTACAGTGTGAGAGAGAATAAAAGGTTGCAGTCAGAGAGAGAATAAAACATTCTACCAATACCTACTAGAAAACAAAAGAAAGACCTCTGTCTATCAACCTGTTGCAGAAACCACTCCTGCAGATGTCTAAGAAGAGAAATAATAAATCATCAATTGCCATGAATAACTAAGGTAACAAGACAGCTCAAGAAGAAAATGAAAGGTCTCCAGAAAATGAACTTAAACACATGGAAATATGTGACTTAAATGACAGAGAATTCCAGATTGCAGTTCTTAAGAAACTCGATGAGATGCAAGAAAACACAGACAGGCAGTTTAATGAACTCAGAAACACAATCAAAGAACAAAATGAACATTTTACCAAAGAGATTGAAATTTGAAAAAGGAACCAAATAGAATTTCTGGAGATTGAAAACTCAGTAAAAGAAATGAAGAATGAAATAGCCAGCTTAGGTAGTAGAGTTGACCAGATGGAGGAAAGAATCAGTGACATCGAAGATAAAAATCTGGAAATGACATGGATGGAAGAAGAAAGAGACTTGAGACTTAAAAGAAAGGAAAGAACTACAAGAACTGTCTGATTTCATCAGAAAGAACAATATAAGAATAATGAGCATATCAGAAGGAGAAGAAAGAGAGAAGGGAACAGAGAGTATATTCAAGCAAATTGTCGATGAGAACTTCCTAATCTTGTGGAAAGAAATGGATCCTCGAATCTAAGAAGCAAATAAAACACATAATTACCTCAGCCCCAATAGGCCTTCTCCAAGGCACATTGTATTCAAGCTGTCAAAAATTAACGACAAAAAAGAATCCTCAAGGCAGCGAAAGAAAAGAAGACGGTAACCTACAAAGGAAAGCCCATTAGATTATCATCAGATTTTCCAGCAGAAACTCTACAAGCCAGGAGGGAGTGGAATCAAATATTCAAACCATTGAAAGACAGAAATTATGAGCCAAGACTAATATATCCAGCAAAGATACCCTTTAGATATGGAGGAGGAATAAGGACCTTTCCAGACATACAGAAGCTGAGGGAATTTTCTAACACATGACCTGCATTACAAGAAATACTAAAGGAGACTATTCGACCAGAATAGGGATAATATGTGACAACCAAAATATAAAAGGCCTGAACCTGAATATGGGAATGGAGAAAGTAAGCATGCTGAGGAAAATGGTATACTCTAAATATGAAACTTTCTTTTACGTAAACTTAATTGTAATGACTCAAAAAAAAAAAAAAAAAAAATCCAGAACTGAAATATATAACATAATAAAAGAAGAAATAGAAGGAGAAATCATAGAATATCACCAGACAGAAATAATAGACAACAACAAAAAGGCAAAGAAACAATGGAGACACAGTCTAACCAGAAAACCAAAGATAGAATAATAGGAAATCCTCACATATCAATAATCACCCTAAATGTAAATGGACTGAACTTACCAATAAAAAGGCATCGAGTAGCAGACTGGATAAAAAAACTAAGCCCAATTATATGCTGCCTCCAAGAGATACACCTCAGCTACAAGAACAAACATAGACTCAAAGTGAAAGGGTGGAAATTGACACTCCAAGCAAACGGTATTCAGAGAAAATCAGGCATAGCCATACTGATATCAGATGAAACAGAGTTCAGGATAAAAAAAGGTAACAAGAGACAAAGATGGACATTTCATAATGATAAAGGGGACTATACAACAAGAAGACATAACAGTCATCAATATTTATGCCCCCAATTAGGGAGCACCAAAATATACCAAGCAACTACTAACAGAACTAAAGGGAGAAATTGAACAAAACACAATTATAGTAAGGGACCTAAATACATCATTGACAACTATGGATAGATCATCTAAACAGAAAATAAATAAAGAAATAGCAGCCCTAAATGACACATTAGATGAAATGGACATAATTGACATTTATAGAGCACTTCACCCTAAAACATCAGACTATACATTTTTTTCTAGTGTACATGGAACATTCTCAAGAATAGACCATATATTGGGACATAAAACTAGCCTCAGCAAATTTAAGAAGATTGAAATCATACCAAGCATATTCTCTGATTACAAGACTTTGAAATTGGAGATCAACTGCAAAAAGAAAGCAGGAAAAAACACAAATATGTGAAACTTAAACAACATGCTTTTAAAGAATGACTGGGTCAAAGAAGAAATAAGGGGAGAGATCAAAACATACATAGAAACAAATGAGAATGAAAATACATCCTACCAAAATTTTGGGATGCAGCGAAAGCAGTTTTAAGAGGGAAATTTATATCAATACAGGCCTATCTCAAGAAACAAGAAAAATCCCAAATAAATTACCTCATGTTACACCTTAAAGAACTAGAAAAAGAAGAACAAATCAAACCCAAGGTCAGCAGAAGAAAGGAAATAATAAAAATCAGAGCAGAACTAAATGAAATAGAGAACAAAAAAAACAATAGGAAAAATTAATGTGACAAAGAGCTGATTCTTTGAAAAGATTAATAAAATTGACAAACCCTTGGCTAGACTCACTAAGAGAAAAAGAGAAAAGACACTAATAAACAAAATCAGAATTGAAAAAGGGGAATTTATCATGGATGCCACAGAAATACAAAGGATCATCCAAGAATACTATGAAGGACTATATGCCACCAAATTCAATAACCTAGAAGAAATGGACAAGTTCTTAGAAACATATAGCCTTCCTAGGCTGAATCATGAAGAATTGGAAAATCTAAATGGACCGATCACCAGTAAGTAAATTGAATCAGTCATCCGAAACTTTCCCAAAAGCAAAAGTCCGGGACCAGATGGCTTCACTAGTGAATTCTACCAAACCTTCAAAGAGGATCTAATACCTGTTCTACTCAAACTGTTTCAAAAAATTGAAGAAGAGACAATATTCCCTACCTCATTTTATGAGGCCAACATTACCCTGATACCAAAACCTGGTAAGGATAACACAAAAAAAGAAACCTACAGACCAATATCTCTGATGAATACAGATGCAAAAATCCTAAACAAAAGGATAGCAAATCGAATGCAACAATGCATTAAAAAGATTATTCATCACGACTAAGTGGGGTTCATCCCAGGGGCACAAGGACGGTTCAACATACACAAATCCATCAATGTGATACATCACATAAACAAAATAAAGGACAAAAATCATATGATTACATTAATTGATGCAGAAAAAGCATTTGACAAGATACAACATCCATTTATGATTAAAACACTTAATAAAATAGGTATAAAAGGAAAATGCCTTAACATAATAAAGGCCATATATGACAAAGCCTCAGCTAATCTCATAATTAACAGTGAAAAACTGAAGCCCTTTGCTCTACATTCAGGAACACGTCAGGGCTGTCACCTTTCACCTCTGTTTTCAACATAGTTTTGGAAGTCCTTGCCAGAGCAATCAGGCAAGACAAAGAAATAAAAGGCATCCCTTCTTTGCAGATCTTGGGATTATAATGCCAAACGAAATAAGTCAGACAGAAAAAGTAGAGAACCCTATGATTTCACTGATATGCGGTATATAAAATTGAAACAACAAAACAAGAACAAGACAAACAAATGAAAGAACAAAACTCATAGACACAGACAATAGTTTAGGGGTTCCCTGGGGGTATGGGAGGAGCAGGCTATAGAAGAGGGTAAATGGGGTCTAATATGTGGTGATGGAAAGAGAACTGACTCTGGGTGGTAAACACACAATGTGAGATATACATGATGTATTACAGAATTGTCCACCTGAAATCTATGTAACTTTACTAACAATTGTCACCTCAATAAACTGTAATTTACAAAAAAAAGAATTTAGTGATTACTTTAGACTGACAATATTCCATAGGGTTTATTAATCTCTTGAATAATGTACTAATGAGAACCCTTCCCCCACCCCCCGATGCCCCAAGGAACTTGTGAAAAGTACAATTATATGTTAAGGAAACAGGGAAGCAAAGGGTTCCTACTCCAAGGGACAAGCAAAAAACCCTAGAGGTAACAACAAGTCCTGGAAATTACTTGGCAATCGCATACACACCACTTCTCCCATCTTTGCATCAGAATAGAAGGGCATTGTTCAAAGGGCCCCTTTATTCTTGAGGTAGTAAAAATTCAAGCAAGTAGCCAAGTGGGAAAGTCTCAGAAGCAAGAAGACAAGAGGGTGGGGTTGGGCAGTGCCCTCGTAGAAAGGGTAAGAGGTGGGTTCAACCACTCCAGGAAAGGCTGCCTTCCAGGTAAAACAACACAGCTCCAGAGAAAACAGAAGACAGCTAATCTGTGGAGGAAACTGAGAGGCTGGACCAAGTCCTAGTCAATCATGAGAATGACATTTCCCTTAATTTATAGATGCTGCTGTTTAAATCAGTACAGCTTTGCTCTGAAAAGGAAACACCATGTTCATCTTTATTAATCTTTACCCACTCTTCCCCTCAAGCTAAATTTATTCATTTTATAAAGCAAGGGAGAGTTGAACGCAGTGTTACAGGTCTGTGGAATGTTATACTCAGATTACTTACCTCCAAGACGGTGATTTCAAGCTAATCACCATCTTGAAGATAAGGAATCTGAGTTACAGGAGTCAGATGATTGACTTTAAGTTGGCGATATTATCCTATCAGCGTGGGGCCCTTTTCTTGGAAATTACGCATTTTGTTCCATTTCTAGATTTTAATTTTTAGTCTGGGACAAAGTACACTTATTGTTTCTAATGAGTCCTCCTTTTAATTCCCTGGAAGATAAGCATTTTCCAGTTACTAAAGTGCCCAGCTAGTGGGTTTATAGTATAGCCAACATCGGTACCATTCAAAACATAAAAGGAATCCTATTTGAGATTTTACATGTCATTATACAATTGATTAAATATTTCTTTTTTAAAAAAAAAAACATATTTATTCCTTGAGAAGAGGTCAAATACATTTATCCCCATTTGACAAATGAATCAAGAAAACAGAATGAATTACCAATAATCTCTGAGGGAACTACCTGATTTAAATCCACTAAAACACTAGGATACTTTGTTTTTCAGAACCTCAAAGAGGAAAAAAGGAATAAAAACAAAGGAAGCTTTCATACTCCTGGAGAAAAAGGCAATTCCTACTCTAACCAATGACCATATAAAGGAAGGAAGAAAGAGCTGTCCCTATATAATTTCATTGATATTTTATTGAAATTAGGGACATGATCCTCTGTTATCCCTTGACCTATAAGCCATGAGCCTATTGGCCTAAGGAACCAAATTACTTTACAATAAGTTTAACCCTTATCAAAATATAAATTAATTATACGTGATTAGATAAAAATAACTTTTAATATGCTTTTTGCTGACAGGAGTTTTAATACTTTTCACAATTATCAAAAGAGACACATAGCCAACCTAATTTCATAAATATGAGGCAGAGGCCTATAAATCTAGTTTCTAGGCCAGATTACATTTAGTATGAAAGGAAAATGATGTTAGAGAATTAATATAGATCAAACTGTATCCTACACTTGAATCAGTTTGGAGAGTTCCGCTGTGGCGGGGATTTATTTAAGCAGCCATCAAAAATGATGATATATATTATATATATATATAACATATAACATATAATATATAATATATATTATATATTATAATTATAATATATATAATTATAATATATAAATATATAAATATATAATATATACTATTATGTATTATATATATTATATATATATTATATATACATATATTTTGTTTGTTTGTTTGTTTATTCAGTCAATTGTTATCAGGTTTTCCCTTTCAAAGGAAATGTTTAGAAGACATTCTGGAATTTCTAAATACAATATGAGTCAACTTTGGAAAGACTTTTATGATTGGAAAAGAAATTAAAATAAACATTTAAAAAATGTAAACATTCTTTAATCAACATTAGAATGTAAAATGTGATAATGTACGCAGAAAGAGAAGACTGAACTCAGCAAGTACTGTTCTAGAGCCAAAAGAAATAGCAAAAGTAAAGTCACGAGCAGGCAGAAAAATAAAACAAATGGAAAATTATTGTATAGTGGTCCTAGTAGAGATTTAAATAATTCCCTACTAAAGAAAACAGCATATCTGATTTCAGAGAACACAGCAGGAAGCATTTTTAGTAACAAGAGCAGTAATATCCTTATTTGCTTCTTTCTTTCAAAGTTGCATGCTCCTGAGTCCTAGAAGGGAAGAAATCCTACCCATCATCCTTCTCTTGAGATCCCCTGCTTAGACCCAAATATCTGTTTCCCCTGGGAAAAACTTCTCCAGGACTATGAAACCATAGAAGCTTCCTCAAGTCCATGGAACATCACAGGGCAAGCTGCTACAGAAGGTAGGCCATGGTCAGCCCCGGGGCATTTGTGTGTAGAGGGGTCCAGCTGGGTGCATGCCCCAGCCTGCAAATAATATGCTGGCAAGAAGGCCGTGAGTCACCAAAATACTCCAAAGAGTCATGGCACTTCTATTTCCTCTCCAAAATACACAGAGGGCTTCCCTCCGTTTACTGTATATATGATACCATTCTCTAAACTAGAGACCACATCATAACTGCACCTACTCTTAAGTTCTGCAGACACCATATACCTACCTTCAACCCACAGCAATACAGTTCACACAAACACAGACACAAAACAATCCAGTGCATTCTCAGTTACCTGGATCTGTAGATAACTGAAGGCTAACCCTTTCAAAACACCACACCTTCAAGGGCTTCAAAGGGAGCAGAGCTCACTGTTTTCTGACACTCTCTGCAAAGCCAGCTCCCTGCAGCTTGCTGCTCTGTGCCTCCCAGCTGCTTCTAAGCCCCACCACCTCATATTTCCCAAGAGTTTCTTCTCTCCCTAGCTTTTCCCATGTTTCTCAATTTCACATGAAAAGACAGGCCTTTTATAAGCATCACAAGCCTGTCAGGTGGCACTGCAGTACGCTCTGTATAATCTTTGGATATCCAACTCTGCTCAACTGTTTTCATCACTTCCTACTTAGTGTTTTCTCTTCGGGGTTAGAAATGCTTTGGGACATTATTCTGGAAGCCTAAAGAGAAAAGGAAGTTGATTTCTAGATAATCTAGCCTATGGCAGGATTTCAAGTTCATTTAAATCTATTGTTATAGACATATTAAGTTATACTTGATAGTTTTAAAATACCATCACCTAGATCCTTGCTGTCAAATAATTTTTGTATTCATTTTATTTATTTTAACGCAAGGAATAATGCCGAAGTAGACACAAGCACTTGTGTTAATAAAATTACCCAAAATTTAGCTGACGATTTATGATTTTATAAATTACTTCAAAATTTAAATAACTAAATAGTACTTACTGTTGCATGATAGTTTTTGTACATGGGCATTTTCAGTAACTTTGTCAAGTAATCTTCCAGTTGTTTCTGTAACGCAAATAATTTAGATAAGAGATATTATCACACTTACAGAAAAATGTAAGCTGTTAGTGATAATAATGTGATCATTGCTCCATCTTAACTTCTCTAAGTTACTCAGTGATTTATTAATATTATCCTTGGACAAGTAATACTGAATAGCATTAAGGAATTATTTCCATAGTTCCCTTGAACCATTATTTAAATCTCTTCTTGTTATTTAACTTTTCACATCCTTAGGTCTTTTATAAAGTGGACAACGTCCCAGCTATATATTCTTCTCATTTTCTATAGTAACTAGAACAAGACTTCCCCAAAGGAGGTTTTAAAGCATTTAATTTTACAAAAAAATCTTAATTTCCTCAATGCTAACACTGAATTTACTGGAAGATATACTGCAAATTTTTAACAGATTTTAAGGGATAAAAATAGGGAGGTTAAATAAAAAAGAAACTTTCTAGTAATTTGTCCCCTGATTTCAAATATGTTAAAATGGGAGGGGGTGGAAATGTCAACTATGTTGACTATGACACATGCTGAGGCACTAATTGTTAAAGCCACAGTTTATCATTTTCCACTGTACTTATATACATACACACAGTCACCCAAAACTATAATTTTATTTGTCTAGGTATCTTGGAAAATTTATATTTCAGATCCCTAAAAAGATTTTTTAAAAGATGGCAACTACAAAGGAGAACTCAAGCATCCCTCTTGGAACATAAAAGTTGCAAAATATGACAAACTAGAACGGACATTTACTTGTCAATTTTCTAGTTAAAAAAAACAATCAATCTTCTGTCCTACGTAGCACGGCATCACTGAAGCAGAGCGGGCGGCAGTGCCCCTCCTCCTGAGATTTCTGTCCTGCTGTAGTACATGTCTGTAACTCTGTCCTACTCTTCTCAGAGCCCAATTATTCCATCTATAGTTGGGGAATGAGATTTTACATCTATTTAGGACAAGCTACTGAAAATTCTGAAGCCAATGTATGGAAATATATGATTTTATATAAACCCTCCAAACCCTCGAGATGAAATCAATCTTGACTCACGAGGCGCTAACGAGGTTCCTGCTGATAGGACAGCTTCTTCATCACATCACTCCTAACACACACTCTTCCTCTCCTGGGAAAATGCATCCTCCTTAGGGTCAGAATGGCCAGGGAAGAAGAGGCTGCCTAACTCATTCCAGAGAAGCTAAACCAGCCTTGGTGATGGATCAGTGGATGAGAGCAGCTGCACCCCTCAGTAGACACCATGTTTCCCTAGCGCCACAAAATTATGTTCAGAACAACAGAACAGTGAAGGACTTACCCTTCTACCAAAGAAGTGTTCTTCTCTGATCATGTTTTCTGAGGTACGGGGCAAGCTTGGCATCTCTCGAGGCTCTTCTTTGACATTCTGTCTTCTAAATGTGTGTCTAAAACACGCACATACACACAATGCAAACATTATTAGAATACTCTTTGAGCCATGACTCTCATAATATCTTTCATGATACGGCTTATTGTTAGAACAGCCAATTTAATAGAAAACATCCACCAACAATGGACTAGTTAATCCGTGATATGAATAAAATACTCTTTCCACCCAACTTGGACACTGGGAGAACTTTATAGTTAATTCTGAAACAGTTACCTTCTGGTGGGAAGGGGGATTCGAATAAAGGCTTTGTATGTGAGGAGCTCTCTGTGAAATTCTTGAAAGTGCTTGAATTTCCTTTTAACTTGCCATTTAAATTCCCCATGTGTTAATTCAATAGTGTAAAGATTGATACTTCGAACCTACAGTGATAAAATAAAACTGGTTGGTATTTTAAATAACAACAAACATTCCAAAATCTCTCAATGAACAACAGCTAAGTAATAAATAATATGAACTTACCCTTAAATCTAGCCTACTTATTTTGTGAAAGTACTTAAGTAACATGTTTTCAAAAACAACTGATTACAGAATAATACTCTCTTAAATGTTCACCTTATAATATCCATAAGACAAACTCAGAATCATACCAAAGACAAACTCCCACAAATTCTATTTCTCCAAATACACACATACACACACACACACACACACACACACACACACATACACACACACCCCTGAAACAAGAAAGCAAGTAAAGGTGAGAATGAGTGAAGGCCCTAATTAGCCTTTAGGGGGTTGTCCAAAAGTATGACATAAGCAGTGAGCAGACAGTTGGAGGGGGTGAAAGGGAAGCTGGAGGACATGGGTTTCAGGAGCATCATCTTAGCCCACTTCTTGCCCTTCACAAATGACATTATGCCTTCTTCTGAAACGTACTGCAAGGTCCATCCTACTATAACATATCCCTGCCCTGATGCAACACCAGTGACCAAGAAAGGTACAGGATGATTAGAGAGAAAGGAGCAAAAGATTTTCCTACACATATTATAGTTTCCCCAGCAACTTAACTCAAATGAATCCAAATTAAAATTTGTATATTGTAATAACTATGTACAGTGTGAAACGGGTTATAGAAATATTGGGGTGATCCCGTTGTGAGGTATATAAATGTCTAATCACCATGTTGTTTTGTACACCTGAAACTAATATAATATTGTATGTCAACTGTAATTGAAAACTTTTTTAATTAAAAAAATATATATTTCTTATTAAAATGTAAATGTATTTTGGTGACTAGTGAATTATTTCAATCAGACGAGCTAACAGATCTGCGGGGTAGTAGTTTTGATATAGCAGAAGGTGTTAGGAGACAGAAGGATATTTATAAAGTACAGGAGATATTGAAGGAAGATCCCGTGGTGAGGGTGGGGGTGGGGAGGGGAGCTGGGGAGTGGGCACTCTGGGCCACCTAGAAGACACTGGCTCCTGCGGGCAGATTTAGGCACCAGAGGTTTTAGGGGTGGGAGAAAGTAAATGTCTCCTACTCTGCTAGTTTATTCAGGATCTGATATGAGCAACCCCATGGGTGATTCCTAGCCTACTGCCTGCCATTCAATATTGATGTTTGGCATACTGCAAAATTCTAAACTGTGACCACTCTGTGTAGATGTTGTATATAACACATGAGCACAAGAGTCAGTGTAACTGGTGCCCTTAGAGCTGGAACACAACCATATCACTGGTAAGTATTCCAATCTAGCACTTGCTTTGCCTCTAGTTAGGATCCGGAACAGTTACCACAACCAGAAGTTGAAGGAACCCAGTTCTGGTGTTCAGTATTATATGTTGCCTTTCACCATGGCTAGCATTACAGGTGTCATCCTGCATCATGTTTCACAGAAAAAGATGCAGGAAAACTGAGTGCCCAGAAACGGTATGGTCAAGTGAAAAATGCTCAATTTAAGATAAGCCAAATAAATAAGAAAAATTATATAATTTGTGCAAGCTGTCATATTTCCTAGGGCTGTATTTCCCAGTCTAAGAAAATGGAATACTTACCAAACATTGCAATGCCAATTTTATCCCTCACATATAAATCTGAAGTTTTGTACACTAAACTCCTTAGCAATTGTGAGGCAGTGTGGCACAAAGGAAACAGGCTGCTGCATCCTTTTTGAAGATTTTAAAGGTTTCAAACCCCTTGGTACAACCGACCAGCTGTGAAGCCCTGGCCAAGTGTCACTTCTGTCAGACAGAAGAATTGGAATTCTTGGGATCTGGAATAATTTGAGGCGTTTTAATAAACGGACTGCCTAAGAAGGTGTGATGGGGGTAAGAAAACCACAAAGAGAGGACAGTCACCTGGGACCTGTGCAGGCATCCCTAGTACTGAGGGACAAGTGGCAGGACCAGGAGCTGGAAGGGAAAAGAGACAGCCATGGGAAAAGGGCTGCTTTGGTGGGGAGAGGGGTACCTCTGGTCAAGGGATGCAGACGGCCTGGGTGACCCTAATCTCCCATCTGGCCTCCAGCATCTGAGCCCTACCAGAGGACAAGAGCCGGGTGGAGCCGGGGACGTGTAGGGGCTTCAGGAGGAGGTGGAAGATCTCCAGCCTGGGAGGGCAGGTGGTAACATCTGTCTCCTTGGGTTGTCAGGAGAGTGAACAGAGAAGTGCCTCGCCGTGAGCTGGCACATGGAATGTATTCAGTCATCAGGAAAAGGGTCAGTTTTATGCACCTGGAATCACATTCAAACTGCATGAATTTAGCTCATATTTCTTGGTAAAGGAAACACTATGTAGAATAAGGATGATCCTTAGCTTTCTCACACAGACTACGATTTAAAACAGAACTAAATCAAACTCACTTGACTACCAGAAGAGTATATGCAAAGAGAAGTCCGTGGTTTGATTGCTTGAATGTTTACATTCATGAACAACTTTAGGAGATAACTAAAAATAATAATACAGTGTATACTTGTATAATAAAATATATAATGTACTTGTTATAAATATAGTACTATGTATTATTATTATTATCAAATCCTCATAACAAATCTATAAGGTAGGTACTATTATACCCATAATTCAGATTAGGAAATGGAAAACAGAGAGGTTAAGGAACTTGAGGGAGATCACAAAGCAAAGACAGGAATCAAACTATGCAGTCTTGCTCTAGTGTCTGTGCATTAAACCCCCACAGGTTACCGCCTCTCAGTCTAAAAGCTGGTAGGCAAAATAAGAAGGCAAAGGACATCTCAGAGACATTTCTGGGTATTGGTGCTCAGTGGTGTACCAGAGGGATATGGGCCCAACTCATAGGAAGGGCCTAAAGGAAAGGTTGGATACCAACATGAGAGTAAAGTAGGAGTCAGGATATGCACAGGTGGGTTGGGAGAGAGAGCATGAGGCAAAGCCATCAGGACCCAGGCAGCTCGTGCCACCCTCCTGAAGACAAGGAGGAAGGGAAGGCAAAAGCTGCCCTGACAGAAAGGGTACACTATACTTTCCCTGAGACTGGAAACAATACGGACTTACTCTGGCGGCCAGCGCTTATTCTGAAGGGACAAAGGCCACCACCCTGCAGCAACATTCCCTATCCATCAGACTTGCCAACTGCAAAATCCAGGCAATAACAGACCAACGCTTCTCCTAGTCCAACCTATTTCAAAGAGTGCGGCTTTGCTTGATGAAGATGGTTTACTCCCAAGGCCATTTCAGCACTCAAAGGGAAAACACGTGGATGGGGCCTAAAGGACAGGTACTAGGAACAAATCAGAGAGGCGGAGTGTGCCAGCAGAGCTCTCTCAGCAGTGCTTTTGGGTAATGGCACTGGCTAATCCAGCATCCTGGCTTTTCTTCTTTCAAGAACCAAGAGGCATCATTATATTCTGATTAAACAAGCCTTAGGAAAGCTAAACTTTTCCTTGGCTTATATCTGGCATTCTAGGTGGAATGGAGTTCATATTGAACAGAAAACTGGGGAGAGAAGACGACTAGGAAAGGCACTTTGCAATTTATTAAACTTGCTTTAAAAAAAAAAAAAAAAAAAGCTATTAAAAAAAAAAAAAGCATTTTCCAGAATGGGAAAAGAGGCATATGAGAATAAAGACAAAGTGGAAAAGACATAAAACTTAGAGAGGCCATGAGGACTTGGAAGTGATAAACGAGAAAACAAACAAGAAGCTAAAAACATAGGCATAGCTAGGAGGAAGGAGACGGAAGTCAGTGTGTTAATACAGTGTGTTAATATATTAACTAATACAAGGTGAGTCCATAAACGTGCTGACCCTCGTTGTAGACGTAAAGCGCTCCACTTCCAGAACTTGGACTTTTATCGGGTAGCCAGAGAGGTACGTCTGTATATTAGGCTCCTTAAATCCTTGAGTCTTATAGATAGTAGAGAAAGGGATAGACACTAAAAAATAAATAAGTAAATAAAGTTATTGTACAAATACAATGATACTACAAGAATACATGACATCAGCATAACTTGCCTTTTCCAGGCATCTTTTTTACGAATCATAACGTGCAACAAGAAAACAGTTAATGAAACAGTCTCAGCCCAATGTTATGACATCAGCAAGGAAAATCAATCATTTGCTAGTTATGTCACATCTGAGCTCTGCCAAGCAACCCCGATAAACTCTCTCCTCCACGCTCAGACCATCAGTTTTACCTTCCTCTGTCTTGGGATCGCTGGGAGACACATCACAATCCAACTCCTCTCCCTCAAAGTGGAGCTCCCGCGTGTCCAGGTTTTCTATCAAATTACTCATGTCGGCAGCGATTTTCTGAAGCGCAGAGGTATTTGCACTTAGCTCACTTTTCAGTGACATGTTGGCTTCGGACAGTGTAAAAGCAAAGGGGCTGGGAAAGAAGACATGGGTTACGAGGGCTTATTATTTTGGTCAAATAAAACCCTGTTCTACAATGTGAATCCAGGCTTAAATACAGCAGATGGAAACAAGTCAACTAGCTCTATGCGAGCCCCAGTTACCTCAAACAACCTCTCCGTTTATTTCACTGTTTAACATTTAAAGGATTCCTAGATTGTCAATGAAATTGGAGTGAGATACGTAATCATAAACAAACAAGACAAAGAAACCCCACATTGAATAAACGTTAACATAGCTCTCATCCAATTTTATTAACTTGGATAAGTGAGGAGAGACTCAAGGGAGATTGGTTTGGGAATGGTTACTCAGAGAAAGGAATTGATTCTTAACTCTAATAAATATGTGGGAAGGAAAAATATATAAAATAAGCAACTTTAAATATTTTCTAAAGAAGATTTAGGTCATTTTACAATAATTTCAACATGCAGATTTAAAAATATTTTTATGACAGCATAACCTTTCTACATTTCCTCTGTAAGTGACATTGCAAACAAGGTGTACACTATCTTTTCAAGCTCAGCTTTTGGCCATGACTTTACAGGCGTTATAATGATATATTAATAATACGTGTCTTCAAAGGTAATTGATTACTATTCTGAAAGATACCAGAGGTGCTAAAATTATACTTCTCTCCTTTTTAAAGAAAACTGGCTCTATTTCATTCTGATATTTAATAACACAAGTCGTTGCACATCAGTACCCAGGGAAGAAGACTTCATATAGATTTTATTTTTCGTTTAAAATACTGAGATTTAAGCCCTGAGCACTGTCATCAGAGTTAGATGAAAAATCCGTATGGCCTAAAATAACCTCTCCATTACAACCAGGCCCTAAAACAGGAGGGCTTTCACACTAGTAACTCCTCCACACATGTTCATGTATTACTGCAAATCACAAACATTTCCCAGGCATCCACTATTCACTCACTGTGGGATGCAATGAGTGAATATGTAAAGATAATAAAGCTGGTCCTTGTGATTAAGGATCGCCTGATGTGGGTGAGGGAAACAAGCTACATAACGCCCAGTTCACCCCTGGCTCCCTCCAAGGTCTTGGCCTTCCTGAGAACGGCATGTGCTGAGTGGAAGACACTTAGCCGGGTTTTCTCCTGCAGGTGCTATCAAACAGCTGGGACGGCGGGGGCTCTGTGGGAAATGCTATGAGCCAGTTGAGGGCAAACTTGAGTAGCCCTTATTGTAACTCAACAAGCCTGGAAAACCTTCACTGCTGTGTCTCATATAAAGAGGTCTGGTGTGGACATTCAAAGATGGGGGTAGAAGAGGGTGGTTCTGGTTTGGCCAGATATATATGAATAACTAATATACATGAATAACTACGTGCTCTGTGAGCTATGCAATCAGTCATGTTTCTCCGTATGGGCTAAAAGGAAGCTTGGAGACAAATCTGTGGCCTACTATAAGCAGAATATAGGACTCTCCTTGCCTACCTACATCACTTCCCTTCAACTTTCTCTCCCACGTCTAATTTATATTGTAATAATAATCAACAGGTATTGATTGTTTAGTTTACTCGTGGCTTAGCGATACTCCTTTGCATACATTATTACATTTACAATCAATAATACATCTATGGAGGTTTGTCATTTCTACTTTGAAGATGGCAAGAGTTTGTCATCCCTTTTTTATAGATAAGGAAACGGAGGCATGGAGAGATCTAGGTTAACTTAACAAATACTTTGGACAATCTGACCAAGGTCACATAGCTAGTCAGTGATAGAGAAGGAATTTGAAACTGGATGTTTCTGACCCAAAAGCTGATGTTCTCAATCTTGGGTCTACATCTTACTGCATGTTTTTGTAGATATACATAAGTGCCCCTGGAATAGACGGCACTATTAGTAAAACAAGTGCTCTGGGGCAAGGAGCTGGCTCAAATGGAAAAAACAGGCAGTGAATTCCTCTTGGAGCTCAGCACTACAGGATAAAGCCATTTAAACTCTCAGGGTCTTGGTTTCGTCCTCTATAAATTAAGAAGGTTGAGCCATTTCATCTCTAGGGTCCCTGTAACACTAAAACTCTAACTATAGATAAAAGACACTGTAAATTGTTCAGCCTCCCCTTACAATGTAATTAATGTAACCCTTCTCCTATCCCCAAAAAATTACCCCAAGTAGTTTTCTTTCATATGAACATGAGATGCAGGTGGCAGAATGTTCTCTAATCTGGATAATTTAATCAAAGTCTGTTCGGCTCCATTGAGGAGCCATTGCCTCTGGTCACAATTAAAATATTTCCTTCCCTCTCAGTTCAACAAACACTCATTAGATGCCAACCATGAGCCAGGTTTTGCTTTATTTAAAATACAAGATAATGGGAAACTTTTAGAGGAAGAGAGACAAGGAAAAACAAGAAATAAGTTGCATCATATCATTGCTACTTGTGAATATGTAGTCTTTTGGTATCTTGTATTGAATAGACAGTTTTATGGTTAACTCCGACAGCTCTCTTAGCATAGCAAAGGAAAACAAGTGCTACTCCAAATGACTTTCCCTCTGGACAGAGTGTTAATGTTAAAAATGAATGTTAAACTTAAGATATACAGAGACCAGAGTAATCTATACACTCTAAGTGATTGGAATAAACAGTACAGAGTCACTGGATCAAGCTAAAATAAATACTTCATTTCAGACAGAGAGAAAAACATAAACATGTGAAAAACTTAAAGAGTGAGAAAAGAAACAAAGAAATGCTCTTATTTATCCTCAAGTGTTTACTACGTGTTAAGCACAATTTTAGCACATTTTATTTAATACTCACAGTGATCCCACCTGGTATTTACAATTATTCTGAAAGATTTAGTTAAGTAACTTGTCCAAGGTCACTTGACTTTTGTCAGTGTTGAGTTTACAAAGCAGATTTGTCTGGCTCTGAAATCTCATGAACTTGATCATAGAGATTCATAATTACTGATTTTATGTTATGGGCTTGAATATTTATAAATTAACCTTTTATATGAAGTTTAAATTCCGTAACAATAAAAGATGTTCTCTACTTTAGCAAATCACCATACCTTGGAAAAAATCCTAATAGCCCCCACAGTCATAATTATACTTATAGAAACAATATATCCCTATAGCCACCTAAATTTCTTCTTAGCCTTTTATTTCTATAGTTCATAATATTTTATAAGATCACATGGAATTTCAGAGGACCAAATGAGTTTCCAGATTTGTTCATGCTTTTGTGAAGACTTTACCATTTAATAATGGAAAATGAACCAAATTATTTGTCCTTCTCTGCCTTCACTGTGTCCCTGGTCACTCTGTGCTGACTGCTCAGCTAATGACTGTACTGCTGGTTTGACTATCAGGCTGTGAGGCCATCCATACTCCTATGTTGTCAAATCTTCATTAATTGGCCCATGTTTTCTTTCATTTAAGATAATCTATAATGGTGGGTGAGCAGCTGCCACAGTTACAGCCTATCTTAACCAGCAACAGCATAAAGGCTTCAGTGTTTACACTTGAGATAATGTAATTGATTTTGCTACCTCCTTATAAAATTATACTGCAAGATCATTATCTCTTTTGGTACCAAGTAGAGATGGTGCCCATGGAGCGATAACAGCAGCTGTGTTTTATTTCTGTTAGCATCTGTATTCAGGAAGTAAATAGGGTTTTTTTTTCTTTTTTCTGGTGTTGAATACTAGAATTAAAAATCTTTGTAGGGAACATTTAATTACCTCCAGTTATTCAGTGGTGAAATCAGAGAAATCTAGAGTTTTCTTCTGATTTTAATTTTCAAAATGACTGCGAAGTAGACCATCAAAGGGAGCAGACATTTTCCTTTCCAGCTAGAACATACATAAATATTGCCTTAGCCAAAATACAATAATAATATTATCAACTATAATGATTAATATTAAAATAAATATTAGCATTAGCTAATATTGCTTGAGTATGTATTATATACCAGGCACTACTCAAAAAGATTAATTGCATGATCTCATTGAATCCTCACAACCACCTTAGGAGTTGGGTCCCATTGTTACCTCCATTTTTACGATGAGAAGCTTAGAGAGGGTGGGCAACTTGCTTCTCAGCTGGGAAGTGATGGAGGTGGACCAGATCCCAGTTGATCTGACTTAAAAGTCCAGCTATTTAACCAGCCAGAAGTGGAACTGGGGGTGGCAGGAAGGATGGACACCAGGAGACTTTTACTCCTCACTTTACATACTCTTAAGAGTCAACAATAGAAAACGAACAACAATAACAAAAAAATTCAACATTCACTCTGGGAATATAACTGTGATTTACTTCTTGCTTCCCTTTCTAAAATAACATGTAAAATTCCTCTATATGTTTTCAATATGTTATTTGTGCTTACCGAGAGAAATAAAGGCAATGGATTTCTAAATCAAAAATCATATCTTAATGTATGAATGTGAAATGAATTATAATTAGATCATTTAAAACCAAACAGTCTGGGGATTTCCGGTTTTCCCATTTTTCATTATGATGAAATTAACTGGTGGATCCATACTACATAACTTCCCAAAACACACTATACAGCAATGATTTGTACAGAACTGATTTGATGCTCCCTGAAATACAGAAATCATAAATGTGGATTCAAGTTCTACACTCTGTCTCTAGTGACACAGTAAGCTTTGGACAAATATTTTTTGAGTTTAGCTGACTTTGAATAAAGTAAAGACATCATATTTTACATTCCAGATTATACCAGGGGTGCCAAATAAATATATGTAAGTGGACACTTTGGTCAACGTTGCTCAAGCAGTAGTTTGCAGTAATCAGAAGTGTCTGGACACTGATGGTAACCACTTTGAGCACCTCTTGTAATTGCAGAAGTCAGACTTGACTTGTATCCATCTTTTGTTATCAGTATATATTATTACAATTTCAACAGTTTTCCTTTCTTAAAATGTGTATACATTTTTTTGACACCCTCTGTATATTCTGAGAAACTAACACATTGAAAAAATGACTCGATGTTTACTTGGATCTTAGAATTTTTTAAGTAGAACATCAGTTCCACAAATATCAATGGAGGGCTTACTATGAGCCTTGGACAGATAATAAAATGGCAGTGGTGTAGGGGAAAGGTCAGATGACCCAGGTTCTTCTATCCTTATTATCAGAGTAACCTGGGCAACTAATAGCCTCCAGGGATTCAGCCTCTGCTCTATAAAATGGTAACAGCATAGACTTGCTATTACTTACATGGTTCCAAGAGTTAGAAGTTTGATTTCCAAACACAATCCTCCCTCTGAGCTTCACATCTAATCTGATTTTGAAGCCCCCTGAGCCCAGCAAACTCCTACTTACTTATCCTTCTTTCCTGGTTTCATATCAAAGCCTCCCTTTGGCATAACACTGATACTGCTTTTCTCCCGGAGTTGTCAAGACTGGAGATGATGGTGCTAAATAATCTGGACTCCCTGTGTCCACAGAACAGGAGTTGGAAACCATGTTCTCTCTTTTCCCTCGCTAAAAACAAAAATCTACAATTACATAAAGCAACTTTTAGCATGAAATCATTTCTCAGTTCTCATGATTTTCCCTAAATCCTTTGACCTCCTTGGTTGGCCACTGTTCTCTACCATGAGCTTTCTTAGTCATTTCCTTTGACATGTCCCAGAGTTAAATATTACCCTCTTTGCAATAGTAACCAGCTTCTTCTAGTTCATCTCAGTCGTAAGTCTGAATTTAAGCAGATGTTTTATTTCCAGAGGCAAATCCAAGTGTTAAGGGAAATTGATGTCTATTGCAAACATGGGAGGATAGGAAAATACTATCTGCTACTTACTGAGTGCCTACTCTGGGCCAGTCACTAAACGCACATTACATATATCACTTTTAATCCTCATGACAATCTCACTTAGAATCAAGGACATTGAGTCACAGCAGCTTCCTGAGGCTGCACAGTTGTGCGTAGTGGGGCTGGTCCCAGTGAGCTGGCCACCCCAGATGGCTCCAGTCTGCCTGCCTCCCTGGCCTCTACTACTGGTTCAATGGAGATCCCTGTCACTGCCACTCTCACTTCTTCTCCTAATACCATCCGCCATCTTGGCTTTTTCCTGGCTGAAGGCAGGGATTGGACAGCCTCTATAACACAGCCCAGCAGGAGCTACCATGGCTCTAGCACCCAGGCTCCACACACCTCTGGCCAGACCCACAGAGGCTCTGAGCGGCTCATCCTGAGGCTCTGAATTCAGAGGAAGTGCCAACCAGGGCCTGGAACCTGGCTTCCTCAGGAGTTCAGTGGGGGCGTGGGGAGTGAGGAGCATGGAGAACCAAGTCACACAACTTGTGAGAATAGCGGTGTTAAGAAGCTGGCAAATGTATGCCTCTCTCCTCTCCTGAGCATACTGGTACCATTCCACCCATCTGAAAGGTATCCTAAGTGACCAAACAACTGGCTGCTTTTGGGAAAGCTACGGACAGCCAGGTAATGCACCACCTTGCATGTGTCCCTCTCTTCTCTTCTTCCCTCACACTTGCTGCTCCCAGGAAAGACTACTTTAGCTCAGGCTCTATTATCCAGGAAACTTGGGCTAGGATAGTGCTAGAACCAGCAGAAACCACTGAACCATCCTGCCTCCTGCAGAAATCCATTTTGCGCTGAAGTTAATAGCAATGATAAAAAGTAAACTCACATAGCGTGCCAGACAGTGATTCAAGCATTGTGCATGCACTAACTCAATCCGCCCTCACAACAGCCCTATCAAGAGGGTACTATTCTTATCCCATTTTTATAGACAAGGAAACTGAGGACACAGACAGTAAGTGACTTGCTCAAAGTCACACAGCAACCTAATGGGAGCCCTATTTTTTGCCTTGACTAACTGGACAAAATCACTTTAGTGCTCAGGTACCTCATTTAAAAATTGAAATTAATAAGCAGTTATCTGTATTTATTAGTTTACAACAGATACATTATCATAAGAGAAACTCCTCTTTTAGCATCACTCAATGTCAGAGAAAAAGCAACACAATCTAAGCGCCTCCAACCAGGATGTAAAAGACCTAGCCCAAATGCCACAGGTCTTTAGGTGAAGATTCTGAACCAACACCTGAGTAAGATTTGTTCCTGCCTCTACGGATCACGATGCACACATAAATGTTTATCTTTGAGAGAAAACATGGGAGGGACCCTCTTGATTCCAAAGTTTGTTAATAAGTTTATTAGGTGGGATGAGTGAGAGACTTGTACAACCACTGGATTGACTTACATCATTAAGAATCTCAAAGGGAAAATTCTTCTTTATAAAAAGAAAGGTAATTTTTTTAAAAAGGTAATTAATATTGCTGAGAACTATGGTCAGACTTCTAAAAATAAGATCCTTCTGTTCAATGAATACACCCTACACCCTTTTTTAGTGCCAAGAAAAGAATATGCATGCACTGTGATCAGTCTTTAGAAGAAGGTAACTGCACATGAATTGATAAGAACACACTTTATTCTGGTTGACAAAGTATGCTAAGTAAACTGATATAAATATTCTCACTAAGGGAAACTTAGACTACCAATGATTCAATGGGTGAACAATATATGAACAAAACAAATATTTTTTCCAGGATAGAGTTAATCTCTATTAAAATGACTTTAAGAAAATAGTTCTTGGGGCGACCGGTTAGCTCAGTTGGTTAGAGCATGATGCTCATAGCACCAAGGTTGCCAGTTCGATTCTAGCATGGGCCACTATGAGCTGCACTGTCCACAACTAGATTGAAAACAACGACTTGACCTAGAGCTGATAGGGCCTGGAAAAACACACTTCAAATAAATAAATGTTTAAAAAAATTTTTTTAAAAAGAAAATAGTTCTTTCACTGGCTCTGAAAATTCAAGATCTTTTTTATTGAGCACAATGTTGCTTTTGATAAACATACATGTTGATCACAAAGTTATAGATATTAATTCAAGGGTTTTAATATAATCATTTCTACTATTGTTGCTTCTTCTGTTGTTTTATTTTATTTTCTTAAACTGATCTTTGAATCTTATGATGGCAGTCCCATTTAGTTAGAAGAAGCTAGTTCCCTCATATAGACTCTGTTTATCATTAAAATTCTCTCCAGCTGTTTAAGTTCTGATTCCTTTTTTCACTTCCCTTCAAAGGAATGAGCAAATAACGTCCATTAGTGTGAGTTTAGGCAGCATAGAGAGCGTTTTCAGTGATAATCCATGAATTCCACCTATGAGAAGAATGAAACCGGCAAACCCATGTGTAAACTCTTCCAACATTCTCCAGTGCTAATGGGCTCTCAAATTTTGTCACGACTGCAGGTAAACATAGCAAAGTCTCAATATTTTTTACCCATGAATATTATTACAAAAAATGTTTGTGGAGACAGCAGACTACCATGGAAGGTTTGTATTCTGCCTTGAATTCTGACTCTCCTGATGCTGAAATAAGTTATTTATGGCTCTTAAGTCTCAGCTTCCTAATGTGTAAAGTGGAGGTAATACTATTAAAATAAGGAATTATAAGAATTAAATGATATAAAATGAGTGGCATAGAGCTTGGGCTATAGTAGATACTGAAATGTCAGTTCCTCCTATGCTTTCAGTTATTCTAAAAGCTACAAGACGTCTGTCCAAAGTCCATATGTCTATACCAGAACTCAGTCCCCTCCCATATACAGGAAGTAGCAGCCAGAGCTGTATTTGGGGGATGGTCTGATGCTGCCCACCATGGAAAACACTGCTACAAATGCCTGGAAACAAAATGGATTAAGCTAATATAGGTGCCTCTTTTGCATTACAAACACAGAACTGCTGAATAAATTGTAATCATTTTTAGAAAATACTTAGAGAAGGATAAAGACAGAGACAACAGCAACAAACAGTGAAGGTTATGTTCCACTGAATCCCCAAAACTGAACCAAAATTCCAAAGTTGAAAAGTATAAATATGTTAGACTATATTCTTCCCTAGCATTAAAAACAAAAGGAATCACCCAATGCTGTATATCTTTGTGAAATCCAGCTAAGAATCACAACCCTCTGATGCCACATGCATAGTAAAGACCCTCTCCCCACAAAATAATAATTAAAAAAAAAAAAAAAACTATAATGAAGGAAAGCTTCCGGTTTCCAAAAATGAAGAAACAAATTAAGGTCAGATGGATACACTGCAACTGAAGCTGAAGAGGCCCGAATGGTTTTGATCTTGGATAAAGGGTCTGGGATTACATTTCTGTCCCCAGGTGACTGTAAGGAGACATGATCCCAGAACTACGGGAGTCTGGAAGGGAGATTCCTATAAGAAAACGTAGGTCCTCAAAGAGTTATACTCTGTTTAAGAGCTAGAAGAATTACACCAAGCAGCCCCAGGAAGAAACAGCATGAAATTGTGGTAACCACAAAATGAGAAACTTTACATAAAAATATCTAGGATCACAACTTCTGGCTTTTAGTAATGGAAGTTTAGCTCCTATTAGATCAGCCATCTCACAGATCACGACTATAAATTCTGGATAAAATATAAAAAGTAACTGCCTGAAGAACAACCAAAAACAAGCAAAAAGTGGAAGGGAATCAATATTTGAAAGAAAGAAATGCCACCATTTTTGTCTAAGTGCAGACCCAGTCCGTGCCTAGTTGGGTGACTAAAACTCAGAGAAAATCCATAATCTTACTGGTTTGAAGAACCACAGAAAAGGTTTCATGGCAATCACAGCCACTGAAAAGTAAAATGGGAATCCTGGAAAGGAGGAAACCACACAGGGGGAGTGCCAAATTCTGCATAGGCTGACCCTTGAATCATGCATTAATGGGGTATACTCTAAGGAAACTCAGATAGTACTAAAATGACTTCAACAGAGATTTCTGCTGCTGCTTACCATAGGAAATATAGAGTTTATAGTATGAGTCCAGCCAAGTTAACTGCCTGCTTAAATTAAAAATAAAATTAAAAAATCCACAAAAACAAAACAAAAAAACTCCTGAAAGGAACATAAATGAATCCAGACTCTCTACGATATATCAATGTAACCTAAAATTATTAGACACAGAAGAAACAGAAAAATGTGATGCTTTCCAAAGAGAAATGGCTATCAATGGAGACCCATCCTGAGATGTTGAAATTATCTGACAAGTATTTTAAAGCAACTATTATCATATGTTCTAGGGTGTATAGGAAAATACGCTGTTGATGAATAAACAAACGGAAAATCTCAACAGAAAAAAATCACTGGATGGTTTTAACATCAAAATGGCAATGACAGAAACAGCCAGTGAACCTGAAGACAGATAAATAGGAATGAGCCAATCTGAAGAACAAAGGGGAAGAAAGGAGAACCATACTAATGACTGTTAAGCTCTCATCAGAAACAAAGAAAGGCCATAGACAGTGAAACAATATCCTGAAGCTCAATAAATAAGGAACTGAATAAATGAATATACGTTGCTTTTCCCAAACTAAATTCAAATTGGATTCTCCTTACCGTCAACAGTCAGCATACACAAACTTGGCTATGCTTGGGAATTAATTTAACATCCAGTAAAAAGATAAAAGTAAATGGGCCCATACTGGAACTGAAAGTAAACATGGCCACTTTTGAGACCACCAAATTAACTTTCCAAGTAGGGCCTTAATGCTCCATGGCTGCTGTCTACAAAGTTGGCCTTCCCACTACTAATGGTAGCGATGCTCAGGTAAAGGAAAAACAGTCATCAACACTGAAATTATATCTGCTTTGGCCTTCCTGGAAGGGCTATGAAAATTGCTTCAATTAAACTTTTAAAACAAGAAAGCCTTAATATATTCATTTGGAAATGTCCCCTCCTTAGCCCCTGGTAATCTAACTCTTCAAGTTAGGAAGTCCCTTTCCTTATTCTAAGAATCCAAGCATTTAAAATATAATGCAGCTCACGTTACAAATTCTTCAAAATACAGAAATACAGAGAATAATATTATTAAAATTATAACCAACACATAGCATTTTATTTCTTTAACATATTCTACTATACTTGACGTCATTTGACCTTCAGAACACCCTATGAAGGAGGTATTACTGTCACGTCCACAGGTGAGGTGAGCAAACTGAGGCTCAAAGAGAAGAGAGGGGTCCAGTGCTGTGTCATTTGGCTACATTGTGGGGCCAGGGCTCAGACCCAAGTCCTAGCGAAATGAAGGGGAACAGATATTTCAGACTGCAAACAGATACATAGCTTCCCTATTAGAGAAACACCTAAGCCACTGGCCCCCGCTACCACCTGGATTTGAGCTAGAGGCAGAGTTTGTATCTCCAGTCTACCACTGAGTTTTTATCTCCATTCTATCACTTACTAGCTGTGTAAAACTAGACAATCAACTTAACCTCTCTATGCCTCAATTTCCCGATCTATAAAATGGGGAGAGTAATAATGCCCACTTTATTTGGTTGTTGTGAAGATAGTTAATATATAAAATGCTAAAAATACCTGGCCCAAAGTCAGTCCCATGTACACCACAACTGCAATTATTGTAAACTGGCCTTACTTTTTAAAAACAAAACAAGGTGAGTAATGAAGCCAAGAAGTTCCTCAAGACGCTAAGAAATAGTACTTGTGAGACCATTGTCCTATTTAAATTCTACCAGTGGTAGCCATTTTCAATAAGCCATTCGGAAAAACAGTAGTTTTCAAATTTCCTTCAGCAAAATAAGTACAAATCTCCCTCTCTTTCAACAGACAACCTTCTTTGATTTCTTCCTTTTACTTAGATTGGTTCCCTTTACACTTCTTGATTTAAGACTCATATGTTTCCCCATAGATTTATTCTTGGAATATTTATGCTACTCAAAAAAGTATTTATACTATGAACTTACCAGTCACTATTACACAGTTTCACTTACAAAGCATCTATAGGGAATTCTTAGCAACCTTAAAATATATCATAGTACTATAAAAAGTGACAACCAACCATCTGCATATTATTTCAAGATTTCACACTCATTAGTTCAGTCTTTTAACATCATGATTAATCGAGTCACTCCTATGTATGTAAGTGGCTGGGAAGGGTACCTGTGAAATGCTGTTTTTTGGCTCAAAAACCTACAAAGCTGGCCCCCTCAAGCTTCCTGTGCCCACTGCCACACACACACACACACACACACACACACACACACACGCACACACACGACTAGATCATAACCCAGGCTCACTAGCATTCAAGACATTTTCTAATCTGGCCTCAAAATGCCTTTATAGTCCAACCTCCTACTCAAGCTCTACTCACTCACTACTGTCGATCAAACTGGTCCTAGGGATCGGGCCTGAGTCTGATCAGGCCTCTGGACCCAACTGCCAATTCACAGGAAATACAGAGGATGGAGGGACTCATTGAATGGAACCATGAGGCTGCAGAGGATGCCATCAGCCAAACCCAGACCATGGGCAACTCTATAGGTCAAACGGCCTAGGTGCAACAGAACAATTGTGAAGGGGAAAAAATGACCTGGGTTCTTCAACAGAAGAATTATAAGGAAAAGATAAGGTTACAAGGGAACCTGTAGATTAAAAGTGGCTAAAGATACATATGCAATAAGAAAATGATAAAAGAGGCGCTTAAACTCTTGTTTCTAGGGATACACACTCAAGTAATGAGACTATGAAGAAACACAAGGGCAGTGATGACTGAGGATCAGTGGGTTGGCACTGTGACAGGGCACATGACCCTGGTCTCTGGAGGGACTGGCCCAGGTCTGTTTCTTGACCTGAGTAGAGGTTACACGAGTATTTCACTAATAATTATGCACTAAGTTGTACATTTGGCTCTGGTCTTCCCCCCACCGATGCATCTTCTCCTGTCACTTTAAATGCCCCGTCCTCCACTTCTCTGCCCAATGAGACCTCCCACACTCCCACTTACTAAAACTGTCCTGGCTCTCTCCCACCCATCCCCCAAAGGCAGAGGTAACAACTCTCTTCACTAAGCTTTGCAGCACTTGGTTTCTAAGTCTTTGCTGGCACTCGTACCTCAGAAGTTTGGGGCCATGCCTCATGGCCTCTGGGATATTGTAAACTTTTGCGGACAGGGCACTAGGTCATCCTCATGGACAAACGAGTGCACAGTAAGCACACAAAACTCTTTGCTACATAAAAAATATACTGGTCAACTAAAAAATAGGTGAGAACTTTGAATCTACTGGGTTTACCCTGTTATAAGATGCCCATCTTCAGCCCTAGAATGGACTTACTCATTCCTTTCGTTTAGCTGCAACCAACGTACAGACCCTGACTATACACCTGTGTTAAGAACGTGAGTTCTGAATCCCAGCTCTGCCTCTTATTAGTCTTGTAACTAGTAACGTCTTGCTTTACATAGGTTACTCTGGGCCTCTCTGAGCCTCAGTTCTCTCACCTGTAAAATGAAGCCAATCTTATCAAGTAGGGTGGTAGAATGTTGCATGTAAAGAACTTAACCCAGTACCTGACACAAAGTATGAACTCAGCACATAGTCAGTAATATTTATTATTACTGTTACTATTCGTATCATTAATAGGAAGGGCACCTCCATCATCAAGCACTGATACTCTAGCCAAGTGAAGTAAAAAACAATAATAAACCCTGGTAACAGACATGTTTACTAAATGCCATACAAACTGTGAAAAGTACTACGCTCAATGCATTTGTCATTCCTTTGGTCTCCATCATACAAATCCAACATTTTTTGTTAAAGTGAAGTTATCTGTTTGTGCCTCTTTCTCTCTTACTGAGCTGTGAGCTCCTTGAGAACCAAGAATGACCATGTTCTGAACTTGTGTCCAGACTCTCCAATCCCCGCTATGACTAGCATCACGATGTGACCACAGACCACTTTCTTTTCCAAGGCTGGACACAGCCTCCTAATTCTTCTGAGCTCTGCACTTCAGGAACTTTAAGCTCTTTGACGTCTCTGAAAGAAGTCAACTCTATCTATCTATCTCATATCTTTAGCATTTGTTGAGAATAAATTAATTAAATGAAGAAAGTGAATGACACCATCAATGGGTGCTATTTTACTCTGCGTGTGTGAATGTGTGTGTGTGTGTGTGTGTGTGTGAGAGAGAGAGAGAGAGAGAGAGAGAGAGAGAGAGAGAAAGAGAGAGAGAGAGAAGAAATAGACGCTAATGCAATCCAACTCAATAAACCTGCATGGCACACATATTTGGTGGTAGACACTGGGTAAGAACTAAGGATACAATCTTTAGACGAATGAAACCAGGATTCAACATCTGGTCAGTAACATTTATGACACACGATAATCTCAGTATTCATTTGGTCCAACCCCCCTCAATGCACTGAGAAGACAGAGGCCCAGGGTCACCCAATAAAAGCAGAGGAGAGACCAAAACTCTTTCATATCCTACATGCTCACACAAGTCGTTTCAGGAGATTTTTTTCTATATAATGAAGCTTTGAACCACATCCGAACTGTGTAAGAAGGACGACCAGACAAGCAGGATAAACCACTTCTGTCTCAGCTGCTGCCGCCGAACTCTGCTCAGTAGGTGTGGACAGGCTGCCAGTCTCACTGGGAAAGAACTAGTTTGGACCTTGCGCAAGAAATGGCCACTCCCACGAATGTTACTAAGGAACAGAGCTATTCTACTGATACCTGACTCTGCAACATCCCTGAGGGTCAGAAGAATCTGGACTGTCTCAATGCTAACAAGAAATGGCAAACTGAAAGACAGCCTGCCAAACTTCAGTGAACTGGAGAGAGGCAGTGTGGACCAGCCAAACTGGCAAGCCAGCTTGCTTTCCAGTCGTGCTGCATTGTGGGGTTTCTCAAATGACTCAGGATGATGGTAAATCACTCAACAGGTATTTACTGAGCAACCACGACGTGCTGAGCACTATGTTAGGCTCTGGGGATACAAAATGACCTCATGCATTTTACTGCACCATGAAAGGACGGGCTTTAGGGAAGGAATTTTCTCATTACTCCTCACCTTGCCCTGTGTATCTGCCTCCTTCCCCAGCAAAACGCCAGAAGAGAGTCCCTTCTCTCACCTCTCTTATCTCTCACCTGTGTCTGTTTCCAACCCTCCCCTCAACACTCCATTAATCAACTCCCTTACCAACGTCTCCTGCTCTCATGGTTTTTCCTATTTCCATTAAAACATTCTCAATCATCTCAATTACATGTACGCGTATGTTCCCCTCTACCTCTCACTTTTCTCTCGCTGTGACTTCATAAACTTTTGAAGGTATCATGTTTCCCTGTTCAGCTGGCCTGAACCAAACATGCTCCGTGCTCTCTGACCTCTCAGCTTTGACTTCCTCCAATTTCGTTCTTTGCCTGATTAACTCATATCATTCATTCGGAGTCATCTCAGGGGCCACTTCCTCCAGGAAGCCTCCCCTGACCTTGCAGGGTGGTTTAGATTCCTCTCCTCAGTGCTTCTACAGCATCTAGGTGAGTTCATCGAGAACATTGTTTTCCACTTGGCTTGTGTCTCCTCTAGAAGACTCTCAGTTCCCCGAAAGGCGGGGCCATCTCTAGATTCTTAGTTCCTAGTGTCTACTAGGTGCTCAGTAAATGTTTGTCGGCCAAATGAGGAATGAATAAAATCTAGAACAGCTCACAGTATGAGCAAAACAGAGAACAACAGGCACATAATGCTTTCCAGATTACAAAACATTTTTCACATGTACATTTTATTTGATTTTTCTAATCTTGTAGGGCAAACAGTATTATTTTTAACCCTCTTTTCAGCTGAAGAAACAATGGTTCAAAATGATTAAGAGATCCGAACAAGGTCATACTGTGTAAGTGGTAGATCTGAAACTCAAATTCTGACCCTGAACTTGACACTCCCTGCTTTCTCCCTTCCCCATAAGCTACTCTCTTCCTACTCAGATGCACACAATAATACTCTATAAAGCCTCCTCATCCAAACCTTATATCTGGAAACTAGTCTTCTTGCCTTGTGCCTAACCAAACTATTTATTAGGAGGAACTGGAATGGATTCTGTTTAATTTTTAACAAAAGAAGTAAATCTAGAAAAGGAAATAATACAACCAGAACAATAGAGGTATCTTCCTTCAATGGGATGGATGAACATAAATGACTGGTGGTATCAGATACACTCCCACCAAACCTGCAAAACATCTCAAATGTAGGGCTTATGATGAAATGGCTACAGACCTGCCCTGTGACTCACTCATTATTAAAACCAGGAAATCACCATCCTATCTGGTGGAACAACAGTGAAGGCAGCTTTTAACTAAGCATATCTTTGATTGGCAGCAATTACTGCACGTCTGACATGCTAACACTCCCGCAGCCCCTTGCAGGCCTCACAGCTCATGATCCACATCACTCTACTCCACTCTTGCTTGAAAACCTCTCCTCGCTTGTCCCATTGTCCTTCCACTGTAGTCATCTGGGAAAACTCAATCCTGGGCTAATCCAACTATCAGCCTTCTTGGTCCCTACCCCAAGGTTTCTAAACACAGGTGCAGAATAAGCATTCAACTGAAAGGACTAGCGTTTATTGACCCCCAACCTCAGCAAAGCCCGTCCAGCTCTCTCTCTTGCCCCCTTTTCAAGGCTTATTGCTTAAGAAAGTTGTGTGTTTCCTCCTTATATTTCATCATTCCTCCCTCATTCTTCAACCCAATGCAACTGGCTTCCATCTCTACATTCTACCAGCATCCCCGAAGTTTATAACCACCTGCATATTGTGCAATCCCAAGGATACCTCCCATTATCTCACTTAACCTTTCTGTTGCACAATACTTGACTCTAATGGTTATAATATACGCTGATGTTTCCTTTCCTTGGTGTTTCTATGGCTCCCAGCGATATCACCACTGAGTACGTTCCCTTCCACCTGACCTCTGTCTCCCCTGAAACACTGCGAGCTCCCCAATGGCAGCGGCCATCTCTGTATTCCCAGCCACTGCTGTCTACTGGGCTCTCAGTAACTGTTTCCAGCTTTGTCCTTCTTCCTAAACTTCAGATCTACATCTACCCAACTGCCTATGAACTTCCTCATTGGGTACACTTAGCATGTTCAAAATAGAATTCATCATCTTCCAAAGCCCAAAACATTTCCTCTTCCTATGTTTCCTTCTTGAATGAGATGAAAACATCATCTACCCAGCTGCATAAACCGAATGCTGGAACTCACCCTTAGCAATTGTCTTTCCCTAACTCTCTCTACCCAATCAATTAATAAGTTCTGCCAAATTCTAAACATGACCATGATACTTGAGCTCCATAACCATAGCAGGTTTGAGGAAATGAAAAAAGGTGCAGTGTAGCTGGTCATAGGGTTCAGGGCCAGTGATATAAAGGTATTTAGACTTTAACTCAAAGTCTCCACCCATCCCTACTCTTAATGCTGGAGGCCTGGCCCTACAAAGCATTCGATAGCAATAAACTTGGGCTGCCCAAAATAAGATTTTGTTAAATAAGTAACATTACTTCCCATTGGTGATATTGTTATTACCCAGCTAAACAATGATGTTCTTTCACAAATAAAAAAGATACGTGGCTAAATTGAAAACTGGCTCTGCTCTCTTTATAAAGTGCCTACAGTGAACGATGATCTCTGATGAGTTTGAGCTGTGTGAAGTAATGCCCGAATGGAACCATAGGAGTCTGATTCTGTCACATTTGAGAAACCATGCAACATTTCATGTAAACAAGCTAAACTGGGTATGTGTGGAGGGTGATGGTTAGAGGGAAGGAAGGGTAGAGGAGTAATGAGAAATATGCCGGGCTTAATAATACATGGCATAGCTGACAGATTATTGATTCACCATTAAAACAGCACTAATTTAAAGTTAATGAAAAGCCACAATGTAATCAGGAAGTGCCTTAAGTTAGTAAGTTAGGAGCCTCTAAGAATTCATTGTTATGGCACCTCTATTTCCCCAAAACTATAAGTAGTAACAAAAGTCATTAAAGGAATAAAAAATATGGAGGGGTTTGGGCATATACAGTAGAAAGAGAAAAGAAAAATGTATTGGCAAAACTCTGCAGACAATTCTATAAATAGACTAAAAATCTTTGAATTGTACACTTTAAATGGATGAATTTTATGGTTTGCGAATTATATCCCAAGGAAGTTGTTTTTTAAAAAATCTGCAAAGATACAGGAATAATACTCAAAGTTGTAAAAAATCAAGCAACATATATCAATATTCAAAGGAAGAGCAGGTAATTCTCCTTGATCCTATAGAAGAATAACCAGTGGCAAAAAGCACTTTTACATTTCTCATAACAAAAATAGACAAATTGCTACTTGTAATTAAAAACAAGGGCAAAAGACATCTCCAAAATACTTAAAGAAATCTGTCATTGTCTCCATTTTAATGCCTGCTATTATTGCACTGGTTTCACTATCTAAAGACTCTGTTCAGTGAAACAATTAGGTTTTCACAAACACAGCAGTCACATTGGAGAGTTTCTGCCAAACTAATATCTCTTTTTTTTAATTACAAAAGTATGTATCGCAAAGAGAACTACTTTAAGCTCAGAAAAAGCACGCAAGTCTCAATCACTAGAGAAACAATTAGATAAAGAAAAGATGAATTCTGGATCAGAACTCATTTCCTTTTCAAGACAGGGTTTCAAAGGAAGATACAAAAGATGGATAAAAAGTAGAATGCCCAGCTCCTCAAACATGCGTTTGTGCTGGTACTTGTTGGAAAAGAAGCAGGGTGCAAATTTTTTAGTCTGTGTTAGAAAAATAAGTAAATTCATGCAAAGACAGAGTCCTTTCAGAATCTCTTTAAAAAGGTAGATGCTAACGTGTAAGGCAAGTGTATGCTCAGAAGTCGATCCACCATAATAGAAATTGATTATGCCTATCCTTTGATATCACCTAGTTCTGGTTTATCAAGCAAAACAATTCAGCTGATAACAAAACAAAAACCTATCCTTTAATGTCTATCCTCAGACATAACTCATGCAAACCAAAGAACAAACTTACCTCACTTTTGGTTTTACAAGTTAGAACATATTGAATCCACTGTGACTCAGCACTTGGGTCTCATTTAAGTTGTCTGCAATGATGTTTGCTTTAATATAGCTACACGTCATAAGAAACAGTTAAAGAGCACACAGAAATAATTAGGCAGGAAGGGCACTGGCCTTGGAGTACAATCTTTTAGATCTAATCTCCACTCCAGGGCCTCCCAAATAAACCAATACAAGCCCTACTGAAATTAAAGAGTTGACCTTTTAATCCTTACATACCTACCTTAACATGCCAGGCATACAGTTGGTGTTCAATAAATGTTTTCTGCATTATTACTACGAATAGCTAACATTTGGCAAGCACTAAGTACTTTATATGCATTATATCATTTCATCATTGCAATAACCTCATCAAGTAGGTTTTTATATTATCTGAAAGTCACAAATTCAGAAACTGAGGTTTAGAGAGGTTAGTACTGTGCCCACGTGACTCAACTGCTGCTGGGTGGCAGAGAAAGGACTGCAGGGCTCAAGGTTCTTAATCACTGTGCACTGCTGCCTCTCTGAACTCAACGGGGCACCCGCCAAAGTAATCCGTCATCAACGAACATGTGAGGCTCCTCCAATTAATGTTTGCTTTACCTCTCGCCTTTTCCCACCACCTGTCTCCCTGGCAGCAGTGACAGTAAAAACCTTGAGATCCTTGTTACTCAAAGTGTGCTCCATGGACCTGGAACACAGGCGTCATTCTAAAGCTTGTGGGAGATGCAGAATCTTGGCCATGTCTCAGAAACAGAATCTGCTTTAACAAGACGCATATGCTGTCAGTTTGAAAGGCACTGGTTTAGATCAGCTCCAAAATGATACACTTGCTTTAATGACAGGAAGAAAGGTCTGAGAAGGAAAATATGACAGATGGGTTATACTCAGTGAGAACAAAACCAGCTTGCTACGGATGCATCAGGACCTTACTTCACCAGAATAATGGCACACAGCTATTTATAAAAGAACTACCGAAAAAAAAGTCCCCAGGGAACTGATGATAGCGGCAGTCGCTGAATTTACAAGGAGTATGTCCATAGTTCTACTCCTTTCTAAAACGTCCAAACCTGTGTCTTTAGAAGCATGTATCATGTAGCACATAAAAATATATTAAGTCTTTGGCAAATAGTGAATCACTCATCAGACAAAGAGCAGAGCTCTGTGGATTGATAAAACTCAAGATGTGCACACTAGTGCCACCGTCATTCACTATCCAGGAATCACTTCTTATCAAGGCAACTTTATCCTTTGGAGTATTAACACATTTTTTTTTAAGCACAATACAACACTAAAGTCAACTTAAATTTGAGTTTAAACTTGATTTACACTTGAGCTATTTCAATATGGTTTCTGGTTTTCTTTTTAAGTGGCACACCTACATTTTGAGATCACAAGTGGCCTCTGTTCTTGTGGCCTCTGTCCTTCTAGGCAGGACAACAGCCATTCTCTCATAAGAGGTATGAGTTATACTGAGCTATGAGTCAGAATCTAAAGTTTCTTTATTGCCACTTAAAAAATAAAAAGTAAGATACATTTTACTTCCTAGTCACAATTCTCTACTTCCTGGAGCAAAGAGAATGCATTGCACAAAAGTAGACATTTTTTCTCTTCTTCAGTTTTATCCTTTTTGTCATTTGAAATCTACTAGGCAGGTTCCTCTCCTCAAAGCCCTCAATTATACATTCTTGACACTGTCTCCTGCCTCCCTGTCTCCACCTAGGCAGAACTAGAACAATCAGAATGAATTTCTTGCTAATTAATCTTCCAGATATCCTCTAGAAGGTTTGCCTTCAACCACAATGGATCTAAAAAGAGAACTGCTTTTAATTTGCAACACACCAATTCTGTTACGGTCATGAATTGTCCTCTGGACTCAGAGATTTTCTATAAACTGCATCAAATACTCAGGGTTGTACGATGAAGGAAAAGGAAAGACATGAGCCTGCTCAGAGTCAGAGGGCGAGTGGAAAGCACAGCAAAGTTTAGGGCAGTGTGGCCTGAGGATTCTGACTCTGAGCTGAGCCACAGAAACAGGAAGTGCATATTAACTACGAAGGAGCACTGACAGGGTAACCCGTAGGCCTGAGTCGGCCCAGAATGGGGGCGTCAGGGGCCCTGAGGAACCCTAGGAGAGAATCAAAAGCGAGTTCCCCATACCAGACCCAAATTCCCAATCCCAATGAGACCAGTAATGGATTGTATTAAAAACTTGTAACAAGTGTGTAAACCCACCTCACTGCTGGTGGTACTGTGAATGAATAAATTATGCCACTTTCAGGAATAATTTAGTAATACGCTTGTAGAGCCACAAAAACATATATACTCTTTGATCTGGTAATAACACTCTAAAAAGATGGGGAAAGGGACAAACAGAATGTTGCCTGCCAAGGATAAATGTAGACATCTGTATTTAGGTTTAAACACATAATACAGGCTGGCATTGCCTGGGTTGACGGTTGTTCTGTGACAAAGCCTTGGGCGTGTGGGATGAGCCGACTTCACTTTCGGGCTCCATGGGAGGGAGAAACATGAATAGTGGCAGCACATACTGCAATCAGCAGAGCTGGGTTTAAATCACAGTTCTCCCTTCTACAGACTGTGGCAAGTTACTCAAATTCCTTACGCTTGGCTTCCTCGTCTGTAGAATGAAGATACCATATTTCCTTGATTCTAAAAGCTACTTCTGTTTCCTTCCACAAACACACACACACACATTTTAACTTTCCAGAAACTGACATGACTATGGCTCTTTACATCTACATTTAATGTGATGGCACTTTCCTTCCTCTCTTTCCCCTGAAAAGCTGAAATTGAATTGATGGTGTGTCTTGCCTTTAATAGTGTCCTAGCATCAAGGAAATACAATAGGAATACCCATCTCAGTATTGTTGTGAAGATTAAATGACATAACATATATACGGCACTTTGGCACAATTCCTTGACAATAGTAACTGTCCAAAAAGTGGTACATGTTAATATTGTTATTGTTAAAGATCGGATGCACTCTTGGAAACATGGTCAGAAGAGCATCATCCCAGAAAGCAGCTGGTAACCCCAGCCTGCTGGTCAGTCTACACCTGGGGTACAGTGTTAAGTCTGCGGGCCACAGTAACAACACGGTAAACCAGGGAGAGTCAGAGAATAGGGATCAGTTTGGAGAAGTCTGAAAAAACATGCTATTATGAGAAATGGTTGAAAAAACTCTGGAATTTTTAGCCTGAAGCAAAATGGGAGGCCTTTCAAACATATCAAGCCTATGGGTGGAAGTAGATGTTTCCTCTGGTGTTTCAGGGGATAAAGCTGGGACACAGAGAAGGATATTCTAGAAAAGCCTATGTCACTTCAGCATAAAGGAGAACTTTCTAACACTGAGCTCTCTAGCAGTGAACAAGCCCTGGGAAATGGACAGCTTCCTAAAACAAGGAGCACTCCATCAGTCCATGGATGGCGCCGTGTCAGCACTCTCCAGGAAAGTGTCCTTCTTGGTCTCAGAGGCTGTACCCTGTGTCCACTTCAACTCTAGAAGTCCATGCCTCACTCTTCCTCCTCCAGACCTAGGCTAGACCTCTGGGGACCACTCAGAGCAGAAGTGGCTCCCTACGTCTCCATCGGCACAGGCTGATGGGAGGCAAAAGCTAGGACTGACCTGGGAAAAAAATGAAGGTAAAAGAAGATGGATCCACCGGGGTATCTGGTATTGTGACAACTCACATGGAAGGCAAAGATTCAGTGTGGATGGAGAAGACTGGCACACTCAAACTCAAGTGGCAGGAGGCTGCGTCTCCAGGGAGTGAAGTATGAAGTCTAGCCCTCAGAGTAGTCACTTTGCAAGTCCTGAGACAGATAACACCACCAACACCTGATCTACTCCATGTAGAGAGTTCCAGTTGGAGTATAATGAACTCATTTAAGATGTGGACCAGTTTTATGAATTACAGCAAACTCTTGGTGAGATCCACATTCTTCCCTTTAGATATGTAGGTCAGCGCCCTGTTGCCCCAGTTACATACTTTATCTTAAATTAACCCTCTATCCATACATTAAGGAAAAAACCTCTATCCATACTCTGTGAAAAACTGCTAAGGTCTCAGATTAAAACAGAAGTATAACTTCGGACTCTACTTATCAGCATTTATGTGAATGCTGGTATTAAGTTTACTGTGAACTTTGTGATTCAACCACATTGCCAATGTTATAACCATTTTATCTAAATCTCTCTGAGCAAAGGTGGTGGGTATCAGCTTTGCCCAACAAAGCATCTTGCTTACATCAGATGATTAGTGATACTTTTACAAAGTGAAAATGAATGGCACAGAACCTGACCGAAAGTTCTTCACAGTCTATTTCCCCAAATGATGCTACTTTTTGTCCTCAGTTAATCAAGGTTTACCCACATATCTTTTCTCCAAAGACATTTCTTATAATTGATAGCCCTGTAAAACCAGATATAGTTAGGAATCCATATGAAATAAGACCAGAATTCTTTCTTCCACTATACTGAGCAGTTACCACTCTGTCAGGTGCTAGGATGGGGTTTAGGAGCACAAAGGTCAATAGCTGTCTGTCAGGTGCTCACAGTCCAGGGGAGGAATTAGGCTTTTGGCAGTTCATTCTCAGACTATGAAGAGAAGTGCATGGGAGCCCAGAGGAGGAAGTGCTTGCTCAGTCTGGGCATTAGGAAAAGTTACTGCTGGAAAGGTACATTGGAAAGGAAACTTGAAGACCAGATAGGAGTTCAATGAGCATACTCGAAAGGAAAGCACATTCCAGGAAAAAAGAACAGCTACAGTGTGTTGGACTATGTAATCTAAAGAACAATAAAAAATAACCCTGATGTTTCAGCTGGAGAGAAAAGTAGGGTGAGGGCTATGACAATTGTCGTCTGATATCTGGGGGACAACCTCACTAGACATTTGCTTCTCCCATGTAGAAGATACTATGAGAATCAAGGGGAATGGGGTTCCTACAAGAGTGTACATTTTAGGCCGGGCCGGTGGCTCAGGTGGTTGGAGCGCCATGCTCCTAACACACATGGCAGCCCATGTGCTGCTATGAGCGGCCGGCGGCCAGTGTGAGTGGCCGACAGTCAACAAGAGCTGCCATGAGTTGCTGTGAGCAACGACCGGTGACTGACTGCCTCAGCGGGGTGAGCGCAGGCTCATAATACCAGCATGGGCCAGGGAGCTGTGTGCTATACAACTAGACTGAGAGACAAAGGCTTGAACCAGAGTAGGGCGGGGGGAGACAGAAGAAGGGGGAAAAAAGAGAGTGCACATTTCATTTAAATATATATAACATTACGGAAAACAGAACTATAACAAGGAAACTGGCTGCCTTGAGCTGGCAAGTTTACATCATAATTATATCGTTTTGGAGTCAGTTTGGTTCTAATTCTAGCTTTGCTCATGGTAAGTGCGTAACAAATAGTAGCTATATATCCTGTGAGATGTTGAACCTACCTTCTCATTGTGAGTTCCAACATCACACCAGTTGTCTAATGCTCAGGGTAGGAAGGTGGACTAGAGACCCTCAAAGGTCCCTCTGAGCCTGGGGCCCTCATTGGATTGTTTCTGCTCATTTCTGATCTGGCATTATTCCCTCAGCTCACTAGGAAAGACACTAAAGAAATGTCTATTGAAAACCTGATATATAAATATTAGCTATCATTACTATTGTTATTATACTTTCCTCTGACTAGCTTTATCATCCCTGGTTATGTTTTATTCCTGTGAATGAGTGAGTGTGAGTGTGTGTGTGTGTGTGTGTCTAATGGCATGCAAATATTCTTTCAAGCCAACTCAAATCCTTAGTAGGATATAGATAAAGTCACAAAAAATGAAAAAAAATAACATTCTACAGTTTATTATAAATGCCACTAATAACAATAGCTAACATTCACTTAATACTTATAAAGCATCAAACACTGTGATAGGGCTTTTGTATACATTATTTCATTAATTCTCACAAGAACACTATAAGGTAAGTACTAATATTATAACCCCCATTTTATAGATAAGGATATTGAGTCTTACGTGTAGAAATATCAAGTAATTCGCTCAAGATCCCATCTAAGCAGTGGTCTAACCTAACGATGTTGCAACATAGCCTACAACAATCTCATATTAATGGGTATGTACTCTCATATAGTTTCTTAATTTCAACACTGAGTATTTTTATTTGAATCTTAAATATTGGCACTTCAGAAAACAAAAACAAGACAATCTAATAAAAAGGTGGTAACACTGAGTTCACTTGGTCTTAATCTCACACTTTCGGACACTGTTGAAAAGGGCCCGACAGTAACCAGGTCATGTTTGATGAAATGGTCTTTGATCATCAAATTAAAATTTCCAGCGTTCTCATCTGACGTATGATTCTATTCATATGAAATGTTCCGCATGGGCAAATCTATAAAGGCAGAAAGTAAAATACTGTTTGCCTAGGACTGAAGGAGGAAAAAAAGGAGAAGGAAGAGTGGAGACAAGGTTTCTTTTGGGGGGATGAAAATGTTCTACAATTACATTATGGTGATGGTTACATAATTCTGTGAATACACTAAAAAACACTGGACTGTACACTTTAAAGAGATTAACTTTGTGATGTGTAAATTATACAATATCAATAAAGCTGTTAAAAAACAATTTCCAGGGTGCAATATCAAGTGATCTCTAGTCACTCCACAAGGCTGCTGTTTTCCAAAACAAACATGGAAACCAGATGTGCAATAAATAAGCCTGTACTCAAGAACAAAGTGTTCAAATAACAATGATAAGAATAAAGGCCATGCCTGTGAAGTTGAAAGTTTTCCTTGGAAGCAGTAATGGGCCTTCATCCTCTTTCTCAAATGTCATTAGGTAAGTGCTGAATGGTCTTAGCTTTTGATTTTTACCAACTCAGGACAAATGGAAATATAATTTCATTCGTCATTACTGAAAGGTTTTTTTTTAATATTTTTGTCTTTTTCTTATTTTTTAGTTTTGTTTTTTTCTTTTCATCATTACTAAAATGTTTTTAAATGAACAGAATGGAATATTAGAAATAACAGCAATGGGGGAGTCAAAAGACCTCAAAAGACCCAAAAGGCTCCAATCGAGTCAACTAGAACCTTGTGGCCGTGGGGACACAATCATTCTGGGCTTCATCTGTAAAACGAGGATGCCTACACCATTTATAATCTACTAAAGAAAGGAGTCAACTACTCTCAGGTTCTCTTTCATCTTCATTATTCCAGTCAAATTGAGACAACATATTGTTTCAATATGTTGACTTGTTCCTTTCTAAACATCATCAACTGCTTAGACCAAGGAAGCGTTATCAAGATCCATTGGAAATCCACGAAAGTGTCTTTCCAGGACCGATGTTTCAAGTATTTAAGTGAGCTTCCTCGCACATCCCTTATTTATTAATGTACCTTATAATTTGATTAGCTATAATATCTGACGAAAATTTTCAACCTAATGCATAAAAATCAAGACTGTTTCCTAAAATACTGCATAAATGCAACGAAATAATGTTGTCCAAAGTAAAAGTATTCTCTCCTTTATCAAAATTGATCTTGCCTCAACGCTAACCTATCATTCCTAATCTCTTTTAATTTTTATTGTAAAATAATAAATTATTCTTAAAGAAAACCTTAAATTTACAAACTATTTGAGGAAATTAAAATCATTTTTTTAGAGCCACTACCTTAAATAGAGTATGGGTGACCTTAATCTACTATTAAATTTTGGTACATCTTGTTCTCATTTTTTTCTCTCCGTGAGTAGTTTTTGTTTTTTTCTAATATAAATTAATTATGTTTAAAGATATTAATATGCAAAAGAGTATAAGAAGAAAATATAAAGTACCAGAAATTCCCACCTTCAAAATAATCCCTAAGCACTTGTCTTATTAGGGAGACCACTTCATGGATGGTGTAGATGCCTGACCACTGCACTGTACACCTGAAGCTGAAGCTGAATAACATTATATGTCAACTACAATTTAGTATATATATATAGTCACAGGATGTGGAGTACAGTATAGGGAATAGAGTCAATGGAATTATAACAGTGTATGTCAGAGGGGTAGTAGATTGGGGGAGGGGGATTTTCACTTTGTGAGGGATGTAAAAGTCTATGACATTGTTTTGTGCACTTGAAACTAATAAAAATTAATTAATTTAATAAAAAGCAAAAGGCAAAAAATACTAATAATAATCCCTAAACCCCTATTAACTTAAGCTGACCATCCTTTCTGCTGTCTCCCTAAGCATCACACAGAGATAGATGTGTTTTAAACACAGCCAAGTCTGTGAAGTACAAATAGTTTGATAGCCAATGTTTTAACTTAAAGATCTAGCATTACCACTTCCTAACATAAGTAAAACCGTAATAGTTACATAATGGTCCATCATCCGATTTTCCTCTACTACTGTATGTTTTGATCATTTCCAACATTTATGATAATAAATGATGCCTCGATGAGTATTTTATTTTTCAACTTAAAGCTTTTACACTCCTGCCTAAAACGTTCCGGTCTGTTGCCCTACACCTTTTATGATTTCTTCTATTGGTTTTAGAAAGAGAAAGTGCTTCCCCACCCAAAGATCAGAATTTTTATTGTTTGATTTCTTTCCTTTTTTTTTTTTTAACTTACCTCCTTAACTACGGGCTACGTTTTTATATATTTTAAAGATTCCAAACTTATTTGTCCCCTGGTTAAGTTTTAGACAAACCTAGAATAAGTCCTGTGCCCAACATTTTCAACTGCACATTTACGTTTTCAAAAGAAATACATGGTTCATATTCTTGGCATCTCACTAAGTCTCAGACAGCCATCAGGAATGACAAAATAACCAGAACTTTGATTATCAGCAGGAAATCATACTGGGCAAGAATGAAGAGGGCCCTCACACAGGCCAAATTCAAGCTAAACAATCAGAAAGTCCAAGTTTCTGGCCTTAGTGGTTTTATTCTGTCAGCCTTAAAAAGTCTCAACAGTTCCAAGATTAGTTTATGTAGTTCAAAGACAGTTTTCAATGCTGTGGGCTGGCTTATTTGCTATGTGGACTGGTCACCACTGGTCCATTTACTATCCACAGCCAATCTCTATATCCTGCCTTTGTTCACCAGATTCTTAGTTACCACAGGACAGGTGAGAAAGCAGAACACAAGCTCACCCCCCACCCAGTAGGAAAAGGACACAAAGGACATTCCTTACTGATTGACAGGCGTCAACAGAAGTATCTTTGAGCCTAAAGAGCAGCACAGATGTCAGTATTTAAATGGCTGCTTCTCATTAATAATATCAGATTATATTCCTAAGAGCATCAACTTCTTGTGTCAATATTTTATTTTTTTTTTTGCCAGTGTGGAATGCCTCTGAAGCACAATACTGGTATTGCTGCTTATTAGCTACAATGACTTGGGACAAATTACTAACCTTTCTGGGACAGTTTCCTCAATTATAAAATAGGGGTAATAAAGGCAATTGACCTCTTAGGGTTGTTGTTGAGGATTAAATAAGAGGCTTAGAACAGCACTGCCCTTAGGAAATGTTTTTTAAGTGCTAGTTATTATTATTACTCTTACCACTGCCTCTGCTACTCCTGTCATAACTATTATGACCATCACCCCCAGAAATGCCAGACGGCGAAACTTAAATTGGGTTCTTCAGAATGAAAGGGGAACAGAAGAGGTTTGTGGTCAAAATCAGTCCTGGAGTAAAAATCTTTCCTCAGCCTTTGCAGCCCCACTAGGAAGTTAGTATTTACTGCCATTACTAAAATAGTGAGCTTTGGGGGTGGATGGCATCACAATCTCCCCCACTTTCTGTCCCCACTTTCTGATACACAAGTGCAAGACCCATGCACACTGGCACCTTCAGGGAGCAGGGTTAAGAGCCTGAACCCAGAGGTTAAGCAAAAAGAAGGCTGGGGTGGCACTGCTCATTGCAGCCATCCCATGAATCTGACAAGGTAGAAACTGCAGATTAAGAGCCAACATCTCCCAAAACATATACAATGCAGATTCAGACCATGGGCGGGAATGAGAGTGATCTGGGGTGTGAGTGGAACTGACACATAAGTGAAAATTTATCCAGGTTCAGCAGGCAGAAAACCCACTTCTAATATCACAGTTATTCCTACTTATTCATTTCTTTCTTCAGAGTGCTTATCTTCTACTGCCATTCAACTTCCCCAGTGTTTCGGGTTTGGGCCAGTTCAGGTTGAAATAATTTATTAATACGTAAGGATCTGTCTCCAACTTCAAAACTAAGATTCATTTGAAAAGAAAATAAGGATCGCATGCTTCTGGATCGTCAACCAGGTTCATAAGCCTTCTGAGATTAATGAGACAGCTAGAGTACTTTGAACATCAACAAGAAAGTATGTTAGATAAAAATTAATCAACTCAAAGCTTACCTTAAAATTAGAGAAAATGAGAAAATGCCTGTCTTTGATTTTTGCCAATAGGCAGAGATGTAACAAAACTAAACCAGTCCAACATGATGAGAACAAGAATTGCAATGTGTGTTCCAAACCTAGAATCAGCAGTAAGATTAGCTTATTTTATCTAGAAAGTACAGACTTTGAACACTCCTCGGTCTTTTTGGCCTCATGTTTGAAGAAAACTATTTTAATGAATATTCTTTGGGAAAACCCCCTCAAATTTTGTGTGTAGGGAATTTGCTCTCCTACTCTATCCTTAGCCTCATTGTTTATTTCTATCAGTGGTATTTTGCTTTGTTATCTCTAGAAGAAAAGGCCGTGAAGGACTTGGGAACACAGAAATTGATATGTACCAGACATAAATGAGTTTTATGGGAGCTTTTGAAGACCTTTATCTGTGCAAAATAAGTATAAACAATGAATGAATAAAATGTCTTCACATTGTTCTTTACAATCATCGGGCGGCTACAATCAGATTGACAACAGCCTTCTTTTAAACTTTAATAGCATTTAATAATAGCATATATATACGCAGTAATAGCATATATTAAGCAGGTCATCGCAATCTTTGCCTTTTTTGGAAAGCTAAAATGACCTAGTGAATTTGCTGTCAAAGAAAATATCTGCAGAGGCAAGGGCAATAATGTGTGTGTACAATTATCTTGGGGGTACACCGTATAGTAGTTTTATAACCCTGAAATGGCATGCAGCCAAACTTGACAACGTCAGCCTCAGGAGAAATAGGAAATGGAATCCTTAAAATTTAGCAAATTACCTCAAAGATTTTTTGCTTTAAGATTTTTATTAAAGTATAGCTAACATACATTATATTAGTTTCAGGTGTACCCCAGAGTTATTCAACATTTATATACCTAAAAAGTGATCACCATGATAAATCCAGTACCATCTGACACCATACTCTGCTATCACAATATTATTGACTATATTCCCCGTGCTGTGCATTACATCCCCATGATTTATTTGTCTTATACCGGGAAATTTGGACCTCTTATTCCCCTTCACCTTTCCCCCCTTTCTTAATTTTTCAAGTACAGTTGAAATTCAATATTATTTTGTATTAATTTCAGGTGGACAGCATAGTGGTTAGACATTTGTATAATTTAAGAAGTGATCCCCCTGACTAGTACCCCCCTGGCACTATACATAGTTGTTACCACATTATTGACTATATTCCCTCTGCTTCACTTAATATCCCCGTGACTATTTTGTAACTAGCCATTTGTACTTCTTAAGGCCTTCACCGTTTTCACCTTGCCCTACAAGCCCCCTCCCATCTATCACCCCGATAAATCTAGTACCCATCTGACACCATACAGGTATTACAATATTACTGAGTATATTCCTTATGCTATACCCTACATCCATCCATGACTACTGTGTAACAACCAATTTGTGCTTCTTAATCCCTTCTCCTTTTTCATGCATCCCCAACCTACCTCCCATCGGGCAACCAACAAAAAATTTTTTAAGCACCTATTTCTGTCTCCCTTCTCCCTCAATTTCATTTTTTTAAACAGAGGAGAACATGAGAGAACAGACCCTTTCTGAAACACCGTACTTCCAAGTGGGGGGGAAAATGAGGAGACTAAAATGGTAATAACAGAAGCAGAGTAGCATATTTTAAAACACTAGTACATTACTTTGAACTAAAGTATAGTTAAAATAATATAAAATCAAGTATATTTCATAAAGTGGTGTGAAGTATAAAACATCGTCAAATTAAATGCCTCTTATAGAACAATTTCATGCTGGATTGCTTTGGTGACAAATTAACAAAGGTAAAACTGCTCTCTAGCTCTTTAAGTTAATGCAATTAAGGGAGATATTCTCATGATAGTTAGTTTTATTGACTTAATTTCATTTTATCACTATTAGCAATTCTTTCATGTCTAACAAGGCGCATTCCATTTTTACAGTCATATTCACTCGTAGAGTAACCTCGGATGCTGAGGAATCACTTAAGAATAAAAACAGTGACAATTGAGGAAGGAATTCAGTCCAGCTTAATCCACCGTACAGTCTGCCCATATCAGTTGTTATGCAGGTATTTTAGGGGGCATTCTAGAAAAAGGCCAAACTTTTCAAAGAGAAAATTAAAGTGATATTCTGGTTCATTGTAACTATAAGGAGTAGGCCCAAGGGAAAACCAGGCATCAGGCAGGCATGCACAAGTGTGGGAGGGATAACAACGCTATTTAGGGCACCAAACACTGATGCCTGATGTTAAAAAATAAAGTAAAACCAACTGTGTATAAAATCATAGTTATGCCTAGAAGACTTAATGGGAGGACACAAGGAAGGTAATTCTGAAAAAGGAATAAAAAATGCTTACAAACAAGTACTAATCTCTAGACTACAAGTCCAACACATTTATGTCATTTCTTCTTGGCTTCCACTTGCATTTCTGAGGCTCAAACCATGCATATATTATAATGAGAATCATAACCCTCAAACCTTCGTAGGATCAACGAACTCACATTGTTTTCTGAAAGAACGCAACCACTACACAAATGCTGCGCTGACTGTCATATCACTGCCCCATGAGCACAGAGAGAAAGTATAACATATGCAACAGAAAGTTCAAAACACTATGTACTAACCTGGTGCCCCTGTGAAAACAGTCGCTTCATGTTGCTTTAAAGAAAGAATCCTTACTATGAAACTAATCTCCAAAGCAGCTGATAGTCGAGAGGGAAAAAAGAAAAGAAAAAAAAAAGCCTGACTACCCTGGGAATCCACATACGCAGGGAAAAGCAGTCCGTTCCCAAGCTCTGTTTTTGGCCACCTCCCTAAAGGCAACTTAAGTCATAGCCAAGCCCACAAAGCACTTTAGCCTATGAGCTTTAGTGATGAACTTGAAACCACACCCCATATGTTAACTAGACACTGGGCTGCTGTGAGAAATAAAATCCACAGACAGAAGGAACTGAGGCTTCAGGCTTGGGTTTTGTACTTGCTGCCCAAGAAAACACAAACTTAAACTGAGAGAACTCTCACTCCCTTGTCTCCCTTCAGACGCTGCAGAATACAGTCTCTCCTCCTCTGTTAGGGTCATGAATTGAGTTTTATATTGTAATTCAAGTTGTGGGTGGCGGTAGAAGATACAGCACTGCAAGTTCACGTTGCATTAAGAGGGACACATGAAGTTATTGTTTCTGAGAATCAATGCCGCATGCTATGAGTACATTCAGATTTATTTATTTATTTTGGCTCGCATTTAAACAGCCTAAAACTTCATTAATCACTAAAATCTAAGTATTAATTTAAGTTCAAGAGGAAAATGTATCAAAGAACCTGTAATTTATGATTCTGATTTGGTGTCTGTAAATCTGAAAATCACTCATAATTCAGTCTCACCATCTACATTTAGTTCATATTTATAAGATTAAAAAAAAGATTTGCTGTAGTTTTTTTATAGTTTAAAATGGAACTTAATATGACTCACTATGGTTTCAAAGTAAGAAATTTATGTTTACTTTTCATTCTAGAAACATTTATTTGGTAATTTCCTTAAGGCATTTACATCTTAAAACAGTTAATAATGTTCCAGTATATTGCTTATGAAAGAATAAGAATCCATGCTCTTCTTTTTAACATAAAGTGTTCACAATATACACAATTTCCCCTAGTTTTCAACTGTAAGAACAGTTTTAATTCTAATAGCTACATTTCTACTTCATTTAAATAAGACGTATTTAACATAATGGTCAAGGTTTCCTAACTTAGCTGTTTATTGTAAGCTTTAAGATCAAACCAAATATTCCAATAAAAATTTGACTCACTTGTTGCCAAACAGATTTACATGTTTTTCTGGTAAAATTCAAGTTACTCAAAACCTATGAGACGTAAGCCATTAGCATATTAGCTCAACAGAGTTGGCAGGTAAAACCCTGAGATTCCCTCAGATCTGAAACTCACCACGCCTGCCGCCCTCAGCCACTCCTGGGAGTGGGTGGGGATCACTTTAGAACGAGAGTCACCTCTATGGGAAAACCAGCCTCAATGCATGTGTCCCATGCCTTTTGACAGGAGCCAGTACCCCACCTGGTGGCAAAACAAAAAAAAGCCTGTAACAGTTAAACCTCAGGGGTAATATTACATGGATGTTGGAAGAAAAACAAAAAGGAAGTAAAGGATCGATTAAGAGCACATTAATGTCACAGACAATGTGTGGCAAAGGTCATGAAAAGCTGTTTCCCGCAACAGCGTAATATTTCTAGAAGATATGAAAATACTCATGCAAAAAGAAGTAATTACATTCAAACCCAGCTCTTTTTAATGCAGGTCTGGTTTGCAAACATATGTGATAATTTGCATTCAAAGGTAAATCCTGGTAAATATTGATCCCTTCTTTACTCAAAGAGCTGCAAAAAAAAAAAAAAATCCTGTGAGGTCAACATAACCTCTGAAATGGAAGAAATATGGAAATATCCCCAACACAACTAGCTAACTGCTGGTGGGACAATGTCTCCATCATTCTGTTAAATGGCTGTATTCCCAGAAGTTTTCCTATCTTTCTGTCAAAAAGTATTTCCTTTAGTATAATTTGTAAACATATAAATTATTTCTGCTAAAATCAATGTCCAATATCAACCTCAATGGAGATGAAGAACAGTTAAATACTGGGTTTCAAATTACACTACAGTCTTTTAATAAAACACCAGCAAAAATTAAAGTATCTTTTAAATGAGCCCAAGCCACACTACCGAAACTAAAACTAATAATAATAGCTAATATTTAATTAAGCTCTTACAATAATATAGGCCTGGTTCTAAAGTGCTTTGCAAGTATTAACTCGTTTAAACCACTGTTATTATACTAGTTTTACAGATGAAAAAACTGAGGCATCTAAAGGGTATGTAAGTACCTTGCCAAAATCAAACAGCAGTGGTGGAGCTGGGATTGGAACCCAAGCAAGTTCAGCTCTGAAGTCAGTGCTTCTTACCATGTAGTTTAATAATTCTGTCCCCTGAGTGCATACCACTAGTAAAACCCTGCAAGACTCTGGTCAAATGCAAAGGACAGGGAGACAGTTGACAAGAACTGTGTTGTGGACAGACCTCATGATGATGCAGGCTGGGAATGGCTTTCCAGCAAAGCATCCACAGAACTGAGACTTGAAGTGATATGGCAGGTAAGGGACCCCCAGGTAGGGGACATTCACTGGGCCTGCCAAAGTCAAGGGGGAAATGGGGAGCGGGCCACTGGAGGGACCACAAGGAGCTTGGGGAGGCTAGGGGGCCTATAGAAAACAACACTGGGATGGAGGCTGGAGTCCTCTGATGTCACATCATGGAGGCATAAAAGTGTCTCCAGGAGATTTTAAACTAGAAAGTGACAAGATGTGCATGTTGGAAAAATAAGTAAGGAGGAACTGGGCCTTCTAGGGTGAGTAGAACTTTAGGAGAGATTGCAGGTAAAGGGAAGGGCAAACCAGTACTTTAAAATTTACAAGTTTAGGGCAACTGCTTGGCTCAGTTGGTTAGAGCGCAGTGCTCATAACACCAAGGTCGCTGGTTCAATTCCCACATGGGCCAGTGAGCTGCTCCCTCCACAATTAGATTGAAAAAAACGATTTGACTCGGAGCTGATGGGACCTGGAAAAACACACCGTTCCCCAATAAAAATTAAAAAAATAAAATTTACAAGTTTACACTTTCCCACACTTTATCAAGGAGGCAGGGACGTAATCCTAGCAGCAGCAGTGCGTCCAAGCTCCTGTGCTCAAGCAAGATTTGGGGCCTGAGCCACTCGGGGGTTGTTAATGCCATCCAGAGCTGGGAACACAGAGTGGGGCTGGGAGGGCCAAGCCGAGGAGCTGGATTGGAGGCTGCGTGTGAGGTCCTGTGGGCCATCCAGAGAGGATACGCAGGGGGCAGCAGGAGATCCAGGTCTAGCCCAGGACGTCCACATCTAGGAGTCAGTGCACCCAAAGGGTGACCGCAGCTGGAGTGCAGCAGGAGGGCCGAATGATTGTGTCCCGGGAGAGCGCACAGCATCAGAGGAAAGGGTGAAGTGTCAAAGCACGGTGTTCCTGGGGACCTCACAATGAATTCTGGAAATGGGTGGGGAAATTTGTCACTTTAATTTTTACTAACCTCTAAATGAAATTTAGCATTTTTTCAGTTACAAATTACAACAATCCACAGTAAAATTAGCCATACCTGTGACTTGTCACAAGTAGCTATCTTCACATCACGTTACAGTTATTGCAACTATCGCAAAGCACCATTTCCACTCAGTACTACTTCAAAATTGTAGTAGTTATTAGACCTGCCACTAGTTCTTGGTATGTAATGCATTGATAAAGGATGTATATTACAATATTATATTTTTTGGATCTTGGTAACTAGCAGTGTAATTGGTTTCCCTTGTAGTACTATGCATTCTAATTTTATGCTTTTAAATTTATGCATTAAACATTATTTCGAAAAGGAATTCAATAGCTTCACTAGAATGCCAAAGGGGCCCAATGGCACACACACAAAAGTGTAAAGAATATCTGATTTAAGGGGTTGGGGAGAGAAACCCACAGGATATTATTTTACAAAATGCATTCAGAAACGGAGGGACCTAGGATGAGATGACCCACGATTCAAACCCAGGACTTCTGACTTGTGTTCTTTCCTTTACCAACTCTACACCCTAAAATAATAAAGATAGTAAACGCTTTATTTGTAGCAACAGAGTGTTTTTACATGGATCAGCTCATTAGTACATCAGAAAGACCCCAAGTAGGAAAAGGCAGACACTAACTGCCTGAGACCTCAGAGAAACCACCACCTAAGAAGACACCAGTCACTGGGCCCGAGCGCTATGCTAGTCCCAGGGGGTGGATCATGGCATCTGCCACCCGACTCTATGGAGCCATAATCATGAGCAATGAAGAGCCACCAGCCCTTATAGCACATGAGCTCGCACCTGATCAGGAAAGGAAGGGACAGTGAGTGAAGACCCTAACGCGTGGATTCTGCTTTTTGTCAAGCTTCCAAGTGCAGCCAAGGCAACACGTTATTTGGATACTTTGCTCAAAGCTCTTTTAGTTCTAATTGGCGATCCAGGGTGAAATATAAGATTTACAATATTTCAACTGTTTAATTTTCCCTTGGCTATACCCAGAACAGAAGCCTTACTTAAGCAATGAGTTTGAAATTAGATAGACAAGCTGAAACAAGGCGCTCTCTGTTCCCTCCTCTCTGTGCCCACCAACTGGCGTGCATTATTTAATCTATGACCTGTGTTGCCAGGGCTGCGTTAACGACAGTGTGGCTTATTGTCTTCACATCCACTCCCTGTTCTGCAACATCTGTCATGGCTCATATCTGCATTTTATTTTATCTTGTTCTCTTAGTCTTACAGGGTCATTTCTTAATTATTACAAGTTGCTCTGAAATCTATTAACCCTCCAAAAGGTAACAACGTTTCGTGACTTGGTAACAACAAAAAACTGAAGGTACAGGCAGAGACATCTTTTTGGGTAACTGCAAATTTACATAAAATTATATAATTAAAGCAAATTTCATTTCATGGTTGGCTAGATGACCTATTATATATATATATATATATATATATATATATATATATATATATATATATATATATATAAAACCTGATCAGTTCACAGATTCCTTTGGCCCCTTCTCACATAATACATGCTTTCCTTTTACAAAATAATGAGACTGTGGCTTTAGATGACTGAAGAGAAGATGCTCTTCTGGAAAACAAGTTGAGCATTTTTTAATATGCATGTTAAAATGTAAATTATTATGTTTATTGATTGGTCTTGAATTCCCAAGTGACTCTATTCTTTAATGAGGAGCCACAGTGAAAACTGTCACTTGGCTCTAGTCACAGCCACCTAAAAACTACAGTAAGAATTCCTGTGGGTAAAAAATTAAGTTCGACAGAAGACGGGGCCCTCCTGCTGTTGCCTCTCCGTGGACACATGAACTTGGCACATTCATCCACTGAACGTGCCCCAGAAGGTAATGCTCCAGCGCATGCACTAAGGGCCAGAAAGGACTGAACCTGCAGCAACTAGCCTGTGACACATTACCTTCTTTCCTAACCACCCAGAAGCACTTCCTTTCTTGCTTACCCAATCTAAGTACCGAAGGGCTTCCTGTCAACCTGGCAGTTCTTATAGCCTGAAGACACTTGGTTTCATTTCTATCCTGTTTTCTTTGCACGGCTCTCAAACTGCATCCTCACAAGAACTCTCTCCAGCCAAACTAGTTCAATCCATTTTCAGCTCCCTAGTTCTTCGTCCCTGTTGGGTGTGTGCCACTGCCTTATCTGTAATGCCCTTCCCCTTATGGCCAGGAAAGGATTAAAATCTTCCCCAGCACTTCAAGGGGCAGCCCAGACCCACGTCCTCCACAAAGCCTTCTCAGACCACCCTGGTTTTAAAAAATCGCTTTTATTTCTCACACCTAGAACAATATCATCAGCAAAGGCATCAGACAACCAGTTATGCCTGATGACATTTCTATTGTTGTCTGGATTGGTTATTTAAATATGCTTTGGCATTCTCTTTTCATGTACTTATACCCTATTTCCTCCGACTCAGTTATCAAATACCTCTGAAATTGAACACTGTAAAAATGCATATAACAGGCAAATCCAACTTTATATAGCATTCGTACCTATTTATTGATTGATTATAAGAAATTTAAATCATTTACATTATTTCATAGTAATTATAATAAGAACAACCAACACTAGCCCCACAATATCTTATATCCAGTATCTTATTTGACATTCACTTCTGCCCTATGCGGTAGATACCACTATTTTCCCTGTTTTGCAGATGAAGAAACTAAGGCCAGCAAGGTTAACTTGCCCACAGTCATTCAGTCAACATACGTTTATTGAGCACCTACTATGTAATAGGCATTGTTAACAGCATTATGATTCAAAGCAGAGAGCCCCTATCCTGGAGCTTATATTCTATTAGGGGAGATAGACTATCAACAAATAAAACAAATAAATATCAAACCAAATAATGCTAATTGCTAAGGAGAGAAAAGGACTGCAGAGTGACGGGGTGGGGGACACACTCCTTAGACAGGGTGGTCAGAAAAGTCTTCACTGGGGAGATAACACTTAAGCAGAGACCTGAATGAAGCAAGGTAAGGAACCATGTAACTATCTGAGGGGAAGTTTCCAGGCAGAGGAAACAGAAACTGTAAAGGCCCTGAGGCCAAACCAAGCTTGGCGAGTTCAAGGAAAACAAAGAGGGCAGTGTAGTCAGAATACGAAAGAAAGTGCAACAAAAGAGGATGAAGTCAGAGAGCAAACAGGGAGGTCTGATAGGGCTTTGTGAACGACTGCACACGTTTTCTTCTCTCTAAATGTAAGAAAGAGGCCCTGCAAGGTTTTAATCAGGGGAGTGAAATTCTGGGACATTTAAAAAGATTACTTCAGTTGTGTAGCCAAAGAATAAACTGAGAGAAAGCAGATTATTAGAAGGATACTGCAGTAGTCCAGATGGGAGGTGATGGTGGCTTGGACTGGAGTGATGGCTGAGAAGTAGACAGAGCTAAGATATATTGTGAGGAGAGAGACAAGTGTCAAGGAAAACTCTCTAACTGACATGTGAGCAACAGGGAGAAAAGTCCCGTTACTGAGCTGTGGAATACAGAGGGTGGGAGGGAGCAGGGAGGAGCAGTATGTCTTGGGGGCAAAGCAAGAGTTCCATTTTGGATGGTTTAAGTTTGAGATATGTTTTAGATACCCAAGTGAGGATCTGTAGAAAGTTGGCATATAAGTCTGGGGTTTGGATATATCAGTCTAGGATTTGGTACTGAGATATAAATTGGGAGTCTGATGGCATTAAACATTGGCTTTCAATAACATATTTACACCATTTGACTGAGAATGGATAAAAAAAACAGAAGGCTAAAGATTGAGGCTCAGGGCTCTCTAACATCTAAATGTCAGGAAGAAGAGAAGAATCCAGCAAAGGAGGCCAGAAAAAGTTCTACCAGTGAGATGGGAGGAAAACCAGGACGGCGTGGTGCTAGAGAAGCCAGATGAACAAAATGCTTCCAGGATAGCAATGCTTCCAGGATAGCATGACCAATGATGTCAAAGGCAGATGGAAAAGAGGAAGACTGAACTGACCATTGTATACAGCAACATGGAAATCACTGGTGACTTTCAAGTAGATAAGGGTGATTTTAGGGGAATTTTGAACACAGAAACCTAAGTGAGGAGGGTTCAAAGGAGAATGTGACTGCAAGACATTACTGAGAGAAATAAAGGAATTAAATAAGTGGATATACTATGCTCATAGATGAAAAGATTAAATATTGTTAAAATGTCAGTTATCCACAAATTGATCTGTAGACTCAATAGATCACAATAACCTCACTGCACTTTTATGTAGAAATTGACAAGTCAATTCTAAAATGTGTATAGAAATGCAAATGACCTAGAATACCGAAAGCAATCATGAAAAAAGACCAAAGTTGGTGAACTTACACTACCTAACTTTAAGACTTTGAGTAGTAAATCTACAGTAATCAAGACAGTTTGATCAACAAATAGATCAATGAAACAGAATAGAGAGCTTAGAAACAGACCCATACTTATATGGTCATTTGAATTTTTACAAGTTGACAGAGAAATCCAACAGAGAAAGAAAAGTCTTTATAACAAATGATGCTAAGTAACTAAATATCTATATGGCAAAAATAAATAAATCTCATCCCCAACCTCACACCATACACAGAAAGTTAATTTACGATGGATCATAGACCTAACTGTAAAAGCTGAAACTATAAGGTTTTTAAATATGACATAGAAAGCAATGAACATAAAAGGAAAAATTTGTGCTCATCAAAAAGACACCCATTGCATTGTTTTGTACACCTGAAATTTTTTTTGAAAAAAAAGACCCCCTTTAAGAAAATGAATAGGTAAATCATAGATCATAGCCTGGGAGAAAATATATGCAAATCATACATCCAACAAAGGACTGGTATGTAGTATATATCATGAATGCCTACAGTTCAATAAAGATAAAAGATTTGACCAGATACTTCACAGAAGAAGATAAACCAATGACCATTCAGCACATGAAAAGGTACTTAGTGTTAATATTCATCAAATAAATTTAAATAAAAAGCACAATGAAGTATCACTACATACCCACTGGAATGGATAAACATTAAAAAGACTGACAAACCAAATGCTGGCAAGGATGTAGAGCAAATAAAACTCTCATACACTGTTGGTCAGAGTGTAAAACAAAACAACCATTTTAGAAAATTTTCTAGAAGTTTCTTAAAAAACTAAACATACATCTACCCTATGACCCAATCATTTCACTCCTAAGTATTTAGCCAAAAGAAACTAAAACATATATTCACAAAAAGACTTCTGTGTTTGTTCATGGCAAGTTTATTCATAATAGTCCAAAATGAGAAACAGCTCAGGTATCCACCAATAGGAAAATGAATAAACAAACTGCTGTACAGTCAAACAATGGAATGATTGCAATAGAAAGGCATGAATTACTAACACACATGATATGGATGAATCTCAAAGACATCATGCAATCATGCAAGTGAAAAAACTTACACCAAACAGTGCATACTGCATGATTCAATTCTGATAATCTTCTAGAATCATCAATAATAAATGGTGGGAAATATGGAAACAGTGGTTGCCTATGGCAGGAGACGGGAGGGTGGGCTGGGGATTGATTGGAAAGGAGCATGAGGGAACTTTCTGTGGTGACAGCCATGTTCCCCACCTTGATAAGGGTCTGGATTGCAGAGGTGGTGTATGCATTTGTCAGAACTCTGAATGATCTACTTAAGATTTGTGCACTTCAGTATAAACAAAATTTTACCTCAACACTAAACTAAACACAACTATTTAGGAGAGAGTGTACTGATTTGTTTAAAATGTATCCGAAACTAAAGAAGTTGCCGTATATATACACAATGGAATACTACTCTGCCATAAGAAAAGATGAAATACTGCCATTTGTGACAACATGGATGGATCTTGAAATTATCATGCTGAGCAAAATAAGTCAGACAGAAAAAGTCGAGAACCATATGACTTCACCCATATGTGGAATATAAAACTGAAAGCAACAAAGGAACAAGAAAAACAAAAAAAGGGAAAAAAAAAAACCTCATAGACACAGACAATAGTTTAGTGGTTACCAGAGGGTAAGGGGGGAGGCGGGTGGTAGAAGAGGGTAAAGGGGATCAAATATATGGTGATGGAAGGAGAACTGACTCTGGGTGGTGAGCACACAATGTGATACATAGATGATATATTATAGAAAGGCATACTTTCGACCTATGTAATTTTACTAACCATTTTCACCCCAAGAAATTTAGTTTAAAAAAATGTATTAAAACATAAGATGGGTTGATGAAACGATAGAGGGATAGATAGATGGCAAAGCATGTGTTAAAGCAAATAAAACAAAACATTAATTGTAGAGTCTAGGTGGTGGTTCTATGGGTGTTCACTCTAAAATTCTTTCCACATTTCTGTATGCTTGAAAATGTTCATAATAAAATGTTCGGCAGGGGAAAGAGTATGAGGTAAGGAATTGAAGACAGCAAGAACAGACAACTTATTCAAAGGGTTTTGCTTTAAAGAGGAACAGAGAGGCAGGGCAAGGCTGGTGGGAGACAAAGGATGGGGGGGCACTTTTAAAGAAGTACGATATTATAAAATGTTTGAATAAGACCGATCCAGTAAAAAGAGGAACTTTGATGAAGCTAGCGGGAGCATACTGTGGATGCAGAGTTCTGAACAGGCAAGAACAGGGGATCTGGTGGGTTAGGGGTGCAGCCCTCAGCCAGAAACACACACAGTTCATCCACGGCAAAAAGAGGAGGTTCGGGAGACAGAATTATGGGTGAATGCAGGAGGATTTGGTGGTGGGGAGATGCGACGTTCTCTTCTGACTGCTTTCAGTTTCCTAGGAAAATAGGCAGCACGATCATTCGCTGAGAGAAAGACAAAAAGGGATGTTGGAAGTTTGAGCAAAAAGGCAGAAGTACGAAACAGTCACCTGGGAGAGAGAATGAATTTACTAGGGAATGCGGTAGGGCTGCCAGAGAGTGCTGAGTGTCAAAGGAGGGGGGAGTGACCAACTTAATGTCATCAGGGGTGTGTGTGTGTGTGTGTGTGTGTGTGTGTGTGTGTGTGTGTGTGTGTGTGTGTCCCAGGTATAGTCAGCTGTTTGGAGGAAAGAGCAGTTATGCCTGTATAACCCTGGTTTTAACCAGCCTTGGGTTTTGCAGAATAATATCGAGGGAGGAGAGTGGACCATAAATTATAGGGTCAGTAGAGGGGGGGAGTTAGAATACACACGGCACTGATGGGAAGCAAAAAGGGAAAAGAGTCAAAGAATTAGAGGTAAAATTGTTGATATGGGGATATTAGAAGGGAGCAGAAAAGTTGGTGGTTGGTGAAGCTGAGATTTGAATCCAGACGTCTGACTCCTAAATCCATCCTCCTAAGTAACACGCCAGCATTTTCAGCACTTCTGGCCTCTATAATTCTCCATGTTTGGGCAATTTGTGCACCATTTTGGCCTTTCCAAGACTCGAAGGCACTATTTACCTTCTTGTTCTTAAAAATAACTTTTATAGAAGTGTCCTTTGTTTTCATGGAATGGGAAGTATAAGACATAAAAGCTGGTGTGCTTTTTCATCTCAACAAATTGGCTACAAGAGAAAAATTTACTCTCTTGTGTCTCAGCACATTCCTTTTTGTTGTATATTTCCTGCTCCTAAAGAGAACGTGCTGCTATTTGGAACAAAACAAATACCACATTAGGAGGCTCTCAAGAAACTAGATTCAAAGTAATTATTTCAAGATAATTTATTTTAAAAACGTTTAAGCATTAAGTCACCTATCTCTCAAAAACAAGATGCTAGCACCCTTTCAGGAGTGCGGAATTTTAGAGAGCGCACTGGGTATTTCAGAAAGCATTTTAAGACACCACAGTCTCAATAGCATTTAAGTACTACAGAAAAAAAACAAGAATATTTTACCTACCAATAAATGATCCTGGGCTACTTGGAGATAATAATTTCTCAGAACAAGTAAAGGAGTATCCTGGTCTTCAACAGTCCCCAGTGAGTTTGATTTCTAGCAAATGTGTAAGATTCATTCACCTCTGGCTGCATTAATGAAAGTGAGTTTCTGAAGCTACAAAGCTGAAGAAAAGACACAAGAAGCTAGAACCAAGGAGTAGCGACTCTGAACCCATGTGGAAACAGCTGGTCAGACAAATCTTCCACCTCAGAGTCCTGTTTATCCAGTGTCGGGGGTTAACAAAGCAACTGAGTTACCTAAACAGTTACTTGGGTCCCCAGTGCTCAAGGAATTAGAACAGGATAAGAAATTAAAAACACTAACAACATCTTCAACATAACTGAATATTATCTAAGAATTCAAAAGGCATTTCAGAATCTCTTATGCCTGAAAAAGCAACATAATCATAAATTTGCAATGGATTGCACTATAAAAATTGTAATCTGGGAATCAATAGTTTGAGCTTCTGCGTTGTTTGATTACATACTCAAAACACAAATGAACATGTCTATTATATGAGATATATATGTATGATAATATCTCAACCTGACAAAATTTCAACTAGAATAGGAAACATGGGAATTTCTCTATCAATTCTCGTTTCTCATGCAAATATTCTAGCCAAGGAAATACATCTTATGATACATGCAATGCTTTGTAGTTATGTCTCATGATAATTAACTCCCTTCATTAATAGGTCATCATTGCTTTAAACCTTCCAGGCTCTGTCCACCCATTCTTTGTTAGTTCCTTGTACGTTCACTGAATTCATCCATCCAGCCATTCATTAAACAAATATTTATTGAGTGCACAGCTCCCGCAGAGAGCCAGGCACCCAGAACACAATGGGGGATGAGAAAACACAGTCTGAAGGCGCTTACAGTTGACTTCTCCTGCCAGTCACTGTTCATTCTGGTTTCCACCACGACCCTCCCTCTGAGATCCTCAAAGCTGTGTGCCTGTACAAAAGTGCCCACTAACAAACAGGAACCTGGCTGGGGTGTTCCTGATTCTGTACAGTAAATTAGGCTGTCTAGTGAATTTCCTTCCTTGGGACATGGTAATCTGTGTTCAGCGCAGACCTGCTTTCCGGATTAGTTATACTGAAACTGACGGTCTGCACTGGGCATTTTCTCCTTCTTTCTTGAGATCAAATTACTTTCCCTTGGCATCGCCTTCAGTATTTTAAATAAATACCTGGGTGCCCCCAAGTGGCTGATGCTTCTCTCACACTGCAAAAGATGGCTGTACAAAAGGCAGCACCCAAGAAAAACCTCACAGCCGTAGGATTAACATAAGAGAAAATGTTATGGATTTATGCACCAGAAAAGGAATCTAAAGTTATTTTGCATACGTTATAACTCATTTGGATATCAACATACCCAGAAAATAAAATTAAGGACATTTTCCCCTTTTTAATGTTCATAGAGTGGTACCGTGTTTCCCCAAAAATAAGACCTAACCGGGAAATAAGCTATAGCATGGTTTTTCAGGATGCTCGTAATATAAAATAAGCCCTACTGCATCTCTTGGAGCAAAAACTAATATAAGACCCGGTCTTATTTTCAGAGAAATACAGTAAGGCTTATTTTATTTTACGAGCATCCTGAAAAACCATGCTAGGGCTTATTTTCCAGTTAGGTCTTATTTTCCGGGAAACGCAGCATGTATGTGGGGGATAGGTATAAACAAGACAAGTGATGCAAGTTAAGGGCAAAGCCTCCTGGGAAGCAGCAAGTATGTGCCTGCATTCTCAGCTGGGAAAAGGAATATTTTTTCCCTGATAATCTAATGAAATTCAGATAACATGAGAATTGACTGAGTTTTTAAAACATGAAAAAAATTTTTTTTAAATATTTGATTGTCGACTCAAGAACAAAATGAACCTTTGTGTTTGTGAGTTCACCTGCATTTTCTCTTTGTAAGGACTGAAAAGAGGCTATGTGGACTCGTAAACTGATGAGATGGGTGACAGAGAAACAGGATAATCAGTTTATCAACTGCCGAGAAAACCAGGCCAAGTTCACAAGCTAACAATACCAGGGAGGTGGTAGGGATGGAGTTTGCCTAATGCATCGGATTCCTGGGTCACTCATACACCTGGATTCATTCAGTTAGTACATTAGGAAATCAAACAGCTTGCCTCTGGTGTTCTAACAGTCTGTGTCTCATTAGCTTCCTAAATAAAAACCAAAACCAACATACAAATACAATACAGCAATAAAGAAAACAAAATAAACTTTTATTACACAGTTTTTAATTGTTCTAAAGTCTTTTTATGTCTCCTGAACACTGACGCAGAAAAGTATTGTCAAGATGATGATGAAATTCAGTCCAGTCCTGGAGCAAAGGGCTTTGATACATTGTCTGATCTGTGGTTCTCTGCATTTATAAAAACACATTGCTGTCGATGACAGTTTAAGAAGACAAAGAAGAACACTTATTACAGTTGTTTATACACTTCTATTGCCAAGTCCAATGATCTGTTTGTACTTAAATGCCCTGCTGTCATTATAAGGGTTGGTTTGCATCCATGAGTGAGACTGCGTATTGAAATTATATTCCTTTATTCCAATATCTACCGAATACCTACTATCTGCTATGCACTGCTAAGCACTAAGGATTCAAGAATGAGTAAGACAGACACTGTCCTCAGAAAGCTAGCAGACTCATGGAGGAGGCAGCCTACGTGGCCCGCCAACAGAAAGATCCTTGGTACAAACAGAGCTGTGCGTGGAAGTGCCATGCAAACGTGGAGAGGGGCAGAAGTGATTCAGCATGCAGGGCAAGTGGGTGGTCAGAGAAGACTCCAGAGAGGTATAGGATGTTTCTCTCCATAAGTGGACAAGGGAAAAAGGGCATCCTATTCAAAGAGCCCAAAGGCAGGAGAGCACAGGCCATGCTCTGGCACTGAGAATCCCCACAGAGAGAGCAAGAAAAACAGGGCTGGAGAGAGGAAGGGAAGGAGAGAGAGAGAGACAGAGAGGATGTGCGGGATGTGTACTGAAGAAGCTGGAAACAAAGTTGAAACATCAGGCAACAGACACATTGAGAAGGGTCTTGCTATGATCTGAATGTGTTTCCCCAAAATTCGTTGAATTCCTAACCTACACAAAGGTTTCATATTAGGAAGTGGGGTCTTTGGGAGGAGCTTTAGTCAGGAGGGTGGAGCCCTGCTGCATGAGCTTAGTGATTTATAAAAGAGGCTCCAGAGAGCGCCCCAGACCCCTTCACAGTGTGAGGACACAGTGAGAAGAACCTGGAGATGAACCAGGAAGAGGGTCCTCACCAGAAGGTGACAATGCAGGCACCAGGAGCTTGGACTTCCAGCCTCCAGAAGTGTGAGTAGTAAACGTCTGTAGTTTATAAGCTGCCCAGTAAGCAGCGTGTTGTTATAACAGACTGAACAGACTGAGACAGAGCTTGAATGCCGTGCGTGCTAAGGAGTTTTAGATCCAATCTTTGGTGATGGAGGGCATAGAAGGATCTAAACTACAGCATAACACCATCCAATCTATGTTTTAGAAAAATCACTCTGTAAACCTGGAGGCAGCAAATGAGCAATATTCTAGTATTTCACGAACTAAGAGCCCACTTGGGCAGTGGCCGCAGTAGAATTACAAAGGAGGCACTGAAGAAGAATTTAGTCACCGGCTGAGTTAGGGAACAGGGAGGCAGGAGGTTCAAACATGACACTTGTTACTTACCCAAGGAGGTTTTACAATGAGAAACTAGCCGTACCTAATTATCATCCACAAATAAATACAGAGGGTACCAAAAAAAGTACACACATATTAAGAAAGGAAAAAATTGTATTAAAATTGTAATACAATGAGTGACACTAGCATTCATTTGATTAACGCCATCTTTTGAGTAAACATCATACTACCCATTGCTACGTAATTCAACTTCGAAAAGTTATACATAGATAACATCTCTTAAAATGTGTATACATTTTTCTGGCATTCCCGGTATATACCAAAAGATCTGGAGTATTTATTAACAAAATTAATTTCTGCTTGCATAAAGAACCATATAAACAAAATTCTGTAATTCACACCTTTTTTAGAACTTTCATTCATGCACAAACTATGGCACCAGACATGGTACCAGACATTGCACTGGGGTGAGTGCAGCAAACAAAAACTACCTGCTTTTATGGGGTGGGGGTTGCTGCAGTAACAAATAACTATATAACATATGAGAGCTCAGAAGAGATAGAAAGCAGAGCAAAGTGATTGAGCAGGACAGGGTTCTATTTCAGAGAGATGGCCAGGGAAGTCCTCTCTGAAAAGTGATATTTAAGTAGAGATCTGAAGGAAGTAAGCATGCAAACCATACTGCAGAGGGATCGCTTCAATTCACATCTCACTAACTGCAGTGATATTCACTTCTCAGAAGCTGCATCCACTTCTAAGAGCTCAGCCATTTGACTCCTATTTGCTGTGAAACTAGCCCCTTCTGCAAATTCATGGTTATGAGACTCAACCACCAGTAACTTCATGCCTCCCAAGCTTACAGTGAAGATGGCATCATGAAAGCCAACAGAATGACTTACCTGTCTCTCCACCCACCTGACCACAAGGTTGCTGAGAGAGTCTCATTCGACTTGGGACTGCCTGTCCCTAACACTGAGTTTGACACAAAGTAAAGGTCCAATAAATACTTGCTAAACAAGTGAATGAAAGCTTTGACTTTGAATTACATTCAAGGGAATAATATACTTAAATTTGGTAGAAAATCCCATAATGAAGGCCTTATGTGTATTCTCACAAAATTAAGACCAAACGTTTGCAACTCTGTCCTTACTAAAAGTCACCAATTTCTCTTTTCAAGTGAATTTAAACCAGACAACAGAACTAAGTTTTTCCAATTCTTCACTTGTCTTAAGACATTCACATCTATATTCAATATAAAAGAATATAAAGTTATGGAATTAGTGGTAATCAATGCACAACTTTATGAGTATACTAAAAATCACTGAGCTGTACACTCTAAAAGGGTGAACTTTATGGAACATGAATTATACCTCAATAAACCTATTATTAAAAAAATAATAGAAGACTCTCAATAAAAGATGAATGAGCATCTGAGTGTCATCACAAAAACAGATTTGCAGTGCTACTAACTTTTGCTTTAATTACAAAAGCTATTATTGGTTTGAATAAAGAATAAAAGGGTCCATTCATATCTCTGTATAAACAAGACAAAAAAGTGAAAATGAGAAAAAAAATCTGTGCTATTAAAAAACTGGACATCTTACCACTCGTTTAAAAGCAAATTTTAACTGTTAACTTTGATCAGTTCACACTGGCTGATGAGCCTCAAAGCTCTTTACTTATGAAAACATCAAAAATAAAGTCTTAGCTATTTGTGATAGACAGAGAGGGAAAACAAAGCAGTAAAAAAAAAACAGTTAAAAATGCACAATTAATACCAGGTCCTTGTTTCAGCTACCAATCACCATATCAGTGCACCATCTGCCAGTATATCAGAAATGAAGAAACACTGATTTGTTTTTGCCCTATTTCTCTAGTTGACAACTAAATAATAGTATAGGGTGGCTCTGTGGTGTGTCAACTTGGCTAAGCTTAACTACATTCCCCAGAATTCCATCTGGAGTTGGAGTAAAGGAGGGCAGCAGCCATTTTGCAGCAAACACATCTTTTCCCAGTTGCTCAATCAAATACTAATCCAGTGCTATTGTGAAGGGATTTTGCAGATGTAATTCAGATATCTAATCAGTTGACTTTAATTAGTCAAAAGGGAGATTATACTGAATGGGACTGATGTAATTAGTTAAAAGCTTCTAAAAAAGGGTTTCGGCCTTCTCTGAATTCAGAAACTCCAAGCTTTAGGACTGTCCTTGGGGTTCCTGCCAGCACATGATATTCATTTCTTGACTGCTTGCCCTATGGATTTCTAAGCCAACCCCACAAGTGAACAAGCCAATTCATTAATAGATTAATCCCTTCATCTATATAACCTGTTAGCTCTGCCTCTATGGAAACCCCTGGCTGATTCATGATGTTACAGATATTACTGTTGAGAAGACACAAAGACCTCTTGGCATAAAACATCCAGAAAGACACTAAAGAATCTCACTCTTATACAGTCTCTCTCCCAATCTCTTGCAATAATGACCAGGAGAACAGAAGACTGTGGTTTAATTAATTTTTCCAGCTCAGGCCAATGAGACACAAATAGGAGTGTTGAAATTCTGAAACAGATCCTTTAAAGGAAGATGGCATGCTCTTCTTCCCTCTTCATTCTCTGCCTATAATGTAAATATGATGTGTGGAGCTCCAGCAGCCATCTTGGACAAGGGGATGTCCTGGAAATGGCAGATTAGAGAGCTGGTGAGAGCCTGATAATTCCTGCAGCTATCATGCCAGCTCACCACTGCCTACTTTCCAGACTGCTCTTACATGAGAAATAAAGCCACTATCTTGGGGGGTTCTGATACTTACAGCTAAACACAATGCCTAACTGACGTTAGGACTGTTTTCCTATTTTCCCTAGTTTTCCTCTTCTTTTAGCAGTAGATTAACACACCTAAGTTGCTACATTATAAAGAATAGCTATACTTAATTTCACCACTATGTGCGCAGGGACACATTAAGTGTTTTAAGAGGATTAAAGCAGACAGTCACAGTAAAAGCCTATCTTTATTCTGCATGCTTCTAAGCTTTGGCAAAAGGCTACAAGCAAAGTTTTCAGTCTGTGATAAATGCCTTCACAAAGCCACTAACTTTAATTCCCATGGAGTAGAATTTCATATGGCAAGCCTGTGGTCACATCCAAATCCACTTATTCAACAGATTTGTGCTGTAGAAAATTCACTCCACTATCTCTTCAGATAGGCTCTGTCTTTTCATGTTGGAATCATCTAATTTCTCTCAAACTAACAACACTTGAACATGTCTGGGATATATTTTTTGCTGAATGCAAACCACATGGTTATCTCCAAGCCTATAATTTAGTTCAGTAGCACTGGGCTTTCTGGATGTGCGTGAACATAACCACCAAGAGTGGCACACACTGGTGGCGGTGACCTTGCCAACTTGAGCTGTGTTGTGTCCCTATATCATGGTGAAAAACTGCATGACACAGCAGACAGCTGACAACTGTGAGAGAAAATAATATCAGTCCCATGACCGAGGGGGAAATGAAGTGATTAATATGGAAAACACAGTAAAAAACATCAAACAGGGAAAAGCTGACATTTCCCATACCATTAACTTAAAGTAAATTTATTTTCTCCTCACACTGACTATATAAATGGGAAGGTCAAAGGATTAACACTGTGCAAAAGCGTCACATGTCTTCCTGACCCTGGGTCATTTATGATACTGCAGTATCTTTGACTCCTTTTAGAGGGAGGAAGAGAGGCAAAGTTGACATAATCATAACTGAATAGATAAACTTGGGAAACCATAAGTGTGAACACAATGGGTCAGCTGTTTTCAGTACGAGCCGCGATTGTTGTGCCTCAGCTCCTTTGTTCATGCCACTTCCTTCCTTTTAGAGCTCCCTGGACAATCCTGTCTGTCTGGTTCTTGGGCTCCTAACCCCGACACTATCCCTTTAACACTGTTGCTCCTGGGGGTTCTCAGCTCTAGCCAGTCTACCTGTCGACCTTACCTCATTCTATGTCCCCATGAGGAAGGGTCTCATAGACATTCATGGCTTCACCAACTTGACTACTCTCCTTTCCCTTCTTAGTCTGAATACCCAGAACCCACTGAACTGTCCCTCAGGCACCTATTTTATCAAGTTCAAAACTGAACATGATTAAACTTCTGTCTCACATCTCAATTCCATCCTCTTTCCCTCTCCCATAGCCCAGCCACACATGTAGCAGCCTCCATGTTCCATACTTCAGTTATTGGCTCCCCTATGCACCCAGGGGCCGCAGCCACCCTTTTATCTACTCCATCTTATTATTCCACTAAGAGTAGTGGGGGGCTGGCTGACCTCCAAAAGCAATTCATACACATTGGGCGTATGGATGGATCGGGGGCGCCTGGCCTTTGCACATTGATCTGCACCAGCAGATCCACTAAGGAACAAGGGGGCCCTCAGCCAGACTGACTGATGTGACTTCGAGGGGCAGAGCCACGAGAGGGAGGAGGGGCTGTTTCCCTGCTAAGCTCCAGGTCAGCTGACGCTGCTGCCGTCAGCAGCTGCAGGAAGAAATGTCAACGGCTGTCTTCCTCATTGCTTCTGTGAGTCACAGGAAAACAAACCCAGGAACTTTAGGCTCCTAGCGACAAATTTCTATGGGCCACACACTAGAGTTCAACGTCCTTCTGGAGCTCCATGCCCTAGATTTGAAAACTTGGGAGAGCAAGGCCTGGGAAGTGGCTTTATTGGCACAGTTCCCACTCTCCAGGAAGGCACCCACAGCTATGGCAGGTGGGGCCTCCCCTTCAAATCCCTTTGGCCCATTGTCATCAACAAAGAAGCCAAAGTAGAAGGCAGCAAAGGGGGCGGAGCTCTGCGAGCACAGGTAAGGTATCTCAGATTCCAACAGTACCTGAAGGAGACTTTCATTAAAGATCCCACGTTTAAACACAAACCAATGAAATGTGCATTATCTCTATTAACCCGACTTCATTTGAAGCCTTGTGCTGGCAGGGCTTGGAGACATTGCCTAAGTCTGTCTCCTACTTTTCACCCCTAACATAGCTCAGGACTTCTTCCCTGCCTCCCTCACCACTCCCCTTTGAAACATTTCTACAGATAGCTACCAGAGGGATCTTCTAGAAACATAACTCCAGTAGTATTCCAGGGTGGCTCATCCCTGCTCCTGAGAATTGGTTGGCAAATTTTCAGGAATTGTTTGAATCAGTTGTTATATATAGCAATTACTTTAAATTCTATAAACTTACAATGAAATAAATTATATTAAACCTGAAGGTGTTAAATACTCAAAATTAGTCACTTGTTTATCACTTTAGTACATTTTCATAATAGCTATGCTCTTGCGGTTGCTTAGGTCTATTTTACCTGTCTGTAAATGTAAATCCTGTATGTTGTGCTTCTGTGCCTCTCTTCCCAATTCCCTGTAATTTGAAATCATCCATAATGAGAATATTTTCACAAGGAAATTGAGAAACCCTACAAATCATAGCTTGATTTTTTGTTTTGTTGATCGTCTAGGCTTAAGAAAGTGGTGGAGAAAATGTTAATAAAATGTGTGGTGCCTGTGATGGTTATACTGTGAATAAAACAAAAGCTGAGGAAATATTGTCTAGTATTATCCAATTCCTAAAGAAGATACTTAATGAGCAAATGAAGGTCTGGGATGAGCCTTCATTGTTTCACTTTCATTATATCCACACTGTAATAGGAAAACATCACTTCCCCTCTTTCATCAACTGTAACCATTGGTTGGCTATGAGTATAAGAATTCAGCAAAAACCAAAATAAACATATCAGAATCAATTAGCTATTTATGATAAAGAGTATTGGATATTTTATTATTACTTGTAAATTGTGTGCTACACATTCTTTATATCAGTAAAATGTATAATAGACATATATGTGGCAAATACTTAATGTCATCGATGGTTCTTAGAAACTGTGACTTTAAATGAAACAATATATAACAAAACCAATTATCCCAAAGGCTAATTGATGGAAACAAGAGTTAAGTTCCTATGGCATATATCTGGTCACAAGACCATCACCAAACTTCTAAACAAAGACCCAAAACACTTCTAATATTAAACACTGAAATAAATGTGAGCTATACATACATTTAAGAAAGATTAATAAAAACAAATAAGAGGATTCTTTTCCACCCTGCTTATTCTAGTGCAGGGTCAAGCCTGGCCAGAGCCTCTCCCAGCAGCTCAGGGACAGGGTAGGCCCCCACCCTGGAACAGGATGCCTTCCATCGCAGGACCACTCCCACACCCACCCACACTCACTCAGACTGGGGCGAGACAGACATGACAATTCAACTCACATGCATATCATTGTGTCATGGGGAGAAACAGGAGCACCTGGAGAAAACTCACACAGACTTGGGGAGAAGGTGCCAACTCCACACAAACAGTCGCCTCAGATGGGAACAGAATTATTTTTCTCATCAACATTATAATGAAACAACACTGAACAAAATGACCTTATTCTAGGACTTGCTGTTACACACACATACACATTCATTTTCCTGGACAGCTGGTTGGTACACATTTACAAGCACACCATTGTATAAATCTGGTGAGGTGGCTCCTTTGGTAAAAAATCTCTCAATAGATCCTTGTATCAGCCACCTTTTATGTACTCCTTCTAATCCTCTCCAACACACCTTGCATTGCTGCCGTTGCAATGGCAGCCAGTTCCATTAAGAATCCAGCCGGCTTCACACCAGTGCAACCTAACCAGGCCTCTCTAGCCCGGTGTCCTCGGATGCTGCTTCACGTAACATCCATGGGAACCTGCCTGGCAATCAGACATACACAGTGTGAAAAACGGGGCTGCCTTTAATCGATGGGAGAGAAGAAACATGGATAAAAGCTTCCCCCTTTTTTCTCCAGGTGAACTGTGCCGATGCATTTCGTAAGACTTTTCCTGAGCAGATCCTTCAGAATCCAGCCACCAGTAGCAGCTAGAAATGACCAATTCAATAACGCCTCCTTCCCCGTGTGACTCTCTCCCTGGTCCTTACTCCTGCTCCCAGATGTCATTGGAAGTAAACTACCTGGCACAAGTCTCTCCTATAGCAAAAAGTCTTGTGCCAGGTAGTTTACCTCAAGCAGAAATGGCGCTCTGAAACTGGCCTCCATCCCCTCTCCTGCTTCATATTCCTTCCCATCTCTGATGCTTTGCTCATGCTCTTTCCTCTGCTTGGAATTCTCCCCTAAAGAGTGGGCAGAGAGGTATAAAAACCTGTAATTTATTACCACCACAACCACGTAAATGGGGAAACTGAGGCCCAGTGTACGAAGTTCTGGCCCAAGGTTTTCAATGGCTAATTTAAGACAGAACCCAACACTCTCCTAGTTTTGATGGGCTTCTACTTCTGGTTCCTAAAGTGTTCAATATCTCTATCCTAGTCCTGAAAGTCTACTGAATTAAATGTTTCCTTTTGCTATTTCTCAAGATACACGGATTTCCATTTTCCTTTAATTTATTACTTTTCATTACCTGAACCATTTTGTCTCTCATTAAAGACCAGTAATTGCCTTTTACCGACTGATTCAATCCCATTCCTCAAACATTTGCTGGCCACTTTATATAAGGACTTAACGAGTGAAATGAGTAAGACAAAAATGGATAAGACATGTTATTTACTCAAAGGGTGTTTATAACCCAGTGGGAAAAACAAGATGGTATACTAATACCTCAGTACCTGGTATGATTATTATGATGTGAGAGTTAAAGGGGTTTAAAATATCTGCTAACCTACTTAAATATATACATAGAAGATACAACCAAAAACTGTTCACATGCATAGTATTATATATAAAATGGGAGGCAGAGCAAGTCGACATACTAAGAAAATGAAAAGCAAAATGAAGAAAAGCTCGAAAAGACGGCTATTTACAGAAGTAAAGATTTCAGAACTAACGGTTAACCCAGATCAACCAATCAACAACTGTATAAGTGCCTGTTATATATGTGCCATTTACTTTCATACAAATATATTCTGCAATATTTTAGACAAGCAACAACCCCCAAGACACTGATCGCAATCATACAAAAAGACTTTAAGAGCAACTGGTCCTAAAGAAACAAAGGTCCCAAGAGGTTCATTTTCTTATCCCATCTATTTCCCTTTAGGGATCCTGCCACCACCATTCTTCCCCAAAAACTCACACTTGACCCCTCAATCTCCCTTGACTTCTCCCGCTCCCTTATTCCCAAGAACCAATCAACTACTAAATCTCTGCTTCTGCACAGAGCCATCCCACAATTGCATCTTTCCGACCTTCAGGTTCTTCTTCAGGCCACCCCTGCTTGCAGATGGGGCTGCCTGAATAAGTCCTAACTAGCTCTCCTGAAATCACTGTTCTCTTCCCAAGCCATCCATCACAATGCCAGAACTGCCCTTTGTAAGCATGGCTGTGATCATGCTGTTCCCTTGCTGCCAAAATCCAAAACCCAAGAACATGTTCAGTTTGCCTTTCCAGTTCTCTCATTCTCAGTCCCATCTGTTTCTAGTTGTTCTTCCCCCACACCAACCCTCCACCCCACTTATGCTAGACTATAGCCCTACTCCCATATACATGCTGTACGCTCCCTCCCATCAGGAGGTTGGGATGGTGCCATTCCGCCAAATGCCCTACCTGTCAAGGTATTAACCACTTGTCAAGATCCTGACTAACCTCTCCCTCTTCCATTAGGGCTTCTCAAATCTCCAGTTGTTCTTTTGAGCCATTTCTCCACTCCCTGTTTCCCACTGCACATTACTCGCACTTATTTCACAGCATTTACTCTTTGAATTGTGGTTACTGATGTGTCAGCTAAACCATTAGATCAGTGGTTCTCAAATCGTGGTCCCCAAACCAGCAGCATCACATCATCTGGAAACTTGTTAGAAATGCAAATTCTCTACCCAGCCCAGACCTACTGAATCAGAAGCTCTAGGGTGAGTGAGGCCCAGCATTCTGTGTTATGATGAGGCCCCTAGGGACTGGGATGCACAGTGGAGTGTGAGAACCACTGTACTAGACCTAGAATTCCTCGAGGGCAGTTAATTTAAAGAGGACTAAGGTTATTTCATGCCAGCTCCAGGTAAGTTAGTTGCAGAGACAAAAACAGAACTCAAGTTATCCTGAATATCACACTTGAGTTCTTTCCGGCAGGCCCACAGTTTCTAATAGTCAATTTAGATCATTTACATTTATGCATATATACCAATGTGGAGGAGAAAATGCACTTAAATTACCTAATAAGACAGACTGTACAATTCACAGATCAGGTCATTTTCAATCTGTAACTTCAAAAGGATGAATTAGTTGAGCTGGCCAAGAAGGGTTACTTAGAGATGCCCTGTGTGTACGAAAGGAGAGATCCTGCAGGAACTGAAGAATCATATGCCACTGAATTTGTGTTCTTCAAACTTTTTATAGGACTCACTATGAAAAAGTAAATTATACTCACAGAATGGTTTTAGAGGCAAACTCAAAAGGTTGTCTTTTTAAAAATATATTACAGCATACTGTAGATGTCTCTTTTGAATGCATACTTTTTAGTAAGCAGCTTTTGATGAAAGCATATGCAAATATATTAATAATGTGAAAAAAGCTGTCATGTCCTGATCTGAACACGTTTTTTAAATTCCTTGCTTATTTATTTTGGACCTTCTAGTATTTAAAATTGACTGATGTTAGCTTAATTTTTTGAGGGTTTATTCTTTTTCTCTCAATCTTTAGAATTTTTAGGGGCTTCTTACTCCTTACATGCCATTCTTCCTTGAAAGTTTCATGATGGCTGTCATGTGAGAATAATTTCCAAACCCATTTTCCTTTTTTTTCATGACTCATTTGTAAAACAATAGATAAATAGATAAATGTAAGTATCACTGCCTCTTAAAATGTGAAACCCAAAGAAACTTTAAAGGAAAAGAAAAAATGCTCAGGTCACTGAAACCAGGTAACACTCACCTAGATTTAAGCAAGATAGTCCTACGTATTTCTATATAATCAGCAACGGCAGGAAAGTGGTTTAGACAAGATCAAAGAGGACTCATTAAAATGCCGTGGGATGCAACGTAGAGCCAAATGATGATGGTGTGCTTAGTGAATTACAATCACTTAAACATCCTCACTAATGTAATTCTAAACCCATCTTTGCAGCATTAAGCAGTGGATCTAAACTTTGAAGAAAACCCAGCCTTTGTTTTGGGAAACAATGTCCTTCAGGCCCACCCTCTGAGAAGAAGAGGCTCCAAGGTGGCTGGCGAGCCCAGAGGGTAATTTAGGGACCAAAGACTCTCAGCTGGTGGGGGGCAGTCACTGTCCACTCTGCCCCAGAGCTGTGATACCTCTTTCTGCAGCTGAGCTCTGGGACTATGGTGAGGAGGACCCCAAGACCAAAGAAGACCAGGCCTTGTCAGAAGCAATGCCTTTCCCTCCCTGCTCCCAACACCACTTGGTTTGTCTGCCATGACAAAGAAATTATATTCATTTCTAGTCATTCCTGCTCATTAAACATAGGGTCATTTTAAATTATGCACAAATTTCATAGCCTCCCCAAGTTTTGGGGCCTAGGAAATCAGGGTTTATGGGCACTTTTACTGCATAGAAGTCATCAGATTAAGGGTTTATGACTTAGTCAATTGAGGGGAAACAGTTTACCACCCAAAAATATGCCTTTTGGATACTGATTATATTAAAGTGGTTATTTTTTTAAAAAAAAAAAAGACTCAGAAAGAACCTTTGACCTTTCCTAAAAGACTTGAGATAGAGGAGCTGCTCCAGGAAGGGAACTATTATTATAGATAACTATAGACTAATATGAACTAGGTGTGGTAGAGAGGGAGGAACCTAGCAAAGCCCATTTGATCAAAGCCCTCTGGTGTCATTGATAAAGATGGCCCAGCAAACATTTATTTACCAAACATTTGCTTTTCTATCTCCATGTGAATTGCCTTCCTGCCCTTTTAAGTCCCAAACCGGAACTCCTCCCTTCTCCTTAGCTCAAGATGGCATATAAGCCTTAACGACTGACTGGCTCTGTCCTTTAGTCTCATATACTTATGTTCGGAACCCCTAGATGTACGTACGTAATACATTTGGACATTTTCTCCTGTTAATCTGTCTCATGTTAGTTTGATTATTAGTCCAGCCAGAAGAATTTAGAAAGGTAGGAGGAAAATTATTTTTTCCTCCACAGAATAAACAAATAAATTGAGGAAAAAATATCCTGGGTGGAATCAGAAGATAAAGTCAATATGGGAACTGGTTTTATAGGAAAGAATGAGCATTGAATGTTTGCTCTGGTTGTGTTAAAGTAATTCTAATTACAGTCAATTAAGTAAAGTGTTTATTTTTTATGCTTAACTTGTACTTAATTACCATACAGTACAATAATGACTTCTCAACACTTTCTAAATTAACACCATCATCCTTGAATTAACTGCAACCATAAACTCTTCAGGCCTGTCTAGCCAGATCTCCAGGCCCAGCTTTGGGTATGTCATCTGATCCTCCTGGGAGGTGACAGTCACATGAAAAGCTAGAGTTTACTTCCCATAGGTTGAGAGCAACCCTTATTCCAAAAGACAGTAATATCTCAGCAATGAATCATTGTCATGACCATGGTGACATCTGTGAGGTCAGAAAAGAATGATTAGGAAAACAGATGAATCACTTGGGAACCCAGAGTTCACACTAACATCATATATTTGTATGTGGTGTGACAATTAAGTTCGTGAACTCATCCTAGAAAAAGTGCTACATACCTCACTGCTGAATATCACTATGGTCACCTTCGAAGTTCTCCCCTTGGGAAGCTATGCACCCACGCCAGTGCCTAGTCTACCCCTCAAAGTAATTTTGGAACTCTTTTTCTGGAATGGCCATCAGAGCTGTCATCATATTACCCTTGATGTCCTGAATGTCATCAAAATGTCTTCCTTTCAATATTTCCTTTATTGTCGGGTACAGAAAGAAGTCATTGGGGGCCAGATCAGGTGAATAGGGAGGGTGTTCCAATACAGTTATTTGTTTACTGGATAAAACTTCCTTCACAGACAGTGCTGTGTGAGCTGGTGCATTGTCGTGATGCAAGAGTCATGAATTGTTGGCAAAAAGTTCAGGTCGTCTACCTTTTTCACACAGCCTTTTCAGCACTTACAAATAGTAAACTTGGTTAACTATTTGTCCAATTAGTACAAATGGATAATCCCTCTGCTATTTAAAAAGGTTAGCAACATCGTTGCAACAAGTTTGCGAACTTCATGGTCAGACCTCGTATCCCCATCAGCATCTTCACTGACCAATCCAAGGGGCACCATTCTGACCAATCAGGACAGTGCCTTTTGGATCAATCAAACTGTGAGGATTTGGAGTCCTCATTTGTATGAGGACAAACCAATCAGGGACCAAGCGCTGGGGTTTCTTGCTACATAAGCCAGCTCCCCTCTGGCTCCGGTAATACAATTTCCCTTTCCACCCAAGACTGCATTTTCCCGCTGGAGCTGAAATACTGAAGAGGTCTCGCCGGTCCAGGTAGAACGGGCAGAGCCAAGCAGAACAGGACAGAGCGGAGCTGACCAGAATAAGCAGAATAGAACAGAGCTGTCCAGCCGGAGAGGGGCCTTGCCCCAAGGCGAGGAAGGGAAAAGGGAGGAAGCAGCTGACTCACTGCCCCCATCTCGGAATTATCAAGAAGGATGGCGCTGCTTTTGGGTGTTTTACATTCTGGGATTTCACAGAAGAGCTCATTCAGAAAAGTGGTTCTTGAGGGTAAGGGTAAGGAATGGTAACCACAGATTTTTTTTAAAGTGTGAAGACTGCTGGTCTAGGTTATTGACAAACAGTCTCCACTTCCATTTGTGACTCACAAGAGTATGTTACCTACAACCCTATAAAGCTGATGGGGCCAGCGATGCCCTCCTCCCATTTAATGTGAAACTAAAGAATGTGGTGGAGTGGTATGTTTCCAGCACTGTATAAGCTGGTTCACTCTTACCTTGAGAGTACACTCTAGTCTTCTTAATTCTAAATACAGTGTAAAAATACAACTCTACACATAGACCCTTCAGTAAAGAGCAATGAATCATGAGTCTATTAAATGCTACGCTTCTCCTATTAAGTGAATCATGTTTCTCCTGTTAAATGCTATGCTATGGCTATAGATTATGAAAAATCAAATTTTCTAGCTAATGTCAAAACACACACCCTAAAAGTATTGCACTCATCAAAGACAGAGTTCATTTTCTATGGTTATTACCAGCTTTATTGCCAGAAGTCTTCCTACTGCTTCTCATCATTGGGGTCTCATGAAATCCCATTCTCACCCAAGAATTCCTCCCCGGCAAACTTCATGTTTCCCTCCTCCGTATCCCCACGTGGTCGTATCTCCATGTCTACTCTAGCATTAATTCCAGTTTGCTTAGTTATTTATGGATGTCACTCCTGCTGACTTGGGGTGGAGAGGGGAGGGTGATGCATAAAAGAGGGGAACCTAACATTTATTGTGCCATCTCTATGTTCCAGGCTCTATGCTAAACACTTTACAGGCATTATTTCCTGCAGTCCTCACAAAAATCCTGTGAAATAGGTATCTTTTTAACACTCATTTTACAGATGGGGAAACCAAGGCATAGAGGATTTTTAAGTTGCTAGTCACAGGCCACATGGATAGAACCCCCAGGTTCTGAATCCAACCTCTCCAGTTCCTAGGCCAAGGCCCATAGTCATTATTCCTTCCAATGAGGACCTGTGAGGCCCAGCACTGCCTTACAAGCCTCACAGACATGCTCTGCTTAGCCACTGCACCACTACACTGCATTTCCAGCCAACACAGTAGCACCTTGAGTCTGGGATTGAGGTGAGGTGAAGGTTAGCGTTACAGCCTTGCTCCGTTTCCGAACTTAAATATTTACCATATATAATATCCTAACAAGTGGGGTTTTTTTCCCTTAAGATAGTGGGATTCGGCCTGGATTTTCCCCCTCCTGTTTTGTTTTTAATTTTTTGACATCACAATCATGTTAGTACCAAAAATATATTTCATCCCAAATCCTGTACTCTTACCTTAGCTTATATGATTTTATTCCAAAGTGGAAATAATGGTGAGATTTAATAAACAATATCTAAACTTCATATTTAATTTATCTTTTCTTCTACTCTCTGTCCCTTTTATCAGAAGTCCCACTTTGGGGCAGCTGGATGGCTCAGTTGGTTAGAGCATGAGCTCTCTGAACAACAGGGGTGCCAGTTGATTCCCACATAGGCCAGTGGGCTGCGCCCTCCACAACTGAAGACAACAAGCTGCCGCTGAGGGGAGGAGGGGCTGCTGGAAGGCTCAGTTGGTTAGAGCATGAGCTCTCAACAACAAGGTTGCAGATTCAATGCCCGCATAGGATGGTGGGCTGCGCCCCCTGCAACTAAAGATTAAAAACAACGACTGGCCTTGGAGCTGAGCTGCGCCCTCCACAACTAGATTGAAGGACAAATACTTGGAGTTGATGGGCCCTGGAGAAACACACTGTCCCCCAATATTCCCCAATAAAAATTTTTAAGAAGTCCCACTTTGGGTTCTGCATATTCATACCACCACTCCCTAATACATCTGGAATTGTTTTCCGGCTCTAAGCCCTGGAACCCCCTTCCCAACCCATTGCTACCTCCCCAGTCTCCTTATTTCAAAGGACTCCTTTATCAGAACTTACGTAAAGAACACTGCAGGAAAAGAACAATGAAATGAGTACAGCTGCTAATCAAAATGCCACAAACTTTCCATTCCACATCTTCAAACCTATTTGTAAGAATAGTTAAACAGCACAGCAGAACAAATAAATAAGTAAAACATTAGTCATAAAAACATTCTTTTCTGGAAATGCCTATACATTTTGAATAAACTGAATTGCCCCATCTTCCTTCATCCATCAATGCACCCTTTCATTCAGCTCACGTCTATTGCACTACAATGGACACTGTAGACACAAAAACGACAAACACAGTCTGTGACCTCAAGGCCCTTACCCTTTCACGGGGAAGACAGATGATAAACAAAATAATTGTAAAGCCAGTGATTCTAATATCATGTTATATATGAAATCCATTCATATAAAAGTGGTGTAAACAAAAACAGCCTAGATCATTATGAAGATTGCAAGCAGAAGCTCAGTTCCCTGGGAGCTCCTTGTGTCCAGGCATTGTTGATAAGCAATGATTTTAAGTAACATAAGATCACTTCTAGAGAAACCAAAGGAAAGATAATTTTCAACCTTGTTTGGCACGCCTAAGGGCATTATTAAGAAGTAACGCACCAAAATGTGCATAAAGAACCGACAAAGATTTTAGCACCCTCACTTCTCTTTCTGTGCTCCCCCTTCTACTTCCTCCTCTCTCTGCAATTGTTGCTGTCTCCTTTTCCACCGCATTCCTTTTCCCGTGTTTATTCCTTATTCTCCTTCACCCAAATGTACTGTCTGTAAAAGCCTACTTTGAAAAAAATCACTGTTGAATACTGAACTTTGATTTTCCTGTTCTTAATATAAAGTGCGTCAGTTTATGCCCTTAGAAGTCTCTCTCTCTCAACAAAAGAACCGACTAAACAAAGTTACTTTGATTTCCATGTTGTCTTGGCTGATTTTCTTCTGTGCGTCAGAGGCTTTCAAAAGGTTCCCAACTCTAGGTCCAAAAAGCTCAAAAAAATGATTGAGGACAGAATAAAATATTCCCCTCATCCAGAGGGGAGCCCAGGGTCACAGGCCTCACCAGCTATTGGGGAAGGAATCGGGGATTGTGGAGCCCTAAGCAGCAAGACTCCCCATGCTCTCCAGCTGGCAACAAGCTTCTGCTCTGTCTGCCCCTGACATAACCTGCACCGTTATTTAGCAGGTTAACTCCAGGATGGTTATAATGATTATTAAAATAGTGAAGCACTTCCCTCCTGACTGGCAAATACTGTCCCCCCTCTCAAATACACACTCTGGCCTCCACAGACACTCCCAGGATCTCTGTCCCAACCCCGTCACAATCAAGAGGAGGCTTGGCCCAATAGAGGGTCTCCACGACCCTGTCCCAGGGCTTCCAGCCCAGGATATAACCATGTTCCACCTTAATTTCCTCTTCTGAAAAATATGGGAGCTGAATTAATAGTCTAAGTTGCACTCTGATTGCAGTTATGTCCAATGACTTATCCCTAAGGATAAGGACAAGCTAGGAATATAACAACCTGAAAAAACGTTCATTCGTCAGGAGAGTGGAATCTCAGGTTATATTTTTCTAGTGAGATAACAGTGCCAAAACTCTGGGTTCAGGCTGCCTGGAATGGAACCCCAGCTCTGCCATGTGCTAGTTATTATGTTCTCACTGTGCCTCAAATTGCCTCATCTATAAAATGGGGGTGATACTATTACCTACTTCACAGGGCTCTTTTGAGGATTAATGTTTAGAATAGTGTCTGGCACACAGGAAGCACCATATGAGTGTTGATTAAATAAACAAATCATTTTTTTCTGTCACTGAAATATTTGTTCAATAAATTCAAAAATTAAGGAACGTTCACAACAGAAGGGACAAAAAAAGAACTGTGACAGTAAGAAACACTTACATAACATACACAATTGTTTAATAACCCAGCACTAAAACATCTGGGATCCAGACTTTACACTGCACTGTGAATTCAGGGACACTAACACATCGGAATGCGTTCCCACTGCAGCAGAAGATACAATTTGTATGATTCCATTTCAAATCAGAAATGTCACAGGCGTATGGGAAGTTTAGGTTACAAATTTCTCATTTTAACCCTGCAACAACATTTAACTACATATACCCAGCAGGAGAATACATTTTATTTTGTGGTGCTAAGACTTAAAGGATTGTAAACATAAAACCAGGCCTAGCCCAGCGACATTTCTTTTGTGAAAACAATGAGTCAGACTAACTGTGAATTTAAAGAGCCATAACTTATGTGCTGAGTCCCCTGGCATAAATCTTTAGTAAACACCTGAGTAAAGAAGAAATTGCTACTACACCCACCAGCTAGCTGGACCAAAACTGCTTTTAGTTACTAAATATGTGCCACAACCTGAGTTTAAGCATAATTTAGACAGTTGCTATTGCACTACAAAAGGAGACAAAAGTATTCTATTTTTCTGCTAGTCAGGGGAGAAAACTATCAATAGTAACTCCCTTACCTGTTTCACCCTCTTGATAGCTAAACCTCACAATACCTTTATGTGAAAATTTAAATAGCTCACATGCTTATCCTAAAGTAGTAATGTATTAGAACTTTCCTGATGGAGATAAGATGACGAAACACAATCTGGTTATAGCTTTTCACCTTTTCTCTTCAAAAATACATTTCTCTAAAGCAATGAGCAGAGAACTCAGACTTGCTTAGGAAGAAAACTAAAGCCTGCAACACAATCATTATCATTAAAATGTTATGAAAATCCAATGAGATGAAAAGAAGGATGCTGGTGGAAGGATGGTGGAAGAATGGTGGTGATGGCAGCATGACAATGTGAATGCCGCTGATTGTATGCTTAAAAATGGTCAAGATGGCAAATTTTATGTTATGTGCATTTTACCACAATAAAAATAAAAACTTTTTTAAAAAGCCTGTGAGAATTAAAGGTAAATGGATTTTATAACAAATAATTTTTTTTATTAAGTAACAAAATTAGTACTCTGACAATTTCCAAGGAGCAGGGTCCCCCAACCAACCTAAATGAGCATTATACAGCACTTATCACGGTAGTTCATTAATATTCCGACATCAGGGACCAACATGGTAAAGGTACATCTTCCTCAAAACCTTCACTACCACATTTTTTATATGGATTGTGAATTGTACTGGATCTTAAGAAGACAGATTGGGAGCTCAAACAATCAGTTAGAAGGTCCTCAAACAGCATTGAAAGGCTGCATACAAATTCAAGCTAAAAGCCTGTGTACAAATTCACTTGTATGTATATATGTGAGAAAACATCTCCTTCTGAAAGAGATCCTTATTCAGATGGGCATTGTGTAAATGTGGTGTCTGTTAACAGCTCACGCTGTAGGCTCTTTCCCTTCTTAAGGCTTTCACTGCACCACCATTAATTAGCCCATTTGTCACAGCGCAGAGGTCTCTGGGGACCTAGTTTCCCACAAGCCCTTGGAAGGCCCACAAACGTTATCTAAACTGACATTGGCAGGCCTGGGAGATAAAGTTAACGGAACTCTCAATTCTGGGGAAAGACATAAGGATGATCAAACGCAGAAACCTTTGTGGATCTTAAGAATGCACTTGCATTTAGTACTTCACAGAGGAGGTATAGGCAATAATCCGAGATTAGGAGAAGGCGCAAACATAGGCGTGGCGGAACACAGGCGCAAACATAGCTCTGGATTGATTCTACAAGGGCAGTTCTGAAGGACGTCACAAAATCCTATCCAAGACTTGGGGCACTGCGCTCCTGGATCTGAGATCTAGGTACCAAATAACTTTGAGTTGGAGAGAGAAAAACAAGCCTCTTGACACACACCCCACTCCAGGCCCCCGTGTCCCTTGCCCCACCTCGACGTCAGCTCTTCTTGGCGCCACAGCGAGCAGCTGTGTGGCCACATGCCCAGGACAGTGTATCTGGCAGGCTGGGCTCTACGCCTCGGAACGCAGCACTTCCCATCGCACCCGCCATCCAGGTCATCCCACAGCGCGCGAACTCCCGGCGCTCGTGATAACCTGGGAGCGCCAGACACACTACACGGGGGCCTCGCCGCGGGGTGGGCGGGTGCCTCCAACTTCGGCCTGGAGCCAAAGTGGCTCTGCGCTCCGGACGGCAGCCTGTCCCGGCAAACGTGCGCGCCCAAGTTGTTGGCGTCCACTGCAAGCATTGGACCGGAAGGCGCGCACTGGAGCCCCCGACGCAAGCCAGAGAGGCTGGTCCCGCGAGGCCGCACGGCGCTGGCGCCCGCTGCTGCTGCGGCTGCCAAGGTCCCGTCCAAGCTGGGCGGGGAGAGGCCAGCTGCCCAAGGTTGGCCGGAGGAAGGACGGAGGGTGAAGGCAGCGGAAACCGGACTCCCGCGGGAGTCCTGTGCACCCGGCCACAGCGCAGCTCCTACCTGAAGGGCCAATGCGGCCGCGGGCACTTGCGCGGTGGCGGCGGATTCTCGGGGTTCCGGCGCAGCTGGCACAGCTGGAGTCGCCGGAGGAGGGAGGGCCTCAGCCGCGACAGCGCTGCTCCGCCGCCCGGAACTCGCCGTCCGGATTCGCCCGGACAGGGGTGGGGCGAGGTGGTTTTCAGTTCGGGTGCCTAGCGGCGCAGGCTGTTGTCCCCGCAGGACTGAAGGGCTCCGGCCGCCGGGCCTCTCTCCTGGTCCTGGTTTCGTTTATCCCAAAGTTTCATAAATCGGCCGTATCGACCTAGGGAATGTCACTAACATTAGTTATTGTCAGGTACTCCTGAGCCACCAAGTGCCCCGGCTTTGGCTATATTATCTCATTCTCATCTATTGCAGCTGGTAGCCACCAGGGATAGGCCCGTTTTACAAGTCGGGAAACAGCTGATCACAAAGGTGAAATAACTTGCCTGAGGCGTACAATTAAGAAGTAGGAGCTTTGCTGACATTACTTATAAGCCTTCTTTCAACTCCCTAAAGTAGGTGTTATCGCTAATTTACAGATGAGGAAATTGAGGTTCAGAAAAGCGAAGTAATTTAGAATACAGGAGACTGCGTTTGTGTCTTGGTGTCTTTAAAACTCAAGCAAGGTGTAATTCAGAAATCTTAGCATAAAATAATAAATCAGGAGTCAAACATGGAAAATTCCCCGTTGCACCCATGGAAATGTCCAAATACAGCAATTTTGATATTTTTAGTCCACTTAGAATGAAGTCTTAAGAAAAAGAGAACCAACTGTCATGTGGCCTGACTAGCAGCCCTTTTGGAATATGCTTTTGAATATTGGCCAGCTCCAGCCTCATTACACAATATTACATTCTGCCAAAGCCAAAGGAAGCAATCGTGTCCACATACACCAAACTGTTAATAACGATGGCCACTTTAAAGCACTTAGTGGATATTGCACAGCCAAGACGGGCCAAGTTACATAATGTCTTACTGCACACATGGAACTGCATGAAATGAAAAATATTATATTCCAGTCCAAACTGTGTGTGGGGGGGTGACCTTATAGTCTGGAACTCTGTTTTCCTATAACCTATAGTTGTTCAGCCCTCCCTGGACTACATTTTTCTCTGTTGAGCACATCTTTTCCTAATGATAGAAGAATCACACAGCCGTCACTCTTTCCTTGTTGACAGACATGATTGATGTCTTTTGAATCCTATGATACTGACAGATTTTTGCAATTAAACACATGGCCCTCTGAGCATAGAGAGTATTGCCTAAGAAGAGTTTGGCAAGTATAAGACAAGCATGTTACTGAAAGGCTGAATACCCTTTCCTCCCCTTCTTTCTCAAGTTTTATTAATCACAGATGATTTGGTAAGTACTATACACACAAGTAACAGCACTCTTACAAGCTTGTTTTCAGAAGTTATAGTGCTTTTGATTGAGAAACAGCGGGCTATAAAATTACATCCTAAATTTCTAAGTGTCATCATTAAGACATTTGGCACTACCTAGAACAATAGGCCTTTTTATTAATTATAATTAAAAACGTAATTATTTAAGTGTCCTCATAATAACTGAATTTCTACTTTCTTGAGCTAGAGGAGTAAAATAGAAAAAGGCCGTATATTGTCTAGAGATAAACTTAAGCTATGGACTGCCATAAATAAGTTTTAGATATACGAGGATTCTGTATGTAATTATTTCTATTTCGTTGAGAGAGTTGCTGATTGTTGGTGGTTGTAATTTTTCCAAATCTTGCATATTTTCAGAGATGTTTTCCATGTAAGAACGTCCAAACCTGTAGAGAATTTTGATAAAAATTTATTTGAGCCACACAGAGCACAAGCCTGCAAGCAAGATCTCAACAGAATGAGAAAATGCTTCCAGAATGGCAGTTTGCTGCTGCTTTTATGCATTTAGAATTAAGGAGGGAATTTAAGGAAGATCACATGAAGGTGGGAGAAAGCAAGGCGGGCATTGTATTACAGGACAGTTAACAAGATTATGTGCTCTCTTGAGGGTAGTTTCTCTTGAGGTGGTTTCTCTTGAGGGGTCTGAAAAGAGGCATTTCAAAGGTATGTTAACTGAGATTCATAGAAACAATGGACAGCGCTTGCTTAAGGCAAAGATAATCCTTTCACTACAGAAGTTATATGCCTGGGGCCTGACTACCCACCATGACCTGCCCAGTTAGGAATTTATAATCAGATCACCCTGTGAGGAGGTTACTTTCCATCACCTGACTTGTCAGTTTTATTGCAGAGCCCCCTTTTTGTCCAGGAGGTCAAGAAATAATGATTAAGAAAGCCTGTTATATAACCATCTGGATACACATCCAACATTTTTATCAGACAAGTGGTATTCTAAATTCTCTTTAATTTTTATCTTTTCTTCTCAGTATAAAAGTAATATATGCTCATTTTTGTAATTTTTACATTTGTATTTTACAAAAATACAAAGTTTCGGAGACCACAGAAAACAAATTTTTCTAAATTAAAATTAATCTTTACACACAATTGATTGTTAATGTTTTGTTATATCTTCTTTTTGTTTGTTTTCTATACAACAATAAAGGTTTGTTACAGAATTATCATGCTGTACAAACAATCTAGAATCCTGCTTATCTCACTGAATATTTATAAACTGAGTATTGTTTACTTCCACTAAATTTTTTTAAATATAAGTTTTAATGGGTGAAGAATATTCCAATCATTTATTTATCTATTCATCTACTGATGGCTTTTAGGATGTTTCCAGACTTTTGGGTGGTTTATAAATCATGCGCGATATCACCATGGATATCAATCTTGTTGAGATCCTAAATTCTTAGGATAGAGTTCTAAAAGTGCAACTATTTGGATCAACATCTATAAATATTTTTGAAACTCTATAACTCTGCAAAATACCTTCCAATGTTGTGTTATCTTGCTTATAATTTGAAAATGGGCTGGATCAAAATCATATCTTGTTTTAATCAGCATTTCTTCAATAATCAATAATGATGAACATTATTTTTTCATGTTTATTGATTATTTGTACCATTTACTGGAATGAGCTATTCATATCCATTGCATGTTTTTTTCCTATGTGATATTATTGCTCTTTTTGTTAATTTGTATTAATGCTTTTAATGGAACCATATTATTTATGTGTACATATACATATTAGTCATGGAATAATCTATAAAACATAATAAAAATAATATACATATTACTTTTAGAATACTCTATAAAATTTGCATACCAATGTGCTCCCCCAAACTTTCCCTCATGATATTTTTTATGTGTACACTGCTGTCCGAATCAGCTAGGTCATTTGGAGATGCCCAGGATCCATCTTTTTTTTTTTTGGTAGTTCCATTCTATTATAGAGAATTGCCTCTCCCCAAATACGAATAATCTTGGCAAGAGAGCAATTTTGGGTAGCGATCTCCAAGGCAAAGGGCAGCTCCTTCCTATGTGTTCCCACTACCACTCCATTTACCTCATGGGCTAGATGCACTGGTTCTCAAGGAATGAGGGATTCGGTGGTGTTTGGTGGTGGGAGCCCTGAGCAGAGACAGTAGCAGCCCCAGCAGTAGCTTTGCCCTGACCAGTGGGACCCAGTCAGAGACAGTTTCCCACTTCCTGCTTTGTTTGTTTTTGAACTTCTGGTGCTTGTTAGGTATCTGCCATGCCCAGCCTTGTCTCCCAGCCTTGCCTTGAGTCTGTGGCCCCTTGGGACCATCTAGATAACAGGAGCCTGCATCCATTGCTAGCCCCCAATAATCCTCACTGCTGTAACCTGTGGGACTTCTGTGTCATTCTGTCCACTGGACAGTCCCCTGATTAGCAACCATTCACTTCATTTATTTGTTCAGAAACATTTCATTATTAATGTTAATTAACTAACCATGGCACTCATGCTACTCTGAAAACAGAATACAGGGCAAGATATTTTATCCTTGGTCACCTGCTGACATAAATCACTTCAGCCATCAATCATAACAGTGATTGAAGGAAAGATGAGAACAGTGTGGTTAATGAGATTTAAATACATGACAGTGGCTAGGATGAAAACTCTCAAAAGAGAATGAAGAACAGAGTATATATTGCCCAGGTGTACAGAAGCATTATACCTCCATATCTTCATTCTAGCTTCCTGTGGACCATTCATATATTACACAATTTCTCCCAATAATGGTCAGGTTATGGGCTGTTTACCACGTGACTCTGTAAAAAGGGGCTGCCCTGACACCTAGAACCCCAACTGAACACCCGAGATGAATCTTCTCTGTTACCCTCAGGCAGTTGCTTTGAAACCTTTTCATGTCCAACAGGCCCAAAAGGGTCCAACTCTCCCGACATTCCTTAAACAAGTCTAAAAACTTAGAATATCTCCATATTTTCAATGTTTACAAACCTTTTAAAATTGTATTCATTTTCATGGATGTGTACATATATACAAAGCAGCATGATGATTAAGTAAGAAAACATGCAAAACCATTTAAAAGAGTAAATACTTGTTTAGAATAAAGTAATTGTATATCAATTGTGGTAAGATGGAGAGATTGTAACAGTGGAACTAAATCTTCTATTTTGAGATTTGGACCTCTGGTATAAGTCGATTTAACAAGTGTAACTTTGCTTGGGACTTTTTGAAAACTATCCTTTCTTTTCTTTACCTTCTTTCCTCCCAAACTTAATGATTCTGTTTACTATGTATACCACTTTCAGTGTTTCTATTTACTTCAGTCTTACATGCCTGGCCAGGTGACTTGAGAGAGGTTTTTGTATTTGTATGGGATTCACTCCTGGCTCCAGCTTAAATTTACACAACATATGCAAAGGTCGTGATAACCAGTTTAACTGCACTTTCCCCCACCCCAACAGACAAACCCAAACATAATAGAATATTCCACTACAGGCCGAAGCAATTTATATCCTGATTAGAAAATACAAAACTTCAGATGTAGTCTACAGCAGACTCTGCCAAGCCGACCCTCCCTTTAGTTTAATAAATCTTTCCTTCTATATTTCTACCTACGTCATGAATTCTTTCACAACCTGCAAGCGAGCAGCCACAACAAACTGCTTGTTATAGTTATATTAAAGTAACTATAAAAGCAATTGTACTCGTTTCCAAAAGAATCCGTAAATTACAGGAAAAACGATCTTGAGAATGCAATAGCTCTAGGAACACATAATAAAGAAAAAATAATATTGTTTTCAAAGCTAAAGTGTTTTATTCAACTGCATTTATGTATTATTGATTTTAGACTAGACATCAAGTGTAGTATAAGTATTCACTCACTCATTCATACATCATGAAAGCCCACTATATTGCAAGCACTCTTTTAGTAGCTGAGGGCAGTGCACAAACAACACAAATGAAACCTCTGCTTTTTTGTAGGACGAGAGGCCTGAACTATGTCAGGAGATGATGAGTACTAAGAAGAAATAAAAACATGGTAAAGGAAAAGACAAGGGCTCCTGGGGTAGAATCGGGTGAGACTGACAGAGACGCCTTCTATGAAAAGGTGACATTGGAGCAGAAGAAAAAGAGCAAGCCCTGCAGATAGATGCCTGGGGAGAGAGCATCAGGTAGAGGAACTACGGAGTACAGAGGTGAGAAAGGAAAAAGTGATGGAAAATGGGTCAGAGGAGTGGCAGGGAGCAAATTCCTAAGAAGAAGTTTGAATTTAATGTTAATTGATATGGAAAGAGTGACATAATCTAACTTTCGTTTTAGAAGGACCACGCTGACAGCTATATGGAGAATAAACTGGATGGAAGTGAGGGTAGAAACATGAAGACAAAGCAACAAGGATAGGCTGGAGTGATAGTCATACAGCTATTAGAGGTGGTTGGATTCTGTGTCTTGGTTTATAGATAAAAAGAAGCCAATATTCAGGAAACCAAGGAAGGGGAACCAAATATTCAGGATGAGCCTCATTTGGCAAGGGCATCAGTTACTCCCTGACAATATAAAATTCAGGGGGAGATGAATTAGTGAAGACATCTGTTGCATTTCTTTTTTTACTCTTCAGCTAGGCAAATATTCTATTTGTTGATGAAATATTAGTTTGAGCTCTTGCAATTTTACCCTGTAGAACTCTTTTCTACCACCTTTAGACCTAGACACATACATCCTTATTTCAAAATTAAAGACAAACTTCTTTCCCATCCAATTTTGACTTAGTCTTCACCTAAATAAACATACAACCAATTCAGCATTTTAGTTCGTAACGGTAGTTATGGGTGAAATCAGATATTACACATTAGTCTCAAAATCATATAGCTTCAGATTCCATTATACGTTAGCATTCTTTGTATTTTCCAAGTAAAATGTTTCAAAATATTTGTTTGGTTTTACACTTTCCTATTTCAGTTTAGATTTAGAAAGTTACATTTGTTATACCAGCGAATGTTTATACTTAGAATAGAAATAGAAGGACTTGTTATAAAAGGTTTCTTTAATGATAGTGAGAACGGCAAAACTTCCCAGGGTGAGAACCACTTGGATCCCTGCCCATATGTCTTCTAATCTTTTAGAACCTCCAGAGAATTACGGAAGTGTTTTCTTGGCAAACATTTGCTAACAGCTAAGGGGTTTGAAAAACATTTTCATCTCCCTGCATCATTATTCATTTTCCAGTAGAAATGTAACCCTATAGACACTATTACTAAATTGTTGCTGGTATAGGTTTTCACACTTGTACAATCTGGCATACTAAAGGTGCACTTTCAATCTCGTGCCTTAGCCTATTTGAAAGGCTAGTCGAAATACTACTACCCTCACGTCCTAGACATAGCAAAAGCATTTCTCAGAAACCTCTCTTCTCTCAGCTTCAGTTGACTTCAGTGTTCCCAGGAGTCAAAACCCCTTTCAGGACAAAGTAGAAAAAAGAAAAAAAAAAAGGATATATATTTGTATTTTATATATTTATATATTTTATATATTTATATATGTATATTTATATTTTATAACATATATAAAACATACATTATATTTTTATATAATATTTATATTACATATTATATTTATATTATATATTTACATATAAAATTTGTATGTGTTATATATGATTTACATGTGTTTTATGTATGCATATATATATTATTTCTATGGTGGGACAATCTATTTGCCTTCCATGCCAACTTTGAATTACAGATCCTCTGCCCAAAGATGTAACTCCACTATCCTTATAACAACAAAAACTCAGGGAACAAATTTCAGACTTATAGATCCTTAACATTAAAATACAATGAAAAAGACCTCTGCATATCAGCAAGAAGTTTTTGCAATTCTTTACTCATCTCATGCTCACTGCTTAGAATTTGCATATGTCCACAAGCTCCAAAACCCTTAGCACCAGATGAATTTAGGATACTCAGAATTTTATGAATTTTGGAAAATTCATACATCTTATAACACCCCCACAGAGTCCTGGGGCAGCACTCCATAATTAAACACGCTCATGTTTCTGTTACAAAAGACCTGAATAGGCACAGCGCATTGCAAAATAAAGATTATAAATAGCCTTAAATTAATTCAGGTCAGGTTTTGCTGCCAAGTGAGTTACAAACAAAACTTGATTTTCAGAGCTTTGGGGATTTTAGAATTGCGGATAGGGCATCATGGACCTGAATTAAAACAGAATTGAGCAGACCCTGCACACAAAGAACACTTTAAACACCTTTTCCAACCCCTACTAATTAGTTCAAAATCTTAGGAAACAATATTTTTTGCCAACCAATCAGAAGTGTTGCATTTTTATATTCTTAACAATTATATTGAACAAATAAATTCAAAACCCATTTGACAGTCACTTGGGGAAAGATTTTTTAAATTAATTAGAAATATCTATTTCCAAGTTTTTTAAAGTGGGTAGATATGAGAATTTTTATAGATGACACGTTTTCTCAAGTCAATCAGCTAAGAAGGAAGCACTTCCAAAGGTCTACTTCACAATGCTCTTGCTATAACCCAAGTTTCCTTCAAAAGCAGACATTCTCCCACTTGTTATGAAAGACATTTTTATATTAAAGAGACAGTGTTATTTTAAAATTCTGCTTTACTATCTCACAGTCGATAGGCACTTATTATGATAGAAAAGACAGAATATGGATCACTAGTGCTTTTAGAAAATAAGTGTGTATAGTTCCATTAAGTTTGACGACTCTGCAAGGTACTCAGTCATGATGAAGCCAGTCCACGTCCCTGTCACAGATGTTGTCCGTGATACCAAATGTTTTCACTGTTACTCATCATCTCTACCAGAACAGTGACTATAGTTCACTGTAGTTTAAAGGTCTGGCTTTTATACTCTTATCTTTATCAATGGCATCTTGTAGCAATTGGTACACTTCTAGCTTCACCTTCTTTGCTGTAAAAGCTTCTTGACTCTGGATGATGCTGTCGTGAGGGGAGGCCTGCGGGGTCTCTGGTCCCGCTCCCCACATAAGAACGCAGGACATGGTGAGGCCAAAAAGGAACACCCATGGAGCCATAGATGGGGGACTCATACCACTATAGTCTCACTGGCGGCATCCGCCTCTCTGCAATCAATCAGCTCTTGCTAGCTCAGCCGCCATCTTCTTGCTAGCTCCCATTTTCCTGCTAGCCTAGCCACAGCAGTTATATTAGTGGCCAATGGCTCACTGGTTACAGCTGACAGCCAACTAGCCACAGCTGATGGCCATCCAATCACAGTTGATGGCCATTTACTATCTGAGCCAACACCTTTCTATGTGAGGCCGAGAGCCTGGAAACTGCTTTCTGGGGCTCTGTCCCTACTGATGCCCTGAATAAATTTATTTTTGAATCTATCTCTGTATCTTAATCCCAAAATTCAAATTTTATTCCAGCCAAAACAGCTCTTCCATCAGTGGTTACATAGACACAGTTTTTCCATAAACATTGTTTTTGTCCTGGAATTCACATATGCTGGGAATATATTTTTCTTCTTCAATACGTCTTTCTTTATTTAGTAGCTTTCGGCCCTATCAGAGCAACACATACTTTTTACTGTGAACATATAATACACATCCCCTTTATTATCTTGAATAGGAATTAATTCATGATTTCCAAAATTACATATAACATATTGACAATAAAAGAGAAATAAGAGAAAGTAAATTATAACAAAATAGAATACCTCTCAATATGTAAAATTCTCGAACAAACCACACTAAAAGATATAAAGGGGTCAGATGTTGGTACTACTTATAACGAATACAGTTTTTCTTAAAGACAAATTTCCATCTAATTATTGTCTACACCATTGCTTCTCAAATTTCAAGTGCATGCAAGTCACCTGTGGCTCTTGTTAAAATGTGAATTCTGGTTTCACAGGTCTGCAGTGGGACATTTCTAGCGAGCTTGTGGTTCTGATGCTGATCAGTGTATATCTGACATTAATTCTATTCTTTTGGTCTTTGACTACAAAATAATTTCTATAGACATGAACCTTATGAAAATAGGTTGATTATAAAATATACTAACTAAAGAATCTTTTCTCATAACTTTGTTTATAAATCCACAACTTGAAAGAATCTGTTAGGCTATAGCACTTCAGAGAGACTGACTTTTATTGTAGATATAGTCACAGGATGCAAAAAGTACAGCATAGGGAATATAGTCAATGGTATTGTAATAGCTGTGTACAATGTCAGAGGGGTAGTAGACTTGTTGGGGTTATCACTTTGTGAGGGGTGTAAATGTATCATCCTTATGTTGTTTTGTACACCTGAAACTAATAATATGAGAGAGAGAGAGAGAGAGAGAGAGAGAGAGAGAGAGAGAGAGAGAGAGAGAGATTGACTTTTCTAGTGAAGGTTGGTTGAAACACAATTTGGGTTCAATGGTTATAAATGAGGAATATACTAATTTATTTTCCTTTTTGCCCTTTGAGTTTTGTTTTCAAGCAATTCAGCCAGCTGTACACCAGTTGCAGCATATGGATAGCAAGCAGTGTACATTTGTAGTTTTATATAAATTACATACTCAGACGTATCACCAAAATTTTGCATATAAATGTTGAAGACAACAATGAACAGGTTAAAATCCGTTCAAAAAATAAAGAGACTAGAAAGACTAAATCTTGAATTCTCTAAATTAAGAAGCCATATGCTTGTATAGTATGGAGTACATGAGCCAAAGGGAGGGGATGGGGGTAAAAGGAGAGAAAGGTAAAGTAATGACCACAATTTTAGGAGTAAATTATAAATTTCCTGGCTAGCTAGAGACTCTGGATAATGTTTTTGTGTCACAGATGACCAAATTGTGGTCCACAACAAGACAAAATGGCAACATCCTTGGCAATTCTCATTCTAATAAAAGCATTATATGTCACCATTCTGTCTTGCTTGTTGTGGGCCACAGTTGGTCACCTGTGACAGGAAACAAATTGTTAATGGGCCTCCTTCATAATTTCTTTGCAATTAAAAAATCTGTTATTTGGGATTTACTTCTGACCCATGAGAAGAACTGGCTGGTAAAATAGCAATGAGAAAAATATTGGCAGAAAGTGTCTATTTTCTTTCTTTTGTTACTGTGGTGAAATACACATAACACAAAATTTACCATCTAACTATTTTTATGTGCACAATTCAGTAGTATTAAATACACTCACACTGTTGTGCAGCTCTCACCACCATCCACCCCTATAACTCTTTTTATCTTGTGAAACTCTATACCTATTAAATAATAACTCTCTTTTCTCTCCTCCCCCCAGCCCTTGGTAACCACCATTCCACTCTCTGACTTTATGATTTTGACTATTCTAAGTAACTCGGATAAGTAGAATCATATAGTATTTGTCTTTTTGTGTCTGACTTATTTCACTTAACATAATGTGCTAAAGTTTCATCCATATTACAGCATATTGCAGAAGTTCCTTTGTTTTTAAGACTGACTAATATTCCATTGTATGTATATACCAGATTTTGCTTATTCATTCCTCAGTGAGTGGACAGTGGGGTTGCTTCCACATTTTAACTGTTATGAATAATGTTGCTGTGAACCTGGTCGTACAAATATCTCTTTGAGATCCTGCTTTTAATTCTTCTGGGTATAGACTCAGAGGTGGAATTGCTGGATCATATGGTAATTGTATTTTTAATATGTTGAGGAACCACAATACTGTTTTCCACAACAGCTATACCATTTTACATTCCCACCAACAGAGCACAAGGGTTCTAGTTTCTCAACATCTTAGCCAACTCTTGTTATTGTCTGTCTGTCTGTCTGTCTGTTTGTTTGTTTGATAGTAGCCATCCTAATGTGTGTGAGGTGGTAGCTCATTGTAGTTTTGATTTGCATTTCCCTAATGATTAGTGACATTGTGCATGTTTTCATATGCTTATTTGCCATTGTATATCTCTATCTGATTTGAGACCACACTTGGTCATAATCCTTTTAATACAGTGCGGAATTCTGTCTGCTATTATAGTATTTCATTGAAGATTTTTCTAACAATGTTCATAGGGGATATTGGTCCATAATTTTCTTGTAGTGTCTTGTCTGGCATTGGTATCAGGGTTATGCTGGCCTCAAAGAATGAGTTAAGCAGTGCCCCTCCTCTTCAATTTTCTGGAAAAGTCAGAGAAAAATCGATATTAATTCCTCTTTAAATATTTGTTTGAATTCACCAGTGAAGCCAGCAGGTCGAGGACTTTTCTTTGTTAGAAAATTTTTGAATACTCATTCAATCTCCTTACTAGTTATAGGTCTATTCAGATTTTCTATTTCTTTGTGATTTAGTCTTGATAGGTTTAATTTCTAGCAATTTGTCCATTTTGTCTAGGTTATCTAATATTTTGGGCATACAATTTTTTGTAGTACTCTTTTAAAAATTTTTTTTCTGTAGAATCAATAATGTCTCCACTTTCATCTCCCATGTTAGTAATTTAGTCTTCTCTCTCTTTTTAATTAGTCCATCCAGCTAAACGTTTGTCAATTTTGTTGATGTTTTCAAAAAACAAACCTAGTTTCATTGACTTTTCTCAACTGGTTTTCTATTCTCTATTTCAGTTATCGAGGCTCTAGTCTTCATTATTTCAGTCCCTCTGCTAAATTTGGGTTTAGTTTGTTCTTCTTTTTCTAATTCCTTAAGTTGTAAAGTTAGGTTGTTGATTTGAGATCAGAAAGTGTCTATTTTTTCTTAAAATTTGTAACAGCCCAAAATGGGAACCCTGAGCTTACTCACACACAAACTCTAAACATTAGAAAAGCAGATTTCAAAAATCATTTAGGGAAATTTTGACTTTGATTGCACAGCAAGAGACTCTTCAAGGAATGTTCTTGGAGTTTCCTCGTCCTCTGAAGTACAGATAGAAAAGATAGGTAGAGGGACCCAAAATTCCAAAGAGTAAGAATTTTATCAGAAAGTCTCAAGCTCTGAATAAAGGGAGACTCATGATAAATACTAAGTTCAAATTTAATGTACTATTTCATAAAGCAATAGTTGGAGCTAGAAATGGGAGAAAGAAGAGATGGAACCATTCCTGGGTCAGATAGAGTAGAGAAAGCAGAAGTATTTAATTTCTGTTTAGCCTTGTATTTATCAAAGGGAATAAACCTTAAATTACAAAATGGATGGGCTGGCCTGGTGGCTCAGGCGGTTGGAGCTCCATGCTCCTAACTCCAAAGGCTGCCAGCTCGATTCCCACATGGCCCAGTGGGCTCTCAACCACAAGGTTGCTGGTTCAACTCCTCGAGTCCCGCAAGGGATGGTGGGCTCTGCCCCCTGCAACTAAGATTGAACACGGCACCTTGAGCTATGCTGCCTCCCAGATGGCTCATTTGGTTGGAGGGCTGGCTCTTAACCATAAGGTTGCCAGTTCGATTCCTCAACTCCCACAAGGGATGGTGGGCTGCACCCCCTGCAACTAGCAACAGCAACTGGACCTGGAGCTGAGCTGCACCCTCCACAACTAAGATTGAAGGGTCAACAACTTGACTTGGAAAAAAGTCCTGGAAGTACACACTGTTCCCCAGTAAAGTCCTGTTCTCCCTCCCCAATAAAATCTTAAAAAAAAAAAAAAATGGAATTCTAGGCCAGCTGGTTAACTCAGTTGGTTAGAGCGCGATGCTCTTAACAACAAGGTTGCCAGTTCTATCCCTACATGGGCCACTGTGAGCTGTACGCTCCACAACTAGATTGAAACAACTACTTGACTTGGAGCCAATGGGTCCCAGAAAACACACTTAAATAAATAAAAGTTTTTTTTAAAAAAAATGGAATACTAATCTGCCATAAGAAAAGATAAAATACTGCCATTTGCAACAAGATGGATGGATCTTGAGATTATTATGCTAAGTGAAATAAGTCAGACAGAAAAAGTTGACAACCATATGAGTTCACTCATTTGTTGGATATAAAACTGAAGGCAACAAAGGAATAAGACAAACAAACAAAGAAACAAAAACTCAGACATAGACAACAGTTTAGTGGTTATATCAGTGGGTAGGATTGACCCTCAGGCTGATTGGCTGTGGGGTTTGGCCACATCCATAGCTTATGGGCTGCTGTGTGGGAGGCTTACCCCACTGGGTGACATTTTCCCCAGCAGGCTCTGGTGCTTATTGAAAACATTCTTTGTGTTTGTCACTTGTGGGACTAATTGGATGGTGCTCTGCTGTGGTCTGAAGCCAACCTCTAAGTATGTTGGTTCTGGGACCTTTGGGGGTTGGAAGGGTGCTCCAATACAAGCCTAGCCACTGCCTGTGACTGGCTGCGGGCTACCTGGTAGGAGCTACGAAGTGATCCACTGTTGTTCACTGCCTGTGCTAAATCTGAAGGTGCATGGGAGAGGTCATACTGCAAACCAAGGAGGGTTGCCACCAGTACCAGGCCTGGGGTAGCTCCGTAAAAAGCCAGGACACCCAGAGGCCTGCTGCCACCTGCCAGCTTCCTTAAGGTTCAGCCATGGATAAAGCCTCATGCATTATGCAAATTGGGTGAGACAAGGTCTCAAGGAGTCACTAGAGTGGGAAGAGTTGTGGTTGACAGGTTAATGTAGACTCTGATTTGGTACTAGTGCTGAGCCTGGAGTGACTCAGCAAAAGTCTCAGAGCACACTGAAGCCAGTCGCCAACTGCCGGGGCCCATGGACTCCAATAGTTTTCCAAGAAAGAGTGCAATGCAGGAGGGATTGGCTGTTCGCTGAGAAAGTGCCTCTGGCATTCGAGGAGTTGGGTGGAATTGGATCCCAGCTGAGTCAACAGGGTGGAGCAGCAAAGCTCACCAGACCAATCAGATTCAGATTTGGCCCATGGGGGTGGGCTCAACATAGGAAAGATGGTGCCCACGTGCTGGCTACATGGAAGGTACACCTCATCAGGAAAATGCCAACTGTCTTCCAGTCCTCCCTCTGAAGCCACACACCTCAGTTTGCCCCCCCAATTCCTGCATGTTTCTGAGGCCCCTCGAGTCATCGTCCCTCCACTGTAGTCCAAGGTGAGCACCTGTGAGCAAATAAGTCTGTGTGTAGGATGCTTAAGAGGACATCTGGGTTCCCCGCAGCCTTCCATCCCACCAGAATGGTCAGAATCCCCACTGTTTTTCACAGCCAGATGTTGTGGTGGCTCTTCTTCCTGGCACCGGCACTCCACGCTGGTGAGGCTGGTGTGGGGGTTGGAGTCTCTTGCTCCTTTGGGGGCCCGTTCCACATCTCTGCGCCTCCTACCAGTCTCTATGTGGTTTCTTCTTTGTATTTTTAATTATAGGACTTCTGTTCTGTTATACTTCAAATGGTTCTCCAGGTTGATTGTTCTATAATTTAGTTGTAATTTTAATGTGTTCACAGAAGCGTACATGCACAGTGTTCATCTATTCCGCCATCTTGGATCCCTCTATTGCTTCCTCTTTAATAGCCAGTTTCCTCATGAAGCTTTTTTAAGAACTAAAAGCAGAGATATAGCACCCCCATCTCTTTTTAGCTTCAGAAGAGGAAGGAGATGGGGAAGGACAAGCAGCTCACTTTGTGTGGTGGGTGTTAAGGAACACTCAAGGGAGAAAGACCAATCTGGACAACTTTCCTGGGGTTACCAACAGATGAGTAGGAGAACAGACAGTAGTAGATTGTGTTCCAAAGCAGAAGATTGGGGTACTTGAAGGGGCTTGCTCAAGGTTTTTGATCCCGCTGTTGGGTCTAATCTGACACATAGGTGAGAAGCCCAGCTTAAGGTGCCTGGTGTCAGAAGCTTCTTCATTCTGGAGGTAGAAGTCTTTCCTCTTCACACATCAGAGAACCCTCCCATCCCACTGTCTGCATACTCTGGGCCCTGCCTTAGCCTACTGATTATACTTGGCATTATAGATATGGGTCTACCTAAGCTCACAACTGATTCTTAATATTTTTAGAATATCTGCAACCAGCCCATACAAATATTTCTAACAAATAATGTATTTAATGTTGCCTTTTTTTTTTTATTACCTCGTAACTTTTGCGTGTAATCCATACTCAGAAACAGGAGGGCCACAAACATTTCTAAACTGAAGATGAAATTATTTCAAAGAGGTGTTGGCCAAAAAAGGGTAAACTTTGATAATCTGAATATTTTTCCCCAAATCCCACTGTGGCCTTCTTCCAGCAGTCTGCACTGAATGGAGTAGCATCACAAGAGTGCAAGACACGTAGTATTATTTGGGGCAATTGAAGAGAGCGCTGTGTCAAATGGGGCAATGCTTTGGCCATCGAAGGATATAACTTGCAAGACCATTGGCTGGCCACTTTTGACTGGTGGCTTCCGTTGGACATGAACAAGAATACCTAGTCACTGACTTGGCACCATGTGTCTCCCTGGTGCAGATAACTGGCTGGGGCTGTAGTCTCTTGAACTTGAGCTGCTCCTGCCAGTGATAACTCCAAGTCTATACCTCACCCTCCTTGTTTCCTCTGACCTGTTTCAAGAAAATCACTCTACAAGTATGCATGCAGACATTTCTATTTTATGGTAATCTTGCAGCTCTTGACCTTAAAGGTTAAAATTCTCTCACTTTTTTTTATAGTTTTGTTGTGTCCATATTCCCTCAAAGTGCCAGGTGATTAGTTTCCAATTATTTGAGCTGGAGGAAGGGAAGGCATAGAGTGAATAGTGGAGGGGATTGAATAAGGTGTAGGTGTGGGTAGGGATGGAGAGAGAGGAGTGGATGTAGAGAAGAAGAAGGATGAAGGAAGTTGACCAAACTGTTTATAGTGGCAAACATTGAGATTTTGTGTGGCTTTTGTTTCTTCTTTATACATTGATTTTGAGAACCTGTTTACAAAGAGCCACTTCTCACTTTTATAAACAGAAAATAACCCATGAATAGAAGTATTATTATTTTTCTCAGATGAGGAAGAATGACCATGAACCAGCAAGAGTGCCCTAATAATTAGTTATCATAAACAAGCCTGACATAACATTTGCATAGAGCTACTGGGCTGGTAAATCAGAAGAATACATGTACATGGTTTTCCTTATTATTTTATTGTGTGGAACCAAAACTGATTGAATACTCATATCAAAAAAACTGTTTATTACAAAGGGTGATTGCCAACCTGGAGCAATGCTTTTAGTGAATTGCCACAGGAGTTAAGTAGCTTCACCTATTTACTTAGCTATAAATAACAAATTTGTGTTTATTAAATTTGCAGGTGGAAACTGAGGGAAAATATCAGAATCAAGATCCACAGTGGTTTCAATAGAACAGGAGTGTAAGTTTTACCCAAGAAGCTAAGCAGTGATAAGAGTACAGTTCCACAAATTAACTCTGCAAGTGTGGATGGGAGACGACCGGAGAGCTGATGGAGTAACGGACCTGAGGGCTTGAGCTGATTGCAAGCTCAGTAAGATCTAACAGCATGGCCGACCTGGCCCAAAGCTGCTGGGATGTTAGGCAGCATTAATAAAAATGCCACACCTAGAACAAGGTGAAGAATATTTCCCCATTCATTCTCTGATTAGATGACACTCTTTATTACTTGTATATTTGTGCCCTTATTGGCCCAGGTGCATGAATGGGGGAGGAGGAAGGAGAGATGTTTTTAATCCCAGAGAATTTTGGAGAAATGGAGAAATTCGTCAGCACCAGTAAAAGAGTACTATGGCTGCTGATGTTCTCAAAATTCACACACTTCTTTGGACCCAATACGTACGTTGGCTAAAGAGCAGGGACCTTATGCAATTTCCGTAACTTGTAACTTTCCCACCATGAGAGTATTTGTAAAAATAAAAGAAATATACATATATATATATATATATATATATATATATATATATATATATATATATATATATATATATGGCATAAAAACTTTCAAAATTGGCAGAGCTAAGTTTGCTTCTGAAGTCAGGCCACAACTGAATTTGAGATTGACAGATAGAAGTTTTCTACTTTCGTTTTCTAAAACCATGAGCTTGGATTTGGTCCTAGGCAGAGAAGGTGTTTTTCGCAATGACATCTCCTACAAGAGGAGTTTGAAGGCTGGCTTGATTGATGTTCATTGACTGTTTTCCAAAAAGTCTTTCAGCTGACATCTAGATAATACTCTCTGATTTAGTCATCTCATTATAAAATTTGCAATGTATTTAGCTGTGAGTAATTATAACCAAGTAGATAAAAGCTTCTTACTGGTAGGAAACATCTATCATTAGGAAACATCTACCATTAGGAGACATCTACCATTTAGAAGTGTATTTCCTTTTCTTGAATCCTTTTAAAATTTCTTTCTTCTTTTTCTTCCTTCCCTCTTCCCCTCCACTCCCCTCCTAGCCCCTCTCCTTTCCTCTCTCTCATTCTTTCTCCTCCCTCCGTCCCTCTCTCCTTCCTTCCCTTCCTATCTTCGTATCCTTCTATAGAGTCAAATAGTGCTTAGCACAAAATAGTTGGTGACTTGTCAATGATAGCCACGATCTTTATATAACTGAGGCCCCCAGGCCAGCCTAAACTGTTGCAAATTCAGCCAAGGGAGGTTCCAAGGCCAGCTGTATTTTATGAGGCAGGAGTCCCATGGGGAAGAAAAGTCCCAAGGAAGGAGAGTCAAGGCCAGAGGTTTGGTCCAAAGATAATGTACTGGACCGGACTGCGACCTCTGTCAAGGACACACAGCAGTGAGAGAATTGCCTCAGCAGCTGGAGGAAGGCACAGGGCACAGGGCCACCTAGAGGCAGCTGGAGGAAATGAGGATGGTAGCCTGAACTGCAGAATGAGCTAGACTCCCAGAGGGACACAGGAGACGTTCTCCTGGAAAATAGGAACAGAGTTCTGTAATTCTGCAGATGGGAGTACAGTCAAAGGAAAATGGTGAGGCCTAGCGAATCAGTGTTTTGAGCTATTATGAAAAATCTGAATAGAAAACTGACGTACTTCAAAGAGCATATTTCCTTATCATTCATCCTGAGGAAATGCTGATAAAAGGCAACTCACCTGTGCTGTAGGAATGTCCTGTTTACAAACACCATGTTTAGATGAGAGAGAACCTACTGATTGCGCATTCTAAAGTTAGTCTAATATGGGTATTCAAAAGGAAGACTTGTGCTCACTGAAAGTGCACCAAAAACTGTTGCAAATCTCTCCTCTAAGGATATAGAGCACAGGTTTGCCTAATGGAAATAATTACATTTTTCTAAACATAATTAAGTCTATATTGCAAATATTTCCTGTATTTGACAAAAATGTGTGTGTGCTTTGAAATGTCTTTCTTATAATTACTGTCTTCTCTAACCCAGAATCAACAAGAAAAAAGTAAGCAGATCTGGGGAAATTTTTATTGCCATTATTATTATTACAAACACGTAAAATTCATTCTTCACAGTGTGTGTGGACTTAGCTGGTCATAGGAAAACATTTCTAGTACTTTAATAATGCTAGACTTTAATAAGCTTTTTAGTAGCACCTTGTAATTACATGGTCTGCCTTCATTGCTACATTTTCTAATTTGGGGATATAACATGTATATCAGTGAGCACAGGCCCAGACTTCAGCTCAGGGCCTCTCTCACCCTGCTGTGGGCATTAAAAACCTATGGTTTATTCGTAACCCTCAAAATGTGTGTCACTGGGTTCTATAATGTTTTCCAGGCTTGTTTGTTGTTTTTTTCCTATATCAAAAAAGGAGAAAAAAATGTAAATTGTACATGGCATAACATGGATGTCTTCTGGGGATCGTGACTTGCATTAACTGTGCATAGCTTTGTCTCTGGTACTCAGAACATGTGCCCATTTCAATATTTACAAAATGTATTATTAAGAAACATAGAATAATAAAACATGAAATGAGGCAAGAGGGTGGGAATATGGGTTTTGTTTTGCCTTTGGTAGAGTGATTTTTGTCTCGATTCTGGAATGAACTTGAAAAATAGAGGCTGTTAAGCTAGGCTGGAAACACTTTTCAAGTAAGAGCAGGACCCATATTCAACTTTTTGGGACTATGCACATGAAACCTGCTTGGAGGACTGAAAAGATGAGTAGGTGACATTGGGAGATGCCACACAACAGCATTTTAAAAAAAAACACTGTAGTCAATTTATCATTAAGAAAAACAAAGGGTAAGCATCTCATGATTTGTGTAAACATGTCTGTGTGTGTGTGTAAATGGTAAGTCTATTTCCAAAACTCTTCCTCTGTTTTACCCCCTACACACATGCCTATAGACTTACCTACAAAAGGTCCATATAGAGGTGGGGCTGACTAAAGGTGGCAGAAACTTCCTCAGCGCTGCCTTACCATGCTGTCCCTCTCCTTCCTGACATTCGAGAAACATTGATTTCCAAAATGGTGTCGAACAAAAATTCTTCTTCCTCTCCTTTATAGAAAGAGACAATTCTCTTAACACATAAACGCCTTATCCCATGTTTACAAGAACATGGATCAGGAATTTGACCTATCACTTTTGAAAAGCTGCCCTTCTTTAATATGGAGTCTAACAAAAGAAGTGCCAAAACAATAGTGGCTATCACGTCCTATAATCATTGAGGCTGGAAGGGGCGGGGAAAAGAGAGCCTCTGTGAAGAGACTTGGGAGAAAGAGTAGAGTTCACTCTGTTTTTAAATATCCTAAGTGAATATGGTATAAAAACCACAAAGCATAGTTTTATCCTCAGAGGATGTAAGGGAAATAGAATCTTCAGAAAAGAAGGGCTGTGTTTGTGCTGAGGAGAGAGCTGAAAAGAACATTTTGTAAGAAAGTCAAACTTCAGCCAAGTACTTAGCTTTTTCAGCCTAAGGCAAAAACTATAAAAATTAGAAGAAAACTTCTCTTTAGGACCAGATTGAAGGGTTTGTATTATGGATCCTAGCAACTAACTTTGCATGAACTCTCTCCCTTCACTCCAAGCTCTGCAATGTGATTACGATGCTTCCATTCTTGGCCTCCGTCTTCCACTTTCTTTTCTGCTAAAAGCCTAAGACTGTAATGAGCATCATTGCCTGACTATTGGCATTACAAATAGTTATTGGTAAATAACCAAAACTGAAAAAAAATAGCATGTTTCACAATAATAGATATTGTTTTGTTACATCTATCCAGAAGATTTTAAACACAACAATAGATGATTATAACATATGTGATTGGTAGAACTTAAAACATTTATGCTGAGCCTATACCAAATTTTATCCAAGTTGAAAGAACTGAGTAACGATGTTAAAGATTTACTTAATGGCTGATTTTTATACCCTATAAACGTAAAGGTGAATTGAAAATGTGCGCTAGTTCTAAAATGTAAACTTCTTGAAGCATGATCCATTTCTCTCTATGGCATTATCATTCAAATTGTGAACAACTAAACTAATCTAAGTAATGACTCATCTGTCACTAGAGAGGGTTAAATATTAACATCCTCTGTTGCCATGGGGAAAGAAAGGTTCTAGAAAGTTGTCCTTTCTCCCACTTGGTCTGTGTGGGAGTATTAAAACCCTCATAGAACAGCGCTAAACTTCTTTTTTTTCATATTTTGTTTTTCTATAAACAAACTTTATCTGTGGCCTTGCAGCAGTAAGTCAGTTCCAGGAAACACACAGCTAACAATGTCATTCCCCTTGTATTGCACATAATATAAAAACAGAGTTTAAGTAAATATTTGAATTAGGACAATTTGAAAAATTTAACTTTGGAGTAGCCCTTCCCTGGTCGTGTATTGATCACTTCTTTCCAGAGTGGCTGTTTCAGTGGGTTCAGTATGCCACGCCTGCACCATTTAAATGAAGCTAGTTCACTGTAACGTATAATATACTCGCAGAATATAATCTTAAAAACTCAGCATTTGCAGAATTAGGAGGTTCAGCTCCTGTTGCATATCAAAGAAAGGCGGGTCTATGAATAGCAGCAGAGCAGCGCCTAGTGCTAAACGCGGATATAGCAGAAAGATCATCTGTTACAACTGGCTTATTAAATTTCAGGTTAATGTTACAATCAAGTAGCTGTTTTTCCCTTGGTGTTTTAGCCATGGAATTATTCTCTGAAATGACAGGCATGGACTGGCTGATCTCGAAGGTCCTTTTCGGCTCTGTTTGTCTGTAATCCTCCCATTGGGTTATTACTATGTACTTTGCATTCTCATTGTCCCACATTCTTTTTAGTGAACTTCTCCATTAGGTAACTTGCTTAGGCCGAGCTTTTATCTTGTATGTCAATTAGCTTTCTGTGGATTGTGAGGAAGAAATACAAAGGCGTATGTCCTGGGATAATGTGATGGGAAGTCCCAAGGAGTCCCTTTTCTCCTATTGTGCCTCTTTTAAAAAATGAGTAAATAAAAACTGAGTCAGGATATCTGCCTTGTTGAAAAGGGAAAGGTAAGTGTGGGCCTTTACATACAAAATTATACCATTGATCTGCTAACAGTTGGTGATGTTTACACTATGTTACCCAAATCCTTATGTCACAAGGATACATTTAGTTTAGTAGTTGTCCTGTCTCAGAAAAGATCACAATATCTGTAGGGAAACACAATAGGAACACAGTTTGCATAGTCAAGTTCTTGCAAGTAAAATTTTCAATATCTTTATTATTTCATTTCTGTACAGATTAGGGGAAAATAGTATCCATGGAAAGTGGTCAGATAAAGATAACCTTTGAATATACAGAGAGTCATTAAAAAAAAACTATTAAATTAGATAGCTCGCCATGAACATGAGCTGCTTTGAAAGTTGGCATCACCAGTGGATTAAAACGGTGCACATTAGAGTTTCCTTCCAGAGGCAGAAGTTCTTGCAGGACTCATGCAGTTAGTCTGTGACCTGGTGCCTTCCTCTATTTAACAGAGAGTCACATGGCAGTATGTCACATGCCGGGTATAGCAAGGCCACAATAATCATAGAATGGGTGATTTCAGGGCACCTCTCCCATATATCTACATACAATGCACATACATTTACAGTGCAATCTCACTGGTAAACTAACCTGGAAAAATCTTCCTTGTGTTTCTGTGTGGTTTTCATAGAGAGGAGATGGAGAGGCACCAATATATTAAATGCTTGTAAGTGAAGGCCTGAGGAGCGAGCTTTCAAAGCAATATGGTCTGGATGAACTAGAGATTATGATAAGCAGTGACCTCATAAATGCATTACTTTATTCATCAATACTTCTGAGCATCTACTATAGGCCAGGTATTGTCCTCGGCTCTGGGATGTAGCTGTAAACAAAACTAAGTCTTTGCCTTCTTTGGAGGTTTCATTCTAGTTGGGAAGACACATTGTAAACAAATAAGCCAAGAGCAATGAAGAATCAAGTCAGAAATAAAGTCAATAAAGAGATGGAGAAAGGAATTGATGAGGGAAGGTCCATGATGAAGGGCCCTTTGAGCAGAGACCTGGATGAAGTGAGGGAGTGAATCAGTTGTTTGTACCACCCTTAGCCCAACTTGCTTTCCTATATTTTAAAATATATGGAAAATTGAGGCTCTTGATATTTTAACCATTGCTTGGAAAACACAGAGTAAGGACTTCGTTTCCTGACCAATCAGAAATTGGTTCACCCTATCTAGTCACTCCTGGCCAATAGGTGGGACTTACTCGCCTGTGAGTTCTCTGCCTCATCCAGATCCTCACTGAATTCTCATCTCTCCATTCAGCTACACGGGGAGCTCCATGCCTGTAAATGTTAACCAGTTCCCTCCCAGGCCTTTTCAAGAAGCTGGGAAATAAGAGTGATTAATTTTTATGTTCCTTCAAACCTTGCCCTCCTTGGCCTCTGCTGTGTTTGTTGACAAATTTTAATGATTTTATGACACAGTCACCAGAGCTGGACTGAGATCACCAATTTGTTATTCAGAGGCCGTTAATTATCCAGCTGGTGGATTCTGGCTCCCAATTACTGCCTATTTGTGTGAAACGGGGGTCAAAACGAGGCCTTCTTTGAGGAACTCTGGGTGAAATCTCTCCAGTGAGAACTCAACTGGCCAATGCACAGTGTGCAGCGCTTACTATGTGCCTATTGCTTATACCGGGTAGAGGGGGCTCTAGCTGGCGGTTCCCAGCCTTCAAAGAGATAGCATTCTTACTGATAAAGTCTTCTTAGGAGCAGGCATTTTGGCCACATAGGCACTTTTGCTCTTTGGGGATTTATTTTAAGTCATGGAATCGTAGATATGGAAGGAGCCTTAGAAATTATCGAGTCTAACCTCCACATGTGGCTGAGAAGGATAACAAGATTATAAGAGGTTTTGATTTACTCAAGGTCACACAGCCTTGGTGTCTTTCTCTTGCACCAGGCTGTTCCTCATCCTATTCATTTTGTTTTAGGCCACACCTCCTGAAACAGCCATTCAGCACGTGACAACCATCCATCCTGGTCCATCTCCACATTAAAGGCAAGAGCCCACAGATGAAGCACTGAAAACTGGAAAACTAGCCCCTGCTATGCTCTATCTAACCGGGAATCTGGGATTTTTACATCAATACACAGAAACGAAATTTTGGGTTTAGTTCCCTCCTTTGTTCTAATTTTGAAAAAGAAATCGGAAGAAATCTCTGTTCAGTTTTTTTTGTTTTGTTTTGTTTTGTTTTGTTTTTTTTGTAACTGGGAGTAGAATAAGCAGTTCTAATAATGTCTTTTTTGTGCATATGCAGCATCATCTCCATTCCTATTATGTCGTTGGTTTGACTACTGTGCTATATGCTTTGGTATATTTACTTCATGCAGTTAATAAAGCTAAATCTTTTTTTTTCCTTTTCTTCTTCCCACCTTTTAATTTTAAATTTTCAAACCTACAAAAAAAAGTGAAAGAAAGCAACTTTTGGTTCTTTTCTTTTTCAAAAATGCCCAGAGAAGGAACTAAATGAATACACATTTCCTGTTTAAGAACACTTAAATCAGTGTCCCTAGAAGCAACAATCTGAGAATGTTTCAGGCTATTTAGAGCTTCTTTCTCGTTCTGCCTTGTTCCCCCCTTCCCTTTTACTTGTTTCCCTTTTGTCCTCCCTACATACGTTATTTGCAAAAGGTACACGAACACCCCATAACTTCCATAGCTCCTCTGTCCTGGAATCAACTCTGTCCAGACCCCAGCTTTGGATCTGTGAGTGACGCAAGAAGCTGTTTTTGGCTTCAGAAATGTTTTCCTCTATGCTCTGACTCGTCTCTTGTTGTCCTTCTTTTCTCTCCATCTTTTCTCCACTTCTCTTCCCCAGACACCCCCACTGTTTCTCTCTTCCTGTTTTCTTCCCCTCTCCTTGGTGGCCAAAGCACCAATCAATCACAGCTACTGTCACAATCACAGCTCTGTCTGTGGCTCCTCTATCTCCAGGATAAAACAAGATAGGAGTGAGCAGTCCTTCCAAAAGACAGGCAGTTTCCACGGTAGCCTGTGGGAGGCTCCCTGGTGCAGTCATGTCTGCCAATAGGAGCATTTCCTTGCAGCTGCAGGCTTGGGAGACTGAACTCACAGCTAGCTGCACAAGTTTGCCGGTGACACACTTAAGTTGTTTTGCTTCGCAAAAACATGGGAAAATTCTGATAAATTCCAGATGATTTCAAAACACATTTGAGGGTCAGATATACAAAAGGCAGATAAAATCTGAATTAGGTAAGTCCAAGTTGATGCACAAATCCCTACTTAGGCCCAAACATCTTGCAGATTGGAAAGCTTTAAATTTGACAATTCCCAGTTAAGGATGATAAAAATTGAACTCTGCTCTCCTTAAACTCCAAGCCATCATGAGAAGAGAAGTTTCACTCAAAGTTAAAGTTGAATGGCTAGTAAAAAGCTCAGGGAAACTTTTTAATGAATAGCATTGGAAAGGTTTTTCATCCATTTAAGAAACTGGAATATTTGGAAAGGTAAAAAACATACCTTTGTGCCTGCCTAAGAGATATACCTGCACAGTATAACATAATGCACCTGCTCCATCATCCCTCTTCTTGGGAGACAATTTCTGTCCCGTGCTGAAGGGCAGAGCAGCTTTTGCCTTATATTCCTTATACTGTGACCTACATTCATCAATATTCTCAAGGATGATTGAGCCAGGATGGCTGTATGTCTGAGTAAAAGACCATTCATTTTATGCAGTTAGTAAAACGAAATCTTTTTTTCCTTTTGTTGTCCCACCTTTAATTTGAAGTTTTGAAACCTACAGAAAAGTTGAAAGAAAGCATAAAGCACACTAACTTTTCTTGTTTTGCAAATAGGACTTTCTCTTACAGAACTCTAATGCCATTCATATGCCCAAGATAATTGACATTGATACACTAGTGTTATCTAAGATAAATACCACCTTTAAATATCCGATTGTCCCAGGAATCTTTTCATTATCTTTCACGACATGGACAATTTTGAGGAGTCCAATTCAGTGCTTTGTAAAATGTCCCTGTGATCTGAATTTGCCTGTTTCATTGTGATTGGATTCAAGATAAACATTTTTGCCAGAAACACTACACAGGTGATGGTGTGTACTTCCATTACTTCATGTGTCAGGATAAACTGACATCATGGGTGGTGTTGTCAGTTTGTCCTGGTATTGGTGATATAAAGTTTCATCCCTTGGTTCAGGTGGTAATTGCCATATTTTCCATTGCAAAGGCATCCTTTTCCACTGTGCTTGAATCAGTTGCTGCACTGAGGTTAGCAGAGTGTTTTTCCCTCTTTTTGTATATATCAGATAGCATCTTCAGTGTCAAACCCAGGTCTTTCAGATGCCAAAGCTCGTGTTCTTTCTGCTGCAGGTGCTACCTTTCTGATGTGGAAACAAATAAATCTATCTCCTGAAGCTGCTGGGAAAATAAAGCATCTTAACTTTATCTCTTGTTTAGAGCTTTATTTTCTTTTATCCTGGTGAAAAATAGACCCCTTGTGTAGCTTTGAAAGCTACTTTTTAAAAATACCCAAGACCGTAGCACACACAACTGTTATTTCTACGACTCATATGTGAAGGAAAGTATCTAAAGAGGTAGAGATCATCCAAATCAGCTTCTCTCCCTGATTGTCTGCGTCACTGACATTGTTCCACCTCTGGGGGGACAGGTTACATGTTTTTGCAGGGGGTGGATGGGTGAGTGAGTGTTAGAATCAAAATGTCAGTTTGTTTGAGGTGCTTTTGTGTGTGTGTGTGTGTGTGTGTGTGTGTGTGTGTGTGTGTGTGTGAAAGCTAGATTAAAGACTTTGGTGGAACTTCTACCATTCTGCCCTGAGCTAAGATTGTGGGATCCCCTCTGGATAAGGGAGAAGGTGGGGTCTGCAAAGCAGGCTGCAGAGACCTTAACTGCCCAGGATTACAGACCAGCCTTCCAGTAAATTAGTGCCAAATGGGAGGGAAGGGCCCTGAAATGGGCGGAGGGGGGTGGTGCACTGTGAACCTTGTGGGCTGCTGGACACTGGAAACACAGAGATGTGAGAGGAAGTGCGGGCCAGGAGCAGAATTATATTTTCTCTTCTTTCCCATAACTGCCCTCCCTGAAACTCTCCTTGCTTTAAGGAAATTTGTATGAAAAGGTTCCTGCAGAAAGGTACAGCTGGGAAAACACACAGAGAGAAATCCCTTGTTCTACCTGTCCCTTCTTTTTGTCGTATTAAGTGGCAATAGCTCTTCTAATCACTAATAAATTCAGGTTACAAGTCATACTGGCAGTGCCAGGGTTAGCCTGTCAGTGTTGCAAACACGAAAAAGCCCCCCCAAATTAAAACAAAAAATATTCTCTTTGTTTGCCATCTCTGTACTGTTTAACACGAGGATTTCAACAGCCTTTATTTTCCAAACATGCAAACAGAATGATCTGACCCACAGTATATTGACATACCATGTAGCTATAACCTTGAGATAAAAGTAAAGGAAAAAGTCAAAACAGCTCAAACCAAACACTAACACAAATGAGTCTTTCTTTAGTCCAGACCCCTTCCCTCTGTAACAGGGGAACATACTAGCTTTAGCACACCCTGGCAATGGGGAACACACAAAGATAGATCCGTGCTTGGCAGACCCCTGGGGCCCCAAATGTATAGCTGGAAAGTCTGATGCATTAATTGACTAAGTCAACAAATATATACTACCCTGGGTCAGACACACAATTCTAGGTGTTGGGAATGTCTTATACATCTAGGGAATGTATAAGGCTTGGAAGGCTTCCGCCCGTGTGGAACCTATCTAGTGGCATTAGGAAAAAAATCAGACAATATCTTCCCACAGTGTTGAGAGAAGATGAGGAATAACAGCTATAGCAGAAAACCTGAGCTGGTTTCCAAGATTCTGTATATCCAGGAATGCAACTGCTTCAAGATCTGGTCACACTATAGAATAGCTATTAAAGACAAGAAAACAAAGAGGAAAAAGCAGAGAATCATAAAGAAACTTCTCTCCTCACCACACATGGGAGGGTCCTTTGGGAGCTTTTGCCACATTGATTAGGAAGAGTCAAACCTAATGTTTATAAGATGATGGGATAAAAGCAACAATAATACCTGTGCCTCTGTCCCATGCTGAAACTACGCCAAAGATGAACTGTTCCAACATAAGAACTGGTAACTAGCGTCTTTGCTAGGTGGAGCTCAATGCCAAGGAATTTACTTGGATTGTCTCATTTAATCCTCTCAATCACAACCTGGTAAGATAAACACTAATTTTATTTCCATTTCTCATATGAAGAAACAAACCCAGAAAGAGAAATAACTTGATTTTTGTCCAAGGACACATATGTGGTAGATAGTGAAACAAGAACAGGTTTTTAACTGTGTCTGATATCAAAATCTATGTTCTAAACCACTGCGTTTTCATCCATAAAAATTAGTTTTCATCATTTTATATATGGAAAAAGATATTAATATTGAATAGGAAAATGATTCAGATAGCTTCAGGAAGTAGTCTGTGTTTTCAAGATATTATCTTGGAAGAAACATGTCCTGTCAATCAAAAGCAAAGATGCACCGCTTTCTCAAATGCATGGGAGATTAAGAGATGACTTTGCAATTGCTTAAATGTACATAAGACCTCTAAAATTTGAATTACCATCAAGAATAAATGGAGATCAGTATTTTATTCAGCTAATAAATTATCCCTTAAAGTTTATTTTACAACTGATACATTTCTATCTTTTCACTTTACGTGGTAATTGAATTACTAATAAAATCACTCAGGTGAAGCTGATTTAGTGAAAATAATGCAGAACTCCAAAATGAACCTTATGCTTATTTGGGGATAAGTCCATATCAAAAATCTTTGTTAAAAATTAAAAAATAATTGTAGTAGAGTTCAGCTTTGAAGGGGGAGAGGTCTTATTTTTGCTTTAAAGCATTTAAATGAAATGTAATGAAAAGTGATCAGAGTGCTTATTTTTTTCTTTGTTTTGTGGGAAATTGTGCTGGGAATGTGGGTCTATTGTGCACAAAGGATGTTGGCTTTATACTGGAACCACCAAGCAGGTTGAGTTGAGAAACAATTAGCTCAGTCAGCAAGCCTTTGAATCTGATTAAACCAGGAAGTGGTCACTGCCCACAACAGGGTAGAATGAAGGGAATGAAGGCCGTAATCCAAAACGAGGCATTATTTCTCTCTCTCTCTCTCTCTCTCTCTCTCTCTCTCTCTCTCTCTCTCTCTCTCTCGTAAACCAGTCTGAGAATTTACTTTGTCAAATCTATGTCAAGGATTATTGCATTACACATTATTATCGTAGGTCAAACAAATTAGAATCTGTTTCCAAGAAGATCAACAGTCCACATGTGTCATGGCTACTGTCTCTAAGAAACTTCTGTTTGTTGAGGCCTGACATCCCCTCATGTTTTGGTAACAGAACGTCGTTGAGACCAAGGAAGGACCCAAGGCACAGAGGAAAATGCAGGGCCTATACCAGGCTGCTGGCTGGATTCTCATTACTCTGGGGGCTCTCAGTGTTTTCTCTGGAGTTGTTGCTTTCTTCCCAGTCTTTTCTTACAAGCTTTGGTTCACGGGATGGAGTGTCTGGATTGCTTGTCCCATCTGGAATGGAGCTTTGGTAGGAAAATATTTTATTACATTTGTTGAGAGAATACAGGAAGGAGGGAGAGAAAGAAGAAACAGAATAACATATCCTTCTAAAATTTTCCAACAATATGAAAAAGTCAAAATTCTACAGAAAGTCAGAATTTACCTTAGAACACTGATTTCTATCAGTTGTGTTTTAAATATAGGATTAAAAAATCATTTAATCATGTGTACTCTATATTATGTATTCTATAATGAAATGCTATTCAAGAAATTCTTTTAAAGTTATTTTACATTAATATTATCACCGTGGTAGTTTGTGAAACTAGAATCTCTTGAAATATGAATTTAGAAAAAAAATATCAACCATGAAAAATAATTTAAAAATGGAAAACAAAGTAAAATAACTTTCAGGCTAATGCTTTTATTGGAAATGCTGACGTGCTCTACACGACCCAGATTTGCAAGCTCCAAATCTTAGGTCTCCCTCCTTTTTGTTTGCACACAAATGTTTGACCTGAAAACAATTCAAGAAGCGGGGCGATGGACTTCACTAACTTCCCAGTTCCCTAGGAAAGTGTTCATGTGCCAAGCACAAGTCAGCACCAAGTAAGTACTCTATCTCTGCTCATTGACTGCTGGCACAGGTGAAGGTTCCGACTGGTACCTCAGCTCCATGGATCAAAAAAGCGAGCACATCTAGCCCTGTGAATAGGTGACTTGGGGGTGGTATGACTTAAGAGGAGTTAGAGTCCCGCAAATGCAATAAATCTTTCTCTCGTTGTTTCCGCTATTACCTGACATTCACCACTGAAGACTAGAGAATTCAATTTTGAAGCCTTTTGATCTTAAGGAATTTCCTATTAAGATGTAACCACTCTCGGGAAGGGCAACGTTTTAAGTCTTTTAAAAAATCACACTTTAACTGGGATGTTACCTAAGAGTGAGAGCCTTGGAAATATAATTTTAATTTATTTATTTAATAAATATGTATTGATTGCCTCCTACATGCTCGAGTTACAATGGAGAATAAAGCAAGTTCTCCATATGAATAGAACTTGGTGCAATGGGGTCTAAATGATGGTGTTCAGATAGGAGCAAGTTGGATGGTGCGGTTGTGGATCTGAATGGGAGACCATTTGATGGTGTTTTTCTTTCTTCTTGTCTTTTTAAATACATTCTTTTATATCTACCACCCCAGTCTCGGCCCTTTGCTCTTTTCCGCAACACCTACCCAAAACCATATGTTTGTTCATTCAAAGAAATGTTTATTAATATCTACCAGAATGCAAAAATGGCATTTACGTTTAGTTGAGCAGCTGCCAAACCTTCTGTTGATGACCCAAAGTAAGAAAAACATTTTATACCTGGAATGTACATAATTACATCCATATATTTTTCTCAGATAAACAAATAGATATTGATATATACAAATAACTAGATGTATATAACAAAAATTTTGCAAAACCACACCTTTCTACATGAAATGAATACTGATATTTTCTATGCTATTTAATTTTTAAAATTCTGACTTCAAAACTGATCCAAAGTTTAACAAAACCATGATTATAACCCAAACCTGTGTCCCTTTCTTCTTATGTTTTGCCTATCCCCACAAAGTTTATCATAATATAGTCAACAGATATATTGGTGGTTTGATTAGCTTCACAAATTATTGAATACTTGTATGCTTGTTATAGAACAAACATCTGTTTTCCAATTAGACCCAGAGAAATAATACGATATGTCTCCAGCATGTAGCTAGTTGGTGGCTATTTTACGTTGCGAGTGACAGCGTAGGGAAGTGGAGTCAGAGAGGTGGGACTTGGGGAGGTGGGCCCTTGTTTAGGTCCCAACGTTGACGTTCTTGGTATGTAATCAGGAGCAGGACCCCCACTCAGCCAGTTCCCCATTGCTTTGCCTGTAAAATGGGGGATTTTACAGGTAAAGAGAGCCCATGTGAAACTGTCTAACCCTAAGATGCTCAGAGAAAATGAAAACTATTTGAACAAACATTGTGAAATATAGCACTGTGCCAATTTTAAAGCCCTATACAGGTGCTAGTTAGTACCATGCCTTTGGTTGGCACCCTCTCTCTCTGTCCAAAGCCCCTGTTCCTAATCCCTTCACACCTAACTCACTCTCCCATTCCATTCCCTGATGACTTGCTGAGTTCCCCATCCTGTTACCGCCTGGATTTCATCTCCTACAACTCACCCTTAGCTCATTTCTTTCCCATCACACTGGCTCCTTGTTGTTTTCAAACATGCCAAGGTGTCTCTGCCTCAGTGTCTTTGTATTGCCTGTTCTCTGCCTGAAGCCTCTTCCCACACTTGGCTCATTCTCTAACATCTTTAATTCTTTGAACAAATGTTTTCTCACTGATGCTTTCTGTCATTATCCTATTTAAAATTGCAAACCTCCCCTACAATTGGCATTCCCAATCTCTCATACCCTGCTCTGTTTTCTCCCTCCCCATAGCCCTTATCACCATCTAATACACTATATAATTTACTTATGTATTGTTTGTTTTTCCCTCTAAAGTATATTGTACAAGGGAAGGGATTTTTCCTATTTTGTTTACTGCTATATTTCCAGCACTTTGGAACAGAGTGAATCTCATACTAGGTGTTCAATAAATATTGTTCAATAAACATCATTAAATAAGTGAATAAATCCCATGTTCTCCATGCTGGTGGTACAGAATTCCTTATATAGTTGAACTCTGATTAGGTTGTGAAGACTAAAGTTTAAGCTGGTATTTATACTAAAGCAGGAAAAAAATCCTCATGAAAAGGAAAACAATAAGAATGTTCACTCTTTCGATAATGTTTAAATTTGAAATGTGATTTTTTTTTTTCCCCTAGTGAGTTTCCTAGTGAACCACAGCTCTGTCTGATCAGGGTCAACTTCAAAAGGTCTCTGACTCATTTCACAACCTTCCTTACCAGTCATTTCTCAACTTGCCTGCAAAGTGTATCTTCCTCTGGTGGAAAGATCATTTGTAGACTTCAATCCTATTGACCTTGCCTTGTGCAAATGACTCCATATCTCTTTGGAGACGTGTAAGATATAGATTTTCACAAGTGGCACAGTGCTGTGTATGTGTTCAGTGTCTTTCATTCAAGGCTTTCTACATTCTTCACAAATATTGATCCTCAGACTCTGCTGTTCTACCAGCCACATGATAAGCACTTTTCCTAGAATTTCTGAACTAGTTATTTAAAGGCATCAGCTGCCAGAAACTATGTGGCATGGAGATTATAATGCCTTAACGACTGAGGTCTACTTTAATCCTGGCAAACTTGGCTTGTAGATCAAACTCTGATGAAGACACTGAAGTCCAGTGAGTTTCACAACATCTGAAGCCTGGAGGGTCCACATCATTTCTTCAGGTGTGGAGGTCAGTTCTGGAGTCCAGAACTGGTTTCAAGGAGAGGTAGCCACGGGGTCCTCCCGCTTTATGGCCCAGGAGCTGAAAGATAACTTAGATTTTCACGATGTTATCGTTAGCCTGCCAGGGGCTTAACCCTTATGACCATTAGTCAGAACCAGGCTATTGTCTGCTGCCATCAGGGTAAGCGACTAAGGGCAGGTCAGTAAAGTATGCTGAGAGAAGAAGGAGGGAAAAAATGATTCTTTTAAAATGACAGTTTCAATCAAATCAGAATTATGAGGACCCTCGGTTTCATAATCAGTTGCCAAGCAACTTTTATTTTCCCTATGAGGCATATCCCTATGCTTTCCTCTCTCTTATACTCATTGTACACACCACCCAACTCCTGACCTCTTCCCACCCCGCCCAGGTTTTATGCCTAGACCAACTGTGGGAATTTCTCCATTAGTGGGTCATAAAATCAATCTACTGGATAGCTAACAGCATGTATAAAACATGAATCACATCAGGATAGAAGACTAGAATAGAACAGACAATACTAGAGTGTCTCACACATAATGAGGGTGATATTATGATTTTGTTTAGATATAAAAATATAACTTGACCATCATACAAACTATATTTCTTACTGTGGGTAGAGGTTAAAAAAAAAAAGTCTGAAGTCCAAGATCCCGCAGAGACCTCTAGGCCTCCATGCATTCCAATGCAGCAGGCATGCAACAACGGCTCCTCTTTCTAAACCTCTGCTCTGTCAGTCTAGCTCCTTCTTCAAAAACCTTTAGCGTTGCTTCATTATCCAAAGTCCAGATATATTAGCCTGAATCTTGAGGCCTTCCGCAACCTGGCCTCACATGGCTTTCAAGCCTGGTTTCCTCTTCTTCTTCGCCAAGAACCTACACTGGGCTCGCCGCTCACTGTTTGCCAAACATGACTACCACTTTCCCGCCTTTGCACCTGCTGCTCTGCTGCCCAGACCGCCTTTCCCTCAGCCTCACCCACTGAAATCACATGTATCCTTCAAACCCACTTCAGGTCCACTCTCCTCCATGGTGCCTTCGTCGGTGATTGCCACCCCTGGAGGTGATACCTTGTCACTGAGCTCTTCTCGCACAGAAAGCACTCATTCTTCTTGCCTAATTTTGTGGACGTTCTTATACGTGCATTACTTTCACATCTGGACTGTAAATGCCATTGAGAGTTGGAACCATTGTTTGTATAATTATTACTTGGTGAGCTCGCTCATCTTCTTTAGCCTCTCTGTGCCTCATTTTTAAAAGCAGAAGATCTACATCTGAGGGTCATAGTGAGTGAACACAGGTCAAGTGTTTAGTATAGTACCTGGCATAGAGTAAGTGCTCAATAAACGTTAACTGTTATTGTCATTCTCCCAGTTTCACAGTGCCCACTATCACAAGCCTTGTTCATAGTAGGCCCACACTAGACGTTTGCAACTGAATAAATTAACCCATATTAAAATGATTTCTTTAAACGGTTCTATTTCTGTTGTGACTACTCCCTGCTTCCTTCAATTCATCTGCTTCTGGGAACTGCATCCTTTACTTGAGCAATTTAAAGATTTAGTGGGAGGGCTCACAATTATCATGCAATCAGAGTGTTAGCAGCAACTGTTGCAAAGGTCGAGTACTGTCCCTGGAACTGCTCATTGAGGCAGTCGACAGCCTGTCAAGAAGAGCTGAGGGAGGGAAGTGCAGGAATGAGCCTCGTCCTGCCACACTCAGACCCTCCCCAAGCCCACACCCTTCTCTGTCCTTCCTCCCAGCCCAACTGCCCTGCTGTGCCCAACTTTGTACCTCTCAGACATCCGTCCCTCTCATTTCCTTTTACCCACTTGACCTTTCTTTCCTAGCTTCAAATCTCCTCCTTTTTTATTCTTTTCCCCTCTCTATCTAAAAACAAAAATTTTACAAAGAAAGAGAAGGGGAAGACTGTGACTCCTGGGGGAATACCTCCCACTCTGTCTCCCATGCACGCGAGGGGGCACCAGTAAAGATGGGTGTGCTGGGCTCCTGAGCCACCATCATGCTGGGTGGATTTAACAAGTTACTGGCATTCATACGCCAGCCTGCTCCATGAAAGCTCTTTTTCAAAGTTTTGTGTAAACAAAGCAAAATTCAAGCTGGCAGCTTCAACAGAAATAACAGGCAACTGCAATTCTGCAGCATTTTTCAACTTTTGAACGGAAAGAAACAGTTCATGCCAAAGTAGTTACAGCAACCTGGAATCTAAGCATCTGATAATGTCAGCTTAGCTATCTACTTGGAGTGAAACCAGCAGAGGGGCGTCTCCTTTGCATTTATCTCCTTTGCTTCTCCTTTGCTTCAGTGTTTCTCTCTCATAGAGGAGTGACGTGTCATTTGAGCATCTTGCCTCTGAAAGCGTAGACTGGCCCCAGGCTTAGTCAGCAGTGTTACAGTTGCTGTTAATAATTCTCCTGTTTTGTTGTACTATTTATGCTGGCTCAACCTCCATAGGGTCCCTTGGAAACTTTCTTCTTGAAGAATCAAGCCAACCTCTTGACTACAGATGGTTCTGTTTTCATCCATGGGAGTTTTATGGTATGGCGATGCCAAGTCTGGAATTTCAGGCTTAGTTACATGAGAAGTTTTGTATGAGTGTGTGTGCGTGCGTGTGTGTGTGCGTGTGTGTGTGTGTGTGCGTGTGCGCGCGCTTTTTCCCCTCTCTCACAAATTCTCTAAACCCAACATTCAACATAAAATGTGCTAGGAAAATGAAAAGCTAGGTCTCAAAACAATAAATATGCCAGACCCATAGCTACAAAAGCAGCATACCACAAAACCACCTTGGTAAAAGCTCTGATTTTTTTCACCCTTAAATTTGTTGATTCTACACATACAATAAATGTTTATTTCTCTGTCAGAAACCTAAACGGTACTCCTATCTTTAGTCCTGTCCTCATTCTATACCTTATTTCAGGCACATCCCTTCCTGGTTTTCTCTCTCAATCTCAGAACATTTGTTGACTGTGAACAAATGATTTATGGGTTGAGAACAAGTGATTCCCAGGCTCAATAGACACACTCCTTTATCAGACCCGGTTCTGAATCAAAGATGAGCCCAGAATTTTTTTCCCCCATTATCTATTGCTCAATTCTGGTGACACCATTCCCTGCTTTGTTTAACTATTTTTATTCTGCACTTTGGGCCTTTTTCCTTCAACAGAGACTATAAAGAACTCTCTTTTCCAAAGCTGGACACTACTGCACCCAGAACAATAAACTCCCCATCATGCATTCATTCTAATGATAATCTTTGTTACTTGAGAAACAGGGATCACGTATTTGTATCCCACCAGCAGGCTTTTCAAGAGAAAGCAAATAGTAAAAGATAGTGCTGCTGCTGGGAGGGTTTTCAGGCTTCTGTGACACATTTCCATTCCAGTTCCTCCCATTTGCAATTTTAGCAATTTGTAAGAAAGATGAAGAATAGACACTTAATCAAAACAAAACATATGGCAAAGGTTATAAAGCCAAACCTTTAGTGCAGTGACACCTTACTGTAGCGAAGGTTATAAATGCGATGGCAAAGACAACACCAAAAATAAAAAAATAAGCTTGTATAAATCATGTCTTTATGACACTGATGGCCTCTTTTCCTCATTGTCATCACAGAGGAGGAGATGGAGCCATAAATCTATTTAGCCATTTGCTGTTCCTTCTAGTTCATGATAAAGTTGTCAAACTTTGAGACAGAGTGAACTCTTTCCAGAGCTACATTCTATCATGGATGTTATTTTTCCATTTTCCTTTCACAGGCCATAACAGCTGGTGTACTCCTCCTGTTGGCTCACAAAGACTGGACCCAGAGATACTTGGTAAATATGTAGACATTGTCGACGCAAGAAACGTCCAAACCTATAAAGAATTTTTATAAGATTTTGTTTGAGCCAAAACTGATGACAATTGCTGGGAAGCAAGATCTCAAATGCTGCAGAGCAACAGTTTTGCAGTTTCTTTTAGGCATTTGAAATCGAGGAGGGAATATAAGGAAGATTATATGAAGGTGGGAGAAAGCAAGGCAGAGGTTCGATTACAGGATAAAGATTATTTGCTCTCTTGAGGATGGTTACGATTTAGAAGGAGGGGTCTGAAAAGAGGCATTTCAAAGCTGTGTTAACCTAGAGCACAAGAACAATGGACGAGGCTTGCTTAAGGTAAAGATAAACCTTTTACTGAAGAAGTTAGATGCCTGGGGTGGGACTCCTGGCCTGCCCAGTTAGGAATTTATGATCAGATCAACCTGTGAGGTTACTTTCTGTCACTGGACTTATCAGTTTTATTAGAGAACCCCCCCCCCTCTTTTGTTTGACAACAACATCGAGGAGAATGGTAGAGTGGGTTTGAAGATCAAATCTCTACTAGCTCAGGATGAAACAGAGAGAATACGATCTCCAATTATAATTGAATTCTGTCTAATTGATACCTTACTATGATGGATTTCAGTAATAAACTGTTTTCAATGAAAATTTTTTATCTGATTCCTTCTCCAAACGTTTTCTACAAGTTCCTGTGATTATTGTAAGTCACTTTTGGGGGGGTAGGGAGGGAGTGTGTGTGAGGGGACAGAGCCAGGGTTAGTGCTCCTGGATCTCATCTCGAAAAAAATGGATCTATAGGCTCCTCTGCTTTTAATAAGCAGATGAGTTTTCTTTTTGTTTTCTTTTTTTTTTTTTTTTAGCCGATGCGTTTTCAAGTCTCAATTCCTCCATTTGGAATCTCCTTCCAATGTTATCTCTTCCCTTAAAAAATGAAAAGTCATGATATCTTGAATTTCAATAGTATTGAGCTAAGTAATCCCACAATATAGGATGATACCTTGATTTGATTATAGAACTTTCTCCCATGGCTACAGCAGCGCTTCTCAAACGTTAAAGTAAGTGTGAATTACCTGGGCATCTGGTTACAATGCAGATTCTGATTCAGTAGATCTGGGTGAGGCCCGAGTTTCTACACTTTTAACAATGTGCCAGGGATGTCTGTGGACCATGGACTCTACCCTGTTAGCAAGGTCCTAGGATAAGGCTGGGATTCTGTTTACGCATCTCTTTTCCCATCCCAGACTGTTCTCAACATGTGATAGGAGAGAAATAAATATTTGTTGAATAGGATTGATTTCATTTTTGCCCCAGTTGGCTGATGTTGTTCTCCCACAGTGTAGATTGGAGAACACAAGGATCTACGGAAAAAGTTGTCACCCACTTCTCCTTCATTTCCCAGGAGGAGAGATTAATACCTGGCATCTCTTTCCTTCTTCATATTGCTGGAAGCTTTTGAAAAATGTAGGTCTCAATGTAACACTTTTTTTCTGCTTTATTTTTCAGTGGGAAGCCAGTTTCACCTTTGTGATGCTGAACCTGATGGGATGTCCACTTCATTTTGCAGTAGCCTTGGAAGCCGCGCTTCTCGGCCCATATTGCTTCTACTCGTTATCAGGGGTTGCAGGGACCGGTTATCTTGGTTACGCAGTTGCCTTTCCTTTTCCGTATGCAAAATTCCCGTCAGTGTGTGTGGACCCGCCACACTATGAAGAGTACCACCTGACACTTCAAGCCTTCGACCTGTGCTTGAGCTTTGCCATGCTCTGTGCATCCCTGACAGTGTTCCTCAAGCTTTGTGTAAGACTTATCTGGAATGGACACATACATGTAAGTTTAGAGGCAGGGGTAGCCAGCTGTCGTCCTGAACCGAATTCTAAAATGGAAAGTCTGGTGCCTTCCGGTATATAAATATTTAATCAGTCTCTCTTCTTCACCACTGTATTCTGTATAACCATGCTAGTCAGTGCCTGGCACATAATAAGTGTTCAATAATTGTTTTTGTATGAATGAATGAAAATCTGTTGATGTGATAACTGAAGGCATAGTGGCAGGTAGCACCAGCTAACTTTTCTCTTAACCTACAATTTTTTAAAAAATGACTAATAGACAAAAATACAAAGAGCTTTTTGTGGAAATTGGAAGCATCACCCTTAGTATGTTTCATATTAGTCAAATACAGATACCTTAATTTAGCTCCTATCCAATTCAGAAAGGTATGAATGTTCCTTGGCTAAAAACGACACACATGAAATTCTCCCACTCTACCTCTACTCCAGACGAGAGGCTGATGTAGGCTGACATCAAAATTTAGTTTTCTAACGTTTTCCAGGAGAGTTAATAATATTGATGATATGATAGTAATAGAAAAACGAACTGAGTGTTTACTATGTGTCAGTGTACTTCCCATTTTACAGACAGTAAACTAAGGCTAAAGAGTTGATATAACTATCCTGAGATCACATAGTGAATGAGTAATAGGTCCAGATTCAGAGCGCAGAGCCATTTCTTTTAATCAGGACAGATTTATTCTGGGTCTCCTTGCCACCCACTTTGCAATCCCTCCTCCTCTACTAGACCATTAATATGCATGGTGCTGGCCTCCAGGAGGATGAGAGCTGGGTCACTGGGAAAAGAGCACTAGTGGTTTCTTATTCTAAATCCTACAAGTGTTGAGTCTGGGTCACTGCTCTGTGGGTTGAACAGCTTCCCTCTGGAAAGAGATACTTCTCACTGCAAACCCTCATGCTGGCTTTATGATTCAAATTAGTATTATATTAGGGTCAGGTGAATTGGGGTGATGTTAGCCAATTTTTTTCCAGTTTGATCCTATCAACACCAACCAGCAAAACTGGAAGACAAGATATGCACTTTCAATGCCTTTTGTGATCCATCTTGTGCTCTTGAACTTCTACATAAGTCTGCAAAGGAAATCCTGGACATTGTTAGGAACAGAGTTCATTTTACAAGGAGAGTCACCAAGAGTGGAGGCGAGCAGACCAAAATTACCTACCCCATTGTATTGCCAGGGCATCTAGGAGTTCAGTATATGAGATTTCTCCCTTGTGGGGAACATCCCAAATTCCTAGAGCCCTTTGTTAAAAGGAGCATATGCCTAGGGGAACCACACATTACACTGCTGGCAGCCATAACCCCTCTGCATGGGTAGTTAATCAGATACCAGGCTGTCATCTTAGGCATGATACTCATAACATCTTTAATAGGTTTAACATAGGATAGAAGGCAGGGAGAAAAAAATTTTTAAATATATGCAGAACTTGGTAAGCTAGTCCCATGGAGAGCTAAGAGTGGGGCCACCTAAAGTACATGGGGAGAGAGAAAATTAATTGAAAACAGAGCAAAGTTCCTCAGCTACAGAGTTTTGCCTTTGCCCATCTTGCTCAGAATACAGTTTCTGCTGTGTGATTTCTAGGCGAGGTACAGTATCTAACACCACTACGTGTTTCTCAAAATGGACCAGTGAAATCAGAATCACCCAGGATTCTTGTTAAACCAGATTTCCAGATCTAGTCCAAGACCATTCCTACTATGTCAGAAACTCAGGTTGGAGGCAGAGAATGTGTGTTGTTAACACATAACCCAAGAGATTCTGATGAAAGTTCTCTTCCCAGTGTGAGATTATCTTAGTGTCACTTCCAGACAGAATCTCAGTTTTCCCATCTGCGTAGAATGCAGCACTAGTATGGGTGAGAGTTCCAGATAAATTTAATAAGCAGCATGTCTTTGGTGAGAGTTTTTGGATGACTTGACACCACTTAGTGTTCCATTGTGGAGGAGGAGTGGCTGACATAATGGGATATGATGTTCTGTATTAATAAATATATTGCTGTCCCAAGCCCACAAGGACCACATGCCGCCTGAGCAAACCTTTGATACCCCGAAATTGAAGACAAATACGCTTCCCCGAAACTGAAGACAAATTAGAAAGCAGCAATCTACTGACTTTGATACCAGGTAGAAATCTCAGTTCTATTAGGCACAATTTCCAACAGTGAAATAAATGTATTATTTATCAAAACTCTAGGAAACACACAACTTTCTTAGAAAGAAAGGCTGGATCATTTGATGGGATACAGAATTCTACACAGTGATTCTACATTTAATGAATCTCCATACAATGACACTGTTAGAGTCCCCACATGCTAAAAGGGATAAGTCACATTTTAAATTTTTATTAAAACCTATAATAAATATTGTAAAATATGCTGCTGACTCACTTCTTTTATATGTAAGTAAAACACTAAAAATGCTTTTAAAAGCTGCACTTTTAAGTATCGGCCTGAAAATTAAAATTCTCTTACGTAAATATAGTATATATCGGGAAATTCAAGAGCTAAGAAAATTTGAAGGAAAGTTTGGGGGAAATTGTAGTTGTACTTTATTTTATTGTAGAATAAAATCAATTTTTTTGAGATCCATATGTAACAGTCAATATCATGACGGAAAATACTCACTTCTAACTTCTGTAAGTTCAAAAGCATGTTTTTCAGAAACAAATCAAGCACCCCTTCATTATCTTGTTCTCATCCCTGTGCCTTTCGGTTTCATAGAATTGAAGTCATCTGGTGTCCCAGTCAGCTTAGCTGCTATAAAAAAAAAAAGTAGTACCATAGATGGCACGGCTTAACCAGCACACATTTACTCTCACACTTCTGAAGGCTGGGAGTCCAAGATCAAGGTGCCAGCATGGTTGATTTTGGGTGAAGCCTCTCTTCCTAGCTTGTGGATGGCGGCCTTCTCACTGTGTGCTCACATGGCCTCCCTGGTGCCTGTTCTCGGGGAGAGGAAGAGCTCTGTCTTCCTATAAGGGCACTAATCCCAGCATGGGGGCTCCATCCTCATGACCTCATCCAAACTTTAATACCGCTCAAGTGATTCACCTCCAAACAGCATCACAGTGGGGATGAGGGCTGCAGCATACAGATTTGGGAGGAGTGACACAGTTGCTAGCATCTTGTTGAAGGCCACACAGTGATGGTGTGTGAGCATGCAGTCAGTTGGAACTCAACCAAAACCACAGTGAGAAAAAGTCACAAAGAGTTTGATTATTTTGAGAAATACTCACAAAGGCATGGTGTGAGTGCTGCAAAGTACAGTGGTACCTCGGCTTTGCAACGTAATCCATGAGTTCTGAAATGTTCGAAAACAGCCGACAGCTAGGCCTCAGGATCTTGCACTCAGCAGAAGCCGTGTGACATGTTCCATGTCTGAGTCATGTTCGAAAACCAAAGCATTTACTTCCAGGTTTACGATGTTCATAAACCAAAATGTTCGTCAACGGAGATGTTCGAAAACCGAGGTACTACTGTAAATGTCTGTGCTCTCCCCTCCCCCAAATCATGTTGAAGCCCTAACCCCCAGTGTGATGGTATTAGGAGGTGGGGCCTTGGGAAGTGATGATGTTTAGATATGAGGTGATGAGGGTAGAGCCCCCACGATGGGATTAGTGCCCTTAAAAGAAGATGGAGAGACCAGAGATCTCTCTCTGTCCACCGTGTGAGGGTACCCCAAGAAGGCGTCATGTGCAAATTAGGAAGAGGGCTCTCACCAGACCCTGAATCTGCTGGCACCTTGATCTTGGGCTTCAAGCCTCCAGAACTGTGAGAACTAAATAGTTGTTGCTTAAGCCACCTAGTCTAGGGTAGTCTGTTATAGCAGCCCGAGCTGACTAAAACAGTGAGCACTTCCAAATTTCAAGGGCCTCCAGGGAAGGGGTGGAGCTGGGAAAGGAATAAGAGCCCCCTGCTTCTGCCACTCCCTGCATCCAGGCTGAAGTGACCCTCTTGGCTTAGGACATAGTGCAGGAGGCAAATGAGCACAATACAGAATTTAAGTTGAGAAACTAAAATGCAAAACAACCATCACCAGAATTGTCTACATTCTTGGTTCAGTAAATAATAAAGTGATGGGAAATAAAAGAATTGGGACATCAGACGCACTGCAGCTGTCCCCTGCAGCTACTCTGCCCCTCCTCCATGGAATGGAATGACTCAATTTGTTTTCCTTTCATTATTCATTATTATGTTTGGTTTTGCTTTTTTTTTTTTAATGAAAGGGGGAAAGAAAATATTTCCCTCTTATCATGTGATACAGTGTTGTTGTTGTTTTTCCCAACAAATTGAGAATCATTTGCTTCCCATAAAAGATAAATTTAATAAGCAGCATGTTTATTAAAAGATGTAGATAAACCCTTTAAATAAATGCAGGTCTAAAAGATATGGGAAAGAATATTTATAAATGGAGGACCCGCTTCTCTGAAACTGAAGACAAATTAGAAAGCAGCAATATACTGACTCCAAATCTTCCAGTGCACCTACATTGCACCATTACCAACAGAAATATGTTTGGAAAAAATTTACCTGTGACTCTCATCCTAAAGGTCTGAGGCCTCATGTTGGGCTATAATAAGATCTTTCTGGTGCTTCCCTAGGTTTAAACGCAAGTAGGACCACGGAACAGTAAGAATCCACTGTATATCTGTCTCATAAATTTCATTACGTGGTCTCTTCAAACAGGTCAGTAGAAAAATCAGAATCTAGAAAAACAGTCACAGTTCAGGGCATTATCATTCCTGTTATCGCCTTATTTTCTCTGGAGTAATAATAGCCGTGACATAAAGCTGGGCCGTAGAAGAACAGTTGTAGGTGTTATTTATTGGGCAGTAACTCTCTCAGGTGCTTTATCCCCTTTATTCCTCACAACACTCTGAATCTCATTGTCCCCATTTCACAGTCGAAGATGTTGAGATGACCATGTGGAGCCAGAATTTGCTCCCAGGTCTCCCAGAGCCCGGAGCCCAGGCCCCGCACGGCTGGGTCACACCTCTTAGGTCGTGTATCTTCAGTCTTACCTAGTCCAAGTGACCTGCCATAGTCATGCTTTCTAATGGACACTCTTTTTAATGTTTCCACAAACAAAAACTGACTCATGTTTTAGAAATGAAAGCTATTTTCATTTTATTTAATCAGTGGGAGCACGTCAAGGGTAAGAGAGGAGATGAGACTAAAGTGTCTCTTATAGCATATTAAAATAAGCTTGATTTTTTGTAAAAGAGGGGGCAATAAGTGGGAAGGAGTTAGTAACCTGACAACGGCTTTTTGTCAATTTTTACTTTATAAATTACTGGCAACATAGTTTCCTTTTTGACATGCAGTCAATTTAGTCTTTTAATATAAAATATGGTAGTGGGGTTTCTTCCTCCTTGCCCCTTACTCTTAATCTAAAATGTTATCATTATTATATTTGAGAACATATTTTAAATGTTATATTTAAAAAAATAAGAAATATATGTAAGACAAAGAAGAAATTTTTGTTTTATAAAAAGGAGGAAATTTGAGTAGAAATCAGAAGCCTCCATTCTCTATAATTGTGTAACTGAATTTATACTAGTGAATATTTCAGAATGATTGTAACAGTGCTACATGTGAGTACAAAGCCATTTAGAAATGTAACAATGTTGGTTGGTTACTTTAAATGTTATAATTAAAGAGGCGACTACTTGATGGCTATTATTGGATGCCTGAATTCAGGTCCCACAGGAAAGAAGGGAGAGAAACAGAGGAAGAAATAAGGGTGAAACACAATGAGGGTTGTGTGGAGTGGGGAATGAAACAATGACACTTCCCCTCCAAGTCTGGCTCTGGGAGCCAGTGGGGACTGTGAACTGGGCAGCAGTTCACCCCTGCACATATCGTGGACTTGAGCTTCCTCAGGGCTTTGCCACCCAGCCTCCTAAGACCTTTCCAGATCTCCCAGTCTGTGATTTTTAAATAAAACTTTATTCCATTTGAGAAGATTAACATTCAGAAAGGAGGAATGTGAGCAGCAATGGCTGGCTCTTTACCTGTCCTATGCCACACTGATGTGTCGCTGGGGTACAACGTGGACTTGCGATGCTAGCTCAAGAACTCAAACATGCCAGCAATATTCCCCAGAAGAGCTGGTATGAGTTGTCACAGAGTCACAGGTCACTTTAACCACTTCAGAGAAACATCTTTCTTTGCTCCTCAACATTTATTGAGCATATATTATGTGCCAAATATGATACTAAAGGCTAAAGTGTAGAGACAGAAAGGTGAGTGAGACACATTTTGGTCTTCCATTGAGTTACAGAGACTGAGAGGAAATGAAACTTAAGCCAGGAGGACCAAGGGCCCAGTGGAGGAAAAACAAAATCTGAATTAGGAAGTAATGGTGAGCATGGAGAAGAGGTGATACATGTGAAAGGTATTCAGAAGGTACAGACAACAGGACTTAATCAGCATTTGTGACAAGGGAGAAGCCCAGGAAGATGGAAAGGGGTTTCTTGATCATGAGAGACAAGACAGAGTGACTGGATTTAATGTGAGTTCCACTCTTGTCACTTAGGATAAATATTCAGTTTCACATCTCATCACTAATAAAAAGCCATTGTAAGAACTTAGAAGAAATCAGAAGACTTCTGTTTGAGATTCTAGCTAATGAGCTACTGGAGCTTGTTATTTGACATTCCATGGTTAGCACTGGTCACATAGCAATACAAATGATGCCTTGCTTTGAGTTCATAATACACCTAGTGCTAAAGAGCAGGGGTTGTAAGACAGTTTCAATCTAGGCCATATTTATTTAACAACACTTCTTTTCTTCTACTGACTCTCCCTTGGCAGATTACCCACAAATGACCTGTAGATGGCCAAGCCCAATGGACTCTTTCTCAAGCTGCATCTTCCTTGACCTCTCTGCGGGCTTTGAAACTATTGACCACTTTCTCCATGAAATCCTTTCCCCTTTGACTTCCATGCACCTTTCTCTTTGGTTTCTCTTCCTTCTCTACGGTTGTTTCTCCTCAGTTTCCTCTGAAGGCTCTTTTGCTCTGTTCACTACGTAAAGGCTGGTGGCCCAGTTACCACTTTGGGCTGATGCCTCACACATGCATGTCTGTAGCCCAGTTCCCTCTCCTGCTCTAATGAGCTCTACATCTGACTATTTTTGGACACTCTCCTGGTGTCCCTCAGACACATCAAACTCAAGAGGTTCACAATGGAGCTGATCACTTTGTCCCCAACACCGGCTCTTCTTCCTGAATATCTTGCTCAGTTGCCACTCGGGACACTCAAGTCAAGCCTAAGACCTGGAGTCATCCTTGACTCCTCACTACTAAATTGATCTCCATATCCTGAGAACTGCACCTCTTAAATATTTCTCCACTGTGTCCCCCTTTCTCTGTACTGACTATGATGGCCCTGGTTTAGTACTCCAACTTCTCTCACTGATCCTTTTTTGCTTCTAAGCTTGCAGTCTTGTCTTTCTTAAGAAGTATCCTCCACACAAGCTCTAAAATGAGCTCTCTCAAGTTCATGTCTGCTTTTATTATTCCTCTGCTTTACATCCTTCTGTAGCTCCCCTTCACACACAGGTCACAGCCAGCCTTCCTCATGTGACACCCATGTGTATTCAGCTGTTCTCCAAGAATATGAGTTACTTAAGGATAGGGACGCTCTAAGGTAAGGTAAGCAGGAAAGGTGGGACTGGGGGTATGGAAGTCAAGAGCAGCAGGTTGCAATACTAAATGTCTTTTTTTTTCTTCTTTTTTTTGTCTTTCCAGCCATAGCTAAAATCTTACCTAAACCTACAGCAAGAGAATTTCAAATTTAAAAGCAATTCACATGTCATGAAGGAATTTTCTCTGGTCATGGAATCCAAGAAGAATCTCCAGGAAGGAATAGAGAAAACAAAAGTAGATTTGAATTTCCCTACCAAGGAGCAGTGATTTATTGAAGAAGAATTGCTTTCAGCATTATTTATGACACATGGAAAACCTGATGTGCCATGGTCCTTTTGAAGTCAGACAAGTTGAGGTGTACTTGTTTCCTCTATCACCTACTATCTGAGTGGCCTTGAGCAAATCAATATTGATCCTTTCTGAGCTTAAAATGGAGATAACACCTACCTCACATATTGCAAAATAAAATGATGTAATTACTACTAAGAGCCTTAAGCTGGGCATAGCACTTGTTAAGTGCTCAAGAAATGTTTGCTATCTTCCCCTTCCTTCTAATCAAATTTGAATTCTTGGCTCTCACTCAAAGATCTCACAAAATGCTCTGTAGCTTTCTGTTAATTTTTGAAAAGCCTCAAACCAATCCAAACCAGACAAAACAAATAGCAAATGACCAAAAGAGATATTCAACCAAGAGATCCCTCACTTCCCTAACCCCAGCCCACAAAAGTAATGGTTCTTCCTGACTATTTTATGCTTATACCAGATATTTTATTACACATATATTTCTTTTTCATATCTTTCTGCCATTCCCCTTTCACCAGTATCACCAATTTTGTTCTCTCTGGTGATTCCTCTTAAATCCTTAAGTGGTACCATGATGCTGTTACCTGAGTCATCCTTCATTGAGTTCCTGTGACATAAAAAAGGCTAAATTAAATGTCAGAAGTGTCACTCTACTTTCTTTGATAAATTGTAGAAATAAATACTTTATTTTTCCTTTTCTTCTAGGGTCAAAAGAATGGACAATAAATTTGAAGCAATGTTCCTTTTAAATGTGTTATATTTGTGGCCATTATTTTGAAATATTTGCCAAATAATTTTGATCTTTAAATATTTTTCCACTATGTTCTTACAAAATAAAAATTGAAATAATTGTACATTGAGCCATGTTTTGATTGCTAATCTTGTTTTTCTCTGATTTACATGTTATGATTAAAAAAATTGAAATTCTACCATTGTTGGCATAGAAATCTTAAAATTTGAAATACAAATTTTCAGTGAATGAATGTTTTCTTTAAATTCCTCTTGTTCCCTGTGTGATGTTTCATTAAACTGTAATTCCATATTACCTAAATTAAGAAAACATTTTTCTCAGTATTTCTTCATTGCCTTTACCAAAGTCACTCTAGATCTTCAAACACAAAACATTGAATAGCAGCCATAATAAAAAGGGTTCCCAGAAGGGAGATTATGATCTTCCTTCCTGGCCTCACAGTACCTTATCTTTGGCTGAAAGGGAGCTTAGAGGCCCCTAAGGCCAATTTCTCATCAAGTGTCCCAAGATCTATATGCCCCTGACAGCTCACCCATTCCCAAGAGGAAACCCCATCCAGCTGTTGAGTGGCTGTAAATGTAAAGGTTTTTCTTAACTTGGCCAGAGAGCTGCTTCTTATCTTCTCTCTGTCTTGCTCCCACCTGTAGCTCTGAATAGCACAGTGGAGTGACTTTCAAATGTGATCCCCAGATCAACAGCATTAACCTCACCTTGGAACTTGGAATATCTGGAAACTCTGGGGCTGGGTCCCAACCATCTGTTTTCAGAAGCCCTCCTCCAGGTGGTTCTGAAGCACACTAAAATTTGAGAAGCACTGGTGTAGTGTAGCAGAAAGTGGGTAGGACTTCGGATTGAGAAGTCCCTGGATTCAGATCCTGGCCCTCTGTCATTTTAGGCAATGGCCTGTTTCTCCCTGGTCCAATGGAGCTGATGGAGGTAGCTTATTCCCAGACTTGCAGAGAGAATTCAGCGATAATATATAGGTAAAATATATACCAGACAATCTAACACACTTTAAGCACTCAAAAATAGTGTCTAGTATTACGGATTCATTCAACACACTTAACTAGATGCCTCTGAATGTTAGTCTGTATAGAGTCCATTCATGAGAATGGAAAAGTACAGAATAAAAATTTTAGACATATCATGAAAAATATGATATTCAGAGAGGCTAAGTTAAGTTCAAGGACACACAACGCAAGTCTTAGTGTTTGGCAGTCTTATAGGTGCCTCCCAGTTTTTAGTTCTCATTTATCTGTCATTTAATGCAGCAATAAGATATCTAGTCCTGGGCCTCATGGTTACACAAGTAGGGACTTCAAATTTATTAATGTATTGTCTGAATTAATTTTAATATTGAGCATTGCCATCCAGTACTGGGCACCCTAGCTACTTATTACTTACTTACATTTTACTTTCTTATTTATATTTGACTCTGTTCTGAAAGGATTTAAGGTGACTGTTCGGCATTTTATCAACAGTTGGAGTTCCAGCTGCTATGGCACCAAGTATAGGGCCAGTGAAGTTCAGTAGTTGCTTCCCAGCAAAATGTGCAAAATTCTAGGCATCTCAGATGGATACTAAGTGAAGTAGTCCAATACCAAATGCTTTAGGTTAACCGGAATCCCATATGTAACATGTTCAAAATTATATTCAGATCTCAAGAAACATGGTTATTTCTTGCCCTTGCATTCACAAAGAAATGAGCTGACATTTTACTATGCCCTTGCCTGGGAGAACTAAATGGTTAACGCTCACCATCACGTGTCCAAGTCTGCTTTACAGACCGGAAGGAATAAGGTACCTTTACTTTAAACAGCCTGTTTCCAGTTTTGTGTGGCTGTTGATATTACTGAACTAGTGACAGAGGCCAACGCAGGAAAATAGGCTGGGTTACTTGTAATTCTTTGAATGTGGACACATCAGCTTGTGGAAAGGAAACTATTTAAAATGGGGCTTAGGGAAAGGGAAAAAAAAATCCCCTTTCCCCATATGAGATTCTTCCATGGTGTTGTCATGCAATCTTGAAAACCTCCATAGAACATTCTCATTGGATATATGCAAATTTTCTGAGACGCAGTGGTTTCCTGCCAGGGAAAAACTTATAATAACAGAGCAAGAATGCAATCTGAGCCCTTGCTCTCTAAAATCCCTAAAAGAACAGAGTCGTTCTTGACAGGGCAATTTCAGCCCTTGACATTCCAGGAAATAGCTTAATAATGTCATTTAGGCTGGGGTTGTAACCAATCCTAAGACAAAGAGACACAAATGCAATATGTAAGATTTAAAATACCAGTTTGGAGACTATTACTTATTTTCACAGAGAATCTAACAAAAACCACCACCACAACAGAAACTAAGCAAGGCATCCTAATTAAGTTGAATGTTGTCCCCACTAATTAAACTCAATATAGGAAAAGGCAGGGTTTCTGCCAAGAAATTACAGACACATCCTGAAAACTATTTCCTTTCCCTTTACTTTTCTAGGTACTGGGTCTATGCCATATCCAGGATGTGACACCCAAACAAAACTGTATTTGGATCATTAATATATACGCAAAAGTTAACCCCACCCTGGGGCCTCAAAGGCCTTTATGAGACATGCTAGCCTTTACATTTCAATGTGTTTCATTTTCTCTGGGTGCAGCACAGCTGAAAAAGGTTACAAGACTCAGGTTAAAAGTCAGGAAATGGATCAGGGCCCCACACTATGACATCATTTTCTTGCAATGCAATGAAGCAATGACATTTCCTGTAGGAAAAATGATGAGAGCAGACAGGCAGCCTATGTGAGCTGCAGTGTTTGCAGAGAAAGGTGGCAGGCCTGCCTCACTCCTGCCTCTTCCCTCCTGTTCGTTGGCTGAGTCTCCTCAGAGGTCACAGAGACCCAGGCCACTTTCATTTTATGACAGTCCTGATATATTTAAAATGAAGGGATGCTAAAACTTAGTTACCAAAAAATGTGGAATTTTTTAGTTTTAAGGCAATTAACACTTTAAGATAAAAATATGTAGTTTTCCGCTTACAAAATAGTTTTCAGATTTATTTTTATTTTTAATTTTTTAAACTTAAGTACAGTTGGTATACAACATTATATTAGTTATGTTAGTTTGAGGTGTACAATATAGTGATACAACATTTTTATACCTTACCATGTGATCACCCCACTAATTCTAGTAATCATCTGTCACTGTGCAAACTTATCACAGTAGTATGGACTATATTCACAGGAGACATTTGGCTGAGCCAACAGGGGTGACTGTACATTTCAGCTAAAGGAAAGAGCGGAGATTAAAGTCTGGCTCACCCTCCAACTGCCAAACCATACTTGCAGGTTCAGGGCTGTATCTGCCTTTTTCAGATTCACGTGAATGTCTCACAATAAAAGATAGGTGGTCTTGTAATGGCACATGGTTTAAGTGAAATGAAGAGCCAGTCTTCTGCTTCCAATCCTGGGTGTCTCTATAACTGTAGATATAATATCTTTTGAGGATATCTCCACAAGTGTAATTTGAGGACCTGCCTGATTATGAGTTCTGGGCCAAAAGAGCTTCCTGGCACGGTCACCCCCACACGTAGAGAGACTTTTTGGGATTTACAAACACGTGCTGCCAATGAGCCAACATGTGGCTTGGTGAGTAAGAGCTCTGGGCTAGGTTTCAGCCTGGTCAGGTGATTTTGTGCAGAAGTTGCATAACTTGTAATGACACCACTGGTCCCCCTTATGGTAGATCCTGCTCTGGATTCCACATACGGACAGACCTGCTCCAGACCAACTGAGAGACCTAAGTCAATGCAAGAAGAATTTAGGGGCTTGGGGAAACATGTTGTGACTTCACATCAAATAGCACTTGCTTCTCCATCTGTGGCCTTGTGACTCGGGTCGGATAACTGGGCTTCTGCCTCATAAGTGCGTTTCCTGGGTGCCAGGTGTGTGCTGCCTGGGACAAAGTGTTTATTCCCTCGAGTTACTGTTACCATGCCCCATCTAGAGACTGAACGTCTGCCTCATAAACAACGGGACGAGGGGTCCAGTCTTAAAATCTTCTGTCATTTTTCTTCTTCTTGTCTCCTTGCTTGTATTCTCCTGGGAGTGAGCAGACTCTGCCAAGCAATGACTGTGACTGCAGATGTGACAGAAGAAAACAGCTTCCTGATGCTTCTTTTGTTCATTTCAAAACAAAATTAATACTAAGTCACTCTTCTGTCAGTGGAGGAGAGTAAGAGTGAGACGTTTCTACTACAAAAGAAATCCAACAGCAATGACTTCAGAAAGGTAAAATCCTGGTATCCGTGATGGATTTATACAATAGAAGCAATGTTTCCAGATATTGTACCAGGTTTGCCAAACAGATTTAAGCTCTCTTTGGCAGGTGAGTGGGTGGGTACCAGGGGTGCTTCTAGGCCCTGTTTACTCAGTGCTCACAAATCAAAAGTGTTCCTACAAATCATTACACAGTAACCGCATGGACCTTGCAGTGACAAATATGCTATCTCTGGAAAAATTAGCTAATATCTGGAGGGCTTAATATTTCCCTGGGATGAGTCAAAACACAAGCATAGTTGTCGCACTTTTCGTTCATTATCTGTAGGTGTTCTCTCAAATGTGTGGGTCTTTATAAATGAGCCACTGTTTCCCAGGTCAGTCAAAAGTATCAGTGATAACAGCTCTAGGAAGCCTAACAAGCCTAGAAAGAAAGATCAAACTTTAAATTATGAGCAAACATATAAACTGCCCAAAATTACTGAGGTTTGAGTACTCTGTCAAATTTGCATTCTTGTACTATCTAATCACTCCCTTTTCAGGACTCATTATTTCCTATAGTTAAATCTAGTCTAAAAAGGGATTTATTTTACATTTGGTATATTTGTATAGTCACAAGATCTGGAGCCTGTATTTTTCGCCATTTGAGTAACCCCTCCGCTTGCCCATACATGTTGAAAGTGTCATTTAACTTAAATACACAGATCAGACTTGTTTAAGACTTTACCCTTTCACCTTGCTCTAGGCAGGGAAAAGGATCAAAGCTTCCTGTATTTTTTAGAGATGACCCCTTCTTTGTTCTGAACATTTCTCCCATCTCCTGTTTGTAGAAGCTTCTGCAAAGACTGCATTGTTTTTCCATTCTATAAATCTACTTCTTGTACACGAGACCCTCATTGCCCGTTTCGCATCCTAGAAGAGGGAGTGTACCTATGTGGGAAGAATTTTTATCTTGTGATGGTTTTCAAAATTCACAGTATTAAAACAGATATTTTTCAGTAGAAATAATTGTCAGAATTAGATTTTTTTAAGGTACTTGTAGTTGATAGGCTATGAAGATAAGACTGATACAGAACAATGAAAATACGTATCTGTTATCAATTCTGCTATAAAATAACATGACTGAAAGGTTTTATTTTATTTTTCTTCAAAGTGACCCTAATTTATTTATTAATTCATTAATCCTTTGGGGGTTGAAGTAGAACATAACATAAATGATGATGATATTATTTTTACTAAGTCCATTCATTTATTATCAATTAAAAATATGTAGAGTGCCTGCTGGGGGACAAGGTACAATGTATTGGGAAATGAAATCTAGTTCACAAAACAGAGATGATACAGAAATAAACACCACGAAAACGTTTGAATGGGTTCCATGTTTAACAGACTAAAGACTGCAAAACAAATCATTTCACCTTTGGGGGTTTTATAATAGTTTTTTCATCCATAAAATGAAGGAGCCAAAGTTAATAGTAAGCTCCCTTTAGCTTTAACATTCTGGGACTAAAAGAAATACATGCCAGTGTTAAAAGCGAATTGAAAGTGCACAACCCCTCACAAGTTTTGTTTGGCAAATATCATGAGGAAGATAAGCTAGAATTTGAATTATGACCACTGATAGGGAGATGCATGCTATTATAGACATAGCAAACAACAGGAGGAAAACTATGGCGCTTGGCCGTAAATAGGAGAAAATATCTAAGTGGAATGGACAGACTGGGCAGGAGGGAGCCAGAACAGAGCTGTAGTGCACTGCAATCTCGAATCAATCAATCACCAAGGATTTTATTCTACTCAGGTTACTTTATTTGTTGAGAGATCCTTAAGGGGGTGCCTGAGATAACACGGCCAAGGATTATAAACCATGCTAAGTATAGCATACTGCAAAAATATCCTAGCATCTAGCTCTATAAAACTACTGGAGAAAGGGTATCTGTAAGTAGAGAGGGCTTCTTAGAAAATATTTTAAGAATGCTCTGAGGTTCAGCTTCAAACAGTGGGTCCTGAAAGGATTGTGGAGAAAAAGCACTTACAGGCAGCCAGGGGGTGGTCACCAAAATGCATTTATTCTCTTTAAGCAGAGACTTGGAACAACCGCCACTTGGGAGGGGTATTGCCAACCTGTTGCAAACAACCACTGTGGCTGTAAACCAAGGAAGTATCTTCACATATCCTCAAGAAATAAATGATACTTTGTTGTAGTAGAATGATTTCCCACACAACTCATACCTCTCAGAAATAGGAAAACATGAGCTGCCTTGGAATGCTGTGTTCTCTTCCCCAATGAGCACTAAGTAACGCCCACTGCGTGGCGCCCTTTTTGCCTTGCTTACCAGGAATCTGGAAAGAGACTTTAGATTCAATTTAAGACTTACTTTTAAATATTAACCCCCATTTTTTAATTTTTAACTTCTTACTTATCTTTTGCTCTTAACAATTTTGCTATATTTATCTTTCATTACATGCCACCTCACTCATTCACTTATTTCCCAGATTATTTATTAAGCATTTACTATGTACCAAGCGTATCAAGTCCCTTCAGAGGGCAGGTGGAATGTGGCCAAGCGTGGCCGGCAGGAGACTCTGTCTCTGCTTTATGCTGTGTTAAAGATGTTTATATTTGGGATACAGTTCAAGCATTTTCCAGATGAGCTGGGTTCTGGGGCATATAGCTGGTCTTCCTAATAACTCACCCCATTTTCATCTCAGTTAAGAGCGGATTTTCCCCCTGAGGGTCTTTGATCCTACAGCTGCAGACATTCTGGCACCAGGGAGCCTTACAGGTCAAGGCTCCAGGACACAGAGAGGTCAATGAAATCAGAGGACTTCTTAGCAACCGCTGAGAACGGGTGGGGGTGAGCACTGTGGCTTCCAAGGTGGAATGGATGATGTCGTTTGTGGTAGGAATAAGTGCACTTGCTAAGCTCTGACTGGGATACAATACATGTGTTCCAGAATGATGCTGGTTGGAAGAGACCCTCTGAGAAAAATCAGCCAATAAACTTTGTGCTTCCTTTAATTTGTGAAGTCTCCTGTTCTATGTCAGTCATGAGCATCATGGGGTATGAAGGCAAGAATGTGAACCTGAGCCTCAGTTTCTCCATCTGTAGAATAAAGGAGCTGGACTCACTGGTCTTCTAGTGCTAATCATTTGTCATTTTATAACTATCAATTCTGCTTCCAGTCTTGTGGTTCCACTACTCCACACACAAACTCATCATTCTCATCGTCACCAAAAATAACAAAAATTAATATGCAAACAAGTACCATGGAAACACGTGTATGACGGCAATACTGAAGAACAAGATTGAGACCTACTTAAGGATTATTGAGTTATAGTAAAGACTTGCTAGACGTGGTTACTTTTCAGGCTAGATCACTTCCTTTACAGCACATCCAGACCCACGGCAAACTGTGTTTACACAGAGTTTTAATATATATGTATATATGCACCCACATTTACATATTGCTTAGCACAGTGATATGTGTATAATAAACGTGCAAAGAATCTGAACAACTTTTGTACTTAGGAAATAGTTTATAAGCATTTTTATTTTATATCAGTGACATATATAAAACAAATATGTGGGAGTATAAAATACACAAATATAGGGAAGACACAGTTCCTTCCCCACAGAATTTATAATTTAGTGGAAGTGTTTAAAAGTGTAACCAACACTGTGTACAAAACGTTTTAATAGATTCAGTGGTATTTAAAATATGTACATATGAAAGCTACAAGCTTTTTTACAGTGAAAAATCAATATCAGGTACTACCCCCTATGCTGAATGCACAGAATACAAAAAGGTGGCAAAAGTCCCTGCACTTTATAGCCCTATAAAGTAATATTTACTTATTCATTCATTACCCAAACAATTATTGAATGCTTGCTATGGGGAAAATACTGAGATAGGCACTTTTGAGAACAGAGACTTGGTTCCTGCCTTCAAGGATCTTAAAATTTAGTAGGCGTGAGTAAACATCTAACAAAGCACAATGGAAAGAAGGTATCAGTAAAGGGCTATGAGAACTCTTAAAAGATAGAGTAATTATGGCCCAGGGATTAGGAAAGGATTCATAACGGAGGTGGCCCTTGATGATAACCTGGAAAAATGAAAAGCATTTTAAGGGGGGCGGGAGACAAAGGGGAAGGTCATCTCAGAAAGAGAAATCAGTGAGAACAAAAGAGCAGAGGCCGGAAAATCAATGCATGCCCTGGGAGTATCAAGTAGACTGGTGTGGCTGGAGCACGGAATCCGAAAGGGGTTAGGGGAGATGAGGCCAAGAAGTTAGGATGGAGTCAGCGCACAGAGGGCTTCCAATGCCATATTCAATCCACTGATTGTATTCAGCTAACAGTAGGGAGCCAGTAGAGGTTCATGAGAGCAAGAACAAATAGCAGGCTGGGTACACATTCAACATCGAACACGTACATTATGAGAGTTAGGGGCTGGGGGGCAAACAGAGGGAATCTTGACTAGAGATATATTGATACCTTTCACCTAGCCAACTCCAACACATTCTTTAGATTACAAAGTACACATTTCTTCCTTGGGGAAGCCTCCCTGCACCTTGATATTTTTTTTGTGGGGGGGATAAATTTTTTAAAAAGATTTTTATTAAAATACGGCTAACATACAATATTATATTTGCTTCAGGTGTACACCATAGTTATTCAACATTTATATACCTAAAGAAGTGATCACCATAAGTCCAGCAACCGTCTGATACCGTACTATGCTACCACAGTATTATTGACTATATTCCCCATGCTGTACATCACATCAGGTATATTGTATGGTGGTTAGACATTTATATAAGAAGTGATCCCCCTGACTAGTCTAGTACTCACCTGGCACTGTACATAGTTATTACCATATTATCAATTGTATTCTCCATGCTTTACTTTATATCCCATTGATGATTTTGTAACTTCCAATTTGTATTTTTAATCCCTTCGCCTTTTTCACCCTGCCCCTAACCCCCCTCCCATCTATCAACCTGATAAATCTAGTACTCATCTGAGACCACATATAGTTATTACAATATTATTAACTATATTACTTACCCTATACTCTACATCCCCATTACTACTGTATAACAACCAATGTGTTCTTCTTAATCCCTTCTCCTTTTTCACCCACCCCCAACCCCCTCCCATCTGGCAATCATCAAAATGTTCTCTGTATCTATGAGTTTGTTTGTTTCATTTGTCTGTTTATTTTGTTCTTTAGAGGTGGTACATATATACAATGGAATACTACTTACAAGTGAAATCATATGACATTTGTCTTTCGCTGTCTGACTTACTACACTCAGCACAATACCCTCTAGGTCCATCCATGTTGTCGCAGATGGCAAGATTTCATTCTTTCCAATGGCTGAGTAATATTCCATTGTATATATGTACCAATTCTTTATCCATTCATCCATTTAGGGACACCCAGGTTGCCTTCATATCTTGGCTGTTGTAAATAATGCTGTAGTGAATGTTAGATGAACACATCTCCTCAAAGTAGCATTTGGGGTTTGTTCTGATAAACACCCAGAAGTGGGATTACTGGATTCTTGTCTCTTGTTATAGCCTTTGTTCTAAAGTCTATTTTGTCTGGTATAAATATTGCTACCTCACTTTTTCTTTCTTTCTTTTTTTCCATTTTCATAAAATAACCTTTTTCATCCTTTCACTTTCAGTCTGTGTGTGTCTTTTGATCTGAAGTAAGTCTCTTGTAGACAGCATACACATGGGTCTTGTTTTCTTATCCATTCAGCCAGCCACCCTATGTCTTTTTATTGGAGCATTTAATCCATTTACGTTTAAAGTAATTATTGATAGATATGTAGTTATTGCCATTTTATTATTCATATTTTTATCTTTTTTTTTCCATCATAAAGAAGTCCCTTTAAGATTTCTTATAATATTAGTAGCGATGAAATCCTTTAGCTTTTTCTTATCTGGGAAGCTCTTTATCTGTCCTTTGATTCTAAATGATAGCTTTGCTAGGTAGAGTAATATTGGTTATAGGTCATTGCTTTTCATCACTTTGAATGTTTTCTGCCATTCCCTTCTGGCTTGCAAAGTGTCTGTCGAGAAATCAGCTGACAGTCTTATGGGAACTCCCTTGTAGGTAACTAACTGCTTTTCTCTTGCTGCTTTTGAGATTCTTTCTTTGTCTTTAAATTTGGGAATTTTAATTATGTGTCTTGGTGTGGGCCTCTTTGCATTCATATTCTTTGGAATGATCTGCACTTCCTGGGCTTGAATATCCATTTCCTTCACCAGGTTAGGGAACTTTTCCATCATTTCTTCAAATAGGTTTCAATTCCTTGCTCTCTCTCTCCTCCTTCTGGTCCCCCTCGGATGCAAATTTTGGCATGCTTGATATTATCCCAGAGGCCCCTTAAACTACCTGCATTTTTTTGGATTATTTATTTATTGCTGTTCTGTTTGGGTGTTTTCTGGACTTTATCTTCTAAATCTCTGATTTGATCATCTGCTTCATCTAATCTACTGTTCATTCCCTGTAATGTATTTTTCATTTAAGTTATTGTATTTTTTATTTCTGATAGGTTCTTTTTCAGGTTTTCTATCTCCATTTTTATGTTTTCTATCTCTGTTGAAGTTCTCCATGTGATCAGTGAGCATCCTTATAACCAGTGTCTTGAACTCTGCATCTCATAGATTGCTTGTCTTCATTTTGTTTAGTTCTTTTCCTGGAGCTTTGTTCTGTTCTTTTATTTAGGGCATGTTTGTCTCTCCATTTTGGGTGCCTCCCTGTGTTTGTTTCTATGTATTATGTAGGGCTGCTATATCTCCTGGGCTTAGTAGAGTAGCCTTATGTAGTAGGTGTCCTGTGTGACCCAGTGGTGCAGTCTCTCTGTTCACCTGAGCCAGGTGCATTAGGCGTGGCCCTTGCATGGGTTGTGTGTGTCTCCCTGTTGTAGTTGAGACTTGGTTGCTGTTTGCATCCTAGTGGAAAGATGCTCATCGGTTGTGAGCACTGGCTGTTATTATAGTAAAGGCATTATTGTGGAGGGGTTGACGCTATGGAGCACGATTTGCTTTAGCAGGGCACTGGTGCATGCCCAGTCTGCCCTTTGTGTGTGTCATCCTTGGAGGTGGGCAGGTGATGCTCCAGCTCAGTTCAAAACTGGCACTGCATGTGCCAGCCCCAGGGCCACCTGGGAGGGGACCCACTACAGGCCAATTTCAGCCACAGCCTGTGCCCTGCCTGCAGCCACCTGGCAGGACAATCCAGAGATGGCTGCTACCTGCACTGTTCTTGGAGGTGTCTTGAGAGGTGAAGCCGTGAACCAAGGCTGGCTGCTGCTAGTGCTGGGCTTAGGCAAGCTCAGCAAGAGATATGGGGCATGCTGACACCAGATGCTGCTTGTTTGTGTTTTATGAACCTTTGAGAGACTTTAGGAAAGTCTGCTGCATGAGACAAGACAGTGGTTTGTAAAAAATAAAAGCCACTGGAAATGGCTTGGGTGTGCCCCAGATTTTGGTGTGGCATGGTCTCAGAATCACTAGGGCCAGGCTAATGAATAGTGTTAGCCAAGCTGATGGAGATTCAGATATGGCGGCTGCTGCATCTGCACATAGGGAGAGGGGAGGTCTCAGCAAAGAAACAATGGCTTCCGCCAGCTCCTCCAGCCAGGAGAAAGCTACCCCTTCATCCTTCACCCTGAAGCCAGACAACTCAGTTCTTCTCTGCATGTCCCTCTTGCCCCTCAAGCTGCTGCTCCAGAGCTGGAGCTCACAGTGAGAGAATCCATCAACAAGTAAGTCCATGTGCGGGCCCTCCAAGAGGAGCACCTCAGAGTGTAGCCACCCTCTGTCCCACTCAGCCACAATCTCTGCTGGTTTTCACAACCAGAAAAGATGGGGACTTCTCTCTCCAGTCCTGGAGCCCTGGGCTAGGGAGCCTGGCATGGTGCTGGGACCCCTCACTCCTCCAGGGGGTGACCTCTGCAGCCATAATATCCCTCCCGATTTTTAATGGGACCAGCCCATTCCGTGTTTCTGCCCCTCTCGAGGTGGTTTCTTCTTTATGTCCTTAGTTGTAGGACTTTGGTTCAGCAAGACTTCAGGTGATTCTCAATGATGCTTGTTTTGTGGTTTAGCTGTAATTTTGCTGTGATGTAAGGGAAAGTAAGCATGGCATTTACCTACTCTGCCATCTTGACCAGAAAATCTCCCTGTACCTTGATTGAAGCATGTCTCTCTGCTGTGGAAGAGAGCCTTATACCTTTCCTTGGCGGCACTTGGCAGAGTTTGTAATTATATACTTACCTTCATTTGATTAACATGTGTGTCCTTCATTGGACTATAAGCGCCACAAGGACAGAGATTATGTTTCTGTTTTGCCCTTTTATTTTACTGTATGCCACCCAATATGCCTGACCAGAGTAGGGAACAAAATATTTAAATATTTGAAGAAAGAGAGAAAGATAAAAAAGGAAGGAAGGAAGGAAGGAAGGAAGGAAGGAAGGAGAAAGGAGGGAAGGAAGGAAGGAAGGAAGGAGGGAAAGAAGGAAGGAAAGAAGGAGGGAAAGAGAAAGAGAAAAAAGGAAGGAAGGAAGGAAGGAAGGAAGGAAGGAAGGAAGAAGGGAATAGACACACTGTTGGAAAAGCATGATAAGAAATAGTATTATAAATAGGTGTGTAGTGGTTTTAAAATATGGCTACAAAATTCTTTGATATTACTCTCATCAAAAGGTGGGATCTCAATCCTTTGCTCTTGAATCTGGGTAGACTTATGACAACTAGAATGCAGTGAAGATGATGGTGTGTGATCTCCCAGACTAGGTTGCAACCACTTTGTTCTTTTGGTATGCTCGCTCTGGGAAAAGCCAGTTACAATTTAAGAACTTTGACTGCCTTGGGATACCAGGCTGGAAAAGTCACCAGGTTGGACAAGTCAGGGGCAGGTGTTCCAATTGACAGACTGAGCTCATCTCTACCAAGCAATGTCAGTCAAATTGTCTTCAACCTTCCAGACCATCTCATCTGCCAGCTGAGTACCTTTGAGTGACCTTAGCAATTGCCTTAAGAAGCAAAAGAATTGCCCAGCTGAACCATTCCTGAATATGTAACCCATAGAATCTGTTTGCACAGTAAAATGGTGGTTGTTTTATGTGAGTAAATTTGGGATGATTTGTTACATAGCAGTAGTAATGGACATTAACAGAAGTCTCAATACAATCCTCCCCAATAACAGCTGAGGAAACTGAGATCCAGAGAGATTAGCTAATTTATCCAGGGTTCTAAGCTGGTAGCAGTAAAACACCACTTAGGACCAGTCTTCTTACCCCCAGGCCATTGCCTTTTCCTTTCTAACATACAATAATGCATTAAGAAAATTTCTGTATAATTATACACAGTGTCCAAAGAATAACTCTTTGTCTTCCCACAGTTTTATCCTCATTGAAGCTTTATTCCTATTGATAATTAAATGGATTAGTCAAACTCCTTGTCATATAAACAAGAAGTGAACTGTGGCCTTACATGTGTGCAGTTTACAAATGCTGTAAATAATTTGAACATTTGAATGCAACTACCTCCCAATTAGAGGAAAAAGCATACTCAAGTATGTAAAACACAATAACATTTCTTAAGTTTGTGACATTCAGAGTCTTAGCTGACTAGGTTTTCAAGGCTGTCAGTTCCAAATTCACTGAAAGATCTTTTCTGCTGAAAGAAAAATACTATCTCTGTAATATCAACTTTTTCCTTCTCAGAACACTTGCTTACTGGTGATTTATTATGGACAAGCTGCTTCCTGCTCCGTTTGAAAGTTAGATTTTTTTTTTTTTTTAATTCTGCAATTGTCCCCAGGGCAATTTAAGGCTAATCTCCAGGAGAGAGTTGGGTATTTACAACTCACAAATTGATGCTGCCTGATACCACACAAAAGAAAAAAGGGTCTTGCTGCTGTGTCTGATGTCAATTGGGAACTAATCCAAAAACAAATAAGGAAGACCAGCTCATGCAGCATGAGTGAGAAAAGATTCTTTTAGATTTTGGGACTTTGCAATTATATCATAAAGATGGAAATTTTCTCCCATAAAAAGATCAAAGATATTAATTATCCTTTTGTTAATGGCTATGTCCTTTTTTCAAAGACTCCATTTGAGGAAAACAACTAGATAATTGGATGTATTTTTCCTAACTGTATCTCAAAGAAAACTATGCACACTGACGACTCAAAAGTTAACGATTATCTTATTACATTTTTCCTATTCCTACGGTGAAACCCACCAAAAATCTAAGGAAAGACAAATGTTCAATTCTATTCAGAATTCCTCATAATCACAGCTTCACAGATTTTAATAAATGTTAATTTCTTTAAAATTTCACTCAAGATGGAGAAGTTACTTGTGGAGGGTGTGTACATGGTTTTAGGTGATGTTAGGTATTACGATTCTCCCAGCTGCAAGTAGTGGAACACCCAGCTCAATCTAGTTTTAACAAAAAGTGAGATCGGTCAGTTTACAGAACAGAAATGTACAGACTTAGAACTGACTTCAGGCACAGCTAGAAGAGGGAGCACAGTGGGGCTAGGCTTCTACCTTCAGACTATCTCTCTCACTCTGTTTTCCTCAGTGTTGGCATCTTTCTCAGGCAGGCTTAACCCATGTAATGGAAAATGGCCACTGGCAGCTCTCTGCTTACATTTGGCCAGCTTCCAAGCCCAGCAGAACAACTCTGGATCGCTGCAGACATGTCCTGAGGCTGATTGTGTCTTGTCCCTCTTGAGTCACGTGCCCACTCTTGTGGAATTCTCCTTGGCCACACCTATCAGGTACTGAAGATGTAGAATTTACCAAGAGATGTAGTTAGATTTTGACGTAATTTATTTTAATTAAAACCTTGCCCTAAAGAAAATAAGGTGGCATGCTAAGTTATACAACTAAGCTTTCCAGAAATTCTGCCTTTCTTTGAAGCTCTTTTCCCATACATAGTATTTCACCTTCTTTTCATTCCTAAATTTACCAAAAACATAATCTATATTTGCTTATTCCCCTTTCTTGCCATAGTTCTCTTGACATCTAATCCCATGTCTGTACTAAAATGGCTTTCCCAAATATCACTCATCGCCTCTCAACAGCCAAATCCAATGGTGCTTTTTTTGGTACTCTTCCTGTTTGTTCTCCTGGCAGCATTAGACACTGGGAGCCACTCCCCCTTTCCTTGGATCTCTTTATTCCTGAAACGTATGCTCCTTCCTTGTCTGATGGATTCTTCTTGGTTTCCTTTACTAGCTTCTGTTATGTTTGGCATGCTCCCTAAAGATAAATGTTCTTCAAAGTTTGGTCTTCATTCTCCTTTTTCTTCTAACTTTATAGTCTCTCAATTGAGCAACTCCATCCAGTTCCGTGGCCTCAGCTGTCCCCTCTCTGATGTTGACTTTAGGATCTACAAATCCAGTCTTCTCTCTGCTAGACAATAATTTTGAGTGTTCCTCTACACTTGGATGTCTATGGTAGCTTGTTTAGGCTACTATAACAGAATTCCATAGACTTAGTGGCTTATAAACAACAGTTCTGGAGGCTGGGAGTTCCCAGATCAAAGCGCCAGCAGATTCAGTGTCTGGTGAAGACCCTCTTCTGGGTTCATACAAAGCCATCTTTTTATTGTGTTCTCACATGACAGAAGGGGTGAAGGAGCTCTCTGGGGTCTCTTTTATAAAGGTACTAACCTCATTTATGAGAGCTCCACATTCATTACCTAATCGTCTCCCAAAGGCCTCACCTCCTCTACCATTACCTTGGGCAACAGAATTTTTATATACGAATTTGAAGGAGGGCACAAACATTCATTCAATGGTAATGTCCTTCCATCATCTTCAACTTGGCATTTTCAGAAGCAAATTTATTCATTTAACCCGTGTTGTCCTCTGTGCCCTATTAAATGTCACCACCATTCTTCCAGTCATCCAAAATAGAAGAAAATGGAAAATTTTTCACTATTCACTTTCACCTCATATCCAACTGGACCTCCAAAGAGCCCAGCCTCCCCTTTTCTATCCCAACTGCCACTGTCCCAGTTCAGACCTTCGTCCACTCTTCCATATTACAATAACTTCCCAAGTTCTTATTTATTTTATCTAAACCATCTTACTGAACATACACATCCAAAACTCTCAAAATTATGTATTTTATCCCATACTGTAAGTCAAAAATTCATAATTTTCAAAGCTTCTATTACTAAATTCGATCCTTCTTTCTAACCTCATCACCCGCATGTTCGTTTTTGGCATTCTCTAATTGAGCCACACCACCCACACTTTCACATCTCTGCTCGTGCTATTCCTTCAGTTTCAACAGTGCTCTTCCTTTACCTATCAATGCTTGTCCTTTCAGATCCACCCATGGTAGACAACAGTGGAGCTCATCAAGTATTTCTAATTCTCTTCCTGCTAAACAGATTGCACTCTTCTTACTCCTTGCATCCAGCAGAGTCATGTGACTAGCTTTGAGGGGTGAGGCTTAAAAGATATCAGCAGTCCAACATCAAAAAATGGAGTCAGACCTTTTATTACGTGAAGACTCATTAACTATATTATTTTTCAAATCTCAACTTCCTCAAGGTTATTATATAATTCTTGAGGTTCCTTAACCACTTACTGACTGTAAGGTAGCAACCTGTTAAAAATTCATTATGGTTTCCTGAAACCATTTTACTGGTAGAGGTTGGGGAGAGACCATTATGCCTCCTTATCCTATAGACTGGTAAGCTGGCACTTCCTCCCTAACCAACAATTTCAAGGCTTTGAGGAAATAATAATTTTTGTTCACCAAAATAAAGAACCTCTGCCCTCCTCTTTCATCCTTTCAGCCCACCAGCATAAATACATTCTTTAAAAAACAAAAAAAACTTTTTAATTTATTTGTAAAGTGTGTTGTCCCAGGACCCATCAGCTCCAAGTCAAGTAGTTGTTTCAATCTAGTTGTGGAGGGCACAGCTCACAGTGGCCCATGCCGGGATCGAACTGGGAACCTTGTTGTTAAGAGCACTGCGCTCTAACCAGCTGAGCTAACCGGCCACCCCCATACATTCTTTATCATCACTTAAATTTCATTCTATTCTACAGTATTTTGTGGACATGTTTCTTTTTCTTGTACTGGACGTAGAGTGAGTGAGCGCTCAGCAAATAGTGGACAACAGCCTAGTAACTATGGGAAGACGTTCTCCTACCTCCCTGACCCATAAAAAGCATCTAGATGCAGCTCATGGAAGGGCCAAGACCTGCCTGTGGATAAAACTGCCCGGGTTCTGGCTCCAGTTCTATTTCCCATGAGCAGTGTGACCACATGTAATTCCCTTAACCATCCTGAGCTCAGTCTCATGCATCTGCTCACTCAGGATAACATTATCCTAGTGTTATCATGAGCTCTGTATTAGTATTTCACAGGGTTGTTGTGCAGAATATTGCATGTAAAGTCATTGTCTCACTGCCCCTCATATAGACCACACCTAATAAATGTCGCCTATTATTATTTTCTGCTATTAATGCAAAAGACCAACTAATTAATCATTATCTGAGGGGCCCTCTATAAAAAGAAGTTTAAAAACCTTATACAAGGAAGTGAAATTACTAGTTTTCATTAGTGTAGACATAGCCAAATGCCCCATCAGAAGTTCTGTTTTCTTCCTCACAGTCCAAAGACATACTGTGATAAAACAAAAAATATCTTTAATATCAAGCTTTTTCCAGAGAGAGACAGAGTGAAATAAATAGGTAATGAACATGCCAGCCAGGAAATGAAAAAGAAATGTATTCTATGGTTACATTCTCCTTGGATTATCACAGAGACATTGTTTTGAGGTATCACTTTTTCATTTGACTCTACGTCTCCTGGAACAGGAAAGCCCTCTTTAACTCAATAGGCCCTTAATGATATGTAGGGGGGAAAATAACTATAGTTGTCAAAAATAAGTCAATATTAAGATTTTAAAGTCTTCTAAACTTCATTGATATAATAAGAGACTAAAGGCCATACATATTTCTAAAGACTAGGCTACATGCAGATGTAAGATGAATGTAGTTATCAGAAGGACTAAAGACAACTCCTTTTACTTTTTATTCTACCTAAATTCTAGGAATTATTGTGAATTTATTTAACTAAGGTAACACAAAAGTCTTTTCTCAGAAAATGAAGGAGATTGGCTATTTCAAATAAGAACACTTATCTCTTCCTGAGGAGTAACTTTGAATGACTGCGGTTTGCTTGTTTTGATCTTTTCCTTCCCAAATACATCGGGGTTCCCAACACCTACTTGATGAGCAGTTTCAAAGATGAGGCCAAGAATATCTGAGCTGTGGAGCCCTTACTAGGTGTGCTAATCTGTCTTCCTTCTAAAACATTTCTTGAGAATCAGAGGAAGCATTAGAGTAACTCTCCATCCAGCTTTCCCGAGCCCCACCATAGAGGGATTCCTTTAAAGCCTGATCAAGGTGATTCTTGGCTAGTGTGCTTGAAAAGGTATGGGATTCTTTGGGTCTGTTTGGCTTGTGTGACTAGAATTTAAATAAAGACAGGGGCCCAATATAATGCTTAATCAATGGGTTGAAGTTAGAGGCTATAACCCTGTACCACATTCAGGCAAGCAACATACTGAAAACCAGGCATCTATGAGGAAAGGTTAGCAATTAAGTTGGATAAAAATCCATTTTCATTGACAGGTACACCTCTCCTGTTGCAGTCCACGAGGGAAACCAATCTCAGCACAAGAGTCCTACTCAGAGCAAAATAGCACCCAAGATGACTTTCTTTGGTTGTGTACAAAGAAGCATCTATGATTCAGTTAGATGGGTCTAGAGAAGAAAAAAAATCTAAGGCTCCCGGTCATTTCAGGTCAGTCACTGAGTTCAGGAGTGATAAGTCAATAGGATGGTGTTGGCCTCTGGAAACTGAGATCAGGTAAGAGCTGGTCACCTTTACCAAAACCCTCCACCCCGCCCACCCCTCCACTTCTCTCAACGCACAAAATTATCTCAAATAAAACAGAAAGCGTATGCCTAAAAAACATTTAGCAAAGACCTTTATTGTTAGCTTTTAATTTGAGGTTTTGACTATTGGCTACTGTGGTAATGAAAACAAAACAAAACAAAACAAAAAAACAAAGTCCTATTGTAGCTTTATAAGCACCTCTACAACACAAAATTATTTTCTTTATTCGCTAAGTGACTTAAAACTTCTTTAATCGGTCTTTTTTTGTTCAAGTTCCTTCTAATCTCTTAACAAATAAAAACCACGAATCAAATACTTCTACCATCCTACAAATCAGTGACTAATGGGTAGGTCTAGGATTATATTTTCCTTCAAAATTAGAAAGGAAACATGGATAACATTTTTCACTCAGGAATTGTGGAGCATTAATACTGGAGCACTACTAGCAACATACTATTAAATTTCAGGCAAACCACTTAACCTCTTTGCCCTTTCTCCATCTGGAAATTCAGAAGATAAATAGCCCACATCAACAATACTGTTTCAAAGGCAAACTGCTAAAAGGTTGAAAAGCACTTTACAAATATTAAGTGCTCTGTAATTACTGCTTGTTGTGACAAACTCTATTTTCAGACCTGTCCAGGATACCAAAAAATACCCTCTGATTGCTAATCTCAGCTGAACAGTATGGTCTGGACAAAAATACAGCAGGAAGGAAAATTAGTTCTAAGTAGACCTTTGCTACCATGAAAAATGGTGCTTCTGGAGAGAAATTTGAAGGAAATTTTGATACATTGAGGGTGGATGTGAAAGCACAAATAAGGCTATTTCAGCAACTGATTCCTTCTTTCCTTCTAACCAATTCAACACAGATCGCCTCAAAAGTTATCTTTTGTTAAAATATATAATTGACATGGATACTATAGCAAGGGTGGATATTTTGTCTATTTAAGGAAGGCATTAGTAGAGGAGCAGAAGTGGAATTTTCCTCAAACTCAAGTCACACAAATTTGAAATGACGGAGTTCAGTTCTCCATAAAGAAAAATTTCCTGCTCATGAAGATTGTAAAACCTTGTTCTTTTAAGCCAACAACATAATCCTAAAAACCATGTTGTTTTTCTCAACTATTTAATTAACCAAAAATAGTTACTGACCACCTACTATGTTTAAAGCACTGTGCTAAGTCCCATGTAGGGTACAATTTAAAGACCAAAAACAAAAGATAGTAGCTCTTGCTCTTAAGAGCTCTGAATTTAATTGGACAGATAAGACATATACCTGCTATGAGATAAGTGGCACCACCAAGCTGTCATAGATATGAGTCAAATGGCTAATTCAAATAGTGAGAGACCAAGGGGGCAAACTGCCCTGGGCCAAGTGGTCAGGGAAGGCTTCCAAGGACAAGCAGGATAAGCACTGGCTCTTAGTGCACTGGGGTGGGAAGAACTAATTTAAGGTTGACTGTGAAGTAAATGAAATGAAGATTAAAACATAAGTCAATTGTCCCCATTAGCTTCTTCTCCCCTCTCCTCCCTTCCCCTCCCCTCCCCTCCCCTCTCCCCTCCTTTTTCCTCTTCTCTCTCACATAAGAACACACACACATGCACATCAAATGTAACGGGAGAATCTGCTCAGAGAGATAAGTATGCCGTACTTTTTGGCCTTTAAATATTAAACAAATTTCTGTTGCCCTTGTTTTCCCTATCCCCTTCTTTCCCTCCCTCCCATTTCTCCCTCCCTCCTCCTATTCCTTCCTTTAACCCTAATCTGTTTAGGAATTGGAGTACTGGTCACTTTTTTTTTTCAGGATTGAAGAGCATGTTTTTTAATTGTCACAAATATAGCTCATTATTTTCACATTTTCTTAAGTTTTGGGTCACATTGTAAACTGTCTTTCATTTCCTTTTGAAATTATTTTCAGTAATAGTTCCCTTCCCTTAAAGGAAGATATTTGCTATGCTTTATCTCTTTAAGAATCTGTAAACAGAACCAAAGAGCATGATTTTGAGAGTTAACTAGTGATCACTGGCTGAGTACTGGTCACTTTCAACTGTCCTGAGGCACTGCGAAAAATGCAGAAATTCTCTGGGCGTTTCTGAAGAATTCCAAGGCTTCCAGGTCTCAGAATCACAGAATCTTGTCAACAGAGGAGCTCAACAACCACTTAGTTTATGCTCCCCTTAAACAAGCCTGACACTAAACCCTTGCAAAACATCTAGCCTGACTTTCTGGCCCACTCCTAGTATGGTTCTATGCTATTAGAGGAAAATACCCCTGGGATCCTTCAACTTACTCTATTCAGAAATTAGATCTCAGCTTGTGATCGATACATATTTTTTTTTTTTTTTTTTTGCCATTCGTTGCTTGTATTAAATGAGTTTGACACACTAGTAAAGTATTTTGGTAAAATGCTGATGGCACCAGTTTCAATTCAAGAGTGGGCTGGTCAGCAGAAACTAGCTACATACATTGTAGTGTCTTCCCTGATTCTGCCCAGTGGACCAAGGAAAAACAGGAGAGGAGGGAAAAGGGCAGAAAGGAATGCCTTTAAGTAAGGGCTCCCCTAAGAAATTACCCAAGAAGTAAATTGAGATGCCAAAGCATCCATGTTGGTTATTTTAGATTCATGTTTTGTTATGCTTACATATAACAGCCAATTAACTTGCTGGGCCTTTATTTTATGGGAACAGTAGTAGTTCGGCTTTTCCATGTTTGACTATCTCACAAGTTGTAATGTGCTCTATTCATTTCAAATAAAACAAATTACTTAGACTTGACTGACCATATCATATTTTATCTAACCACCCCCCCGCCCCCAACACATACACACTGTAATGCAGGGACTCAGCTCCCGCTCCCCACACAAGAACGCAGGATATGTGAGGCCAAAAAGTAACACCCACGGAGCCATGGATAGGGGGTTCATACGCCATTATATTCTCACTGGCTGCTGGGTTGGAGATACAGGAAGCAGGCTCCACACAATGCACTACCAGCCATCCACGCTTGCTAACCCCACTTGCTAGCCGCAATCCGCCGCTGCTTCTCTACCAACCAACCAACACCCTAGCAGAGCCACTGCTGTTATATTAGTGGCTAACGGCTAACCAGTAACAGCTGATGGCCACCCAGCCACAGCGGATGGCCATCTGATTACTGCTGATGGCCATCTGTTGTGCGGGGTCTCTGGTCCCGCTCCCCACACAAGAACGCAGGATATGGTGAGGCCAAAAAGGAACACCCACGGAGCCATAGGTAGGGGAGTCATACCACTATGGTCTCACTGGAGGCTGGGCCCACCGGACGCGTGACCTGCCGTCCAACCGACCGACGACTCTCCTCCACTCTCCTCGACTCTGTTCCTCTACTCTCTTCCGCTCTCCTCGGCTCTCCTCCGTAGCCGCAGCAGTTATACTAGTGGTCAATTGGCCAACTAGCCACAGCCGACGGCCTATCAGCCACAGCCGACGGCCTATCAGCCACAGCTGACGGCCATCCACTACCCGAGCCAGCACCCCTCCACGTGAGGCCGAGAGCCTGGAAACTGCTCTCTGGGACTCTGTCCCCTAACCCCGCCGACCCCCCTCCCACCACCACACATGTATGGGAAATTTAGAAAATGAAGAAATTGAGACTCACTCCTAGAATAACAGAACACTAGAATTCACCAGACAATAGATACGTCACTTCTTATAGTCATTCTGTTATAACAATTGTGTTCTTTAACGTAAGAGTTCTTCACAAAGGCTATCTTTGTTCCTTAAGCAAAGCATTTCAATCCTCAAAGGGGATTTGTGGGTCACTGTGGCTTTGAGGACAGTTTACAAACTGGCATAACCCTGGGGAAAAGTTTGGAACAAAACTCAGCCATGTATAGAAGCCCTTAAAATTTAATTTTAGTCATTTGGATTTGGGACATTTGAAAAAAACAGTTTATTAAAAGCTAGAATGAGCTTCCATAATTTTTGGCAAAATCTAAGGACATCATTGTAAATTGATGTTTCTAACTATTAATTTACTGGAATTCGCAGTTTTTATTCTTTTAGAAAAATTCAACACCCGAAACTAAAATTTAAAAAATCAAGAGATTGCTACATTAGATCAAGCAGTACTTTTTATTTTTAAAGCCGGGTCAAAATAATTTATTTTGAAGAATTTTTATTGTTATGTTTCTACTAAAGAATAAAAAGTCATGTTCATGTCTGCGTCAATCTTTTCTTCATTCCATTTATTTGCCCGACTATACTCATTATCTTTTTGCAAAAGATCAAGATTCTCCATACATCCAAAGTGTTTGTAAAACTGTCTTTTCTTTTCCTTTCTTTCTTTTTGTTTTTTTTTGAGGCAACCCTTGTGAAATGCCTAAAGCAAAAGGGGGTTATTGATGTCTTCCAGGACTTTAATTGCAAGAACAGCTTTATCTCCTAGGCAGACAGACACTACACAAATGTTTGGTTTACTCCATATCACGTAGTTAACAAGGTTCTTACAGTTTCAAGGAAAACAGATTGTCAGACTTTGCCTGGAGGACTTAGCCTACTAGAAAAAAATAAATAAATAAATAAAAACTTACAGATAATTCTGAAGAGACTGAAATTTTTAAATAACTTCAACCTAGACAGAATCCTACAGAAAAAGGTGTAGCGTGGGAGTTTTTAGAAAAGATGAGAATAAAGGTAAAAGACAAAGAAAGAGGTTCTGTTTTTTAAGTCCTTTTCAATAAGTATACCCATGCTAAGAAGATGGCCTGTGCATTGTAATTGCCCTCATTTCTGAGTTAATAGTTCAATCTTATTATTCCAAATTGTTCAAGCTATAGGAAAACCTGGTGAAAATAGCTCTTTTCATCTGACTTTCCTGCTTCAGTTGAATGGTAAGTATATCTTTCAACTAAGCTTTAAAAACACAGTCCATCTGTAAGCTATGCAGCCTCTTTTCTGTGCTCTGTCCTTGCATTGCCACCAGGAAAAAAGGCAATGAAGTGTCTTAACATGCTCATCAGGAGCGTACGTCCCGCCTGCTTTTCCTCACCAATGGGCTTTGTGTGTGAGGAAGTTACAAGACTGACATTTACGGCTCTCCAGGCAAATGAGAGCAAAAAGAGGAGGTTCTGAAGCTTAAAGCTGTTTACCAGCTGCTGGAAAAGGTCGGCTTTGGGCACCGACAATCCCTACAAAATCCAAAGGTATTAGAACCGTCCCTTCTCCTTTTCTAATGGCAAACTGTAAAACACAAAAGAGGCACAATAGCTGCAATGTATTGCCAAACTAAATCAAGGCATGAGGAAGAAATAACATGTACTTTTTCTGTGAGAAAGGGAGTCTTGAAAGACCAGTTCTTTGCTCAGATCTCATGAGTTCAACTGCTTAAAAGCAGACATTGTGGTTATGGGTTCCTGCCATATGCTGTTTGCTGAGTTCTCACTGCGTCTCCTAAAACACTTAAGCCTAAAGGGTTTAGGATGTCATTGGAGGCCATCATTTGGAAAACAACTTTATCTTTGTGGGTGATGCAGGACACATACAAATGTTTGTTGGATTCCTTCTCTCTTCGTTGACAAGGAGCTTATCAAAACGTCCTCAAGCAAATTGTTAGGAAAGTAAACGATTTCATGGAGCAGAGTTATCGTGGTTTAGAATTCTGAAGCTAGAGGCTGCAGTCAGTTGACTCTCTAGGTGCACAGGGAATTGCAAGCAAGTTGGAACATAGCTTATCAAAAGTCAGGAAGGTTCAGGTCAGATACCTCGCTTGGGACTTGCAGAGAGATGCCAAAGCATTTCAGATGTGGGGCTGGGTTATAATAGCACAGGATAAATTTTCCAGGTAAATGGGAAGAGTGATGGGAGGAAAAGTCAGCAGGTACCTTTAGAAAGGAGTTTTCTAATCCAATATATTAGGCAAGTATTAAAACTTAGAATTTTAAAGACTATGTAATAATATTTGGTATGCTTACAATCCATTTAAAACAGTAGGAAACAAAATTTTAGCCATGCTCTTGGGTTACAAGAGTAGTTTTGAAATATTAACAATTTTCCCCAGTATTTCCTTTTCTGCCTTGACCCTTCCCTCTGTTCAAACACCAGAGTAGACCTTCATCACCTGAGGAAAGGTCAGGATAGAATCAAGCAGAGAAAAGGAGCCTTTTCAAATGTCTGAGTCTAGTTCCCAGACTAGGAAAAGATTAAGAAAGGAGCATTGCAGAGGCACAGAGAGCGGAAACACTGCTAGACATCAGAGAGAGGGACCTACGCTTCCCTCCACAGGCGAAGCTCTGGAGAGGAGGAGAGACCCCAGAGAAGAAATGGTGGCGTGGTAAATGGCTGAGAGCCCTACAGAATGCCTCAGATAATCCAAGGTCTATTCTTCAGATTGGAGAATTTTCTTTTATTAAAGGGACTACTTGGGCCATAAGTACCTGGAAGGGACCGTCAGAACAACAGAATTTCAAACTGATAAGAATATAGAAATATTCATATACCACACGTGGTTCATCTCTTCTCTGCTTAAAATCCTTCACAGGCTTCCTGCTCTCCCAGTGGAACACATGGCCTGGCCTTCCCATGTCTACATGTCCCTGCAGCATTGCCCAATAGAGTAGCCTCTCCCACTTCACCGCCCCCCACTGTCCCCAGCCTTCCCTCTGCTGTCTGGCTTCACGGTCACCTGTCCTGCCAGCCTCAGGCTCTCTCTGTATCCCTTACGCTGCTTTGGCCTGAATGCTCTTTCTTCACTTCTTAGTGGGACCCACCATCATTTGGAATTATTTCAGTTTGGTTTTTGTCTACTTCCACTATGGAATAAGCTTCATAAAGTCAAAGACCACGTCTCTCTTGTTCTCCATTTTATCATCAGGATTTATCATGATACCTGGCTGGTAGGCACAATACAAAAATTTGTTAAACAAAAGAATATAAATGAAGGCTCTGAGGTCCAAAGAGGTAATTTCCTGGAGATCCCCAACACTGCCATCGTGTGAGAGTTAAATTATGAGCTCCCCATACTCAAAACTGGTGCAGGGAGACCACGTGGGTTGTTACAATGGGGCTCTCTTCAGTGGCTGGCATTAAACAGTGCTCAAGGAACAGTCAGGGTATCTAGATTTCAGCAAAAGCCAGTATGGTTAGATGACATTGAGAAACTGATGCAAGCCCCCTAGGACATAGATGTGGCCCAAGAGAAAGAAAGGGGAGAGGGATGGAAAATTGACTGATATTATGTTTCACCACACCCAGAAGAATGGAGTTTGAAACAGAAATTAACATACGGAGTCAGGGAAAAATAAAGTTAGGTATTTTACTCTTCTGAATTTAAGGACTAAATTTCATTCCTTTTAACCTGTGATTAAAACCATAAGTGAGATCAGTGAAGTGACCAAAAAAAAAAAAAAAAAAAATGAGGAAACTTGTCATGATTTCTCTGAACTTTGCTTGTTCATCTTCAAAGGGGGAGTAATAAAAATGTCTGTAACCCAGAATTAGTATGCACATAAAGAAATAATAAATTACTATTAAATGATACTGAAGTAATTATTTGTCGGTGTGGTTGGATTGTGAATTTTTCTTTTCTTTCACTTTTATTTCCCATAGTTATGGGGTTTGTTGTGGCTGATCCTATTGTTTTAAGAAATACAGATGAAAAGAGAATGAGGAGAGAAAAGAGAAAGAAAGGAAGGGAGGGAGGGAGGGAAGGAGGGAGGGAGGGAGGGAGGCAGGGAGGGGGGGAGAGAGAGAGAGAGAGAAAGAGAGAGAGAGAGAGAAAAAAGAATTAAGAAAAGGAGGACCTTTAACATGTACCTTGAACCTGCAGTCAGTGGTAAAAGATCAAGTGGGAAATGTGGTGGGGGAGAAATTTTACAGAGTTAAATCTCAGACTTAAGACATTTAGACTGTATTCTGTAATCAATGAAGAGCCACTAAAAGTTTAAAATATGGGAGTAACATGGTCAAATCTGTTTAAAAACACCACTCTGGTAGCTTGGGGGTGGGGTTTCTAAGGGAAGGAAAATTGATTCCCAGGCTATTGCAATAACCTAGACATGAACTCATGGAGCAGCTCAGGCAGTTATAGTAGGAATGGAGAAGCAGGGGGTGGATGAAAGTGCTACTTAGGAGGTATCATTGCAGTGAACTTGTTCTAGGGGTGGAAAAAAATCATTGCTGAGAATGACACTGAGATATTGAATCTTCAATCTCATCTTCAAGGAGCTGGGCTTTTAGGAGGAGGGTGTCATTTTGAAACTGGACAGAACTAAAGATTGCTAAGGAATGCCGGTCACTTAGTTAGCAGCTGCAAAGTTGGCCCCTTCAGACCACAGCTACAGATGTGCTATCCCGGGGCTCGTGGTCTCCTGCTCTTCCACTACTCCCAGCTGCTTGACAACTGATGGGAAATGCCCACCTTCTAGAGATGGGGTCTATACCACTCACTTGACCAGAGCCATTCAAGGAAACAGGATGTTTTCTTGTAGTTCCCCAACTTTCTGGGGTTCTTTGCTGAGAAAAGACCAGAGTGAGAGACATTTCTATTGCTGAAGACATTGGTTCATGTATTTGAACAAGACTTTATTGAAGGCTTGGGGATTACAAAAAGTAAACACATTCAGAGAACAACATGAATCCCCAAATTCATACGATACAGCTCACTCTCCAAGATACAGACCAGCTCCTCCTCATGAGCCCCAAGGAAGAAGCAGGAGGCCCGTGCACCCTCCATCCCTGGCCTCAAAAGCCTTCCTCTTGGTAGATGCCAACTCCCACCACCCCAGGGTCAGAGCATTTTGCATGAATGATTTGTATTCTGGATTTATTGCTTTATTCAGAGCTATTCTTGGTCCCTGAGAATTCTGAAAAAAAATAGTTGTATCGTTTTTTATTATATTTTAAGTTTTGAAATAATAAAACAACCTCAAAAAAGGTTAAAATTTAGAAAAAAAAAATTAAAACTGCTTACACATTTAAAAAGCTTTCAGAAAACGTTAACTATTCATGTTTTCATATATTCCCTTTTAGTGTTTATATGTAGTTTTAATGATACTATATAAACATGTACCTGCTTTTGTTATATTTACTATATCATAGTCATGTTTTCATATTGATTTTCATACGCTTTATTTTATCTTTTTAAATGATCTCTAAAATTCCATAAGTATAGTATCGTTTCTATATTTAGGACTATTAGATTGCTTCTACTATAAAATTGTTAAGTCATTTTTTCTGGTTATATAAATAAAGATACCAATTGTAGAAAAATTGGAATATAAAGAAAATAATAAAAATCACCTATAGATGAAATTGTGATATACAGAGGTACAGATTTGATGTCCACTTTTTCCATTTCCGTTAGCTTTACATGATTATATGGCTTATACAGTTATAAGGATTTTACTTTAAATGGTTATTCCTCATACAGGAAATATGTTCTAAGGTTACTGTAAGTCATTTGACCCCCCTGAGGACCTTGGCTCAGCACAAAGTCCCAGGCTTTCCTCCACTTTGAGGCCAGCTCAAATCTCAGTTTCTAGATAGCACTCCTGCCACAAGCTGCCACCCTGCGGCAGCCCTGTCCTCCCTGTGGCCTGGTCCTCCAAACCACAGCTCTTCTCCCTTAGTCTCTTTTCTTTCTTTCTTTGGAAGAAACAGGTTCTTATATACTTCCGTCCCTTTTATGAGACCAGCAGAATCTCCAATAACGTGTCCTCTCCAGGTTTATCTATTGTGTTGAGAACTTGTGTGGGAGCTCCCGGTCTGTAGCATCCATAATGCTCAAAGCAGGAATCGACAGAGTTCCTAACAGCAAAAATCTGAAGTGTGGAGAACAGAATGATGAACAAACCTTTCTGCTTTCTTTCTTTCTTTCTTTACTTATTTATTTATGTTTACATTGCTAAATGTTTTATAATTGCTTTACTCCGCAAGCCTGGGAAATATGTAAGTAGTCATCTATTTACAGATGTGGGAATTAAGGATCAGAAAGGTTAACTGACTTGCCTTAACTAGTCACAAAATTACATCATTAGACTATATCCTAATTCTATCAGAATTAGTCTCTTAGGGTATAGGTAAATGATACTATAATAAAGACAGTATATGTGTTGGTCTAACTGTGGGGGGCAGGGGGAAGGAGGGGCAAAACAGCAGAGAGAATGAGGTGAGAGGAGAGTGGGAAAGCCCAGAGAAATCCAACAACAAAAGCCAAAAAACAATTTCGTAGAACTACTGGCTTAAAAATACTTATTGTTTGTGTGTGTTTGGGGGTCAGGGGGGTCATGGTGGTTTCTGATCTGATCCACACATTTGTCAATTGGCTCACCTCTATTCTTGTAAGAGTAGGTTGGAGACTTCCCCCTGCTTCTCTCCTTCAAGGGTCACTTTTCAGTTATACATTTGGAGTCTTGGCGTTTTAGCTTCACATCAGATTAATGTAAGTGCAACCTATACCTTCACTATGTTCTTCATGGCTTCTCCAGGTCATGCTGTGGCCTTCCGCTCACCCTGGTGCTCGGCACTACCTCAAATTCTTAGACAATTATCTACCCCCCCCCAACCCACCTCAACTCATGCTACAAAGCTGGTCTCAGAGGAAAGGATGAGTTTGGAAGACCGCAATTTCCTTCACTGTCTCAACCCTCTGTTCCATAGCACCAATGAACAAGGCTGTAGGGTATGACAGCTCTGGTCAAGGTTTGAGACTGATCAGAGAAAGTGTCTCTGGGTGACTGAAGGCGACGTGGGGGGAGACTTCCTTTCCCCGTTTACCCTTGTGTAGCTTTTAAATTTTGTCCTCAGTTTGTTTATTACCTATTCAAAAATAAAAACTAAGGTAAAGCCATGAATGCGATATCTAACTGTTTCCAGAGTTCAGGTACATAAAGGAAACCTCTTATAGCGTTCCACTCATGGGAATACCTCATTTCTGGGTTTGGCTTATTTGTTTTGGGATCATTTCTCTACTATTTCTCTCTCCTAATAAGAGTCACATTTCAGTTCTTTACAATGAGAATCTTCATTCATTCAAAGAAATTCCAACCTCCTGGCCACAATTTTATGCCTTGCCCTACAATCTGTCTCAATAACAACAATCCATAGGACACAATGATTGATAAGAGTCTAGTGCTAAAAATCTGAATAATTTAAACTAGAATAACCATTGCAAAATTATAATCTAGAACAACAATAATCCAGGAAGGCCTTTGCTTGTCCATTTCCCAATATTTTTAGGGTCCCTCTGCCAGGTTCAAGTGGAAACATGACTCCTTATTCTCTTTGTAGTTTTACAATCTTGACTCTGGATGCCTTCTGGGCAAAACACACACACATACACACACACACTTCTGAAAGACAAGACCAAGAGGAACTGGGGTGAGGTGGAGTTCTGGGGGTGGGGTGGCATAAATTGTTCTATATGTGTTAAAAAGCAAGGGTCTATGACCAAGAAAAGAAGACAAAAGACTCAAATTACTAAAATCAGGAATGAATGAGGGAACATTACTGCTGTCCTAACCGTAAGTGAAAACGGATTATGAGAGAATACAATGAACACTTACATGCCAACAAATTAGACAGCCTAGATGAAATTGCCAAATTCATAGAAAGACACAAACTACTAAAACTGACTCAAGAAGAAATAGAAAATTTAAGTAGACTTAAAACAAGCAAAGAGGCCACCGATAAAGCCATTTGTAATTTAACAAAAAAACTTCCTACAAAAAAACTCAGGTCCAGATGGCTTCATTAGTAAATTTTACCAAATGTTTAGAGAAGAATTAACATAAATACATCACAAACTCTTTCAAAAACTAGAAGAGGAGGGAATAGTTCCTAAGTCATTCTATGAGGAAAGTATTGTCCTAATACCAAAACTAGACAATGACATCGCAAGGAAAGAAAACTAAAGACCAATATCCTTTATGAATATAGATGTAAAAACACCAACAAAATACTAACAAAACAAATCCAGAAACACATGAAAAGGATTGTACAACATGACCAAGTCAGTTTTATCCCAGGAATGCAAGGTTGGCTTACCATGTGAAAATCCATTAATGTAACACTCCACGTGAATAGAATAAAGGACAAACAAAACAAAACAAAACAAAACAAAACAAACCCCCAGTCATCACAATAGAGGAGAAAAAGCATTTGAAAAAGCCCCCAACACATTTCATGATAAAAACATTGGACAAACTAGTAATAGACAAGAACTGCCACAACCTGTTAAAGAGAATTTGCAAAATACCCACAGCTAACATCATACTGCATTGTGAAAGCCTGAAAGCTTTTTTCTTAAGGTCAGGATCAAGATAAGGATGTCTGCTCTTGCCACTTCTATTCAGCATTGTGCTTAACATTGTAGCCAGGACAATTAAGAAAAAAAAAATTACCCAGAGTGGAAGAAAGAAGTAAAGCCATCTCTATTTACAGATGACATAACTTGTATGTAGAAAATTCTACAGAATTCACACAAAAAAACCTATTAGTGTTAATGCTGCAGGATAGAAGATCAATATACAAACATCTGTTTATTTCTATGCACTGGCAATGGAGAACCTGAAAGTGAAATTCAGAAAATAATTCCAGTATGTAAAACTGAAAACCACAAAAAAACAAGAAAAACAAATGAAGAAACAAAACTCTTAGACCCAGACAATAGTTTAGTTGTTACCAGAGGGTAAGGGGGCAGGAGGGTGGTAGATGAGGGTAAATGGGATCAAATATATGGTGATGAAAAGAGAACCGACTCTGGGTGGTGAGCACACAATGTGATATATAGATGATGTATTATAGAATTGCACACCTGAAATCTATGTAACTTTGCTAACAATTGTCACCCTAATAAACTTTAATTAAAAAATTAAAAAAATAATTCCAACTCGCAGAAGCTCCTTCAGCTTGGGCAGAGTAGGTACTTTAATTCTAGACATTCAGGATCTGGACTTTTCTCCAGTGGCTCAGGAGGTTCTCTGCTGCTTCCTCTGCCCTCCTCTCAGTCATATGCACCGCCATGGAGAAATAGCCACCAGAAAGAAAAATATTTATTATAAGGAATTGCTTCCCAAATTATGGAGGCTGTCGAGTTCAAAATCCTCAGGAGATTTTGATATTGCAATTGCAGTCTGAAGGCTGGCATCCTAGAGACTTGGGGCACTGATGGTGTAGATAAAGTCTGAAGAAATACCACAGGACAGTGATGGTAAGGCGGACATCTAACTTTTCATTGGGGAGAGAGAAATGATTACCTTGAACAACCACAGTATGTCCAGCATCCCTTTCTGGAGAGTCAGGCACCAGGATGTTTTCAGACCTCATTATGGAGATCTCAGATTCAGCAAAGGGGCCAATGTCTGAAAATTCCAGAGTGGAGAAATCTGATCACTGGGTAGGAATCACAGCAGATGATGCAGGAAGGGGGAAAATCCACGGGATTGGTAAAAAGCTGGCAGGTGACTCAATGCACCTGAGAGACAATTGCAAATCAAGAAACATTGTGACTGAATTATACAAACAATCTGACATCAGATTGGTACAATTTTAAAGAAATGAGAAATCCCTGGGTCAGGTTGGATGCAAGAAAACAGCCACTATAAGAAACTGCTGTTGGCAGTATCACCGATGCAGCCTTTTCGATTTTGAATCCGGCTGTAGTTATTAAACTTTTATATGCATTTTCTTTCACCAGCAGTCCCATTTTTCAGCGTCTATCTCCAGCAGGGGCTTAATATATATATATATAACTGAATTGCCTCACCCACATTCCCATGTTGACTTTTTAACCCCTAGACCTTCAGAATATGCCTATATTAGGATTTGGGGTCTATGAGGATGTCTTGAAGGTTAAGTGAGTTCTTTGGGGTGGGTCATTATCCATTATGAATGGCATCCTCAAAAGAGAAAGGGCAGACACATGGAAGCACAGAGGGGAAGTCTCTGTGAACAGAGATAGAAGATGACCATCTAGAAGCCAAGAGAAACCTCTCAGGAGGAACCAACCTTGCTGACACCCTCATCTCAAACTTCTAGCCTCTATAATTTTGAGAGAAATCAATCTCTACAGTTTACACCACCCAAAGTGGTAATGTGTTACGTCAGCCCAAACAAACTAATACAGCCACATAGAACACAGTTAAATGCTCCTGATGGCACTGCTGAAATGGCGCCTGAATTGAATTATATCAAGGTCCAATAACATTGAAAGGCTGTATTCACTGTCACAAAAGGCCTCCCTTATGGAATATGTGTATTCTGAATACAAGTGAAGCCACAGCTTCTGACATGGCTGGTCCCGGTGATATCATCTTTGAGATGACAAGTCACAGAGAAATGTATAGAATAGCTTGATACCATTATCCCTCTTTCTGTGTATAAACTACGCTATCAAGTGTGATGATGTGTACGGCTTGGAGAAAGTCTACAGGAGAGTCAAGCTACTGGGGCACAGGATACATGGGTGTCATGCGGGGTGGCCTGCGGGGTCTCAGCTCCCGCTCCTCACACAAGAACGCAGGATGTGGTGAGGCCAAAAAGGAACACCCACAGAGCCATAGGTAGGGGAGTCATACCACAATAGTCTCGCTGGCAGCTGGGTTGGAGACACAGGAAGCAGGAACCATACGATCCGCAACCCTCACTCCGCCGCTTGCTAGCTCAGCCACCATCTTCTTGCTAGCCCCCATTCTTTACTGCTAACCTAGCCACAGCAGTTATATTAGTGGCCAATGGCTCACTGGTTACAGCTGACGGCCAAGTAGCCACAGCTGATGGCCATCCAATAACAGTTGATGGCCATTTACTACCTGAGCCAGCACCTTTTAGTGTGAGGCCGAGAGCCTGGAAACTACTTTCTGGGGCTCTGCCCCCACAATGGGGTACTTAGTTGAAACAATAAAAACAGCAAAACACAAAGATGCTCATGGCCTACTGTGAAGTGAAAAGAACATTATCATTTCCCTAATATTCCTAGAAACAGGTGATGAGTGGAGAGGAGTGTAGGTCCAGATTCATTTGGGAGTGGGACTGTGGGTCAATGTAGTGGGAAAGCCCTGAGACGCTGTCATGCAGGGTCTCTGAAGGTGGACACATGATATAGTAAGGCTTCAAAGGAGCACCAATGGAGCCATGGATAGGGGGTTCATACCACTATATTCTCACCGGTGACTGGGTTGGAGATACAAGCAGCAGGATCCACATGATCTGCAATCCACCATCTGCTTCTCTGCCAACCGCCTTGCCGGCGGAGCCACGGCAGTTATATTAGCGGCTAATGGCTAACCGGTTACAGCTGATGGCCAACTAGTTACAGCTGATGGCCATCTAATAACTGAGCCAGCACCTTTCCACGTGAGGCTGAGAGCCTGGAAATTGCTCTCTGGGACTCTGTCCCTACAGAGACCCTCAGGGAGTTCCCAGATTTGAGCCTGGGTTCTGGGCTGTCACCTGGTCATCATGGTCCTGGGTGTGGAGACTCTTTGAGCAGTGTTCACCTCGGAGCAGTCCTGGTCATTGTTAGTTACTTCTGCACCTACACTATGTCTCAGGACATGGAGCAGTTGTTCCCATCTACCAGCTCCTCCACGATCTCTGCGGTGAAGCTCTGCAAAGACAAAGCTCAGGAGCTGGTCCAGGAGGCATCAGCGGACTGCCTGGCATTGCTACATGGGGTTATGTCCAACACGAATTCTGCTGCCAAGATCAGGAACACAGATGGGAATCTGCATAGACCTCCAGCCATTGAAGGAACAAGATGGCACTTCAAGGGCTCAGAATTAATGAGTGGGTAGAGGAACTTGATCTCCAGCGCTCACTTTTCCATCCTGCCAGGCGTCACCTGAGATATGAACATGACAGACCCTCAGGACATCCAACACCTGAACAGCCTGGTCCTGCACAAGATGGCCCTCCACATCCTAAGCTTTTCCTCACCACTTGCCACTCTCCAACACACACACACACACACACACACACACACACTCAATGAGGGGTAGTGCGGTGTGGGGCTGCCCAGGTGGGGTCACACTTGCAGCGTGGCCTAGACCAGCCTGCCCTGAGCTTCCCTGTGTTACCTGAGAGTTCCTGTGGGGGCAGAGCCCCAGAAAGCAGTTTCCAGGCTCTCGGCCTCACATAGACAGGTGCTGGCTCAGGTAGTAAATGGCCATCAACTGTGATTACATGGCCATCAGCTGTGGCTAGTTGGCCGTCAGCTGTAACCAGTGAGCCATTGGCTACTAATATAACTGCTGTGGCTGTGCTAGCAGAGAGAAGAGAGAGAGAATGGGGGCTAGCAAGAAGATGGTGGCTGGGCTGGCAAGCGTGGATGGCGGTTTGCGGACAGTGTGGATCCAGCCTCCAGTGAGAGTATAGTGCCGCCAGAGAGAATATAGTGGTATGACTCCCCCACCTATGGCTCCGTGGGTGTTCCTTTTTGGCCTCACCATGTCCTGCGTTATGTGGGGGGCGGGAGCAGAGACCGAGCAGGGTCTCCCGCATGACAGTTCCTTATGCCAAATTGCCTGTGGCATTGTAGGGGAGGAATGAGTCAATATCTTCACCAACAGAACCGTCTCTCACTCTGGTCTTTTCTCAGAGCAGAGCCTCAGAAAGTTGGGGAACTACGAGAAAACATCCTGTTCCCTTGAATGTCTCTAGTCAAGTTAGTTGTATAGGGGCCATCTTCAGAATGTGGGTGCCTGGGTAACAAAGTTCTAAGTTCTGTTGGGGTCTATTGGGTGACCAAGGAAGTAAGGTCACTTCTTCTAGGTTCCATTACCTGGGCCCCTTCCTCCAATCAAACTCACCCAAAGCCCCTTCTGGGCTTTTATTTAACTGCTCACCCTCCTTGCCCATTTCATCTCCTTAACTGTACACACAATCCTCCCTACAGTTCCCTGTGAATGCATCAGGTTCTCATCCTTGAGAAGACAACTGAAATCAGACCCCCTTTTGTCTTACCAATTCTGTTTTTTCAAAAAAGGCTTCGTGCCTCCCAGGGCCTCCCCAGTCCCCCAGCCTGCACAGTGGGGATGTTGCTAGAAACCATCTGCTACGAACAACATCAGATGTAGATGAGATAAAACCTATAACACCTGTGGGCTGGTGTCACAGAAATCTGATGTACAAACATAGAGATGGAGGCCTTAGAAGAATGAGTGAGTCCTAGCATGGGATACTGTGGGGACAGAGTCCCAGAGAACAGTTTCCCGGCTCTCGGCCTCACGTGGAAAGGTGCTGGCTCGGGTAGTAGATGGCCATCAGCTGTTACCAGTTAGCCAATTAGCCACTGATATAACTGCAGTGGCTGAGCTAGTAAGGGCGGATAGCAGTTAGCAAGTGCAGTCGGTTGGCAGAGAAGCAGACGGCGGATTGCGTATCGTGTGGTTCCTCTTTCCTGTGTCTCCAACCCAGTAGCCAGCAAGAATATAGTGGTATGACTCCCCTATCTATGGCTCCGTGGGTGTTCCTTTTTGGCCTCACCATATCCTGCGTTCTTATGTGGGGAGCGGGACCAGAGACCACGCATAACACCCCACGTGACAGATACCACCTAAATAGATCTAGGTTCCTGTCGTGTGATTTGGGAAAGTCATAGCCCATTTTGGCCTCATTTTCAGGTCAGCACTTTTAAGGGGTTGAAACTGGAGAAAATCAGCCATTATCCACTGGCCTATGTAGCCTTCTAATGGTCTCCTGTTAAACTTACACTCAGACCAAACTGCCTCATGTCAGTCCATGTGGTAGGCGGCATCCACACTGCTATGGATTCCAGCTTCCTGGTATGAATATCCTTTTGTATTCCCTACGTGGTTAGTTACTGGCTTCTGAACAACAGAATGCAGCCGAGGTGATAGGATGTCATGTCCAAGTTTAATTACATAAAGTCTGTCACTTCTGTCTTACTTGCATTCTTCAGTTTCTTCACTTTCTTCTTCTGTTTCTCTCTCTCTCTCTCTCTCTCTCTCTCTCTCTCTCTCTCTCTCTCTCTCTCTCTCGTCATCTCTGAACTTCAGAGATCAAGTGCCAGTGATTTGAGTTCCCCCATGCCGAGGCCCCATAGGAGAGAATCGAAGAGGTCCCATGCCAACAGCCAGGAATTCAGGGTCTCAGTACAAACTGAATCCTGAAAATAACCTGACATTACATATCATGTAAGAAAGTGGAAAAATAAAAATGAAAACAAACCTAAAACCCCACAAAGTGGTTGCTAGGATCTTTCCCCGGGGAGTGAGAAGGGTGGTGGTAAGTAAATATTTTATAGACGCCATTCTACTTGTAGAGACAGTTGGTGTGATAAAAATCTGTGTCTAAAAATTCAAATTGGCCTAAGTATAAACCTGTGAATCCAAAGTGTCTGCCGGTTGTTTGTTTGTTTAATGTAGTTAAGGATGAAGACGGGGGCGAATGGGTCTTCTGTTTGAGCAGGACTTGTGATGGGCATTGTCTTTGTCACCTGTAAGCCCTTGGGTTGCAGTCTGGAGTAGGAGGTGGAAGAAAGGAAAAGTAGGATGGATACTTATGCTGCTTCCAAGTCTTGGCTGTTGTAAATAATACTGCAGTGAACATAGGGGTGCATATATCTTTACAAATTAGTGTTTTCATATTTGTAGGATAACACAGAAAAGGAATTGCTAGCTTGTATGGTAGTTCTATTCTGAATTTTTAAGGACCCTCCATACTGTTTTCCATAGTGGCTGCACCAATTTACATTCCCACCAGCAGTGTGTGAGGGCTCCTTTTGCTCTACATCCTCTCTGATATTTGTTATTTCTTGCCTTACAGTCTGTCTAACAGCTGAGATGGTATCTCACTGTAGTTTTGATTTTCATTTCCCTAATAACTAGTGATGTTGAACATCTTTTCATATGTCTGTTGGCCACGTGTATGTCTTCCCTGGAAAAATGTCTATTCAGGTCCTTTGCCCATTTTTTAACTGGATTGTTTTTAATATTATTTTATGAGTTCTTAATAAAATTGAATATTCACCCCTTATCAGAAATATCATTTGCAAATGTCTTTTCCCATTTGGTTGGTAGTCTTTTGTTTTGTTGGTTGTTTCTTTTGCTGTGCAGAAGTTTTTCATTTTGATTCTACACAATTTTGTTGAATGCCAAATATACGCAAAGCACTCTTGTCGAATAGCTTAAGTTTACTCCCTCAAAATCCATTTCTGACTTGCAAGAAACCCCTTGACTTTTTCCTGTAGAGACTGGAAGGCTAATACTCTCAATCTCATCCTCCCTCACGGTTAGGGATAGCTATGTGTTCTGGGTAAGACAAGTAAATAGTCGTTTGATGAGGGGAAAGGGGTACAAAAGCCCCTTGTTCTGTCTCCTTTTTTCCTACCTGAAACAAGATTTCTGGAGTTAGAGTAGCCATTTTAAGTGCCTGAAACCAAAAGCATAACAATGAAAGCCAACATGCTAAAGATGACAGTGTAAAAATTTTAAGAACTGGTTCTTTATGGCATTGTGGGGCAGCTGAACCAACATAAGTAACGCCTTCTCTGAACTTATTATATAAGAAAGAAGAAAACCTCATTTATCTCTTGGCCATTGTCTGTCAGCTTAACACATTCCGGACACAGAATTATGTTAAGTAATACAATGATACAAAGAGAAATGAGACCAGAAAACAAAAAATAAAAACAAAAAATGCTGCCCTTATAATGCTCACAGTGTAGGGAGATACAGCATCTTTATCAAGAATTAAGGTGTAAAGAAAAAAGTTCAAGTGCCAGAAGAGCTGCCTAGATGGTATGCTGTGGAATTCAGAAGCAGTTCATGTCCAATGCCCAGGAACGAGGTGGCATCTGGACTGACTCTTTAAGCCAAGGGTGTCCAAACTGCGGCCCGCAGGACAACTGAGGCCCGCAATCCATTGTTAATTGGCCCGCAGCAAATTCCAAAAATATATTTAGTTTACTTAAATAAACCAGGTGAGGCAATACGTACTTCACCTCGAGTGAGTGGCCCGGCTGTTTGTGTATTTTACCACATATGGCCCTTGGTGAAAAATGTTGAAAAAAGTTTGGACACCCCTGCTAAGCACTGATGGAGGGGAACCATGTTCTAGGCAAGGGAAAGAAAGTGAACAAATAAATGAAGGAAACACAGGGCATATAGGGGACCAGCAAATCATTCTTTTACCTGAGGTTACAGTAAGCAAAATTAGAGTTAAAAATAAATTGGGAAAATAAAACTAGAAGTAAAATGTGTTTTTTAAAAACTAGAACAAAGAACATTTTTATTTTAAAAATGTTCAATTTAGACAATATAGAAGTTTATGAAGTAAAAGTAATACTCTCCCTCTGCTACTTTATAGTCTAGTGTGTATCTTTCCATAATTTTTCCTTTGTCTATACAAATAAATACAGATATGTTCACATATACAAGCTTTTAAAAAAACAGATTAAAATACATATATAAAATTTAAATTATCAGTAACACGGAGAAATGCTCACAGTGCAATAAAAAGCTTTGTAAGTAGTATATGAAATTTGCATAAAGCAAGATCTTAATTACATTTCAAAAAGTACCTAGAAAAAAAAAAGACTAGAGTGAAGTACATAAACAAATGTGTAAATAAAAAAATATTAATACTAATTGCCAATACTAACAAAAACTGTTTACTATTGATGTAACTAATATTTTCCTAGAACTAATACAGAGTTTTCTCCACAATCCCCACAACGTTGAAAGGAAGAAAAACATCTTATTAAATTTCAGGGAAAATATGGGAGGCTAAGAACACATATTTGAACCACCTGTTTCCCAGTACCCTCCAAAATGACCTAGAAAATTTTAAAATATGTAAAACCCGAAATCAGTACTGGAAGCTAGAGAAGGAAACCAAGCAAATGCCAGAAACTTCAAAGAACGTCTTCTAAATCCTGTGCAGTTGGGACCAGATTTAAAAAGGACATCCAGGTCCAATATGCCAATCACAAAAAGAGCAGCTTGACCAGGAGGCTGACTACACAACCCCATCAGTGATTCTTTTGGCTCTGGATAATTGTGTGAGTCTAAGGATAGCAGAGGAGGCAAGCAACGGTAAATGTTTCAAGCAGAAAGACTATGAATGGTCACAACAGCAGTGTTACTGGATGGTTGTCCCAAGCTTTGGGGACCCTCACTGCCTCTGTGGAGCTAGATATAAAGGCAAGGCCTAAGTGGCTCCCCTAAGCAGAAGGCTGTCACTAGCAGTAACATTCTTTGATGATGCAGTGGGCACCTAGCTAGAAATCTTGGCTTGGGAGCTAGGATCAGGGCAGCTATATGACAAATCAGCAGAGTTTGGGGTGCCTATGGAAGAAGGCCTAGATAGGAAGCCCACCACAAAATCTGCCAAATAGCACAGCCCTTTCACCAAATACAATCAAGAAACTTTATAAGTTAAAGTTTGGATAACTGCATTTTTTAAAAAGTTTGACTTCACCCTCACACAATACGTAAGAATTAATCTGAGATGGATCATAGACATAAATGTGAAATGCAAGCCAATATAAGCATCTAGACAAAAACTTAATGTTGTCATGATTTGTTTAGGCAAAATTTCTTAAATAGAACACCAAAAGCACTAGCCAGAAAATGAAACATTGAAAAAAATGAACTATTAAAATGAAGAATTTATGTTTATCAATAGACAACATTAAGAGAGTGATAAGACAAGCCACAGACTAGAAGATATTTGCAATAGATATAACTGATGAAGGATTATATAAAGAATTCCCACCTATCAAGAAGAAAAAAACTGAAAAATCAACTAAAAATGGATAAAATACTCTGACAGTCACTTTAGAAAAGTTGATAGACGCATGAGAATAAGTGTGAACACTATCAGTCACAGGAAAAGGCAAACAGCTAACAAAACTAAGGGTCGGCAAAGATGTAGAGCAACTAGCACTCTCAAATTATTGGCAGGAGTGTAAACTGATTTTTGAAAATCATTTTAGAATTGTTTCTAAAATTGGACAATGCAGATTTTGTGGAAACGAGAAATACAACCACATAATTACAAATGTCAAAAGCAATACACAGTGTATTGAATATTATACAAAATAAAATTAAATAAGAATATAAAGAAGAAATCCACAGTGACATCACAAGGATAAAGTGGTAAAATGATGAGAGAAAATAAGGGAAACATGAAGAAGATATCAAGGAAACACAATAAATATATCCTAAGAATCCTAGAAAGAGAAAATAGAATGGATATGTGGAAGCAATATTTAAAGGACTAATAGGGGGAAATTGCTGAGTTTATAGAATTAAAGATTACCAGGATGTAATGAAGAGACATGGGAACCTAGACACATCCTGTTGAATGCTCCAAGATTTAAGGAGAAGTGAGAATCTTCTACAAGCATCTTGGCAAGAAACATCAGCTTATTTTTTAAGCAGGGGTTCTCTCAACCCCAGCAATGAATTAAATTATTGGGTGAGGCTTTTAAAAATAAAGTGTCTGGGCCACCTTCTTAGACATTCTGATTTAATTATTCTGGGATGGAGAGAGTCCCAAACAAGATGAACCCAAAGAGGCCACACCAAGACACATCAAAATCAAAGTGCCAAAGGTTATCAAGAGAGAATTTTAAAAAGAGCAAGAGAAACACAGTTAGTTACCTACAAAGGAGCTCCCATGAGATTGTTAGCTGATTTCTCAACAGAAACTTTGTAGGCCAGAAGGGATTGGCACAAAATATTCAAAGTGATGAAAAGTAAAGGCCTACATCCAATATTACTCAACCCAGAAAGGTTGTCATTTAGAATCAGAAGACAGATAAAGAGCTTCCCAGACAAGAAAAAGCTAAAGGAGTTTATCACCACCAAACCAGTATTATAAGAAATGTTAAAGGGACTTCTTTAAGAAGACAGAAAAAAAAAGATAAAAAATATGAATAATAAAATGGCAATGACTACATACTTATCAATTATTATTTAAATGTAAATGGATTAAATGCTCCAATCAAATGACATAGGGTGACTGAATAGATAAGAAGACAAAACCCATATACATGCTGCCGACATGAGACCCACTTCAGATTGAAAAACACACAGAGACTAAAAGTAAAAGGATGGAAAAAGATATTTCGTGCAAATGGAAATGGAAAAAAAAGTTGGATTAGCAATACTTATATTGGACAAAATAGCCTTTAAAACAAAGGCTATAACAAGAGACAAAGAAGGACACACCAATTCCACTTTGGGTATTTACCCGAAGAAAAAACACATATACATATCTATGTTCTTTGCAGCATTATTTATAATAGCCAAGATATGGAAGCAACCTAAATGTCCATCAATAGATGAATGGATGCAGAAGAGGATATATATATATATATATATATATATATATATATATATATATAATGGAATATTACTCAGCCATAAAAAAGAATGAAATCTTGCCATCTGCAACAACATGGATGGACCTAGAGGGTATTAAGCTAAGTGAAATAAATCAGACAGAGAAAGACAAATACTATATGATTTCCCTTATATGTGGAATCTAAAATGCCAAATAAATAAACAAATAAAACAGAAACAAACTCATAGATACAGAGAACATTTTGATGGTTGCCACATGGGAGAGGGGTTGAGGGGATGAGTGAAAAGGAGAAGGGATTAAGATGTGCAAATTGCCAGTTATAAAAAGTCATGGGGATGTAAAGTATAGCACAGGGAATATAGCCAATAATATTGTAATAACTATATATGGTGTCACGTGCATACTAGACTAGTCAGGGGGGATCACTTTGTAAGTTATATAAATGTCTAATCACTATGTTATACACTTGAAACTAATACAATATTGTATGTTAACTGTAACTGAAAAATTATTTTAAAAAATACTAGTATCTAGGATCCATCCTTAGACACTCTGATTTAATTATTCTGGGATAGAGCCTGTACACTGACATTTTTAAAAATCTCCCCCAGTGATTTGAATGTGCAGCCAGAGTTGAGAACCACTGCCTCAGGGGAAGAAAAACCTCCAGAGAACCAAATAGCAGCCATAAATGAAGACTGACTTCCAAGCTGGGGAGAAAAAAAACAAAATGATGTACTTAGTCATGAGGTCATTTGTAGGAAAGACCAACACTCTCCTACTAGCCAGTGCTCAGAAAGTATTGCACTCACAGCGTAGGGATCCAGTCCAGCCAACCTAGGGAGTGATCAAGATACAGAACTCAGAATGGGGGTGCCATGATAAAAAGAGGTGGTAGGAAGCCGTGGAAACTACATAGCTAAACCTAAAGTAACATCTTGAATTAATATGGTTACAGAACAAAAGAAATCTCAAAATAAGTCTCCAAAGAAACATTAGTACTATAAAATAACAATAATAATTTAGATCTAAATTCCAGATTACATCAATCAAAATTGTGAAACTGGGAAAGACAGGAAAAACCTGAAAATTCTCTCGTTTTACACAGATGATAATTAATAGGTACAGTTATATTCTTAAACTTGATAAGCAGAGATACTCGGATTTCATACAATGCATGTATTTCAAACTGCTTTTAATAACAAAAAGATAATCACAGATAGGAAAAAATGTCATTATTCCTTCCAAATAACTAGAGAAATAAGTGCTAAGAAAATATAGTTGGTGAAAGCATAACAGGATATGAAAACCATTATACAGCATTTTATGATTTTATTTTACTATACATGTATGTAATATATGTATAGAAAAATACAAAAAAGAAACATCCCCAAATTATAATAGTGGTTATCTCCAACAGGTTGGATTATGGGGTTTGTGGTTTATTTTCTTATTAATGTGTTTCAACTTCTTCTAAATGTTCTACAATTAGAACACTATTTTTTTTGTAATTCAAAAAAAAAATCGATAAACATTAACATTTTTAATTAATATTTATTTCTTATCTTCTATGCATTTCCATGGTGGTTATTTATTACAAAGGATAAAAGTTAAGTTTCTTAATGTGATAATTTTAGCAATTATAGGATTTAAAAAGTCTGATCACACATGTTTTTAAAGACTAAACACCTATGAATATTATAAAGGTGTTTCTATTAACATTTCTTGCTAACTCACTTTCTGGAAGTAACATATTTGTGTAAAATCTTGCCAAAAACAAGAATATTAAAATGTGTTCTGCATTAAAAAGGAATCCACATCATAAGTACATTAGAAGTTAACAAGATTAGGAAGTAAAAAACATGAAACCAGAAGAACTCAAGAAAATGTGCTGGCAACTATAAATTCTGTAATTAATTTGCTTTACAAGTTTTTTGGAGGTGCTAGGTCACCAGTTGACATCTTGGATTTGCTTTTTATTCAGTCAAAACATACAAAAGCATACATTAGTTGTGGCCAGCTTGTGGTCTAAATATATTTTCCATCCAACTACCCAGTTTTGATATGAAGAAAACTACACAAAATAATGTTGTTCTTTAATTTCACTTGAGGCATTTCTTACTTCTGCCCCAGCACAGAACTCAGGATTTTATATAATTCATGTTTCCCCAGGCTTCTCTACTTCGAGAGTACTGAGGGAGTTATATTAATGATAACACAAATTCCACTGGCCCCTACCCTCCTTCCACAGGTACCTTCTGCAGGAAGTTTGCCTCTATTTCTCAAGTATTTCTAGATGACCCTGGAGGTATACTGCATGTGCTCCTAGAGAGGTCTGCATCTGCTGGTTACATTTCCTGCTGTGTTATCACCCACTTGGCAACAACCACATGCTACCATGTCTGTGAGTTCCATTGTCTTCTGCCATAGTGGAGGCAACAAAGCCCTTTGTGTCAAAGGCTTAAAGTTTCAGAGTGTAGTGTTGGGAAATAGGCAAGAATGTTTCATTCCTCTCTTACCATTGTGCAGCCAGTCAATTCTGCTCCTGCCTCAGCGTCATCTTTAAACAAAGCTGCTCTTGGTTTTTATTTCTGATAACCCTGCTCTCTCTCCATGGGGCTCAGATATCATTCCAGCGGGGTTTGGGCCTGGAGTTACAACCACCACGCTAAACTCAGAAATGTCCCTCCCTTCCAAACTCTAAAGTTTCTTATTGCCCAGCACCTTCCTTCTTTTATGGTGAAGTCTCTCCCAAGATGCTTCTCAGCCCACAGCCAAGTGGGTTTCTAGTGGGTTCTTTTTACAAGTTGGCCAGACAATGTCTATTTAGACTCAAGCTGGGACTCCTGTTGCATTCATACTCCAAAGGGGATATATACTTCATATAAAGAAATGTTTAATAATCTTGGTGTTGGATTAAGTTTATTTTAATGAATTTGTCATGAATAAAGAAAATCTGATCTTTTTAAAAATAGCGCATTACTGAACCATTGATTCAGCCATTGTCAGTCTGAAGAGGTTAAGTAGAATCAACTGAGGTTATTGATATCACCATATGTCGCTTTTATATTAGAGTAATTCAGAAGAAATTCCCTTTGAGAATCAAGGAGAAAAATTATTGAGGAAAAATTTTGAAAACTGTTCTAGAAAGATGCTCAGTGGGAAAAAATTCTTTAAAATAAAAATCACAGAATTGGAGGGAGAAATTTGTTTCTTCTAGAAAAGTTTTGCTTCAGGAGGAGGGTTCCTTCAGGCAATAAAAACATTGGCTGCCAAGGAATTTAAGGAATAAATAAGCCACAAAGTTCATGGCCTTGTGAGGCTGGAGGATGGAAATAGGGTATAAGGAGAACCAGTGAATCTCTATACAGCAGTGAGCAATGATGCAAAATTAATATCTTAATATGGAAAGATTATGGGGATTTTTATTAATTAGAAGACAACTGAAAAAGGATATGTTTAAGAGAGAATAGAACCAATTATTTTTTAAAATCCACATGCTTCACAGTACATTTTTTGTTTGTTTGTCTAAGGTATTTGAGGGCCAAAAACTTCCTTCACCCTTTCCAGGAGTTTTTTGTTTATTTCTCTATTTTGGCAATGCATCTATTTATATTGATAAGAAAAAATACCTAACTATTCAGTTCACTGAAACGCATTGTAACCCCAGTGTGACTTTATTCCCTGCTATGATGGTCTTGAAGTACTAGACCAGACAGCAATGTTCTCCACAATGGCAGCCAACAGAGAACAGAGTCCAGAAAAGAAACCACAAACAACTCCCAGGAATGGTGATAGGAATAGTTTACGATAACCACAAAGAGATATCACCACATGCCTGTTAGAATGGCTATTACCAAAAAGACAAAAGTAACAAATATTGGTGAGGATGTGAAGAAAATGGAACACTGCTACATTGGTAGTAGTAATGTAAATTGGTGCAACCACTATGAAAAAAAGTACAAAAGTTCCTCAGAACATTAAAAATAGAACTTCCATGTGATCCAGCAATCCCATTCCTGGGTGTATATCCAAAGGACACAAATCAGTATCTCAAAGAGATACTTTCTCCCCCATGTTCATTGTGGCATTATATACAATAGCCAAAACATGGAAATAACTAAAATGTCCACCAATGGATAAAGAAGAGAAAAAAAAAAAAAAAAAAAAAAATATATATATATATATATATATATATATATATATATATATATATATATATATTCAATGAGTATTATTCAGCCATAAAAAAGAAGGAAATCCTGCCATTTGCAACAACATGAATGAACTTCAGGTGAATTAAGTCAGCTAGAGAGAGACAAATACTGTATGATCTCCCACATGTGGAATTTAAAAAAGTTAAAGTCATAGAAACAGGGAGGAGAATGGTGGTTGCCAGGGACTGGGGGTTGGGGGAAATATAAATGTTGGTCAAAGGGCAAAACTTTAAATTATAAGATGAATAAGTTCTGAGGGTCTAATGTACAGCCTGGTGACTATAGTTAACAATATTGTATTCTTGAAATTTGCTTAGAGGATAGATCTTAAATGTTCTTATCACACACACACACACACACACACACACACATAATGGTAACTACGTGAAGTGATGGATGTGTTAACTAACCTTGCTGTGGTAATCATTTCACAATATATAGATATATCATATTATCACACTGTACATCTGAAATTTACACTATGTTATATGTCAATTATGTCTCGATAAATCTGGAAAAAAAGGATATTTTCCAATAGTTCCTAGGATCAAAGCTGTTAAAATTATAAGACCTTTATAGATTTTAGAGTGAAATACCAAAAAAGTGACTTTGAAATTATATTTACACATTCAAATACTTATTAACACTTATGAATTTTTGGGCACTGGTCTAGAGCCCATGAATATAGTAAGATAAGAGATACTTCCCAGGGTCTCGGGGAGCTCCCAGTCCATTGGGGCTCATCATGTCCTCCAGGGAGAGTGGACACTTTCCTTCTTCCAGCATGTCAATCTCAGTCCCTCTTTGGGGACCTATCATCCATCCCCAGTTTTGGGTAGCTTTCCTCTCATCATACTTTTGGATTTCACTCAAGCATCACCTCCTTCAGAGGGGCCTTCTCTGAGTCCCATTCACTCACATACCCTCAACACTAATCAACATTTTACCCTATTTACATTCTTCCAAGATTTGTGTCGCATTTTTAGTGGAAAATAAATTGTTCATATATTTATTGTTTGTCTCCTTCTACTAGAATGCAAGCTCCATGAGAGCAGGACTTTTTCCCTGGCTTATTAATGGGTACATATATCTTTAGCATCACACAGAGTACCTAGTAAGTGCATTATAACCGTACTGAATATGGGAATGAACGGAATATGGGTGAATGGAAGCTGAATGAATGAATGTAGCAATTAACTCATTACAATCCAATGCAATTATTGCTATGGTGGAGGAAAGATCTGGGTACTTCCTTGTATCTAACAAATGGAAGAGTAGTAAACCATCCTAGGAAGACACAAGGATTACATCCTAGAGGACATGAAAGTATGGACTTGAGAGAGGGGCCTGGTCTGGAACTTCATGTTTCTCAGTATGTCTGGAAATAAAAGGAGGGGGGAGTAAGCAGAAGAGTTGGAAAAGGAGAAAATGGGCAGAAAGCAGGGACCCACCCCGAAAGGGTTAGTGAGCTTCATTAGGGAATTCAGCCTTTATTCAGAAGGCAGTGGGGAGCAGGCAGACCATGAACAATGGCAGGTGGTGGAGGGGGGCTGGGGAAGAAGAAAGGAAATAGGGACGGATCTGTCTTGAAAATGCTCACCTCGGAAGCACTGTGGAGAATGAAACGGAAGAGACCAGTAAGCCAGGCAATTCAGTAATTCAGGCAAGAAATGATGAAGAATTGAGCAAAACCAGGGTTATGGGAACAGAGCAGAGGGGAGAGCCTGGGGAGACCATCGGGAAGTAAAATCAATAGCAGAGGGAGGAGTCAGGTTCTATTGATCAGGTAGCTATAGTTCCTCAGCCCCGTTCTCCTTTTTCTATAAAACCATTCCAGGGCTGCAGCCACGTTCTTTGCAGACTATGCTGAAACCGGGGGACACCTTCCAGATCTCGTGGTCCAGGAAGACAGCCTTAGTGGTCAACGCGTCCTGCTGGAGGCAGAAATGATAGACCAGGACTCTTTGTTTTGGCCCTCAGGTCAGCTTCCGGTGGGCCACTTATATTCTGATATATATGGTAGGGTAGGATTTCATAAGCTTCTACCTCCTTGCTAATTAAAATCTCTTTTAGATAAGCATATCTATTCACATCTACACTTATCTAAGAAGTATTTGGTGAAGGCTTACTGTATGCTGGATTCTGGGAACAAAGCCCCTGCCCTCAAACAACCTATAATTTAGTGAAGGAGACAAACGAAAAGACAATTAAAACGCACTGTGGTAAGTACAGTAGTAGAAGTACTTACATAAAAAGTACAAAGCAGAGACCCCAAAGCCAAAGATGAGTTTAGGAGCGGGAATCTTATATCAGTAGAGAGAAAAATGGCTCCTCAAAAAGAAAAACAACTTCTAACTAAGGAAGATAAATAGCTCATTAAAAAAAATAATAAAGTAAGCCCAGGCACAAATAAACACAAGTGCATCAAAAACATCCACGGTTAATAATAATAATAAGTGATATTTACTGAGTGCATGAAATGTGCCAAGAGCTATGGGTCTTACATACTTTTTTCTCACTTCATCCTCATACCACCCTTATGAGGTAGTTAACACTTCTCTCATTTTACAGATGAGAAAGCTGAGGTTCAGAAAGTTTACGTACTTGGCCCCAGGTCACACAATAGTGGCAGAGTTGGGATTCTTACCTGGGGAGCATGCATCAGACTTCCTAATTGGGACGCGGCCCTGCCCTTCACAGTGGGAGCTATTGGTCTACCCATCAATCCTCCACAGCATTTCAGAGATTTGCCCACAGTCCACACACGGTGTGTGGAGAATTCAATCTCGTCCGCTGAGCTCCAATGCTTCTCTTCTTTCACACAGTCATGTCTTCACGTTGAACTCAGAGTCTTTATTGAGGAAAAAAAGAAAGGGGAAATATGCTAGTAAGAAATGCACGTTCACCTCATTTTCTTGTTTCACTTCTCGAAGGACGAGCAAAGCCCCACTTCCTGCCTAAGTCCTTCGATTCCACTGGGACTTTGTCAGAAGTTATAAGGCCTGGGGCAGGAGAGGCTGGGCTGGTGGGGCTACTTCACCTTCACACACAACTTACACCGTTGCCCAAAGGGTATTGGGAAAGCTGGTAATCCCTGAGGAGCAGTCCTTCTCTATTAATATTTGCCTGTAATTGCTATATTATTTGGAGTAATAAATCCTTTATTTTCAAAAACAATCGTTGGAAATGGGCAGTTGTTACATTGTTTACGAAAAACTGGAAGGTTAGCCAAAATTTACATTGAGATTCTTCAATAGCTGTCCCTCAGCTTCCCAAGAGCCTGCTCATCATGGTAATAGAGGTCATAATACATTGACAATCATGTCTCACCAGCTCCCTCCTGCATAACTGCAAGTCCTAGGTCCATTCCCCACCTAAAGGGGGCCCCAGGTTAGTTTTGTGGGAGTCTGAGTGTCTCACATAGTCTCTTGCAGTTTTTTTTTCCTCTCAGACCTCCAGAATTCAGAGCCACTACTTCTGCTCCCCTGGGGGAGAACTGCTGTCATGTCCCTTCCTTCTGTTTCCCTCCCAGGCACAAATAAGCTGGGCTCCCTCTCAATCTCCCTCTGCAAGAAGGCTGGCTTTTTTCCACCAAAATTAGGAGCTGCCATTCTCCACACCTCTCCCTGACACCTTTCCAGCTGGGCCCTGAACCTGCGTGCTTGTATCTCGGGGAGTCACTTAGGAAAATAACGCCTTCACATCTGCTCGAAGCCTTTTCTCCATGGGGCTTAGACTGGGAAGAGATCCCAGGATTCCTTCCCCATCTCCTCCCCCTGACCTCCTTCCCAGGCACCTGCACTGAGGAGATTCTTCACCGTCATGCCTACAAACTAGCCCAAAATGGCCTTTCTCAAAGGGGGAACCCAGCCCACCACGCACACCACCCAATCTAAACACTAGTCTTACGCCAGATGCTATTAATACCTTCTTTAATAAACAGTCACATAAAAATTATTGAGGAGAGGGCGGCCGGATGGCTCAGTTGGTTAGAGCACGAGCTCTGAACAACAATGTTGCCAGTTTGATTCCCACATAGGATGGTGGGCTGTGTCCCCTGCAACTAAAGATTGAAAATGGTGACTGGACTTGGAACAGAGCTGCGCCCTCCACAACTAGATTGAAGGACAGCGACCTGACTTAGAGCTGATGGATCTTGGTGAAACACACTGTTCCCCAATATTCCCCAATAAATTAAAAAACAAAACAAAACAGCAACAACAACAAAAAACAAAGAGATCTGGCCATTTAAAAAAAAAAGTGAAAAAAAATTATTGAGGTGATACTAGATTATCTCGAGTAGGAGCAAGAAAGAAACTTTCTCATGTTTTCTTGGAGCCTTTGGCCTATGCTGGGATACTGGTAGACTGAAATATAGAATATACCGTGGCCCAGGTAGTCACAGAGCCTGCAGGGTTGATGGTGGGAGCCCAACACGTAGACAGGAATACACGAATCCATCAATTACCCCATAACCTGAACAAGCCACTGAACCTCTGAGCCTCACATGTGTTTTTATGCTAAAATGGGGATAATTACACCATCCTGACAGGGTTGCTTGGGTTTAACATAATTATCTATATTTTATAAATTGCAAGCACCAAAAAATATTAGTTGTCATAATATTGCTTGCAAGGAAGAACTGGAGCAGAAGATTAAATGCGGGCAAGGGTGGAGAAAGATTATGGGACACATTGGGGCTAGACAGCCTGGGGTCATGCAATACAGGCCAGGCGAGGTACCACAGGGAAGAGGAAGAAGTCCCAGGAGACAGGAAAAGAAGACTGAAGCAGACAAAAAGGGCGAACGATACTGTCTATGTGGACTTAGATTCTCCTAAGAGTCCTAGATGCTCTTTCAAATGTTCCGCTGCCATCTGAGGCTTGATAGGAGAGGTAGTTCCTGCCTGGCACCCTGCAGAAACCTGAGGTCGGGAGCCTTACAAGCTGAAATACAATCCAGGTGTATGAATCAGTGCCACTCAGACTTCCTAGCTTGAAATTCTGCGAGGGGTGTGTGCACCTATCTCAGATGCGTAGGCCTCAACCACAAGTCTGAGCGAGACAAAACTGACAAAGTAAAGTCCCCCTAGTTCACCTCTAACTGCTGAGCTCTTTTTAGTATTGCTGGGGTAATACTAACAATTCCTTTTCCAAGAGCCAGAGTAATGACAAGAACCCAGGTAAAGTCTGAGGAGATCATCATTAAGCCTGGTAATGAAAACAAACTATTGTTTTGAAGGGATGGTTAAAATTATGTATTGGTAGCAATTGCATATTCAAGGTAACAGATTTAATTAATTTTAAGATAATGAAGTACAGGCTTCTGTTGAGGTTTCTGGTTGAAGCACTGGGCCTCACCTCAGGAAGCATTTAAGGGTATAAAGTATTTATTTGTACAGGTAGCAAGAGGGGCCATTTAAAATATGCAGTGCTTTGCACCTTCTCAAACCCCTGGTGCAAACCTGTCCCTAACCAATAAGGCAAGCATTGGTATGTGGAAGCCCCTCTACAAGAAGTGGTTTTGCCCCCCAAATCCCCACCAGTCCCGGTGGTGTAGCTAAAGGAATTCCAGGTGAGCCCATTCTCACAGTCTGAAAACAGACAATGCAGAGAATAAATAGCCTAACCTGACTTTAATTTACTTTGTGTTGGTAAAAATATTTCACACCCCCTGTCAGAAGTAGGAATAAGGAAGAGTGGGTAGCAGCAATAAAGAGCACTACCCACTTGCATGCCTGCATGCCATCCTTTTTTATTTGAATCATTACCTTAGAGGTCCCTGTATGTAGGAGCTAGACCTCAGGTTTTAAATAAAAAGAGCCTTGGATGAAACTCTACAAGGACCCCACCCTCCCAGAATTAGCTAACGTTTTAGGGAAACTTCAGGGTGAGTAAAATCCTGGCTATAAAAAAAACAAGAGCCAATAATGGTTGAATCTTAGGCAACTAGACGCAGTCTAAACAACTCTGGGATGCGTTTTGTGGCTCCATCCACACCACAAGCAACTGCCTGACACGCAACACTGGACTGTGCATGTAGCTGTACATCTAATGTACAGCGGCAGGTTTCCTTCCGCGGGCCTTGGAGGGATCCTTCTGTCTAGGGGGGTCTGGAAGGCCAGTGTAGGAAGGATCCTTCTGTCTAGGGGGGTCTGGAAGGCCAGTATAAGAAGGATCCTTCTGTCTAGGGGGGTCTGGAAGGCCAGTGTAGGAAGGCACTGCCTCCCTCGACATCTTCGCAGCTTTAAAAGGGTGGAGTATTTTTATTTGAGGCCAAGGCTGGCACAGAGAACTTCCTTACTGAAATTTTCTGCCAGGCTGGGTTGCTTTTCTTGCATAATTCCAGCCCCTACTCCAACCCCACCCCCCTCAGCCTTTGGTCAAGTTTCTGGGATTTTGGCATGCGTTTGTGGGGTTGTATCTATTCCTTCCTGATGCCGTGGATGCAAGGATATGCTTTCTCTTGGGTGAAATTTACAAGCACATTTTCCTCCTTGACAGGAACAAAGAGCCACAAATGTTTCCTAAGGGGAGAAAAAAGCTTCCAGATGCAGGGCTCCAAATGTGAGGGTTTCTTTTTTTCTTTTTCCTTGGCATTTTTTAAGTTTAATAATTACACTGGACATATTTATCCAGAAGAAGGCCCACACTTTTCATTGTAACAAGGACTTCGCTAAAATCTCCAAGTCACAAACGCATTTGCATCTCTGTTGCTTGGGCTCCAGGACACTGATCTCTTTCTTAAAGCACTCACCAAAGAGACCTTGAGTTTCAACTCTGTCTAGAGACTGAAGAAGATAGGATTTCCTCTCATTTTCCTTAGCTATGGTGGCACAGACTGCAGAATAATAAAAGGAAAAGAAAACCATTTCCAACTCTTGAACCGTTAGCGAACTACTTTTAAATTGTTTCTAGTTAAAGGGCTACAGAGAAGCATAAATGTCAAGATCTTTCAAAGTTTTACAACCCACAGCATATTTTATGCTTTAAAAACTAATTAAAGCATTTGAATTGGTGTCGTTTTCTATTTCAGAAGTCTTTTTCAGGACTAAAAATGAACTTCAAGTTTACCAGACCTAGAATCTAAAAATTGTCTCTCACTCGGATCAGAATAATTGTGGAAGATCTGTAGGTCACATGTGCAAAATCACCCACACAAAAAAAAAAAAAAATTTTTTTTGAAGAAATATGCTCTGTGTGTTCGATTAGAAAAACATCTCTCTTTTAAATGTTGGCAAAGAATAGACCAAATCCCAAGAAATCTTTTTGGTCACTGAGCTACATTTACTTACAAGCAAAAGCATGGAGACATTCAATGCAGGTAAACGGCTTCTGCCCGTTTTAATCTACCAGGGATGAAACAGATTCTGCTGTTTCATTCTGTGCGTGTGAATCAGGTTCTGCTTCAGTGGGTCTGGGCTAAAGCGATGTTCTGACTCTCTAACAAGTTCCGTATATGCAGCTGCTGCTGGTTCATAGCGCACACTACATACAGAGGACGTGGAGGACAGTACATCCTCCTTTCCCTGAGCTTCCCACTCAGGGTGAGACATGCGGATACTGGGGTCACACAGCCCCAAGAATACTGGAGTGGGTAGCACTGGAGCCTCCACAGGTTCCCTTGGTGTGTTCTCACAGTGGGATGAAGGTAGTTCAATCTTTTCTATCCAAAAACATAGGTGAATCCCTCCTAAGTTCAAAGCCCTGGGCTAGCTACTGTATAATATAACTTAATACTTAATAACATAAACATAATAACTGCATTTAAGTTAACACCTGTGCCTTGATTATCACCTCTTTAAGGACTGAAAAAACTCTCCATTGATGTTTTTCCCCCCAACTTTATGTTTTGAAATTTTCAAACCTACAGAGAAGCTGAAAGACTAATATAATGAACAACTTAAACCTAGATTTACCTATTGTTAACATGCTACTATCCTCTCTCTCTCTCCCTCTCCCTCTCCCCCCACCCCACCCTATGCTGGCTCTCCAGTGCCCACAGCACCAATGAGACCAGACTCTGTGGAAGGTTGGAAGGAGAGACCCTGTGGAAGGTTTGTGGTTCATAGAAGTGCGGTACAAAAACCAGGTACATAACTTACAGCAACCATTATGTCTGCTAGTGTTCAAACTCTGAGACCCAAATCCCACATCAGAGTCTCTACCTCCCAGCAATCCCCATGAGGTGCAGAATAACTGAACCTCTACCAGTGGAAATGCAGACCCCTCAACCCTATAAAAGGGTGTCGTTTCCTCCAACGCCTTCCCCATTATCTGCCTCAGGATTGACCTCACTCCAGGATGAATGACAGTGGATGCAAATTATCCTCAGGAGAATGAACATCCTATTTCTGGGTGTGGACTAGCTCATTGGCCCAGGAGCTCAATCACAGAGTTATTAGGATATCTCCCCAAGTCTACCGCATGGGCTGATCCAAGCCTATTTCCATTCCTTTTCATGTTTGGGCTATCTCCAGAATGAGATCAGGTCTGTTCAGCTTCCTGGCATGGCCCAATCTTGGTTCCATATTTCCAGTCATTGCTAAAATAAGAAAATAATAATTTATGAATAAACATTTATCTTTCAGAGATAGGAGAGTCTTCATCAGATATTGGTTTTAAGAATTCTCAGATTATACAAGATAGTCTTCCTGATGCACTCAATTTACAATCCAAAGCAAAACATTAAACTGCTCCTGCACTGGGTTACCTTCTGCATTCAGTTCTTATGCAAGGGCAAAAATCGGCTTGATTAAAAAGGATCACAAAATCCAGTTTTTACCCCATTATGCAGAAACCACATGCCACCTCCCAAACAACAGCCTCGCTACCTCAAAAACTGAAGGTTCTGTCCCCTCTGAGTTCCTCGCTGCACCTATTTAAAGTTATTCCAGGTTTCTCTAATATTCAGTAGCGGTTGCTTCCTAAATTCCACTGGTCAGAATTGGTGTATGGCTACAGAGTCTGTATCTCAGAATGGATTTTAAAGGAACTGCTGGAAAAGAAACATTTATTTCAAATAAAGGAAAAGCAACAACTCTTTTTGTTTGGTTTGGTTTTTAGAAAATCACAATGAGACCGAAGAGTTCATTAACAACAATGACCAAAATCTGGGAAGTTTTTTTTAGTATAGAGACGTTTTATGAGTAGAATAAAAAATAGGTTATACGTAAAAACCTGTCTTGATGATGCAGAATTTGAAACTTTTAAAACTTGAAAAACAAAACTTTTAGCCTTTAATTCGGACTCTCTTTGAGGCAAAAATAGATGAGCAAAGTTTGAAGAGGATTAAATCCGTTTAAATTGGATGTTTACATATGCTAGAGGAAAACAGCACTAAATTTCTAGCCACTGTCTTATTAGTAAGAATGTATGTTGAGATAATGTTGCAATGCTATATTGATGATGCTTTCTTTTCAACTGACTTGGTCAGCACAAGAGCACAGTGGTTTATAAATGTGGGATAAAATAGGACAATATGTTTATGAATGGCTTAACAACAGCTGCTTGGCTAAATGTCTTATAGAATTCATTCAGTTCCATTGAATGGAAAGCAGTGTTTTTATTTTGTTTATCATGGCCAAACCAGTCATCTAGTGCTGCTAAGGCAGCTGTCATGGTTTGTTGGCCAGAACTCTAGCCACTGTCTGTGAAAGAGGACACTGAATTGATCATTTTCAGCTAATTGGCAGTAAGCAACTCTTCAGGCTGAAAAATGAAGATCCTTCTAAAGTAATGTCTTTAAACGCTGAGTAGCAATCCATTAATGGTCATAAAAACAATTTAGTGGATTGTATCTAGCATTTTTTACAAACCAAAATAGAGTAAAAAAAAATATTAGAAACACAGTAAGAGTAAGCATCGTTTGTGAAACTTTTAAGTTTTATTATGTATATACTCATATATGTCATTATGTATGTATACATATATATATCTTGATATATAAACCATTATATGTGTATATAAAAGCCATGGTTACTTTGAATAATGTGTTTCTCTCTGTATGTCAGTCAAAATAATTTAAAAGCCACTGTTCTAATGGCAGTAGGGGAAACCACAAACAACAGATTTTTCTCTAACCAATGAAAAGCATTTTAAATAAATACCAGCTATTCCCTTTGTTCAGCCTTGAATTGCCTTCCCAATATATCGCTTTCTTCAACAGGCCATGAAAACCTCACAAGGAAACTCTCTGTCTGCAAAGCTGTGATGTCAACATCCCCAGAAGCAACATGTCTCAACCCGTTTACCCCTAGAACACACGAGAGAAGTGACGTTCACTTGCGTCTGAAACACGCAACCCTTTGTCCATACCTAGAGTCAGGGCTGTGACAGAGATAAGATAAGGCTTTGGTTCTGTGAAATTCCTTGAGTACACTCTGTAACTTCATCTCTCTCGCTCAGGAAAGCACAAAGTGATAAAAATTAGTGACAATGGTCAGGATTGTCAACGTAAGAAATGTCCAAACTTACAGAGAATTTTTATAGTTTATTTGAGGCAAACTGATGACATAGGCCAGGAAGCAAGATCTCAAATGCTCTGGAAAATAATAGTTTTGCAGTTTCTTTTATGCATTTGAAATTAAGGAAGGAACATAAGGAAGATTAGAGGGAGGTGGGAGGAAGCCGTGGGGGCTGGGGAGAGGGTTGGATTACAGGATACTTAAGATCATGTGCTCTCTTGAAGACTGTTACACCTTCAGGGGTACTACTTCTGGCATTTCAAAGATGTGTTAAGCCAGATGCACAGAAACAATGGACAGGGCTTTCTTAAGGCAAAGATAAACCTTTTGCTATAAAGCTGTATGCCTGAAACTGGGACGTGACTACCCACCATGACCTGCCCAGTTAGGAATTCATGATCAGATCATCCTGCGAGGTTACTTTCCACAGAACCCTCTGTTTTCATCCACAAGATGAACTTGGATCCACTCATTTGCAAACTTCAATCTATTATAACTCTTATTAATAACAAAGACTTGAAACATACCTGACAACCATGCCATTGAGACAATGTAGTTGAGTATAGAGAGCTGAGAACGTATTCATATGTATCTCTCTCTACCTTCCAGAATTTCACACGATTTTCCATATAACTGGCCAATGCAGTGTCCTTTGCAGAGGACATTCAGGTACGAGACAAGGCAGTGTGCCCAAGGTGTCCCTGAGCTGCCAGCACAGGCAGTGGTCATAATAAAGCAAAGCTCCTAAAATTTCATCAGTGTGAATGACTTTTCCTCAAGGGTCTCTTCTTTTGTGGATGAAGGTCAGTTATGGAACAAACTTGTCTTCTGGTTCTTTTTTCCCTCCTGTTTAGGTTTAGGGCTTTGGATAATGAGCAGGCTTGGGTTTTGAAGGTTTGTGGGTGAGAGAAATACAAAGAGCAGATCAGGACAGCTGAAAAATTCCCATATTTCAGAACTCAAACTTCATCTGTCTTTGATGGGAAATGGGAATTCAGGGAGTTGAAGGGTCTTGCCAAAAGTCATGAGGCTTCGCTCCTGGCAAACGCCCAGGAAGCCGCCCGGTGCTGAGACTTCCCTCTGTAGTACCATTTCTGAGCTTTATTAGCAATTCTTCCAAGTGATACTAATTGTGCCTCTCAGAGTGGGGAGTGTCAGGGTTGCTGGCCACCTTTGGAGAAGAGATAACAAAGGGGAAATTCTGAGGTACTGAGGACATACTACTTAATTTATTCATGTAATCCACTATCATTTCAGTTACAGGTACGCAGGATACAAAGACGGACAAGACCAATCCTGCTCTCATAAAGTGTATACTGTAGCACAGAAAAAGAATATATATACAATTAATTGTGATGCGATATTAGGAGGCTATAGGGGTAGACTAAAGCAGTGCCATATATAAAGAGAAGTGGTGATCGATTCTACCTGGGGCTTGAACTGGTGTAGGGTGTGTGTGTATGTGTGTGTGTGTGTGTGTGTGTGTGTGTTGGGGGCTCATCCAGGAACCCAGTCAGCTGTGAAATTGACCACTTATGTCAGCAGTCTCTGTGAGAGGCCAGTGGTCTAGTAAAAGATTCTCAAATTTTAATGTGGGAATCCTCCTAGAATGCAGATTGCGGTTTAGCAGGCACAAGGGTGGAGACTGAGGTTCTGCATTTCTAACGAGGTCCAGGTGATTCCTTTTCTGCTTTTCCACAGACCATACTGTGAGGAGCAGAGGTCTAGTAAAATGAGATAAGCAAGGATTTCGCATCAGAGAAAAAGTAAGTTTTACTCCTCGTTCCATTGTCTGTAGCTCATAATCTTTGGGTAAATTACTGAGTCTCAGCTTTATCTGTAAAAATGGCCATCGTATTATATATACACGTATCTTACAGCTTGTAAAGATTGAATGAGAATGTAAGCACAATGCTCAAGACAAAGTAAAAGCTCAATTACAATTACTTCCTTTTTCATGGATCTTGAATATACAATATATAATTGCTTTAGAAATAAATTTGGCTCCAAAGAACAAAATTTACTTAGAAAGCCTCTCATCTAAATCCATTCAGTCTCATAACCCCTTTTCAAAGTAAATATCCCTGATATGTATTTGTTTTTACAGCAAATTAAGGCATTAAGATTTTCCCTGAGGCAATCACAAAACAACGGCCAAGTCAGATAAGAATACAGGAAGTATTATGCCTAGTCCCATAAGCAACCACTAGCCCACTCAACCTTGTCCTGAAATGAAGTAATGTAATTGATGGGTGAAACATGGGAAATTTTGGAACTTCCCAATATAGCCAAGGGAAAAGGACCTGCAATAATGTGGTTTCATAAATCTAAGCTTTCTTTAATGTACTTGGAAATAGATAATCTGAAATAAACAGTAACCACATTTGCAAAGGGTTTTAGTGTTTCTTATTCTCATACATCAAGCCTGTTGAGCATCAGAACATCTGTCAGATATTTTCACCTCTGTTGTACAAATGAGGAAACTGAGGCTCAGAGAGATGAAGTGACTGCCTCACTCATTTGCAAGTTGTTAAGCAACAAAAAGGCCTGGCCCAGACGGTTTGTCTCCAAGTAATCTATGTGCCGTTTTGTTTTACCAGGGATGGGAGGTGAGGGTGGGGAGGGAAGTGTGAATGAGGGGGGTTTGTGTTGGGGGTAGTCAGTGGGCAGCAAGGAATCCTGAGAGTAGAATGCTTGTTTTGCCTTCTGGTCAACTGTAACTTCAGAGATTTAGTGCTTGTGCTGGCAGCGACATTTGTTGGGCTAGGGTTAAGTAAATCACATCGAAGAAGGAACAAAATCTCACATGAGATTTTACAATGTTTTGGCAGATTCACAAGTAGCATTTTTTGGGATTCACCCAATTTTCTTGATTTCAATATGCCTTTCTTTTTGGCTAATTTTTGTCTTGTTTTCTCTTTTTTTTCCTGATAACATTTCATTTTAAGAAAGTTGGCAAATTACTAAAACATTTATATGAATTCAGATTTCCTTTTTCCTTTATGTATTTTAATATTTATTAATACCTGGGAAGCCCGAAGAAATTTTAATGAAGAACATTTACATCATGGAACTAGCACTTTATATTTTAAGGAGAATTACTGTTTTGTACAGTATGACAAGTCATTTTGCTGAGCTTTTCTTCAGATGAAATTTAAATGTCCTGCTGAAACTGAAAGATGAACTAAATTGAAAAAAGTGTATGCAATATTTTAGAAAACCTAATAGCATAAACCACTAGAAGATACTAGTTACTGACATTCTACTACCCAGGGATGTTTAATTATTACTCTTACACTCAGTGATCGTAGACGTTTATAAAAATGACTCGAAGGGATAATAAGTTTCATTCAATAAATGCTCTTCTTGATAAATGTTCACTGGGCACAGCTGAAAATATGATAGAGAAAGTCCTGCCCTTGAGGAGTTGACATCCCAGTACTTTCTCAAATATTTTCTGATCTTGAAAGGTCTGTTTGTATCTTTGGAGTTTAATATTTTATTGTATTTCTTTAAATTAGCAATTGATTATAACATGGTAAATGTCTATTCTTCACTATGTATTAAACTCTCTGAAGGCAGGAACCATATCTCAGCCATCCTTTTATATTTATGAAAGACCAGCAGAGTGCTTTGCTTATAATAGACACTCAATATTAACATTTGTGAATTCAAGTTTTGGATGGAATTGTTCAGAGAATTTGGTGAACTGACTGCACTAAGTAGAATTTATTAGACAAACATATTTTTTCAACCTAAATTTGTTGCTTTGCAGGATCAAACATGAGATTGAAATGAATAGCCAATCAATCTCTTTGAAAACTTGTGAATAGAACTTGCCTAGATTTAAAGAGGAAAGAAAAACGTTACTTGAAGTGTTTTTTCTTACAATGACAACCCTGGCTCTGGTCAATAGTTCATAATGGTTACAAAGCAATAAAACTGGGTCAAAAATACATGCCATGTTTCCCCGAAAATAAGACCTACCTCAAAAATAAGCCTGTTAAGATCGTCAGCCAGTCGGACGCATTTAGTACATTATGACAATGTTCCAGAAGAAGATGATGTGACTGTATTTGAATAATTGTAGATTGTGTCTTATAAATGTCTTATGAAAAAATAAGACATCCCCTGAAAATACAGTGGTACCTCGGTTTTCGAACATAATCCATTCCAGAAGACTGAGTTCTGAAATGTTCGAAAACTGAGGCACGGTTTCCCTATACAAAGTAATTCAAAATGGATTAATCTGTTCCAGACCTTTAAAATCAAGTCCTAAAACTGCAAATTTAGCATGAATTTTACTATCTAATGATACCATAGATACATAAAATTTATAGCGTTCGTAAACCAAAATGTTCATCAATGGAGATGTTCGAAAACCGAGGTACCACTGTATGCCTTAATGCGTCTTTTGGAGCAAAAATTAATAGAAGACCCAGTCTTATTTTTGGGAAAATACGGTAGTTGCCTACAGGTCAGTACATGCCAAAGCTCAAATCCGAAAGAGGTTATAAGAGTCATTAGGTTGAATTCACATTTAGTAATTAGATTTCAGAATTCCCTACAATCACAAGTATTACTGGTAGAGTGAATGCTTTAAACTTGCCTATCTCAAGAGGCAATCAAATATCCACATAATGGGAGGGCTTATGCCTTCCCTTATAGAAACAACTCTGTGTGGAGGCTTGTGATCCACTTCTGTTCTAAATTCAAAGCCTGCAGTCCAATATTTGCTTCAGTTACTTGTCTACTTCTTCCAAGACCTATAAGGGTCTGACAAATGATGTGATTTCTTGAAGCAAGTGTTATTAGGTTCATATTTTACAACAGGAGTGACCTTATAGAAACTTTATTTTCTCTTTTACTCAGCATATTTCTCTCATCTATTTTGTCACCACTGCTCAAATAATTTAATAATTAACTGTAACAAAACAAGCTTTCTAGCCTCGCCAATGGTGCTTAGCACTGACCAGCTGTAACAATCTACATTTCTCATTAGGGAAAGAGCCACAGATGGTGGCAATTGAATCTAAGGCCATTCAATGGGTCTGAAGAATCTGGTATAACTAGTGGTGTGCTGGTAAAAGTTTAACAACCACCTCTCTGAAAAGAAAATAGCCCTGATTTACAGTGTTGATTTCATGGTATAAATACTCCCACCATGGCCGTTTTCAAGCTGACAACATGAAGTCATTGAACTCGGAATTGGGAAGAGATGCCATAGTTGGCTCTCAAGACTCAGTAGGAGCTGTCTCCATCACATTATTCAGTATAAAATGCACAAAATGGGATCGGCTTTTCACAAAACTGCTAAAAAATGTTTGAAGATCTGATCTGATATAATGATTGACATTCAGAAGAAAGGCATTTCAAGACATGTCTAAATACATAAAGCCCTTACAGAATAATAGGGATGACATTTCACAGACTTGGAAAATAAAAAGTTCAAGACAGCAGCTATGGTAAATGTAATCATTATTTTTCTTTTTCAAGACATTATGTATGATTTGATGGGTCAACCTTCACTAGAAATCTAAAGAAGTAAAAAGTATAGCATTCGTTGTTGTCAGGGAATAAATACTTTACAGGAGCAATTCTTTTAATAACTAAAGTTTATCCTTCTAGTCAAACTTGTTTAAATATTGTCCTAATCAAATTGCCTGAAAAATTTTGGGAAACTATAGCAATTCTCTGACTTCTTAGAAAATGTGTAATGGATGCCATTACATTCCTGGTCTTTCTTTTAGGATATTAAAAAAGACCTTCAGCTGATCTGTAAAGCACTGCACTACAGAGGAGTTATTTAAATAAATTGAGCTGCGGGGGTCCCCCACTTACTGTTGTGTGCTTGAGTATTTAGGTTAGCTTTTTCTATTTCTTCCTTCATTTCATCCTTTCTGCCCGCTGTGAGCTGTCACTTGCTGTCTGAGTGACGGCCTCTGGCTATTTCACTGCCTCTTCCCCATTTCTAATTTGCTGCTTCTAACCTGCGGAGCCTAGGAAACAAAGCAGCTAGCCCACCTGCTTTGCCTTATGGACAAAATAGACACCTTCAGAGGTTCTGAGGAACTTAAAGGGCAGTAATTTCAATACATCTAGTTTCCCTACGAGAGCTTAATCTGTACATTTCCTAAAACAAGAAAAAAAGTTACTAGTGTGGCCACTATCCTGTACAATTGAAGCTGGGGCTGAGATCTATATTGTCCACAAATTGACTAAGATATTATTTCTATTGTCTCTCATCTTACAATACCTTGAAATATTAAGAATGAAATATTTTCCTATCTCAGGACATCTCAAAGAATAGACCTGTCCTACTAATCAGGTTGGATTCCTGATATCAAATCTGTTACCTTTGTCTCCTCCTATTCAGAGTTCTCTACTGCCTCTTAATTAGCATCTGCTTACAATTTGAGATTTCTTTCCTAGGCTTTCTCCTCCCCCACCTTAAGTAAAGTTTACATACAGAAATGCACAGATCTTGAGCGTGCAATACAATGAGTTTTGATCCACATATATACCTAAATATCCATCACCCAAATCATGATACAAACATTCCATCACCACAGAGACTTGTGTCAAGCCCCTTCCAATTAATTCCTACTCCTCACAGGCAATCACTGTTCTGGTTTGCCTGTTGCTGAATTTTATCTCTGACTTCTTTGGCTTGACATACAATTTGGGGAATTTTGCCATCTTGTTGTATTAATCAGTGGTTAATTTCTTTTTATTATTGAGTAGCACCCTTAGAATGACTCAGAAACTGTTCTAAGTATGAGGTCTGACAATTCGCGAACTTTGTTGCACCGATGTTGCTAAACTTTTTTGATATTAGAGGGATTGTTCATTGTGAATTTGTACTAACTGGACAAACAGTTAACCAAGTTTACTATTTGGAAGTGCTGAAAAGGCTGTGTGGAAATGTTAGATGAACATGTTCTGAACTTTTCGCCAGCAATCCATGGCTGTTGCATCACAACAATTCACCAGCTCACAAGGCACTGTCTGTGAGGGAGTTTTTAGCCAGTAAACAAATAACTGTATTGGAACACCCTCCCTACTCACCTGATCTGGCCCCCAATGACTTCTTTCTTTACCCGAAGATAAAGGAAATATTGAAAGGAAGACATTTTGATAACATTCAGGACATCAAGATGGCAGCTCTGATGGCCATTCCAGAAAAAAGAGTTTCAAAATTGTTTTGAAGGGTGGACTAGGAGCTGGCATCAGTGCATAGCTTCCCAAGGGGAGTGCTTTGAAGGTGACCATAGTGATATTTAGCAATGGGATATATAGAACTTTTTCTAGGATGAGTTCATGAACTTAATTGTCAGACCTCATATTTAACTATTTTTTCCCTCAACATTTCCTATGAAAATTTTCAAATGTACAGAAAAAAAATAGAAAGAACGATGTAATGGACAACCATTGTCCCAATACCCACCACCTAATTTGTACAAGCAGCATTTTGCTAATTTGCTTTTATCATATATCTGTTCCTCCATTCATCTATCAATCCATCGTATTTTTTAATGCATTTCAAAGTAAGTTGCAGACATCAATACACTTCACTCCTAAACACTTCAACATGCATATCCCTAATTAGAGTGCAGTGTTGGTTTACAGATTTTTTTAGGTAAAATTTCTATACAGTAACATGCACAAATTTTAAGTATACTTTTGATGAATATGAGCGAATGTAACCCAAAGTCCTACCAAGATATAGAACATTTCCATCGTTCCAGAAATTTCCCTCAAGCTCCTTTCCAGTCAATCCCAAACACCACTCACTGTATACAACCCCTGTTATACTTTTCTTTTACCATAAATTACTTTTGTCTGTTCTAGAACTTTATATAAATAGAAACATATAGTATTTACTCTTTGGTGTAAGCCTTCTTTGACTGAGCACATGTTTCTTACACTAACCCACGTGGTTGCATATATAAGAAGTTTGTTACTTTTTATTGCTGAGAGGCATTTCATTGAATAGATATGCCACAATTGTTTAGCCATTCTGTTCATGGACATCTGAGCTGTTTACGGATTTTGGCCATTGTGAATAAAGCTGCTGTAAATATTCTTATACAAAACTTTTTTTTTTTTTTTTCATTTCTCTTGGGTAAATGCCTATGAATAGAGTTGCTAGGTCATAGGGTAAGTGCATGCTTAGTTTTACATGAAATTGTCAGACTGTCAGAAATTTCAGACTGGTTGCTCCATTTTATGTTCCTACTAGCAATGCATGAGAATCCTAGTTGCTCCACATCCTCACCAACATTTGGTGTAGTCAGTCTTTTAAAGTTTAGTTATTCTGGTGGATGTGAAATGGTATCTCATTGTGGTTTTTATTTACATTTTCTTCATGACTGATGATGTTGAGCATCTTTTCATGTCATTTTTGGCCACCCGTTTGTCTTCCTTTATGAAGTATTTGTTTGTGTCTTTTGCTCATTTTAAAAATTGAGTTGTATTTTTATGGTTGGATAGCACAAATTCTATATGTACTCTGTCAAACATATATATTTAAATATTTTCCCCCAGTCTATGGCTTGCCTTTTCATCATCTTAAGTGTCTTTTGATGAGCACAGTTTTCATTTTGGTGAAGTCCAATTTATTACCTTTTTATGGCTAATGCTTTCTATGTTGTGTTTAAGAAACCTTTTGTAATTTGCAAAGATATTCTGTTTTCCTCTGGAAGCACTATAATTTTAGCTTTTACATTTAGCACTATAGTTTTCAAAGCACCTTCTGAAGTCCAGAAAACACTGTTAATATAGGCATTGGTACTGTACAAAAGTGAGAACAACTAGCTTCTTTATCTGAATTTTAAAGCGTCTCCCTTCTCTCTTGAACTATTTGTCTATATTTCTAAACTTTACTCAAACTTTTGTTGTTGTAGATAACACGAAGGAATTAGTTTCTCCTTATTCTAACATCAGAAGGAAACCCATTTTGTAACCTTGCCGATCTGTTAAATGAATGTTTACTGGCTTGTGAGCTGACTGGCAGTAAGTGTCCTCTCTGGATGCTCACAGAGCCCAGGGCAACATGCAGTACACACAGATACAAGACTGGCACAGTGCTGTAAAAAGTGTTGCATGACTAGTTTGCTTAGTCTGAGTAGCAGAATCTTGACTAAAATTGTCACTGAAAGACTCCTGGATCAGCCGTGGATCCTTAAAAATATTGTCTTAAAACTAAGAACTTTATGAAGTTTCATTAACTGAGAATGACAGCACACTATGGAATGTGTGTAGTAAACAGAGTGTGTGTGTGTGTTCACAGTAAAATACACAGAATGTTTCTTCAACAAGGCCTCGCCGGCCTTCCTCATTGACAAACTATGAAAGACCTTCGAGAGGGAATTCTCTCTCTCAGGCAGATTTTCCTCCGTTCCCATCACACCAGTCCTGCATTGTCTTTTGATCCTTTTCTCAGGATCATGCACTAGTTTTTTGCAGGAACAATTGCTTCCTTGTGTTCAGTCATTTAACACCAATTGCAGAGAGGGTTCTGGCTGTTCGGTGCAGGTGTGTAAAGCTCAGGTTTTTCACTTTTTTTTTGACTCTTCACCAACCTCTTTTTCCCTCACTCTAGCTAAACTTGTGCTAATCTTACAGAACAAAAGGAGTTTCCCTTTGCCTCTAGCACATTCCATATAATTCCTGACACTGATTGTTTTTTTAGCCCCAGAACAGCTGGTAGGTTCTCGAGCTATTATGTAGCTTTCTGCTTATTTTCTTAATGTACAGCAGTGGGAAGTGTTACGTACCTCACTTTGGCTTTTGATAGAAGACAGTTTCTAGATATTCCAGACTGAATGTGGTTTAAGAGAGTCCTTGGACTCCTGTATATGTGTTGATTTTAACACCCCCTTGATGACAGGGCTTTGTCCCTCATTGTACTCCAGTTAATTTCCTGAGTACACAGCCTGTGTAGATTCGTATGATTTGCCTAAAAAAATCAGGTAAAGTTTTAATTAAAAATGTATTTCCATATTTTTAGGAAATGGAATTTAAATGATATCACATAATTAGCTGAACTAAAATGTTCACTTTTTAACCATTGTTTTGGCTTCTTACCAACACAGCCTTTGTTGAAATGCTTACCACTTTACATTTTGTGAGTTAGTAATTCTCACTCCACAACTGGTTTACTCTGAAAATACAGACATTTAATTACGCCAAAGTCAGTAAATACAATAGGTTTTTTTTGCATGAGAATTCCTGGGAAAACATTTTAACCACCTAAAATATCATTAATTTAAAAACTAATTAGACTAAATGAGATTTGGTAAATTCCTACCCTAAAGACAAATTGTTCATATTTTTCTTAATTTGTTGGTGCATGTTACCAAGGAGACAGTGAAGCAAAACATACCAGCTAATGCATTGTTCAGCTCTCCACTTCCTACTATAGATTTAATGAAGTAATTCTGGCCTACTCACTTTGCGAATTTGAGAAAATAGCATTGTTTCTTTAGTAAAAATATGGTCAGCATTCAGACCTGATCAATGAGGCACTAAGAATTAAATCTTACTTGAACTCTTTGCTCTTTCTAATTTTAAATAAGAAAGGGGTAAATCACTTCCTTCAATTAGTTATTTTTGTGGTAAATGTAATGCTTCTGATTCATTCCTTAGAGCAGCAGGGCTTGATCTTGTAAAAAGGCTGAAAAACAACTGCTTATTCCGTGAATGAGGCAGGTGTCCTTTTTGACTAAAGCAGCAAATAAGGTGATTTGGGGGTTCATTTCCTTTGCGGATGCCTTGAATATTTTTCTCCATCTTCCTGTCCTACAGAATATTCAGAATAATAGGAAAGTGCCCCTCCTTTTCAATGAGGTGTATTTGTGACCTTGTAATTTTTGCCTTTACAAGACCCATTCACAATGTGTTCTTTCATAGGAATGTTGCTTCAATGCCCACTGGGGTTCACCTAGAAAGTCAATATGGTTATTATTTCTATATTCTGTTTCTTTTGCTCCGAAGATTGGCAGAAAACACATTCCTAAATGCTTTAATCCATTTCAAGAAGGACAGATGTTATCAGTGCCTGGGAAAGGTACTTCTGCATGTGTGAGAACCCCTTCCCCAGCACTTCATGAGGACACGCAAAGAGAACTGTCTTAGATTTGTTACGTTTTGATTTTTAAATGAATTGTCTGAATCCCAGAGAATAGTCAGAGACCATCCTAGTCAGCCCTCTACCCATCACCAGAAAAATAAAAGTGGTCTTTTTCAGGGAATCCCCAACTTCTTTGGACCCAAACACTCCCAAGGAATTTTGAAGCTGACCTATAGTAGCCATGTGGCTTCCTAGCAACGGTTTTCTTCAGTAATGGTCAAATCACTTGGGCAGCTGAATAATTTCAGTTATTGTATAAAAATGGTCCTGCTACAGCCAACAATGAAATTATTTTATTGCAAGGACAGAAAAGACTCTTTAGGTTTTCCTACTTGACTGAATATGGAAACTATTTCAATAACTGTTCATTATGTATTTCTTTCCAATAATTAAAATATGAACATTTAACCACGTAATTATATTTCATCTCAGTAGAGAGATGAGGTATATAATTTCGACATTGATTTTCAGTGTATGGGACCCTCTTTGCAGCCTCCGACATGATACCTTTCACAGCACTTCCCTTGGATCATATACCAGATGTCTACGGCCTACGTGGAGGCCGTGGTTAGTCTATAAATACCGCCTTTGAGAGTGAGCTAATGGGAAAGGAACTATCATTTGAATCTGCCCAATAAAATGGTCTGTTGGAGAGCACAGAACTGGAGCCGGCCTCATTCCCCATCTTTGATGGTTTGGAGGGAAAGTTAGGGGGACTATTGCTCTGCCTTCGGGAAGCCCCGGTCCTCTGCTACAACGAGAGCCAGGACAGATGGGCAGTGTATTTGACAAGGAACCCCTGCATCCTTGCTTCAACGCCCTTCTACTCTACTTTAAAAGCAGTACTGTATTTTTTAAGTGTTGGAACTGGCAGCTCCACCGGTCACTGGCTGCCCTGAACAATCCCCCATTCAAATCCAGCAGCCTCAACCCAGCATCAGTGGAAAGTTGTGCTGGAACACACAGAGAAGGCCTCTCTGCCTTCCACCGTGCGGAGGGTGAGGTTATGTCAGGCGCCCCGAAGATTCCAGTGGGGAGAATTCAGCAGAGGTCTTATACAGCATCTATTATACCAGTTTCACAAGAAGGATTTACAAAGTGGGGAAAAAAAAAAAAAAGTTTACCTTAGTTGGCTTCCTTTGACTGGTGGCTCCAGGGTCCCAGCTGCCTCAAACATCCTTCAAGCAGGAGGCCTCAGTCTCTCTCCTTCACTCTGAGGCCTCTTCAGCCATGCCAGATTTTGTAGTGCTAACATTTCTAAGTAAACATCAGAATAAAATGTCCCTTTTAAAGGAGGCAATGCAGGCTGGAGAAAGGAGGTGAGGGAGGGTTTGCTAGTCGCAGCAAGGCAAGAAGAGAAAGAAGAGCGGAAAAGGGAGGTGTTGCTCTGGGTTACAGCAGTAGAATAAACACGGTAAGACTGGTTTCTCTAGCACCCAGAGATATAGAGACAAAGGAATCCGGGACGAAGGGACCCCTCATCTCTTGCGGACTCACTATGCACCAGGCCTATGCCAGATACTTACACAATCGTCTTGTGTCTATAAAGCTGGATCACCCAGGTCCTTTTCACTCTGCCTTTTCCTCGAATGCCTCCTCAGGATTTTTGGCCCCATAGGAGACAATGAATAGTCTCTAGAAAATTATATCATTTAGACCAAATTCTTAATTCTATAGATGAAGAAACTGAAGGTCAGAGAGGCCAAGTAATACCTCCAAAGATGCTGAACTAGTTAGTGTCCAAGCTAGGACTAGAGTCCAATTTTACTCACTCCCATTCCAGAAGTTTTTGTGTCAACGTTGCCTTCTTCCTGACTTGATTTTATTTGCAGACAGGAAATAAATTTGACCTTAGTTAACTCCTAGCCTTTGAAGGAGATAAAATCCCAAGCAGAGTGGGTAGGAGGTCTGACAGATGCTGCCTGCACCTCTCCCTGGGCTCATGCTACATCTTAGTTATTTGCCCCAGGGACAGGAGCAGATTGCACCTGACCAGAATATACCATGTGGATCTTGCACAAAATTAACTCTGCCCTTGCCAGGGCCTGTGTGGAAGATGGGAATGCAGAGGGAAGTCGACACAGCACCTGCCCTCAAAGTCTTGTGGAGATACAGAGATGTAAGAAATTAATTCTGCTCTAATGGAATAAGCATCATACTAGGGATTTGAAACAAGTTTGGGAGGGAGTTTGGTGATTGCTGTCAGTTGGATGGGTCTCGAGGATGAGTTTACAGGCCATTATCAATGGGACAGGTGGGTCCAGGAGGAGAGCCTGTGCTGTGGCATCCAGTGTGCTGGAGACAGGCAAAGGTTTGTGATGGTTGCAATGTAGGGTCCTTGGGGTGAAGAAGTCATGAATGTCAAGAAAGAAGAGAGGAAAGGTATTTAGAGCCAGTTTTTAAAGATTCTTTTGTGTTATACTAAATAATTTAGACTTTATCTATGGGTAACCAAGGCCTGTAAAGCAGGGGAATGATGGGAATCAGATTTTTCCCTTAGGAGTCAGGGAGAAGGTGTGGCAGGGACCAAGGAACCCCGGAACCAACTAAACCTCACCTTCTTCATCAGCGCCTCCCATCAGCCCAGGACCTTCAATCTGGAGTAACTGACATCAGTTACACCCCTACCCCCAGCTGGGTTTCAGTTCATACCCTGGGGCTCCCCAGAAAAGCAGGAGCCCCTACTGAGGGTTGGATACCCAGTTTACCTGTGGGAAAATCCAGTTCCAGTGCCACAGAGAAAAGCCCCTGACAAGTTGTTGGGAAAGAGTCAGCAGGAGGGAGTCCCTGACATTTCAGAAATCCCTTTCCCCCTCTCTTTGTCCTTCCCAATCTTTGTCATTAATTTCCAGGCCGTCTCCATAGCAGAGTCCGAAGAGCACCTCGGTATGTGTGTGGGAGTGTTATCTGGCAGAGCCCTTTAGAGCCATAGGTATGTTTTGAGTTTGCTGCCCAAGTAAACTCTGAGTGGTCGATGAAGCCGCTTTCCCCAAAGGTTAAAAGTAATAAGACGTTCTTTGTGCCTTTGTGGTCTGACTTTTCACAGGCTATTGGGGGGAGGGGAGGATACCCAATTAATTTGCATGTTAATGTTTGTTCTAAAAATAATCTCTGAGAAAAGAAAAAAAACACTTTAAAATATGCTTCAAGGGAACAACAACCTTTCAATTCTTATGACCCAAGTGCCTAGAAGTTAGGAAAAAGACATCAATTCATTTCAAATTAATTTTATCACTGGCTTTCAGATATCAATAGTTATATTTAGAGTTTTGGTAAAAGCATCATATTTATATGCTTATTAAAGTCAGATTAAGGAAGTTCAAGAAGAGATTCTTTCAGAATTTTCCATTCTTCTTCCTTTTTCAACAAACATCTCAACTACTTGCTATGGGCCCCAGACTGTGCTGAATACTGGGGCTCCTGAAGTTGCAGCACCCCAACATCTTCTCAGGAGCAGAAATAAAGTTGGGCCATGCTCACTGTCAATCCTTCTCATAATAAAAGGAAAGGAAGCCATATTGCAGTGATCGAATTCATAAGAGATTTTCTGATTTATGTGACTCAAGATAATGAAATTTTTCTCCTAACGGGAAAAACAGAAAATTCATCTTGAGGGAAAAATAGTATGGGCAATTAGAAGTATGTTCTCTCTCCTCTGAAACTTGTCTGAGACGGTGAATCTCTTGGGCATTTTTGCAGGGTGGCTTGAGAGAAACTGCTGTTACCTGCTGAATCACCCTCCCACATCCTGCCCCCCCTCCTGCTCCCTGGGGGGTGTCTGCCCTTTCAGTAATGGCCACGCTTGCTCAGGGAAAGATGAGATCACCCCCTGCATGCATTTCATGGGTGGCCAGAGAATGGCCTCCTCAGATGAACTGGGTCCACCCTCAGGAGGTAGGAAGATTACCTTTTCCTGTGTACTTAACCTAGCCCTTTGGGAAAATGATGAATCTAATTTGGAGCTTCTTTACAGCTCTCTTCACAGTTTCCATTCCCTTAATGTCTTTCAAAAAAAAGAACTTTTCATGTCTCTCTCTATATATAAAACTTTGAGGGGGGGAGCAGTGTTAACATACAAAGCCTTAACAGTACCTAAAAATATACAGTGAGAGTGAAAACTAGCGAGAAACGTTGGTCAGGATATCTACATTCTGGGTTTAGTTTTCCACCTTCCCATGTAACCTAAGGAGCATCAGTTGACCACAGTGAAATATCCTTCTTCATGGGGATGGTTCGTTAATCCACAGGGATATGCATAATTGATATGTATAATAAAAAGAGAAGGGTAACTTAAACATGTTTTTGATACCAAATACAGAAATGGACTAGGGGAAAGCAAAGGTTGGGGGCAGAAGAAAATCAGGTCATGTACCAGTGTTCACAAGAAGCCTATGGACAGGAAAAGGAACCGTCAGCACAGAACCAAACGTTGGAAGTCCGACAGAGTTTTACCCCAGCTTTAACCAGAACCAGAATAAGCAATCTTCTTCTGCTGTGGCATCAAAGCATGAGAAGAAAACAAAGCATTTTTTAGACAGAAATGAATTTAAAAAGAAAAAAAAAAGACCCGGCAGAATGGCTTAATAGCATCTCTTTTTAAGACATATTGCTTCATGCTCACTGAAATAAGTTGGTGTTTCCATCTTATTTGGCAGATTCATCTGGCGAGAACGTGCCAATCCATAGTCCACACTAACCTATAGGGCCCCTTTACCTAAAGATACTTATGTATGTTGGATTTTCATCCCAAGAAACTCTGAGAGGGATGAGCTTGTTTTTCTTCTTCCCTTTTTCAGAGCAATGTACATTACAGTTCTTACCTGGGGTTCGGAGTCATGTCACCTGTCAAATATGACTGTGACAGATATTCGAATCAATAAATACCGATTAGACACTTTTTAGGTTTTAGGCATCACTAGGAGATACAAAGAAAAAACAAGACATGGGCTCTGCCCTCAGAAAGAGGGCAAACAAATAAATTACAACACAGGGTCCTAAATGTTCACACACAATATAGCCACAGCAGGAAGGAGGAGGAAGTGATTAACTCCTTCTGGGAAGGCTTCACAGGAGTGACAAAAGATGAGAGGAAGGGAGATTGTATTACACAGTCTCTTGAATTACTTATAAAAGTGTTGTTTTTTAAAATATGGGAAGGGGAGAGTTTTATGATCAAGTAATTTAAACAGAGCCTTTACTGTAATATTTACCTTTAAAGGTGTGATCTTACTTAGACAGGTTTCTTAATGTCTCCATACCTTCATTGCCTTATCTATATAGACTGGTGATAGCAAAACACACCTTATATCATTATTTTGATCATTGTAAGCTATATCTATACATATAGATACACATATGCATGTGCGTGCACACACACTCACACACACACACACACACCCCTCCAATAAGTGATAGAGCTTATGCTCACACACCAGGAGACACCCCGTAACATAATAATTAGGGCTTATTTGTGATGAAAACAAAGTATAAGAACAACAGATGACAAAGGCTTTCCTAACAGTGAAATGGTATCTTGAATCCTCTCATTTCCCAGAGGGAAAGAGGAAATCAGTGGAAAGAAAAGAAAATAAAATCTGTGTGGCGTACGTCAAAAGAAAAGAATATCTGTGTGGCGTGCGTCAATTGGAAAAGAAATGTCATTAAATATGTGTTGAATGAATTCCAAATAGTCTTCTTCAAGATCGAATTCAAAGATAATGTCAATAAATGCCTCCATTTGTATGATAGAATCCTAGGTGACTGGGGATAAACAAATGACACTTTGCAGGGTTTTAGATGCTGGGTATGATGTAAGCTTTAAGACTGGGACAACTTATTTTTTTATTTTGTAACACCCTGAATGGAAAAATGAGAACTGTTGACTATACTTTGCAGAAATACTCTTGAGTAATCCAAGGATAAAATTCCACCCAATCTTTAGAAATGAAATGTTGCGGTTCTACTAGGACAGCATGAACCTGCTCTAAAAGAGAGATTTTTATGTTAATAGTTTCCACTAACAGTTGGAGAATTGGCTGGGGGTCAGATATGCCCAGCAGTTCAAATCCCCGCTTTCACTCCTATAGGCACGTGATTTTAGACAATTTGTTCATTTTGCCTGTGAACCTTCTCTGTAAAATGGAAATAAAACTGATTTCACATGAGGATTCCATGAGCTCACACATGTAAAGCACTTAGCATGGTACCAGTACCCACAAAGTCTCAAAATTTTCACTCCTCTTGTCATTACTGTACTATGCATTCTTGTGAGAGCAGAGAGAAGGAAAGGGTTTCTTCTTCCTGGGAGGAAATAGACAAGTTCACAGAAGAAAAATATTTATGGTGCCTATTAGGATGGCTATAATATTTTTTAAAGAAAAAAAATCAAGATACTGGCAAGAATGTGGAGAAACTGGAACCCTCATATATTATTGGAGGGAATGTAAAATGGTGTAGCCACTTTGAAAAACAGTATGGCAGTTCCTCAAAAAGTTAAACATAGAGGTACCATATGACCCAACAATTCCATTCTGAGATATAATGCCAAGAGAGATGAAAACATATCTATAATAAAGCTAGTGCATGTTAGTAGCAGTATTACATATAATAGCCAAAAAGTAGAAAAACCCAAATGTCCATTAATTGCTGAAAATGTAAACAAATATGGTATATCCATACAATAGAATATTATGTGGCCATAAAAAAGAATGGATAAATGAAGAACTGATATATTCTATAACATGGATGCACCTTGAAAAAATTATACTAAATGAAACACATCAGTCACAAAAGGCTACATGTCATATGATTGCATTGATACGAAATGTCCAGAATAGGAAAACCCATAACGACAGAAAGTGGTGGTTGTCAGGGGATGGGGGAGTGGGGAACAGGAGTGACTGCTAATGGGTACAGGGTTGCTGTTTTGGATAACAGCAATGTTCTGGAATTCGTTAGTGGTGATGGTTACACAACATTGTAGATGTACTAAAAACCACTGAACTTTACACATGAAAATGGTGAATATTATGTGGATTATTTCTCATTTAAAACAAATGTAAGGTGGGCCTTCAAAGATAAGTAGAGATAGACCAGGCAAAGCTAGGGGAACAGAGGCACCCAGGCTGAGGCAACACCTAGGGTCAAAGTTCAAAAGCAGTAACCACCAAGACTTGTCCAAAAAATGCTAAGAATCTGGTGAGGCCAGAGCCGTATGGCCGGACTACTCCAAGTACGGTCTGTGGGCTGTGAATTGTTTGTTGCAGTCTGTGACTATATAAGGAAAGAAATTGAGAGTACACTGTAGAAACGTTAGCAACTTGACACTGCATGGTCAGTGGCCTTCTCTCTTTGGACAGGATGTAGACCAGGCATGGTCGAGTCCGTGTGGTGACTGGCGTTTCGCCCAAGCTGCACACTAGTCCTGCACAGTAGGACCACATATTTGACCTTGACAGGATGAAAAACAGCTGGTTCTTCACTTAGTATAGTTTGAGAAGCACTGTCATATGGGATGCATTATGAGGAGTAAGAGCCTGGAGAAAAGGTTGGAAACAGAGTGCGAAGGGCTTTATAAGTTTGGGATCCCCTCTTTGTCTAGAATTCTTTAACTCTAGTGCCTAGTGATGCACCACAATTGTGACATTGAGATACTTCTAAGCATGGATTATCTCTTAGGAGTAGAGAAAACAGTCATCAGGCAATTGTAAGGGAAAGAAAATCTTTAAAAACAAAACAAAAGCTCTTGGGAAACAAGTAAGGCCATATCTATTCCATCTTGGAGGCAGCAAAAAGTAGATGGAATAATCAAAAGGGGTTAAAAGAAGCACATAGCATACTAATCGATATGCAAAGGTTTATTTATATTTATTGGATAAGAAAAAAAAAAAAAAAATAAGCCAACCCAGGAAGAGAAACTGAGTTGAGAGCTAGGTTAGTGGTAGAGAGATAAACGGGGCAGGCAGGGGAGCAGTAGGAAATCTCACAGCTCACACTCTCCCGCAAAGGGAAAGAGCAAAGCCAGCCAGCTCCACGTGTGGGAAAACAGTCAACCTCCTGGAAGAAGAGTCCTATATTGATTCCAGACATTGTTATTCCTGCAAGCAGGGGGGACGAAGAAAGGAAAGGAAACCAAGGTATTGACAGAAAAATCAGCTTCTACTTTCTCAACTGTCTGGGGTGTCTCTGTGAAGCAACCACGAGACTTCCCCTGTTGTCACATGTTGACTCATTCTTCCCCAAGCCAAGGCCATTTATTTAATGTCTAGTTCTGTTAAAGTCAACGAGATTTTGTTTCAGAATCTGGGGCAGTGCTAATGTAAATGCTTGTTTGTTCGGGTTGTGCAGAATGAAGGAAGTTCATGGTCTGTACAAGTAAAGCAATGTGTCATGTCATATTGCCAAAAGGTTGCATCATTTCTAAACTTTCCGGAAGACTAGATGGATGAGAGGTCATCTATGTTTATTTTGTGAAGTTTGGCCTACCAGGAAGTGTGTGGGTACAAGAGATATTTTAGGCCCATGAAACTCTCACTTTAGACACTTAATCCAGCAGCATGTGCTATAAGTTTCAGTCTCTAACTAAAGCTTTCAAAAGAGTGGCAAGTTGTGAAGTACACAAGGTTTTCTGGCTGCACTGACAGAGCCACGTATAAAATCCTGTTGCCAAACGGAACTAGAACCAGGTGACAAAGACTGAAAACACACGCCAATGTATTGACCTTCTCCATCAAATGCTCATTACACTCTAACCCAGTAATATTCATTTCTAAGAAAATTGCAAAGTACTCACCAATCCATTACTAATTAAGGTTGGAAATCCACCCCGAAATAAGATTTTTTTAAACAGAATTTTTCACGTCAGGTTTCTTTAAGAATGTATTGGAATTACTTCAACAAGGAAGAAAAGAGTGTTTTAAGGAAGTAATTTTTAGCGTACAATTTAACAGATGGAATAATGAGTGGCCTACCAGCAACCTTACTTAAGCTTTCTCATAGATATTTCATTTATGTTCGTCACATCCTCTGTAATCCAGAAGACAGTAATATTCCTTCCCTAGAAGAAACTGCTTTTCTCCACTTTTTCATGTGGTGCTGAGAGGGGGCTGCCAAGGAACATATCACACACACACACACACACACACACACACAGGAGAAACCCAGAAATAGGATGCTAACACACAGAGAAAGGCAATACCAAGAGATGGAAACAGAGGCCAACTCGATCCCTGGAATGCACAGGAGTGAGCCAACATATCACCTCTATTGTTTAAGCTACTCGTATTTGAGCTGAGTTTCTGTTGCTTGCAACCAAAAGAATTCTAACATCCAAACCCAAGATTTTCATCTCCCTGACAGACAGTACTGTTCATTGCAATATTCAAAGGAGGCCAGTCGGGAATAATGCAACAGAGAATAATGTCTAGGTGACTGGAGCAGTTGTCTGTGTGACTGTCATCCCTTGGAGCACAACCCCATTTATATAAGCTACATGTGAGTGGTGCCCCCCTGGAATTGTTCAACGTGATATATGCAGGGGATCATAAACTCTCCTGGTTGTACCCATCAGCTCCATCAATTTCTCCACACACCTAGTGCTGCTTAGGCTTGGCTAAACCAACTTTTTCTAGAACGTCATGCCTAGTATTGCTATTCCTGCTACCACCACTCCCATTTTCCATGAAATGCTTATAAGAGACGGTTCCTCCACTCTCTCCTTTCCCTGAATCCTCACAATGCAGGTATCACCTTCCTTATGGAGGACAATTTAGCTCAACCCCCAGGTGGAACAAGGCTACTTCTCACAGCAGATGGTGTCCAAGTATTTCTACCTAATTCCTGGCTCCTTAATCCCTACTCCTCGTAGAAACCCTTGCATTCCTCACTTTCCTAGAAGTTACAAATTCATTCTCAAAAATCAACTTCCAGTCACATGTCCTTCATTCCTTTCCAGTTCTCTGATGCAGTTTCTTCTTTGACCTGTCCACTCCATCCACATCAGATATGAAAATCCGTCCTTCTTCTCTGATTTTAATGTAACTCAGAAAATGTGCTACCTGTTTTAAAAATATATTTTAAGTCTTGGAAGCAATATTTATCCAAACTAGAGAGTTTCTTTCCATGTAGAAATTTGTAGCCAACTAAGTCCTAGATTTTTTCTTACTGATTACAGATAAACCTTTCCAATTCACTGTACATACCTCCAAGGGTCCTGAGCATTTACCAATAGAAGAGGGAAGGGGCCTCCTCCCTTGAAAATACTCAATAAAAAATGCAAGACAAACTTCATTGCTAAACCTCTGAACAACAACAAAATAATAAAGCAACAAATGGACAACAACAACAAAAAGAGTCATGTAAAGAAACAGTTATGTCTTAAAGATACACAATGCAAGTGCAGAAGGAAGTAAGTTGATATGTGAGAAACCATCCCATCCATGTGTTAAACATTCTTCCGGGACCAAGCTGGAAACTCTCCTCACAGTATCTCAATACTTGTGTCTCCCACCTGTTCTGCATCAGTGGTTTGTCAAGTCATATCAATTCTATTTCCACACTAGCTATTCGGTGATTCAACACGTTTGTTGAATCTCTGCTGTGTGCCAGGAACCATTGTAGGCATCAGGGAGGCAGCAAAGAAGGGAGAACCAAGGTCCCTGCTTATGTGAGGTTCATAATCTAGTGAGGGAGAAAGCCCATAACCATGTGATCATATGACTATGGTAATTGCAAACTGTGACAGGTGCACACAGACAGTAAAACACAATCATCGGCTACCTTGATCCAGCCTTTCGTAAATTACTCTACTTATGGCCCTCATTCCTGCTTAGCTGGCTGATGGTAATACACTTCCTACTGGTCCTCCCATTTCCTGCCTGCTGTACATGCAGTCACGTTTTTTCTTGCCTCAAAAATCTCAAAATGTGCCACAGTGCTGGCCACATGGAATACCTGCCCTCACCCTGCCATTGGAGACACTCATGTTGTGATTTCAAGCCCCCTTCTAGGCCCGTCTCCCCACATCCCCACATCCCCACAAAAACACATTGTGCATTTGGTGTTTTAGGCAAACTCAGGGCTTAGACCCTTCCCAGGCTTTCCTGGCTCCCTCCCCTGTCCCACAAGCCATTCAGTTCTGCGTGGCTCATCTCTGAGCTAGTCTGTGTCTGGAAGCCCCTCCTGATGCTCTTCTTCCTGTTTCTCCCAAAATACAAATAGAGCTTTCCTTCTTTAGGTTCCCCCAAGGCTTCATTTGTATTTATCTGTCAGACTTGATCTTACACTACACTATTTTAGAGTTGCTACTGTCCTATCTAATCACTCCTGAGAGTTGGGACTGTAGCTTTATGCCTTCTGGATTCCTGTTGCCTGTCGCTATGTCTCACAAACAGTAGAGTCTTGATAATATTTATTATGAAAATGATTTAGAATGAATTGAGTGACTAACAGTAAGTTTTGCTGATATGAATTATTCCATCACAGCTGTACCTAAAGTCCCTCTAGATTGAAGTTAAGGGATGCATTTGGCTAGAAATGAGCCTTACAACACTTAGTGTGCAAAAATACTTTTTGATTGGTAGCTCAAGCTAGAAAAATAACAGGAACTAATATTGTTGAGCACCTACGATGTGTCAGATATTATGCTAGGCACTTCACACACGTCATCTCTCATCCAAGCAAGGAGACCACCTGCATTGCAAAAAGCAGGCATCTCTGTGTGTAAATTTATCTTTCAAAGTTCAGGACAGTTTCATCTAATGAACTATATATTTATTTATTTATTTCATATATATATATATAATATGTATATATATCATATATATAATATATATAATATATTATATGTATATTGCCCATCTTTATATATATAATATATATTGCCCACCTTCCCCTATCTCCTTCCCTAACTAGAGCAGATATTTGTCTCTTCCTTCCTTCTTCCCTTTTTTTCCCACTGCTATATCCCCAACACTTAGAATAGTGCAGGCGAGACAGAGTAGGCATTCAAAAATATTTAATGAACAGACCTTAATTTTATTTCATTTCCCTACAAATTCTATCCTAGCAGTATTGCAGTTGATCTCTGAGAACAAAATGACCATTTTTAACATTTGCATGTGAAGATCCCGTTCTCCTCTGCTGTAAATAAAACTCAAGCATTTTTCCCAAGTGACCCAGCTTCACAGGTGTACATCCTGAGAACCAGAAACATCTGGGTAAAGAAGGAGGGGGAAACCTTGCAATGTTCCAACCTTACAAAACGCTGTTTCAAAGGCAAAATGAGAGAAAGCTTTAGGAACAGCCAAAGCCTTCTGCAAAAGAACTCCCTTGCGGAATGATGGAAAAATGTGGAACAGAGGTTTCCCTGGGGCTAGAAGTGTTACAGGCCACAAGGATCGTCTGAACCAACAGCACTGCTTGTGTGAGTGTGGGTTCCAAGCTCAGCGCCTGCCAAATCCAGTGTTTCTCCTCCCCAATTCTGAAGACAAACCGAAGAGAAATTAAATTTGTTGGAGATCTGAAGTGCAAAGGAAAATACATGTGGCTACAACTAAGAGGAGTCCTTTCTATTTATTTTTTAATACCAGGCTGTTCTTCAGTTAGTGTTCCTTAGATTCTTGCGTAATAATGTTTCATTTACTTATATGTGGGTGTTACTAGCAACGGCACACTCTTCTCTTCAACAAATAAGGCAGGAGGGACATTGTCATTAGAAAATATATTGATTTGCCTTTTTTTTTAACTTGTAGGACAGACAAATAATAAGTCTGTTGACTTCAACATACCCACCTAAATAAACATTAAAAATTCTAAACAGTAAATTTTCTTAAGCTTCAGCCCAGGAAATGGCTGCATTTTTTAGAGTATTTTCTCCTCTTCCATTTGAGTCTTTACTTCTTTTCCACCTGAACTGTGAAAAGAAAACCAGAAAACAATGATTTCTCCCATCCTGGCCCATCTTTTCTTTCTAATATCATCTTTGAAAAAAATGGCAACACCAAGGTCAGCAGTGGGTTCTCTAAGTGACAGATGCTGTCTCCTTGCTAAAGGAAATAAAGGGTAAAGATAAAGGAACATCTGGCTTTCTGGCCCCAACACATGGTATATGGAAGAAAGTCTCTTTGGTTCTTTATCGCTTTTAAATTCATCTCTTATCTCCCTAATGTTTCACTCACCTAAAGTTCACATTCAACTAATATTTATAAGTGTCCATCATATGCCATTCACGTGATACATGTTAGTAGAGTGATTTATTTCTTTATTCAATAACTATTTACGGAACTCTTAATATGCACCATGCACTCTCCAGACTTTCAGGTTAAAACCACAAAGAAGAAAGGGTCTCTTCCCTAACGTCTAAGGGTGCGTGGGCAATTAAAGCTTGATTGGTGCTATGCTAGAGGCAAACACAGAGTAACACGATGGACGATGGGAGGAACATCTAACTCTGTTCCGAGAAGGCCATGGAAGGCCTCATGGGAAAAGTGATGAATTGGAGTTAACCTGCAAAGAGGGAAAGAACAGGGGAGTGGATGTGCAAGAGGCCAGAGGTGAGACACAGCAAGGAAGCTTATAGAGCTATGAGTATTTCAGTGTAGCCGAAGGGTACGTAGGGGATGGCGGTGGTAAGACACAGTGTAGGAGAGACCAGGCCATGAAAAAGCTTTACATCCTGTACACAAGAGGGAGTGGATGGAGAATGTTAAACAGAACTGAGGAAAGGGACGTGACTGAAGATTCAGAAAGGTCACTGTGGGTTCAATATGGAGACCAAAACCAAGACACCTGTTGGGAGGTTATGGTGGCAATCCAAAGAGAAAAGTTTCCCTAAACTCCACTAGTGACTGTACAAGTGGAGAGGAGCCGTCAGAGCTGAGAAATGTTTAGGGCAGATAGAATATTCAGGATCTGGCTACGACTGATGTGGAGATGGGAGTCAGGGAAAGAGGAGAATCAAGGATGACGCCCAGAAGATGGAGCAGGTTTTAGAGGGGAAGTGAAGAGCTCAATTGTGGCCTGATTAAGTGGAGATGCCTACAGGCATCCAGGTGTGAACATCCAGAAGACCTTGTAAGCTGTAGGTCTGAAACTTGGAACAGCCTTCTGGGCCATTGCCATGGTTTCAAAGGTCATCGGCATGTAAATATACATTGTAGCTGTGAGAGTGCATGAGATCACCAAGAGGAAGCACGTAGCAGGAGAAGGGGAGAGAACCCAGGTCAGAGACTTGAGGACACTGAGTTATAGAGAAGGTCAGAGGAAGGTGTGTCAAAAACAAGCGTGAGAAGGGGCAGCCAGAGAGACAGGAGGGAAATTAGGAGGATGTGGTTGAACAGAGGGTAAAGGAAGACAGCGTTCTAACAGAGAAGGAAGTGGTGGACAGGTCAAAGGCTGAGAGGTCAAGTCAGATAAGGAATGAGAACCTTCATGAGATTTAGCTCTCAGGTGGTGGTTTGTGACCCGGGTGGGAGCAGTTTCTGAGAAGTGCTGGCAGAAGCAGACTGCAGTCAGTGACACTATGGAGAATATGAGCCGTTATTTCAGGAACTTGGGCTGTGAAGAGGAGGAGAGAGACAGAAAACAAGTATGGCGTAGGGGAGGGAAAAGAAGAGTCAGAGGGAGGATTTGGTTTTTTAAGATGAAAGAGATTTGAGAATGTGTAAATGAAAAGGATTCGCTGAAAATGTTAATATTGAAATATAGAAGAGAGATGATGTTTGTTGGAAGAAGTGCTTGAGGGGGCCCAAGGTGACAAGAGCCTACGTTCGGGTAGAGAGTTAGTCTTAGGAAAGGTGGGCACAGGTATAAGGGACAGACGGGGTGGCAGGAAAGCGTGGGCATTCTTATCTGTGGTTCTGTTTTTGTGAGGTAGCAACCAAGGTCATCTGAGGGTCAGGATGAGGTACAAGTATGCAGTTATTATAGCAAGTGCCTGATTCTTTACTCCCTGAAATTTAAAAAAAAAAAAAAAAGGGAAACACTAAATGCAAATTCACCATTCATTTGCCTTGAGATCGAATCCCCAATGCATTCAGTCACCCCAAAGCGTATTAATCTAAAGTGAATATGAGCAACGTTGTATATCCTAGACTTCAAATAGCTTGACCATTGACTGTTGTGGATCTCTAGAAAAATTATCGTTTCTTAATAAAATGTGGAAAAGATTGAAAAGATTAATCAATGTACCTAAGCTGTAGAAGTTGAGGCTCTAAGTGCCTGCAAAATTGTCTTCCTTTCCAAGGAAAATGCAACAAACAGAAAGGAAGTGGAATACTGGGGAGGAGGGTAATCCTACTTCTTAGCATTTATCCTCATTTTAATTTTGCCTCCTCATTCTCCATTTATACATCATACTCTCCCACTTTATCTTAAAGCCAAAAAAGTAACCTTTCTCAAACTAAAGTCACCAGACTGTCTAGATTTTCAAGTTGTTCTTGGTGCTGACTTTTTAGAGAAGGAGAGGCAGTATTATAGTGGGCCAATGAACAATCAAAGAAAAATAAAGGTATGGATGTTTAGGGACCCAAAAAGACCCTCCAAAAATGAATAGTCTGTCTTCCTACTGGACTTGGAGTCACAATACAATGTTGTGAACCCTAGTTCTGCCCTTTACTTCCTTTGTGACCTTGTAGGAGTTCTTGAACTTCTTTGAATCTCAGCTTTGCCATCCATAAGTTGAAAATTATAACTTTAATACTACCTACATCACCGAGTTGCTGTGAGAATTCAATGAGATAACATATATGAGACTCACACTACTTGACGGTAATGCTCCAAACCACCACCGATATCACACAGAAGGTATTACAGTGCTATGCCATTCACAGAGAAAGCAAGAAATAGTTATTCTTGCCCTCTCCCCCACCGCTTATCTCCCCAGCAAAACAATTCAAACAAAAAACAAAACTGAAGCTTCAGAGAACACAGTTGCCAAACCAGCATCCAAATGGTGCACAAATTAGCAACCAGCAGCTGTTCCCAGGGTGAACGAGTGGATACTTAGGACCAAAGTCGATTCTCAGAAACAAAGCCTTGCAGCAAACACAGACACCCCAGGACTGGCCAGATCACAGGAGAGAATACAGGCCAGACTCCCCACGAGCTGAGGCTTATCAACAGTTCCTTAATGAGATGGGCCTGAGGGGTGATGATAAAAGTTGCGTTACAAAGTCCTGTTACCTTTAGACCCTTGCTGCTCCGAGTGTGGTCCATGGACCAGGCACAGCAGCATCACCTGGGAGTTTGTTGGAAATGCAGCATCTCAGGCTCTGCCTCAAACATGCTGAACCAGAACCCGCATTTTAACGAGATCCCTCGTGAATCATTTGCACATTACAGTTTGAGAAGTGCTATTTTGGAGTTCATTGAAGAGAAGCATGTAAGATAAAGCATATGTAGTTCTCAACATGTGCTTTTGAGTGTTCGTAAGATGTCTAACTAAAAACAAACAAACAAAAACCCTTCTAGGCATCGTTACACATAGAAATCACATCCAAATGACTTTCGACCTGACCATTACTTCAAGATTCTGATGCACAGATGAGCTAAAAGAAATAAGCAACTCTCTCTGGAGATTTAAGTCTTAATGAAGGTCTACCTGTGTCTGCATGCTACCAACGTACCTATTAAATATCCTGGTAAGACTTTAGTGTACACATGTTGAGCATTCATCCGAAAATCACTTATTGGACATGTACTACGTGTGTGGCTCTATTAGAAGAATAACCAAAACTTGAGTATGAGTATACACTCTTTTTTTTTTAAGAGACAGCTCCACATGATTTTACTTTATTTTATTATTATTTTTTAAGAGGGGGAGCATCTCTCAGTGGCCCATGGCGATCAAACCGGCAACCTTGGTGTTATTAGCACTACGCTCTAACCAACTGAGCTAACCAGCCACCCCTATACTCTTTCTTTTCTTTCTTTTTTTTTTTAACTTAAACTACATCTCCCCATAAAAGTCAAGATCTACTTGACAGCTTTTAAATTAAGGAAGTTTAGAGAAATTTATTCTTCTGTTTTTTTAAACTTCCAACCAAAAAAATGTTCTTAGGGAAAATAGAAATATACTCTTGAAATATACTTTCTTGTCAGTTTACATGAACAACCTGAGTTCAGGAAAGAAAGAGAGATATACAAATAAAAGAAGAAGCAGGGAGGCTCAAGGAAAGTGGATGAAGGATGAGATAGTGAGAGATGTACAGAAGACAGAGATTCCGATAGAGTGAGGCAGACACAGGTGCAAATGTGTGTAAAGTATCAGGCAAGCTACAGCTGCTTCTGCCATACCTGACATTCATTTGCATTTGTAGTAAGAGATCATGTCCCTTGTAAAATTCTGTATCACCTAACCACTCATGGCTCTTCACCTGCTCTTATCAAATGTTGTTGGTTCTAAAATTGAGGAGCTGCAGCAGCCCTTTTGTGGTTAGAGGTACTCAAGTCTCACCTCCAGTTGTAAGGGGAAGTTTAATTAATTATCAACAAGGATAATTGTGGAATTCTAATATTTCCAAATATTCACAATATTTATTGTGCTCTGATGTAACGACCTTGTCATCTAACCATTAGTCATCAAAGCAAGGATATAATTAAATTGGCTACTACAATACCAGGCTACTAGTCATCTATTTTATGTATGTAAATGATATCCAGGAATCTTTTATAAAGAGGTGACATGTCAGTAAATTCATAGACACATATTAATTTAAAGTATTAAATTAAAGTATTCATCAAAAATCTTAAGGTATTCATCAAGCTGGCTAAAGTAAAGAATAGTGGGACCCAGTGGTTTTATTATCCCATAAGCATAAAAAATATTGCTTTTTCTTTTTCACTTTTGAGGCAGAAAATTTTATGGGCTAGAATCTCCCTGTGGCTCCTCGGATGAAGTGGGGCACAGAAGATAGGTGCATGAACTCGTTCAGACCCAGCTAATATTTCATGCGTTGCAACAGTAATGCTGAAGGAAGCAAAGAGACCAGCGAATTCATAAATATAGAGCAATTTGTGACTTCCCATACAAGTTATTCTAGAAATGTCAAGTATCTTGTTTATGACAAACCAAGAATTGAAATGTTGGTTGTCATGTTCACTACCACACAGAAAACACAGAGCAAAAGGCTTTCACATTTTAAATAAACAGAGGAGGGAATGGGATTCTTGCTGAAACTCCATAAGGCAAAAATTTTACTTAGCTGTGAATGGAAATAAAATATGCTACAGAAAGCAGAAAACATAGCTTTTAGGGAGATAGGCTGCTTTTTGAAAGATGAGCCTGTGATTCCACGACAACATAAAAGCTGAAGTATTATTTCATAATCCTCATTATATTTTAGCTGTCACTGAAACTAAAGTAATGGAAAAATTACACTTGTATGTATAAAGTGACTATGAATTATCCATTCATTATAAAACATTTTATCCCTTATCTATTTAGATACAATTATAGCTTTGCTGTCCAGTATTTTAGAAAACAGGATGTTGGTTAATAAAAATTCCAGTTAAGTGTTCATTTTCTCTGAGTTAGTCTCTTTCTTATTTTGTCCCATATTCTTTCCTCCTAAACTGGACAAAAATTATGTGTTCCAGTGATCTTACTTTTCTTTCCTAAAATTAGCAGGAACAATAAATAACTCTCTAAAGTTTCTACCATTTTTATAGTTTTCTGACACTGTCATTCAATAAAACGTTTTGTGTGATGGACTATCAGATGTGCTGAATCCAGATAGATTAGTAAAATACTAGATAACAGAGTCTGGCTGTGATTACACTTTATAATATATATATATACATATATATATATATATATATATATATATATATATATATATATATATATATATATATACATATTTTGTCTACATGTGCTATATACAACTGTGTAATTTCTACTATATTGTAAGCTCTGTGAGGGTGGTGAGTGAGTCTGTTTTTTTCACTTCTGTATTCCCAGAGCATAACACAGTTTCTAGCATAGAGTAATACATTTATTTACTCATTGACTAGACTTTATTGAGCACCTACTATGTTCCAGGCCCTGTTTCTAGATACTGGGGATATAGGATGAAAGAGGAAAACAAAGTTTCTGATCTCATGGTGTTTTATTCTAGTAGGAAATAACAAGGAAACAAACAAGTAAAACACATAGTATATACTTTGAAAAAAAAAAAGCTGCATAAAGATGGAAAGTGATGAGTATGAGATGCTACTAGTATTGGGTGGATATAGCAGAAGCCGTGCCACCTAGATGCCCCTTCAGGACCAGACACTCATTCTCCCAGCTGCCATGTATATTGACTGCTGAGGGCTCACAGCTGAGTCCTCTCCAGGACCTGTTCTCGGCAGGAGGAAGCTGCCTTGCCCAAGGTTATGCCCCTCTCTGGGGATAGCCTGCATCCAATAACTGTTTCTCGCAGGGTAAAGGTCTCTCTTCCCTCAACTGGAACAATTTTGAGTGTCTATCCCAGCTCCAGAACTCCCTGTAGGATCAGCAGAGGCCACCGTTGTAATTGCATCAACAGTTCAGCTTCTCTCACTTTTCCATGCTTCTTCCTTCATCCTCATCCGTCACAGATGTTGTTCCAAAATATACTCCCCCAATAAATCTCAGGTAACTCTCAGAGTCTTAGAGTGAACAAAGATTCTCAGAGTCTCAGAGTGAACAAAGGAGAGAATAGCGTTTAGATTTTATTCCAAGCAGAGTCGTCAAATAGACACTTGATATGTGATTCTGGGAAGAAATGGAGCTGGGGATATGAATTTGGGAGTTGTGTTGACAACTCTCATAAGGCTAGATAGAAATCACCCAGGCAGTAGGTGTAAATAGAGAATAAAAGTGGTCCAAGGGTGAATTTCGGAGCCCTCCAACATTTAGAGATCAGGAGGGATGAAAAGAGTTAGCAAAGAAAGTTGAAAAGAAGCAGCCATTGTGATAGCAGAACCATGATAACCAAGAGTGACAAATGCTTCAAGGAGAAGGGGATGGTCAACCAGTCAAGTAGGTGAGAACTGAACATGTTAAAACGTTTGCTTTATGTAACTTGAGACGAACCTGAAATCACCTTCGGTTGAAAGTAGAGAAAAATCAAAGATTTTTTTCATGATGTTAAAATGGTTATTTACCTAATCCCTCAGTGAGATCTCTCAATGCTTCTAAATAGATTAAACTGTATGAAACTTTCAGATAACATTTCAGTTTTTAATTCTGCATTTTCACGGATAAAATACTGAGGAGTCTAGATTGTGCTAAGAGTTGCCATCTTATTTATGATGTAACTCTTTGAAATAGAACAGCATGGAATTTAGGTTCTTCTTTTCATCCATCCCAAGCGAAGAGTTTCTTTCCATGATTTTTTTTCAGTTGTCTTTAATAAAGCAATAAAACATAAACCTTATCATTTGAACAAACTTTAAAACTCTTTCATGTACATGGTGATTCTTTTGAAAAAATGATTTCAGATGATGCAATTTGAGCTGCAATAAATTTACATTGTACTAGTCACCCTACTCAAAAGAATCTAGTTTATTTTCAAAGAATCTAAGTATTTAACATCAAAAACCAGACAGTAAAAAATGCAGTATTGTGAAATTTCCTAATTTATTTTGTAGAGACAGATTTTGAATGTCATACTCAGAAAAATACTACTTGTGGGTAATATCATTCTACAAGGCTTTGGCAGAAACTTCAAAAAGCAACTGTCAAATGCAGAAAAATAGAGACTAAATTAATAAAATTTTAGTCTGGTAAGTTTTATTAATCAATACTTCGATGCAGATGCCAACATCAAAAGTATATTTCACTTATCTCATTGGTGAATATGTTACGTTTTTCCCCTAAAGTATCAGATTGTCTAAGAGAAAACAGTATCAGCTGTATTCAGTTTGGTCATGGAGACAATGAGCAAGCATGAAGTAAGCCTATTTATTTTGGGTCTACACAGGCCAAGTTAAAGAGAAAGGAAGCCATTACGCAGATCATTCAGCCTTCAAAACCTGCTATGAAACAAAAACAGGATTTTAAAGATGATTCAATGTCCTTCAATAAAGTTTAATTTAAATAATAAAAAAGATTCATTTGCAGTCACCCAATGCAATAATTCACTTAGGCAAGCATGCAAACCCACTGGATTGAAGGTAGTTGGGGAACAGGATATTCACCTGGTTTCAGGGAAGCATCCCACGTATTACTTATTAATTACAATGAGAAATGGTACTTTTATAATGGAAAGATGCAGTAGACACACATTTGTATAAATATATTTATAAATACATAACTTTTAAAAAATTTACATACTTTTCTGCAACTTGCTTTTTCTTTTTTTGAGGTATAATTGACTTATATTAGTTTCAGTGTACAAGATAATGATTTGATATTTGTATATATTGAAAAATGATCACTGCAATAAGTCTAGTTAACATTTGCACCATACACTATTACAAAAAATTTTTTTTCTTGTGACGAGAACTTTTAAGATCTACTCTCTTAACAACTTTCAAATATGGTACTTCATTAGTGCTTTAATTTGCGTTCTCTTGTCATGCTTCAGTTTATGCATTTTAAATACATATTTATCGATCACTTGTCTTTGCTCTTTATATTCTCTGCCTATTTTTCTACTGGGTTGTTTGCATTTTGTTAATGTTTAAGATTACCTTGTATTACTAGAAATATTCATGCTTTGTCATCTGCTGAAAATTTTCTTCAAATATGTAATTTTCTCAGTTGATCTTATTTATGACATCTTTGGCCATAAAAGTTTAAAAAAATGTATATATAGAAATATACCCTAGAATTTCTCACCTTAGTTAAGAATGCCTCCCATACCCATAGAGGGAGAAAAATGATTTACCAATTTTCTTTGTATAAGTTCTTTGCTTTCCTTGTCAAATTTATTTCTAAATTTTTTATATTTTAGCTTTTTATTTTTTAATAGCTTATTGACCGATAACACACATATCATAAAATATTCCAATGTAGACGTACAAGTCAATGTTTTTAGTAAAGTTATATAATTGTGCATCCATCACCACAAAATCCATTTTTAGAACATTCCCATCACACCAAAACATTTCCTCATGGCCACTTAGTCAATTCCTTCTCCCATCAAAGCCCCTGGCAGCCACTGCTCTGCTTTCTGACTATTAGATTAGTCTTTTCTGAAATTTTCATATAAATGGAACAATGTAATATGTGGTCTTTTGTTTCTAGCTTTAGTTTCCTGGTAGCTTAATGTTTTTGATGTTGTATTAGTTTCCTGAGGCTGCCATAACAAATTACCACAAACTGGGTAGCTGAAAACAACAGAAATGTGTTGTCTCACAGTCCTGGAGGCCAGAGTCCCTAATCAAGGTGTTACTGGCAGCCCTGTTTTTCCTTCTGGAGGTTCTCTGGGAGTCTTGCTTCTGTGGCTGTTGGCATTCCTTGGCATTCTTGGCTCATGGCCATGTCACTACAATCGCCGCCTCAATCTTTCTATCACCATCTCCTGTGTGTGACTGTTTCTTTTTCTTTTCTGTCTCACATACTTCTGCCTTCTTCTTAAAAGGACTCTGGTCATTGGATTCAGGGCCCACCGACATAAACCAGGATGATCTCTTTATTTCAAGATTCTTAACTGAATTGCATCTGTAAAGATCCTTTTTCCAAATAAGGCAAAACTCACAGATTCCAGAAATAAAGACATGAGCAATCTCTTTGGAGGCCACCATTCAATCCACTGCATAGATTCATCCATGTGTATCAGTGCTTCACAACTTTTTATTGCCAAGTAACATTCCTTTGTACATACAGATAAACCATATTTTCTATCCACTCTTTAATTGATGGACATTTGGGGTTTTTCTACTTTTTTTTTCTTCTTTTTTCAGTTCCACTGACTTGATTCCTTATGCTATACTCCACATCCTGTGACCATATATGTATATACATATAATATATATAATATATATATATATATATATATATATATATATCGTTGACAATCATTATTATTCAGCTTCATCTTCAGGTGTACACTGCAGTGGTCAGGCAAGTTCTTTCTACTTTTTGACTATAATGAACAATGCTGTTATACACATTCATGTGCAAGTTTTTGTGTGGACATGTTTTTAATTCTCTTTGGTGTACATTTAGGAGTAGAATTGCTCAGTCATGTAGTTACTCTATGTTTAAACATTTCAGATACTGCCAAATTGTTTTCTACAGTGATTGTACTGTTTTACACTCCCATCAGCAGTATATGAGAATTCCAGTTTCTCCATATTCAACATTTGATATTGGCTGTTTTTTATTTTAGTCATTTTACTTGGTCTGAAGTGGTATCCCCTTGTTGTGATTTTACTTTGCATATTTCCTAGCTCTATCCACTTAGAGAGTCTGGGAGCAGTGAGCTCTCAATAGCAATAAGCATACCTAGTACTCAGACCTTGATTTCTAAACACATTTTCTTTTTAAACGAACCAAACCTTCCTTGGGAAATGGGTAATCTCAAGGCTATAGCAGGGAAAGTGAAAGATACACCTGGGAAATCTTGCTGTGACAGAAAGTATAGCAAGTATAAGGACATGATTACAGAAAGATAGAGATCTATCAAAAGGACATAGAAACAAGGCCGGCCCGTTGGCTCAGGTGGTTAGAGCTCCATGCTCCTAACTCCGAAGGCTGACGGTTCGATTCCCACATGGCCCAGTGGGCTCTCAACCACAAGGTTGCTGGTTCAACTCCTCGAGTCCCGCAAGGGATGGTGGGCTCTGCCCCCTGCAACTAAGATTGAACATGGCACCTTGAGCTATGCTGCCTCCCAGATGGCTCATTTGGTTGGAGGGCTGACTCTCAACCACAAAGTTGCCAGTTCGATTCCTCAACCCCCACAAGGGATGGTGGGCTGCGCCCCCTGCAACTAAGATTGAACGGCAACTGGACCTGGAGCTGAGCTGCGCCCTCCACAACTAAGATTGAAAGGACAACAACTTGACTTGGAAAAAAAAAAAAGTCCTGGAAGTACACACTGTTCCCCCATAAAGTCCTGTTCCCTTTCCCAATAAAATCTTAAAAAAAAAAAAAAAAGGACATAGAAACAAGGTTGCAGGTGCTCCCACTGGGCAAAATATAGAACAATTTGATCATCAAAATAAATCATAATAGTAAAGGGTTGTAACTTATTTGCTAAATTACAATAAACAGAAAATGATTGTATTTATTTCCATCGAATAAAATGGAATCCTTTAGTCTATGCTGATTAAATAAATAAATAAATAAATAAATAAATAAATAAATAAATCAGAAGAGAAAGCTCTTCCTTACAGTGGAAATGTAGAAGAAATTATGGAATTGGAAATTCTCCATTGAACAACCCTCGTGGCAATAAACAATTTAGGCAGAAGCGTTGCAACAAACTAGTGAGTGAAAGTTGGACAGGGAAGAAGATATTTACTAGTGTCAAAGTATTTTCCCACAAAAATACTTATTACAAAAGGAAAAAGAGAAATTTTATAGTGCAGAAACCTGTGCAATATCACCTTACTCTAGTGAGCAAACTACCAGGCATGGAGCAAATCAACATCGAGTGCCATTCAAGAAGATGCAACACCACACCTCACTCTGGGCAGTTCCTGCCAAAGATACATAATCTTCATGTAATTGTGAAGACACATCAGACAAACCCAAATTGTGGGAGTCTACAAAATAATTAGCCTGTGATCCTTTGAATAAGGTCATGAGAGGAAAGGAAGGGCTATGGACCTGTTCCCAATAGAAAGGAGACTGGAGTGTGAACACATGATCCTAGATGGATCCTTTTACTATAAAGGACATTACCAGAGAGTTGGCAAAACTTGAATAGTGTCTCTGGGTGAAGGGTACATGGGAGTTCTTTATATTTTTTATATACTGTTTTATGAGTTTAATATAATTTCAAATGAAAAAGAATAACAATTATGTTGTTAGAGTTCTTGAGAGTGATTGTGCTATTGGAATAAACCCTAGCTGATCACGTGGATTATTATTTGATATTCTTTTTATTGAGTTTTGATGCTAATATTCTCCTGGCTTTATCAAATGAATTAAGGTGCTTTCTATGTTTTTTCTGAGATCTGGGATAGTTTAGATAATCTTCCAATTATTTACTTTAAAGTTTTGCTAGACTTCAGATATGAAGACACTTGATCTTGTTGCCCTTGTAAATGCTAGATCTTAAATCCCTTAAAAAAAAAAAATCCCTTAAAAAAAAACTTGATTTATTCAATTTTCCTTTCTTGGGTTAATTGTTATATCATATTGTTTTCTAAGAAATCATGTAGGTTTCAAATTTAAAATTTATTATAGAGTTGTACATAATGATTTATTTGTTTCTCTTTGGTATTTGTCATTATCTGCTCATTCTCATTCACAATCTTGTATTTTTTTTGCTCTCTCTGTTTTCCTTAATCTCAAATAAAATGCTTTTTTGTTTTGTTTTGTTTTGTATGTCATTCAAATAACCTGATTTTGAGCTTTTTATTTTTTGTATTGTTTTTGTTCCCTATTGCTTTAATTTCAACTTTTATTTCTCATTCTTTCCTTCCTAATTTGTTTTTATTTCTTTTGTTGTTCTTTTTCTAATGTATATAAATTTATATACCTATACAATTTATAGATTTTAATATCTTTATTCTTTAAAAATAAATAATTTAAGGTTATCATTTTTTCTATAAATATAGCTTTTACTAAATACCATGAGCTTTGGTAAGCATATTATTTTCATTGCTTTCTAGATAATTTAAAATTTTTTATTGCCCTTTTTGACAGTTTTTAATATTTCTTTGAATTTAAGAGATATTGAAATATGTACTTCTTGATTCCAATGTAGTTAAGTTTTTATATTATTTTTATTCATAAGTTTACTGGATTATGATCAGAAAATTATAATAAGGTGTTCTTTAAGGAAAAACACATAAGCAATTTTTAGAAATCTTCCATGAAATATAGAAAATGTATATTCTATAGTTGAGGAACTTAAAGTTCTGTCTAAATCTCTACGTAGTTAATTTTTATTATACACAGTAGTTATATCCTGTAAGGTCACTGTGAACGCTGAACTATTTATTGCTCCTAAGAAAATACAGGATTAGGTACCTACGAGCCTCTAGATACAACATTTTCATCAACCAATCAATGCATAACCTTTCTTGATGTCTGTTTCTGTTTAAAGACACCTTATTTAAGTATTGATGATTCATTAATACTGAATCCACAGCCAACAGTATAACTCATGCTGAATGAAGTTTATCTACCAAGTATAGAGTCTCCATAAAGCACGTCACAGCCTTCTTGCACTTACGAATGTTAGATCACACTTCAGCACTGTGCTTGGGAGCCATTTTAAACAGCAAGTTCACCAGCAAAAGGCACAAAAATAAGAAAAACATTGCACTATACAGATTGCAAAAAGTACACTTGTTTATGAGAGCTGAAACAAGCAGGGGGAGTGTCACCTTGTTTGACCTCATCTGGAAATGTGCCCATCAGGCAACTCAAATTTTTCATTGCTTTGCACGTCTGCTGTGAATGACTGCAAAAGTGCTGCAAATATTAATTTGGGGGTTACAAATACAATTTAGTGAGTGGACAAATTCACAAATATGGAATCCACAAATAACGAGGATAACTGCACCCATGTGAAACAAGTTTCATGATTGTATTATTTAATTCCTCTATGTCTTTGTCTGTCTAACTACCTGAATCTATCTGTTTATCTATCAGAACTGTCCAATTCTGATATTCAAGTCTTTACAATAATATTTTATTGAACTGTTGTATTTCTAATCATTTTTTAATTTGCTTAGCTGTTATATTATTTCATGTAGACGTACAAACATAGGACTGTCCTATTTCCTTCGTAAATGATGCTTTTTATTGTTACATAGTGTCCCTCCTTTTTCTCTGTTTAGGAATTTGAAACAAATTCTATGCTCTGTGGTAACATCACAACACCTGCTTTGAGCTTTTGCTCTCCTTTTACATTTTATAATTGTTACCTGCCCTTTCCAGTTCTCACATGTAATCAAACAGATATTTCCCTAGTGTTACATAAAGACACCAAATTTTCCCCAGTGAAGTTTTATTACTCCATTGTCCCTTCCCACCCGTGAACTACAGCTTGAAGAAGACTTCTATTACAATTTCCTCCTTGCTCTCCTCCCAAGTGATGGAGCCGTCAGAATGTTTTTGCTTCCTTCCTTCTCATGCCCCTTCTCATTGCAACTCTTCAGTTTTGCTGAGATGGTTTAGTTCTTTCAATTCCAGTTTATTATTCAAAGTTTCCTTTTTGGTCTACTTCTCTATTTCTGTCATCTTTATTTAGTACTTACACATTCCTAGTCTATCGCTGTCCACTTATTTTTAATTCAGTGTCACAAGTTCATTGCTCATTCTGGCTTTCTCTCCTCCTCAGGTCTCTGTTTTATTTTTATTTCTTTGTATTTTATTAATGAAGTCTTTTTCTAGTATTTTCCCCAGATGAGTAATGCAATGTGGGACTTCTTTGAATCCTCACATATCAGCAAACATCTTTCTTATACCTAACAGGTGAAATATGTTTTTAAGTTGAAAAATGTATTTCATTGTATTCTAGCTACCAGTTTTGCGAAGGAGAATTTCAGTGCCAGTCTAATCATATTCCTTTATAAATAACTTACAAGCTTCTACACAGAAGGAATAAGATTTTTCTCTCTATCTTTGGAGTTCAAAATTTTTATTGGATAAGTCTAGCCATATATATGTGTATATACACACATATACTCATAGATAGATAGATATAAATATGTATGCGTGTCTATATATCTATCTATACATGTTTATATACATGTATATCTTTTCTCATCATTCCTGTCTGAAACTTTGTATTTCTTCAATCCAGGAAAGTTTTTTTTTTCTTTGTTTGCGTGTTTCATTTAGTTCTGTTTAAATATGTCCCCTCCTTAATGTGCATCATTTTATCCTTCTGGAATTCCAATTATTCTCATATCAGCTTTCTTAAACCTCTTTTTATCTCTCCACTCATGATTTACATTTTTTTTTTTTGCTCTGAGCTTTGGAATATGTCTTGCATTCAGTGTCCAGTCTACTAATTGGATTTCAACAGTAACCATTTTCTTCATTAGTGAATTTTCAATCTAAAAATCATCGTTTTATTCTATTTCTCTTAAGTCCAGAGGTCTGTATTGTGTATCCCTTGTATCTCCTTAGATACTTCCATTACCTTTTCTGACCAAGCATATGTTATGTTCTCTATCCTCCAACAACTCTAATTCATAGGGAGCCTGTTCTGAATGTTCAGCTTGTACTTCCTCTCTCTGGCTGCTTGGTCGTGAGTGATTTGCTCACTAGGGCTCAGCTCCAGCTGCTGGGATATGTCAAGCATTGACAGTTCAGTGAATGGTGGCCTGCCTGGAAGTCTCTGCCCTGCGGACCCACATGGTGACATCATGCAGGCTGTCAGTGCCCTGTTAAGGGAGCAGGAGGAAGGCTCTCCTTGCTCCGTCTTCTCATGCTCCCCCAGGAGAAAGAGGACTCAGTCTACTTGTCTACCCCCTCCTAGGCGCCAGGAATGCCCACTCATGTAGGCTGAGGGCAATCTCTCATGCCTAACCTCACCCATTTTGTCCTCTTGCTTTCGTGTATTTTTTTATTTTTCTACAATTTCATTTGTATATTTCTTGAAAAATAATATAGTCTGAAATGCAACTACCCTTTTCTTTCTGCTTCCAAGCTGTATTTTTTTCTTAAGATAAGAACAAACTATACTAGAATTCCTCTATTACCAGTTTGCATTTAGAGAAATTAAGGAGTGGAGAAAGGGTTCCCGGAAGAGGAGGAGTTCTATTTGATATAAGGGGATATCACTTAATAAGTGAGAATTGTTGAATTTACATGAAGACTCAGTGATATATTGGTTTAACATGTACACTAAAGAAAGTTCGGATGTAGAATTTGAAAGTGGAGCCCAGAATGCACCTATAATTCATCCATTTTTAGAAGAAAACATGGGGAAATGATTATCGCCATGTTTACAAGTATTGTTTTTAACATATGAGTTAACATTTTACATTAGCTTTTGGAAAAAAGGAAGCACAGCTAAATTGTTTTGCTATGGTATGTTTTGCTAGAGTTGTAGGTATGGTCCTACCTACAACTCTGTTAAGAGCCTCAAGCTCCATAGCCTCTAACAAGTATGAGGCCCTCACAGAAAACAAGGCTTATTGTTTGTTCTATGGTTTGTTTTCTAACTTGAACTTGTTTTATTGAGGTGAAATTCACACAACATAAAATTATTTTAAAATGAACAATTCAGTGACATAAGTACATTCACTATGTTTTGTCACCTCCACCTCTATCTAGTTCCAAACATTTTTATCACCCAAAATAAAACCCTGTCTCCATTAAGCAGTTATTCCCCATTCTCTCCTCCCCTCAGCCCTTGGCAACCACCAATCTGCTTTGTCTCTGTAGATTTACCTATTCTGTATACTTCATTTAAGTAGAATCATACAACATGTAACTTTGTGCCTAGTTTCTTTCACTTAGCATGTTTTTAAGATTCATCTATGTTGTAGCATGTATCAGTACTTTATAGCTTTTAATGGATGAATAATTTCCTATTGTGTGTATATATCACAATTCGTGCACCCTTTCATCCACTGCTGGACATTTAGGTTTTTTCCACCTTTGGGCTATTGAAAATTGTGCCGCTGTGAAAATTTGTGTACAAGTATTGATCTGAGCACCTGCTTTTAATATTTTCGGGTATCTAGAAGTGGAATTTCTGAATCATGTGGTAATTCTATGTTTGACTTTCTGAGGAATTGTATTTGGTTTTAATTTTGCTTAACTAGTATGTGGCACTTAACTTGAACCTCTGTTATTTCTATTAGGTCTGTGAATTATTAGGAAAATAATGACACATATTCCTCACCATGATTCAACTCATGGAACATTTTCTCTTTCCTCATTTTCACTAGAACTGCCTAATAAAGAATTAAAAATCCTAAGAAACTCTGCTATTCCAGAGTACACATTAGAAGCCAGCTCTTCTGATATAGAACTGAAAAACTGCTAATAATCAGCAAGGGACTGACAAACACTCAAGCTACAAATTCCAGCACTGTTTTAATTATCAAATAACTCCAAGTGGGGGGAGGGGAAGGAAAGAAGACAGAATAAGGAAATGTATACAATTTACATGAAATGTTAAACTTTAATCCTTGAAGTCCAGAGAGTACCAGTTGATCTTAAATCCACACTCTTTAAAATCAAAATGTAAGCAAATGAACCTTCCAGAGCACAATTTTTAAGAACACACTTTAAAAATGTTTTTAACCCTTTCTAAAGTTTCTGAGAACACACACACACACACACACACACACACACACACACAATGTTGTGTCTGTTTTTCTTTTTAAGAGAAGGCCAGCAGTCCTAACAAAATTTTGTTTATTTTAGAGACATCATTATTTTAAATTCTATTTCGAGTTTGCTTTTTCTTTTGTATGTCTATCTCCTTTTTTTTTTTTTGGTTGTTTTGAATGACAAGGAAGAAGACAAATCGAGAGTTGTAAAGAGTGCTTCAGGGGAAACTCAGGGGATATAACCACCTAATTATGAATTTCCTGAATGTGCAACTTGACCAGCAGCAACTGGACGTGATTAGTACAGTGAGCCTCACCACCAGCTGTTCTGCAAAAACAAATCAGTGAAGGATTTCCAACACACATTTTCCTTTGGACCTGTTTTAAGTTTTAACAATGCTAACAGTGCAGTGTTGCTGTATTTTTTTTTTTTAATAGGTGACAGATTGTATGAGAAAAACCAAGAGTTTCCTTCAACCAAAGAACTATCGTATGGAGTATATACTTCTACTTGAGGTGAATGTGTTTGAGTCTGTGTTAAGAAAATAACAACTGCAAATCTGTCTCCTTATATGTGGAACCAAAGCTGAAAATATGTGTTCTAGAGGCAACTGTAAAATCACATTTCATTCTGGCATGTGGGCCAATGATTGTGTTGTGTGAGTAATGCATATATGTAATCCATGTGGTAAGCTTCGTGGACTGAGAAAAAGTCAGTGTTATTCACTGAGGCTTGGAAAGCAGGAACCATTTATTTAGAAAAATGTACATGGGCTGAAACAATGTGAAAAATGTACTGTCCAGTTGGTCAGCCTGTGAAGATAGCAAAAACCACAGTACTTGCATCAGCACAAAGACGGAGGGAAAAATCTCGCTGTTTTCTAGTTTATACTTAACGAAGAATGATACCTCTGGTACAATAAGGGAATTTATGCCTAATGCATACTGTCTTTCACCAAGAGGTCCAAATGGATAATTGTTGAACTAGAGATTCGAAAAACTTTGGCAACACGATACACGAAAGGGAAAGCCAAAAATCCTTATAGATTCTACTGTCATTGTGTTCAGATCAATTTTTAATTGCTTTTAGCTATGGACTCTTGAATTTCAAAGTAATTAAATGTCTTCACTAAGTGCTTAGTAGCATAAATTCTACAGGATGTGCCATTCCACGAAGGGGAAAAAAATGAAGATAAACAAATTTGGAAGACCCCTTTAAACTTTGTGAATCACCAGATATTATTTAGACATCAAACAACTTTTTAATCCAAAGGCATTTAAAAAAAAAAAAAGGAATCTGTAGGTCATAAAGGGCCTCAGAAGTGATGGAGATCAGGCAGGGTAAGGAAAGCCTGGGCCAGTCTCTGAACCAGAAGTCTGGATTCCTGGCCCAACCCTGGTCTTGGCCTGACTGAGCGTTTCTGTGACCCTCCTCTCTCAGACTCCCCAGTTTACCATTATAAAAACTGATAACCCTACTTTTCCTCAGGTAGGTATGGGGCTTAATAATATGATAAAAGTACATTTAACTGTGGCCCTCTGGTGTTGGGCATTTTCCCGCTACCTGACAAAAGTTTTTGTGTATATAATATGTAATGCAGGTGATTAAAATTGCTACTATTACATATTTTAAAAAAAAAGAGAGAGAAAGAAAGAAAGAAAAAAGAAAGCCTGGGCCATTGATGAGGAAGGGCGGGTGGCACTCCAAAAGGTACTTACTGTCTTTTGACTTTAGGTTTTCAATGTGTCATAAACTAACTTCTGATGTTTCAGTCTCATCTTTCACAGTGCTTCCTCTAATGTCTTTTCGTCAGTCTTATCTGCCATGTCAATTTAAAGGCTTTACAATTTTTGAGAGGGGAATTTCCATGTCCACCTATGAAGAATTAACTGCTACAGAAATTGCCTTCCCACCATAAACAACTGGAAAATCAGGCAAAATATAAAAAATGCCCATTTTCAGACATGAGACGTCAGGCAGTGTAGAACTGGATCTCTGAGAGAATCCCTGTATCTATCCAAGGTAACTACCTTGAGGTGGTTTTCAAGGCACAGCACGGGGAAAAGGTAGCCAGCATCTTGTTGTGTTGTGGAAACAGATCAGTTAGCTTGGCAGCTAGAGTCTTACAAGCAGAATTGAAAGAGAGAGCTAAGCAGAGAAAGAGGTCTAGAAGTCTGCATAAGAACAACCTTAAGTTTTTGCTGAATATCAATCTGTGTATGCGTAATGTGAACCCCCTTATTGTTGGGCGTGACTATCTTCCGAGGAAGGACTAATTACTGAGAAATTATAAAGTGAACAATTCCCAGAAATCACATAGGACTGAAAAATGGTTGAATTTCTTACTGTTAGTGTGGAGAAATCTGGCTGAATACTTAGCCATGTAGAAGAAATCTGACAAGGGCCATGCTTTAGATGTGAAGCTAAATTAGCTCTAGAAATAAAGCTATTCTTTAAGCTCCCTAAAAAAGCTGAAAAACAATCTTCAATACAGTAAAACTGCAAGGAACTTGACTGCCTACCAGAAACAATCAAACATTCTTTAAAGGAATACAACAAAATCTAGCACTAAATATTATAATATAAAATTCATAACCCTCATTATCCAATTTTAAAAAATCACCATACATTGAGGAAATAGGAAAATGTGACTCATAACCAGGCAAAAAATTAGTAAATGAAACAGCTCCTGAAATAACAGAGATAATAACATTAGCACACATGTATGCTAAAATAACTGTTATAAACATACGGTGTATGCTCACAAAAATATAAGACAACATAAATATGAGGAAGTAAGAAAAGAAAGATATGAATAGTCTCAAATAGAACTTCCAGAAATGAAAATTTTAATATTTTAAATAAAATTATTACTGAAAAAAAGAATCCTGAAGAAGTAGAAAAAAGGAAAAAAGAATGAAACAAGTAGAAAACCGAGAGCAAAATGGTAGTAGACTTGAACACGACTATATAAAAAATTACATTACAGATAAATAGTCTCAACATTCCAAATACAAAGCAGAGATTTCCAGACAGGATAAAAAAGCAAAACCCAACTGTTTAAAATGTAGTATATGCCGGGGGTGACAAAAAAATGCATACACATTTTAAGAGATGTTATCTATGCTCAAGCAGTAGTTTGCCATAATCAGAAGTGTCTGGACGCTGATGGGAACCACTTTGAGCACCTCTGGTAATTGCAGAAGTCAAACATGACTTGTGTTCATCTTTTGTTATCAGCATATATTGAGTGTTGCAGTTTTAATACAGTTTTTTCCTTTCTTAAAATGTGTATACATTTTTTTAGCACCCTTTGTATGCATATATAATATGTATGTATTATATATAATATGTAATATATAATATATATAATATATGGCATAGAATATTATTTAGCTATAAAAAATAATGAAATTTTGATACATGCTACAACATGGATAGACTGTGAAAACATTATACTAAGTGAAAAAAGCAGACACAAAAGGACAAATATTCTACTTATATGAAGTACCTAGAATAAACAAATTCATAGAGTAGAGGTTACCAGGGGCTGGAGATTGGGGATAGTGAGAAGTTATTGTTTAACAGGTACAGAGTTTCTGTTTGGATTGATTTTTAAATTATGGAAATGGATAGTGGTGATGGTTGTACAACAATGGAAATATAGTTAGTGACACTAAAATGTAAACTAAAAATGGTAAAAATGGTCAATTTTATGTTATGTATATTTTACCACATAAAACCATAAGATATGATTTCTATTTTACATTTAAAAATGTAAAAAATAAGCAAGACCAAACTTTATGCCATCTACAATAAACCCATTATAATTATCATGGCACAGATAAGTAAAATAGTAATATAGTAATATACTATGCAAATACTAACCAAAAGATAGTTGAAATGGCTCTATATCAGAAAATATGAATTCAGAACAAGGGGAAAAATATATTTCATAATTATTATGGGGTCAATTCATCAGGAAGATATAATGATCTTGAATATCCATGCACTTATAAACAGAGATTCAAAATACATGAAGCAAAATTTGATAAAATGCAGGGGAAAAATAGACAAATGTACAATTATCGTTGGAAGGTTCAATACTCCTCTTTCAGTAATTGATAGATCAGGGAGACAACACTAACAACACTACAGTATACCAGTTCTTAATTCCTTTGTACAGCTGAATATTATTCCATTGTATGGATATACCACATTTTACTTATCTATTCATTAGTTGATGGACGTTTGGATTGCTTGCACTTTTCTGATTATTATGAATAATGCTGTTATGAATATTCTTGTACAAGATTTTATGTGGCCATATATTTTCATTTCTTTTTAGTGTATACCAGGAGTAGAATGACTGCGTCATATGGTAACTCTATGTTTAACTTTCAAACTGTTTTCCATAGTGGCTGTCATTTTACATTCCCCTCAGCAATGTACGAGGGTTCCTTTCTGTCCACATCCTCACTGACACTTGTGAGTGTCTGTCTTTTTAATTAAAATAAAAGTAAAAGTAAGATTGGATTAATATTTGAAAATCAATCATATTAATAGACTTAAAAAGAAAAACTGTATGATCATCTCAATAGATGGAGGAAAAGCATTTGACAAAATTCAATATCTATTCTTTATTTAAAAAAAACTCTCAGCAAATTACAAATAGAAACTTCTGCAACTTAATAAAGAGCATACCCATAGCTGACATCACACTTAATGGTGAAAGACTGAATTCTTTTCCCTTAAGATTAGGTAAAAAGCAAGGATGTGCACTCCTTTTACTTCTATTCAACATTGTACCGGGAGTCCTAATCAGTTGAATAAAGTCAGAAAAAGAAGTAAAAGGCATACAGATTGCAAAGGAAGAATTAACACTGTAGTTACTCACAGAAAACATGTACATGGTAAAGTTTAAGAAATCTCTAAGAACCCTACAAGGTCTAATAAGTAGGTTTAGAAAAATTACAGGAAACGATGTCAGTATACAGAAATCCATTGTTATACAAGCAACAAACAATTAGAAATTAAAAATGTTGAATACCACTTACAACTGCATTTAAAACATAATGTACTTAAGGAAAATTTTAACAAGAAATGTTCTTGATTTGCATACTGAGAACTACAAGACTACTGAGAAAATTCAAAGAAGGCCTCCATAACTGGAGAGATAGACTATGTTCGATATTTTTTACCAGTATTAAAATGTCAATTTTCCCCAAATTTACCTATAGATTCAGTACAATACTGCTCAAAACCCTAGAAAACTTTTTGTTTAGAAGTTGCCAAGCTGATTATAAATTTATATGGAAATGCAAAAAGTAAAATAGGAAATACAATTTTGAAAAAGAAGAACAAAGTTGGGGGAGATACTCTACCTGTTTCAAGGTTTACTATAAAGCTACATTAATCAAGATTATGGTGCCAGTATAAGAGTAGAAATAAGGATCAATAGGACAGAATAAGAGTCTAAAGAGAGACCCACACATAAAGTATCATTTGATTTTTGACAAAGACATACCATAATAACTCAATAATGAAATAATCGTATTTTCAATAAATGGTAATGTAACAATTGTATTTCCAGTTGCAAAAATATAAGCCTTGACCTCTGATTTTACACTATATTCAAAACTTACTTTTAAATGGATCTAGTCCTACATGTAAGAGCTAAAATAATAAGACTTCTAAAAGAAAATCTTTGTCACCTTCAGTTAGACAAAGATTTTTTTTTCTTTTTTTTTTAAGGTGAGATGCAAAAAGTGTGAACCAAAAGAGAAAAAACCGACACTGAACTTCAGTATATTTAAAACTTTTTCTCTTAAAATTATGCTGTTAAGAAAATCAAATTCAAGCCATGGATTTTTGTTAAATATTTGTAAAACATAATCCTGATAAAGGACTTCTATCCAGAAAATATAAAGAATGTTACAACTCATAAACAACTCATGAAAAATGGGCAATAGATTTCAACAGACATTTAGTCAGAGAAGCTGTATGAACAACAAATAAGCACATGAAAAAAATGCTCAACATCCAAAATCATTACCTAGTCATTAAGGAAGTGCTGGTTAAAACATGATGGCATATCACTATTTGCCCATGAGAAGAGCTCCAATTTGAAGACTTATGAGAACAACACTAAATGTTGGCAAGGGTGTGGAGCAACTGGAAATCTCATAAATTGCTGGTAGGAATGTAAAATAGTACACCATTTTGTCAAAAAGCTTGGCGATTTCTTAAAAAGTTGAATATGCACTGACCATTTAACCCAGCAATTTCACTAAGTATTTACCCAAGAGAAATGAAAACAGATGTTCCCAAAAAACATTTCTACACGAATGGTCATAACAGCTTCAAGATAACAAAAATTTGAAAAAAGCCAAATGTCCATCAACAAATGAATGGATAAACAAATTTGATATATCTATTCAACAGACTACTACTGAACAGTAAATAGAAACACACAACTAAAACATGCTATAACAGTGATGGATCTCAAAAACATCACTCTGAGTAAAAGAAGCCAGGCATATAATGCATGGCTACATTTATACGAAATTCTAGAAAAGACCAGAGTAATCTAAATTTAGTAACCAAAATCAGATTAGTGGTTGCATGGGTCTGGGAGTAGGAGTGGCTGACTGGAAGGACAAAATAGAACTTTGCAGGGAAACAGAAATGTGCTGCACCTTGATTTAGAGTAGTTACGTAGGTATAACTCATTTGGCAAAATTCATGAAAATGTACATCTAAAATAGATGCATTTTTATTGACTATAAATTATACCTTAAGAAAGTTTTTTTGAAAGAATTGTACAGAAGGCTATCATTTTGGAAAATGTGTTTGGAGTTATTCTCCCCACCTGCTTTGCTATCTCTGTCTCCCTGGATTCCTCCTCCCCCAGCCCCACCTCCAGCTTATTCTACTCTAAAGCCTTGGCCTTCTTTCATTTGCCGCCTCTCCAAATATTTGGACAGGTCTCTATCAATGGTTTCTTTCACCCATCCACCTCTGTCAAAGTATCCTCTCCTCTGGGTTAAACATTGCCAGTTCTCCAGCCATTCACATTTGATGTAGTTTCTACTCTTCATAAAAGTGGAGCTGGTAAAAGTGTGTGGCTTGCTCAGGGAGGCAAGATCTGGAAGGGTGGTGAATTCCCCCAACAGAAAGAGGGTATTCAAAGGGCTGGGCAGCCAAACAAAACAAACAAAAATGTAAGTGTTTATAGTGGAGAGGTGGAGGGGAGCCCAAATCATGCAAGGCCACGTAAGCCACAGTCAAGATTTTGTTTCATCTTAGGCAGGTTTTAGGACGGAAGTGATGTGATCTACCCCAGGGCAGTCTTCCTGCATTGGGCCCGGAGAATGTCCTTCAGTTAGTTTCCCCTGCTGCACACGTCAGGGTTCCACTATCTCAGTAGCTCCATCATCCATGACACAACTTCTCTTCTTAAATTTCCTGCACTCTGAGAAGCACAGTGGCTTTCAAACAGCTTTGATATTTTGTTTTATCTCCTGTGCTCTCTCCTCTTTCCCAGAAATCCTGACTAGCCTATGTGGATATAAATACTGTATGTATTTATCTTCTGTTTTCTCACCTGTAAAATGAGGATTGCAATTGTAATAGTTTCAAAGTGTTGCTGTGATGATTAAATGTATTAACATATGTGAAATGCGTTGACTCCTGGCATATAGTAAGCACTCTTTAAGTACTTTACTATTTACCCAAGGATAAAGAGAAACATCTTACAAGCGTCCACATAGAATGCAAAAGTTATCTGTAAAGGAAACAGGCTGGAGTGAAATTCTACTTTGCAACTTTAGAAGGTAAAAAGCAGTGGAATGCATTTTCAGATCGAAAATCTTATGACCAGTTGCTATACATTTCACTTGTCAGAATGAAAGGTATTATTACATATATGTAAAATGCATTCCCCGCCATATAGTAAGCATTCTGTAAGGGTTTTCTGTTGTGATTATTATTACATAGGGCCACACTCTGAGACTTTTAATCTACCATCCTGGATTGTAACTATTTTACACTTGCATTCCACATACCACCATCCACTTACACCCCTTCACCTGAACCATCCTCCTCTTTGTTCTTTCCCACTTACATTTCAATTATTCCAGCCCCAGGAAGCCAGGAAGGGCCTCGTATTCTGTCTAAATTAATGGAGTGTATCTCCCATTTGCCAGGTTTGTGTTAGATATCCTCAAATTTCTATTAGGGGAGCAGGGAAAAAAAAAAAAAAAAGAAAATATATTTGGCTTATTCAAAATATTAAGAAATGTAAGAATCCAGGAAAATACCAAGAACAAAAAAGCATGAGAAAATCTCCCTTGCTTTTATGTAATTTTTAAACTCCTAACTTCATCAAAAAGGATCTTATACAATTGGAAAGTTGGTTCTTTTCTGATTTGTATTATTTTTCTGTAGCTATTCCATTCATTGATTTGATTATTTCTTAAAAAACCAAAATAATTCATTCTTGCTAAATTAGAGATTGTTTACAAGAACTGCAATTTGAAAATTTAAAATTTGGACTCTTTTTTGAAGAGAACAAAAGAGTTTAGAAAGACTATCTAAAGCACATTTGTTAAGAATTTTATGTCTGCATTTTTTTACATAATAATTTAAGGGAAAAAGTACTTCTTATGTTTTTGATTCAGGGGCTTGAGTCATCAAATTGTTATTTTTCTAAAAGCTATTTGATGTTCTACTAGCTTTTAAATCCTTTAAAACTTTTTAATGTCTTTTTTTCACCCATTGAAGATTTTTCTCTTTTTGTGGGTTTTATCAGTCAAGTGTGTGCCTTATATTTAACCCATACTTGTCAAACTGCGTTATTTTTTGAACTGGGTCCTTGCACTCTTGCTTTTCTCTGTCTGGATCCCTCTTTCTTAGATGCCTTCATGGTTAACTTATTTATTTCCTTTATCTAAAAGTCACCTTTTCAATGAGGCCAACCCTATTTAAAATTACAAAAATGAAATTCAATCTATGACAACACGCACAAGTAATTGTGTAAATTGGCACAAAAACAACTTAGCCAAGTTAAACCTAGAATCAAAAAAATGTTAGAGAAAACTTGAAGTTCTTCTAGTTCAAATGTCTCATGTTACAGATGAAGCCTAAAGAGGTTAAGGGACTTCCCGCAGAACAGACAACCAGTGAAATTCAGAAATAGTTGTATCTCATAGGCATTTCAAACTCAACATGCCCTAAACTCCTGTTGTCCCCCAAATCCTGCTCCTCCGACAGCCTTCCTTGTCTTGGTTGACAGAAACACCATCCTTCCAATGGCTCAGGCCCAAAGCATTAGAATTAGCCTTATATCCCTTTGTTTTACGCTTCCGTATCTCATCTGTCAACAGTCCTGTTTGCTGTACCTTCAATATAGAGACAGAATCCTATCACGTTCTATCTACATCTACTGTGCCTGTCCCAGCTACCATCATCTCACTTCTAAATTACTGCAAGTCTCCCAAATGGGTTTCCCTGCTTCTCTGTTTTTGACCCTATCAGTCCATTCTCAAGCAGTAGCCAGAGTGATCCCTTTAAACCTAAGTCAGTTCATGTCATTTCTGTGCTCTTTCCAAATCCTATGATAGCTTTCCATTTCACTCAGGTAGTGCCTACAGAACCCTCCACCATTTGGCTTCCCATTTTCCCCCGACCTTATCTTCTACTTCTCTTAGAGAATCTAAGAATCTTGTTCACTGCACTCTAAATAGAATGATCTCCTTGCTGTTCCCTAAACAATCCAGGCAGGTTCCCATCACACATACGGTCTTTCACTAGTTCTCTCCTCTGTCTGCAGTACTCTTCCTCTAGATCTCCTCACGGTTAACTTCACCTCCTTTGTTCAAAAGACATCTCAATGAGTCTATATCAAACTTCTTGTTGAAAACGCAAACTTTCCAGTAACAGCAGCTCTTTCTTACCCTGTTCCATTTTTCTTTTTTCTTTTGAAACATATCACCTTCTAATGTAGCATATCATTTATCTGTTCATTATGTTTATCATTTATTGTTGGTCGCCTCCCTGTTATAATGTAAACCCCACAGGGTCAGGGATCTTTGTCTGTTTTATCATTGTATTCCTGGTGACCAGAAGAGTGCCTGGCACAAAGTAAGCATTCAATAAATATTTATGGCAAGAAAGAAAGGAAGAAAGAGAGAGAGGACAGGTCTCCTGTTCCCTAGACATATGGTAGCTGGAGTACCTCATGTTGCCTACACCAAGTGGACACAACTAACTTCACTGAAAAAAAAATCTAAACAATTTGAAAGCAAGGCTGACTTTAGGCAAAATCAGGAGTTGTGTAATACTTGTTCTTCATGTCTCCTTTTCTATTTCTATCCTTCATCAGTCAAAACTCCCACTCTATATCTCTTATTCCATTCAGAATTTTTCTGATGCAGCTATTAATTTACCTTAAGTCATATAGATGTTCTCATTATAATTTTGTTTCTCAACGTGCTTCCTGTCTGTAGATTATTTACATTTTAAAAGGAAACAGCAAAACAGGGCAATACTTAGCTGGAAGCAGTGAGTCTCTACTGGTGAAATTCTAGTCAGTACGGCATGTGGATGGTGGGAGAAGTCTCAGTTGCCCAAAATAAGTATCTGTTTACTCTGGGTAAAATTAGCCCACTAGTATGGATTTGCCAAAATATTTTTTAGATAGATGTAAACTAAATTGAAGAAATATTATAGAACAAATACAAAATGAAAATGACTTGTAAGCCCAGATATGACAAGACCAATGATCTGGTTAGAAAGATACACTCAGTAAGAGGTTTGTAAAATTTAATAAAACAGAGTTCAAAATATACTTCTAATATGACAAAAGGTAAACTTACATAACAGAAATGGAGATGTGAATATAGAAGGGGAAGGGCTTGAACCAAATTATAGAGGTATAAAGAGACAAACTAAGAGTTTGCTGATAAACAACAAAGAATTAAATCCATTTTTCAGATATTTCAGTCCAAACAATCTCTCTTGCCTTTTCTTTTTTTTTTAACCTGTGCATTGTAAAGCATCTAGAGAGACAGGTCAGGTTAGGAACACAGACATATAAGACACAGAGAAGACCGAAGTGGTACAAATGTTTTTTAAACATAGATTTGGCTTTGAGAGTGACATCTGGAAAGAAAAAGAATTGATTGATTTAGGTCAAGAATAAAATTGCTTTGGAGTGGGTTAAAACATTAGACTAAGTTTAATTCTAAGAATAAACAATACCATATGATCCCATTTATGTAATAAATTGATTATATGTTATATATTCTTGCATACACAGAAAATTTCTGGAAGCAGCCAGAAAAAAATCTATATGGCTCTTTCTGAGGAGAAGATATGGAAGTTTGGGTGGGGCATAGATAAGGTACACTTTATATTTTATATACTTCTGTAGTGTTTGAATGTATTACTTTGAGGATGTATACAGACAAAAGTGGATCATTTAAAGGACTATTTAATAAAAATTTAAGGGAAGATATAAGTAAGCCTTGATACTACTTCAAGTCATATTTAATAATTATGAATAGTATGTCCCTTAGTAGTTATGTAATTTTCAATACTGAATTTAAATTTTATCTTTAAATGGAGTACAACATACACCATGACAAATGGACAAGTTGTTAACAATCCTTTGAATTGTACATGGATTCAACTCATTTTCATTTATTTAATGACTTGAAACCACGATGATAAAAAGGCACTAGTCTTTTTGTTCATGAACGGCAGGAAACTAGGAGAGTGTGCAGTATTAGATACTGGGGTCGAGGGACGAGAGTTTTGAGAAGGGGGCTGCGGATGGGAGCAGTAAAGGCAGGGGTTTCATACCCCATCACACAGGCATAATCATTTGTGTGAAAAGCATTAATTTGTTCAATGTGAATATACACAATATCCCACAACTTTTGTAACCGGTTTTACTATTCCTTTATTTTTGAATATACCCAGCTTACCGGCAGATAAAAACGCTCCCACATTTAGTTAGATTCTGCCATCAGATGATGGAATCTGCAGACAAGCCTGTGCTAGGGGCTGGAGCTGCTCCATTAGTTGGTGGGGAAATCACTGCATTAAAAAGCCCCCTCAGCTGACTCCCTTTTTGCCATTTGGCGTCTGCTCTGAACACTGTTGTAAAGACAATGAACACACTGGCTTTCCTTGTACGCTGCTCCTACCAAGAACTTTTATCAAAGAATGCCACTTGGGGAGAAGGTTTTTAGGGGGTGACCCACTGTTCCTGCTCCCCCTTGGCTAAGATTGTGGTGCTTGACTGTCTCTTGACCTCTGGGAAGCCTTGATTAAGAGAAACCATCTATTTCCATGGAGTGCTGAGAGGAGAGTCTGATTGCAGTAAATTGAGGATGAGGAATGATTGTGATTCGAAAGACTGTGGCTCTAAAGCACATTCTTTGGTCTAAGAGCAAAATGTGTTCTCTGTAGAGAGAAAAAAAATTAATCAGAAAAATTTTTAGCTTGGCTCTCTACATGGAAAATGTTCCTGTATTACAACAAAAAAAGATTTACTGCATGCTTTTTTTTTTTTTTTTTTTTTTTAACTTTCTATCATGCTCACTTCACACTTTTCCTTTGCTTATCGATTACTGGGCCACTCTCCCCACCCTCTCTGCTTACCTAATGTTCACTGCTACCAAACATCCCTACCTCTGCTTCTGGGAGTATTTCACCAAATTTCCATTGAAAAGCCTCCTCCTCTATTGTCCGTCACTTAGTTTTCATGGGATTGACTCCACTCTGAGCTCTAAATATGGGACCAGATTGGTTTAAAGCAATTACTATATCCCTTTGCCTGGGCCACAGTAATTGGTCTGGGGATCGACACATAATCTAATCAAAGCCAATGTGGTGCTGGGATACAGTTACTAGGGATGAATATCCAAAAACTACAAGGAACTCATACAACTCAATAACAAACAAATACACAAACAATCCCCCAAACAATCTGATTTAAAAATGGGCAGAGAAACTGAATAGATGTTTTTCCAAAGAATACATACAGTTGGGCAACAGGTGTATGAATAGGTGCTCAGTATCACTAATCATAGGGAAATGCAAATCAAAACCATAATAAGATATTACTTCACACCTATTAGAATGACTATTAGCAAAAAGACAAGTGAGAATGCAGAGAAAACGGGACCCTTGTGCACTGTTGGTGGGAATGTAAATTGGTACAGCCACTGTGGAAAACAGTATGCAGCTTACTCAAAACATTAAAAATAAAACTGCTATATCCAGCAATCCCACTTTGGGGTATATGTCTAAAGGAAACAAAATCAGGATCTCAAAGAGATATTTGCACTCCCATGTTCACTGTAGCACTATTCACAATAGCCAAGATACGGAAACAATCTAAGTGGCTGTTTACAGATGAATAGATAAAGAAGACGTGTCATACACACACACATGCACGTACACACAGGAATGTTATTCAACCATGAGAAAGAAGGAAATTCTGCCATTTGCAACAACATGGATGGATCTTAAGGGCATTATGGTAAGTGAAATAAGTCAGACAGAGAAAGACAAATACTGAATGATATCACTTATATGTGGAATCTGAAAAAGCCAAACTCATGGAAACAGAGAGTATTATTTAAAGACCATGAGATACTGGGAGCCAAGGACCCTCTATTTGGTGCTCAATATAACAGAGTTTGTCCAGAGAGAGGGAGCAGTGAATCTGTCCAAGGGTGGTACTGGCCTTATTAGGTAGCCAGGGTGGCCTTTCTATGGTTCTACCAACTTCAGGAGTCTCAGCACAGGCAGAGGTGCCACATTAGCTGCTCTGGCTGGGTTAACAAGTTACTGAAGCAAGCTGGAAAAACTTGCTCATAAACTCAGGAAACTCCTAGAAAGAACTGGGAAGAGAACAAGAGGAGTGAGCAGTCCTACAATAACGGTGACTGCCAGAGTCAGAGAAAGGGTGCTTATTCATGGTAATGTAATCAGAATTTAACCCCCTGGCTAGTGAGGTCTGAGACACACAGATTATATGTGAAATACCAAAGAGTATGCTTCCAAGAACTAAAAGAAATATTGTGGTAACTACACAAAAGACGAGGAATAATTTCAAGTATATCAGACTCTTTACAAACAGAATGGACCCAGTTACCTCTGTAGTAATTTTACTTGGTTTTTAATTTATTGCTTTCTGGTCAAATCTCAGAATCTTTTCTTGACTAAAATGGTTCGTATCTGAGGTATATAGCGTGAGCTAAAGACATTGCTTTATTTCACTGTGAGAGACACATATATCATCTATATATCTGTATTTGTATCTATACCTATAATATATGTATCCAGAAAATAAAAATTGAATTTGTTTTAGGAAGGCAATATTTAGCATACAGGTTGTGAAGAGACCCAGGTAGAATACAGAGGTCTTGACCTCTTAGGAAGATAAAATTTCCATAGGAGTAAATAAGGTATGAGAGTGGGCAAGAGTGGTAACAGTGATTGCAAAGAAAGTCAGACCCAACCTGCTCCCCGATGGTCACATGGTTCAGGATAAGTCAGTGTGGTACACAGATTTATAGCTTTTTAAATAACTGTGTCTCACATTTGCCTCCAATTGGAGAAAAATTACTAGTGGTAGTCCTTGGTCTTGTCTTGTTTCATGTTTTTATTTATTTGTTTGTTTGTTTGTTTATTGGGGAACAGTGTATACTTCCCGGCCTTTTTTCCAAGTCAAGTTGTTGTCCTTTCAATCTTAGTTGTGGAGGGTGCCGTTCAGCTTCAAGTAGTTGTCCTTTCAGTCTTAGTTGTGGAGGGCGCAGCTCATCTCCAGGTCCAGTTGCCGTTGCTAGTTGCAGGGGGCACAGCCCACCATCCTTTGCGGGAGTCGAACCGGCAACCTTGTGGTTGAGAGCCTGTGCTCCAACCAACTGAGCCATCGGGGAGGCAGCTCAGCTCAAGGTGCCGTGTTCAGTTTTAGTTGCAGGGGGCAGAGCCCACCATCCCTTGCAGGACTCGAGGAATTGAACCAGCAACCTTGTGGTTGAGAGCCCACTGGGCCATGTGGGAATCGAACCGTCAGCCTTCGGAGTTAGGCGCATGGAGCTCTAACCGCCTGAGCCACGGGCCGGCCCATTGTTTCATGTTTTTATCAGTTCCTTGGATGGCTATCTACAAAGTATCCTAATGTATGCCCGGTGTAACAACGTTTTGTGGAAGAAGCATGAGTTAATAGGATGAGGAAGCTGCTAAAAAATTAATACAATATTAAACTGTAGTGACACAAGTGTTTTGTCCAAATTAAAGCAGGAAAGGGTACCACTCTGTGGTTGTGTTCTGATCATGCTTATAATATTATGAGCAGAATCTGGATACCAAACTTTCATAAATGTTGAACAAGTAGGCCCCCAGAAGTGGTGGAAGAAAAGGATGGAGAGAGATCTGGCAGCTTGTGAGGAGATGTAGAGTTCAACATGTCAGAGACTTTCTCTAGGAAAAGAAAATGTTTAGGGAGCCTATGACAGGTAAGGTTAATTCATTGAAGGGAAGTCAAGGGGAAGATGACTGTTGTTATTTTGTCTGCCTCCAGAGGGCAGAAACAGGACCAGTGGGGGAAAGATCAAGGAGGTGGGTATCAGAAGACTCAGTTTAGATCTAGAGTTGTTGATAAAAGACTGTCTTGGTGAGAAGCATTTTTGCCTTTTCTTGGTGGTGTCCAGGATGTGGCTGGGTGCTTAATTGTCATGCACACAGGAGTAAAGATTCTGCTTTGGGAGGGAGAGCGGGCTGAAAACCTTTAGCTCCCTATCAACCCTGTGATTTTATGAGCCCTGACAGTCATTCACCTTCTACCTGAATAGTTCTAATAACTGCGGGACAGATATTCTTGTTTGAAATGACTTAATTATACACACACACACACACACACACACACACACACACACACATTGGGCTACAATTTGCCCTTGTCTTGTTCTGAACAATAGAAAAGAAGGTGAAACTACTCATACAGCTTTGGTTAAAATTGTTCTGGAGAAATGTGTTTAACTGAAGTTACAATATTGCTCTTAGATTGTATTATTGACTGAGCTGAGCTGGCTGTCCTTTACTCTAATTAATACTCCAGTAGATTCTGAACACTCTTCAAAACAGGATTAATTGGCTTTTTGTCAATGTTCATATTGAAACTGATATCAGATCTGGCTTAGGACATTGGAACAAAAAGTAGATGCAAAGAGTTAATGCCCTCTAAGGTCAAGATTGGGTTTCAAGATTAGAGGCAAGACTGAGCCTGCTGTGAGAATCTAGCAACTCCAGCTAATGGCAGAGGAAGGATATTGAGACTGAGAACCTGAGTGGTCTCCTAGATACATATTACTCACCATAGAGATCTTTGAGAAAGAGGTTCCAATGTAAAAATTTTAGGCATATGGAAGTGTTCAGAGGTTTAATGTTTTGAGACCTTTATAATGCTAGTTTCAAAACTCGTTTTTCTATGTGTTGAAGTTGTCTTTCTTTTGTTATAATGTAAGTTATTTGAGATCAGGTAGTATGACTGATACTGTTTTTTATACAACTCAGCCTACATTGCATGGGCGATGGGTTTATAAGTCAGTATATTTTGTTATAGGTCTTAACTTCCAGGCATATTCATTTGGATATTAATGTTTGTATTTGAGCAAATCCTATGGTGCTTTTGGAATAAAGTTTATGTTATGACTATGGTTCCGTAATTTGGGACTTAGGATGGTGGGTGGCTTTGGTTGTCAACACCAGATAGTAATACCCATTGCCTCAAGTGGAGGCCCCTCTTCCCATTTCCAAAATCATCACTGTTGTCTAAGTCTCTCCTAAGTAGGTCCAGAGCATGCCTCTGATGCGAGCTGAGCCTTGTTCTACATCCAGCTGCCAGAATAATTAACCTTGAAACCTATTTCAATCACTTCATGCCTCTGGGTTTTCTCATTGTATTAAATTTAAATCCCTCAATGTGTAATTGAGAACCCTCTCAAAAGTCTCATTTTTTTCTTGAAGTTTCCCATTTTCTGTTCTATTAATACCCTCCAGGAAAAACATCTTCATTAATTCATTCATTCACTCAAGAAGGAACCAATATTTATTTGAGAATCAAATGTTGGAGGTTTTTAATCCTCGCAACAACCTTAGCAGTGTCAACCGATGGTTGGTGCCACTTTAGTGTCAACTTCAGTGTCGGGAATCCCCAATTTTGGGTGAGGTGAAGAAGGAAGCTTTATTCAGTGCAAACAGCTCAACTGTGATACAGCACTGTTATGAGAACAACTCAATCCTTTTACAGCTCAATTAAGAGATGGTTCAGCTGTGGGATGGGGTGGCCCTGGAGCAAGGCCACCTGGGGTGGGGCCCCTCTCTTGCCAGACCACCCTGTTCAGGTGAGACATCGTCTGTGTTTCAGCTCCAGCCAGGGAAAAAGTCCTTGGCAAAAAGGGAAAGTGCACTCGCTGAGCTAGAGGGGAGTTGACTTATTATAGACAGAAGTGCCGCTGGTCCCTGATTGGTCTGTCCTCAGTGCAAATGTGGACTCCAAATCTGCAATGTTTGATTGGTCCAAAAAGTTCTGTCCTGATTGGTCAGAGTGGAGCTGCTCTGACCAATTGAATTGATAAGTGAAGATATTGATGAGGTGTAGCTGTGCAACTCCGATTGAATGGGGGAAAGGCTTCAGTCCTATTGGTTGAAATAAAATTCCAGGAACTCCTTTATAAGGGTTGACTCAGGTGTCAAGAACACAGTGCAGGCAGGCAGTTCAACGCAGGCTGCTCCCTGAAGTTTTGCTTGTGAGAAAGGCTGGTTAGCCACCAGGAGGCCTTCTTAATAAGTTTGGTAGGTATCGTCTTTCTCAGATTCCGGTAGAAAGGCAATATGGTCAGTTAATAAATAAGAACACCCAGGGACAGAGAACTTCAATAACTTGCCCCAAATCACTGGCGTTTGTCTGATTACAATTTGCATATTGTTTCTACTGCACATACTTCCTTTCTTTTTGCAAACATTTGTTGGGTTTCTATTCTGTGCCAAAACTGGTGTTGGGTGTTAAGATAAGAAAAATGACACACTGAGATAATATATATGAACATACAAAAAATTTAATTTTAAGGCATTTTGTACACATTGATTATTCTTAATCAGAACAAATTCAGTCCAGGGAAAGAAATAGGCAGAAATAATTTTTTCTTCTGAGTTTCTCTTGCCTACTTTTACTTTCTTTGCCAAACCTATCCTTCAACACTTGAATTAAACCTTCTACCCTTTGAAGTTTGACCATTTAACTAGTCATTCAGATTCTTCCACATACTTTAGAATTATTAGGTTGGTGCAAAAGTAATTGTGGTTTTTGCAATTATTTTTAACCTTTTAAACCGCAGTTACTTTGGTACCAACCTAATACAGCAGTACCTCGGTTTTCTAACATCTCCGTTGACAACCATTTCAGTTTACGAACACCGTAAACCCAGAAGTAAATGCTTTGGTTTTCGAACACGCCTCGGAAGTCAAACATGTCGCGTGGCTTTTGCTGAGTGCAAGATCCTGAGGCCTAGCTGTTGGCTATTGAGTCCTGAGCACCTGCGCAACACGGAGGTGACATTTGGGCTTATTTGGTGACTGTGTGCAATCAATCTGTGCTCATTTCATCTCGGGAGCACTCTTGCAAACAATTTGTTTTTGTATCTGTGTGGAACCCAGTGCATAAATCTGTGTTCATCTAATCTAGGTAGCCCTCTTGCAACCAATTTGTTTTTGTGATTGTGTGCAATCTGTGTTCATGTCATCTCAGGAGCCCTCTGCCAATCACCCCTTGCTGTGAAAAATGGATAAAAGCTGCAAAGCCAAGAGAATCATTAACAGAACAACAATAGAGGTGAAAAAGGAAATTCTTTCCAAATATGAAAGTGGTGTCCGTGTATGTGATCTGGCAACACAGTTTGGTATTGCCAAATCTACAATTTGTAAGATCTTAAAAAATAAAGAAGCCATTAAAGGAGCCAATGTTGCAAGAGGTGTTAAAACGTTTACAAGACAAAGAACACAGACAATTGAAGAAGTGGAAAAATTGCTTTTCATATGGATACATGAAAAACAGTTGGCTGGTGACAGCATTTCTGAGAGCATAATTTGTGAAAAAGCTTTACATTTGCATGCTGACCTCATCAAAAACACCCCTGGAACAAGTGCTAAACGTGATATTTTCAAGGCAAGTAGAGGGTGCTTTGAAAAGTTTAAGAGGAGGGCCTGGCCCGGTGGCTTAGGTGGTTAGAGCTCCATGCTCCTAACTCCGAAGGCTGCCGGTTCAATTCCCACATGGGCCAGTGGGCTCTCAACCACAAGGTTGCCAGTTCAATTCCTTGACTCCCGCAAGGGATGGTGGGCTCTGCCCCCTGCAACTAGCAACGGCAACTGGACCTGGAGCTGAGCTGCTCCCTCCACAACTAAGACTGAAAGGACAACTACTTGACTTGGAAGAAAGTCCTGGAAGTACACACTGTTCCCCAATAAAGTCCTGTTCCCCTTCCCCAATTAAAAAAAAAAAAAAGAAAGTTTAAGAGGAGAAGTGGCATACACTATGTGGTGAGACATGGTGATGTTGCCAGTGCCAACAAAGAAGACGCAGATCAATTTGTTTTGGAATTTAAAGATTATATAGAGGCAGAGGGTTTCCTTCCCCAACAAGTTTTCAACTGTGATGAGATAGGTCTCTTTTGGAAGAAAATGCCAAAGAGGACCTACATAACAAAGGAGGAGAAATCATCGCCAGGACATAAGCCCACGAAAGACAGGCTAACCGTTTTCTTTTGTGGGAATGCAAGTGGGGATTTTAAGTTGAAGCCTTTGCTAGTCTGCCATTCTGAGAACCCCAGGGTATTTAAGAAAAACAATGTCATAAAAAACAAATTGGGGTGGGAGATGAGGGTAAGGGGGATCGAATATGTGGTGATGGAAGGAGAACTGACTCTGGGTGATGAACACACAATGGGATTTATAGATGATGTAATACAGAATTGTACACCTGAAATCTATGTAATTTTACTAACAATTGTCACCCCAATAAATTTAATAAAAAAAAAAAAAAAAAAAAAAGCAAATTGCATGTGATATGGAGGGCAAACAGCAAAGCTTGGGTAACCAGGCAATTTTTTATTGAGTGGGTTCATGAAGTGTTTGGGACAAGTGTAAAAAATACCTCCAAGACAAAAATCTTCCAATGAAGTGCCTGCTTGTTATAGAGAATGCTCCAGCTCACCCCCAAGCTTGGAAGAGCTCACCCCTTGAGTTGATGGAAGAGTTCGGTTTTATTAATGTAAAGTTTTTGACCCCCAACATGACTCCTCTCATCCAGCCCATGAACCAGCAGGTCATATCTAATTTTAAGAAGCTTTACACCAAAGCACTGTTCCAAAGGTACTTGGAAGTGACCTCAGACAGAGAGCTAGCTAACCCTCAGAGAGTTCTGGAAGAATCATTTCAATATCCACTTTGCTTAGCTCTCATAGACAAAGCATGGAGGGATGTGTCTCACAGAACAATCAAGTCAGCATGGAAGAAATTGTGGCCAGAAGCTGTCCCTGAACGTGTATTTGAGGACGTTGCAGAGGATGCTCCTATTGTTGAGGATGTTGTGTCTCTGGGCAAGTCCATGGACTTGGAAGTGAGTAGTGATGATGTGGAGGAGTTAGCGGAGGACCACAAGACTGAACTCACCACAGAAGAGAACTTCAAAACATTCTGACAGAGCAGCAACAGGTAGCAACTGAGGAACTGTCTTTGGAGGAGGAGGGAAGAGAAAGTGTTTTTACTGTACTCATCAAAGAAATGTGTGCAAAATGGGTTCAAGTGCAAATTTTTGTTGAAAAATATCACGCTGATAAAGCTGCTGTAAGTCATGCCACTAACACTTTCAATGATAATGCTGTGTTTCACTTTAGGCAAATTTTAAAACGTCGGAAAAAGCAAATGTCAATTGAAAATTTTTTAGTGAAGAAAAGATCCAATGAGTCTAAACCAGGTGTCAGTGGTGTAAAAAAAATCAAAGGAAGGAATGGCAAGAGAGGAGTCACTTACAGTGATTCTGGAAGAGGGCTACAGAACACCTGAACAACAGTACCTATTGTGATTATGGAAAAGGACCACAGAACACCTGAGCAATAGTCACCTATAGTGATTACTGAAGGGGATCCCCCTATCCAAACAATGACTATCATCATTGCAGGTAAAAATAATTACATTTTCATTTTTCTCATCTACAGTACTGTTTTTTACATTGTATTTATTTATTATTGCTTTTACAGTACAGTATATTGTGTTTGTTGCTTTCATTGTGTATCATTTTATGGCTCTATGGTATCATTAAATAGTAAAATTCATGCTAAATTGCTGTTTTAGGGGTTGATTTTAAAGGTCTGGAATGGATTAATCCATTTTGTATTACTTTCTATGGGAAACCATGCCTCGAATGTTTCAGAACTCAAATGGTCTTCCAGAATAGATTGTGTTCGAAAACCGAGGTACCACTGGTATCATGTTTTCCCGAAAATAAGACCTAGCCAGACAATCAGCTCTAATGCGTCTTTTGGAGCAAAAATTAATATGAGACCCAGTCTTATTTTAATATAAGACCCGGTATTATATTATATTATATTATATTATATTATATTATATTATATTATATTATATTATATTATACCCGGTCTTATGTTAACTTTCAGGAAAACACGGTAATTTATTCAACAAACATTTATAAAGGGGGTATTATATTCAAACCATAATAATAGGTAGGTGCTGGGGATACAAAAATGAAACACTTAAATGAAAGAGATAAACAATACCTTCAGAGCAATGTGAGAAGAACTAAAAATAATTATGAGATTGTGGGGAAAAGAGCTATGAAACTGTGGGGAGGGAGGGAATGATTTTAGCTGGAGCTCAAAGATGAGTACATGATCTTAAGTTAGGGTAGAGAAGCAAGTGTGCTTCCCTCCAGGCAGAGGGAAAGCATGTACAAAGGGACAGAAATGTGCTTTGAAGTCATGGAAGGGCATGGCTCAGGGGAAGCGACAGAAGCTGAGGCTGGAGCTGGGGAACCACTGCTTTTTGTTTTTAGTTTTTCCTTCTCATGCAGAACTGCGACCCAGGCTGGAACCATGTTTTAGAAAAATGTCTTCAAGAGCCCCTTTGGGTACATTTGGGGAAAGAAGCCAGTTAGGAGGGAGGGCCCCATTTACCTGGATTCATCAGTATCCCCCACATCTCCAAAAAAGAATTGCAAATTCCGCAAGGAAAAGAGCTATTTCTCAGCATTCTTTTATGTTCTTGGGGCTTTAATGCGGTACCGTGTACAATAACTTTATCTGATAAATGGTTCTTATTTCTTTAGGTCAGTGAAAGTAATTTGTTGCCTCTGGTCACTACCGAGTACAGCTTTGCAGCCTAATAGTTGAGGCTGACTGTAATTATTCAGAATACCTGGGAAGGTAAGGAGGAAAGGGGCCTTCCTGGGATGTCTTTTATTCTCTTGTCTCCTGGAAAATTTGAGGGGTGGGACGGGATGCAGTTGGTTAACCATTTTGATACTGTGTAACAGGATACATTAATCAATGTAAACTCAACAATTATCTGATGAGTCCTATTGTGGCCTATGCATTGTGCTGTTTGACAGATACAGAAATACGGATAAGAGTAAGGAATAGTATGCCCTTGTGAGTGCACACTGGCTACTGAAAGGGAGAAATAGACATTTTAACTTTTATATAATAAAATCTGTTCACGCTATGTTAGCCGTGTGAACAAAGTGCTGTGGGAAATAGAGAAATGAGTGACAAAAATAGCTCACAAGGTTGTTGGGGGGATTTAAAAATAGTTAATATACGTGCAAATAAAGTCAGAGGCTTAGCTCTAATTATTACTCAGCAAACACTGCATGTACATTGGTACTTGGCGATCTTTTGCAGAACGTGCAGCCCTCATCTTTCAGGAGTTGCTAGTTCCCCTGAACCTCAGATTTCTTTAGTCTGGGTGAACCTAAAAGAGTTTCTGGTTAGTTATGCAGACCTATGGGGCAAAGGAGGCTCCCACAGCTCCAGCGAAGCTGAGGGTTGTGATGGCATTTATACTCGGTAGTTTACGGTAGTGGGCGGCGCCCAAATCCCATGTGGTCTGACATCATTGACATGGCGGAATCCTCCATCAAACCCTCCTGGTAGCTATTTGAGCGGCGGCGGCGGCGGGAGGAGGAGGAGGAGAGCGGCGGCGGAGGGAGCAGCGAAGGGGGCAGCAGGGATCCTCGGGATTGCGGGCTGGGAAGGCGTGGGCGACCCGGAGTGTGGCGCGCCCGGAGCCCTGCTTTTCATCCCGAGGGAAGGTAAGGCGTGCAGGAGCGGGAGACTGGAGGGGACCTGGACCGCGCGCCACTGCCGCTGGGTCCCGGCGCGCTGGAAAGCCCCGGCCGGACGCCGAGTCCGCCAAAGTGCATTCCTGTCCTGGAGCAGTCCCGGCGCGCCGGGCTTCCCAGGGAAAACTTGGCGCAAGAAGGTGGGGCACCCCGCGATCACCTGGGTACCCCGGGAACCCGGCCTCGGGAGGGGGTCGGCCTCCGCTTTGGGGCCGCGTATGGCGGGGCTCCGGTCCCCGCTTGCCAGGGTTTGGAGGAGGGAAAGAAACGGGTAGATTCTTCTTGATGAAAAAAAAAAATCTGGGCAGTGGCTCCCGGGCTCTCCCTCCCCCCAGCCCTCCCAGCAAATTTTGTCCGAGGAATCCGCTCCCCCTCCCGGAATCTCCGCGGCAGGAACGCTGCCCGGGAGGGGGAGGGCGGGTGGAGAGGCCGAGGAATCTTCGACGTGTCACTTTCTGAGGCTGTAGATTTCCATATGGTCTAGGAGGGAGGAGGGCGGGCGTGCGAACTGGGCTGGAAGTTGGGGCCACCTCTCCGCGCCCGGCGGGGGCGGGCCGGGACCTGGGACCCGCAGATGCTCGCAGGGAGGGTCGCGAGACCGCGCCGGTTCCCCGCCCCCGGCCGGGCCTCCGGGACACTCCCCGCCTAGCCGCTGGCCACCTCCGGGCGCGCCACGTCCTCCCTCCCCGTCCTGCCCCCCGGGTTCCCCCCGGGCTGGGGGCGGTAACCGGCGGCCGCGGCGGGACTCGGCGAGCCAGGCGGCTGGAAGCTTGGGCGGGGGAAGCGGGGTGCGGCGGGAAGGAGCGAGCGACCCGGTGTGTGGGCCAGCGTTGCTCCGGTCAGTCGGTCATCGGAGGGGCGCCCCGGCCGGGGGTGGGGCGGCGGCAGGAATCGTGCCCCGAGGCAGCAGGGAGGGGCCGCGCGGACCGTCTGGTGCCCGCGGCGGGGTGGGGGCCGTTCGGCGTGGGGAGGGCCTGTCACTCTGGGCGGAAAGTAGGGCCTCGGGCTGTGCCAGCGAACTTTCCCAAAGGTCCGGTCCCGGCCCCCCGTGGGAGCCTGAATATCCGAGCTCGGTGTCCCCGGAGACGGGGTTGGGTTGTCCCGAGGCGCCGTTGGCGGGGAGGCTTCCAGGAGTGCGCGGATGGAATTGGAGCTTTTCGAATCTCAGCTCCCTGCCATCCCTGACTTAGGGAAGCGATGATATTTTATCCAAGACAGTGCCGTTTGCGGACTTCCTTAAAAGTTACTTTTTATTTTCTTTTCTCTTTAGCCCAGCATTTTCTTGAAACAAAATTTGGAATTTTGCCAGGATGGGCCGACGCTCGGGCCCCAAATCCACACGTTTATCTCTCCATCCCTGTTGGTTGCTAGTCTCCCTCCCCCTCTTCCACCCAAGCTTAATCGTTTTTTGGAACCGGCGACGTCTTTTGTTGGGTGGGCACCCCCTGATTGCTTGTCTGTTTATTTTTTAATGTGCAGTTAATTTGCTTTGAATTTCCTCCAGTTTCCAGGCCGTGCTAGGGAAAGAAAAGGGAGAGGGAATAAGCTACTTTTTTTCTTTCTTTTTTTTTTCAATTTGGAGAGAGGTGGGGCATTGGGAACGGGGAGGCATGGTGGTTATGGGCAAAGAGAGGGAGCAGACAGACCCGGAAGAAAAGGAATCTGCTCTGGAATAACACTTTTTTTGAGGCTTCAGGCCTTGGGCTAAAGAACACTGTGTGTTCTGATCTCTACTGCGTGAATGGCTCTTCCACACACAACTTAAAGCTGTGACTGGGGGGGCCTAGTCAGAGTTGGGGGAAGAGACCCTGGTTTTTTGTGCCTTGTGCGGGGACCCTTGGTTCCTCCTCATTGTAGGTGGACTCTGTGGACCCAGCGTTCAGTAAATTTCCTGGCTCTCTGGGAACAGATGTTAGCGAGGGTAAAATCTTTGGGAATGTTTCTGGTCCTCCCAGGGGACTTCACCCAGGAGGGTATAATTCTCACTTTGTTTAGACTCTAAAGGGTCACCCACAAGCTGGCTAAGAATGAGGCATAGCTGGTTTAAAAAAAGTCATTAAAAATCGTACATAAACTTCCATGTACTTTTAAAGTGCTTTGGTTTAAGTGCTTCTAAGAAAAAAATTCATCTGTAAAGATAGTGTTCATTTAAACGAGATGAGATGTTAAAACTGTAAGATATCATCATGGAATAGGGGGTTGTAGCTTCTAATTACAGTATATACGATTTCAGAAAGATATTCCGGTAACCTTTTAAGACAGACTTTATAAATAGCTCACATCAGACCATAGCTATATTGCAAAGCCAGTCTTCTGGGGTTTCCGGAAGAATGCTTGGGATCTGATCTGTTAGGAAGCTCTAGGAATCTAGGTAGTAGTTTACTCAGTAGGAGTTTGGGCCCCTTTTGCTTAACACTTCAATTAACACTGTGGAATTTAATAGCATCCTTAGAAGTTAACAAGAAGAACTTCCCAAAGTTTTCAGTTTTAGGAAAATGAGGCCCAGGGAGGGGAAGTGACTTGTTCAGGGTTACCGTCATAGATGAAAGTCCAATATAGGATTGTATTAATAGTTACTACTCTTTCTCGGATATCAAATGTGTACTAAGCACTTTGTGTTGTGCTTTAAATATATTATCTCATTAAAACTCTAATAATAGTTTCAATTTAGGTGATGTTAAGGGCATTTTACAGACAAGGGGGTTGAGGTTCACAAAACTTAAGTAACTTGCATGAGATTATATAGCTATCTACAGCCAAATAGAATTTTCTTTGATGATGGAAATGGTTTTATCTCTGTGCTGTCCAGTATGGCAGCCACCATATTGTACACGTAGCTCTTGTAGGTTTAAAATGTGACGAGTGGGACTGAGGAACTACATCTTAAATTTTATTTACTTTTAATTATTTTAAACTGCTATTTGTGGCCATATTAGAGATCACAATTTAGAAATTTCTGACTCCAAATCTATTTGGTTTGTATTGGTTTTTAGATCTCCTAGTTTAGTTTTCTTTCTTCCACACCACCAGGAGATGATTAGATTCAGCTCTTAAATGGAATTGAAATGCTGCATTAGCTATAGTTGAATTTTTCTTTCACACTTTGAGTGGTTAAAATAAGCATATTATTATTTTTTTAAATGTTTGCACGTCATAGTAAAAACGGATGGACAAAACTTTAAATGACATTTTCTTGTTTGGTTGAAATAATTATATATAGAAATTGCTGTAAAGGCAGTTAGGTTGTTGGTTATTTTAGTGTACTAAAGGAGTATAAGTAGGCAATGTGAAAAATCACTAATGGGGAGTTGGAAAAAATGACCCCCTCATACTCATGTTTACTTGTTCATTGGATGATTCTTTTCAAGTGACTTGATAAGTGTCAGGTAAATAATATAGCCAAACCATCATTCAGTTTTCCTTATGTTGCTGCACAATTAATCTGAAGAATTACAACCATTGCTTTACTATCAAGGAATAAAATTCAAATGATAAAAACAAGCAACAACAACAGATAGTTTTCTGACTAGTGAGTTTAATTTTAATATGTTGCATTTTAGAATTCATTTGGTAGAAGGAATTTCAACAACTTTTCTGATTTTGTAAGAAATAGTGAAAATTCTATTATTAGAATTTAGTCATGTTAAAGTAAGCATTCATTTATCTAGATACCATCCATAAATATCCAACAACCCAATACTTTTTCTCTTTTTTTTCCTGCCTACTACTTTGGGAAAAGACAAATGATTTTGTAATCTCTTTTTATTAGGATTTTTAAAGCTGTAACTTTCAGGTTCAGTATAAATATATCTGAATCTGCTGTACCTTCCGTACCGTTAGTTATTGTGTTGCCCAGGGATAATCACGTTCGTAATTGCAACCCTTAGCGTTATGTGAATTGTGTGGCCTCCAGCTCTTTGAAATTTGTAAATTTAACTGTAGGTAAGGAATGTGTCAGTGAGAGACTGTTCCGATAGCTGAAACAGCCTGTTCATACCCATTCTTGACCACAGTTATTGGGAGCATAGTTATTTTCAAGGAGCGAGGATGAGAACCATGTTATAAATAGGAATATAGTGTTCTCGTGAGTGACAGATACAAGAAACATGATTTAACTCATGATGTAGGACATCCAGGTGCTTGATAGAAATGACAGAGTGAAATTTAAAAGATAAAGATGTTGAAACGATGGACAATGATTGGAAATCTTATACCGCTGGGCCATTTCTACGCATCACTTTGAAATCAGAGTATCTAGTCTATCAAGGACTTACTTTGCTTGTTAGCTGTGTGTCCTTGATAAACTTCTAAAACACTCTTAGTCTAGGTTTCCTCCTTACTATTAACGTAAGGAGAAAATATCTCACGCATACAATTTTTTAAATGGTTGTCACAAGGGATCAATGAGTGAATTGAAAAGTGTTTGGCAAAGCCTTATACAAACTCCATATTTCAATATATTTCAAAGTTTAAAACTGAGCTGTACCTATGGTATTACTTTGAGTGTTTTCAAAGACCTCCAGATTGTGTTTGGACAGTTTGAAAAGTGATTTATTTTTTTCCTTTCTGATGCATAAATAAAGTTTCAAGTTTTAGATTGCTGTGTTTCATTTTCTCCCCACTCCTAATGGAATAGTTGATTTGTGACCACTCAAAAGTTCTACTGTACATAATAAGTCCCAGCTTCACATTTTTGGGAAGTTTTTCCTTAGATTTGACCGGTAACTGGCTAGCGTTGCTTAAGTGGACAAGATGGTCTGCTTGATTCAGGGTCATTTTTGAGCCAGAGGGCAAAAAGTACAGCCTCTTAGAGGAAATGCCAATATTGAACGACTAAAACTTTGGCTGTAGTCCTTGTATATAACCTTAGTAAGCCTATTATTTGAGCTTTCAATAATTATAGTTGAGAATGGGGGAAAGAATCATTTTCAGTCTAGGGAATCTGCAGCCTACCTGTTTCCACTTTAGAAATCACAGTTGCCTTTCTTCACGTTAATGAAGTTAGTTCATTAAATGAGTTTTTTGTTGCTAAGACATTATTTTTGAGTAAACCTTAATTCTCATCCTTCAAGCTGCTGGCAATGAATGCATTTACATGGTTGAGGAGAAGCTTTATTTTTTTAGTTTACTCTGAATGCCTTTGAATATAGGAAACTATTCATAAGCATGTGTATATGTATGCCTTAAACTGTACAGTGAGGTATGCTATTATGAGTTTTAGAAAGGCAAAGATTGCTTGAATCATTGTGGCTAGACAGAGGCAGGACCCTGTAGCAGCCAAGCACAGGCCTACGTGGAAGGATACCATGGTTGGTGTTGAAGCTCTTTGCAAGATAACAGCCACAATAAGAGTCCAGTCCCTCATCACAAGCTTATTCAAAGGGGAGTTGTTTATGGTGCAGGTTTAGGGTCAACCATCAGCCTTTGGTGACCAAAGGTATGTGGGGGGGGGGGGAGGAGATGGGCTTGGGAGGATTTTAAACCCCCTAAGTATAAATCAAGTAAGGTAGAGGTAGACCATGGTGATCATCCATTACAGGTGGTGTGTTTCGCAGTTCGGAGTTGGATCAATCCTTGAATAACTTTTCTGTCCCTCATTGAGATATGCAAGTGTAGCATTCTGTAACCCTGGGATTGTAATTTCGATACCCTTAAGTGATGCAGTGCCCTTGGCAATACTCAGTATTGGTTTAGGCATTGGCTCCTAATATGTTTTGTGTCGATAACATCACAGCTGCTTGTCAGTTTTTAAATAACAGGAGGGAGAAGATTTTAGTGAGATGCTGTTGAGCCAAAGTTAGCATTATTTGAGATTCTAGTAAGTATCAGTGTTTAAAATGTCCCTTGTATTAAATGATTATATTTGAGTTTAAAATGTAATTCTATTTCATTCACTTGCTTACTGACTCAAAGGGCATTTATTGAGTTCTAGACTAGGTTCTTTGTTAATGGAATGTTTTACTCTGTTCTGACTTTTTTTTGGCAAATGCAAAGCATTTTTCTGTTTACTTACAGGGGTATTTTGCTCATATTTTTGGAATGTTGTGTGGAGAACTTTGTCTGCCACCAATTCCTAGGGCAGCGTGGTGGCAACTTCAGTTCTTTGCTCCTTTCTGAAATTTGAGAAATGTTAAAATTGGAGCATCTACAGGCTATGTTTAAAACAAAGTTTTTATTAGAATTTAAGGCTTCTGATACATCCTTGTTTTGTCTTTGGGAAATAAAGATTTTTATAAAGGCAACCAATCAGAAAAATAAGTTGATATAATACTATTAGTGTTCAATTATAAAAACTCTCGGTTGAAATAATTGTCTACAAAGTTGTTCTTTATACATGAGCAACATTTTTTTAATGCATGAGAAATAATTGAAGATTCTAAAATCCCAGGAAATAACATGACTTAATTTATTCTTAAGGGACTCAGATTCTTCATAGCTAGTGAAAGAAGGGGTCTCTATTAAAAATAACTCCATTGTTCTGGATGTAACTAATTAGGAATTTGTAGTTATCCTGGCAAGTCTAGCATAAAGTTTGGCTTCCTATTCTATATAAAAAGGCTTTACTGTAACAGAAGTTTAAATAGATCATAAGGGGAATATTTACCTAATTAGAACAAGCCACTTTTAAGCACCTTGGAAAAATCAATTTACTTAAACCCATGTAAAACTGCAGTATTGAAGCTAGTTCTACTGCTGGGTTTTTCTCAGGAGCCCTTGGAAGTTAAGTTGTTGGATCGCCATGAAATAAATGTTGATTTACTTACTGAATGTCATCACATGAACTAGGAACAGTTTACCAGCAAAAGTTAGAACTGTGTTTTTGAATGCAAAGTAAATCATAATAAGCAAATATCAACCTCCCCCCATCTCACCCCACCTCCACCAATGAACTCCATCTATGGCTATGAGTTTGTTTTGGAGATTTGCTATTGACATTTTTTTTTATGCTACTTGTTAATTTCTTCTGTCACCTGTAAGCACTTGATGGCAGATTGGTGAGAGCAGGTGTTAAAGATTTAAGAACATCATTATTGCTTTGAGCTGCCTGTGTCTCTTCTCCTGCCTCCAGGTTAGGGCAGAGCTATAGAAAGTCCTGGGAATAGTATTTAGGCAAGCTCATTCATTACCCGTTCTCCACTTTCGCTAAAGGGAAGACCTTCCTGGGCTGGTTAGTTCCAGATGTGAACTGACCAGTAAGGAGTAAGTTTCTTTTAAAATATCTCAAAATATTTGCATCCAGTTAATCAGACATGAGGTTTTCTAGCATGTGTCTTTTTAGGGGTTAGATTGACTAGCTTTTACAGTGCAAGTTGTATGTGTAGGGTACTTGGTGTATTTTTAGGATATAATGCTCTTTTTTATATTACATTTTAAAGTACTTTTCAACACATTCCACAACCTTTATTGTTTAAGTCATTTAAGAGTAAAATACTAAAAGACTTGAGATATTGCCTTTTCTGACTTTTCTATTGTGGTTTTCCTTAGGAAAAATAATTCCGATTTAGAGTAATAGAGGTAAACGTTCTGAATTAGTGAATCAGAAAATACTTAGAAGTATATTGAGTTGGAACCCTAGTGTATTGCTTTTGGAAATGTGAAAGGTACAGCTGCTGTGGAAAACAGTGTTGTGGTTCCTCAGAAAGTTAAACATAGAATTACCTAGCAGTTCACTTCCTAGGTATATATTCCAAATAATTGAAAGCAGGAACTCAAACAGATCCTTGTACACCAGTGTTTACAGCAACATTATTTACAATATCCAAAATGTGGAAACAACCCAAGTGTCCATTCACAGATGAATGGATAAACAAAATGTGGTATAAACATTTGTGGAATATTATTCAACCTTAAGAAAGAAGGAAATACTGACACATGCTACAACATGGATGAACCTTGAAAATATGCTACGTGAAATAAGCCAGACACAAAAGGACACATATTGTAATATTTCCAATTTGATGTATACCTGGAATAGGTAGACTTCATAGAGACAGAAAGTAGACTAGAGATTACCAGGGGGAAAGGGAGTAGGAGTGACTGTATAATGGGTATTTCTTTTTGGGGAAATGAAAAAGTTCTGGAAATGAATAGTGGTGATTGTCGCATCACATTGTGAATGTACCTAATGTTGCTGAATTGTACGCTTACAAATGGTTAAAATGGTAAATATATTGTTATGTGTATTTACTACAACAAAAAGTGGGGAAAAGATTGAAGGAAATTTATTTCACATGATCTGTTTGCCTCTGTTTGCTTCCCCTTGGTCTTTTCCATGCTGGTGTGTAGATAAGTTTTTTTTCCCTCTCTCCTCCTTCTATTGCAGCGTAAAAGGAGATTCCCCTAGGCCGTTTTTGGAGATCAGAGTTTCTTTATTTTATTCACTGACTTGAATTTAAGAGGAGACTATTTAAAAGAAGTAGATCTCTGGGGGTGGGGGGCATTTTAATATCTAGATAAACCAGGTATTTTATTTATATCCATAGACTGTTTAGGCCCATAAAGGTAAAATAATCTTTCCTGAATTTCGCTGAGTCATCTAAAAACCAGGGAGGGAGTAGGATGTACAATTAAATCTGTCATTTTTTCTAGCCTTTTTAACATCTTATTCAGTTTTGTAATCTTCAGTACTTTAGAAAAAACTTTGATTTCCACTTAGAGAAATGGTCTGTCATCTCAGCTAGTACTCACGTTAGAAATGCATTAGATGCTAACATTCTGCAAATCCTTACACTAAAACCAGTTGGAAGTGGAGAGAGTGAAAGAAAGGAAGCACGTGGTAGTCTGCTTTATTCACCTGAACTTGTCTCTTGTATCTAATAATTGCTTAGAAGTTACTATTCTCAGAGTGCTTTTTTTGTTTTGTTTCGTTTCTCTTTTGGCTTCTGAGCTATTGAGTTTGGGTTGAGGACTTTTGAAAAGATGGCAGGATTTTTGTTAAGTAATTAGATATAAAGCTTAAACATTAAAGTGCATGTTCGGAATACTGAAAATATATAAAACTTCAAAGGGAAAAATTTAAGTTCATATACAAATAACCAGTTATAGGGAATATTACATACTGGGGACTATAAAGGTTTTGCCATCCATAATAGGTTATTAATTCCTGAATCCTGGAAAACAGTTTGAAGTTGCTAGGGCATGGTGCTAGTATGTGTGCCTGCTGTTTCCTTTGCTGTATGTGTCAGTGGCTTTCAGACCATAGCGGCCATTTTTGTCATCTACTTATTCTAGAGGTAGGATCGTTAGCAACTAATATCAAAAGTTACTGAGAGCCAAGATCTCTTTAGATCTAGTAGAGAGATGAAGAATTACATCATGTTCACAGAGCAATCTTCACTTTTAGCCTGTTCAAAAGAAAAGAATGTCACATTCTATTTTGCATATTCTCATGATGTTCTAAAAGCATCATTTTTGGTAATTATCATTTTCTTTAAGTTCTGGCAATTTATCTGTGCTTTTCACAACACTTGTCCTTTTCAGTGTTGTCTGATTGTCTTCTTGTCACTCTTACTTGAGTGTAGGGATGATTACTGGTTTAACTTAGGGTCTTCAATGGTGAGTGTATAGTAAATGTTCATTGGATGGATGGGTAGATGGATGAACTAAGCTGAAGGTGCCATTTAAACTTACTACCTCTCCTGAGGCATTTCTACTGAAGTTGATCTCTGAAGCATGGGCCGTGTTGTAGACATTTTTGTTTCCATAGTTTTTCTGACATATATTTCTTCTCACTGTAGGAATCTAATAAATACTAAACACATTAAAACGAAGGCATGGGTCATCTTCGGTGCAAACCTGGCCTTTCATGTATTGTTATGTTAAAGACAGTTCTGCAGAAAATACATGGGCTTTTTTTCATATCTATATTAGATTGCTAATCGATTTTGAAAATTCGAACAAATATTATAGCTTCTATTTCTATTCCATTAAGAATGTGGCCCTTGCTTTTGTCTACTCTGCTTGTCAGTTGGGAATGATAAATTAAGAAAATTATTTTTTGAAAAAGGTAACTGTAGGGATGGAATCCCAGAGAGCAGTCCAGGCTCTCGACCTCACATGGAAAGGTGCTGGCTTGGGCAATAGATCCCCTCAGCTGTGATCAGATGGCCATCAACTGTAACCAGTTTGCCATTAGCCATTAATATAACTGCCGTGGCTACGCAAGCGGATCACGGCTAGCAAGTGCAGTTAGCAAGCGGGTTGTGGATTGGGTATCGTGTGGATCCTACTTCCTGCATCTCGCCCAGCCACCAGTGAGATGGGTGCAGGAAGACCCCTTGTTTTGGGGTACTGGCAGATGTTTGCTTTTGTGTCTCGACCAGCTACCGTGGAGAATATAGGGGTGGGAACCCCCTACCTGTGGCTCCATTGGGGTTCCTTTTTGGCCTCACCATATCCTGCATTCTTGTGTGGGGAGCAGGAGTTGAGATCCTGCATAACAGCAATTTTTCAGAGATTTGTGGTTGTGCAAAATGATCCTTTTGTAAGGAAATTCTAGAAGAGAGACATTAAGGGACAGAAAAACAAACCAAAAATCCCCAAAATGTGACTTGCTGAGATGTTGGGGGCCCAGCTGAGGGAGCTGATTCTGTAGACTAGTGGCCAGAGTGTTTCGTGCTAAACTAAGCCTTGGAGAAAGGGTCAAAGAGCATGTCCCGGGCACCTGAGGAGACCGGCCTCAGCTATTTGAAGGTGAAGTTAAAGCATACCTGAGTTAAAGAATTTCTTGGGTCATTATAGAGATATATATGTGGGGTGGAGAGTACAGAGGGCTCTTATTGATTATGTCTGGGCGGCAGGATCTGGAAATTTTAATCAAGTGTTTCAGATGAATGAGATGATTAGACAAGTTTGGGAAACCCAGGCTTGGGAAATTGACCCTCTTGATAATCTGTCCTCTTAAGTTTTTTGACCCAATGGCTGGAAAGTGAGGTGGGAGCAGTACTTAGGAGACGAGACGACTTCAGTTAGAAACTAAGGCAGAATTGAAGGGCTCCTCAGAAGGATTTTGTCGTCATAGTCTCTAGGGTAAGATGATAACCAGCGCCTGGCAGTCTTAGTGTATAGAAATGAAGATGCTTGTCATTTGTGCACTAAACTTCCAGACACGCGCTATAAGTTAGATGTAAAATGTAATAATGATGACCAACAATTGTCAAGCACCCATGACTTGCCAGGTGCTTCCATGTGTGAGATATATATATATATATATATATATATATATATATATATATATAATCTCATATTCATTAAACTAACTCTGGAAGATACATATTATTTGTTTTTCTATGTGTGTTTGCCATATCCACAGCAGAAACTGGTACATACCAGGTGCCCTCTGTTTGTGGAGTGAATTAAGATCAGAAAACATGCTCCAAATGGTTAAAAAGATTACCTAGACTGATTGCAGAACTTTTTTCAGCTCTATCACACTGCATCTCAGTAGTTTATATTGATATCTTATTTGTACCTCCAGACTTGGAACAGTGTCTATTTGTGTTCCGAGGTAGCTGAATGCTAAGGCTAAGTATTAGTTTGAGTGCCTTCCATGTGTTCAACCTGTCTATTGCCTAGACTTTACTTTTGAAACAATAATAATATTCTGTACATCTCCCAAGAGGGAGATTTTCTAGATTGTTTTCTGTAATAGCAGCTTAACCTTGGAATTAGAGAACCCGAGAATAAAAGTATACTTCATAGAAAGTAATATGTATATAAGAAACTCATTATAGTGAATGGGAAAAGTCTAGGGCAGTTGGTTAAGAACTGGTAGTAGTGTTTTACTTTATTCAGACATTTGAAAAACTCAGAGTTCTTTTCATTCTGTGGCAATACAGTTTTGTCCATCTTGCATTCCTCTCCTCAATGCCTTTCATTTAAAGTTAATTTATATAAAGATCCCGTACTTATAATTTGCACCTGGAAAAGCAAGTCCCCCTATTCCTAATACTAACCCTTTCTCTCCTTTAAGGTTAATAGTTTGTGGTATTTGGTTTGCACTAAAGGCAGCCCCGGGGATGGCACAGCGCAGAACTGACTAGAACTGCCTCATCTCAGAGCTCAAAGAGCAGCTCCTGTGGTTAATAAAAGGTGACCTCAGGATTCAGAGGAGCCCTGTGCTTTCCCAGACAGCCCAGGCTAAACCTGGGGAGCTGGCAACCCTAAATGCTTCCTTTGTTAGAAATCATGTAGCTCTCTACTCCATCTTTAGAAAGTGAGTTCACTGAAGGTGAGCTAAGGACAAGGCTCTGAAGTGGGACTTGACTTGCTTTCTTTATTTGTGTTTGTGTGGGGCGGTGTGGACGAAGAGACTCAGGAAGATGCAGCCCCGAGGCTGTCTTCCCTAAGTGTTTCTTGCAGCAACTCAGGGCCCAGAAGGAGCCGGTGCCTTCTCTGGGGATTGTGTTTCCACAGAATCGTGAGGGCTGTTAGAACCACATTCTCTTGTTTCTCGCCCAGGAGGGAGGTTATAGATGTGGTAAAGCTTCCCATGAGAGAGCAGCACCCCAGAAAAGGGCTCCTCAGTAGCAGGGCTGACTGTGTTGGGGAGGCCTTTGTCCTGTCACCTCTTTAGGTTTTGGGGGCGTCCCCACCACACAGATCACCAGAGGACGGGACTAACTTTTACATGTACTTGGTTTTTATAATTCTGTTTTATACCGAAAGATGTAAAGAAAACAAGTTTTAAGCGTCAATAAAAAGGACGGAATATGTTTTAACTAATATTTGGGCATTTTATTTGCTTATATTTATTTTATATTGGTTGGACACTCTTCTAGCTAACCCTTCACACACTTTAACCGCTCTCACCTAAAGATAGACATTTACTTATAATTTTGGATGTGTGTACATGTATGTACAGTTATGTTCCAGGAAATTATAAAATCACTACCTTTGAGCCTCTTAAGAGGAAGTTTAATTTTTAAAATGCTGTCTTTTTTTTTTTTTTTTTTTTAGAGAGAGGTATGGGAGGAGGGAGAAGGCTAACATTTTCTTTCAACCTTTAATTAGCAACAGGTATCTTAATTTACCATCACATTTCTTTATTAATGAAGAAACATAGTTATTTCTAGGGTTATTTGATTTTGACATATTGTAATCCTGCTGTGTGGTTACTGTATCATTAACAGGATCTTAATGATACCGCTGACAGCCTGAATAATTTTAAAATGTAACTTTTTAGATTCTGCCACTTGCTGGTTATGTTAATTTCAACATGGAAACAATGTCACTTCCTATCTGTGTTGCAGTCTTCCATGCTCTTAATTTAGTTCAGGGTTCTCAGGAGTTTGTTCAGACCTATCAGGGCATGGCAGCTGCTGAAAAGAACAAATTGAGGATTCAGATAAATTTCTCTCTCAAGTTACCTTAGCTTCATTTCCTTTGGAGTAATTTAGGGCCTCAAGTGTTTGCCATTAGCTTTCTAATTTTGCAAGTTTTCCTTCCTAGCTGTTGGGAGGAGCAGGGGCTGTGGGAGTGAATAGAGGAGAGCGGGCCAAGGCTTAGGAAGGATGTAGCATCAGCGAAGGTGAGCGAGTTTGTTCCTATTATATTTCACATGGGATGGTAAGTTTTCCAAATTCTAGTTTCCACTGAGTCATCCATGAGTTCAATAGAGGGACAGCCCTAGTCTGCCATCAGATGTTCTGCTTGGCACATTAATGAAGAACCTTTTTTTTTAAGTGTCTTAATACAGATGGCTGTATTTGTATATCTTCAATAAGTTCAATTTTAGCCAAGAAATAACTTTCATTCTATGCCTTTTCATAGCGATTCATATTTTTTTATGAAAAGCATAGAATGATTTTCTAGAAAGTTTAATCACAAGATATGTGACATTAAAAAGGAAACATCTTTTTAGAGAAACCATTCTTCTTGGGAATTCCTTAGCTCTTGTCTATACATAATAGCAGGTTATCATGGTTTTCATATTTGGGGGGCGTGGGATACTGCTCACTTAACTTGGAATTTGTATTTTTGGTGAGAAGGTAAATCCTTAGTCATCATTTATAGTGGGATGCTTATGCCCATGTGCTCTGGAAACTGAGCCCTGACTTTGGGATCCCACTGTGCTGATTTCTAGCTCTGACTTTGGTTGAGTTCCTCAGTCTCAGTGGCTTTGTCTGTTGAAAGCAATTGTTACGACTATTTGGCTGAGCAAGTGCTTTGCACAAGCTGCTATTTTATTATCTTATTCATTGGCTACAGATAGCTGTAATTGTGAGGTATTCTTCTTAATGGGATGATAATTATTTAAAAACATTTCCCAGTTACCTTAAAAGTGCTTATGAATACTAGCCGTGAGTTTTGCATTCACTCCTGTGTCCTTGTTCAAGTGACAGCTTTGCACAGCTCATCTCTAAAGTCTTAATAGAGGTGTTTACCTTCGTAAGGAAGCGTGGGCATAAAATGAAAGAATATACGTAAGAAGCACTTTGGAGAAACAAAAAGCACGCCTGAATGCCATGCAGTACTTAACTATTACAAGTGCTACTTCTACCCGTATTGCTCTTCTGCCCTGCCCATCACAGAGAGCTCGTCCCTTTTTAAGTAGATATATGACAGCTCTGCTTCCTCTCCCAAGTCTAGGATCAAAGGAAAGTTGTAATAAAGGAAAGTCACTCCCTCCCATTCCCTTTCCCTTTTTTGTGGATGTTGTTCTGTTTTTAAGAGACATCAGGCCTTGACATTAGTGGGCGAAACCATGGGGCTCCCAAGACCTGCCTTTCATCTCCAGGTCACCACCTCAGACCGTGTTCTTCATCTCGATAATGGCGTAAAGACGCAGCTGCTGGGGGGAACAGTGCGCGGCGGGTTAAGACCTGGAAGTAGTTCTAGAAATCTCAGCTACCTTTGCTGATCATTGCTGTCCGGACGCTCATTTCTTTAGAATGACATCGAATCTTTTACAGAGGTGACCGTGACTAGAATCATTCTCTTTGGCAGTGCCTACATCTCACCAGTTTCTTGTAGAAGCCTCCAAAAAGAAAAAGAAAACTGGATTTTTTGCTGCTTGTTTACTGGCAGGGTTGTTCTAGACGTAAACACAGTTGAATGGAAAGGATACTAGGAAGGGGAGCCTGTCTTGCTCTATGAGAGTGAATGAGCCAGTGTTAGATGTTAATGTTGGAGGAAAAAAAAAATAACATTCACCTTTTTAAAAAATAACACAAAAAGCAGGCAGTCAGTTGATGAAAATTAAAGGTCAGTTTCTTCAGTGCCCCACCTCAGTGCATGCCTTGGGCCATGGTAATAATGGCAATCCTATTATTTTCTTGCATTAGGCAGGAAATGCTGTCTACACCCATTAGATTTGTTTGAGTGGCCCCCTGGCTGGAAATGAAGAAAATTTAATTTTCTAACTTGCACGGAGAAGGAAAAAATTATACAGTGCTGCATAGAGGTTGATTCTTGGACTGGAATAAAAAGTGGCATTTAAAAAAAGTTGATGTTTTTCACGGAGTTATATAGTACAGCATAATAACTATGTACAGTGTCAGATGGGTAATAGACTTATTGGGGCTATTATTTTGTGAGCTTTATAAATGTCTAATCACTATGTTGTGTGCAACTGAAACTAATAAAAAAAACTTGTTCTTAATTGCAATTATAGGGACATTTGGCCCTTACCCACATTGAAATCACGAATGGACTTATATGCAAGTCAGGTGTGTAGAAAACCTTTTTGAATATTGTCAGAACTGGCCCAGTTCTGGACTTTTTAACACATATTTGCAAACTGCCCAGTTTCTCACATACTATACCACCGGATGCTGGAAATTTGCTTGAAGGGAAGTTCTGTCACAGTTTTGTCTCAGAAGATAAATTTGCTTTTCAAAAGCGACATTCATGTTGAAGAAAATGGGTTTATTCATTAGGGCAATCAATTACTTCGTGGTTTCAATAACGAGAAGAAAAAATTGGTAGTAATGTTACAGAGAAAATATGTGAGCCTGGTCTTGTATATTGTAATCACTGCCTTTCAGTTACGTTTCCTAATCTCGCTTAATTTGGATTTTACTGCTGCTTTTGTGTCCTTTAAGAATGAGACTTTTGAAAAATGATTTTTTTAGGAGGTTGATATATTGCTCCTATATCTTTACTTTTTTTAGTAAGACAAAATATTTTTATTGCCATTTTGATATATGGTTTATTGGGAGGTTCTAATACAGATTTTTAGTTGGCATATAATTTATTCTTCTAAGACACTGAATGTCAGATTTTTCCATGAACCACATAATGAGAGGAAGATCTTAAGTTGAAGGGACTTGCTTGGAATTCTAGGAGTAGCCAGTGCTAGAAGGAGCACGTGTTGTGTCCCAAGGAGATAAAAGAAATCATCCTATTTTAGTGGGTCTGCAGTTCCTCGTGTTAGCACCTCCTGTGTTAGCACCATAACTCCAGGTCTTTGTATTCGTTTTGCACTGACTAGACACCTAGAGCTTTTTGTTAGCTTCGGAAATAGGTTGGAAAGGAGTTTCTGACATCTTCACAGGAAAGAACAGTAAACCAAGGGAGTTTCTGTGAACACTGTTCTTTCTCTTTGTCTAATTACTAAAACCTTTAGCAGTTTATCTATAGTGGTGACCATTTTGCCTCTGACATTTTGCTTCTGGTTGTCATCAATATGCACATAGTTCATAGTGTTTATTTTCCTCATTTATTGGTCACTATAAGTGCTTCTGAGAAGAAGCAAAGCATGAGATTCTCAACTGTTGGAGTAACTGTAGTATTAGGTTGGTGCAAAAGTCATTGTGGTTTTTGCAATTATTTTTAACCTTTTAAACCGCACTTACGTTTGCACCAATGTAATATTGTAACTATGTTAACATATGTGTGTTTTGTAAAATACATTTTGAGTACATGACAGTACACAGCTGAAGGGACATTTTTTTTTTATCCAAATGTATCTTTCATTTATAAATGAAATGGAGTTTCCTAGTAGTCTTTTCCATAATAAGGGTCCCAGTGGTTTTTTTTGACACCTCTGAGATTAGTCCGCCCAGGACGCCTGACACTGATTATACCCCATGGTGTGGGGAATTTGGAACTTATATATAGAAACAGAGTTAAAGGGCTTGGAAGAATTCCATGTGATATTCAGAGTGTTTGGGAGTCAAACATTTTGATCTGATACAGTTGTTTCCTTGATTGGGAATTTCGGTTTGAAATGATTGTATGGATTATTAACCTCGCTGGACTCTATTGTAGATTGTCTAACCTATTTACTTGAAGTATATCTGGTGTATTTAAGTTTGGCAAAAAATCAGAGCAAAATACAAGTTAGGTGTTATTATTTATTTTTCTAAGCTAGTAACGCCATTCATACTTTGCCATGGAAAAGTAATCATTGAAAGCATTACACCTGATAGCCTATGTAAGCTTGGTTAACCTTTAGCATAATGATCTTTTTTCCAGGATGCTGGTGGGACGATTGCGCACAAGAATGGTTATCTATAGTCTTCGGAATTAAAAACTTTTAGATAAGTAAGAGGACATGTATCACTTACTCCTAATGTTACTCTTTTGAACGATTTGGTTAGTGAGAACCTTCATTTTGAAATGTTTCAAACCCATTAGTTATCTGTTGACGTAAATCTTTCAGCTTTAGGGAATACATATTTAGATTTGCAAGAATGTGAAGATTTAGCCAGGTGGTCAGTTTTTGTTAGCTTAGCTGTGGTGAGGTGTCTGCCTTAACTGGCTGGTGCTTAATTAAATAGCTGGGTTTTTTTTGCAGAATGTGCTTCCATCATGAAGAGCGGACGCTTCATAGTAAACCCTCATGTTGAACTAGTTGACGCTCTGTTGTTCTCTCTTAGGACTTTTATGATTCAATCTTGTAGTGAACCCCTGAATAAGTAGAGAGGGTGCCAAAAAAATGTATACACATTTTAAGAAAGAAAAACTGTATTAAAATTGTAATAGTATATACCGATAACAAAAGATGAATGTAAGTCACGTTTGACTTCTGCAATTACAAGAGGTGCTCAAAGTGGTTAACATCAGCGTCCAGACACTTCTGATTATGGCGAACTACTGCTTGAGCAACATTGACCAAAGTGTCCACTTGTATACATTTTTTTGGCACCCCCGGGATAAGTAATGAAAGATGGTGGGTTTCAACTTGAAATGATAGATTCTTTAGGTGTCATTCACTTCGGTTGCTCTGGAGTGGGGGTGGTAGTTGTGTGTTCACAGAGGTCAGTGGCCCTCAGATGAGAATAGGTGGTGGCAAAGGACAGGCTCGGGATTAGGCACATTTAGGAACTGGACTCAACACCCAGGCTTTTCTCTGTGTCCCCTACGTCACGAGGTGAGAAAAAACCCTAGTGGTCCACTTCCTACTTTTCATTTTCCCTTTAGAAACAGAAGATTGTGGGAACCAGTGGGTTGTATGAACCAGTACCTGAAACTGAGGGAGTCTTCAGTTCAATCGGAAGTAGTATTTGTTTGCGTCTAACTGAAGGTGCAGCAAGGAAAGGAACAGAGAGCCTGCTGTTATAATTCCTCTTTGTCTCCTCCACTAATACAGAAATTCCTTGAGGGCAGGGACCATGTCTTTCCTTTTCTCATCTTATAGTGTCAGACAATGTGCTAAGTAGTGTTTATTGACTTAATAAATGACTTAATGATGGAGTAAGACATAATGTCGTTTTGACTTTGAGAATCCCTGTGTTTGAACCAGGAGAAAACTTGTTTGGTTTTAATTTTAAAGCTGTGTTCTAATTCTAATTCATGGAAGTGTATGGAATTTTTTTATTTAAAATAACTGAGATGCCTGAAAATATGTGAAGATTGAAAAGATTTTTGGTGTTTAGTAATAGTCACAAACTATTTGTCTTGCAAATAACAGAAACTTACTCAAACTAGCTTAAGCAATAAAGGTTGGATTCCTTGGACAGGAAGTGAGGGCAGTGTCACTGGACCTCGTGAGTCTTGGAACCAGTCCTGGGGAGTCATCAGGAGCTACGGTTGCTTTTCTTCCTCTTTTTCTCCTTCCTGTTTTTTTTTCGATGCTTCTTCCATAGTGTTCATCCTATGTGAATGCTAGATGCTTCTGAACTCATAAAGCTTTATCAGTTTTTATTTTTTTCCTTCCAAAATGGCAGAGCCTACACATTACTTTTTCATAACGAATTAAAGATATTTTAGATACATTGTCTTAGAGTCATTTTGAAACAAATTCTTTTCCCAGTGCGTCACTTAACAGTCTGTTTGTGGGAGGAAAGTTATATAAAGAAAAAATGACCACTGCTCAACAAAATAATGATAATCTATTTGTTCCTGTCTCTTGTTTTGTTTTTTTTTTTTCCTCCTCCAAATGAACAGCAGTGAGACATAGCAAGGTTGATTCCTTCCCTTAAATCATCTCAGAAACTGTGCCCAATCCATTAATTGCTTTTTTTCAGTGGGCAGGAAATGGTTATGTTTGTACAAGTTACACAATCTTCACTAAGTGGGAGCAAGGAACCAAAGAGGTCTCTGATCTTTTTTTTTTCCAGAATTAACCATTTGGTTCCACAAACTTATGCATGATGCACTTGTCAGGTTAGTGGGGGACACTTACCAAGAATCGTAATTTGTTTTGCTTACCAGAATGACTGTCTGTTTAGGGATACTGAGAAAAGTGGTTGCATGAGATGATCGTGTTGGTACTGAGGTTATGTCTGTGCAGTTTTACTTCCTTTTTAAACGTTTCTTATGCATGCAGGAAAGACGTCCTGAAGCTCAGGCATGGCCGGCATTACCGTGAAGAGTCAGTCCCTACTTGATTCCTCCTCCTTGCAGGCTGTTGATTAATTTATTCTTTTTCTTTTCTGGGGTTGGCAAGTTGCCTCCTTGCCAACCCCCCACCCCCTCACCCATGCTTGTTACCTGTCTCTAGTACCCCAATCATCTGCTGCTTGTCTCCTTCCTAAAAGTGGGCTTTTTCTCTTTATCACTGTTTGATGAATCTTCAAGCGTTATGATCGACATTTTTCAATTTGAGCAGAGCTGATTTTATACAGAGGGTGCCAAAAAATGTAGATACATTTTAAGAAAGGAAACAACTATTAAAATTGTAATGATATGTACCGATAACAAAAGATGAATACAAGTCACGTGTGACTTCTGCAATTACAAGAGATGCTCAAAGTGGTTATGTTACCATCAGCGTCCAGACACTTCTGATTACAGTGAACTACTGTTTGAGCAACGCTGACCAAAGTGTCCACTTGTATACATTTTTTTGGCACCCCTGGTATATAGTGTTTCTAAGTACTTTTCTAACTCGGCCTAGCTGTTCATTCATTCATTCTCCTCTCATTTTGACATCTATTATCTCCTGAAGCTTGTGTATCACCGAGATATAAATTTAATATAATATAATCTTAAGTAAGTGAATAATTAATAGAGGTCAAAATGATAGGACAATGAATGAAGAAATAAGTAAATTTAGGTGGAGTCAGAAAAAAGTGTCCCTCTTTAAAACGTTAGCTATTGGTGGCTCCTTTGAAAGAAGTGGAATTTGCTACATGAGCTATTGCCACAAAATCGTGTTTATGCTCATAGGTTGCTAAGATTTCTCTTTTGAAGGATCCATTGCTATTCGTTTCTTGTATCTTTTGCTGCCTTTCTAACTCATTACTTTCAAAACAAGTCTTGATTTTTTTTTTCTAACTCCTTAAATACTTTCAAAGCAAGCCTTGATATTTGTATATTTTGCCCATTTTTCTTCAAGTGTTCCATAGTTCCTTAAATTTACATAGCATTCTTGGTCTTTTTTTGCATTCTATTTTTTGCCATTTGCCGGATTCACCCCCCTCCCCGCCCTCAAATGCCTTTAGAAAGTTCAGTTTTTCCTCGTATGTCTTCCTACTGTTCAGAATCTTGTCGTCTTTTGCTGCCTTGTCCTCCTACTCCATTCCTCCCAGCAGTGTCCTTTGATGGTGATACTCGCCTTGGAATTTCCACTGAGCCTGTTAAACCCTTTGGGAAAGGTAATTCTGTCAGCATTCACTTCTCTTTCTCTTTCATTCCAAAAGACTGAGGACAAAGAATCCTCCTTCTGCATTCCTCTGCTGAGGAATCTGCTGTCAGCTTTCTGTTCTTATTTTCTTACCAGGGTCTGAAAGTCTCTGCAGATGGTACCTGATAAGATTGCCCATCTCTTCCCGGTTCTCAGGGTGGTACACAAGGGTTCCATTTGGAATTGGCTCTGGACACTCAGATACCATTCATTTTGTAATGATTACAGGAGGCTTTGAAGGCAAACGGATGAAATAACTTCTCTAAGAAATGAGCTGGGTAAATCAGGGTGGGACGATCTCTAATGACTTTTCCAGCTCCCTTAGTCGGAATCGGTTAATTTATCTTCAAGTAAGCGTTTGTTCATCAGAAGGGAAAGACCCATTCTTGCCTATTGTATATTTGTAATCTTCAGTTTAATTTTGTAATCAGTGGTTAGCTACTTTTTACTCATCTGTAAAATTCCTTGTAACTTATCTTTGTAAGAAGCAGCCTGCTGCTCTCAGATAAAATTTCAGATTGTTCAGTTTTAAAGTGTTTTACTTGAAAGGATAAGATAGTTCACCAGTGGAAAGTATACCTGCAGAGATAACTTTCATGTCTTTGAAATCTGGAAAAAAACGATTTGCAGGAAAGGCCATGGGCACTGCTGGTTCACGTTCTTCTACTCAGTATGCAGAAGGGAAGATTATCAAATTTAAGCCTTGGAGCTTTCAAGTTGCTCTTATTATCAGCGGCGTAGTACATGCAATTGTCTTTGAACTTTTCAGATTTATATTTTTGGGAGAGATGTTGAAAACTTCAATTTTCATTCATCATCGCTGTATGTAGTTGGCACATAGTCGGCTCTCCGTTTGGTTTATTGGATGAAGAAAGTGGTCCTGTGGGTTTCTAAAGAAGGCTCCACCCACTTTACAGATCGCCACTGTCCATCCTGTTGCCTGGTGTATGTTATGTGACTCCACGTTTCCTGCAACCTTAGCGACGTCTCAGTCACTGCAGGGGACAAACTCTTACAATTTCTGGTGGGCTCCCATGTGTCATTGCTGGAGAACTGAAATATTAATTGACACATACAGGTTCCTTTCCAGTTGAGAGATGGCTCTTTTTAGTGCAACTTGGCAGAAGGTCCTACTTTCTGCCTGTGAAATAGGATAGTAGGATCACACCCGAATAAATGGCCGCAGTGTTCAGAAGTCACACGATTGCTGTTCAGTTTGGAATATTGATAAGTGGGCAGATTTATATGGAAGCACTTTGTTTTTACTACATGTGTAAAACTCCAGGGAGCACTGAATAGGATATGAGGTGCTCCCTTTGGGCTGTGCATTAGCAACGTGGCAGTTACTGATCTGTCATTTACTTTGAAAAGGAATTACAAAGTTTTGGCCTCATGCCTGGAGTAGCTCCAGATGGTCAGAGAAGATTTTTGTACTGAAGTCAAAGAGTATATTGCAGTGATAGAATTGGGCTTGTCATGTTTATATTAGAACATTCACTTCTTCCTTTATCCCTCTGCAAAGTTCTTTTTTCTTTTTTGTTCCTGAGGGCATAAGGGGAAGAAAATGTCACTTCAGAGTTATGGAATCTAATATTGGAGTACCTTTGTTCCTGGTAATAGGGATGTAGAGGTATGCTGTGTGGGCCACACACTTGCTCTGTCAATCTCAGTACCCCTGATACTTAGTACTTACAAAGGATTCGTGAAGAATTGGACTGTGGAGATATGCCGAGACCATTCTAGCTGATTTGGAAATGGGGACCAGAACTTCATTTGGGTTGCACGTGCTTATCTGATAAACTGGCTGTTTGCCCACAACTGTTACTTCGTGGCTTTCGTTAATCATTTGGCCCCTGTCTAATGGGTGTTAGGCATTACTGCATCTCTTCCCGTCTTTCCTTGTGATTCTGTGGTCAACAGCATGACAATGAAGTATGGGTGTCCAGGTGGGAGGTGGGACCTGGGGAGATGAGCAGTGAGGAGTCATGGTATTTACCAATAATTACCAGGCTTTGCTGTTCCGGGCACTAGAGCTTAAGTTCCACACATGATCTTATGAACCTTCCTGCCAACCCTGGAAGGGGAATGATGTGATTCTATTTTTCTAGATGAGAAAACAGATTTCGTGCGATAATAATCTGCCCAAGGTAATAAGTAGGTCACTAACACTCTTTTGTTGCCTGCTTACATACTCGTATAATTTTGGAGAAAATATTATAAGTTTTCTGCCCCTTCAGGTCAGAGGTCACTTCAGGGTTCAGGAAATAAAGCTCATTTTTCTCAGGGAAACTTGGGCTTGTCTGAATTGAGCCTTTTAGTGAAGCTTGGTCACAAGGTGAAGACTAAGGCCTGAACCTACCGCTGCTGCTCCCACACTGCTTTCAGTTACTCTTGTGGTTATTGAGTAACTTGGTGAGTTTGAATAACATTTACAACATTTTATGTCTTCGAAGAAATTGCTACATATGAGGAAGAGACATGAAGTTGCATGCCACAAAGAGGAATCGATCTGTTATTGAAAACAATGAAAAAATCCATAATTTTGATTATTGTACTCTTGGTTGATTGTCCGGGTGTTTGACACAGCTTAGCTCTTTTGAAGCCCTTTTATTGAAAAGCTTAAAGACGTGTGCTGCAGCCAGCAAACATACAGGGTTTCTTTATCGTGGGCTCCTGGGGCTTGTGCCAGCTTGCCCTTTTTCTGGTTGTAGCTCCTCCTGAGTCCCTGCTTTAGGTGCCATAATTTCTAAATTGGTGCTTTCCTCTGCAGACCTACTATGTGGTCAGCAGTCTCCTCCCCTGTCTTCTATGAACTACTAGAATCCTCCTCTAGGCTGTTACTCTGCTGCCTAATTTTGTCTTCTTTTTTAAACTCTTTTACTGTTTAGATATTGTTCAGACAGTGTATTATTTTTTCTGAATATATTGTGTGACACTGTAATGCATGAATCCTTTTGGGGTGGTGTCCTAAACTGCAGGCATCTTGCTACCATTTTAATGAAAAGGATCAAAGCAGAGTGCTGGTGGGTTAGTCTGGCTTCACGTAAATCTTGATCTGAGACTTTTCCACATTCACAAGGCACCAGAGTGGGGCTGTCTGTTATTGTTGTTACTTTGTTGCAATTATTAATGAAACATTAATGCTATTGTTTTATAAAAGATCATAAAATAAGGTACATTTTCTTGGTGGTTTTTTTTTTTTTTAACATATGAAACACCAAGAGTTATAAAGCTACAACTACATCAAGAGTTTCTTACATGAAAGAGACTTTAGTGGATTTTGGTGCAGTCTTTGTACTTGTGTCAAGGGAGTGAGATGTCATCACCCATGAAAAAAATGACTTAAGGGGCCTATTCAGATTCAGAGTCAATAGAAGTTTGTGTCTTAGGGGCCTGTGGTCCAGGAGTAGTTAGTACTACAGAACAGACTCTTTCACAGACCTTGGTTACTAGCAATTTTTCTTACTACTTATCCTCATGACTTATTTAACACATTTTAGGGGTGTCCCCCTCTTGTTCGTTTTGAAGAGACTTCATATGAGAATTAATGGTAGAATACTTATATGAAGATATCCTTTACACCAGGGCATGGTATTGTCACTGTGCCAGGCTGCACATTGTGGCATTACCTGGAGGCTCCTGCGAGCAGAGAATGTTCAGGGCATCTTCTCCCACGGCGTCTGTGCCGCTGTGCTCCGGGAACGCAGGTCAGCTTGCTGCTCAGGAGACGCACCTACCTGCTCCCGTTGCCTGGAGCGTCTTCCCCACTCTTCCTGTGCCCCTTCGTCATAGGGCAACAGCTTTAACTTTAGCCTTATGTTTCCTAACACCTGGGCCTGTCCTAGTGAAAGCCATCCGACAGCCCCCATAGCCCTTTCGAGGTGTTTCCGTTTTGTCTTTCACACTGTCGTCATTAGCTACCTGTCTCTAGCCACACTGGGCTCCTTGGGAGGGATTGTAGGTTCACCTTTCACATCTCCAGTGTCAGAGCTGGTGGCTGTACTGACTGGGAAAGCACACGGAAGAAGAAAATAAGAAATTAGTGATAGACTGGCCTGAACATGGCTTCCATACTGTCACTACTCATCCCTTCTGTTTTTTAAACATTGTACTGGAATAGTATGTGGTGTTCTCCCCTTCTAAACCACTGATCAAATATTTGGGCCACGACATTTTTTGAGGAGTACTTGTTTATAGCAAGAGTGAGAATGTTTTTAAAGGAAATTTAATAATAATAATAATAATAATAATAATAATAATAAAAGTGCTTGCTTTATGCCAGACACTGTTCTAAGTGCTTTATGTGCCTTTCTTCATTCAATCCTCACAACTTCATGAGGTAGGTACTTTGTCATCTGCATTTTGTAATTGAAGAAACGGAAGCACTGAGAGGGCAAACGACTTGCCCTAAGTTAAAAGCTAGTAAGTTGCAGAGTCAGGATTTGAACCCAGGCAGTTGTGGTCTTTAGGTAAGTTGTGTGGGATAGGAGAGGGCAAAATAACAGCATCCTCTCCCTGCAGGTGCACATTGCTTTGCAAATCCTCTCTGTGTTACATATCACATTGTTCCTTGTGTAGTTATTTGGGTCAACCTCTTGTGCTTTTGCTGAGAAATGTCACTGTCAATTTTCGTGACCTGTTAACCGCCTGTTGAGATTTGCCATTCAGGAGGGTAATGACATTTAAGCCTCAGGAGAGGTCTTGCTATTGGCGACTCCATGTGAGGCAGACAGTTGTGTATGTTAATGAGGTTGAATCAGTTTCCTTCGCATTTATGCCTTTCACTTTGCTAAGCAAAATTTTTTTGTAAAATTTTTGCTGGCTTTTCTATGGCTAGAGCAAGCAAATACAGGGTTGGCACTGGAAGGCACATGTTGGTTGGTGTCTTCATAGAATTGGAAACTTTTCTAAGTCGTTATGTGTCTTTGATCTGATGGGCCTGCCTCAGTTTCTGAAATCTTCAGGCTCCGGCACTCACTTTTCAGATGACCTTGAAGTCAGGCCTGGTTGTGCCTCAATGCTGCGACCAGGTGGCTCATGTGTCATCACTGGAAGGGAGTTGTGGAATCTGGCTGGTGATTCATTCTGTCCTCTTTATTTCATTGGCTCTTTCCCCCTTTCCTATTCTAAGTGGGGGGATAGTCTGAAATCATTTTTAGAGGGGCTACTAAAGCAGTTTACAAGCTGATGTCTTTTTAAACGTGTTATTTCCAAAGCAGTTTTCTATATATGAATCTATTTGGCATTTCCACAGGACCCTGTGAAGTAAACAAAAGTGAGTATTGTCCCAGTTTACAAATAAGAAGACTTGACCTGAGGATGTGTGCCTTTCTTAAGGGCACCTCAGCAAATAAAGGGAAAAATCAGGTAGCAATTCCAATCTCCTGATTCCAGGTCCCGCTGCCCCTTTTTTCTCTAATGCATTAGACTGTCTCAAAAGTGGCTAAAAATCTCTACTGAAAATCTGCAGGCACGTGTCTTTGGTACTTTTCATGATATGAACATTAAAATATTTTTATCATGGTAACATTTTCCCAAATTGTTATTAGACTATTTTGACATTTGTTTTTATAAATGGACAGTGGAGTTAGAAATCACTCAAGTTACCATAATTGTGTAATTTTAGATGTTCTGCTACTAAACTGGGATCCATCAACATAATGTGTCCTCTTTATAGCCTAAAAAAGGGCACATATTAGAGTCAAGAATTATGATATTAAAGTAAGAACCTTGGAAATTTCTGGAGCGTGTTAGCTAATTTACCTTGTGGTTTTCTTTCTGTGGAATTGGTGAAGAGACAAACAAAATCCAAAACCAAGTCACATGAAAGAATTAACACTCTTTGGGCATACCGCTGTTTGGGATAATCATAAATTCTGCTGATTGGGGATGGGGAATAGAACTGTAGCACTTTGCCTGTTGACTGTGCAACTATGCACATTTGTTATGACTTTTAACCTTCACCTTTTACTTTAAGCCCAAAACAAAAAAACAAAACAAAAACCCTAACCCCTATACTTAGGTGAGTTTTTCCTTTAAGACTGTAATTATGAAAAATTTTAAACATATGAAAATAGAGCATAGTAGTAGGTCCCCAGGTTCTTGTCTTCTAGTCTCACCAACCATCCACTCATGGTCAGTCTTGTTTCACTGTATCCCAGTTTGTTTCCTATCCCCTGCTATAATATTTTGAAGCCGTTCCCAGACCGCTTATCTTTGCATCCCTTAGTTTTTCAGATAAGGTCTTTCAGAAGTATATTTTCTTTTGATTTAAAGAGATTTTCCAAAGGAAATATTGGAATTTTTGCTATATAAATTGGTTAGATTATGCAGTTTCTAACTAATCAGCACTTTTCAAGTTGACTTCAATTTTGGCTGACAAACTTTCTTTTTTTCTTGCAATGGGGGTGAGGAGAAAAGTTATTCACTGTAACAAATGTGTATTTTGGTAGTGCTGAAAATTAGCTTATTTTTCAGACTTGATTTTTTTTTTCAATTAAAAAATAAGATGTTTCTTTTAAACTATTTAAACTATAAACTTTTAAACTATTGTGTAGGACCATAATGTTCTTCAGCTTTATATGTTTTCAATCTTTACATTTCCCAGCTCGTTCAAACAGGTTAAACAGAGTGTACCTTAAGTTTATGCAATCATTAATTTAGACTGTGCTGATTTGGAATTTTCAGTAAGTTGGATATAACTTTAATAGCAGGCTTCCATTCAAGGAATGTATTTGCTAATTGCAGATGGTTGTTAGAATTCTCAAGTTTTATAGAATAAGTAAATGGATTTATAGGCTCTTTATGTGTATATAGTTAAATATATATTTATATGCTACGAATTTAACCTGACTTGGAAAAACTAAGCTAGTTTATATATACAGATAACTAATTGATTCATTGAAATTTAAATTTTATTATAAGTAATAAACAAAGTCAGAATTAATCATTATTCTGTCTAGATGAAGAGCTTACTTTGTGAAAGGTGGTCAAACTTAAAAGGCAGATTTTGGCTTGTGAATCTTACCTTTTCTTTCTCTCTTTTTTTCATTAGTTTCAGGTGCACAAAACAATGTCCTAGTTAGACATTGATCATTTCTTATCTTTTCTCTTAAGTGTCCCAAGATAGCACGGAGAGTGGTTGTTACAGGCAGTCACATATACGTAAAGGAATAAAATACTCATTAACTAGAAAAGGCTGTGAACATTTTTAAGGCTCTGAAGCATACTGTGGAGCTTAATAATAATAACAGCAAATATTTGCTTTGTGCTTGCTGTTCTGAGCACGTATAAGGATAGGTGTTGTAATTATCCCTGTTTTACCGATAGGAAACTGAGTGACAGAGATGCTAAGTCACTGGTCCCAGCCCCAGAGCTGTGGTTGGTTAGAATTCAGCAGTTGGGCTCCAGGGTGTTTGGTGCTTACCAACACTGACAGAGAGCCACACTTTGTTTATAAGGTGAAATACTGAGTTCCTATGATAAAAAATTGTCCCTCGCATTTTCATCCGTGAAAATAGGGTATTTTGGAGCAGTGCTGTCCAATAGAATTCTGAAATGATGGAAATACTCTGCCTGCATTATCCAATATAATAACCACTAATCACATTGAGCACTTGAAATATGGCTAACGTAGAACAAAAATTTAAATTCTGTTTAATTTTAATTTAAGTTTAAATAGGCACCTGTTGCCACAGTGGCTCTAGTATTGGACACTGAAATTTAAGAGACCTGGGAGAATTTATAGTTTGCATTTTTCTGGGGGTGATAACATTTTGACATTTTATAGCTGTAGGGTAGTCAATGGTCATATCATTAAAGAGTAATGATTTTCATAAGCAAAATATTTTTACAGATCAGATAATCGAATGCTTAGAATGCCATAATGCCTAACAACAAAATCCTGTTTGATCACCAACATAAGATCGTCAGTCTACCACATCTGGAGGCATCCCTTTGTTAATTCCTCTGTAGCTGAGCAAAAATTGCTTTAACAATCCCATAAGCTTGTCAGCCTTTTGGAGGGGAGTTCTTACTTTGTAAAGAGTCCAGCTCCTTGGTGATGATAAGATAGTAAAATGGACTTTGTGGGCCAAAAACAGCCCTTAAGAAGTGTTCAGCTTTTCGTTTTCTCCTACATCCTGCCTCAGTAGGATTGTGTTGACAGAGCTAGCTCCCATGTATGAAAATACAGCAAGAAAACTCATTGGTAATGAAGCTAGGTTTCATTTCAAATGAGACCGTATAAACTATGGTATCGATGCCTCCTATAATGTGCTTTCATCTAAGCTTTTATGAGGCATTTAAACCTAATTATTTTAATCTTTTCTTTATGTTGATGAAAAGGGCCAGAGTGGTTGTTTCCATCCGCAGCGGTGGGGATCTAAAATGCAGGCAAGCAAAGCCTCCAGATGGTGGCGGGGTTTGGACCTTAGCCACTCCGCAGACGTAATTAAACATGTCTGCAGTCCCCACATTTAGCTGTTCTGAAACAGACATTTTCTTTGTTTATATGATTGAGCTGTTATCATCAGCATTTAACTGAAGGGCTTGAAGTACTATAGCCAGGTGCTATAATTCAGCTACTGCGTTCAGTACTGGGTCTGGAACTCTGCTTTAAAAGGTTTGTGTGAAGAGAAGTTTCCGTCAAACATTGAGAGTTAGTGTAGTAGTAGCTGTGGGGTGTTTTCAACAGGTCCTATTTGCTCAGTTCCTACTTGTAATTCTCAAAGGTTTTGAAGTTAGAATGTAGAGAGCCAGGACTGGATGTGAAAGTGGATTGGGACTTGAAGACAAAAAAGTATTGAATGGCAGGTGAAACATAACCTGTTCCTGGCTCCGGTACCAGCTTCTAACTCTTTGAAGTTGGGCAAATCATTTAGTTATTGTGGACTTTGACTTCTCCACTTGGTAAAACGTCTCTTGGGATGGGAAACCACATATCATCAGAAAGTGATGTGACTTCTTCAAAAGAGAATAATGGTTTGTTTACTTGCAGAAGGAAAGGTAGCTACGATGAGTAAGTTGCCATATTTGCTTCATTGCCAGTAAACTCCATTTACACTTTTAATGATGATTGAAGAGCAGATGAGCATTATTTAAAGGCATTTGTGATGAATTTTTCTCATGCAGGTCACTGTACATTCTGTAGTTGCCTTTTGCTGAAGCTTGAGATCAAAGTTAGCTTTATGATGGGTCAGTGATTCTGTAGTATAGGTTTACTAACTGACCTTACTTTATGTCCTTCACTTCACTGTGAAACTCTCATCATTTTAGCCAGAAAAATAAAATCACCTTTCTTTTGTGCTTCCCCCCCCCCCCCCCCCACCGTCCCCTTTCCTTAGCACATGGCCCTTAAGAAGTGTTCTCTTTTTGGGAGCCCAGCCTTCCATCATGAATTTAGGACCGTGTTGTGGTGTATCTTCAAGCAAGGGTTGACTCACAGGATGATAACTCTAGAAGAAAACTTTATCTGGTTATGAGCTTGCAAAAGATGTATTGAAATATAGTTGCCTACAAATGAATTGACATATGTTGGACCCTGTTTTTTCAGTCACTTAATTGAAGGTATGCCTGTCTCCTACGAGATGTTTTTGTGCAGTTGATGACACTTGTGCTACTAAACTATAGTCTGTGACTATGGTGACGCCCCTGAGGTGGCCCATCTTGCTGTGCTGTGCAACTAGGGGTAGCAGTTCCAAAATTCCACTAGGCCAGTATTCAGATCCAGTTCTCTATTTATAAACCTTACGTATTCCCTAACTTAGAAACCATACACATGTTGTGTACTCACACACATCAAATCAGCCTGCATGCACACATAGTAGCATGTACCAAAGGGTTGGAATGACAACTGAGTCTTGAACTCTTCTTAAAAAGGAAAAATTAGCTCAAAGTTAAAAGTTTACTGACTTCAAGACGTCAGATTCGTTCTGTTTAAGAGCAGCCCTTCATGGTTTTTCATGTTAGTAACTTAAAATCAGTGAAGAGTTGTTGTTTTTGACTATAGGATCTTGCCTTCTGTTTGCAGAGGATGATTTATTTTGTGATGGAGGATGTCTCAGATATCTTAGTTTACTACTTTATAGCAATGGTTATGCTTTGAGGGCTGGAAAAATAAGGTAATTGAAGTCTGTTTTCAGACACACAGAAAGGAAGCTGTTTTGTAACTATCGGGCACGTGAAACTTGGCAGGACCCCTGTCCATTGGTGGCCACAGCCCCATGATTGATGACCAGTTGGGGAGCTAGTTAGCTTATTCCAGACCTACATCTGGCACAATTAATGTTGTCATCAGTGTCAGACTACTCACCCTGTTCTGCCAACTTCCTTCCAATAACAAACGTTTCTTGCTTTGCATGTGTGAATGTTTGTGTGACTGTATGTACGTGTATAGAATTAGAGAGTTTTAACCATGATCCAATCACGGCTCTTTGAACTTTTTGATTTTCATAAAACATTAGAAAAATTGAAGATTCCATCACTTCTCCACACCTTGTGCTTGGGAAACCTGTGAGTTTCTTGTTACCAAGTTAAGAAGAGGGAAAAGATTGGCCAAAACTGTTATCTTGTACTCAGGGCCTAAAAGAAACAGAAGGACAGAAAGGCCTCCAAAACTGGGACAGTGACTTAAAAACCTGAATTAATATACATTTTAAATGTTTGCTTCTGATTTTTCATGGAAAGTTAGTGGGTTGTTCCCTGAGGGTTTTGCTATAAGGAGTCATTTTGTTCTCTTATGAAAGGAGGTAGAGAGTGGTGAAAATGTGGGTGGGATTGGACTGGTAGGGAATGGGGTGAGCAGGTCTTATTAATGCTTCCTTTCTATTCTGCTACATATACTTAAAGATTAGGGGTTAGCTTCTTTTTGTGGGGGGAAACATGGCAAGAAGTGTTGCGATTTTAAAGACTTTTTAAGTTTTGCAAACTATCAAGGTGGGATTTCTTCTTTTTAGTTAAGTGTTATCTAATACTTTTTTTTTTTGTCAAAAGGATTTTTTCCTTGTCTGTGTGTCTTCTAAAACTTTGGAAGGTCTTTTTTTTTTTCTTTCAAAGATTATTATTATTTTTAATTTTATTGGGGAATCTTGGGGAACAGTGTGTTTCCCCAGGGCCCATCAGCTCCAAGTCATTGTCCTTCAGTCTAGTTGTGGAGGGCGCAGCTCACCTCCAAGTCCAATCACCGTTTTCAATCTTAGTTGCTGGGGGCGCAGCCCACCATCCCACACAGGAATTGAACCTGCAACGTGGTTGAGTTCTAACCAACTGAGCCATCTGGCCGCCCCCGGAAGGTCTTTATTTTAATTTTTCCTTACTGACTTTTATCATGTTGATACATAGGTAAATGAAGGCCCCATTATCTTTTTATCCTGAAAATTTATAGATCTGATCTGCAAAAGATAAGTACAATACTTTGTTGTAATTTTATATCAAAGCATGCTAATCCATAGGCACCAGAGAGGCCATTCCAACTAGTGCCAGGATCCCCTGGATGACATCTTGACACGTGGTCGGCAGCCTGTGCTGGAGTCCTCGTGGGCCACGACCAAGACAATTGGATTAGAAGCCTGGAGACCAGCTTCCAGGCCTGGTTCTGCCCCTAGCTTTTGGTTTTAGGTATCTACACCTTTATGATTAATGAAATGAAATAAGTGGACCAGGTGGTAACTAGGATTTCTATTAGTTCTTGATCTCTGTGAATATCTACCGACAAAGAGACTTGAAGAAGTAATCAGTGAATGTTTTTTTGACATGACTTATTTTTTTATTTAGCCCACATTGTCATGGTTAAAGATAGGCTTTCTATAGCACTTTTTTCCCACATATTTTGACTGGGACACACATTGAGATACATGTTTTACCTTGTAGCCCAGTAAAAACACATACACAGAAATATTTATATACATATAAATGAATCAGAAGTTTCATAAATCAATACTGGCCTTTATTCTTTGTGATACAATTCTATACTATTCTATTTTATTTAAAAGAATGCCAGTCAGTGACCCACTAAATTGATTATATGACCCAAGAATGGGTCTTGACCTGTAGTTCAAAAAACACTATTCCATAACAGCCTAGAACAAGTTTTCTTCTTTCACGTGACAAACGCTTAAATTCAACTATAGCTAGCTTGTTTGCCTTTGGACCTTGTCTTCTAGAGGCTAATGGTGACCAGAAGAAAAATAATCTCAGAGTAAAATTTCACTAGTGCCAGGCCTTTCTTCCACCTACTTTCCTACTAATATCGACTATGTGTTGCACATTTCTCCTGCACATACTTATTCCACCCATATTTCCTGAGTACTGCTATGTGTGAGGACTGTTCTTGGTGTTTGGGGAGTACAGCAGTGAGCAATGCAGAAATCTCTGCTTTCTGAAGTGTGCCTTGTACAGGCTTGTACTAGTTGCTAGGAGTGCGATGATGAATCAGACCCCGGCCCTTGCCCCTAGAGCTCTGGGTTAGTGCTCGTTGCACGTGGTCCTTTATGGCTCTGTGCTGTATGCTTGTTAGGCATTTCCCTTCTGAATTGTGAGCTCTTCCTGCATTTCCACTTGAGTGACCATCTCAGAAAAGATGAAATGTCAACTTCAAGGGAGAGAGTGTATGTATGAAGTTTTCCTTTAATTCTTTAAAAAAAAATTAAGTGGAAATTAGAGTTAAAAACATTATCAAACTTCAAACATACTACATTATTTTTCCTGAGTTTCAGAGTGGTTAAGGGAAGGTTGGAAATTTCCATTACGAGTGATGAAACCTGTGAATTCTGTTCAGGTCACAAGGGCATCAAGAGGGGGTATTTCTTTAACTTTTTGGGACCAGGAAGTATACTTTTAAAACTATAACTTACTAGAGTGACTTTGACATGGGTAAATTTGGACCAATGTTAATAGTTTAAGGGATGATATAAAATTTTTAAACCGTTGTAGATAAAGTAATATATTGGGGGGAAGAGGTTTGAGGAAGAAAATAAAGATATGGTGCCTTTAAGACCTTGAAAGTTTGCTGTCAAGTTAGAAAATAAAATCTGCATACGTGAAACTATATAAATCAGTGATCAAGCTACATAAGAACAACTAACTCAAATATGATTATAATAAGTCGAATTAATCAAGAGAGAATGACTGGAGACCTAGCATTTGAAGTAGAAAGGAATGGAGTGGTGAAAAAGATTGTTCTAAATTGTGATTGAAGGAATCTGAAGCATTTCAAAATCTGCTTAGGTGAAGTTGCAATTTATTTACCTTTTTAAAAATAGAATTTCTTCTTTCTATTTGAAAAGTTGACACATTAGGAAATTTTCCTAGAAGATGGAAATATTTCTGATGTTTAGAATAAAAGAGCATGGGAAGCAAACCTTAAATATGACATTATTCAGTCACAGTGAGATTGTGTTGATCCAGGGGTGTGAAAATCTTTATAGGGTGACATTTTCACACAGGCCTCTTCTTTGACTTTATTCTGAACTACATAAACATCAATTAAAGCTTTCTAGTCCAAGTTAACAGATGGCGATTTATGCTGGACTTAGAAACAAAGCCCTGGAACATTACTACACTTAATTGATGAATGCTCTCGCCCTTCCCTGAACAAAGATTTTGGCCTCCAGTGTGATTGTGAGAATTAATGAATTCTTTTCTGTGATCTCATGTAGAAAGGCTTCCACTGTGGAAATATTTGACTTTTTTCCCCCCCAAAGAATAAAGCTTGAATACTTTTAAGTTGCCTAGTAATTTAAGTTCACAAAGGTAGACTGGAAAAGTATTTGGGCAAATAATATCAAAGTAACTTTAAAAAAAAAGTCAAATTTTTGTCTTCATAGTAGAATGATACCACAAAATGAAACATAGTAACCCAAATAAAATACACAGAAAAGGAGACATGCCTAATTATATGATTTCAGGCAAATATCCAAATTAGATATGGTGTTTTAAACTTTCTGTGATCTTGACATTCTTTAAAATGAGGAGAACACTCTGCACTAATTCTTAAAACGCACCCTCCTCATTTAAAATATGTGAAATAGCTATTTCCTAATATTGTCATGTAAATGGATCTTAGGGTTTGGGAGGGCAGCCTCAGTGTCCATGTCCAAAGGAATGCGGTTCTCTTTGCATCAGAAGAAGGCAAGAGGTAACACTTGACCAATATGACAATGCGTGTAGACAGTGTTCATTTTCATTTGTTTGGAAATGGTAAATTTCAGATTGCAAAGAAGTCTACCTTGTCTTTTCATCCTAGCTTCTCTGAAAGGGGCAGAGGGTTGACTGAGGTAGAATGAAAATATACTGAAACATTAGATTGTGGCAGATGAAAACCTGGCCTCTTTGGTTGAGGGCAGTCAGTACAAAATGCTTTTGACTTGAGAATAGCTTTCTGCCTGCTGTCACCCAGGTGTCTTTTGTGTGCTTATTGGTTTGAGGGGCACTCCCAAAAATGAGGGAGGCAATTCAGATAGGTTTTGGAGGTTCCTGTAGTAAGCCTTTCAATAGGAAGTTCTCCTCAAGGGTCCCATGATTGCCGTGGGAACGTGTTTACTGGACTACCTGTGGACATTCTGATACAGGAGAGATAACACACTGACCTCTTTTTTTGCTAAGCTCTGATGTATTTTAGCTACCTTTGAGATAATGGAACCCAAACCCTACAGATATTATGTGTTGTAGGGCCTTGGCAGGGATTGATATTTGTATAAATTGGCCTCTCCCCAGATTTAGGAAGACACGACATCTTTCTTACATTAAGTACCCTAAGTGTCATGTGTTAGACTACACAGAATCAGATATCAGTATCTTCTGCCCTGTGCTGATTGGGTAAAAGAATAAATAATCTGTACTGAGTTGCAGGAGTCTGCGAAGTCCTCATGCCAGTTAAATCGATTTTGTCCCTGCTTTCCTCCAAAGAGGTTGTATGTCCTTAGTGGGATTTTGTGTTGGCAGCTACAACTCTAAGTGCTCTTGCTAGTTTAATGGGGGGAGAGGCCAGGAAGAACAAACCGGCAAGTGGATTGGGCAGATATTGACACAAAAAGTAATGGAAAGAAATTTTGCAATCAGAACATTTTTATCACCAAAGCACAGGTATTTGGGGATTATTCCTTTGCTACCATTGTTGAGGCCTTACGTTAGCATTCAATTCTGTCCACGTTGAAATTTGTGGAGATGGTAAATAATATATAGATAGCCACAATCTGGGAAATTGTCAATATCTTTTATGATGATGAAATTCCATTTCTAGTAAGGAGAGATTGGACCTAGAGCATTATTTAAAGTGTGGTGTTGGGTGAGGGAAGGGATCTGATTAGTGCTCTCCTTGTTTTTCGGGCCTCTGCTAGCCTTGAGAGAATTATTATCCCTGGAAATGAAAAGAATGCAAGCAGAAAATCTATTTCTTAAAAAAAAAAAAAGAGAATGGGTGAGTGGATTTGTGCACTTCTGGTAGCTCTTGATTTGGCAGCCTTGTAACTGCAATCCTGCCTGTGTGGCTGTGCAAAATCGCAAATACGTGGTTTCAAGTCTGAAATCACAAACAGGGTTCCAAAACAAAAGAATGACTTTAACATAATAGAAGGTGGAAAAACAAAGATTGATAAATAAGCCAGTTATTATTATTTTTTAAATGTGAATTAGGAGATTGTTTAAACCTCTTAAGAAAATAGCTATGAAAAAAAACTTAGAACAGAAAAATAAGGTTTATCTTATAAAAAGTTTACACTTCACTCTTAGGCCTAGTTGCTAATGACATTCAATTAACCGAAAGAATTATAAAAGAAAGGGGGCGGTACACTACCTAGTTTCACTAATTGCCTTGCACCCAGGGCTTTGTAAGGAGATTGGATGTCTCATGAGTGAACGGTTGAAGTTGATTGTGGTTCCGCTATTACCTTATCCTGAGAGTTCTTGCCCTTCAGATTCAAGACATCCTTTCAAATCGTAGAATTTTTGGCAGTACTGTTGAAAGGATGGAAAATGCTCCTCTGATGTTTCACTTTGGCATGAAGCCAGAAAGCGCCGCTCTCACCTGTAATTTGATGGTGGTTCGGTCACTATTCTGCCCATCACGGGTTCCAAGTTGATTTTTACTTAGTAAAAACTTCCCATGCCCCTAACAGAGGTTAGACTACGAGTCTCCTGTTGATTGTGTTTATTAAGGACACCCCATGATTACACGTAAAATGTGTATTCTCTGAATCTAGCTGTTAGATGTTTTGAAGTGCTAATTCATTTTCCTCAGAGTAACTGCCTTAGGAATTAGAATCAGTTAAGAACTTCAGTGGGTAAGTTGTTCCTCAGTGTTTGGAAATAGTTGATTAATGCTCTTTTGGTAATTCATTAACTGATCATCAGGGTTTAGTCTAAGGTTTTAGTTTAAAATTTGATACCTAAACATTGAAAGTTGTGATTTATTAACTGTTTTTCCAAAGATTCATCTGTCTGGTCAATTTTTTTTTTATCCCTGTACTCCTTTCAGGATTGATTCAAAGACATTGATTGTTACTATTAGTTTTCAGTAAATATTAGAAAATGTGAAGTACAAGTCAGATAGCTTTTTGGATTCTTCCGTTCAGCACCACAGAAATTTGCTTCTGTCTTACTTTACCTCTGGTCTTTGTTTTCTTTGTTTATTTTCTTCACATGGCACAAAAATGATTGACTTGCGTTTGGAATTTTAAGGTAATTGTAATTATGTTAATATGTGTTGGGATTTTCTGTCTCTGTGCTTTATATCTAAAGTGACTATGTTAAGCTTTACATTTTATAGTATAAAATCTTAGGATCTTATTCCATGCATACATTTCAACATAGGGCATTGACTTGATACAAATTTATAATATGCTGAACACATTTTTTTGAAGACTTTACTTTTATTAGAGCAGTTTTAAGCTCACAGCAAAGTTGAGAAGAAGGTATAGAGATTTTCCCATATTCCATTTGCCCCCATAGCACGCATAGCCTCCCCCATTATCGATGTCCCCCACCAGAGTGGGTACATTTTTCATAACTGATGAACCTATGTTGGCACCTCATTATCACTCACTGTCTGATTACACTTTTGAATGCGGAAAATAAGGTTCTGAACGGTATTGTAAATTAGAAGATTGAGTGGCTGTGTTGGTAACAGTAGTAATAGGTGACAGATTTCGTACCCGTACCTGCTTGCCATTAGTTACACCTTTTGTCAGTCTCAGAGCAACTAGATTAGCACATTAAGGTTTTGGGTTTAAGAAATGTGCTTCAAAGTGTAAGGTAGTTAATGCTTACCTAATTGGCTAAGAAGAGCTTTTATTTCTTTTTAGGGAAATAATTTCCTCTTGTTTCATAATTACCCAGCACTGATTGAGTGAAATTAATTGTTAACATGAAACACATTTATTTTCTATGGATGTGATTATTTCCAGAGTACATCTGACACTTTAATCCTTAATTGTGGGTTAGGTTTACGGTTCCATGTGATATGTTGACATGCAAGTCCGAGGAGCCTGTTACATTTAGAAATGTTCGATAATAAGAAACTCATTAACTAGGATTGTAGGAAATAAGGAAATAGAATTTTGGTATTTGAGGATTTTTTTTTTAATGTATGGGAATCCTTTTCTCTATCAGTCTTGTAAATTAATATGGAAGTCTAAGCAATGTATATTTTTTCCTTTATAAACATTTCTCCCACCCCAATAGAATTTGAAGAGAGTCAGCTTTATTCCTGTCTGCTGTAGTAATTTACTTTCTATGGATAAATACTATTCCTTGTTATTTGCTAGGCTGATGTAACAACACAGCTGTTATATGCTTGGCATTTCTGCTTCTGATGAAATGCTATTTGTGCAGATTTATCTGATCCAGATGTGTGACCAGCAAGCTACATTTCTAATTATAAGGATAGCCAAATTCCATTATAAGCACATCATGGGATTATAGGGCCAGGAGGCATCTTAAGAGGACATCTAGTTCATTCTCCAGCTTTTCAGCAGGACTACGCTACATAAACCACTCCAGCACTGAATAAAGCAGCAAAGAATGTTCCACCCATGTATAGGCTGAATGTAGAATCATCAGAATTATAACTGGAAAAAGAGACGAGTCCCTTTGGTCCAGCCCTCTTGTTTTATGGGTAAACAGATTCAGGCCCAGAGAAGTTTGACTTAATCTGGATTTTTAGGACTCTGCCTAGAATTACAACGCTTTCTTCTTAAGTGGCCTGTTCTGAGGGAGGAAGGGTGGAAGGATTGACTGGAAATCTAGGTTAAGGTCCAGATGTAACATTCTAGTTACTTCGTTTAGAAGTAAGAGATAATGAATTAGTGATAGCTGGATTCCATTGGAGTTTATTAACTATTTCTGAAACCTATGTAGAGTGAGGTGTTCCATTATACTATGTGTATGTGTTTGTGTACATTAGTGATAAAGTATAAGAGAAATGAGACATGCATTTCGGACAAGAGGGTTTGCAAGTGTTGTATGTAAGCTTACCAAGACTGACATCTCTGAATAAATGTGTGATTTGACATTATTGAATGTGGGCTTTGATTTTAATCCTAAGCTAATAGTTAGTTACCCTATTATTGTTTCCTCGATGCTGGCAGGACGAGGGACTCTTGCATCACAGACAGGGGGCATACCCAACCGTATCACCATCAGCATGCTTGTATTGTTTCCTCATTGCCCCCAAATCCCACAGGGTGATACGAATGTCCAGATGGAGCTGCACACTGTGGGATTGTGTTTCTGCTGAGGAACACTAAACTTGGGGACTCCGCTGCTTTTGTAGCATGCAGTAAATGAACTTGCTGTTTGTCCAGAGGAGAGACATTACCCCATCTGTTAGGGTTGTTTTCTGCAAACAGAACTCTGACAGATAGTCTGGACACAAAACGGTCAGGGCCTTGCATTTTTAGCATACTGGGCAGGGTGAGAGACCAATGGAGGGTGTCTCATAATGATAATGTCCTGTAATAACGTATGTCCATTTATGTACTGTAAGAAAGAGATGATTAAATAAAACACAGTGCTAGCAACTTCACAGTAAAAGACATTACGTAGCTGTTAGGAAGCAAATTCATTGTAAGAGAAAATGGTAGGTGCTGGATAATGGGGGGAATGAAAATAGGAGGACAATATGAAACACTTAGTTGTGTTTCTTCTGTAAATTGACATCTTATTACGATACTTGAGGGATTTGGTCAGATCATATTAAAAATGATCACAACCAAAACATCAGGGATTATAAATCTTGTTTTTACAATATTAAATCCATACATCTTTTGTGAAATGTGGACTTAGTTATAGGTTTAGCTCTGTTTCTTCATTGCATTGTGGCCTTAGGGTGTTTTTTTTTTTTTTTTTGGTTGGTGTTTATTACAATAGTTATTTGTGTTCTTTTAAAAAAAAGGAACAACAGTAGGGAGGTATAAAAAAGAAACAGCCTTCTCCTTCTCACCACACTCGCCCTCCTGCCCCAAAGTTCGTAGAGGTTGCTGTAGTTCTGTGGCCTTTGGATCAGTCAACATGAGAAAGGAGGGGAACTGTTAATGATGTTAATGACTATTTGTTGCTTCTGAAGGATCAGAATCTAATAAGTGCTCGGGACATTAAGAGGTGTTCTAAATGTCTAGAAAGATTTATGAGGCAACATGATTCTGTCACTAAAATATTATATATTCACTTTTCTCCGAGGGTAAAGATTGTCTTACAATAGTAGGTGTTAAGTAGAATATGTAACTAGCTTTATTTTATGGATAAGGAGACTGAGGCATATGAAAATTAATTTGCTTAGTTATATGTTAGCCATGTTAGGCTTCTTAACTGCTTAGAAAAAATTTTGGCCCCAGACGGAAACTTCGTAAGACACAAGACTAAGTATGTATTAGTACTCCATATTCCACTTACCCTGCTTTGCTTTTTAACATTAAGTGTCACTTTCTTACACACTGTGTAGCTGACTTACTACTTTCATTGTTTGTCTCCGCCTTATTAGAATGTAAACGCCAGGAGAACGAGGGTTTTTTTCTTTTTTCCTCTCTTCTGCATTGGTCAATTTCCAATGTCTGGAGTAGCCTGTACCCCATAGTAGGTGCTCAGTAAATTTCGTGATTAAATGAATCAACTTGTGGTTATATAAATGGTGCTATAAATTGAGGTCTTAGATTATGTTTCCAGCTTTGGCCAAGTGATCATACATCTCTGGGTGCCACTATTGCCTCATCTGATTTGATGAGATTGAATTTGTAAACTGGGCAGGGGGGTGTGGCCAGCAGATTTTGTTTTCAGCTTTGCACAGTGTTTTATTTAAAATTGGAAGCAACATTTAAAAATCAAGCGATTTCACATAAAATGAGATTTCTGTTTATTCTTGAAGTCTGGCAGCATGGGCCTGCATTCCTCATGGTAGTGAAGGTCTTGAGCTGAGTATCAGTTCACTGAGTTTAGAAGGAGCGTTTGCTCTCCAGTTAGCAGCAGCCTCCACTGCTCTCCGTTGACTCCTAGATACTGAAGCTGACTGTCATTTTTTTGCCATCTTGTACATACTTAAAATTTTAAATGTGAAGAAATGTTTCTTTGTAGCCATGTTTTCCAAAAGAGGAAAAAAGGAAAGGTAGACCACTTCACTCATTTGCATTACAGCACATCCTTGGCTCTTGGCAGGCATTTGAACATGATGTGATGATTATCTAAGACTTCTATCTCTTCTAGGTCTAGACTTTTTATGATTGCAGTTATGATTGCTGACGGTATGCACAAGGGAAGAGATAGCGGCTCAGACTTACAGGAATGAACTTCAGTGCTTTGACTCTAAGTGGTAGCTTGGAATGTGAGTCTGGGAAAAAAATGCTTCCTTTGTTGAACTATGAATGCATAATTGGTTTAGATGTTGAAAGTACATGGTCCCATTGCTTAGTGTTCAGTCAGGTACAACATTAGAAGAGACCTAAAGGTGTATAGTCTATTTGTACTATTTCCTGTTTACTATAGAGATTTAAGTTTTTTCTCTATTTGTAATTTATTTTCTGTTTCTAACTGCAAAAGATTTAGAAAACATTTTATTGTTTGGAAAAAGTGATACTTTATCCAAGAAGAGTGAATGTTTTAGATTTGTTGTTGCCTTAAAGACTTGAAAAATTAAGCTTTGGATCCCTTTTGATAGATCAAATGGCATACTATTCCCACAAGAAATTTGAATAACTAGACATTTTAAACCATGTTTAATGTGGAAATGTGTCTCATACTTTGAGATTATATGGGTAAGATTGTGCAGTCAGTCCTTTAGAGTCATGAATTGCTTATTCGATTATGGAATTAACCAATAGATCCAGTTTTCTTTGACTCTTTACCTAAAAATTGGGTTAAGTTCCTATGTGAAGAAACTGTAAGTGAAATGCTAATAACATTTTATATCATTAGATAATTGCTATAGGGTAGAGTTTTCACATAATTGTATTAGGAGAGTTAAAATTAATTGAGTAGCTAGAGTAGTATCATGCAAAGACCATATCTGGTAAACATTAGCTCTTGAGAAGTTTGTGTTCAAAAACATTTGACCCTGGGGAGATTCTCAGTGCATATTATTAGTTCTTTGAAGTCCAGCATTAATGAACCTCTAGCCGTTCAACCCAAAGTTTTCAAGCTTATTTGATAGTAAAATTCCTTTTTCACATAAGATATATTAGCACAAAGCAGAGTATTTGTTCTCTGGCATGTACTTTGGAAATTCACACCTGGATAAATTTAGAAAAAACAAGGATACCACATATAGTCGTTTCCTGTTTCCTCATGGGTTTATCTGTTTTTCCTTTACTTTACCTGGGTTTGCAGTTACATTTCTTCCAGGCAGCTCCCAGGGATGTCAGGCATAGTGTAGAATCCAGATAGAATCTAGAGGGTAATTTTGAGTTGTCTTTCTTTTGTTTAGAAAACAAATATATCTACTATATTGATTTCCTATTTTTAGTGAATGTGCTTCTAGTTAAGGTGTATAACTTACCAAGCCTCCATTGTAAACTATCATCTTAGGTGTCGTCATCTTTTCCTGCTGCTCTTGCTCTTTTGAAGACTTATTAATGCAGATAACAACTTATTTTCGCTGAGAACCTCAGTAGTTACCAGGTTTGGGGCTTTGCAGATAGGAGCTGATGGACTGGGGAAAGGCAGTGGGATAATTAACATTTTGGAAATTGGTAAGAGTGGGTGTACTTATGTGGGTGTTGTAATGAGCTTATAACTTGGTTAGGTTTCCTTTATAAATTTAGGTAGAAAATATGTTCAGAAGTATGAAGTGATTTGAGAGGCAAAGAGACCTTGCCCTTCCATTAATTAGTGGTGTGACCTTTCAAAAATAAGGGATAGATTAGATCATCTTGAAGGTACTGTTGATTTAAACAAACAAACAAAAAACTTAAATTGTGTTGAAAATTTTAAATGCTGAAGTTATGTTTTTTGAAATTAATATAGGTTGTAGCACACTGGAAGGGAACCCAAATCCTCATGGTAGAAAAGTTAATGCTGATGTAAAAATATGACTTGGAATCTTTGGTATTTGCCAGGGACTACAAAAATGCAATGGTTTTCCATTTGTGATCTTCTTGTACCACATGAAGGCTTGCAGGAGAATTTGAGAGGCCTCGGCTGACCTCATTCAGAAATCTGTAGGACACAGTCCACGTTAGCAAGAAATTACAGTGCAGTATATACTTCTATATTTGGATCTTGAAGTTTTTCCCATTCATCACCTCAGCCATTCACATTGCTTCAGAGTAAGTAATGAGAAGCTTAGAACCAGGAAAGTGCTTGATACATCTTGTTCCTGGAAAAGCTGGCAGCCTAAAAATGCTTATCTTTCAAGGTGTGACTTGCATGAGTGTTGTACAGCTATTGTAATTTTTATTTAAACATATGTGGCTAAACAAGGTACTTTCTAGGGAAAATTTAACTTGATCTTTAGTTGTGATTCTAATCCCAAATTCTATATTAGGATCACGGAATTTAGAATTAGAAGGGAATTTGCAGTAATCTAGTCCCACTGCATCATGTTGCAGATAAATATAGGCTCTGAGAAATCTAAGTCACACAGCTGGTATATATAATGGAACTTAAATTAAATCCAAACTTGCAGGTTGCCACTGACATCCTCTTTCCTAATAGCATATAGATTTCAGGCCATTTGTCCAGTGCTAGAATTCCTTGTGAAATATTTGTAAATTGAAATATTTACATACAGCAAATTACACATTTCTGCATCTTCACAAGTATATTTAAAATTTGAATCATTTAAAAACTGTTTAAAAAATAAACTCTACAAAAGGTAGCTGCTGTGAGAGTATGATCTCATTATTTGTGTTGACAGGATTCTCCTAGGAAATACTATGGTGCTTAAAATAATTAGCTTGCACAGAAGGCATAAAAAAAACTATTTTTACTCACTTATCCAGCAGTAAGAGCTTTCAAGATATATAGACAATGGCCAAATAATATTCAGGGTTCTGGTTTAAGTGATAGGGAAATTAGCTTTCTTATGGACAGAAAAGGCATTGAGAGAGAACTGACTTGTCATGGTGTTGAATTTCACAGAATTAGCTTTGAATAAATAGGATTTTCAATGTGCTGTGAGCTTTTTAAATTCACAGTAACTAATACCCGTAGGACTTTGCAAAGTAAAAATTAGTTCAGAACAAATTATTTCTTTTACTAATTCTTGTTTCTGAATTAGACATATCAAGAATGTACGAAAACATCTTTCAGAATATGTGCTATAGGAATACAATATAAGATTAGGGGCAAGGTATTTTACCACAGGATTTTCTTAAACCCTGGAAAAAAACAGTAAGAATTCATCAGGGGTGAGGAAATTTTCTTAGTGAATTTGGAAACAGGATGCGATGTGGTACAGGTGTCTACAGAAGTTGGGAGGATTTCCCGGGACAGTCAGCGCTGAGTCATCAGTTAATGGAAGTCGGGGGTAGGTGGCCACACACACATGTTGAATGTCAGGGTTATTAAGCCCTCAGCAGTAGGGTGATTTTAGATCATAACTTCAATTGTAGGAATACCTTCGTATCTTTGACAGAAGGATCTTGGAACATAAGGGGAAAAAAAAAGATTCCAAGAGGCTGTCATGTGAAGATGTAGGATGTTGAGATTTGAAAAACTTAACTCTCTGTTACTTAAAGGTCTCTTGAAATCTTAGCTCAATTACACACTTAACCAAATGTGCAAAACTGGATTTCCAGTGTCTGCACGGTGTCAGGCACAACTGAGGGGATGAATTTCCAGATGTGTCAATTCAACTCTTCATGGCTTCAGTCATACATGATTTCAACATGTATTACTATTCATTTATCTAATAGTGGTGCTGTGGTTGTCATATGTCAGATGTGATGTCTGTTAAATTGAGTTGGGTAGCTGTACTTCATCCTAATATATTATTAGATGTTGCTTAAAATTTTTTAGTCAGTTTTGAATTCAGACATTAATATTGTCTCTGAAATATTGAATGAATTAGAGGTGCAGATCAGAGACTTTGTCTCTACAACTTGTCCAACATCAAACTTACCTCTTCTTTTCTGCTACTGCAGTTTTTGATTGACTGGGAACACTTGAGTGGGAGGGTCCTTGGTGCTTTTTTTTAACCAATGGATGGCAAATATGTGACGTGGGTCTCCTCACTCCTTATTCTCACATCCTTGGCAGCCATCTCTAATTTTCGCTGAACTAGGGCAGTGGATCTTTCTCAACACCGCACTCCAGGCAGGCACTGAATCGATGGGAGTGGGTGTGTGAGTGAAAACCTAGGGCCCTCACCAGACAGGCCATGTTAGGGAACTGGAGACAGATTTGAGTTTAGGAACACAGAAATAGTTCTTGGTGGGATCAGAATAATCCAGGGTTCTTGATTCTCCAGTGTAATATCCATTATCATTTGGCTTTCTCATGTAGCAGGATAGGGTTGTGAAAAATAAACTGAAATGATATCCTTACTTAGGGTCCAGCTCACAAAACCAAAACTAAATCATTCTTTACCTGGCTTGATCTGGGTACTGATGATATTATAGCTAATTTAATTTTTCATCACACTGATCTCTTCATCGGCTGGCACTGAAGAGTTTGGGAAGTAATTTAGCAAAATAAGGCTGGGATTGGGCCACCAGGGAGAGGGAGTAGAATATTATAAAACTCTTCAGAAGTACTTGGGGAAATACCTTTTTAAAGTAGCAATTGTTAGAGGTCTAAGTATGTCTTATCTGTTAAATAGAGCAGGTAGGAGTTCCACTTGGCAATGCTGTTGAAAGTTTTAGCCACAATCTGTTGTGGCAGGTACTTCTTTTCATGTATTTACAAAGGACTTTTCTCAACTAATTCGAATTACTAAGGTTTTACTCAATATGTAATATTAACATGTGAAAAGTAAGAGAGTACAGTCTGAAGAGGTGGGTATTTTCCCTTAATTTGCAAACATCTCAAAAATATTAGGAATTACAGAAGTCAGATATTTTATAGATTTAGAAATGGGCAAGGTAGCATCAAGCACTTTGTAATTTCTTATTAGTCTAAAGAGTGTATATGTATGCGTGTATGTATATAGATGTGTTTATTTGTTCTGGAACAACTTAATTTCAACTTTATGAAGTTAACTTTGTCACTCGAGTTGCTGGAAATATAAGAATGCATATTTGTACCTATAAAATATGACACAAAAGTTATTAGCGTCTTCAAAAAGTTGGCTTTTATTAGTAAGAAATACCTTTTAACACAGATTTTCATGTGGAATTCGTATTTATTCACCTTGACAACTGTAGTCACTGAAGAGCAATTTTCAAAATTGTGTTGCTTCCAGTAATATTACTTCGCATACTCTGGGATTTTACTGACCTTATGTTGTGTGTGTGCGTGGGTGGGGAAGGGGGAGGGGAGGGCTTTGGCGACTGTCTTTAGATTGCCTCAGACAATAAAATTGCAGATTTGTCACAAGATGGGCCATTTACCTTTGTTCATTTCATAACCATGGAATGCACCTCTAACCTGAACAACTGTTCTCTCAAATGCTATCATAAAGCCACCAATACTGACAGAAGAACTGACACACATTACAGGTCTCTTTGACAGGGGCTGGTAGTGTTATCTTGGAAAAGAAGAAGCAGTACAGAAATGACAGGTCTCCTCACACAAAAGATCGGTATAGACATGGCAACAAACCTGAAGTCTGTGCATAGTCGGAAGCTAAAGGAGTGGCTTGTTAAGTGTCAAGGAATTCATCAAATACCTGAGCCCCCACCATATATCGGGGCTGCCAAAAAAATGTATGCAAGTGGACACTATGGTCAACAATCCTCAAGCAGTAGTTTGCTGTAATCAGAAGTGTCTGGACACTGATGGTAACCACTCTGAGCACCTCTTGTAATTGCAGGAGTCAGATGTGATGTGTATTCATCTTTTGTTATCGGCATATGTTGAGTATTAAAATTTTAATAGTTCTTCCTTTTTAAAAATGTGTATGCATGCTTTTGGCACCTTAAAATGTGTATACATGTTTTTAGCACCCTCTGTATATGCCAGACCCTATACCAGTATCCTGAGGACCTTTTAACAGGTACACATTCTCCAGCCTTTAACATTCTTCAAGTTATTTAGCTTCCCCATACATTAAGTAGGGGAGAAAGTTGCATAAGACTCATTATTTGGGTGTAATAAGTGGATTGAATGGAGGCAAGACTGCTTGCCTAGAGTTTCTTTTGAGTCTGTCTTTGGGGAGGCTCAACTATCAGATACGGAAGAAAGTCTGGCAGTTCATCACTCTTGTTTCTCACTCGAGGCTAGGAAGGCCCAAAGGGCTCTCAGACCTGGAGTGACGCTGAAGGAGCTGTAAGCAGCAGAGAAGGCCTGGACAGAACGGGTGGAAGTTCTAGGAAAGAAGAGGTGAGAGTGACAAGAGCTAGGGTCGGCGTTTGTGTGCTCCCTGGAGAGTCTGACACTGGTTAGCAGGGAGAGTTGTGTGGGCAGAATAGGAAGTATATTTGTATGGGGAGGGTGACGACGGAGGATCTGTTTGGCTTGAGAAATATTTGTGAGGTACAGAATATAATACACAGTTTACCCTTGAACAACACAGGGGTTAGGGGTGCCAACCCCCCACAGTAAAAAATCCTGTATAACTTAGGGCTCCCCCGAAAACTTCATTTGTCCCTTGATACCCTTGGGGGATTGGTCCCAGGATCCCCATGGATACCAACACCTATGGATGCTCAGGTCCCTTATATAAAATGGCGTAGAACAATGCATACAGTTGGTTTTGTCATTTCCCAGCCGTGGATGGAAAATACTATTTTCAATCCCTAGTTGGTTGAATAGATGCACGTGAAACCCAGGGATAAGGGGGGCCAACTGTGTATTTATTGAAAAAATTCGCGTATAAATGGACCCGTGCACCTGAAACCTGTGTTGTTCAATGGTCAACTGTGTAGTGTGTATGTAATGCTGGGAAAGATATAAGGCAGTGTTAGCTTTAGTATACTTATGACTTTTCTGGGGGTGCTTAGTGAAAATGCACATCACCTGGCCTTGGTCAGCGGGAAACTATCCAGACCTCCCTTGCAGAGATTTTGATTTAGTAGATTTGAGGTGGAATTGAGGAATCGGTTTTTTTGAAGTTTTTTTGAGATATAATTGACATATTCTACAGTTTACTCATTTAAGATGTAAAATTCATTTTTTTTTTTTAGCATATTCAGTGTCGTACAACCATCACCACTTTCAAATTCGAGGACATTTTTGTACCTTCTGAAAGAAACTCTACTACCTATTAGCAGTCACTTCCCACCCCACCCCCACACCCATGCAGCCTTCAGGCAACCACCAATCTGCCTTCTGTCTCTAAAAATTTGCCTATTCTAGACATTTCAAATAAAGGAAGCCATACAATACGTGGCCTTTTGTGACTAGCTTTCTCACGTACCATAATGTATTCAAGGTTTATCCATGTTGTAGCGTGTATCAGTACCTCATTCCTTTTTATGGCCAAATAATATTGCATTGTATGGACACACCACATTTTATTCTAACGTTGACAGATGTTTGGGGCTGTTTCTCCTTTTTCTGGCATTTGTGAATAATGCTGCTGTGAACATTTGTGAGGAATCTACATTTCTAAACCAGCTCCCCACTTGATGCCAGTGCGATAGTTCCTGCACCGTACCTGGAGAAACACTAACCTGAGAGGTTGGTGGTAGTGAAGTATTTCTCCCCCAGGACCAAGTCCCTCATTCCATGTCTCCTGTGAGGGCCTCTCTAGCCTCTCCTTGAAGAATCCTGGTTTGTGAGCAAGTGCGTCGTGGCTTAGTGGAAGCGATGTTCCAGAAATGGTCTGCGTGTGCAAGCTTGAGCGGACGGAAGTTAGACAATACCTGGAGACAGTAGGTGGGCTAAGTTGGTTCTAGGTGTCTTCAGAATCAAGAAGTGATTTGATTTAATTCTTGAACTAAGATGCTGCTGCTGATGCTGCTGGTGGTGATGGAAAGGAAGGGTCAGAGGTAACAGATTTTGTCAAAGGAAGAAATCTTTCAATTTCTTTAAATCGCGGTGATTTAAAAATATTCAACAATTTATATTTTTCACTGACGCAGACACAGTTATGTCTAATTCTGACCATATCTATTCATATCATCCTGTTGTTCCAAGTCAATGTATTTTTACTGACTGTTTGAGAGAGGAAATCCTGGGATAACTAACTGAAGGATATAGTATAATACAAAATGCTGGGTTATGATATTTTGAAGTCTCTGATCTATTAGGGATGTTTAGATATTGTGCAAGTCTGAGTCATAACTAAACTTTTCAAGGTTCCTTTTAAAACTTAGGAATCTATGATACCTTGAAACTGAAAATAGCTTCTAGGAGGTGGAGGGTCATCGTTCTCACCGTGGTTGCTCGTAAGCCCAGCTGTGCCTCGATTGAATGGAGGGGAAACCACACCTGTGAGCTATTGCACAGCTTTATTGACAGCTGTGGGCTGTCACAGGCAGTGACTCACAGCAGAAAATCATAGGGGTGTGTTTTGTATAATAGGATTGTCATTGGCCAGATATCCATTGTTTGTTTCTCATTTTTCCATTAGATTATTTGACAAATATGATGAGATTGTCCTTAAGATGCTCTGTGTTCTATGTGCTTCTCTCCCCAACAAAAGCATCATTAAAAAAATCAGAATGGGTTGATGGAAAATTCTTCACCCTACCTACCTCACCATAATTAATCACTGTGAACACTTTGGGGTATACTCAGTTTTATTTCTGTGTGAAAAATAAACATACTTTTTTTTTTTTTAAGTTTTGCACAAATAAGATCACAGTGTAGACCTTGTACTTGTTAACCTGTTATTCCCCTTTTGTTATTTCTCTATAAACAGTGTGTTGTGTGTGAACATCTTCCTTTGTTAGCAGATGGATTTCTACAGTTTTTAAAATTGGCTGCTTAAATGCCCCCAATTGTATGGATAAGATAGCTTCCAACTTTTCACTGCTTTTTGCTGTCTTGTATGTCTTCGTACTTGACACTAAGATATTTTAAGTCCCATCATACACTTTGCCAGTCTGGTTCTCTTAATAATTTTACCGACAGCAATACACCTAGATGCTCAGGGTTAAGTGTTTTGTGACAAAGTGCCATCCATGATTCTGGTATATACATTCTGCTGAGAGGATAGGGCAAGTTTATAGTTGTGAGGGAATTGTTATGAATAGTTAACATAAGGCCATCTTATAGTTTTTAGGAGGTAGAGAATAAATCTTTACTTTTTAGAAACTTAGATACATAGAAACACAGAAACAAAGAATTGAATTGACAGTAACTTATAGGGACCATTCACTTCTAATTCTATTTAAATACTGGTCCACCATCTAAGAGTATTATGTCATTATAACCTGGTATCATATGGAAAATAATTATGCCTCCTGGTGTACATTGGGCATGTTGGTTGAATGTCCTATTTCCCCGGTCCCCTGTATTTCTGCTGAGGCCTGGGGCCCTGGAAGAAGGTTTTACCACCTTCTCTGAAAATGTGACTTTGAGGACCCAGTTCTTGCTTGTTTTTTTAAAGTTGCCAGTATCGTTATAATCATGAAATAGTAAAAAAACAAAAACAAAAAAAAAAAAACAAGGCAGATTGATCTGTACTGTGTAAACTGTAGCCCTCTATAGATTTAATATGGATAGAAAAAATGAAATGAAGCACATCACCTCTTTAATGGTGGATGTTTCTGGGTGATGTGATTATGAATAATTGAAACTTCCTGCTTTTTGTGTTTCCAGATTCCTAGGATGAACATGTATTATATATTATAACAAATGGGGATGTGGGAATAAAAATGCGGGACAAATATTTTTAGAAGGTTTCGGTTGAGGGAGGGGTGGGGTGGAGAGAAACCACACAGATAAGAGTGGGTAGTTACTCTTCTGCGGAGAATGAGGCCGGCCAGCCCTGAGGGAACTCTCTGACCACACCCTGTACTTTCCATAGCCAAGGTTTTTGAAGGCCTTTGTGCAAGTTAGGGACTAGCATAGTTAGCACAGCTAAGTAAGTATGTAACAGATTTCTATTATTAGTTTATCTTTGTGGAGTCTCATTTGATTGACAGGGAGTTCTTCACTCAGAAAATTTGATTTATTTTGGCAGTTGAAAGAGGATTCCATGGAGTGCTTGTTATCTAAAATAAGTAAGGCTGGGGAACCTGCCTTTTTTCTCTTCTTCGTTTTTTTATAAAAAACAAAACAAAACAAAAAAACTGTTTGGGTTGGTCCTAGTGTGCCTAAAGAAGGGATTACTCAGCAAGTGTAACCTGAGGGCTGGTTTTCTAATGTTACCGCCTCTATTACCTAATCACAGATTGAATGGTGGAAACTAGTTCTGAGACTGGAATAAACTCATATTCTTTATATCTCTGTGTTGTACAGTGGTTTGAAGTATTTCATCACAAAAATTTAAACACATGATGCAAAGTAAATTGAATTACATGAGTTTTTAAAAGTCAACTTTTATCATTATAAAAATTATAGATGCTCTGTATAGGGTACTTTAAACATATACCGTGTTTTCCTGAAAATAAGACCATCAGCTCTAATGTGTCTTTTGGAGCAAAAATTAACCTAAGACCTGGTATTGTATTATATTATATTATACCTGGTCATATTAAAATAAGACTGATCTCATATGAATTTTTGCTCCAAAAGACACATTATAGCTGACAGTCTGGCTAGGTCTTATTTTCGGGGAAACACAGTTACGTACAAAGGAAAAAATGTAATTTATTCATCATTTCATTATCCATAGATTAACCATTGTTAACATTTTGCTTGTATTTCCTTTTAGTCTTTTTGAACGATATATACATATATGCTCTGAGTACATTTCACTAAACATTGTGTTGTGAGCCTTTCCTTGTGGTATTTCTGGTGGACTTTTTCTGTATTACAGAAGAGACTTCCTGAAAGGTAGGAAGTGGTATTATTTATTGTTGGCATGGGTGCTGATAGCTTTTATTTTACGGAGGCTGTCTTAAGTATTAGACTTCCAGTTAACCCTGGAAATTTCTGTGTTAATTGTGATGTTCTTTGTTGCCACACCCAGATTGGTAGATTCTTAGAGCTAACAGGGACTTGGATCATGGAGTCTAGTCCTTTAATTAGAGAAATGAGAACAAATAAGCCAGAGGAGTTACCTTTTGCCCAATATCATTAAATTATTTAATGGTCAAAAAAATATTATCGTAGGAAACAGCTATTACCTCTTTTTTTGCAGGCTGAGAATTTAATCACTTTTATCAAAGAACCAGGTTGTGTTTTTTCCAAGTAGGAAGGAAAAAGTGAAATTCATGGTTTAGTATAGAATTGACAAAACCTATTTATTAACTGCACTTTTCAATCACCAGTTGATTGATTTGATATGTGAGCAGTCACCATTATCTATTTCCTCAGATATTTGTGCAGAAGTCATTATTATATGATGCTGACAAATGCCTGCTTTTTTAGTTGAGGAATTAAAGTAATTATTTTTTTGCTTTACCGATAGAAAGGTCAGTATTTAAGGGACCAAAGTTTTCAGTGAAGATAATAAAGTGATCATTGAAGTTTTGATTTTTTAAATTACACATTCAACACTACCGCCTTTCATTTAGTTTTGAAAAGCAATAGCTTATATGGGGTATTTTTAGTTTATTTTGAGAAAAAAATGTCATGGCTTTGTGATTTTTTTTTTTTTTTTTTTTTTTTTAACACAGTGATGGCCTGAGAGATTAGCTAGAAAAATGCAATGGAATTGTTGACAGTTTCCCTTTCACCTTGAGAAGAACTGGTGGGGAATGGTTTTGGACAACAGGAGCTTTGTTGACGCTGAAGTGGAGGCAGTTAGGACCTGTGAACGTGGCATTTGCAGTGAGTGGTTCACCATCCTGCTGCCTTGGAAAGTTCTCTCTGAAACAGCCAGAGGTGCTCTTAGCAAGGCCTGCTTCCTGTCTGAGTACCTATTGTGGAGCCCTCCACTGAATGGGAGGTTTGTGAGAAGTGGTTTCCCACCAGCACACAATGCCGCCTCTCTGCAATGTAAATACACATTCCTCTCAGGGTCAGGCTAATAGTGACTGACCAGGACGCACTTGCAAAGCAAGATTTTGGAGTTCCATTTATTTATAGTGGCCAATGGAAAATTAATGTGCCGGTTAAATCTATGATTTTGCTAATTCGTTGCTCTGGGAAATGGATTTCACCGTCATACTAATAGTTCTGCCTGTATTTGACACTTGAGGTTCTCCTTTTATGAGCTCTCCTTATGCCTCAGAAAACTTTTTTTGGTTCTTTGATGAAAGACGTAATAGGCTTTGGAAAAAGAAAATGAATTAATGACCCTAGAAAATACTAAATCAAGTCATCTCTGGATTTAGAATGGGCTCATTGAGCAGTAAATGAAGGTCTGCAGATCCAAGCAGATAAGATTCTTACTGGAGAATGGCAACACAAAATTATTTGTTTGTATTTCCTTGGTATTGATCATTTGCTTTGAATCCAGGGCATGAGTCTGATTACAGGAGAGATTGAACGGGATCCCCATCTAATGGGCCTGGATTTATTTGGGGTCAAGTTCCACCCTGTCTCTGAGTGCTGCTGACCGTCCTAGCAGGGGGGCACCTGGACCTCAACCCCTCAATATTCATGTGCCTCTCTCTCCAGCCTGCTGCTCCTACTGCCCTCAAGATTATACCAAATGAATTTGTTTCACCATAGTGCCTTAGAGAGTGTAACATAAAATCCTGGAGAAATCCATGCTAGAATTTGTTCTTTGTTCAGCCTCTGTCAGTTGAATTGTGGGTGTACAGAGTATAAAGTGTGGGGACAGCAATCTTTGTCTACTAGAGAGTGAATTTAAATTTTTCTTGTATTTTTACATCTAAGCTGCTTGGTTTGTGGTGCAGGACCCCTGGGTATTCCTGAGACCCTTTTGTGGGGTTCATGAGTTCATAACTATTAATAGTCCAAACATTATTATTGGTCTTTTTCATTCTCATGCTTCAGAGTTCTTCAATAACATTAACTGAAGAATATTTTTTGCGTCTTTCCTGCTTAAACATAAGGAGAAATAAGAAAATTGAAGGGAAGAACATGCATTTTGTAGCAGTTGAAATTTAAAATTATTTTTCTGGAAAGATTTTAAAGCCTTAAATTTAGAATTTGTATGATTTCAGCACAAAAGAGTGTCTTGCACAGAGCAGAACCTAAATAAGTATTCCCTAAATAAGTAAATAAATCTGCCTCTTACATTTTCTTTATATATTATATTAGTGTAATTAATAATGCTATTAATATTCACAGGGAGAGTTTAGAATACAGGCAAGCACCATGCTTTCAAACACTTAGATTTATGCATTTGCATATAAATCATGTATATGCCAATTATCATTTTCATCTATTAAAACAAATCTCCTTCCTTAATGCTCTGTGGCATATGACAGTTTTTTTCCTTGAAAGAAGGAAAATATTTTTTTTCTAAAGAATTCTGTTTTTGTGTTTTCAAAAATGTTAGTCTTAATTGGTAATGTGTTTTCATACATATCTCATTAAAGTTTTATTGTAATGGGTTCATATGAAACAATAAATAGGTATTCCCTCACGTGATGTACCTATGCACCTGTTATTTGTTTCTCTCTAAGTGTTGTCATTTCATGTGAATTTTCTGTTTCAGTACCTTATAGGCTCTAAAGAACACCTGGTATTTGCTTTGTGTGCAGTCACACTAAGTAAAATACAAAGCTGCTTATGAGAATGTCATCAATTGTAATGATTCTTCAAGAAATAACTTTTTAAAAAAACAACAACATACTTATAAACTGATTTTCAGTGTATACTGTTCTCATTGACCCTCCCCACCTCTGCAGAGGGGTGTAGGAAAGAATCAGATTTTCTTTTTAAAAAAAAATATTTGAAGCAACATCCAAAATTAGTAACGAGATGTCAGAAGTCTTTGAAATACATATTTTAGTATAAATTAGATAAAACATCAGTGATGCTTAATGGTACAGATTTTCCTTATGATGAGTGTTTTATAACATCTATTCAGTTAAAACAACACTGAGTTTGTAAAATAAACATGATTGAATTCTATATGAGCTGATGAAAGAAACAATTTTAGTGTCCTCGTGGCTGATCAGAAAGGAAGATTGAGGGAGGGGGTATGTTTGGAAGACAAATTTATCTTCTGGAACACTTAAGACTAGAAAAGAGGCCACAGCTGGGAAGCCAAATTTAGCCATTGGGGCTTATCTGAGATGAAAGGTTTCATAGAGCATGGAGGTCTGCTGAGTTGGTGTGGTTTCCTCAGAAGTGTCCCGCGTGGATTCTGTTTTAGTTATCAAGTATAACATTTTACTGTGATGCTGTTTAACCTCATGTCTTTATTTCTAGAATCTTAGAATTTTCATACAGTGTCTGGCAAATCATGGACATTCAATAAATATTTGTTAAAACAATGCATGATTATCTTTTGTTCAGGTCTTTTTGTTTGATGCTGTTTTAGAAGGTACCCTTTAGCTAAATCCTTCTTTTGAGAGATTTAACATAATAGAACCTTGAAACCTTTTGTACCAAAGACCTTGTTCTCACAAGTCTCTTCATCAGTAACTTGCTAAGCTGCCCTCCTTTCGGAAGTAATTTTGCTTTTGTGTTTAATCATGGCACATGTCGTGAAAAATCACCATGGAGGGATGTAACTCCAGTTGTTTATAATTTGGTGTTTGCAGTTTGTTTTTTTCTCCCTAACTTTTAACCATCTGGACTACATGATAATACATGATAACTTTCCTTACGCTATTTTAAAAAGTTTTAAACATCATTAATTCTGTATCTTGGGAAGGATGCACCAGAAACTCAACAGTTATTGCCATTGTGTAGGGGTCAGGGAATTGCAAGAAGGGAAATGGGCCTTCACTGGGTGTCTTTGAAAGTTATCTTTTGAATTTTGTCCCATGTGCTTGTTTCATCTAATTTTTAAAAACTCACTAACCTTTGCATTTTTCATCAGCCCGTCCACTTCTGTGTTTTCGTTGCCAGATGATTAGATGTTATAACTAGCCAAGAGAGCACTGACTTCTCACCATCACTTTCTGGCAGGCTCCTTGGCCAAATTCCTTAACCTGTCTCACCCCTGGTTGCTGCCCCTGTGAAAGGGGAATGCCGCCTCCTTCACATGAGTGTTGTGGGGCTGGGTAAGAATGAGTGTCCTGGTGCTTCACACTGTGCCTTAGCCAAGAGTGAGTGTCCTGATGCTTCATACTGTGCCTTAGCCACCAGGCTCAAGGAGCAGCTTGGAGCTCCTCCAGACCTTTCCCAGGAAGCAGTGTGGTGCTTGCAACACATCCTTCCTCCCAATAAAGGGTGTTATATGTGGCTGTTAGGGACCCCAGTGGTTGCACCTGTGGGAATTTAATTCATAATAGAGCTCTAAAAACAGTAATAAAATGCATTTTATATTTTGTTAAGGGGCAATCTAGAAGTCATGTTAAAACACCCCGTGACAAACGAAGAAACTGAGACAGAGAGCCTGTGCAGGGATACCTTGAACGACAGCCCTGACATGCAGTGGGACCCGTCAAAGTGCTGTGGGGGCTCCAGGCAGGCGGGAGGGCCGGACGGCCTGTGACGGGAAGGCGAGCATGTCTTCTGACTTCCCATCTCATCTCTTTCTACCTCCCATGCAGTTTGGAGTCGGTCAGGAGGTGGGAAGACCTCGTCCTGGAGAGGGCTTTAGAAGTGACCTTTTCCCTTCTCAGACTATGGGTTTCTAGGCCTTTTCTTTAATATTCTGTAGAAAAAGATATAAAGAAACAGCCATACAATTCTGAATTTCACTGAGAACACATTTTCAGTTATTCCCATCCATAGATAAAATATGTGGCAAAGTTAGCTTGGATATGTGTGAAAATAAGGACTCATGGTTTTGGAATGTTTCCTTGTTAGATGCTAGACTTTCATCCTTGGGTGTCAGTGAGGGGTGTGAGATTTATTGTGCTGAGTGTATCTGGAGTCTATGTGTTCCAATAAAAATATCCAATCATGTCTGCAAACTTCTTTAAATGCCATTTAAAAACAGTGAACAAAGCAAATGAACCTTTGGTTGGTAAACTTATTTGTGTGGACAGAGCCCTTTCCCTTTTAGCTGATAGTATTTGCAAAACTGAGCAGTGATTTATGTGTGGATGTGGATCTGAAGTCCAGAGATTATGTATCTACAGTGATGTAATTTTTTTCCTTTAGTTTTTATGTTTCCTTAAAGATTTTGGGGATATTGGGAGGCTATGGAAGCAACCTCTGTATATTCATGGAGAAGCATGAAAGAGGTCTCAGATTACTTACAATGTTTACATATAATCCTTAGATATGCAGATCTGCCCCCCCCTTCAGAAAATAATGCCTTGCTAATATGGGAGTTTTGAGTACTTTTCAGACACGACTATGCTTTGCCATTTAAGCAAAGTCAAATTATAGAAAAGCATTTTTTAAAAACATTATAGCATAAGGAATATAGTCATTAATAGTGTAATAACTGTGTGTGGTGCCAGACGGGTACTAGACTTACCGGGGCGATCACTTCATAAGGTACATAAATGTCTGTTCACTGTGTTGTACACCTGAAACTAAAGTGTCAACTGTAATTGAAAAAAGAGGCAGCTATGGATTCTTGAAGGCAGGGCCTTGTCCATTAGACTATGGCATTCCTGCTTGCTCTCTGGAGCACAGTGGGCAATTCTGTTTTTATTTGTTGCTTGAACCATTTGTCATTATTTTAGTCCAGAGTGGTGATGGTATTTTTAATTTAAAAACTGGATTTCACAAGATTTCTGTGTGGATTTAAATGTTGCCACCGAAATCTCCTGTGTTTATAATTGGATTCAAAAACGCACGACTGTTTTTAAGGTTAAGAACTTTTTCAGACAACTGTGGTTTAACTTCACTAATGAACCCATATCAGACAAGAAGACAAATTCCAGACTATTTGTGCCTCAACCAACCAGCTGGGTGCATACCTCCAGGTACTGCTCATGTCTCGAGAGGTTTTTCTGCATGAACAGCTATCACCACTCCGTCTTTCATTCAAGTGGCAAGCCATGGCAAGAGTCTTTCTTCCAGTTGTATAGAACTCAGCTGTAAAATTAGATTTCACTGGCATGAAAACACAGTGATTATACAAGTACTACACTCTGCTCAGGACATTCTTTTTTCTCAACATTTTATGTAGATTCTTTCTCTCTTATGCAGAAGGCTCAGGTTATATTCATACATGTAAGAGAAACTAACAGACAGGTTTTTAGAGATGGTGTAAACCTCTCTTTAAAAAGAGTTTAAGCTTTAATTTAATCTGTGTTAAGTAAGCACGGTAGACAGTGATGTTTGAAACCCAGTCTGGTAAGAGCAGAAAGGAACCTTAAAGGCTAATCTGTAATTCTGTCATTTTATAAAAGGAACTAATTAATGGCTCAAGTTCAGAGCTAATTATTGGCAACCCCTGATTAGAACTCAGATTTTCCAATACTCAGTCCTGGGATCCATAACACACTGGTCCTTTGACCAGTTTTTAGTGGAGGGACTGTGAAAAATTCTAATAAAAATCCTTAGACCCTTTTCATATCCTCCCCTTTTTTGGGGGGGCACACTTTAATTTTCAAAAAAGCAAAAATGAGTGTTTGTCTCAAGTACCTGTCCTCATGGTTACCCAACGTGAACAGGACCGGGCGAGTGCAAGGAAAAGCCCGGAACCCACCCCAGCTTTCTTGTGCCCAGTGGCCGTGCGCCCCCCCCCCCCCCCGTCAGGGTCATACATGTCCACATGCTAATCCCACGTGGTCTGAGACAGCGCCACCGGCCCTGGGTGAGTGTTACTGGGAAGGGAACGAAAAGCTCCCTCATGGTAGCAGGGAAGTGGCAGAAATGGGCAGCCGTGTGTTGACAGAGGAACAGACTTTTCTCAGTTTCAGAGGTAAAGAAGATGCACAGGGTTTCTATTTTGTTTTAATCCTTTTTTTTTTTTTTTTTTTTCTGTTGGTGCTGTTGGTGGTTCCACAGCAATGATCAGAACATTGTTTTTACCTTTGCTTAGAAGGCTAGAAATGACAACTGTTTTCAGAGTTTCTCAATTTTGAAATAATCAGTCAAGGGCTTTGTCTTTCAAAACCAGCATGGAGCAGAAAGGATAGAGGTTTTTATGTTGAGGAAATTAAATAGTAAATGATACTTGGACCTCCCATGAGTTGTAGGAATGTGTACAACTGACTTTTTTCTTATTGTCTTCTTCTCCCTTCCCTCTCTTTACATACCTTTCTCTTTCCCTCTTTCATGTCTTTCTAAATCTTGCTAATAAAGCTTAGAAATGACGACTGCACACATTAGGAAGGTGTCGGTCCTTGTGACTGATGACATAAATACATAAAGGCCACCTGTATGAGGGGAGGTTCATGAAAGCAGGTTTTGTTTCTTTTTTCTGTGTTACAGTGATTGTCAAATTTTGACTTGCCTAGACTTTTCTTTTTTACAACAACCATGGCAGAAACAAGTGTAAATCAACTGCACAAATGTTTGTCATAATAAATTAAGTTTTATTAGGCTTAGGTTTTATATTAGAAGCCATTTAGAAACTTGTAATCACTTATAAAACATAAGCTGTCTGGTAGTTACATTGTTTTCAAAGGGACTACAGTGATTTCTTAGTAACCCCTCAAACTCCTCTGCCCCAAACACAACACAGCAAAACAAAACCTCTGTTTTCGGTGGTTCAATAAGTTTGTCAGATTGTCATTTTGACTACGGATGGGATTTTTCTTGCCTTATTGAATCAGGAGAAAAAGTTTGTTTTCCTTATTACTACATACAAATGGCTTGGACATTTCTCTGGTTATGTTTCTGACAGTTTTCTGAAACTTGGCCCCCCAATAGATTTTCACTAGTAGAAGTCAATTGGTATTTTTTATTTTTATTTATTTTTTTATGATCTCACATGTGGAATCTAAAAAAACCCAAAACAAACAAACAAACAAAACAGAAATAAACTCATAGTTACAGAGAACATTTTAATGGTTGCCAGATGGGAAGGGGTGTGGGGTTAAAAAAGAGGAAGGGATTAAGTACAAATTGCCAGTTATAAAAACAGTGACAGGGATGTAAAGTACAGCTTAGGTCAATTGGTATTTTTAATAGAGAAGGAAACTTTCTTGAAATATGAATCAAGCTCTGATTTTACTAATGTGCCCATGACAATATTTATCTCAGGCTACTGAATAAGCATGCAGCAAGCAAAATGTTTAGATGCTGTTTAGATTATGTGAAGGTGATTGGTTAATCGATATTTTATTGGAAAAGACACAGACTTTATGGAATTAACTTTAGTGGTATGAATTCTGAAGATGACTTACTAATATTTCTTAGATTTGTTTTTTATTGACTTCATTGCTTTACATGTCTCTGTCATTGATGATTTTCCAACAATTCCCATTCATCAAGGAACCCATTTGGTTTCTAGAAATGCACTTTGAATTGCAGATTGGAAGCAAAAAGTTAAAACTGATCATGTGCGTTCTAATTCTTGGTTCCCTTATCATATCTTTTTAACACGTCCCCTCACATAGTGTAGAAGTCAGTCCGAAGCCACGTGAGAGTGTAGGTGAAGTAGTGTGGGGGTCTGTGCTTCAGCCTCGACTTGAGATTTAACTCAGGCGTCATTGTTTCATCCTGCTGGGCCAGCTCATTTGGTTCTGACGGTTATGCTTTGTTCCTTCTAGTGTTGTTACGTTTCTTTTCCTTTTGTCATCTGAAACTAATTTGCGTACTGTACTGTAACTCACATCTTGAATTAATGTAAGGAAATTTGGGTCATTGGCCTGTGAAGTGAGGACCAGGACATGTTGTTAGTAATTTGAAGGCCAGGTTCACAGACTGAAATCCTTCCCAGCAGTGATTAGGCCTTTAGTTTTTTTCAAGTTAGAATTCTTCCTAGTATATAATTGCTTTCTCTGGCCTTTGGAAATGGATCAGTGGTTCTCTCCTGAGAATCAGGTTTTTCATGAATTTGGCCAGTATGTTTCTTAGTATAGGCTGGGGCCAAAATACCATGGAAAACCTTTCAATCTTGGAGTGGGGGAAGGAAAGTAAGAGGAAAAAGTAATAAGCCAGTTGCCTAGAGTAATGTAAAAACTGAAGACCCTTTGTAATATTCTTTTAAAGTAAGGTGTTCTTTAAAAGCTTTGGGGGCATATTTGGATGGAATTAAATGTCTTACTAACAGTGAGGATCTGTTCATTTTGTTTTCAGAGTGCCCAGCCTCCACCCCTGCCATTAGTGCGGGAGTTCATGTAGTAATACTGGGCCTTGCTTGCAGGTAATGAAGCTAACAAATGACTTGCTCTCTTGGGGTGGTGGGGGGGTAACCACAAATGCTCACGTGGCCTCCTTGCCTTGTCAATCTAAAGAGCAGAACTGGCCGGGCATGAAGCACTTGTGGTTTAGTGTTAGGATGTGTGGTTAGGGGGAGAAGTTGTGAGGGCCTGTGGTTGTTACCAAATTCTTTGAAATGGGAGTATGGGGAAGACAAAATAAAGAATAGGAGCGAAATCTGGGAGCTCTGTGTGAAAAAAAGAGAAAAGTTCAGAGGATTAGAAAAAAGTCTTCTAGTAGAGATAATCTATCATATATTTGTTCTGATTAGTTTCATAGTACATTTATTCATTTGTAAAGTGGAGTGGTTTAAAGAATGGATTCATTCATTATAAGAACTGTGTTGTGTGAGGGCAGGGGTGTGGAAGTGGTATTGCCTTGAATGAAACACATGAGTTGTGTGACAGATTTGGCCAGCTCAGATACACATCTGTCCAGGGAAGAAGGACCTCAGACCAGGAACGTATTTTTTCGGTGTGGTTTTTCAAGAGATGTTTTGACTGAAAAGAAAAACAGTTACAGCTCAGTTATCCAGAGATCACAGTTTGGCCCCTGAGCTTTCCTCTGAGCTGATAATTCAGGTGGTCAAGGAGATGGGGCAGGCCTATGGGGAGCTTGTGGGACCCCACAGAGACCGTTCCTCTCTCTGTATGGGTACAGCTAACAGTCTGGCTTCCCAGCCCAAGGAAGATGTGAAAGCCCATTCAGGATATGGCCCTCAAATTTGAGGGGGTGCAGTTTGTGGCACTGCCTAATGAGGAAGAGAGGGAAAAAAAAGTACAAATCAAACATAACTCAAATGAGGGGTGAATTTCTCTGGCTATGTAAGATCACAGTGCTTCAGTAACTCCGTAGTACCTCATCTTAGGGCTGAACACGTTGTTGTAAACAATGACCCTCCATCCCAAAGAAGAAAATCCATTTTTGGCTAGCTTGCTCTATAACAAAGTAAGAAAATGTGTAACTTCCATCCACAGTCATTACAAGTGAAGCAAGTTTTGGTCTCTGAGCTCAGTGTTTGGATAGTTGGCCTTCCACATTGATTGCTTCATCTTTTAATTTCACTTAAAAAGTTTCGTCAACTCTGTCAGGCATGTCACCTCCTCTAGGTCTCCTCAAAGCAGTGGGCTTGAGACATACCTGTTGAAGTGAGTACACATGTAGTTTTATCTGGGTCACCAGCCGAAGCAGAGAGGAGACTCACTTTGGGGGGAGCTGTCACCATTGAATGATCGATGCATGGCAAGCTTCCCCACGTCTCCTGGTCTGACTTAACCTTCTGTGACTGTCAATGTGAAGGCCGAGTAGTTGTCCCAATTCACAACCTGATTATTTGACTTTCTGTTTGCATTGGGAAAACTAATTAGTTTTTCTCCCTTCGTCACTAGGAAATAACCAAAAAGACACTACTGTGTATCTTAAGTTTTATGTTTTGCATCTGTGGACTTTCATAATCGTCCCTGCCTTTTCCCTTGTCCTTTCTACCGTCCCTGTCACTGAATTGTTTCTGTTCATGATCATTCAAGGACAGGTTGGCAGTCAGTGTCTTGTTAATAGCGGGTCATTCTCTTGCCTAGAGATAATTTATTCTCCTTTCCGTAGGTCCCTTGCATTCTAGGCCAATGACAGTATCCTGTGTATGTGTGTGGAGTGTAGAAATGGGTATTTAAACATTGTCGGCTGTGTGAACCACCCCATCTAGATGAATCTCTTACCTGGCCTTCCAGTAAGAATAAAGTCTGGTTTACCTTTGGTGAAACTCTTAGGGCTTAGAAAACAAGCCTTGGATTTTAGCAAACGGCTGGTGGCCTAGAGAAAAGAGGATCAACAACTTTGGTTATGAGAAGTGAGGCTCGTGGCCGGGTTCTCAGTGGCTTTTATTCACTTCACTCATCCTTCCATTTTTCTCTGTGATGAAAGGGTACAGTGTTTGGGTGATTGAGTTGAGTTATTAGGAGTGTATGATGTTTGTAAGTTCCCACTCTATGCTGTCTAAGGAGTGACTACATACAGTTGACTTTTTAAAAATGTACAATTCTTCGTGGCTTTCCCTCCCGTGGTTGCCTCCTAGTAATCTGCAATAAGTTCCGCACATCTGTGAGATAACTAGCCATGATCTAGTAGGGGGAAAAAAAAGGATTCAGGCATCTTGTTCTTTATGGCATAATTGCGTTACCCAAAGTTGCCTGTATAGTGTTCAAAAGCAAATACAATTATCTCTTTGTACCAGTGGACTGGGTTTCTTTGGGGATTTTTGCAACTCCGCGTGGGTCTCCGTGCTCTGCCACCTATGTCTGTAAGACCTCGTGGGCGGGTAGGGGCATATGCTTGTGACGGGCCAGCTGCCACGAGTCGATCAGTACCTGAATGGGGGAGTGGGAATGAAATAAAAGACACACACAAATGCTAATGCGGCCGGTCTTCAGTCATGCTGAAGCCCTGAGTTTATTATCTCTAACCAATATATACAATTTGAGTACGTGCAGTTAAACGAAGAAGATATGCATTATCTCAGTGAAAGTAAATCTTTTCAGCCTCAACCTTACTTTGACATAGAAGATACAAGGTCACTGAAACTCACAAAAGTAAATATCTCAAGGAGACAGAACCTACCAATTGTCCAGAAAGCCCTTAGTCTTCTGTGTCCGGGAACTGGCCGTTTCCACCACATTCCTCAGCAGCCGTTAGGCGCCTCTCAGATAAGGCAGAGACAATGTTATGGGGGCAGAAACCGAGCCAGTCTGCAAGGTTCAGGGCTGCAAGAAACCATGGCTCCCCACATATGCTCTTACACTACACTTGCGTAACCTAGACTCTAACTCCCTTGTTTGGACTCGACACCTGTCCTGCAGAGTGCTACTTACGGGGGCTAGATTGCTGTAACGGCACTTGTTAATAGCAAGTGCCATTATTTAACGGGATTTTAAATTGGAACTGTCAGTGTTAGACATAATATTGGTGTTGAGACAGTCTTTGGTGTTAGGGACAGAGGACCAGGAATGCCTGAATTATGTACCAGGTCACAGTTATCTCCTCCTACCCAATACCTGTGGTTCCCCCTTCCGCACCAAGAAACAATGAGAAGTTGGAACAAAATAGCATTGTGAAGTCAATTTGAATCTCAAACCCCAATATTGACAACTTTAGTTATCTGGGTTGGACCGTGTGGAGCCTAAATAGCTTCCTCTCAAAGCAGGTTCTGACTAAGGACCTCCATCCCACCCCCTCCCCTACCCCCAAACTTGTATCATTTCCTGTCCTCTGGGGTAATGGAAGGACCTAGAGGCTGAAAGGATCTAGGGGCAGGCCTTGAAATCAGTTTACTCCTGCTGCTTTATTGAGTGAAAAAAGGGAGAGCAGGTTCCATCCATCTTTGCTTATTTGTGAGCTACCAGGACTGTCCCACGTAGATGAGGGCTCTGGCACTCACTACGTAGCAGGGGAGAAGGGAGAGGGGACAGAACCATAATCCGCACCATAACCTCACCAGCAAGTGCCTTGGAGCTCTTCCTGGGGAGGAGTGAGGAAACAGTGGACGTGAGCATGGAGTGTCTGGACCCGCACACCCCTAATGTAAACTACTGCCCTGTGTGTTCAGCCTACACTTTTGAAGCAACATTAAATACGACATTGTACTTAAGCGGAAACAAGCCTTTGTAATTTCATCAGTCTGAGGAAAAGTGGCTATTCTTTCCTCATGCACTAGTAGGATGCAGCAGATTAGAAATAAAGTTGAAATGGACATCAGTACTCCATCATTTGACCTACTGTAAACCAAAGTGATGCTATGACAGTGTCACTGGAATCGTCTGGGTTTTATTGTGGAAGAATCAGTTTCCTACATCAGGATAAACTTGGGCTTTGGGTTTTGTAATTTTATTTGCCTAGGAACTGAGTAATTGCCTCATAAAACAGCATGATGGTACTATTAACACTGAATTATAAGACCTGTTATTATAGAACGTGCTTTCCTAGTTGGGAAAAGACTTCGTTGTTTGGTGCTTAAAATAATTAGTTTCTCCAAATGGGGTTATAATAAATAGTGTAAAATTTTACCTATTCAGAATAAAAAAGTTTACAATCTCTTGGGTGGCTTTTATGCATCATTTCGTACTTCCATGCAAGGAGTTTCTCTTCAGTGGGATTGGGGGTGGAAGGTATATTGAATCAGAATGGAGGTGGTTACAAATGAGAAGAAATATTTTCTTTCGATCACACTTGAGAGAGACACATTTGAGACAGTCATGAAAGGATTTGCCCCCTTGTTTTGCCTGATTTAGATATTGAGTATTAAAGGTTCATTGACCAAATACCCTTGAATTTGAAATTTTGGGGGACTTACTAGGAATGATAAAAAAATCTAACTGAATTAAGTGGCAATTGGTTTTTGAACTGACTTAAAAAATTGTGTGTGTATATTTATTTATTGTTTTTCTATCCATGCTATTAAAACTTTATGTGCTAAAAATTTTAGACATAAGTGAAGGATATGTAAATATTATACTTCTGAAAGAATAAGTTAAATGATTTTAAATAGGAATTGATTGTTATTTTCCTGCGGTTGTATTCAAAAACTAGATATTGGTGACCAAGTACTATTACGGAACAAAAGTGGGCTTTGTGTTGTTTTGAATACTTGTATGAAAATCATTTATTGTGTGGAAACAATGGAATCTACCTTTCAGCCCTACTCTGCACAAGGGTCCATAGGGGCCATGTGTACTCTCTGAAATACAGGGAAGCTCAAGAAGTGCACAAGTAATAAAGATGTAAATATACAACAGTTAAATTCCATCCAAGAAAATCGTGGGAGAGAGATAATTAGAACATGATTAATTACCAAATGAATGGCAAGGTCAGAAATTGCAACAATTCAAGTATAGGTAGTTAACTTTTATTTACTTCCTTGGATTAACGGCTTATTTTGATCCTAATAAAAGAGAACAACTGCTTTTACAGGTCATTCTCTTTGACTTTTATTTTCTGTAATTACTTTAAGGGTGATACCACCAGTTTTTGTTTGACACTTTACTTTCTCAAAATTATTATCTTGTTTATCCTCAGAAAGGTCCCTGGGGAAGGGTAGTTACTATTCTTCATATATTTTTAAAATTTGTAACTAAATGACAAAGTCCAGGCATGGGAGGTTGGGTTTGCATGGCTTCTTGGAGCCTCAAGTCTGTGATCTCCTAGTTGAGGCTCTTCTTTGTGCTTTAACCCTCCTCGGGCCTGACGCAGTGATACAACAGTGTGATAGAAGAATCTGAATTTCAGCTGATCTCAAGACGGAGCATTTAAAGTATTGTTATAGGCGATTTTGTGGTCCTGAGTTCTTGTTTTAAAAATGGTGTTTCTTTTGCAGGGAGCCAATTGAGGGAAGTTCTCCATGAATGTACGTCACAATGATGATGACCGACCAAATCCCTCTGGAATTGCCACCACTGCTGAACGGAGAGGTAGCCATGATGCCTCACTTGGTGAATGGAGATGCAGCTCAGCAGGTTGGTGCGGTCAGAGGGAAACTGAGGGCAAATTGTCTAAGGGGAAAACACGAACCCAGGAATTGTTTTATTTTGAGAATCAAAGATCTGTGGTTCGGATCATTAGTAGTTCTAGAGGTCAGTGTTTTTGTTTTAGCATTACTATGTGTTTTTTTTAAATATCAGAAATTGTGGTTTTTGAACACAGCAAATCTTACCTCATCCAGTTAGTGTTCTTAAAGCATCACGAAAGTCTCATTTTTTGAAATGAGTCATTATGAAAATATGTACAAGTCTTTGGAATAAAATGTTTGCTCATGTCATATATTGTGCTTGACTGGTTTGCCTGGTTGGCCAGAGCAGGACACTGAGAGGGTGAGTCAGGTTGTGATCGCACACGGGGTGACTGACCTTGGTCAGATGGCACTGGTCCCTGTGAACCCACCCTGGCTCCTGGAGCAGCCCTTCCAAATGCAGAGCCTGTGGTTACTTCACATTACAGAATAGACAAGTTATTTGTGAACTCATTCATGTAGCATTTGGGAAACATTTTAAACAGTAAGCAAAACTTTTAAAAATTACTAGAGACTGAAGTATTATCTCGGACAACATTAATTTTTTTGTTTTTATTGACTACGAAAACTGGATTTGCTCAGTCTTTAAATAAATGTCATTTTTGTATTTGTGCAATTCTTTAGAAGCATAAAAATAAAAGTCTTTGTCTTATAAAAAGTAGAATTGGAAACAATTGCTTAAAAAATATTTACCCAAAACACATGAATACTTCAAATAAGTCACTCAGCCATTTTGGTGGCATCAGGACCTTGCTCCCCACCCCCAATCTATCATAGTATCTATCATAGTACAGTAATACTTTGTATTTACCTCTATGGGATCATTTTACTGCTCAATAATTTATTTCTATTACTTTCTCCTGCATTAGACTGTAAACCTTGTAAGAACAAAGAACATTAATAGGTGCTCAATACATGTTTGTCAGTTGAATAAATTTCATCCCTCTAACAACTGATGCACTGATCTCCCTTCCTGACTCCTCAGCCTCTCTCTCTGCCGGATCGTTTCTACCAACATACTGTAGTGTCTTTTATCTTAAACACGTAAACAGCTACAGCTCTCCCCTACCCAACAAAACAAAATCCCCTCCCTTGACTTCACGTCCCCTTCCAGTTACCACCTCACATCTCTACTCCCCTTTGCATCAGAAGTCCCAGATAGAGTCTCTGCTTCCTTACCTCCCTTGCTCTTCAACGCCAGAGTCTTCATTTGTATTTTCTCACCTTTCTATTCCCGTCCGTCAGCAAGTCCTGTTGGCTTTATCTCAGGAACATTTGCTGAAACCATACTTTGCCATGTCCATTTCCTTTCCACTACCACTGCTGGACTCTAGGCCCACACCTCTCACCTCTGGTGGGATGGCCCCACCAGAACGCCTACCCTGTAACTACCACACAGCAGTCTTCTGAATGATCTTCTAAAAATATACTTTGCGTCATGTCACTGCCCCGCTTAAAGCTGTCCTGTTACACCTAGAATAAAATCCAAGTGCGGTACCAGGCCTGTCAGCCTTACATGTTTAGTGCTTGCCTCTCTTCATCATTCTTCCACTGTGGGTTCCAGCCACTCATGGGAAGGTCACAAAGTATGGATAATTTCAAGATGCAGCGTTTGGTCTCCTTTCCCTTCACTAATTAAAAGGATAATAAAAGACAAGGTATTCCAAATTGTGACTAAACATGGAAAGCATCCTAGCTCTCGCATATGTAGTCACCTGATTCCTGTTTGCATATGTTCGCAGGAGACCTGAGCCCCCATCCATATTATTGTGCATTGTTTTAATGTTTTGATGATTTCTTCCTCATTTCTGTAATTCATTTTGCACAGAATAGCTTTTTATAGATTATGAGCCAGCATACAGAGCCCTTAGTTACAGAATTTTCCAATTTTCTGTTCAGAAGTAAACTTCTTTGTTCCTAGAAATGACTGAAAAGACTGGACCTCCTCAGAAGGCCACGTGGCATTCCCCGATCCTGTATGCCCACCTCAAGTCTAAATAGAAGCCGCTTAATTTTGTTTTATAAAATAGCATTTTCATTTCATCTGGGAATTTTTCTGTAAAGCCAAGAAAGGGACAAATCTATTAATTTATCTGTTTTATAAACAGTCAAATATCAAGCTTTCTCAAACTAGAGTACACTTAACTCTAAAAAGAAAAATCTCACTGGAAGGAAATGTTTGTCTTTCTAATTAATAAATACCAGGGGTGCCAAAAAACATGTATACACATGACCTGTATTCGTCTTTTGTTATTGGTATGTATTAAGTATTACAACTTTAATACAATTTTTTCTTTTCTTAAAATGTGTATACATTTTTTTGGCACCCTCTGTATGTTTGTGCTAGAAACATTAATATTTATAGGTTATGTGGGCCAAGCTATTGATTGGCATCGACCCTAAATTTCCCTTAATGGGACACAGTTGTTAAGTGGGCAGAGTGGGTTTGAAACGACCCTCTCACAGACCAATCCAAGGCTTGTCATGCCTTGATGTTGCCTGTGGTGTCATGGGTTTAGCCTAGGTAGTGGCCTATGTGCCTGACAGTTTTCTTCATTTTTCTGCCCGCAGAGTTCCCATCCTGTGTCTCTCTTATTCTCTCAAGCCTCTGCTCTTTCCTTTTGGCCTAGTTAAGTGTGATAATGTTCTCGAGGACGGTGTGGAAATGGGGCTAAGGCACAAAGGGGAGACAGACCCAGGGAGCAAGTAAAACCAAAATGATGGGAAAATGCCATCATTTTTCCAGGAGGTAGAGGAAAGAGGGGAGGGATGGGGGTGACCCAAAAGCTCAAGCACCAAAAGTAAGGACCCAGGGACCCAGAAATCTGGGGCTGCGTGAGTTTAGAGTGCTTGCCTGTAGCACCTGTTGGTTTGCTTTTAGGCGCCTGTGATGTGGTGCTCAGGGGTTCTGTGTTAAAGGATTTAGGACACAGGGACATGTCAAAGAACATTACCCATACTGATGTTTTCTGAGGCTTTTCTCCTGCTAGTCCTCTGAGGCAACACTTTTCCCCCTTTACAAGGACCTGTGGGAGGCACAGGGTTGAATGACTTCAGTGACGAAGATTGCAGGCATTGTCCCGCAGGCCCTTGGGGGCTGACATTTTAAGGGAGGCAGCACTTGTGCCACCTCTCAAAATACAGTGTTGTAAAGAGCCGCCCACTGGCTGCAGAGCGCTGCCTCTCCACTTCTGTGAGGAGCTTACCTTGTATGTGTTTACAGTATTCTTAATACTTTGCAGCTGTGTTGAGTACATTCTAAACATTTCTATACATGCAAAAGAACCACCACAGTTATGAGAAAGCTCTTCTGTCCCCACAGCCGCTCTCCTCCTGATTTCTGTCCTGATGGTTTCTGGATTTAATTTGTATGAGTTCTTGGCAAGATTCTCTGCTCTGTTCTGGCTCTCCATATAAGAGACACTGTTAATTTTCATTATCTGAAGTCATGTTAAGTTTGAAACCTTGGTTTGTCATTTTATATAGGTAGCAGGAAAAGGATGATTCTTAAAGTGAAAAGCCATCCTCATTATAAATGAAGATTAAAAAACAAAATTGCCACCTACTTAATGAACAAGAGCAGCAGTAACAATGTAGACAGAAGCAACTTAACAGCTTCACTTATTTAACAGATATAATCTACATGCTATGTAATTCCCTTAGTAAAATAAAAGTATACAAGTCGATGGAATTTACTATATGCACAGAATGGTGCAACCATGACTACAGTTAATTTTAGATACTCTGTAGCAGTCACTTTCCATTCTCTTCTCCCCCGTCCCCTCCCCCACCCCTCCCCCCCGCCCCCCGCCCATTCTTAGGCAACCACTAATAAGTTTTCTGTCTCTGTAGGTAATTTCCCCATTTTGGACATTTATGTAAATGAAATCATGCAATATGTGGTCTTTTATTTCTGGCTTCTTTCACTTAGCATGATGTTTTCAAGGTTCATGTTATAGCATGTATCAGTACTGCATGCCAAATTTATTGCCAAATAACATTCCATGGTATGGATATACCACATTTTATTTATCCATTCATGAGTTGATGGACATTTGGGTTGTTTCCAGTCTTTGGCTATTATGAATAATGCTTCTGTGAACATTTATATGCAAAGTTTCACATGGATACATGTTTTCATTTCTCTTGGATATATACTTACTGTAGGAGTGAAATTAAACAGCTTTATTTTGAACCATTGTTTTTTAATAAAATACCTCTGCTTCTCTAACTATAATTTCTTCCACTCTCAATAGGTAACATAGCTAACTAAATAAAGTTTGCTCCCCTTTGTATGCCTAACTGCATACTATTTGAGTTACAAAAATCAGGTTTTGACCTGAGGTTTTGTGTGTGGCACTAACCTTCATGAGGGTGGTATGGCACGTTATATTCTTATCTTCTCAGTGACTCTTCTCAGGATGTACTCATTAGGGGCCAGTGTGGTGGGGATTGAGTGAGATGCGTCTTTGTCCTGGCTCGCACTTAGCACATCTTAGAGGGCACCTAGCAAATGTCTTGTTGATCATATTGCTTACTTCTTTTAAGCTTACAGAACATTAATTGCTAATGAGTGTTCTTAATGCTTCTTCTTTAGGAAGCAGAGCTTCTTAAATGTAAACAGAAAATTTGTCTCTCCTGCCAGCTCAGGCGAGCATGTTAACAAGCTTGCCCTGGAAGTTGGGAGGTGACAGTTGCCTGAGCCATGTCCAGTTCTTTTGACTTTGCCGATTCCTGTTGATCAGCATTTAGCGTGTCATTTTACTGAGAGTGAGTTTTTTTCCCTTCCTTTTGTTACTTCTTTTTGAAACCCTTTGTTTCTCCTAGACAGAATAGACAGCCAGAGTTGTCCTGGAGCATTCCTTTGAGTACACTTTTCCAGACAGCACATTAAACATATTAAAACTTTCCACGTTCAGATGGGACTCGTCATCGGCATGTCTTTTACATCAGCTGTGGTTCTCCTACTAATCCAGTGACCTTTTCTGTTCTGGTTGATATCTTCTTAATAACTTTCCCCCTGACAGCTCCCTTCTTGTATTTAGTAGCTCAAATCCTCTCACCACACAGGTTTACTCTTTAAATATACTGATAGCCACTGTGGCTGAGGGCGAGGGGGGGGGGGGGGGGAGGATGGGCCCCAGAAAGAGGTTTACCATCAGTATGGAGTAGAAAAATAAACAGTTCTTGGGAAGTTTGTCCCAGGAAAAAGACGTGTATTCAAATGAGAATGGGACTGGCAGTTAAAATAGAGGCTGTAGCTATCATTGCTGAATAATGTTATATAACAGCTCCTTGTATGATAGAATCCTATTGAGAAGCTGGGGCTCGGTTTGAAAGTTGAAAGACTTAGGCTGGTCATGTGTTTGGGTTTGGAAAACCAAGTAGGGGAAGCTCAGTGTTGGGTCAGACTCTTCATCGTCAAGGTGTATGAGAAATGCACATCCCATGCAGATGTTTAGAAAAAATTATTATTGCAAACTGCCTTCTGCATATTGTTGCTCTCTTTTTCTTCGAGATTTGGGGTAGAAAGGAAGAGTGAGAGGGTAGGATTTATGACTGAATTAAGGAGTGACTGAATAATAGATCTGTTCATTTTAGGAAGCATTTATTAAATGTCTTCTATGCCAGTATTGTATAGGTGCTGGCAACAAAGATAACTGCTCTTGCCCTAAAGGAATGAGGATCCTATTTGGGGAACAAAATGTGGTTTAAATCCCCACCTCTCCCATCTGTGGTGCCTGCATTGGGGAACGGGACTGTGTGCTGGGCACACAGAGGATGGATGGGGATAGGTGGGCAGGAGAACAGACCAGACTAGGAACGTGTCTGGCGAGGCTGAGCCTGCACAGAGATCTCACTTGAAGTGAGGTCTAGGGCTCCTATGAAAGCTTTGCATATAATGTACTCAGTTTCTGTTTTATGAACTGAGAAAGCTCTTTAGGGATAGCGGAGAGCTAGGGTTAGCGGCACCCCAAACAAACTACATTCTATGACTTCTTTTCTGGAACCTTTGCTATTCAGTGTTCTTGTTAGTCAGTCTGTCCTCTGATGCATCCAGTCTGGGGTCCACCTGTGGCCCCTTAATGTCTGTTCCTCAGAATCATGGAATCTGCAGAGGTACAAGGGTGGAAATGGTGAGCACCCCTCAACCAGACTCACTTCCCAGCAGCACCGGCAGCCGACCCTGCTTCTCAGGGCCTCCTTTTAACTCTCAGTAAGGGTGTGAGTGTATCCAGGTCTGTGGTCTCATTTCACAATCCTTTCTGCCTTAGGTTTGCCAATTCTGCTCACTACAAACGATTCCGAAAAGGCATAGCCTATGTATAATCTCAGTCTCATAAAGGAAAATGTTGATGCCATATTATCAGAGGGTGTTATATGTGGCACCCACAGTAATTACGACATATGACATATAATTATGACAGCTCTGAGCTGTCTAGGTTGAGAGACAGTTTAGAATTTAATTAGCCAAAGACAATAATAATAAGATACAACATGTAGTCAGTATCCTTCAAATGGTAGAAACTGAGCTGCCTTCAAAACAGGAGAGGATTAAGGAAAAACACTGGCGTGGCAGGTTGCACCGCAAAATAATGGCAATTTTAAACTCTATGGTGGTTTACCATTATGGTTGTTTTCAGCTTAGTGCACTGTTCACCTGGGTGCATTGTAAACTCTGGGAGAGCAGGGAAGGTGTCATGTTCACGCTGCGCCTGTCAGTCCTTCAGAATGGATGAAGGATGCATGAAATGAACAAATTCAAATGCGTCTGAACTTGAGAACTGTCTACTTGTTGTATTTCATAAGGCATCTTTTTTAACCTTTATAGTTAAAAAAATAAATTAGGTGCCAATTTTTACAAATTGGAAGACTTACATAAAATCCTGGATCTTTCTGTCTTATCAGAAAAACCCGGAAGACCTGATAACACTGGGCTGGTCTTCCCACTTGCCACAGTTGACCCGCGAAAAGTAACAGCTGCCCACCTTGGGTGGAGAATGTCATCCTCAGTCCGCACTCTGTCCTCGTCACTCAGTTTTCCACTTTGTCTGGGCTCCAGTGTCATCTGAGTTTGGAACTTGGAAAATTGTTAATTTTTTCACCTTTAGATAGCGTCTTGCGCTCACGTGTATTGTGTTCTACATATAACAAAGATGTTTAAGATTTTTCTGGCACACTCATTGTGTACCACACTGATGAAATGATTTTTCTCCTGTTAGTTTTCTGCTTTATGATTTGTAAAATGAACTAGTGTGGATCTGGTCCACATGGCTTTGCAGAAGGGTGTCAGTTAATATGTCTTACAAGTTAGGACTCATGTATTGTTTTTTTTGGCGTCTGCTTTTCAGTGAGCAATATTTGAGTCCCCAAACAGTGCCACATTGAGGACCCAACCAAAGCATAGGAAGGGCAGAAGAAACAACCAGGCGCCTTGGTTTTACTGTTTATAGACTAGTTAGGGTATATTAAACACAGATGCAAGGTATCTGTGTTCCAAAGGCAGAAATGCAAATACTTATGTTTATAATCTTTTTTAAAGTTTCCAAGCATTGAGTCTTCTAAGTACTTATTGAAATAATTTTTAAAAGTAATCTTTTCCTGGTGTTACCTGGATGAGGCATTTTTATTTAAATCATTTCTGTATTAATTTTCTCTTTGAATAAAATTAAATTTGGTAGATTTCTAATCTCTAATTTTTATTTTTTTGTTGTTTAAAATGTGTATTTGTCATGTTGAATGTGATGTGACAGCCATTGACGTATCTCATAATGCAGTAAAAATATACATACACACACACAGGAAGAAAAAAATGGGACATTTTGTCCACTCAGAATGTATTAAGACATACAAGATGGGACAATTAAGTTTATGAACTCATCCTAAAAAAAAGTGTTACATACCTCATTGCTGAATATCACTACTGTCACCTTCGAAGCACTCCCCTTGGGAAGCTATGCACCAATGCCAGCGCCTAGTCCACCCTTCAAAGCAATTTTGGAACTCTTTTTCTGGAATGGCCATCAGAGCTGTTGTCATATTACCCTTGATGTCCTGAATCTCATCAAAATGTCTTCCGTTCAATATTTCCTTTATCTTTGGGTAAAGAAAGAAATCATTGGGGGCCAGATCAGGTGAGTAGGGAGGGTGTTCCAATACAGTTATTTGTTCACTGGCTAAAAACTCCCTCACAGACAGTGCCGTGTGAGCTGGTGCATTGTCGCGATGCAAGAGCCATGAATTGTTGGTGAGAAGTTCAGGTCATCTAACTTTTTCACGCAGCCTTTTCAGCACTTACAAATAGTAAACTTGGCTAACTGTTTGTTCAGTTGGTACAAATTCATAATGAATAATCCCTCTGATATAAAAAAAGGTTAGCAACATCGTTGCACCGAGTTTGTGAACCTAATGGTCAGGCCTTATATGTTTGCACATAATTGTTTTCAGGTAGGTAGGCTCTTCTCCTTTTTGTTCAAATGATTGACTTAAAAATATGACTATATAAATTATATACATTATACTCCAAACATGTCAATAGTGACTAAACTGCATTCAATTAATAACATTAATTTCTTAAGTTCTAGATGCAGTTGGAAAAAAGTAAACAGCCTCCTTAGGAGCCAGTTGTTGAAGGGCCACAGTATTGTATCTAGGATTTGGGTTTAGCTACTTCCAGATTAGTTTCTTTATTTAAATTGGGATTGGCCAGAGTTCGGTGCCTCTTAGTAATTTTTTGGCCAGCTCTACTGTTAAAACAAATTGAAGCTGGACCATGTTGGGCCTCCAGAAGAAAGAGAATTCATGTGTCACTTTCGTGTTCATGCCTACACTGGTTCTGCCTCGCAGCCCTGGGCTTTTTCCTTAACAGGTGACCATCAGATCAGATCATTGCTGAGAGGGAATGTGTTTTATGGGTAGCAGGTGTGTTTAGCACGATCATTAAACAGAATAATTGACCCTTCCTCTCCTGGATCCACTCTTGATTGCCCATTCCTTGCTCCTTGTAGTATAGTAGGTGTGCATTTGGAAAAAAATGGATAGTCGACATTTAGAAAATTACAAGGGTTTTTGCTTTGCAAATAATTGGGCCATCAAGTGGAGACAGCAGACAGCCAGAGATCTAGTTCTGGGGGCAGGTTGACTAGAATTTATATCAGTAAACCTGTCATTAGGGTTCCATTCCTATTATTTTAAAAAAATGGCCATCAATTTTTGTGAGTCACACTTTAGTTTTGGAGAGAAATAGATGTGTGCTATTATCCAATTATGTTGCATGACTTTCAATTTTTAGGAGGGGTCATTAAAATGTTCTTATGTTTTCTAAGTAGTTAGAAAAATTCAGCACTGAAACATGTTACAGAAAGAAATTCTTTGGCCTTTATGTTGGGGTCATTAAAATGTTCTTATGTTTTCTAAGTAGTTAGAAAAATTCAGCACTGAAACATGTCTCAGAAAGAAATTCTTTGGCCTTTATGTTGGAATGTTGAGTTGTCATTGTAGTTCATGGGAGAGAAACCACAACGCACCGAAACATGTGTTTGGGTTAAGTGATGTTGTTTGGTAAATTGGCCAGAGTTATGCAGCTCATTCATATTTTCTGATTTCACCATTTAAATTTTTGTTTTTGCATTGACAGAATGGGTCTATTTAAGACACATCTTAATTCTCATCACCTTGGCAAAAAGGCCATATAAAAAGTACCCTTGTAGAATGGCTGTTGCTTTATAATTTATTTGATGACTGTAGTTATGACTGAAAATAAGTGTATAATGTAAAATACTAATATAATATGAATTTCAAAGGAATGGCATCCATATTTTTCTTTTAATGATTGCAGTTGGAAATCAGACCTTAGGTTTATATACTCGTAAACCCTGTCTGTGAATAATACCTGTTTCAAAGACCTTGGGAATCATTTGAGGATGGAGTTGGGTGATAGAGGACATTATCCTTTAATAGATTGACATTCACATCCATTTTACTTCTGAGAGGATCTGTTTTCTCATTTTTAAAGAGGTTTACCTGATGGTCAGGCATTGAGAGTTTTCCCACTTTGTATTGACTGCCTCTCTACACAGCACTGCTTCAAGCTGCTTTGGAACTTTAAAGAGCCTCCAATAAGGAGACTTGAAGGTCGGCATCACCCCAGGTGTGTGCTCCTTTAAAGGGTGGCAGCAGTTCATTTTCTAACAATTATTCTAAAGCCAAGGGGGAAGTATAGGATACAAGGTTCTGTAAGGTTGACTCTTCCAGAGATTTCAGTGCCTTAATAATGTAAAAGATACATTAAAGCTTAGATGTTTGACAATGAAAGAATTAAAAATATAAGCAAGCAACAAATGAACAGCAAAACAAACTTCCAGAGAGACAACAGAATGGTGGTTACCAGAGGGTAAGGGTAGGGGGGGGAGGTAGAAAAGGTTAAAGGGGTTAAATATTTTATGGTGATGGAGGGAGACTAGACTTTGGGTGGTGAACACATAATGCAACGTACAGAAGAGGTATTAAAGAATTGTACACTTGAAACTTATAATGTTATTAGCCAATGTCACCCAATACATTTAATTAAAGAAGGAAAGAATTCCAAGTATCTAAATTGTTGGCATTAATCTTGAACTTAAATGTTACTTTGTAATCTTGCTGATGACCAGAAGGCTTTTAGTCTCAACTTTTAGTTGAGTGGTTATTTGTGTGCAGTAAGTTTTTGGAAAGAATGGCTTTTAGTTGATATTTTGATTTCTTTGTTCCCTCTGTGGTGCAGGGAACTAATAGTAACTATTTGAGGGCGTATGAGGTCCTACAAACGGTGCTAAGCACTTATGTACATCATTTCATCCAGCAATCACACACCCTATAAGGTGGTGATCATTTTTACAGACAGAACCAGAGACAAGAAAGGTTAAGTATTTGCAGCTGGCAAATCACAGCACTGGGATTTCAATTCACTGAAATCCTACCTTACAGGATGGGTGGAGCTGCTTGGGTTGGGCATATCTCTTGTCTTGTTCAAGTAAGCAGTCTGGAGAGACTTGGGACTGGGTTTTGCACATAGTAAGTGGTGAGGTTCACCAAGAAGAGTACTCCTGTTTGTTGTCTTGTATGATCTTCTCATTACCTCTGGAGGGGGGTGGGGGCAGTGATTCTGTGACTCGGGAGCTTCTGAGAATTGCAGACCAAGCAGCAGTGGTCGGGTTCTGAGGCCTGGAGGCAGGAGTTGAGTTTGGAGGAGGAGTTGGGAGTGAAGTCATTGGAGGCCCAGGTCCCTTTCTTTCCTTAGGGAATGGTTCTGTCCTTGAAATTAGCCACAGGGAGCAGTTGCCTCTGGGGTCCGCAGCTGCTGAGAGATGGTGGTGACCAGAGAAGGGTAGCAGGCAATCCGCTTCCCGAGACTCACCCTGGGAGCTAGGAGAGGGCCATTTTGTCTGTCTTCTTTTCCTCCCAAACCCTGCCTTTCATTTGCATTCAAAAATTACATCACCCCAGAGGCACAGTTTTTGTGTCTTAAGAAATCTAAAAACTTGTTGCAAGACTTGAACCTATTAAATTGTTTGTTTCTCATTCTGAATTTATAATTATTTCTCTTAAGTAATGCCAAAAAAAAAAAATCTAAGTTTATCTTTCAAAAACAAAAGAAAATGGCCACTTAGCTGTCTGAGCATTTCTTAATCTCTCACCTCTGTGTATTCCTGTTCTCCGGGGGATACAGAATTGTGTCATGCAGTATTTGTACCATGAGCCATGATGCCTCACCCATTTGCTATCCCTCCCCCCCCCTCCTTTTTTTACTTTTTAGATTGATGAAGGCCTTCTTGGACTTTGACTCTCCTCAAGATGTTAATTATATGTTTCAAAATCAAGTGTTCTGTTAAAAATCACTTACGCATAGCCTTGAAAAGAGAACTGGAGGCAGGGAGTTGCTTCAGGGGTGCAGAATATTGTTTTGGAGGCCTGGAGAAATAAATCTTAAGAGTTAGTTCATTTACCACCAAGACATATTTAGTCAGTGTATATAAACAAAAGAAGTCACAGTGTGCCTGGACATTATTTGTCCCAGATGGAGTTTAAACTTGGCTCATTATCCTGCACTGATGTCATGGTGCATAAACTGGCCCAAATTAGAGACGTGCACAGAATCAGCTGTGTGCTTGTGTGTGCTGAGGGCGTGTGAGGCGGAGGGGAGGGGCTGGCTGGAAAATCTTTGTCACATTTTTCCTTCGTTGTCTGTAGAGACTAGGGTCAGTCTTGAATTTGGACTTGGTGCAGAATGAGGGAAGAATTGGAATAATCTGTTCATTTGTACAAGTCGGTATGTGTATGCACTCAGGGATGTGATTCGTCCAAGACTGAGTGTATAAATGTGCTGAGTATTCCAACAGTTGCTTGCAAAGCACCAGTACTAAACTTTAGAAAGGAAAGTCTTAAGGCATTACATTTTTAAGAGTGTTTTCAGTCTGTTTTCCTTGAAATCCTAAATCTGAACATTTTCTTTAAACTTTTTAATGGTCTTAAGTACCCAGCTGTATAATTCTGTTTTCTTGGATTGTATGTTGGATAACCTCTCAAACTAGTTGCTTAAGTGTTTGCTCCTTAGAGAATCTGGCTGAGTTTAATTCTTCCTATGTGCTTTGAGAAGGCAGCTTATGGGTCAGAAAAGGGTCCTCTCCTTGAGTTCAGAGCACTGTTAAATAGGAAATTTCCACATACTGTGGTGTTATTTTATTTTTATTGCTGACTTTCATTATGATAATCTTAATTAGAAGTGTTTCCAAGTAATTCAAACCATTTTGTGGAGGTAAAGGGCTTAGATTTCAGAATTTTCGTGAATGAATTCCAAAGTCACTGTTGTTGCCTGGATCCACGGAAGCTGAACAGACCCTGGAATGTGAATGAGTTGGGACGTGAGCCTTTAAGGAAAGCCAGAATGTTTCCCAAACAGAAAATCTGGTCAGAGGTAAGAATTGGCTGGTTTTAGGTTTTATTGAGAACATGAAACATGGCAGATTCAGTAAATTTTTTTCTTTCTACATGCTCTCTTATTAGAGGCCACATTTTTATTAACTGAGAGAGTTGCCACTGGTAGCAATTTGAAGAAAAAGAAGTATTAATAAAAGTTATGTATTGAGCACATATCATGTGGAAGGCCTTGTAGCAGGGCTGCACTCTGGCTGCTCTTTTTCTTAAGCACACCTATGAGGTAGATACTATCTGCCTTTTCAGGTGAGGAAAAACGGTGTTAGAAAGGTGAAGTGTCTTGCCTTGCGGAGCTGGGACTCAACTGCGCTCTGTCTGATTTGCTCCTCTCACTGTCTTTTAGGTGTCTGAGCTGTTTTTTAAATGATTAGTTCAAAAATGCATTGAAACTAAAATGAGATGAGCAGAGAGTGATTTAACGACTCAATGTTTACATACTATAATGTGACTTAGAAGACAACGGAGCTGACCTCCACCTAATTTTACTTCAGCATACATTATGACAGGAAAAAGACACTTAAACATGCAGAAGATATATGTGCTATTATGGACTTATTTTTTTTAAATCTTGAAAGTGTTACTGGAGAGTGGGCTCTTTGCGTGCTGTCCAGTTTCTCGGCATCTCGAGCAAAGACTTGAACGAGACACAGAAATAAAGTGGTGAAAGAGTAGTTTATTAGAAGAGAGAGTCCTCTCCAAAGGAATCAGAGTGGACCCGAGAAGCAGAGAATGGTTCAAGGGTCCAAGGTGGCATTATTAGGAGGAAAAAGTACACTCTCAAGGTTTGGAGCGGGCCCCGAGCAAAGGCAAGGCTCAAGAGGCTCAAAGGGCTCGCACTGGTGAGGACTTGGAGTTTTTATCCTTTTTTTCCCTCTAGAATGGGCTGTACCTTTCTGGGAATGGGCCCACTTGATTGATACCTGTGATTGACAAGAGGCTGTTACTCATCTTTTTAGACTGCACATGTTCCTTCCCAGAATTCAGTCTGTTACAATGATATTGTTGAACTTCTGGGCATATGTATGCTATTGTAATGATGGTGTAATGAGGCGCAGGTGAAATGAAGGTCGTTGTGGCCTTTACTGGCTGGTGTGAGTGACTGGGCTAATCTAGTTGGGTACTTTGTACCCATTTGTTCTTCATAGGGGTAGATAATGACAATGAAAACGGGAAGTTTGCGGCAGAGACGGGCGGTCTTTTGGGCGGTTGCATTCTGGGCAGGAACGCAGAGACCTGATGCCTAGCTCCAACTGCCTGCCTTGTTTTCCCCTTGACAGACATGAGCCCCATAAAATCTCTATGGGAAGTTGAGGGACAGAAGGTCTTTTCTTCTGTATCTGCTTCCTGCTGGACAGGGGTGCAGAGTTGTCCCTTCCTATTGGGGGATTCACGGAACTCTCACCCTATCTGATCTTAGATGAGAGGAAGGGGTCCCGAGATCTGCCTGGCTTCTTTGGTTGCGACTGGCAATCTTGCTGGGGTATCCTCTGTATCCCCAAGGCCCCTAAATGAGGAAAAATAGATTCTAATTAATAAATCCGTTAGCTCTATAGCTTGTGGCCATTCAATCAGTCATTCAGGTGTTGTCCAGGAGTTAGGCCCAGAGCGGGTCATGATGACAATCAACAAGTATGAATCACAAGTTTTAGGGTAATTATCTAAAGCAAGGGTAGGAGCTAAAAAACTGGCGGAAAGGAAACTTGAGAAGGAAACTTAAAATTTCTATAGGAAAGAAAAATTTTCAGTAGAGGGGAGGGGCTACTCCTTGGCCTCTATCAAAAGCACTTAAGATTCTTTTGTGTTTCTTTTCCTAATTTAAAGATTGACTTGTAGCTGGTATGTTTTTTTTCTTGTTTACATTCTGAGTCCTTATCTTTTAAAACATTTTGTTGTGTGTATGATACAATAAAAAGCAAACTATAACTTCAAGACATAAAAAGTGAATTAACTCATTTGAAACGGAATAATGTAGGAATCAGAAAGTAGATGTTTTGGGGATATGATTAACTTTAGACCCTTGAAAATAAGTAATGATTCTTCTTTGCCTCAAAAATACATTTGTTTCCCATTAATCCTACTGAGCCTCCTAGTCCTCCGTTCTTTGTGGTCATCAAACCAACCAGACGTGTAGCAGGTGGACAGCATACTCCACTGTGACTGAGTTGACTAGAAGTAAAGGAAAGGAGTGCTAGGGTGGCTGCTGAAGGCTCTTGGAGTTAGCTTGTTAGAGAAATAAGGGACAAAACGTCGAGGAGGAGGAGGAGGCACAAGAGAGGGAAGCATTGTGGACGCCTGTCAGTGACAGCAGTGGTGGAAATGGAAATGGCAGAATCACACTTAGATAACAGAATTAGAGCAACAGGAGGCAGGAAAAGAATTAAGCAGCTGTGGCTTGGAGAGCCATGCACATGACTACACCTGAGAAACAAACTTCAGTGTGGGTTGAGAGGTGGAGCAGAACTTGTTGGCAGCAACCCCTGCGATCTGGAGAGCCACACTTCAAGGTTCAACCACGTCATCCCTGAATTAATGTCACAGATGGATATTTCCTTATATCTTCACTGGTCTCCATGTATCGAGTCTCCCATCTCAGTTTGAGTTTCTCACTGCTCTCAGAGTTACCTATTAGGAACGTCAGTTGCTTTCCTCCTGGAAAATTCTGCTCAAAAGATAAAGGCCAGCTTTCTAAGTGGGGCAAAGAGAGGATTTTCTGAGATGGTTTTGGGCAGCCTTTGCAGTCTCCCCTTTACCCTTCTGTTACGTGCATATGCCATTGAAGCCACATCGGAATTCTAACCACATTACACTGTTCAGGCCTCCATGCCTTTGCATGTGTAGTTGTTCTTTTGCTTATCCAATTGCAGTCTTCCACTACCCCTTTAAGTGTCACTCCCATCTATCTGTAACTTCTCCTGATTTCTCTATGGTTTCTTCAGTCTCTATAGCACTTAATAGCAAATAATCATATTTTATTACAGTTAATTGTATTTTCTGCACTTGCACCAACAGACTTGAGATCTTTCTCATCTTAGAATTACCAGTGCTTAATAGAGTGGCACAAAGTACTCAGCAAATGTTTGTTGAATAATCACGGTTTCAATAATTGCATTAAGTATTGACTTAAATAAGTTTTAAATCAACCCAAAGTTAAGACCTGAATAAGTGATAATATACAGGGCAATGGCAGAGTGGGAAATCTTGCTACCTCTACTGCAAAATACTTCCAGAACCCTAGAATATTACATGTTTGTATTTATTTGTGATTTTATGTTGGTGGGTACAAAGTGTCAGGCAATAGTAGTGTTAATTTTTAGCAATTAAGAAAGTATACTAATTAGAATCATTACCTATTTAATGGCAAAATATTGGGAACTGATTTTCTGTCAGTTATAAGAATGAGAACATTCTTCGTGGGCGCAGTATTTCTTGATTGTGTCTTAGAGGGTAGAACATTGTTAAATGAATGAGGTGGCCAACATTGAAATAATAGAATATTGGGGTTAGGCAGTTAAATATGTTTCTTCACTGGCTTTGAGATTCCAACAGAAGGATTGTTTGTTTAGGTTCAGCGTATAGCTTTCCAGAGGTGTGTGACGTTAATTAATTAGCACATCTCCATGGATCGTGTTGCTCTGTCTCAGCCAATCAAATGGAGGGAGACATTCAAGATGCAGTGTGCAAAGGGCTGATTAGGTGAAAAGTGGCATGAGCTGCTGATAGCCCATCAGTGTGGCCAAAACCCAGCCTGGGGACATCGTGTACATCAATGGAATTGAGGGGTAGAACGGGCTTCTACCTCATTTGATGGACATTTTTGACAAGGATTCATTCTGAAACGGTGATGACAGGAACTAAATTTTGTTCTCAGTGAACAGATTTTCAGTTAAAGGAAGAAGAGGTATATTTTTGGTACTCAACTCTGAAATGAAAAAATAATAATAAAATGAAAAATAAAGGATTTGGAAAAAAAACATAATGGTGCTCCAAATGCAGAAGGATATATGGTAGCTGTTACTCTTAGGGAAAAAAAACTACACTTTAAGCTTACGTGGAATTTTGGTCTTTTATATTCTTGGTTTTTATCTTGAAAGTCCTGTAGTTGAAACTTTAGACTCTGGCATTTGTGGTTCTCTTAAAAGAAGGCTTTAAGCCTAGTTTTGGCCATCTATATTACATTTTGCATTTTTTCCATTTAAGTTAATGCTATATTTTTATTCTCAGCAAACAGCAGCTTTTTTTGTAAAATAATCTCTTTATTCAAGGCAGTATACAATTAGGGGGAGTAGAAATGTACAACTTTTACAAGCTGCCATTGTATTTATAACCCTTACCACTATCTGTAAATGTTTCATTTTTGTTTAAATGATTCCCCCCACCCCCATCCCATGCAAATTCCATTTATCTGCTTGAGGTGGGCAGAACTTTGTATTGTCTAAGGCTGTATTCCCAGTACCTATAGGAATGCCTGACCCATTCTTGGCACTTACTAAGACTTTCTGATTTAAGACTGAGATATAGTAATAATTCTTCTAAGGATACTTATTTCATGAAGTGAAGTTACTGAACTCTTTTGAATGTACATATTTTCAGCAATCGCTGGTGTACTTTTAGGGCATAAAAATGTCATCCTTGGTTCACTTAATTTTGTTTTCCTTGGTTGCCTACTAACCCATTTCTGTCCTGTTTGTTAATGACAGGTGATTTTTGGGAAGCATAGAAACATAAGATGCAATCTTCCCAGGAGTCATATTTTTCTTATGTCAACTATTGGGCCATGTGAAATGGTATCTAGTGATTGTGATAATCGAGTAGTTAGCTCGTTGCTTCATCTTAGGATTCTAAGGTACTCAAGAACTTCACAAAAACTTGGTGAGAACACATTCTGCCCAACATAAAGACAAGTTTTTGTTTTTAGTTAAGGGATTCTTTACCAAAGTGGAGGTTAGGGGGCGTGGTGGGGGTTAGGGGCTCTGGCTCAGGGAGTGAGCGTAGATTTCCTAGAAGAGAACTTGTCCTCAGTCTTGGAGACAACCTTTGACTCAGTTAAGTACGTTCTTTCCTTATAGTTATTTATTGAAGTATCTCCATAGAGAATTGATTCTGCAAATCCCATGCCTATCAAAGGTGGTGAGCTCTATGGTAGAAGAGCATGCATTTTGGTTAGACAAGGCTGGAGTCCAGTGCTACCTCAAGTTACTTATCCTCTCTAAACCTCACTTTCCCCATCTGTGAAATCTGATTAATAATAACTTCCTGGCAGACCATACAGATTCAATAATTAATAGCTTTTTATATTATCATCTTAGAAAAAACAGCTGTTAAAGCAGTTGAGAAGTAGTCTGCATCATACTGAATTAATTTGAGACATATGAAATGGTCTGTTGAGGGGGAACAACTTTTGAACCTCCCGTCCTTTGAGGAAGTCAGAGTATTAAAAATTTTGGAGCATTGGAGTGTTCTTGCTTCTTGCTTTAAATGGAATGATTCCTAAAGCCCAGGAAGAAACAAAACAACCAATTTATCCTATTAGTGGTGTTCACCAAGGAAGAGTTTTACATACCATGCATGTCCTTGTGCCTTACCCAGTGTGTAAGTATCCTTAGAGGTTAGGGTTGTAAGTATCTTGTATGTTCTTTTCCTCCCAGCTTTGGATTCAGGCTTCAAGTAGGACAGGTGAACAGGTGAGGCAATCAGTATTTTCCCATTATCTTCCTGTACCTTTCTGTTTTACCAGCTCACATTTTAAATCTTGGGACATTGTCTTTGTGTGTATTATTACCACAAAGATAATTATGGGTCATTTGTAGCTCTCCCTTTTCCTGATTTTGAGAAAAGAGAGAAGATCAGAAAACAAATGATACTTGTTAGTTTGCTGGAGGCCTGCTGTGGTCTGTGGATACAAGACCAGGGTCTTAAAGATGTGTATTGGTGGATGGTTTGGGTCCTCCACGGCCTGAGTGGAGCTCTCCAAGATTTTCTGGAGTTTGAGAGGAGAGAGGGAGGGAGAAGTGGGTGAGAGAGAGAGAGGGAGGGAGGGAAAGGGGGAGGGAGAAGACAACAGGTGTTAACTGCTCCTCTCTTGTAGTCAAAGGTGACTTTTTAAAAATTATTAGACATTCCTGGATAGAATCATTCCTTACATGGAGCTCTTCTGTGTCTTTCAGGATGTATAATTTTTTCCTCTAACGATATCTGTTGGATGATCAAATGCTGGCTCCAAGTGAGAAGTGTTCATTTATCCGTGAAATAGCTAGAAGTAAGACAGGCCTCACCGAGTGTGGCAAGTGGAAATGGCATCTCCTCCCCTACCTAGCACAGTGTATTTAGAATGTCTGGGCATTGGATTTAACGTTTAAGAATGATACAAATGTAACGTTTCATCTTTGGTCAGTCATTACTGTTCTCCCATCAGAAGCTTCTGTGACAGACACATACCTGGCAATGATTGTTTAGTCAGGTGGCAGGTAATTCTTTTATTCGAGGCATACATTAGGAATTTGCCTTCAGGAGTAGTCCTAGATACTATTGATCTTCTGGTTAATCAGCTACCCTGCATTTAAATTGCAAAAGTCGCTTTCCTTATCCTCTTCTAATGGGTAAAAAACAGATTTAGACTTCCTTTTAAGGAAAGATCTGTTACACCTTTTCAGTTGTCTTGTTGGGTAAAGCTTTCCAGGATGCTGTGTTTAACCTTTTGCTCAGATATATTGTACTTCTTTTTTTGTTTATTTAGACTTTGGAAAAATTAGTCACTTACTTTTCCTGAAGCCTTATAAACTAACTGCCGTTGGTTGTCTGGGGCTGCTTGGTTCATGTAGCACCAACAGATCTGATGAAGCAACAGTAGCCTGGAGTATGCGCTTATGGTTTGGTTAACATGGTTCTATTTTAACATCTCTGGGGACAAAAAACATATTGTCAGTGGTTAAAATCTTTGTCTTTTTTTTTTTTTTTTTTACTCTGACAAGACACAGAATGCACGAATTGTTTTACTGCTGACTTTGGAAAAGCAGGAAATGCTTAGTGAGTGGACAAAAAATGATGAGGTTTGGATGGTGAGGTTATGTTTCCCATTCTGTATTTAAGAGAACTTGTAACCGTCATGTCTGCATTGTGGCTGGAGAAAGAAGGAGGGAGGGAGGAAGGGAAGGGGGCAGAGACCGAGAGAGACAGAGAGAGAGACTGAGACTGACTGGTTTGTATGACACAAAAGGTTAAGTGCCAGGGAGCCTGCCAGGGTGTGACGTGCTCTTCAGGACTGCATGATGCAAGGCCTTCTGCCGCCTTCTCATTCATGTCTATTGTCAGGGACAGATCACAAGGCTGCTGTGTGTCAAAACTTTATTTTTATCTCTCCTTTATTGACAGTGACAACAGCAAGGTGGTCAGTCTGCCTCAGTAAAATAAAATGCTTTCATTGAAAATAGCTCAGTGCCAAGATGAATACGGTTTGCTCAAATAATGACTTTGGCTCTTACTAAGAAAAATTGATATTGGGACACAGGAGATTTGCCTGGTTTCTGAGGTAACTCGGTAGATCATAATCTAGTTGCCATAGCAACCCAGCAGCAGGGAAAATTACAGGAACTAAACATTTGAAGAGAGGTATTTTAGTAGGATGCTTAAAAGCCCTTTACCTATCATCTTTCTCCCTGAAGAAGTGTTGGGGGATGGGAATTGGCCTCAGTGGAAGCAGAGAGGGGAAGGCATAAATTGGCTTTTGGTGGCTGGATGCCACTGGGCCCTTCTTTGAATTGTGGCCTGGTGTCAGAGACCACTAGGAACCGTTACAGACACTTTTCATGCAATATGATAAGCAGATAATGTGACAGAATCTGGCACATAGGCCAATTCAGAAATCCTTTTTCTTGCCTGGGACTTTGCATGATACTGGTGAATTGTACTTTCAGAACCAGCATTCAGGGCTCTTCTGACAATTTTGCCTGTGGAGGAAGAGAGCATATGAATTTGGCATTGTCAAAGAATATCTGGAACATAGTCTTGGTGTCCAATGAATTTATTTTCCAACTAATTAATTCTACAGACGTATATTATAGGCCTATACCTAGACGTATAAACACAAAAGTGGATGGTTGTTACAATTGGTCTACGGACTTTTAAATAAAAGACATGGGTAATTTTCTTTATTGGAGTATTGTTTTACTCCATTGTAGTCGAGTTATGTTCTATGTTTATGTAAAAATAAAGCTAAAGCTATTTTCATGTTGGGAATGACTTTAAAAGCTCAGTTTCAAGAAATTGAAATGTTTTAATCTCTAGACATCAAGGGATTTCCTTTTGAGTTCTTAAAATGGTGCAATGTATTTACATTGGTGAGAATTTTGAATACTTAAGACTGAAAGATTATTGACACAGTTACTGTTCAGGAAAAATAGATTGCCTTGAAATAACTGTTATGTTTCAAGATAATGAGAAGCATCAGGGATGAAGCTTGAACTGCTTTTTGCTGAATGGTCCTGTTTTCTCCAGTTAATGTATTTCCTGCTTTTTTTTAAAAAATGTTTTTAATATTCTAGCAGTGTCTTCGGTGGTGAATTATAGAAGAAGCAAAACACATGAACATAAAAGGTTTAGTTTTTAAAGATGAAATGGTTTTGATCTCATATTTACAAAACATAATCGTACATACTACATAAAATGACTTTTAAATTGCATGTTAAGAAAGCTTAATTTCTAAGTTAAAATAATTGTTTGCAATGGTTACCTGTTTTACGACTTTCATTCAGCAAAAATAGTTATGGAACGTGATATGCTAGGCACAGTTTTGAGCACTGCCAAATTTTGTGCTTATAGAGCCTAGATTAAAGAAGGAAAGACAGACACTAAAATAATTGCTTAATTAATTGCAATTATAAATTCTAAGAAGGAGAAGTAGAGGGTTATTTTATTTTATTTTATTGAGAACATATAGTTGGGGACCTGACCTGTTCTGAGAGTCATGCAATTTCTTAAGCTGACAGGATGAATGGGTGTTAGCTGGTTGGGGAAAGAGTAAGGTGGGTAGCAGGCAGAGATGAAAGAGCACAGAAAGAGCATTACAGACGGGAACAGTATGTTGATGGTTTCATGGCAGGGAGGAACAAGGCTTGCTCCAAGAACTGTAAGATGAATGAAACTGACGTCTTTCCAATTTCTAGAAATGTACAGTAATTATTTTAATAGTGTTGACCTTGCACACGTTGATTTTTTTTTTTTTTTTACTACAGTTTTTAAGCTTGGATTACATCTTTAATTTGTAGTTAGATATAAATGAGTGATTTCTCCCCCTGCCCCCCCTTTTCAATCTAAAGGAACTAAATTAGATTAGAACTATTCTGAGGGTTTTGAAAGGAACTACTTTGCCATTGCCATGGATGGTCCAGTCTTTTGGAAGTTGTCTTCCAATATTAAATATTTATGTTCATATGACTAAAACACTGACATTTAGGTAATAGATTTAGAAGTTTGAGTGTTTGCTTTGAGGTGGCAGGTTAGCTCGGTTGGTTAGAGTGCGGTGCTGGAAAAATTTGAGTGTTTGGTGGGGCCTATTTGTAATATTATTTATTTATTTTGTACTGTTCATTATTTCCAGATCCTATACACAGGTACTTTTTTTTACCCCAAGTATTTTTCTTATAAATTGCTTTCTATTGTTACACAGTAGAATAAATAACCCAGGTCAGTAATAGACATTTAGGGACAGTATGCAACAGTGTTAGGTCAGAACCTCATCTCTCTGTGAAATTTCCCTTTATAAGTATGGTCTCTGGTCTTTTTTTTTTTTTAGGAGGGCGCAGCTCACGGTGGTCCATGCAGGGATCAAACCAGTAACCTTGGTGCTACCAGCACTGCGCTCTAACCAGCTGAGCTATATGGCCACCCCTCTTTTTCTTCTTTTACTGTTGTTTCTAAATTAGTGAAAGAACAAAAGGAATTGTGTGAAGGAAAGAGTATCTTAAAATTGAGTTTTTTAGTTATATAATATCATAAGCAGGAGAATTCACTTAGCTAAATTCAAATGCATGTACTTAGCCCCCTCACATTTGAAACAGGTCTCAGACTTATCCCAAGTTTTGTGTTTAGACAAGATTCTGTGCCACATACTTCCTGTGTAGTATATAAATTTAGGTAGTAATACTGTTGAAGAGAAATCCCAGATGTTCTAGTATTAAATTGAAATTAATGTGTTATTTTGGCAGGTTATTCTCGTTCAAGTTAATCCAGGTGAGACTTTTACAATAAGAGCGGAGGATGGAACACTTCAGTGCATTCAAGGTAAGGAAGTTTCTTGTAAGTCTTTCAATCAACAGGTTTGTCCTCTATTATTTTAAGAAAGTAAGGTTTTTCTCTGTATCTACACATGATTTTTAGAAGTAGAATTTATATTGTGTTTTTTTTTCCCCTGTCAAATAAGGGCTCCTTAATGCGGCTGCAGGACTCTGATAAGTAAGGGACAAAGTTAAATACCTCTAGTTTCCTATTGACTTAAGTGAATTAATTTAACTTGGGAAAGCTTGCAGAGGCTTCATATATTATGGAATTTGATAAACCTGAAAAATGCAGAGATTTTAAAAGACCCTAAAAAACTCCAGTTGAGAACAGCGAATTAAAGTTTTTTTCAAACTAAAGTTTGAAAAATATATTGTGATGCTATCCAAATGATGCTTTTAGAGGTAAAATCTATATAAGTATCTGTTAGTTATTTATTACTGAGTAACAGATTACCTCCATGTTTAGTGGCTTAAAACAACTTATTATCTTGCAGTTTCTGTGGGTCAATAATTACAGCACAGCTTAGCTGTGTCCTATGGCTCTGGACCTCTCAAAACCCTAAAATCCAGGTGTGGGCTAGAGCTGCAGTCATTGTAAGGCATGTTTGGGGGGCAGTCTGTTTTAAGGCTCACTTGAGTGTTGGCAGGACTTAGTCTTTTTTATAGGCTTTTGACAGATGGCTCTCCTCAGTTTCTTGCTAAGTGGCCTCTCCATGAAGGTGCGTACATTATGTCTCAGCAGCAACTGGAGGGCAATTGGGTCTACTAGGTCCAGCCCACTCAAGAAAGGGGATTTATACAAGGTATGAATACCAGCGGACAGGAATCACAGGGGGCCATCTTAGAAAGCTGCCCACCACAGCCCATTTTCCACCCCCAATAATTTATGTCCATCCTGTATGCAAAATCCCCCCTCCCAAGATCTTCAGAAGTCTTAATCCTGTTATAGCATCAGCTCACAGTCCAGAATTGTGTCACTTAAATAAGTTCTAGGTGTAAGTAAGTAGTTCTTTATATGTGTACAGCTCCTGAGGCATGTTGGTTAATTTCTAGTTTGTGTAATACCAGTGCCCCTTCTCTGTAGTTCACTTTGGAAAGAAGCACCTTAGGTACTCTGATCCATATGAGTTCTGTGTAGGAAGATCAACCCAGATCTGTATTAGCCGGTGAACACTGGTGTTGGAGAGCCTGTTTGTGACAGCCGTTTTTGGCAGTGATTGGGATTATGGTAACTTGGCATGTGTTTGAATTCAATACTAGATTATCGATTAGACTGGAATCTGACCATAGGGCTTATTTTTAATACCTGGACTTGCTTACCAGTGTATTAACAAATGGGAAAAAATGCCCCTTACTTTAGTTTTCCATAATGAACTACATGGAAAATGTTGATTTTTCTATTGCTCTGCATAATAGAGCATGCTGCGCTGTAAGTTTACTGCTTGTTTTGTACCGATATGAATAAAAATTTAGGAAAACACTTTTTTTTTTGAGAAAGGAATGTATTTTCAAAGAGTCAAGTGTAATGAGTTTTAATTGCAGTTAATCTGAAATGACTTAACCATTAATTTAGTGTTTTTAGTGATTGCATTTCTCTGACCATTGGGCCCCTGAAATGAATCTGTGGTGTTCTAAACCACGTAAAACCTAGTCTTTGTTGATAAATCATATGAAGAAACTTCAGGTGAAAGAAGAGAGGAAATGAATATTTTAAAATAGTATGGGATAGAGCCTCTTCTGTCTCCATGTACTACTTTAATAGATGGATATTATCAACAAATAAAACTCAGAATCCACTCTGCATCTTTAAAAAATGAGTCACGCCAGAAAAGCTACATGAAAAGTCAGTTCGCCTATTAGAATGAAGCTGATGTTTTCAGTTCAGTAAGAAAACAGTAAGAAAACAGTTGAACCTCTGGGCTTGGTAACATCGGAGCCTCCTGAATTGGCAGGTAGACTGTGTCCCTCTACAACCGAGCGTGCGTAATAGAATCTATCAAAGCAAATTGCTGATAGATCAACATAGATAAAAATCCACTCTTTCCATGCCACCTGCTTTTACCTCTTATGTCTGAGAAGTGTGTGTGTGTGTGTGTGTGTGTGTGTGTGTGTGTGTGTGTTTGTCTAGTTCGCCTCTCCCCCACTTTTTTCTTCAGTCCATGTCAGTAACTGGCGGGCTCTGCAGGGAATGTTGCAAGTATCTTGCTCTGTTCACAATGAGAGCTTTGTATTTATTCATGATGATACTTGGAGATAAGTGACACTAACACCCCTTCCAGTGATTTCAAAAAATGCCTTTGATTAAAGCAGAATTGTGGAGCCATTTATCTTTGGCTTACCCAGCCTTCCTATTCTTTGTTCTCTTCTGAATACCTAGATACTATGGTTATCTTCATTTGGGGCGTAGTGGTACCTGGGCCAATTAATTGAATGACACAGGACAGGATGGGAGGGACTAGGACCTGGAATCACAAGGTTTGCTAGGGTTTGGGAAGCACTGGGGCCACAGGATGAAACTGGAAGGACCCTTGAGTCCAGACCCACTGACTGCTGCTAATGAGTAACAGGCAGGCACTCAACTCCCCACCCCCGAAAGCCTTCATTTGAGTTCTAAAGTGAGTTAGTGAATACTTGACTCCAGGTTGGTAGACCATATCAACACAGAATGTGGGAATAGACAGTACATTTGCAAATTCCAACACAAGTTGTTATCCTTTCACTGATTAACATCCCTGCCATTGCTAATAATTTATCCCACTCTTATGCTATGCTATGTATTTGCTCATATTTAATGGGTGTGATAGGTACACATGAAGAAGCTGAGGCCTATAGAGGTTATTCCACACACTTGAAGTCACATAGCTGGAACGAGGCAGAGTCAAGTTTTCATCTCTGGTATGTCTGACTCCAGAGCATGAGCTCTTTATTGCCCTGCTCTGTGGCTTTACATGGAAGCATGAACTCAAATAGCAGGGCTCCATTCTCCCTGAACACGTGACAAGAGCCAGGTGAGTTCCTGTTCCTGGACTAACAGGATTCTGGGCAGGATACCAGGATGAGAGTACTCAGATGGCCAGGATGAGATAGAGATGGCTTGTATAGCAAAAGTGAATGGTGGAGACTGGGTCGTCAATGGAGTAAAATAAGGCACCGTGTTAATAGAACTAAGAGCAGACAGTGTGACACAGGGATTGTTGATTTAGAACTCCTTAACTTATTTCACCCTAAAGTCATGGTTGGGCCCAGAGTTGAGGTGGGCTAAAGCCAGGTGGGGTTTCCAGCTCCAGCTGCTGGCAGAGGAGGGGTACATTGGGAGGCAATCTTTTCCTGTTTGCCTTTAAAAAAAAAACCTACTAGAAAAGGATCTGAAATTGTGGCATATTGTAATGGAAACTCCTGAAAGAAACATTTGCATTTTACTAGAGGTTAAAGTTAAGAGAATGAAACTCTAGTTATGCTCTTTCAACACCAGCCAGCAGGTGGGGAAGTAATTTCTTTTTGGTGGGAGTGTAGTTGGTGATAGTGGTTTTCCTGGAAATGTTGAAGTCATACCCATTGCTTACGCCATGGTTGAAACTGTCAGTTTAATAACTTTGCTATTTCAACACTCAACACTAGCCAGCAGATTAGGGATTGCTGGGGGGGAAGTGTTATAGGGGTAGGGAGTGGAATTGGTTACTGCGCCTTCCTGGAAACTTTGAAATCACACCATATGAGGTCAACCCCCATTGCTTGTAGTTGAGTTTGTCAGCCTAATAATTTTTGTCTGTAGGACATTAGCATCATTAGAAAGACTCATTGTGATGCCATGAAAAGGCAGCTTAGAAATTCAAAGCAAATCAATGTAAGTAGTATGGTTATTCTGGGGGAAAAGAAAAGATTCTGTTTTCATGGGAATGTCCTTGGTGATAATGAAGGAAGAAAAACACAGGAAACATCCAATATGCTGTGAAAGCAGATTCATTTCTAATGGAACATTTCTCAATATTTTCCATGAAACATGAATCATAGGTCTTGACGGGGCCACAAAAGGTCATAGTTTTTTCCTCACTTGGATGCCACACTATACCTATGGCATCCTAGACAAAAGATTTTTCTTCCCTAGGCCAGATGAAAGTGTATAAAGAGCTAATTGTGAGGGAAAAAAAGAATCTTAGCAATCAATATGAATCCTTGCCTTTGCTTAAAGTCAGGAATTCATAGCGGGCAGCTGTGGGTCTCGCTCATTATTTTCATACCCTTGTCTGGGCCGAGGTGCTGGCAGTGGAGCCTTCTTTCCTGCCCACACATGCCATCTTTTTATCTGGGCCATTTCTCTGCTCCCACTAAATTCCTTTAGCCAAAACAAATACCACACTTCCTTTTAGGCTCTAGGTCTGTCCCCTGCAGGAGCCCTCCCGGACCACTCCATTTCATTGTGACCTTTCTCTGCATTCCTGGGGAAGCAGGTGGGGGTAGTACTACCCATAACAGTCGGGTTATATGCGCAGACTTTCCTTAGCCCTTGAATTGCACTGTGAACTCAGTTGTGACAGGGAATAGAATCCTTCCCCTACCCCCAGCCATACAGACCAGACCCTTGACGGGCTCTGGCTTTACATCAAGTGTGATGATTTTTCTTTGAAATTTTATTACTGTGCTAGGAGCTTAAAGATGTTTAGTTAAATGCTTTAAATGGTCTCTAAAATCTCTGGAAGAACTTAAAATTTCTAATGCGTTGATAGTGGAAGCTAGTCTGTTTCCTTGAGAGAAACATGATTAGAATTTATGAACTTTCATATTGACCCTGTAGTAATACGGCAGTTTTTATTTGTGTTTTAAGACTGTTACATAAAAGTTGTGAGCCTAAAGAAAATAGGTGAATTTCATGGTGATCCTTTAAAAAAACACCGATTGCAGTAAAATGTTTGGGAAGCACCATTCTAATAAAGAATACTATTTAAAGATGCTTAATTGCTAATGTTTTTTGCTCACAATAATTTAGACATCGTTTATGAAGACAGGGTACTCTGCTAACTTGTGTTAAGTGGGTTGAGAACTTGAAATGACAGCAGAATGTATGGTGGGAGGGAAACTTGGAGATGGCTGTCGCTTGGATGCTATTAGAATGTGAAATTCTTTTCCCTCTCCTACTTACTCTCCTTAAGTCTTCTTTAGCTCTGTGTCTAATTCTCCCCCTGGCCCAGTGAGTGTGGGAACCATATCATTGATGAACACCACGCTTTGCTCAGGGGCCGTATGAATGACACCATTGAGAGCAGTTCCCCTTTTCTGAGTCTCCTCGTTTGTCTTCATCCCCCGCCCCTTCTTGTATGATTCAGCATCCAGACTGCCAAAGGGACCTTAATGTGCTTTTCTCCCCCGCCCCTCCGCCCCCAGCCCCCCATTTGGGACTTTAAGTGCATTTATGAGACTTGTTTGGCACATTGAAGCACTGACCTGTCATTCTGTCTAAGAATTTTTATGACAGGTCCTCGGGAACTCCCCTTGTCTCTTGCTTTGTTTATTGAGAAATAACACGAGTGGTGACATAGTGAGGGTGTACAAGCTGAAGTAGACTATGTTTTCACAAGAAAAGCTTCTATATGGTCTATTCCTTTAAAGCAGACTCAGCATATAAGTGAGAAATCCCTGTTTTATTGTCTTAAAACCAAGGGAGAGGAACTGTTGCAAATGAAGTCTGTCTTCTGGGGTTTATTGACCTTGCCTTGGCTTAAATTTGCACACAGTTTTTTCATCAAAAGTATTTTGATGGTTTGAAAGTGAAATTCTTATAGTATAAATGCCTGCAATCTTTCTGAATCTTTGCAGACTCGTATCACATTGATCATGTCATTGATTGTTATTTGACTATTTTTAGAATGTATTATTAGTGGAAATATTTTTTTCCCCTGTTACAAGATTAGGAATTGGAGAACTTTTCTGTGTAAGAAACTGCCTTGAAAACCCATTTCTTTTGCATTTGGAGGGGGTTTGTGAAGGATTACTTAATTTGAAATGTTATTATGAACAGTTTGGCCTCACTTGAAAAACCTTTTAGAACTGAAAATACTAAGTCCTTTCCCCAGGCTCTCCCCAGTGCCCTGCCCATCTTTCTGATTGATTGAAAGCGTATTTGGTGAGAGTTAGTTCACAGTCCTCCAGTGAGGCTATAAGCTGAGAGAGTCTTGAGTTTCTAGGCTAATCTGAAATACTCCACCAACTTGCCAACTCATTTTATAACTCTTATGTTAGTTTCAGAACAAATCATGGGTGTGTGTGCACGCGTGTGTGTGTAATATTGATGAAAAATCATTTTTAGTATTTTGGAGTATACCCAATCTCTGAAATGTTTGGGGGCTTTATTTTGGACATTGATGATTCAGCTTTTCTTTCACACATGGACAGGCACAGCTGTTGGTTTTTCAGGCATTCTGTATGCTGACCTGATCAGCCCCTTTTCAAACAACTTGCTGCTGAGTAACTGGAAGTTCATCAGCTAGTGGTCTCCACAAGGGCTGGTGAATACTAATAGACCCAGAGCAGAGAGTGCAGGTTATGGAAAGGGTAGGAGGAGAGTCCGTGCCCGATCCTACGTGCAGCTGTCATCATGCAGGTATTGAGTCATGTTACAAGACTGAGTTACCTCAGTGCCTAACTATGTTGCTTCCCAGGAGGTGTGAAGTCCCTCTCTCGGTGTTTGGGGGTGAGTACCCGGTATGTCTGCTCCTTGCTGCCTTTCCTTTTCAGCCCTTCCCAGTTATCTTGATTGTTTATATCCATTGTTAGTTACATTTACATAATTAGGACAAAAACTTCACCCAGTATTATAGTGTCATACTTTCTTTGGCCATTTTCTCCAAGTAAAGTTTTGGTGATTTGGTTTGTTAGAAGTTACGAAGATTATGTTTTAAGAGTGCAAAGACTGCAGTGTGAATCCCTTGGTCATTTGCTAGCTAATGCTTAACCTTTTAGCCTGTTGTTTCTCTTAAAATGGGGATAGTGAGAATATCTATTTACTAAGATTGTTAGATAATCCATTGTTAAGTACCATTATTATATGGCAATGTCCACAGTTTTGCTGATTATTTTTATTCTAAAGTGATGTCATGATCACTTATGGGCGATGACTTCATAATCAGCTGAAGTTCTAGCCTCCCTTTCATTGCCTGCTTATAATATGCTTGCTTTCATGGGGCTGAGGGTGATGGCAACAGTTCAGACCTTTCAGATGAAGGTTTATGGGAATGTATATATTGTTCAGATATAGCATTATGGATAAAACAATGAGCCCACCATTCCATGCCTTTAAAGTAAGTTTTATTGTAGTTGAAGCTTCAGTTGTTTTCTTTTGGCAAACTCTCACACTGTGCCTTAATGGCCATATTCAGACAGGCCTACCAAGGAGTTCTTCTGGATATTCCTCCCCTTCTTTAGGTCCTGCCTTTTATAATTAAATTTCCATCAAATTCCATACTTCTTTTAATCTCTATTTAATGCATCCTGCTCTTAGGCAGTAGTGAAAGGCAGTAAGGAATATTGGTAAGTTCATTATGGGTTTTGGAGTGAGATTGCTTGGCTTAGAGATTCCCTGCATTGTGCTCTCTTCGGCAGCACATATATTAAAATTGGAACGATTCAGAGAAGGTTAGCATGGCCCCTGTGCAAAGATGTGCAAGTTCATGAAGTGTTCCATATTTTAGAACAAAATAAAGGAACAAAACAGAAGCTGACTTGTAGATGCAGGGAATAAGCTGATAGTTGCCACACATAAGGGGATTTGAGGGACAGGGAAAAAGGTTGTCATGCGGGAGACCCTGCTCGCTGCGCCATTTGTCGTGCTGGGAAGCCTGCGGGGTCTCTGCTCCCGCTCCCCATACAAGAACGCAGGATATGGTGAGGCCAAAAAGAAACACCCACGGAGCCATAGGTAGGGGAGTCATACCACTATATTCTCTCTGGCGGCACTATACTCTCACTGGAGGCTGGATCCACACTGTCCGCAAACCGCCATCCACGCTTGCCAGCCCAGCCGCCATCTTCTTGCTAGCCCCCATTCTTTCTCTCTCCTTCTCCTCTCTCTGCTAGCATAGCCACAGCAGTTATATTAGTGGCCAATGGCTCACTGGTTACAGCTGACGGCCAACTAGCCACAGCTGATGGCCATGCAGTCACAGTTGGCCATTTACTACCTGAGCCAGCACCTGTCTATGTGAGGCCGAGAGCCTGGAAACTACTTTCTGGGGCTCTGCCCCCACAAAGGTGAAGGGATTAAGAAGTACAAATTGTAGTTATGAAATAGTCATGGTGTGGGGACAGAGCCCCAGAAAGAAGTTTCCAGGCTCTCGGCCTCACATAGACAGGTGCTGGCTCAGGTAGTAAATGGCCATCAATGTGATTGGATGGCCATCAGCTGTGGCTAGTTGGCCGTCAGCTGTAACCAGTGAGCCATTGGCCACTAATATAACTGCTGTGGCTATGCTAGCAGAGGGAGGAGAGAAAGAGAGGAAGAATGGAGGCTGGCGAGAGGATGGCGGCTGGGCTGGCAAGCGTGGATGGCGGTTTGCGGACAGTGTGGATCCAGCCTCCATTGAGAGTATAGTGCCGCCAGAGAGAATATAGTGGTATGACTCCCCTACCTGTGGCTCCGTGGGTGTTCCTTTTTGGCCTCACCACATCCTGCGTTATGTGGGGAGCGGGAGCAGAGACCCCGCAGGCCTCCCAGCACGACAAATGGCGCAGCGAGCAGGGTCTCCCGCACGACACATGGGGATGTAAAGTATAGCATAGAGAATATAGTCAATGATATGGTAATAACTATGTATATAGTGTTAGGTGGATATTAGACTAATCAGGGGGATCACTTCTTAAGTTATATAAATGTCTAATTCCTATGTTGTATACCTGAAACTAATATAAAATAACACTGAATATTAACTGTAATTGAAAAATAAAGAAAGGGTGGAAAAGATGAGCGGGAATAAGAGGTTCAGATTTCCAGGTATAAAACAAATAAATCATGGGGATGTAATAATGTACAGCATGGGAAATATAGTCAATAATATTGTGATAGTGTGGTACGGTGTCCGATGGCTGCTGCACTTATGGTGATCACTTCTTTAGGTATATAAATTTTGAATAACTATGGTGTACACCTGACACTAATATTGTATGTTAACTGTATTTTAATAAAAATCTCAAAAAAGAAATTCTCCGTATATTAGTTGTGTATCATAAAATCTGTTACTTTTCTACACCTCAATTGCCTTGTCTATAGAATTGGAATAAAAATTCCAATTATTTTGGAATTGAAGGCCTGCTATGAGGATTAAATGACGTAGTATGGAGAAAGCACTTAGAACAGTTTGAGTCATTATAAGGGTCCAGTAAGTAGGAACCATTGTTAGGCTCCCAGTCCCATTATGGCTAGATATTTAACCACCCTTCAATTTTGTTTTCTGTTATTTTAAAGCATTTCAGGAAAGCCTATGTGGACTTAAGGCATTGGTTAGGATTTTTTTTTTTTTAGATAGCTTTACATTTTAGTTATAATGCTTCAGAAATAATATGTTTAAAAATTATGTAATGGGAATTTAGCTTCTGTGCCCTTTTGCCTTTCAGTCTTGTTAAACAGTGATTAAAATATTATCTCTGAAGGTACCACTGCTTGGAGTTCCTTAAATGTCACAGATCTTTGCATGTCAGATAATTCAGAAGCGCTAACAATGTCACATTACCTCAGTTATCTGCCACATTTTACTTCACAGCTTGTAGTCTCTTAGTTATTGCTTTATTCCGTCTGTATTTTTTACTCTTCTTTTTATACTTACATCTTGAAATGGAAAACGTCATGTTAAAAGTGTCTTTAAAGAAGACTGTGAAGTTTTCGTCAAAGGTAGGGGTCAAATCTTAGTGATCTTTGTATCCCAGTGCCTATCCAGCACCTACTAGGCATTGAGAATAAAGAAAAGTCGTTTCTTTCATCCTGCTAAAAAGTCATATCAAAATGATGGAAAAATTCTTAACTAATACATAGAGGTTCTCTTTTTGTTTGTCACTATGCTGAGGTAGTTAAATTTGGTTCTTTTTACTTTTGGATGGGTAATGCAGTTATGGGTGTGTTTCCAAAAACACAGAAATTCTGAAAAAGTCCAATATATGGGTTAGCTCCTCTTACCTGTAAAAAAGAATGAGGGGATGGTTATTACATTCATTATTTTGTTAATTTTTTTCTTTTGCAGGGAGTAATCTGGGAACACCTTAGAAAATATTTTTAAGGCTGTTTGATACTAGAAGGTAGACCAGCTTTATATTTATCTTTTGTATTATTAGTAAATATTTTAATTTTGATTACTCATTAATATTTTATTCATGTTTTTAAGCAGTTAAAAATTACAGCATTTCCGTAGCAGTAAACTCTCAATAAACTGCCAGACCCAGGAATGTACACAGTACACTTTAAATTGTAAGTAAGTCTGGTTACTGAATTAAATGGAGTCGACAGAGGAATTTTTTTTCTTTGTTCATCAACAGTGTTGACTGAAAGGGTAAGGGAGGTGGTGAGATAAGCGACAGAGAGGGGCAGGCAGGAGAAGGAGAGAACAGTGGGGAAGGGCAGTGGTGGTGGGATGTGGAAGTGGGAACAGAAATTAGAAATGTTTAGGGAGACAGTCATGACTGGCTCACCAGTGGGACACACACTGAAGAGGGAGTGAGCGATCAGTACTGGATGAAATGTATATTTCCCTAAAATAAGTGGAATCTGGTCTTTTAGAAAATATTTGTCCTACAACGTAAATGATAGTGAGTAAACATTGTGTGCTCACTATGTCCTAATTGGACAAGCATTGGGATTAACAAAAAAGGATAAAAAGGCAAACTTTTTTTTTTTTTTTTTTTTAGATAAGTGCTTTTTTTCTGCTTGTCAAATTGGGTATTGCTTCTCTGAGGAGAGTTTTCTGTGACCTGGTATGTGGCACACTATTTTTGAGACATCGAGGACAATTGGATAAAAGGGGCTTATGTTTTAATACTTGTTTCTGGACCTATTTAAATACAGTGAGTCCTTACTTAACGTGGTCGATAGATTCTTGGAAGTGCAGTGAAAGTGTATAATGAAATTAGTTTTACCGTAGGATAATTGATATAAACAAGAGTTAAGTTCCTGTGCCATCTGATCAACGTTATAACAAAATGTTGAACAAAATGACTTTATTTTAAGACCTGCTCTGTGGAGAGAACTGGCCTCACAATTGCCCACATCAGTGACTTTCCTTTATGACTTTATTGTTTGGGGTTCTTTGAATATACCCACATTTCATCTGTGGTTGGTTGGATGTAACTCCCCTCTCCAAATTTTTCCCCCACACCCCTTTTGCAATTTGGAGAAAAGTTGAAATTTTTCAAGTTTTCACCTTTTTTTGTGTGTCTGAGTTAAAATGGAAGCATTTCATAATTTAAACATAATTCCTTTATGTACACTTTATATATTGTACTGTAGAGCCAGAATTAACACAATTTTGTGGTATCTTTCTGGCAATAGGAATTTCCACATTTTCATCTAATTTTAAAAGCTTCCAGTTAAAGAAAATTACAATTTTGATTCTCAACTGACAAGAAAAGGAGTCTTAGCATCATGGGAAGAAAAGTCTTTGGGAATAGGAGTGGAAACTTAAAAAGATTAAAATATAAGCATTATCCACAGTGGTATTTTTGAGTGAAAATGTTAAGCTCTGTCAGAGGACTACTAGATGAATTTATCTGTTTTGTTTTGCAGTTCTCATTAAAGTGGACACACACACACACACACACACACACACACACACACACACGTCTAATGTATATGTGAAATTAAACTGTTTTCTTGTTCTTGAAATGCCAAGTCTTTAACAGTTGTACAGGGCTGGATTTTTTTGGTTATCCAGGGTTGGATCTTTTAACATCAAGTCAGTGCGTCTTATGCCAAATTCAACAGTGTCAATTTTCTGTGCCTGCTGTACCAGGATATAAGCAGTGTGGACAAAAGGAGCACTTTGGCACAACTAGAATTTAACTTGTCTTCTATTGAGGAAGAGCAATCTCTGTGGATAGTGTAATAAAATCTTTATACGTAAATTGTCTTTGAGTGTAAGCATGAAATAGTTGTAAAATCTTAATAAAATATAGCAAAAGCATGGTGTATTATCCCATAAGTTAGAAATCAAGATGTGAGATTAATTTGGGTAATTTATTTTTAGTTAATGATCAAGACAGTTCTAATTCTGTGGGTCAGGCCTTTGCATTTTGGATAACATAGTTCTTACATCGTGTGCTGAAGGTAAAGAACATCTCTAACATCTCAGAATTTTATAGCTGGTTGTGATAACACAGTGGTTGTATCTTTTGCACATCAGAATTACCTGGGGAACTTTGAAAAAATGCTCAAGTCGCTCTCCAGGCTAATTATTGGGAAATGTCAGATTGTAGAGGGGGTAAGGCCTGGACATTAGTTTTGAAAAGCTTCACAGGTAATTCTAGTATGCAGTGGAGACCGAGGCTCTCTGGTTAACCTAACCCTTAGGATAGCTTAAGAAACTCTCATGGTGTGCTTTCCCAAGTACGTCACACTGCACATGGTACATACCTGTATCTGTTCACCCAGGTGAGTCTTCCTTAGGACATTTTGCAAAGTGCTCAGGGATCTTTTGTCTCATATTCATATACTTATTAAGTAACCTTAATGTGGTGGTTGTTTTTATTGACCCTATTAATTAAAATTGCTCTTTAGTTTTTGTTACAAATTTCCATAAACAATAAATAAGGGTCATCAAACAGAAATTTGAGTTTACTTCTTTCAGCAGAGTACAGATTTTAGATGTAAACGCAATCGCTCCTATTATAAACTAATAAAAATTCCAAGTTGATTAAAACAGGTAAGACTATACAGGGCTGATGGGGTTGAAAAAGTGAGATGAGAAAATCACCATCTTGCTGAAGCTACTTTTAGCCCTGTTTCCACTTGACTTTAGGAAATAATTAGGCTGGGACTATTGCTTCCCTCTTTGTTCTTTTCTAGGTCTTACCTAATAACTTAAATGGTGTAGGTGCCTAGGAAACATCTTGGTGCTTGGCTCAGGTGGTCCCCACAGCTTGCCTAAATCCAGGGTATGACATCCGTGTCAGATGCTGACAATGACCAATAACTTGAGCATGTGTGGGGGCAGAGCCCCAGAAAGTAGTTTACAGGCTCTCGGCCTCACGTGGAGGGGTGCTGGCTCGGGTAGTAGATGGCCATCAGCTGGGGCTGGTTGGCCGTCAGCTGTAGCCATTGAGCCATTAGTCACTAATATAACTGCTGCGGCTACGAAGGAGAGCCGAGGAGAGTGAAAGAGAGTCGTCGGTGGGTTGCAGACAAAACGGACAGCAGGTCGCACGTCCAGTGAACCCAGTCTCCAGTGAGACCGTAGTGGTATGACTCCCCTACCTATGGCTCCGTGGGTGTTCCTTTTTGGCCTCACCATATCCTGCGTTCTTGTATGGGGAGCGGGAGCAGAGACCCCGCAGGCCACCCCACATGACAGCATGGATCTTCCAGGGTTAAAGCAGATTGCTGGGACCACCCTCTGGGGTTTCTGATTCAGGCCTGGGGTGGGTGGTACCTGAGAATTGATGTTTATGATGGTTCCCAGGTAATACTGAGGTCCTTGGTGCTGGGAGCAGGCTTTGAGAACTGAGGTAGGAGATTGTTGGGGTGAGGAGCACTTGTAAGAAAAGGGGACTTAGTGCCCTTATACAAAAGAGAAAGATCTCAGGATTAAGTATGGTCACAAAATGGGCAAAGGGAAAAAAATCCATGTAAATGCAGAAAAATAAGAAAGAATAATTGATTTAAATTCTCCAGTTGTAAGCTCAAAGATAGAATATTTTCTTTGTCTGAAATATTTTCCCCTTCCTCTGCTATAGTTTTCATGAATTGAGGTTTGAATCAGGGACTCGGTTTTCAAATAATTTGTACAGTCTTTCAGTTTACATCTCCTAAGTCAATTGCCATTTTATCAGGAATTACCTTTTCTGTGCCTCAGTTCCCACATAATGAGAAAAAATAATGACCACCAAGGATATCCTAGGACTATTTTAAAGTTTAATGAATAGTATTATGTCATATTTGGGGAATCACTGAGTTAGGAAACATATGCAAATATTAAAAATATTCCAAACAGACAAAAGAATATCATACACTGTATTCAAATAATAGGCAAGTACATCGTTACCCCCTCTCAAGCTGGGACATAATAAAAGAAAAAGCCAAAAGGGGAGAATAAAAAGTAGGTGGGCCCATATAGAATTTGGCTTCACTGTTTAACGTATTCCAAAGAAACAGGGAGGTTTTAAAGCATAAATGTAGAGGGGTAGGAAGTGACTCAGAATTCAAAATAGATAGGACTGGACACCAGCAAGGATCTGGAACAGAGGGACGTTGCCCACAGAAGAGAGGAGAAGCAATCGGTGAGAGGCAGTGGTGGGGGCGGGGGAGGGTAGTGAATGACTCCATAGTAACGTGGAAAACAGGATTATACATAGTGTTTTTTTTTCCTCCAGTGGACAGGGCACCATTGTAGAAATTTAGAACTTTGTGCCCTGTTTAAAAAATCTGTTTCAAGGGTCAGTTGTTAAATTCCAGACTGATTTATTAATAATTAAAGTTACAGCTCTTGAGGAGTTTTCTCATGGTCTCTAGATGATCTCCATCACTGTTCTGTGAGTTGAGTTCATTGATCATTTTAATACTTTTCATTGCACCTGTCATGCCAGTATCAGCAATTAACATTCCTCAGAGGTGAATAGAATGTCAGCCTCCATCTCAGATGGAACTCAAGAACAACAGGTGCATTCTACCTGTTTCTTGGCTATCCCCAGAGTAGTCAGAAGGCAAGTAATTAACCACAAAACAGACTTAGGAGAAAATGAGAGTCTTGAGAATTTGAGCCTGAATGCCGAAAAGTAGCTCTGGATAACATATTTAGAAGACATAGGAAATGGCTCATTAGGAAGTGCGTAATAGCCTTGCTAATCTGGCCTCTTTAAATTTATTTCAAGCTTATTTCCCTTTGTCAATACAAATGTTCTTAACTGTATACCTGCCACAGACCCTCTGTTTTGTGCTTTTTTTTTTATTGACTTAGGTTCACATCAGCAGTCATTGGATTTGAACTCATGCAGTAAAAATCAATTGATTATAGTGTTAATTTTCCTCTTCCCTTTTAAATGAAGACCTGACAAAACTTTCTGGCTCTGATTAGAGGAAGAGTCTCCTGATAGAGGTTTAACTTCCTCTCTATTCAGTCCAGTTCCATTGATCGGGGACTTACTTTCCCCACCTCAGAATAAGGGGATTGGATCAGATCATTAATAAAATCCTTCTTATCCCTTAATTTCTTTTTCCCTCTCACTTGAAAAGACTAGAATTTTACTTAGCTAGGTTCAAGTATGGGCAGATTTCAACAGCTTAATTATCTGGGTTTTCTATTTGAAAGTGAGGTGTTACCGTGTTTCCCCGGAAATAAGACCTACCCCGAAAATAAGCCCCAGTTAAGATCTCAGCCAGATAGACACATTTAGTACGTTATGACGATGTTCCAAAAGAATATGACATGACTGTATTTGAATAAATGTAGATTGTTGTACATGAAAAAAATAAGACATCCCCTGAAAATAAGCCCTAATGGAGCAAAAATTAATATAAGACCCAATCTTATTTTCAGGGAAACACGGTAAGTTATTTACAACTCTTTAGGTACTGCATTAATTTCTCAAAAATTTTATTAGCATAAATTAATCTTGACTAGTAAGAAAAAAGAAAATTACCCAGTATGTATTTTTCCCCCTTGTTTTAGTAATTGCCAGATTTTTAAATGTACGTGTACATCTATTGTATGCCAGGTGCTTTAGACCACTTGTTGTCAACCCTGGCAGCACAGCTGAACCTCCTGGGAATTACACAGACAAACAGTGCTTGGCTCCCTAATTCCAGAGATTTAGATGTAATTGGTACCTGTATATTTTTAAACATAGAGTTGTCATAAGTATTTAGTTTACATTGCATTCAGTAAAACATTTGGTGGATTTTATTTTATGTCTTCCAATATTGAGGGCATTGAGTGATTTGTGAAAGGAAAAAAGCCTAAAAGTACGAGAAGCGATACTTTCTCATCCTATGTGTATTGCCTAAGCTGAAGGGTCTGTATGAGCCCTGGTCGTCCCTACCTGCCCACCTCTTATCCATGAACTGGATAAGATTGCCTTGCTGTTTGTCTCTCATCTATGAAACAGCACACATGATTGTCTTTTTTGCATTGATTTCATAGGATTATTTGCTATCATTTTATCAAAACTAGTATGCCATTGATTTTAAGGTGTCATTATTTCATGTACCTCTACAGAAGGGAGAACACTATCAATTACACATGAACTGTAAGATGCTTTCCTTTTTTAGGAAATGTTAAAGTGAGGAAAAAATTTAATTGGAATTAATGAAAACACTACTTTAGTTTTTAATTTCTCTTCCAGACTTAATTCGTCCTGAAAAAGCCACAAATTAATTTGGATGTTTCCTAATTTGTGTTTGCATAATAATTTCATGTGTGTGTCTTTGTCTGTAAAAATTGGAATAGCTTATTCTAATTCTCAGTTGTAGAAATATGACTAATTTGCGTAAACAGCATCTCTTCTAAATAGACCCCGGAGGATTTACATACAAGTCATAATCTTGTGATGCTCTTTGTTAGTGTTAGCTGCTCACCAAATGTCTCTGTCATCATGCCAAAAGGCCTCTCTTTTTTATATGTGTGTATGTGCGCACGCATGCACACACACACGTAGAGCATGTGAGTGTATGTGTTTGCCATTACTGCCACTTGTGTCTGCTCTGTTTTGTCTATCCCTTTGGTAAAATCTAAACTTTGGGCTTAAATTTTTTCAAGGCTCTTCTGTTCGTCTTTGTGTTGGCTATTGCATTATTATCCTATTAAAAACAGTATAATCCAGTTCAGCAAATTTATCATGTGCTTCTGACATTTATGTGGAAAATATTTTGTTTTCTTGACTTATTCTCTTCCACATGTGTGTGTATGTGTGTGGGTGTGTGTGTGCGTGCACCTACAGTGTTAACCAAGAAATATATTACCTTTGGATCTAGACCATCTGCCTCTAAATACTTCCCTTGCATAATAATTAATTATGCACGGGATAGATTAGGTTGGTGTGAAAGTAATTGCGGTTTTGGCAATTATTTTTAACCTTTTAAACTGCAATTACTTTTGCACCAACCTAATACAAGCAGTATATGAGATTTGGTAGTTTATTTTTTGTGTTTTTTTGTTTGTTTGTTTGTTTGTTTGAGATGCTTTTAAACCTCTAGTGTAGTTTATCAGGGCATCGGGGTATTTTTCTTCATGGATTTATGTAGAGCCTATGGTAGCCAATTAAACTTGGAATATTTGTTTGCTTTTCAATAAATTAATAGGAAGCCAAATCTGATCTTTTCTTTCTCTCCCATAAGGAGGTGCTGGTGAGAAATCCACTTAAAGATACTCAATCCTTGTGTGAAGACCAGGTTTGATGAAGTTACAGATTAGATGTGCTGTTGATGTTCATTTTTATAAACGGTTGAAAACAAAAAGGAATACTTTTTACATCAATCTCTAAGTACCTATAATGTTTGGTTTTTGTTTGGGCCTCTAATTCCTCCTCATGGAAAAATTAATGCTACAGCCTCATGTGGTCTCTTGGCTTTGTGTGCCTTTCTTCCTTCTGGTTTATTCCTAATGCCTCTATTGCCACAGACGCCCCTTGGAAGTCACATCGTCGCTTTTGCACTTGGGTTTGTGTGTGCAAGTGTGTGCTTGGGGTCATTAGTGCCTTCTCTCTACCATGCAGCTCAGTGCCTTCCCAGAACTGTGAGGACCGGACAGCCGTGGCTGTGTCTCGGCAGTGTGTGTGCTGGTCTCTGTCCTGCGCTTGGCTCTCGTTTAACACACCCTCCCTCATGTCCTGAACCACTCTTTGTCACCTCCTTTCTCTCCTGCTTCTTCTAATATTTCCACGGGAAGGGATGTTTTTTTAGGAGACCTGACATGTTGGGAGAGAAAGCTTGGACATTGGGGCTATCCACGTAAGGAGACCTTCCTCCAAGAGTGGAGGGGAAAGTCCTCAGGTTAAGAGGTTTCTGAGAAAAATCGTGTTTCTTCTTTGTACAGGCTCCCCATTCTAAATTTACAGCAAATTAGGCAACTCTTCCATATCCTGGTGCAGAGGAGTCCTGGTATTTTAACATGTTAACCTTAATCTTGTTGGTGTCCATGAGCAGGATTGATGTGGGAACTTACTGAGCCAGCTACATAAAATATGGTATTTGTCATTTATTGGGTGTATCTATGTGCTGGGTGGTTCTTGACATGAATCCCTCCGGTGAGATACGTGATGGTATCTGGCATGGTCTGTTTGTTTACTGTTTTTACTGTGTGTTTAGAAGAGAAAAGACCCGTGGTGGCCGCATTTGTCTGTCAGCCCCTTAGGTCAGGTTTTCCATCCTGACTCCACGTGTCGGGGCTGCTGTGATTGGTTGGTTGGGTGTGCAGAATTTCCTCTGTGGGACTCAGGAGCCAGAAAGCCACGATGAAGTTTGATTTGGCTTGTGGCAGCCTTTTCCAAATATGAATTTGGATGCAGTACAGTAAGTCCTCTAAGAAAAGGAGAGAAGAAACCAATAACTCTAGCTGGAAATATTTGGGGAACATTTAGAAACGGGGAAACTCTAACCTGTGGCATTTAGAGTCTCCCTGAAGCTCGTGTTGCTGTGGCGCTCAGAGGCCAGGCTTCTTTTCCTAGGCTGAGTGCTCCCTTCACTCGGCAGAAGCCATAGAGCAGCCTCTGTCCTGCGGCTGCTGCACGCTGACTTGCTCCAGACAGTCTTGAATGTGACCTGGCAGCCAGTGCTGTTTCCTGCTGACGTGGCCTCCCACAGCCAGCAGAACAGAGCCGCCTCAGTGTGCTGAGGAAGGAGTGGCGAGGGCATGAATCACCAGCGGGATAAGGAACAAATTAAGAGAGGAAAGCGCCTAGCTGTTCAGGTTTCCTTCTAGATATACTTAAAAGACACCCTTTTTATAGGAAGGGAGGAGGAGGAAGAAAAACAGGAGTGAAGAATGCTGTGAGAATCAAGCAATGATTTGTTTGGCCATAGGAAGGGTTTCTTATCAGCAGGAGTTACTTCTGGGGTGAGACCAGGCTGCCGTAGACATCTGAGAGGGCGCTTTAGAAGGCCAGAGTGGGCTGCAGCCTTCACGGGCCGCACTCGTGCAGAGGATGGTGGGAGTAAGAGCACCCAGTCCTGTCCTGCGGCAGACATTCAACAAAACAAAACAAAACAAAACTGTAGTGTGTGTCTTGATGGAACAGGGTCTCTCAGCCCAGTGAGAACTGGACAGGGAACTCTTGAGAAACTGTTTAGGAGCCAATCCTGTTGCATGGTTTTCCCATCAGTGGTGTCAGCATCTCATTTGAAGCTCAATATTGGCTTACATTTCAACCGCTGCTTGGTACTTTGAATTGGCTTCTTTGAAAAGGTCCAAGTTCAGTTCCTTGTTACCTTCTAATAGGGCCCCAAACGTCAAGCTATTATGGCATTTTAAAGTGAGAAGGGACTTCAGTTCTGACTTCAGTGGCTTCATCTATTTTGAAAAGTGATTGTAGGAACCTTTTCTTCAGCTGATCTTACACGGAAGTCTTCTGTACAGAGCAGGTGCATGGGGACTGCTTGAGACCAGAGGCACTCCATCACCTTTCTCCTGCAAATGGCCCTGAAAGCGTCCCCCTGACCACCTTGCACCCCTGGAGTACGAATGTTGAAAAACCACTGATCTAGTCCACCTTCTCATTTTATAAGGGAGGAAATTCTGCCTCTCAGGTAGGTCAATTTGTTAGGTAATATTATAATGCCTTTCAAAATGCTTTAGAATAAAAGTTCTTCCATCTGCCTCCAGTTTTTGAGCCTTCATAATTTCTCAGTTAGCTGTTGTAAAAGCCTCCCCCTGGTCTCTCTGCCTCCAAACAAATTCAGGGGAATTACATAAATAAACGATGCACCAGGAATAAAGGTTACACCATATACCAAAAGCCATCCAGCAGTCATGTAGGGATGCTGCAACAGTAAAGAAATTCGGAGATCAAACTGCTTGGCCATCTCCAAAGAAGAATCCTCAATGAGAGGGACTCAAGGGAGCTTAGAGGACCATGAAAACCGAAAACTGAAAAGGTTTTCCCAGTATGTGTGGCATCGCATTCTTGCTGTCGCTTTGGCTGGGGATCTGAGGATCATCTTTGACTAAGTTCTCTTGGTAATTGTCCATATCCAATTTCTGTAATTTAAATCAAACTTAAAAAATGTAATCAGGCGTAAAAAGTACTGGTGGCTCTTCCTTTCAAATGTTTATCCTGGATTACGGAGCAAAAATAAGGCTGACGCAGGTCTAGTTATATGGATTCCATCGCTGGTTCAGTGTTGGCTTTCCTGTATAGCCCTCAAGTCTAGTTTGTAGGTGGACTTGGACTTAGAGATTTGGGAAATCACTGACATTGGCCATATTTTCCAGTGAGTCCCCTTCCCTGTAAGCCACTTTTTTTCTGTTGCTCCCCAGATTACCCACCTCAGCTTAGTAAACAGAAGTCTCTTTTCATAGCAAATGAGTTCTCAGGAAGAGCGAGCAAGATACGAATGGAATGGAAAGGAAGGGATACTAATATAAGTCAACTTACATTTTCAGTAGTCATCTGATTTCCTTTAATGAAGCTTTGATTTTTCATAGGCCGTGCATGGGTGGAATTAGAAAGTTATCACATCATATATGGCGTTTTGTTGCTTTTGTTGTAGGCTGGGTTTACGCTTTGTGAAGAACTAAGAGAGAAACAGCTTTATCTTAATCCTGTTTCAGTGTATATGTAATTATATGCTTCTCCCTCCACCCCACAACTCATACTGGAGGAAAAAAAAAATAACCAAAGACTCTTTTTTCCAAAAATTCTTGGTAAATCTCTTCTTCAAATACAACTGTGAGTAGGAAGCCAGGGCAGTGGGAGGGGTCATTCTTATGTGTGATGGTAATGAGATAATTTCTGCATTACAAATTTTCAGGGCACTCTTTGTTTAAATGGAACTTCAGAGCCCTTGTAAAGCTGCATTACCAAGTCTGTTTGCTTCATTAAAAAAGAGTCTTTATTAATTTCATATGTTCTGCTGTCACCAATTTTAAAAACTAATACAATTGGTTTGAATAAAAGAAATTAGGCCATCACTTTTTTGGTGTCTTGTCTTTTCTCCTCCTCCTCCCTGAATGCAATGTGACCCAGTCTGATTAAGAGTTGCTGTCCTTGCCACCATAGCTACCCACTCCGAGTGGCACCTGCCAAGTGGCACCTGCCAAGTGGCAGTTCATCCTGGTGTTGGAGGAAGCTGAGAGGAAGTGTTCAAGGTTAGAATCATTGCCAAGAGGCTGGGAGGCTTATAGTGGGCTGGTCTTGGGGGTGGGGAGAGGGAGGGAGGGGGTGTTGCCAACAAGGAATTTCCGATATACTGTTAGAGGCAATGGGGAGGCCCGAGGGTGTCACACTGGCAGCCAAGATCTTGAACACTTCTTTGTATTGTTTGCTGATGGAACCTGGAAAGCCTTTCTGTGGAAGGCAGCTAGAGTGAAAAGTGGCTGTTGATGATTTTTGCAACCGTAATTTATTTGATGAAGAAGCAGCTAATTAATCTGTTTGATCTTGATGTGGAAATGAACCATATCAAATTCCAAATCAAATAGCTTTCCCTTGTAGAATGTTTGCTTAACCTTTTGAGGTGTATTTCATCAGATTATGGACTATAGAAAGTTTATTTTTCCTCAATATTCTAATCTACATGATGACATGGCTATTCTAAAAACGCATTTAAACGCAAACCTAATTTTGTCCATGAATAAGAAAAGTCACATTTACAAATGGATTGTATGTAAAAAGTTGTTGGTAGAGTGTGTAACTTAATCACACAAGCAGTGCCATATATTGAGAACTACTTTGCCATCTGGTCCCATTTATCTTAGATGACATACTGCTCTTTTTCTTCTTTTTAAAATTCTCATTAAACTGCCAGCTAATACTATTATCCTTATTTTAAACACAAAGAAACAAAAGTTCAGAATGACCAAATAAAAACAGTAGTGAGTCGCAAAATCACAATTTGAATTCAAGATGATTCCAAAGCTGCTGATATTTAAATTTTTTACGAAAAATAATTATAAATTCACAGGAAGTTGGAAATAAAATGTACAGGGAGATTCTGATGTATCGTTGACTCAGTTTTGCTTAATGGTGCCATCTTGCATAACTACAGTAAAATGCAAAACCAGGAATTAACATTGGTACCATCCACAGAGCCTATTCAGATTTCACCAGCTTTACATGTACTGTGTGTGAGTGTGTGTGTATGTGTGTAAATTTGTGTAGTCACTACCATAATTAAGAACTCGTATCACCTAAAGACTCCCTTGTATTATCCCATTAAAGACACTGTCCTATCTTCCCATGGTTCCTAACCCTTAGCAACCAATAAATTGCTTTCCATCTCTATGATTTTGTTATTTAAAGAAGATCATATAAATGAAATCTAACAGTATGTAATTTTTTGAGATTGGCGTTTTTCTTTGAGCGTAATGTGAGATCCATCCAAGTTGTGTTTACCAGTAGTTCCTTTTGATTGCTGAGTAGTATTCCATGATACAGATGAATCACAGTTCTCCTATTGAAGGGCATTTGGTTCTAGTTTTTGTCAATTACAGCCAAAACTGCTATGAACATATGTGTACAGGTTTTTATGGGAACATGCCTTTTCATTTCTCTGGGGTAAATGCCCAAGAGTACAGTGCTACATTGTATTACGATTGCACATTTAGTTTTATGTTAGGTCGGTGCAAAAGTAATTGCGGTTTTTGCAATTGTGCTTAACCTTTTAAACCCGCTGTTACTTTTGCACCAACCTAATAAGAAATTGTCAAATTCTTCCAGAGCAGCTGCACCTTTTTGCATTCTTGCCAGCAGTGTGTGAGTGATCCAGTCTCCTCATGCTTGTCAGCGTTTGGTCTTGTCACTAAGCTCTCCTTCTCTTCCATTACTCTTTTCCCATTGCATTGCTTTTGTACCTTTGTTAAAAATCCTATGGGAATACTTATGTGTGTCTAGTTCTGAGTCCTCTGTTTCTGTTCCATTGATCTGTACACAGCTTTGTGTGTCACTACTGCATACTACACACTATGCCTCCATCCAGCTTCCTTGAATGGGGCCCTCTGTTTACAGACCTTTGCCTGGATTTAGACTAAAGTTTGGCTGTGCTCCCTGGGCCTGGCCTGTTGTGGATTTGGCTTTCCACCTCCTGGGGAGGCGCTGCTTCTTGGGGGGGGCGGGCACCCCCCAGGGTTTGACTTTGCATTTCCTCAGGTTTCTTTATGACTTTGTGACTTTGTTTTTCTTCACTGTCACCAGCCAGTGCCTAGTCTGGTCTTTCCTGTGGTTTATGTTAGTATCTTTTAGGGTTTAGACTCCAACTCTAGGAAGTCGTGTTAAATCTTATGGAAGTGAGGCTAACAATTAAAAACGTTGAAGACTATCTTCTAAATAATAGCAGTGCGCTCCTTTTAGAGTTGTCATGGAACAAAGAAGTGAAAAAGGGCAACTATAAATCAGAAATGTCAGTTTGCTGGGCTAGGGAAGCATGATCCAATAGTGGGGAAGATTAACAGAAAAATCTATATAACTGTATATTTTAAATTATACTCATTGTCTAAAGATGAAAATTAAACTTTTGTAATGTTGGCTTTTGACCTTTCATTAGGTTTTTTAAATGAGGAAGCCGATAATAGTAAACTTACTAAATAAATATTTGTATTGGTTCTATTGTAAATCCAGAACAATAGAAGAAATCCCTACTGGGATTTTGGTTTTAACCCCAACTTACTGTTGAAGGAATCGTTGGCAACTTATAAATATGTATACTGTATATTGAGAAGTGAAAAGAATGATGCAAAGAAAATAAGGTTACTAAAATAAGAGAGAGCCAGGAGAGATTTTTGACTTTTACTTTTAGAAAGCTCTTAAAATAAGTCTCATTCTTATTCGTGTCAATGATTATTCTTGGTACAACAGTTCTGTAAATTTTCAGGTGTGTTCATTTTTAACTGTTACATAGAACTCTCATTAGAAGTGGCATCAAATGACATTGGCAGTGTTTTACTTTCACGTCTACATTTGGGCAGGCTGTTGGACATTGTGGGGTGGAATTTGAAGTAACTGATCGCTTTTCCAATCCTGTTATTTTCCAATGTGGTTTGGAAAAAAATCTCTACATACGAAGTCAGAAAAGTACAAGGAAGCCTTCTGGTTAACAAATTTAGTGAGTTTCAAATTTTCCTTCTGTGGAGAGTCCTGGAAAATCACTTCAGAAAAGAGGTTATTGGTTACTTATAGAAGAGACTGCTCTGCATGCATATGAGACAGTGCATTCTGCAGGTTACCTGGAGTCTTGCCCAACCTCTGATGGATACAGTCGAAACCTATTGATTGCTGAATCTGAAACAAAACCATTTGTGTAGCATTTAGGTTTATGACTAGTTAAGATTTCTCCCAAACAGGGCTGAATGTAAAAGTTCGTTTGGCACATGCATATGTTTACTGAAGCCTCACAGTTTCTGAGGACTGCTGTATATTATTTATGGCAGGGATCATCTGTAATGTAATTCATTATAAAAACAGTTTTGTTGAGGTATAATTCACAAACCTTACAATTCACCTATTTAAAGTGTATAGTTCAGTGGTTTAGTATATTCACAGTTGTGTATCTGTCACTGCAGTCAGTTTTGGAACATTTTCATCACTTGAAAAAATCCTGTACCCTGAATAGTTACCCCTATTCCCCCACACTCCCATCCCTAGGCAACCACTAATCTACTTTCCAACTCTAGAGCTGCTTATTTTGGACATTTCATAAAAATGAAATCATTTATATGTGGTCTTTTGTGATTGGCTTTTTTCACGTACCATAATTTTTAAGATTCATTTATTTTGTAGCAATATCAGTACTTCATGTTTTAAATTGCCAGATAATATTCTAAACTATACATTTCATTCATTCATCAACTGATGGACATTTGAGTTGTTTCCACTTATTATCAATTATTAACGTTGCTAGAAGCATCTATGTACAAGTTTTTGTGTAGACATGCTTTTATTCCTCTTGAGTACCGTGTTTCCCCCAAAATAAGACTTAGCTGGACAATCGGCTCTAATGTGTCTTTTGGAGCAAAAATTAATATAACACTCGGTCTTACTTTACTATAAGACTGGGTCTTATATAATATAATGTAATATAATATAATACCGGGTCTTATATTAATGTTTGCTCCAAAAGACGCAATAGAGCTGATTATCTGGCTAGGTCTTATTTTTGGGGAAACACGGTATATACCTACGAATGGAATTGGTGGATCATATGGTAACTCTATATTTAACTTTTTGAGGAACCTCCAGAGTGTTTCTAAAGTGGTCACACCATTTTACATTCCCACTGACAGTGTCTTCCAATTTCTTACATGTTTATCAATGCTTGTTATTAACTGTTTTATGGGACTAGAATGCAATTCTGTGGGGTTTTTTTCTTTGCATTGTTAGCATTTGTTCCTTCAGGGGATTGGTATTATACACTAAAGGAAGTAGGATGTGGTTAGCTATGGTATAGCTATGAACTGTAATGAAGCTCTGTGCTGGAACCAACATGCTTCCTTTTTTCTGACCTTGACCCCAAATCACAACATTGAGTAAGCCACAGTATACTATAAAAAATAATTCTTTTTAGAAGCACACATTTGATCTTTTTGATTTACTCTTGAGCTATATCAAACATACACTAGAATGCATAAAATATATAGTTAATGAACAATTATGAACACCTATATAACCCATGTACATTGTATAATAGAAATTTATAGTTCCAGGTAGCAGTAATGAAGATGCAACCACTAACCTTCTGTGGTATTCATTTTTCTCGGTTTTCTATGTAGTTTTTTACTGTATACATATAAGCGTGCGTGCACGTACATGGGCTCTCACACACAGAGAAATGTAGTTTAGTTTGCCTGATTTTAAACTTTATATAAATGAAACCATACTATATGCATTCTTTCCTGAGTTTTGCTAAACACTAGTCTATGAGTTTCAAAGACACTATGTGTAGCTGTTCATTCATATTTTTGTTACCATATTGGTTTGTATTCCAGTTCCTTATTTCTTTATTCCTCTTTTGATGAACATTGGTTCCTTAGTGGTTTTTGGTAATTATGAGTCGATGGTGCTGCGAACATTCTTGTCTATGTGTCTAGGTCTGCAGGAGTTCCTCTGGATTATTTACCAAGAAGTAGAATTACAGCTTTACTAGATAATGCCAAACTCATTTTCAAATGCGCCCACAACCATACCAACCTTTAATATTTTCAGACTTTAAACATTTTGTCAATTTGGTGGGTGCTTCTGTAATGGTATCTTGTCATCATTTTAATTTGCATTTCTCTCAGTGTCTTATTACTTCTAAAATTTCACCCATGTGCAGTTATATTTTTTATTTCCTCGAAGAAAAATGGGCGTTGGGTTACCTGAAAATCTTATCTGTGATATTGAAAAATCATTGATATGGTGTATTTCTTATAACTGCGAAATAGATCACTTAGATGAATGCTGTCAGATTTTTCCTATCCAATGATTTTTCTCTTGCCATGTCAACTTTTGTGTAATAAAATAAAAAATTGTATGGAATTGCTTATTTCGGTTATCTAACATGCAGGCCACTAGAAAGAATTAAGTCTGTGGTTTGCCAATATTGAATCTAACCCCGATTTATAGAAATTGTCATTTGTTTATCATTAATCAAGTACTTAGACTTCAGAGGAATTCACAGCATTTAGTTTAAAAGATTCTAGATGTTTGGGAGTAATACTTGTTTGTGTATGCTCATGTGTATGTGTCAATGTTTGAACATGTGTGTATGTATATACGTGGAAAGAAGTGAAAGATGGGGCCTTTGTTCTTTTTGACTATTGTTTTGTGCCAGAGGAAGAAAGTTATTGTTAAACTAGTATTTTGAAAACTTAACAGTAATCTAAAAGCAAATCTTGCAAAGTTTAATGAGAAAAAGTAAGGCTGTCCCTTGAAATGTGATGAAATAGGCTGAAAGCAGAATTTATTTTGTATGAAATAAAAAAATGAATTTACAGATAATCAGTATATGACTCCTATAAGAGGAAAGTATTATTATAGTACACTTTATTTGAGGTTTTGGTTTTTAGATTTTGTTTTTTTTTAACTTCAAAAAGAGTTACAGTTGATACATCAGCCTGTTGGGTGCTTGTATAGTGCTTTAGGAGAGAAAAGTTAACGAATTACTGCCTTTACATTCAATTCTTTAATATAGATGAATTTAAGATTGTTAATTTGGGGGAAAATATTTTCTGTCTCATCACATCAAGTGATTTTATTGTGTTTTTCAGTTAGTAGCATAAATTATTTGCATGTCTTATGCTTGGGTATTACATATTTTTCAAAATATCCCAGGAATACTTGGACCCTTTCAGGTATGAGAAAAGCTTACCCAAAAGTGAATTCTGTGTTTCAGTGCATTTTGGAGGGCGGAGGGGTTGTTTCAAGGAAAAGTGAAGCAAGCAGGCTCTCATCAATAGTGGAAATCTAAATAGAACTGTTGAATTGTTTTACATTTTTTGTTTTGTTTTTATAGTTCAATATGTTTTAGGCCAAATTAGAATTTCTTTCTTTATGTACACAATTGCTATGTCTTATAAATTTACGTTCGATTGAATTTTCATGCTGTGTACCATGAAGATTGGAAATGAGTCTTTGTTTTTTAGTACACTAAATTGCAGTTCTTAAGTCATATACATTTTTATCATTTCCTGCAAGTAAAATCTCATTCTATAATTGTCTCATAAAGATGTCCATATTTAGAACAGTGTTTATAAGTGGTGGTGGTAGGTACAAAAAAGAGAAACTGCCAGAAATAGTTTACTTCTATGACATGGGTGTTCACTGTCTTGAATTTTGCTATAACCTTCATGAACCACATTAGGTTAAGAAATCTAGGAATATTCCAACATTTATATGTGCCAGAAAATAACTTGGTTATCAGGAGAGATCGTTTCATTCTCTTCTTTTAAGAAGTGCTGTTTTTATTCTTTGGAGGGTATTTCAGTTTCCTAGGTGAGTGACTGGGAATTTAAAACTGTGGGTGCCTGAAAGTAGTCTTCTCAGTCTTCTTTTATACATAATGGCCCAAAGTGCTCTGATTTATAGTAATATATCGACACTTTAGGAAACTATATTTAATTCATTTCAACAAAGGAGGATATACTACATCTTGCGGGGGGGAGGGATACTAGGCACCTGTCAGACTGTTGAAGTTGAAACCAGAGATTAAATTGTGCAAATCAAGGGACTCAAATATTTTATTTGTGTTTCAGAGAAAGTACCTATATGAAGTTTATTTCAGATTTTTCATCCTACACTTATTAATCTAGATCAGAGTGTGTGTCTGCATTGGCTGGGGGGAAAAGCTCAGTATTTCAAAGTTACTCATTCTGAATTAGGAGGATTGTAATGTTATAGCTGAGCTTGTGAATCTTTGTCTTTTCCCAGGATATTTTGGACTGTTTTGATCACTGCTGTATTTCTAATGCTTCAACTAATACCTATCACAGAATAGGTCCTCTAAATTTTTGCTGAATGACTTCATGAAATTTATGAATGTATGGATGAATGAATAAGTGAGCGAGTGAATTAATATTAGCCCTTCTTCAATTGTTTGAGAGCATGTAAGGTATGTTGAGTTGTTTGATCTCTTCCCATTGAAATGGTTCTTAGATTACAGTCGGAAGTAATTCACTTGAAGAATGCATGTGCTCTTGTCATGGTCTGCTGTTCCAGACACTCTGGAATCTACATCCATAGGTCTCCTATGTTCATTTTTCTTTTAAAAGTAATTATGACTGTCTAAGGTAATGGCTAAAGAATCAGAACCATTCTTGGAAGAAATCTTGGTGGTCCCACTAGTCATTTCTTTATGTACTCATTCAAACAGTATAGAATTGGAGGTCCATTCATCTCTGTTCCTCTTAAGATCTTTCCCAGAGAAGATAATTAAAAAAACAAACAAAACGAAAATGTTGGTGAAAATTGAAAAATAAAGTTTTCTTAAAAACTGAAAAAATTTACTTTTCTTCAAAAGGAGCCCATTTAGATAGTGACTGAAAGAAGAGTGTCCTGTGTGCCATTTGCGTTGTTTCCTTTAATTATCCTAACAGCCATACAAGGTTGGAATAGTGATTAGCTCATTTTATAGATCAGGAAGCCAAGGTTCTCAAATGTTACATTATTTGCAGCCTAGAATATACACTCTGTAAAGTCTGCGTTGTGTGTCTTGTTCACCATTTTGTTTTTATTACATAGGCTAGTGCCTCGCACATGATGGATAAATACTAATTGGCTTTACTTTTGCTTGAGATCACATGGCTAGTCCATGGAAGTGACAGAGAGTGTGTGTAGTTTTCACTCATTCCGCAGCTTGTGAGCTCTTTTCACTGTAGTTTTTTTTAAGTTTCCTAAGAGGTCATTTTGACCTAACACAGCTCTGAGAAAGTGGTCATATTCCAATGGCATGCTTATCTGAAATTTCTCAACATGGATAGGTTTTTGAATCGGTCTTTTCTCTACACAGGACATGCTATAATAATGACTGTACTCACTGGATGCTCATAGTGTGTTTATTCCTAAATCTTATGTAATGCACTATTTAACCTCATTTTATAAGTGATATATTTTTTCAAATTGTTATGTTTTGAAATTTTTATAGTCAGTGAAAATAACAAGAAAAAAGTATAACTGATAACTGGCCATTAGTCTACATATTACCATATTAGGATATGGTGATGATTTGCTTTTGAGCCCAGTAGTTTGATGCAGTAGCCTGCCCCTCCCACTCTCCTGCTAATCTTATAAAAGGACTCATCAGGTTAGTGCTTTTCTTTTACTCTTTGATTCCAGCAATCTTGAAGTTGTGGGAAGCTGTGCTAGTTCCCTACCATTCTACCGCACCTTCGCCTAGTATGTTGCAGTGGAACTGAGCAGAACCATGTGAGTGGAATGCTGGACATGGCTTGCCCATTTTGCAAGAGCTGATAGTCAAATTTTCAGACATTTTCTGAGTTGGTTAATAAACATAGCCATTATTAAATATTAAAATATATAAGCTTGCAATTTAAATGATATTTAATAATAAAGATAATAAAATCCTTAAAACTCCTCACTTCCTGGTTATTTTACTACATGTTGCTATTATCTATGCTCTTGAGGATTTTTTTTTAGATCTGTTGTATCCACACGGTGGAAATGCTGTGTTGCTGTGTGTGTCATTCCAAATCCATGTTCAGTGATGTCATGTGAGTTGATACTGGCTAGTGTAGGAATCTTTGTACCAAGGAAGTTGGCAAACACTAGAATCCAGGATACACCATCCCCCTTTTTTTCCTGGATAACCATTTGTGTTAAATATTTACAACCATACACTCAGTGGAATGCCTAGAAATGAGGAGATTGGTACTGCCATCTTTTGTGTTATTTGTTCGGTTATATTTATAATATATAGTCACAGAGAGGGAAAAAATAGCTAGAAGATAGGGAGACAACAATGAGGAAGAAAGCTGAGCTACCAGAGGCAAGTCTTAGCCTAGAAGCAAACATAGAACTAACTTAGATAATGTATATGGTAAAAGTGCACTGATGTGTTTACTAGTATTACAGGTTATTTTTAGACATTTTAATTTTAAATAGAGGCAGCTTTAACAAACAATGATTAGAATAATGTCGTGTTCTTAACTAAAAGCCTTTTATAATAATCATCCAGTTTTTATGTGTGTAAATATTATTGCATATAAGCAGTTCTAGAATATTTCATAACTTTTCAGAGCTCAAGCTCAGGGAGTCAGGTTTGCTTTTGAGTGCCTTCACTCATTTTTAATCACCTTCTAGTAGAGGGGGTGTGTGTGTGTGTTGTAACTAATTATTCTTCATTTCATAATGGAGCCCCACATGTAGATATTTCTACGTGGGCCTTGCAGTTGAGCAGCTCAGCTAGATTGCTTAAGGTTTTCCCCCTCCTACCTCAATGTACAAGTTCTGCTGATGCCAGACAGTCATGGTTTTTTGAGGGACACCTGAGAGTGCATCCCTGATGTTTGAGGTTCTTCACCAGCCAGCCTATGTCAGCACTCATGGCCATTTTTGTTCCAACGGTGCCCTGAACACTTGTAGAACACGGAACCCGGGGGCGCACAGCAGCCCTTGAGAGGAGAGACTGAGGGGTTGACAGCAGGGCATTAGACTGTTGTGCAGCTTTCTGCTGAATGTTTGTTACCAAGAGGGAGGCCTGCAGTAGAACCAAGCCAGCTGGTGCGTTTGGGGATGGGAGGTGGGGGTGGGGTGGGGGGCTGCCACCCGGCCACCCGTGTGCACTAACAAAATAGTTACTAAATATTAAAATAGATGCAGAGGTTATATGCTTCCTAAAGAGTGTTTCTTAAACAGGAAAATTTTGTTTACTGCAGGGATTGGGTGATTTTTGTTGGAAAACAACATTGAAGAACAGTGGAGATGAGTCACACATTTCCTGGTTACTTAGCCAGTTAGCAGATAATTAAAAACCATTTCATGGATAGGGCCATGCAACCAGAAGAATCCTGCTACAGGGACTGACTTCATGATACCTGCTTTTTGAAAAGAGTTCGTTGATGAATTTAACTTGTTCTCATTCCTAATTCATTTCCACACAGCACTGAATGAGGAAAGCGGCAGCATGTGCCAAACACATCACTCTGTCCATTCACTTCTACTGTAACCTTGTGCCCTATTCTGAAAGCTTACTGTTACTGTTCCCATTTAAATAGCACTTGATGAAAATTCTCACGGAGCATCTTCACATTGCGTGCTTACCACGAAGAAGGAAATTCATTGCTTAAACTTTAAAAAATGGGATTTGAAAAACTTGAGGGAACCTCAGAGCCACTCTGACTTCAGTACCTCAGTTTAAGCCGCTGCAATCAGTTTCTGTCCTGCCGCTGCTGTTTTAGAGAACTGGCTTCCTGTCAAGGTTTGCCGTTTACCCTCCTTCAAGTAGAATTCTGAACTCTCAAATCTCAGTTTTTTTGTTTAAATTTCATTATCGTTGTATTTAATTTATGTATTTAAAAACATTAGCCAAGTTCTTCTCTCCCCTACTGACTTTTATTAAAAATAGAAATGCAAATCTAGAGGGGACAATTATTTCCTAATTCTGTAGATTCCTGCAGCATTTCCCTTCCAAGGAGCTGTCAGTACCTTCTCTGTCACTCTTGAGTTAAGTGTAGAATATTCAGGATTGTGGACAAATCCTGTATTTGTCATCCCATCCCATCAGTGTCTCCACCTAATTCCTCCCCCTGCCCCCAGTGGACAGACCACGAGTGCCACAGAGTAGAGGGCAGATACCAGAACTTCACCTTTGGGGTGGTGATGCTGGAGGTTAGCGAGGTGAGCAAGGTTATGATGCAGGGCTTACAAATGAATCGTTTCTTACCTGCCTGCCTGTGCCCCCCGCCCCCACCTCCATTCCGGTGTGACTCCCATAGCTAATGGGGAGAGAGGAAGGAGGGACACAATGATTTGTTCTACTCCTGCTTGCTCCAGGAGCCAGGTGGGCTTGGTGGAGGACATGAAGGAGACAAGCCACAAGTGGATAGACACAGTTGGAAATGTTACACAGAAACAGGGCTGTGTGTAGTTTCTATGCCTTTTACATGGTCTTCTCCAAGCTTCCCAGCTAAATGAGAAGAGCTCAGATGAAACACATTTTGTAAATGTAACTTTCAGGCAATGAAACATGCCCTTCCGGTTATTGACCTTTCTTTTTTTTTTTCTTTTTTTTAAATAGTTTTGAGTTCAAACCAAGACAATAGAATTTCATTATGCAAATCTTTGAGTCCCTTTCATAGCATCACTGCTTTAGTATTGCACTAATGTTAAAAGTCTTCTCTGTTTACTGTAAGATAAAACCTTTGTGTTTAGTTGGAAAGAGAAAGGGACTCCTTGGAGGCCTCTGCCAGTGGCTGTATGAAGATCCGTGGTACACAAAGGCCTTCTGTGCCGGGTCTGTGTGGCCCCGCAAAGGTGGTAAGCTGAGCTGAGAGGGGAAGTCCGCAGAAATGCAAAGCCGAAGCTCCTGTGTCCATTCTTTCAAAATGAAGTTGCTCCTTTATTTAGAAACAAAGTGACACACCAGACAAGCACATAAACATTTCGTGTGATTATATTAAGACAGGCTCAGGATGTACTTTGCAAACACACGGTTCAAAAGCACACATTCATCTTCTCGGAAATTAGCTGCCATTTTATGTGAGTCTGATCTGCTGCTCACACTTCTCATTCAGCAGAAAATTCTGTTTGATTTTCGCTTTTTCCTTGTTGTATGACTACTAGAAACTTGAATGTATTCTTTTTATTAAGGGATGGGATATCTTTTTAAAGCTCTTCATCGCGTAGTATGAACAGGGAACACGATACTGGCGGAGATGGGCTTAGGGGAGGTTTAGACGGAGGAATTACATTCTTTTGACATTCCTGAGAGGAATGTCAAAAAACAGCTGTATTAACCTTTTTTGGGGAAGGAGAGAGTTGGGGGGTGAATTACAGGGGCATCTCCCCTGACATGCAGCATTCCAGCTCCTTACAGCTGAGCACAAGCAGCTCAGAATTCGTAGTTGTGTCAGGAGTCAGTGCGCATGTGTGTTACACTTCTGATTATCACCAACAGAAAACAGCTGTATACATCACTAATGAAAGTACTTTGAAAATAAAAAATCCAATTGTGTGGTTTCCCCATATAAACACCAGATGCGTGCAGTGGTTTTACCCTGTGTCTGCCCTGTATTTTATCACCATTGTTCGGGGATATAAATGGAAGCCAGCATTTGAGAGGTGGACATGTGGTGAAAGTAGATATGTTTGTAGCAAAATAGGTATGTTGGGGTTGACTAGAAACATTTTAACATTTATCGTTTTAAGAGAGCCATTGTTGCCTGGCCAGTCATTCCATTCCTTTTTTGCTTCTCATAAAGAGAAAACATGGTGTGCCTGCAATCATATGCAGGCTATCTTACCATGATTCAAACACCCAATGGTCTAAACCATTTAGCAGCTTTTAGTGCTATCTATAGGTAAATGGTAGATTAAGGGATTTACAATTTGATAATGTGTTTTTGAAAGCATCTCTGGAAATGGACATTTTCTTTTTATTGCCTGTGGGAATTTCTGTATTTTTGAGTGAATGTAACCTTTGACCAAAAATTATCTAGACCTCAATTTCTGAATTTTTAAAAAAATAGTGATCAAGTAAGGAATAGCTAAGGTTAGAACTAGAAATATCTAGAATTACCTAGATCTCAATTTCCGTGTGTGTGTGTGTGTGTGTGTGTGTGTGTAAGTAAGGAATGTCTAATAACACAATTATGAGAGAAAATTCAAAGATCTTATCATTTTTTTTTTTTTTTTGGGCTCCAAAGCAATATGTTTCCTGGGGAAGTAAGGAAGTAGAACTGGTATTGGAGAGATATATCTCTATGGGAACGCAGCAAAAACACATTTCCAAGATCTTGCCTGGGGAATTCCGAGATTCTTTTAAACCTGACATGTCAAATAGTTTAATATAAATACAGGTTTAGACATATTGGTTTGATGTTTCAATATCTATTTTTATATGCATTTATATCACCAAGGTCTTCTGTTTTTCACTTGTTCTATCAAGTCATGGTTTTAAAAACTATCACACTTTAAATATAAGGAGCTCGTTTCTTGTCTTTGATTTGAAAAAATTCTTCAATGGAAGATGAAAGGAAAGCCCAGGCGTGGGTTGCTAAGGGTTTATTCTACCCTCAGTGATGTCAGTTTTACTACAGCTGTATTTAATCTTATATCTTAATGCCGCTCATCCGTATAATGTGGGCATTAAAATGGTCCTTTAAATTTGTTGTGAGAAAATTCAGGTAAAATAATTTATAGGAAACTTTTAAAGTTAAATTATTAACTTTTCCTGAGGAGTTTTCCTAAGGGAATTTTCCTTTCCCTTTTTCATCAAGTCAGAGGAAAAGAAACTGGAATTCGTGTATAGTGTTAGAAATACAGTAAAATGAAGGAGGAATATTATGAGACTTTTGCTCAGGGTAAATGACAAGGGAGTTTGTAGAATTCCCTCTTCTGCTTTTCATAAGGTTATCTGTTTCTTCTGTTGGGCATCTCCCTGGTGGTGGTCCCAAGCCTTGTATCACAGATTCTTTTAGCACAAGAGTCTTAAACTTGACTATACCTATTTTAAATGAAAGTTCCAGGGCTACCAAACACCTTAGTAGAGACTTCCCTATTCATATACCAGAGGTGAACAATTCTGATGGGTTCTTTGAATATACTGCTTCTAGGAGAAGACTTGATGTATAATTTTTGAGCTACTGTGTGAATTACGTTAAAGATGTTTGAAGCCTGACCGTGTCTTAGGAAGGCTATTGCTGTGGCAGGAGTGCTGAAATGGAATAGTTAGGAGCTGCCAGTGGGACTCATTCAGTGTTGACATAACATGACTCAGGAATGTGTTATTTACAGGGAAAACTCTCAGTCCATCAGCGAACTGAGAATCCATTCATGGGTGCAGTAAAAGATGCCCATTGGGGAGAAGGTGGACACCTCCTCAGACTGGAGGAATGTGGGTTGCTCTTGGTGGGGGCTGTGAAAACTGTGCCACTTTCACACCTCTAGATGCAGAATGACTGCCATTTTCCCTGTCCAAAGGGCGAATTCATCTTGTTACAACTGAAAGCATTTGAGCATATTTGAGGAAGACTACTCTTGGTCTCCAGTGGGAAAATTGTTAAAGATCAGAAGTTTCCGCATACTGAACCTTATTCCAGAAGTAGTTCGGTTTCTGACTGCTTTGTTTTGTGCCGCATGGTGAGTCCCCCACCTAGTTTAGTCTTGTGAATTGAAGCCTGTTTATACAACATGAAGTCGAACATACAATTATTTTTAGTCTGAAAATCATGAAAATCATCTATTTAAAACTCCCAAATCTGAATGGCTGTCTCATCTTGCTTAAAATTCCTTCTAGTACATGTAAGCCAACGGAAGGGAAAATATAAACAATTTGTTCATTGCAACAGCTGGTCCCCGAGTATCTTTATATCTTTATGTTAATGTTTTGAATCTTTGGATTTGAAAGATTTTTTTATAAAAAGCACCTGGATTATTGTAGTCCTATTCAAACCTCAGTCTTGAGAAATGGAATCAGCCTCCTCAAAATTAACAGAAGTCATATAGATTGAGAGGGTGCCTGCAAAGCCATGGTGAAATTTCTATAAAATTGTAGAGAACGAAGACAAATGGTCTCAGTTAGGCTAGGGGTGAGCAGCAGCCTCTTTTTGGATTTAATATGGTGCTTATCTAGCTGCTGTGGTAAATGAGGTGACGTCTTTTGTGTATACAGTTAATTCCCAATTATTCACAAATGCTGTGGCCAAATTGCTGATTCTCTATGGACTTTGCAGACCTTTGCCCCTCCGCCCCCCATTTGTCGTTCATCCAGTCCCATAGCCTAATTTCCTCTCTCCAAGGGGTTCCCAGTTGCTTTCTTCATTTTCATTTTTGTTTCCTTATCAGGCCCCTGTTGCTTTGCTTTTTCTACTGTGTTCTCTTGATTTACCGGACAGTCCAAGGTTCTTGTACCATCTTGCTTTTGTTGCTCAGTTACTTCAGGTTAGTGATGGAGAAACTAGTTAATTGTCAAGGGAAAAACTCTAGGGAGGACGACGTCTGCTGCTTTGCCTCTCTTCCTGTCATCTTTAGGCCTTTGGTGAGTGAAGGATTGGAGGCGGAGTAGAGAAAGGGCATTCCCCAACACACTTCCAAGCTGTTCTTTTAAAGGATTTCTTCAGGATTTTGCAGTCCTATGGAGGAGGTATGACAGTTAAACTTTTAAATAGTCTTTTCTTCTGTTGTTTTCTTTTTTGTTTCTGCTTCCCATTGCTGAAAGGCAAGTAGGAAGGGGCCATTGAAAGCCTGTGCATCTGAAAAAAGTTCAACTTGGGGATGGAGTTGCAGGTCCAGCAGTAAGACCCTTGGCTGCTTCTTCATCTAGCAAACATCTAATTTACTGAGGTCTTTTTATATTGTGAGTAGTGTGAAGGTAGAAAATGAATTTGACCTAGATTCTGCCTTTAAAGAGGTTTAAATAAATCTAGGAGAGGAATCTACACAGCATCATAAATCTAAAGCCGATACATAAACACATAATTACCATGATATGTGAGAAACTTGTAGAATGTAGATGAAGTGCTAGGCTCTCCTGAGAGGACATTGTTTCTCCTTGGGGGGTGGGGGGTGGGGGAGGGCAGAGTTAGCAGAGATGTAAAAATTCTGCCCTAATACTCCTTGTCTGCTCTGAAGGGATAGAAATGAAGACTCTTCTGTTTCAAATAGTTCTATTTATACGATTTTTATAAACCTGTTTTTGTTCCTTTTTTGAATATTAAATGTCTGCACAGAATATAAAATTTCCCCCATCAATTGAGAGCTTAATGTAGATACTCAGGCCCTACTTGGCTGAAATGTTGGTTAACGGAACAGAGTCCTATGTTCAGTTCCCAGACTAACAGCAATCCAGGCAATGGGTTGAAAAGGCCTTTGATTAGCCAATCATTTCAGATAAATCAACACTAGAACACGTGTCTATTGCATTCATAGAAGAGCCCTTTCTTCCCTTACTAGCGCTGGGTGTTTTTCAGTTTATTTGTGGTCCCCCTGAAGCTTTTGGTTTCTCAGACCAAATGAGATTAAAACCAGCAACTTTTAAGGGGGACCAAGACTGAAAAACTACAAGAAGTGGACACTAGAATGCTGGGGGCATAGTAATAGTGGTTTCCAGTGAGATTTCCATTTGAAGTGTTGGTATATAAGAGTTCCAACCTTCCAGGAATATCTCAACTTATTCTTTATATTCAAGAGCTGTTTTTGTTAGATGCCTTTAAATAAGACCCAAATAAAAATAATCTCCAAATTGGGTTAGAAAACTCAGGTCCCACTGTAACTGCAGGTGTCATGGGGAAGATCAGGAAGGCGCCAGTGATGAGAGATGATTTGGGGGCATCTCATTAGACTTCTTTCCCCGGATGACGATGTGTAAGCGAGATCGTGTGAGAGCGCTTTACAGTTGGAAAGTGCTGTAGCAACCATGAGTCCATCTGAAACTGGAGCTCAGTATTTATTAAAGTGAGGCTAATGTTACTTTTCAGAATGACCGACAGTGCTTTTAAATACTCAGTTTCCTGGGCCTAATCCTAGGTCTACTGAATCAGAATCTCGGAGCCTGGGCCCTGAGACTCTGCACTTGAACAGACTGCTCAAACATTTCTTCTGCACTTGACCCTAAAGCTACTTGCACTAGAAGTTGCAGCTTCTTGAGACGTTTGAAGTTGCAGACTGTGAAACGTTGCTTTTGGCTAGCAGGGGTGTGTGGCTGATAGCTTAGTCAGACCTGACCATGATGTTAATAAGTGAAGGGCTTCCTAAACATCCCTTCTATTTGGGAGATAGGGGTGAAAGACTCGTATCTTGAGAGTGTGCTAAATTTATTTATATGATACATTTTCTCCAATACCCCTAAGGAAGCTATGATTTTTATCTTTGTTTTGCACAGGGGCAAATTGAGGGTCAGAAAAGCTAGTAACTTGCCTAGGATCATACAACTAGTCACAAAGGAGCTGAACTTGAACTCTGATTTTCTGAGTCTGAAACCCAAGCTCTCAGCCTCTTTCCATTCTGGATTGCCAAATGTGGTTGGTCATTGTTTGAGACAGTATTGGGTGAAGGGAGGCAAGCAGAGGCTAAGACACCTCTGCAGCAGTGGCCTGGAATAGTCAGAATGCTGACGCATGGGAACCAGACACACCAAAACCCTGCCAAACCCATTAGGCATGATATACTGCTATATGAATTTAAGCCCTAGGAGACATTCGTAGGAAGCTGGCTGCATTGTCACCCAAAACTCCTATGTTGACTTTCTAAAGCCAGGTAGGAAGAGATGGTCACAGCTTTTCCTTAAAACTGCCTGTGAACTTTTCATAAGACTTTTCCAATCAATGTTCACATGCCTTTTCTTGGCAGATAGTAAGGCACAGACTGGTAAGAGTAAAGGGGCTTGTCTAAAGTTTTGCAGGGGGGTCAGGGCTGCAGCTGTGGGAACAACAGGGAAAATGGAAGGGAAAGAAAAGCAACAAAAGCTTGACATGTGGCGTGTGAAGACCCAGTAAACTGGAACGTCTCAGCAATCCCACATTCTTGTCATTTTATTATGTCTTGGAACTAAAGATATCTGGAGAGAGTGATGGCAAAAGGGATAATAATGCAAGTTGGAGAAGTTCAGAGATAAAGGAAAATTGGAAGAAGCCTAAGGTATTTTGTGGGTAAAAAGCTTGTGCCACGTTCTGAAAACCCCAGGGTCTTTTATTTTCACGCCGCTCTGCGCAGTTTTGTTCCTTCACACACCCAGTGGGTAAACTCTGGTATTTTTGATTTTCATATTTCTGTCTTGTGATTAAATAAGAATACCATAAATATTAATGTTTAGCCAGAAACCTGGTTTGTCTTTGGAATGTATGGTTTTGAATTGGTTTACTCTCTATTTTGTAGTTTTGTAAGGACCAGTGGACCATGTAGTCTCATAAAAATAATGATTGTGATCAAGGTAAATATAGGATGTAAGTTGCAGAAATTACTTTGAGGCAACTAAAACATCTATATTAAAACAAAATATTCATTTCATGTATACAGGGCAGGTGGTATGAACTGGGATACCTGGATTTTGTGCCTTACCTTCCTTGGAAGCAATATACATATACTCCTTGACTATAAGAGTTTGGATGGTTAATTTCACCTCCTGGGCCTTAGTTTCTTCATCTAAATGACCATTTTTGGGTTTTCCATTTCACAGAAATCGACCAGATTTTTGTGGTGACCCTACTGGCCTCATTCTGACTTAGTGACTCCTGGAAACATTTCTCTTCTTCCTTCTCTCTTCACAACAGCATATTTTGATTGCACTTGTTCTGTGGACTTAGTGGGGCCACAGAAGTGGGAGTGGACAGGCAGTGTTGTCTCTTGCCTCTGGCTGTGCTTCTGCTGGCCATCCAGCTGGATGGTGTTTCTCAGCTATGTGTCTCCTGGGTGTTTGGTGAAAATGCAGAATCCCGAACTTCTTGCAGACCTTTTGAGGTGGGCTCTCTGGAAGTAAGGCTCTGGAATCTGTATTTTAACAAGCCTCCACAGTGACCTTTGGTTTGGGCTCATTACAGTTTGAGAGCCTGTATGATTCACCTCTAAGTGTGTGCTGTGGTCTGTAGGTATAACATATGGTTCCATAAAGGGTGGCGGGGAGGGGGGATGCTGTCTGTGTGTATATAAATAAAACTCAGAATAAGTCGTGATCATCTAGATAATTCACTTATGTAACAAATTTTTGCATGCTTACTGTATACAGAGCCCTGTGTTAGTTGCTGTGGGAATGGAGGCAAAACAGACAGCTCTCTGAAAATAATGGGATCTGAGGCGTGTGAGAGAGGTCAGAGCAGGTTTATAGGCGCGGGGGGAATCTGGTTGCGCTATTAAGAGAAATGGGCACACAGGCAGAGCAAGCAACAGCTTTGGGTGAGAAGATGCCTTTGTAGATGGGAACCGATAGAGGGATGAGAAAATATGCCTGAATTTCTGGAACCATTTACAAAACTGGTACTGCTTATAGATTCATCGTATCTTAGAATTGGGAGGGATCTTCTAGATCCTGTTTCAATCTCCTCAGAAATAGGAAAAACAGGTATCATTTGGATGTTACGGTTTAGGTCAGGGGGAAAAATATAATAAGGGAAGCCATTATGTATAGAGATGACCTTTCCTTTCAGACTTGAGAGACGCTGGTTTTCTTGTAAAGCTAATCTCTAACTGATTTTGAATCTCTACCAGAATAAGCCCTAGAAATAAGATTTGAAATGATATAGGCATTCTACGCGGATACATTCCTTTGTTGTTTAAAAGCTACGCCTTCAGAGATACGCCGTTCTGTAGTCAAATGGGGTGTTGGCTGTGTCCTGTAAAGACAACCACTTGTACCCCCTCCCTCCGTAGGATGATGAAGAGCAGTGTATGAAGGCCCGTGGTGGAGAACAAATGGGTGCTCACCCATTGAATGAGTTTCCTTGGGTAGCACATAGTTCTTTCCCAGACTGCTTCATAAATGAAGGTTGTGCAGTACTGCCATTTCCTCACTTGAGCCTGAGAGTGACACGGAGTGAACTGTTGGCCTTTCTAAGGGTCTTGGGATTCTACACCAGAGGTAGTTTTAAGTGTGTGTTCCCTTCTCAATGACCTGACTGCCTTCAGCATTGAGTCGTCTTTGCACTTGTGGCAGTGACTTCCTTTTGTCCCACCACAGTCAGCAGGGTAGGTTGGGAGAAATCCTTTGCTAACAGGACCGGAAGCAACAAGCAAAGTCTGGGCTCAGTGGAGGACAACAATTTAAGGAGCTGCTCTGGTCACCGGAAGGACAGAGTCAGGAAGAAGTATGAGTCAGGTTGGTGCCTGTCTGTGGTCTTCTCACACCAGCAACTGGAGAGCCGGGGCTGAAGGTTGAGTCAGAGCCGACTGGCCAGAGGTCTGAGCACAGTGGATGGGTAGGTACATGTGCCAGCCACCGAGAGACACTTCCTTAGGCTCAGAGCTTCCTGGGCTCTTCCTGTTACTTTGGAACCTTGTGGGTTGTGGCCCACCCCTCCCTATCCAGTGTCAACCCAGGCAGAGCCCTGGCAGCTGTGATGGATACAATTACACCCAAGGCAGTTGCAGGATGAGCGGTCGGTGTCAGGGTGTGGTTTGCCTTTGCAGCAGGGCTCATCAGCTGCAGCCACATACAAGCTGCAAGAACCTTTAAAGGGCGGCGGGACTCTTAACACGGAATCTTGAGAAAGTTTCTCTACTTTGAGAATGTCATCCATGTTTTTAATGCCAATGGAAATAGAAATGTAGTGATATTTGGAGTAAATTTTAAGGGTCCGTGTAGTAGAATCTGTTTAATTTGCTGACAAGATGTAATGAATTTCAGTTGTATGAACGAGAAATAGAGATGACAAATATTTTATTAGTTTAAAAAAAGGGTTAAAAAGGAACTCTTGAATGTTACACGAAACTTTCTGCTCCAAAAACCCCACCCTTTTGCCACACTAGCTGCAGAGAAATTACAGAAAGCTGATTGTGTTGTCTCTTTGGCAAGTCAAAGCAAGATACAGCAAGCTAAGAGATGAGTGTCCTAGATTGCTTTCACTTTCTGTGACATGGAGGTTCTAAATATAAGAAATCAGAAGCCCCTGGGCAGTTGCTCTCAGGAATGTGTGTGGACGGAGCCAGGTCATCCTTGTGCTTTGTGCTTTTTAAGAAGTGAGACTTTCTGATTAGTGAGTCAAAATTTCTGTCTGATAGCTTTTATGTTTGATTATTTGAAAACACAACTGGTTACAGAAATTTTAAATTTCTGATAAAGTAGGAAATGAAAATTGCCCTCTTGCTCTGGATTTTATTTCCAGAGGCTTAGAATCATCATGTACTAAAACCTTGAATTTCTTCTACTTTGCAAATACATTAAAAGACTCTGATTTTTATGTCTCTTTTGCTCTGTGTCATTAAAGCAATTTGCTTAATTATATGTCCAGGACGGTTCTTAGAGAGAACTTTGTTAGAATGTTTGTCATTTTAACCCACTTTTGGTTGTTGTTGGAAATACAGTTAAGTTGCTTACTGGTCTTACTGCTTGTTTGCTTTATAAGAAAATGCAGTCTAGGTTTTGTCTTTGGAAAACATTACATTTCCTTTCATCTTCAGTGGCATTTTTTGTTTTCACTTATCCAAGTTTTGCTAGTCTTAGAAGTTTATCTGCCTGGTCTATCATTTTTGACTGATAACGCTATGAAGTATTACTGCATTCAGCTACATTATAAAATTATTAAACTGTAGGACAGATGTATGGTAGGAGGAAGATACGGGGCCAAAAAAGAGGCCAGGATATTTTTTAGTCTACCTGGTGGGAAAAAACCAGGAAATCCTTTCTCCACCTTTTTATAAATGAAAAGATTGTATGTATGTCACGTGAAAGATGTTGTACACGTGACAGGACCTAGTAGAGAAGAACTAAACCAAGTGGACGATGGAGCTGAGAGGATCTGTGCTAGATCAGTGCTTGGGATAGTACACTGATCAAAACACTCCTCTAAATGCTCTTGTCTACTCTGCTGAAAAAAATTTCTAGATAATTTTTTAGTATTTGCACTTGTGATTTCTTCCTTCCTCACTCAGCCTCCCTTCCATTTTGGAGATGTAAGGCTAGAAGTCCGGTCAATCTGATAAGTCTGATAACTTTTCAATATTTCAACCAATTGTATTGAAACTAGGAATTTCCTGTCGTTCCCCTACCCTCTCCAAAGTTTTGGCATAGTGATTTGCATTAATGTTACTAGCTAATTTTCATTCTTACTGTATGCTAGGTACATGGCTAGGTGGTGTGTAACCTTCTGATCTCCATAATTACTCTATGAGATAGGTGCTACTATTTAAAATACAACCGAAATAGAAATGTAGAAAATACAAGTAGTCAAATAGCTATTGAGGGATGGAGTGGAGATTTGAACCCAGGTCTCAGCTGACTTGAAAGCCCTGATTTGTAATCTTTGCTCTGCTGCCTCTTGCATTTTTCTTTTATTTTTTTCTTCACCTCATATTAATGAGCATTGGCCATGCCATGAGTGGTTCCGTGTATTGAGTAGATGGCAGCAAATGGAGCAAACAAAATGGGGAGAAAATAGATAATAAAGAATTAAGCAAATAAGCATCTGATATCACCAAAGGTGGTAATAGCTATGAAGAAAACACTGGGTAAGAGAGATGTAGGGCTTATACTTTCTGGCAAAACTTATAAAAATACGCAATAGTTTTCTAGTTACTGGTTCTGTTTAACAGCCTAGGACGGTATGAAGAAAGGGCGAGAAAAAAATAAATCAGGCTTAAGAAAAGCCAAACAAAGCAAATCCAGCATCTATAAAGTTTCAAGTCTTAATGGAAATGGTGATTTTACTGACAAACGGCTTGACTGGAAAGGCTAATTGTGTGCACGCCTCACAGGGGAATGCAACCAGCCGGAAGGTATAGGGAAGGAGGTTAAGGTTTCACTGTTGGGAGCACTAACATCCCACTTACTACTGTTACAGTACCAGTCTTTCAGGTAACAGTTGTGAGGCATTTTCCTCTGCATCTTTCCTTTGCAGGAAGTACTGTTTTAAAAGTATTTCACTGGGAAGTGCTAATTAGCAGACGTCTTCCTTTTATCCCTTTTGATGATTCTCACAAACACATTTTTTTTTTTTTTTTGAGATTCAGAAGCAAAGAAAAAGTTAAAATTTAAATATTAAGAATGAATGTTGGGGCTGTTCTGGAAATCGGTATCCAAGCACTAAAAAATCATCTATATTTTTTTTTTTCCAGGAAAGTAGAAGAAAGCATTTTGAAGGAGTGTGTTTTTATCAGTGGTTACTCTCATGAGCATTGATCTAACGCAGATCCTTTCAGCTCCATCGTCCACTTGGTTTGGTTCCTCTCTACTAGGTCACATGTATAAAACGTCTTTCACATGACATACAACTTTCTCATTTATAAAAGGTTGGAGAAAGGATTTCCTGTTTTTTTTCCCACCAGGTAGACTAATAAATATCCTGGCCTCTTTTTGGCTCTGTATCTTCCTCCTATTCTACTTATCGATTGGCCTGATAGCCTAGAAATTGATTAGAGAGACAAGCAATGCAGATAGACACGGGAGACACCTAATCTTGTGGAAGACATCATATGTAGAAGATTATTTGTCCTATAAACCAGAGCATTTCTGATTTTGGGAAAACCAGAGACAGCCAGGTCTTCTACGTAATATATTTACTCTATTTTCAAGTGTTTAATGATTATGTTAGTTCTTCTACAGAAATCTATTTATTGAGATTTCAAAGAGAATGTTTTGATTTTAGAAACAAATGAACAAAACTCAATTCCCTTCTGTTTGTAATATCATTTTATTTGGAATATGTTTATTAGTTACAGGAAAATTTAACTACTGTTGCCAGAAAACAGCCCAGTGGATTCTGTGAACTTTGTATTGGTAATTTAGTTCCTCACAAAGAAAAATAAATTGCCTGATGTATTCACTGTAGTTTTTAATGACAAGGAAATACTTTTTGCACTAATTTAATTTAGATTGTGTACCTTTTTTCCCCCTCTTTCTCAAAAAATCAATACAATCAGTGTGTATCAAAGTCTTACTGAATTGCTAGCCTTAGGAATTACCTACCACTCCTTTTGGAGACTAAGATTCAAAAAGACAAGGCAATAAAAAGGAGAGTCAATATAATTAACAAAAAAGATGAGTGTGGATGTGTTACAAGCATCTCCAGTAAGAGGTTAGAAGAGGAAGACAAATGAAAGCTGAGGTAAGGCTTTCAAACGTTGGGAAGAGTAAAGAATTTACATAAACTCAGCCTTATTAGAATTAACTTTCACCACTCCCCTTCTCCAACAAGGGAAGTTTTTCTCTCTATGATGCTCTGTCTACTATAGTTTTATGGTTTATGGAAACTGGAAAAAGTAAATAATTGAGTTCGTACATTGTCATCTGTTTCTTTTCGATGTCTAAGTAAAGTTTGGGATTACATATGCTTTTCTCCTCACCTCCATAATGTTTTATAAAAACTCCAATTTGGGGCTTGAACATTGTGGTCAAGTCCTTTTAAAAGAATCTGAAATGCTTGCTTTACTAGTTCTGTTAAAGATTTATAGGTAGGACATAGTTAATAGGTGACCGCCCAGAAAACCACCCAAACTCATTGATGACTTGAAAAGGCCTGAGAAAGCGCATCGAGTTGGCTGAGGGGGAACGTGCACGTGCCATTTCCCCACATTCCTGGTTTCTGGTGCCTTGGCCCTGTGCTGCTTTTGTCCTAGTGTACAAATTCTATGCCAGCATTAGAAAATGAAGTAAATGGGAAGAGAATAATGGAAATTCTAAGCGACCTCATTTAATACCTCCTCTATCTTCTTTTTTATCTTTTACCATAGATGAGGTGGTGAGGAGAGGGTGAGGTTGAAGATTTTATCATCTCAATTTTTTCCCCTACCCTGTATTCTTCTGTATTTTTTAAGGCTATCATGTAAATAATACTTCTTCATTACAAGCACCTCACTGACTCTGCAGTGTCATCAACAGCCAAAGTGGATTAAATGGCCCACAGTTTCTCTGAGTTTCAATGTCAGAGTTATCTTTGACAACATAATTCAACTTTTTTTTTTAATGGTAGCTGGAAGTAGGGAATTGTTGTAAACTCTTGTCTCCGTAATTGTTTAAGATGAATCATATCCTCATTAGTCCATCTTAATTAATCTTTCCAGTTTATTGGAGCTTGGTTGTTGCACAAACAACTTGTCTTACCTCTGAAAAGCTTTTCAAGTATAGTTGCTTCTCTAGATGTATGGCAAAACGTGGAAACGCTGGGTTGACTTTTTTTCTCCATATTTAATGAAAGAGTCAGCTGTGTATGTTCATCTGTCGAAAAGTGCAGAACTTCCTTCTTTTTTAAATGTCTGTATTACAGGTTTTAAAGTTCTGTTACAAAAAAGTATCTTAAAGTTCTATTATAAAAAAATACTATTTGGGCTGGCCCGGTGGCTCAGTGGTTAGAGCTCCGTGCTCCTAACTCCAAAGGCTGCCGGTTCGATTCCCACATGGGCCGGTGGGCTCTCGACCACAAGGTTGCCAGTTCAATTCCTTGAGTCCCGCGGGGGATGGTGGGCTGGGCCCCCTGCAACTAGCAAGAAAAAAGTCCTGGAAGTATACACTGTTCCCCAGTAAAGTCCTGTTCCCCTTCCCGAATAAAATCTTTAAAAAAAAAAAAATATATCATTTGTTTTGAAAAATAAATGGAATTATTTTAGGTGAAAACATGACTTCTGCTTATTCATTGGGTAGTCATAATATGTAATGGAACTACTTTATTCGTTATTGACCATTTGACCACTCTGACCGGCTGAGCCAGACAGATGAGCTTCAGAGAGTAGGGATGTTGGGCGTCTTGTTCACCTGCGTGTCACTCAGAGCAGTACCTGTCACTTAGGCACTGAGTAAGTATTGGAGGACTGACTGTTCGAATACCTGAATCATTGGTCGGTTCTATGAATAAGTGAAATATTAAAAATTGCAGACATTGTTACTTCAGTTATTTCTATGACTCTTAAACCAACTTCAATGAATGTTTTACTTGTATTGTTATTAATTAGAGTTCAGCCATAGGAATATACATTGATTTATCATTAAAAACTCATTTTATTTTTAAGCCAAGTTTTGTAAGCACCGCTAAGTAGTGGTACCATTGCAGCAAAGAACGTTTCCTTTTGCTTTTTCATATTTAGAGTGGTGATACCGAATTTAAGTTGAAAAGGTGTCAAGCCTGTGAGCTACACCCTTGCTCATTTTGCCTTCTGGCCTTTGTTACAGATTCTGTACCCTCTCCTTAAAATGGGAAGCTCTTACCACAACAACTTCCTTCACTATGCCCCAGGTAGCTTACCTACCTTGTAGCTCTTTAGACTACTCTGTACAATTTTGTACCCAGTTACATCATTTTATTTTGTTCACTCTTGTTTTATCACTGCCAGGGTGTTTACCCTACTACTGGAATAAGGGCCCTAGGAATGAACGTATCAGTAAGACGGGAAGTATTTTAAATTTTATTGATGATCAAGAAACAGTGAACTTGCCTAACTAAACTCAGTAAATTTTAGTCACAATAATGGGATATTTACAATTATTCCTATTTGTAAGACATAATTTGCTTTCAACCATGGTCCCATTTTAGAGGGCGAAACTGTAAAAAATGTTCAATTAGAATATTGTTCTATAAATACTCTCTTTTTTCAACAAATGATAAAAAACGAGCTTCCACTTAGTGCAGGTTTGTTAGAAGCCGTAAGCCGTCGCCCCCCCGCTGTCTCCTCTGCAACAGCCTTGGTTGGGAATGAACGGCTTTCTGTTTCAGTTTTTCTCTGACAAGGTGCTCACCATGGCAACGAGGTAGTCTCCTCCATTCTGGGGGTATGAAGCAGCACCTTCTTAAATCTAATAAATGATAGTCCCAGAAAACCAGTGTTTTAAATGAATGTGATTAGTTGCTTTGTTTAAAATCACACCGCACAGTCATGTTTCTGCTATTGTTTGGAATGGGGAAATGTCAGGGAACTCGTTTGTGACCTTTTGTTATTTTGAAACACCAGCAACTAACATTTACTGGTTGCTTATTGTGCCTTGGCCGCATACTTTTATTACTCCTGTTGTACAGATGGGGAAATTGAAGCTCAGTCAAGTTAGGTAGCTTGACCAAAGTCACAGAGCTAGCAACAGAGGGGATTGGAATGCAAGCCCAGGCAGCATGACTTCAGCTCTGCCACTCTAAACCGTTTCTCTGCCCCACGGGAGCTTTGCTAGAACAGTTTCTCTCTTGTGAGTCCAGCCTACTCTGAGTGCATGACCCCTTATGAAGGTGCTTTGTAAGGTGTGTGGCCCCAAGCAGGACTGAGGTAGCAGAATGAAGGGCAGGGAGCACGAAGCGGAGGGTGGGAATGATGGCAAGTCCAATACTGCTTGGAATTCAGGTATGAGGTGTCCTGTTACTGACTTTGAAAATTGTATAGTTTCAAATGCAACCGTCTAAGTAAAGGCTGCAGATGGCTCAGAAGCTATGGGAGTTAGCGGAGGGTGAGGTAGAAGTGCTTACTTTTCTTTGAAATGGTAGGAATTTGATGGCAGCATCTGCTTCACAGAGCATTTGTCATGAAATTCCTTTCTTTCTGTAGTCAATTTGTAACTTTGGTCCCTGTGAATACTAATAGGCTTTAATGGATAGATTAAACCATAATGGGTAAGTTTATTTAGTGTAACATCTGGCGGGGAAGTTGATGATTAAATATTAAATATTCAAAAATTCGATTGTGGTTTAATAACCATTGTGTCTCTTGTTGAATGATAAAACATTGACCTTGAAACTACCTTTACATACAATCTTATTTCACTTGTAAGATCATGTGGTTTTAGAAGTAAATGAGACCATAGAACATAACCCACCCTCCTTATTTTCCCGGCAAAGAAACTAAGGCTCAGAGAAGCCACGTAATTTGCCCAGGGTCACATAGCTGATGATGGTTGGACCCTGAGTCCTTTCAGTCTCATCTCGCTGAGTTTTCGTCTGTGTGTCGTGTGTCTCTGCGTTTATGTAGTCTCTGTTTTTAATTAGGCCTGTCTTCACTATTAAACTCGCAAAGTCACTCACTCTTGTTTCAGTATTTGCTGTATGTACTATTGTTGATCTCAACAAGGTGGGATATTTTCGGGGCAGTGGGAGTGTCTGAGAAGAACTTAACATTTAGTAAACATTTGTTTCATGCTGGGTACATTTTACTCTTTACCTCAGTCCTCACCGTTAATGCCACAAGAGCTGGTATTACTGCCATCGTTGCCCTCATCATCCCCAGTCAAGAGGCTGGAAGGCCTCCGTTTCTCAGTTCAAGCAGACTATTTAAGTGGTGGAGCTAGGTTTCACATTCTTGTCTAACTTTCAAGTCCCAGCTGTTTTGCAGCAAGGACAGTGAGGTTTCACTCTCCTGCCAGCTCTCACCCAGTCCATGGTGGACTGCAGCAATGTGTGACATGTCTGCCATGGCCTTGGAATGGGATCAGAGGTGGTACCTGTGACATCTCTCTTTCCAGACCTACTGTTTCTCCTAACATAACAATCTGGTTCTTAGCTTCACAGGATAGCAAATGGAATTTTAAGTTCACGTGGAATGATGGAGGTCGGGTCAGTTGGTGATCAGGCGCTGGAAAACCAACTCACGTTAATCAAATTCATAGGAGGCAGTTTTAATAAGTACTAGTAACAGTTCAGTAATTTACCTTTCTGTGGTTGTGTATGCTCACGTATTTATTCAGGGAGGGTGAATTCTATAGATAACTTATCTATTTTGATTGTTATGATCTCCAATGATAGGGCGTGATGATTTCTGACCTCACCTTAATTTTGGTGATTTTTCCTAGGAAGAGCCTGAAACCTCCAGTGGACTTCCTTTAGTAACAAGGACTTCCTTGCAAAGCTCTGGAATTATAAATTATTATCCACCATAATTGGGTATATCAAATGCAGTTTATTTCAGATTGGAGACAATGTCTTCAAAACTTAAACTCAGACAATTACTGAAAGTGATGAAGTCTCACTATCAAAAAGAATGCAGTTGATTTGCAAATAAGTGAATGTCTGAAATGTATGCTTGTGATTGTCTGTTCATTCCTCATTTCTGTCCTTCTGTTCTCCTCTCTCCAAATCTGTAGTCTTGTGTTATCTGTATTAAATGTTAGGCCCCAGTCTCTCTTCTGTCTGTCCTCTTCCTTTTTCTGTTACCTCACTTCTTTCTCACTCTCAATGTCATTTTTTTCATGATATTTGGATTGTTAGTCTAAATATATTACAAGGTATTACAGAATCCTTTGCAAATGCAGGGGATGTGTCATATTGCTCAATTTTTGGAAGACCGATTATTTCGAATGGCTTTTCATTTGGGTTCATAGCGCCTAGTTCATTGTTGATTTGTAATCTGGTGCTTGATGTTACTCCTGTTCCATGTGCTCCTTTGCATTTTGGTTGCTGGCTGGTGGCACCTCTGTCCTCCTCCATCACTGCTGGGCGTTTTCTAGGATTCAGGACACCTGGATTTTGTCTAGGTTTGCTGGGCCTGGTGTCTTTCATCTTTCTCATGCCGGCCCTGCTTCTTGGAAAAGAAGATGTGTTTGATGTGTAGAAATGTGCCTTTGTGAGGAAACTAATAACTCAACCTATCGCCACAAAAGGAAGATCAATAAAGCTTCTCCAAAATTGCATCATCTTTACTATCTGAAGCGCTCAGACTGAAAGATGAATGGGAAAAAAGAATATGTTCGTTACGGGTGAGGAAGCAAAATGTATAAAACTGGAGTAACAGTTCCACTGTTGTTAGTGGTACTGATTCATGCATTTGTTTAACCAGCAGCCATCGTGAGGTTCTGCTGTTTGCCAGGTGCTCCAGTAGACGTTCTGAGAGCTACAAAAAATGTAAATGCAGGATTCTTGTCTTACCGTACCTGTCATGTGAAATAAGACATGAGCAGGATCTATAGTATACAATTACGAATGAGATTATATGTCACTATTATAGATAATAGTTACCATTTGGTAATCAGGCTTATGTTTCGTTTGGAATATTCTTTCAGTGGATGCGATGAGACTGAAAAGTTTCTAATGTGAAAGCATTAAGCATTTATGAAAAACGTTTTGTTTTCATGAATTATAAGTAATCTGGGGTACAGTGGAGGTGATCGAAGTTGCAAGTACCTTAAAACTGAATAGCTCATGTAACTCTTGATTACAATTTTAAATGTTTTTTTCCCCAACACAAACATTGTCTGCTGTAAATTTTGGAAGATGGTATTCCCTATAAATTCTGAATTTCTTTCTTTTAATATATAGGACATTTATTAACCTGTAATGTGAACAAATGGTTATATAAACATTTGACTTTAACAGTCAATTATCACTTGTTTCATAGATGTTTTTAATGAATTGGAAATCTTTGTGTGGTTGTTGTTGTTGTTTGTCATTTGCTTGTTAAATAGAATCTAAGACTGCTTTTGTACAAGCTCCAAAGTCTTTTTTCTGTATTTGAATTATGACTTACTGCTTGTATAAAAATCACCTTCTCATCAAAATTATACATGGCACTGTTACATTTGTTGGTGAACATATTCTGTTGAAAAGAATCTAATTGTATAAATCATACACCTAGCTTCAAATTTCTAAAAGTATTAAAAGCATTAAAGATTAGGTTAGAATTTGGAATTATGTTTCTGTAAATATCTGTTCATCTAGTTTAACACTGAAGAGTCACATAAGAACTTAATTTCATAGGTGAATCACAAGTAGCATTAACAAAATTTGTGCTTTTCTTATTACGTTGGGCCTATAGATTTAATGAATTTAAATTAGTCCTTTGGCCTCAACCCCTGTGGGTAACCTAATTCTAATACCACGGTGCACGGTTACTGTGACTACCATGTTGCTAAGAAACTTGCAGTGTTATCAAGTTGCCTTGGTGAAGCAATGGCTCTTAGGCCATCTAAGCACTGCTGGGAGCGGTTAATCAGAGCTATGAAGGACCTTTACAGAATTTGTTTCCCAGGTTATAACTAATTTTTCATCAGGAAGGGAAACAAACCTGGGTCTGTAAAAACTGACATAAAAGAAAGTCCAAGTTACTTTAAATTAAATCGTGACCTCTAGTTATTAAAAAAATTGTGATCCAAGATACAAAGCTATTTTTACTAGTATTAGCTTAAACCAATTTACGTATTGCGTGGTATGTATTTCTTTCCTCTTTCCTCATTAACGTTGCATTTCGTTTTTTTGTTTTGAGTGTTTCTTGGCAGTGCATTTACAATGTATAGATGAATGTTTGAATTGAGACTGTGAGGGATAAAAACTGTGAGATTATTTTAGTCACTTGATATAAATTGCTCGTGCTGTGAAATGATTCAACATTCTATAAAAAACAAAAACAAATGCTATCCTATGTAGCCATTTCTTACTGCACCAAGACTTGTTCTTAGGTTAAGGCAGGGGCCTACCTGCTTTTGCCAGCTTTGCTCCATGGCAAAAGGTTGCCTTAGATAAGTGTGGCGTCATGGCCAATTCTTACAGTTCCACAGTACATGCTAGTATATTAAAGGATCTGAGAAATTGTGCTGTAAACTGTTTATCATTTTTGGTAACTTAGTTTCCCTGTATATTATTTTCTTCTAATACCCACATACATTTTGAAGTGCTTGTTTTTAACAGATCACGTTTTTAAAAACCCTGTTATTGACTGTTAGTCCTGATGGAGGGTGCAGAAGGGGTCATTCCCAGTTGACACTAGTCTCGGTAGAGTAGTACCAGTTAAATCACGGGCTGGCTTGCAGAACTGGGGTGAGCAGTTTAGGCACGCAGGAGTGGGCGCAGCAGTTAAGAGCCCAGGTTTTGGAACTCAGACGACTGTCTGGGTTCAGTGTCGGGTCTTCTGCCTCAAACTTTCTGACCTTAAATGAGTTACGTAATGACTCTAATCCTTCATTTCCTCAACAGTAGAAGAGGAGTGATAACAGTTTCTACCTCAAAGAGTTGTGAGGATTAAGTGAGATTATGTGAAATGCTTAGCGTTTCTGGCGCTAATTGGGAGTCTTTGTAAATGTACAATGTTAACTATTATTACAGAGGACATTTTTAGGGAGCTGTGAGTTGTTTTCTCAGATCTGAAAAGTTTAGGTCGTTGGTATTTGACAAGGCCTCCCACATAAAAGCGTTGAAAGGCTGGGAAGAGTTTTCAGATTGAAAAATTTTATTTTACATTTTTGCTTTTTATAGTTTGTCCTTTCCCTCGTTTTTCCTTGAGTTTGGAGTTCAGCATTCTAGGGCTTGGCCCTAACTCTTGGTCTCTCTGGGGCCTCAGTTTTCTTGTCTGTAAAGTGGAAGGGGGTGGAGGTGGGATTTGGTTGATGTGTTCAGTCATGTCTTGCTCTGTGATCTGAACTGCGGGAGTGTGTGGTGAGAGGTTCCATTCTGAACAGAAGAAGGGGGTCTAGAGTTTAAGGGCAGCCTCAATGTCTGATAAAACCAGAATGGACCACATGAGCGATAGCAGCTCACTTTTTTCCCTATCGTAAGAAAGCAGCAGGGCCTCGCAGAGGCAGTAAGTGAGTGGACTTTTTTATATATGTTTGGGTTAAAAATATGCTTTAAAGCTATCACTTGGCTCTTTTTAAAAAATAATTCTTTAAAAATTTTGAAACAAACTCAAACTTACAGAATTGTTGCAAATGCAATACAAAATACCTTACAACACTTGTTGGCTAAAATCAACTTATTTTGGGGGAAATAATTTGACTAGTACAAAGAACTTTCTATTTAAATAGTATAAAAACCTCTGGAGAGTAAATTGGTCTCCTGATGCCCATCAACCCAGAACACTTTAGCTGTGTTTCCTTATAAACAGGAATGTTCTCCTGCATAACAACAATCATCAAAATTAGGAGATTATCTATCTATCTATCTATCTATCTATCTATCTATCTATCTATCTATCTATCATCTACCTACCTACCAACCTACCAACCTACCTACCTACCTACCTACCTACCTACCTTCCATCTAAGCTTCAGACCCCATTCCGGTTTCACCAGTGGTCCCCATAAAATCCTTTATAGCAGAAGGATTCAATTCAGAAATCACATGTAGCCTTTAGTTGGTGTGTGTTTAATTTTGACATTGGGACAGTTACACCATCTCTTTCTCAAAAGTCTGTGGCTTTGATACTTTCGAAAGTTACAGGCCAGTTATTTTGTAGAATGTCCTTTGGGTTTGTTGATATATCCTCATAATTAGATTCCGTTACCCGTCTTTAGCAGAAAGGTCACAGAAGCGATGCCGTGTGCTTCTATCCCATCACGTGGTCCTGATTTCGGTTTGTCCTGTTACTGAAGATGATCACTTTGTGGATCAAATGATTACGTTGGTCTCTGCAAGTCTTCTGCATTGTAGACGCTCTCATTTTCCCTTTGTAAGTCATAAGTGTTTTGTAGAGAGATACTTTGAAGTGATGTAAATAATCAGTATCAGAATATCAGTTTATTCATTTATTTATTCATACTAGTACAGACTCTTTTGTTTTAATTTGGTGAGTTATAATCCATTGTTGACATTATTTATTTTTATGCTTAAATAAAATCTCTTCAAGCCACCTCACCTATCATTTTAACGTGTCCCATCATTCTTTGAGTATTTCCTTTCTGGTATAAAAAGATGTTCCGGCTCATCTTGTAATTTTCCCGCCTTCATCCTGAATTAACCATTTCGTTAGGAAATCCTGGTTTCCCTTAGTATACCGAGAATGATATTTAGAAGTCAATATCTGTGTAGTAGTATGTGTGTCTGTTACTATGGGGTTTGTACCTCTCCAGGAGTCTTGGTGAACAGAGCTAAAGAGTATTTGAATGTTTATACGGTATGTACATACTTACACACTCATGCACATATACACATAAAAGAACACACATGTACACAGTTTATATTTATTTCTACATCTCACTGTATATATTGAAATCTGTGACTTTACACTGATACATCCAATTCCAATCCCACACTTTGAAAGGTTTGTTGTAATTCTCCTTTCCGTGTTTGTCAAACCCCTTCTACGACGGTGACCAATCTGGCTCCCTGTACGTGTAACTAGCCTTGCAGTGAGTGCTCCCCCTGCCTCACCCCTTGGGCTCTGATACCACATGCCAGACTGTCTCTTTGCATGGATACCCTCCTTGCCTTTCTCGGGCTCTGACAGCCAGTGCCAGGCTGCCACCATGAGTGATGCTATCTTCCAGCCGGATGCCCGTGCTAGGCCCTGCCCTTTTGTGCAGACACTCCACGCTGGGCTGTCAGTACGCATGGACATCCTCCTCACCCCGCTCCGGCCGTCAGGCCCCATGTCAGGCTGACCCCCACTAACCCTGGGATGCCTACCGTGGGGATAGAGAACAGGAAGAGGAAGAAGTGTATGAAGAGGTATTTTCATGTTTTTAATGCGCCAAGTGAAAGAGTGGTAGCTGATAGGAATATTTTATTTTTGACACTATTGTACTAATCTTATCAAGGAAAAAGTTCCAGGTATAATTTTTTGTCATTTGAGTTGGAACTTAAACAAATGCATGCTATGGTGTGTGTCCTCAGCTCATTGGCTGCGTTTGAAGCATGAAACTAGACCTGAAAACTGGGCACAGATGGTCTTGTAGTTGGGGGAAAGGAGCATTTGAAGAAGAGAGTATTTTCTCACAAGAGCACCTAAGTGTCTTTGCCTGTATTTAATTTTTAATCAAAGGGCTATCTTTGTGGCAGTTGTTGCCTATGTAATTGCTGCCGCATGCATATGTGGGCAGAAAGTTTGAGTTTGAACGGCACTTCTTAGTGGATTTGCTAGAACAATGCTTCAGAATTTTGACGCTTATGATCTCATCCCCGTGTGGATGTCCAAGCCGTATTTTCAGAGCTCCCTGTTCCAGCCAGCCTCTCAAAGGCCCCTACAGTGAAGTTCTGTTAGCGCTTCTATTGGAAACCCATCCCGGGGCTGGGTTCTGGCCCAGGGCCCCTCTCGAGAAAGCCACAGTCCCAGCAGGGAAAACACAGGGTGGAGTTTTTCCACCCAGATTCTGGCTGTTCTCCAGACGCTTTAGTGTCTGTGAGGTTTCATTTCTTTTTCCCTTTAAAAAAAAAAAAAAGACTATAACACTGCCATGATTTGGACGGCGTTGGGGTGTGTGCCGCGGGGGTGGGAGTGGGGGGCGTTTTAGTTAGCTCCCCAGCAGTGCTCTCCTGCCAGTGATTTTCTTGTGAGTGTGACCTCACGGGAAGTGGTAGCAGTCCTGTAAGGTAAGTCTGCACTTCTGGAGGCTAGCTCTGTCGTGGGCATTTTATTTCCCTGTGGCTGTCTGAGTAAGGCAGTGACAGTCTCCTGCTGGGTCTTTACGCACGTCTCTGTAACATGCTTTGTACCTGTGGCTGATGTGTGGAGAGTTGGTTTCTCACCCTCTAGCCTATGGAGTAGTACAAAATGGCAGCTGTTTCACAGATATCAGGGTCCCCTTCATGTCTTCATGTATGGTCAGGTTGCCAGATTTAGCAAATGAAAACATAGGATGCTCGGTTAAAGTTAAATTCAGATGTCCAACATATATAGATATGTATTTGGTTGGTTAGTTAGTTAACGTAAGCATGTCCCCCGCAGTATTTGGAACATACTTCCATGAAAAATTATTGTGTAACTGCGATTCAAATTTGACTGTGTCCTGAATGTACCTTTTATCTGGCAGTCGTACTTCATGAGTTTTTGCTTGATACAATAACTTGGATACATGTTGTATTTAGAATGATATGTACTCATGATCAGTTTCTAAAAAATTGACAGGCTTCTCAAATAAACCCTTGAGTGGATGAAAATTTGAGGCTTGATCTTAACCCTCATTAAAAGGCAACTGAATGGCAGTTGAGCTGGCAAATCGCATTTGCCGGGTTCCCACACTAAGTTAAGTAAGCGAGCTTAAGGTAGGAACTTGAAGTTACGCCATCCAGAATGTCGAATTACTCTTTTTCCTCCCTCTCATGAATGACTCTTCCTTCAGCCTATAGGTTAGAGATTTGGGCTCTTTAAGCATTCCCTTCATAAAAGAAAAAGTTGTTTTATTCACGGAAAAAAATAGCTATCTGACCTTGTATTTGTGCATGTAGGAAATAAATCAAATTTCATAGGGCCTTCTGCCTTGCTTTGTCTTTTTTTTTTGGTATTTCCTTTGGCATATTCTGCAAGAAGACCAGAGAACCCCACATGACACAAATACAGATCTCTCCCAACCTCCATCTTTTCTTTCTATTCTTTGACTCACTTCATTCAACTAACACCTTCTTGTCAGGCCAAGTGGCTATTATTGCTAATTTTGTAAGTTGAGGAATTCTCCAAGTTGAACGATTTATTAAGTACCCCCCAAGGGAAAGTTTGTCTTAGCACTGTCTGCTTAACCCTCCGTTGTTGAATGCGTAGCACCTTGACAGGGCCCCTTCTGTCCTAAGTTATGTCTTGTCCATATTCTCCGGAGTCTCTGGTCCATGACCCCTCGGAGAGATTATCTGAAAGCATATTCATGAGTTGGCTTCATGTTCATGATTTGGCTTAAGTAGAATCAAGAGTTAATATCCGAGGCTTTTAGTGTAGGGTTGGCAAACTTTCTGTAAAGGGCAAGCTAGTAAATATCTTAATATGGTCTTTGGTGCATATTCTTTTTTATTTCTCTTATAACCTTTAAAAATGTGAAAACTTTTTTAGCTCCTAAGCTGTACAGAACCAGGCCATGGGCTGGCAACAGTTTTCCTTAATAGTTTTCTTAAGGAAGGGTGTTTGCTCTTTGAAATATATTACATGGAGAGTTCTCTGGGTTCTGAAATTTACCCTTCATTTCTGACACGTATAGAAGTGATATTGGCGGGGAGGTAAGGTAACAAATAAATACTTAGTAACAACAATTTGTTAGTGGTTTAAGATGTGGGCTATATAATATCCTGCTGGGCACTGCCTCCTCTCCCCCTGACCTTCTCCATCACATATTTTTATGTCATACTCATATTTTTATTTGCTTTCATGTTTATACTAAGCAAATGCCATTCTGGCAGAGTTCTCTTACCAGGTATAGAGGAGCAGGTGGTCATACAACAAGTTCACGCCCAAAGGTGTGAGAAGGCAAGACAGGCCACGAGTTTGTCTTCTGTATTTGTGTTGCTTTTACTGATGACATGGAGGATTTGCTGAAAATTCGAATATCTAACCAATTCTTAAACTGCATAAGCATATTGAAGCCTGGTGGGGAGGGATATCACATCCACTCCACAGGAAGTTTGCTGTTGGATTTGCTCCATCTTTTCTCTGACTTCCTTTGAGAAATTATACATGGTGTTCTTCCAGATTGCACTGGTAATAACACCGATGCCCCTCCCCAAACACCTTAAGGGGCGAGACCGCCCATTAGATTCTTCGTATACCTAATACTTTTCCGGCTGCTGTTCTTGCTGTTTGGTATAAAGCCATTCAGTCTTGTCTATTACAAATGGAAATTGGGGTTTTGCCCATTACTTTTTTCCTCCAGACCTTTACAAATGATTTTGGACGGGGGGGTCCGAATGCAGTTGTGAATAGACAGACATAGCTTCTAGGAAAGCCGTGGGGACCCAATGAATTGTGACTGTTGGACAAAAGCATTCTGTTTAGAAGGCTTGTCCCAAAGTGGTGTTGGAGTCTGAGAGGAGGGCCGCCAGTGTCTGGTTCTTTCTGCTGTGAACTAACAGGAAAGCTGATGTTTGCTGAGTAGATGGCTATGCTCACTGTCCAAACAGATCTCTGTTTGCCAACGGTGAACATGTTGCTGTTTCTGTGAGGCACTCCATCATGCCTTGAATGGATCCTCTTGTGTTCAGAATTTTCTGACTCAAAGAGAGGGAGAGAGAAATATTTCTTTCAGGCTTCGGCATTCACTGGAGCATCCATAGTCTCATCAGACCTTTAGAAACCAAGCATGCACCAGAGACGCTTCTTAAGGAGAATGAGAAAAAGGAAGAAAGTAAAAGACAGCCCCATTGAAATGCCTTTATTCTGGCCACTTGTGGCCAAGTTTTCGTAAATAAACTGGGACGCCTTGGTAAATAGAAACATGTGAGAATATTCCTGATTTCTCCTGAGAAAAAACTGAGAAAAATACTCGTAAAACTTTCAGCGCCCAGTTTCCAACTTCTGGTTCCTTTCTGGTCAAGTTTGCACGTACACACCTCCCAAAGCATACAATATATTCGTAATATGTTATTGAATGGGTAATAGTTTTATTCCACCTAATAATTCTTTTAAGAAATTAATTGATATAAAGGACTTTTGATTACTTTACAAACTCTGTTTTAGAGTTCCAAATTTATTCTATATTAAAGGGCAAAAGTAACGTGGAATTTTTTTGGTTGTCATTTTGGTTTATTCAGTCATTTTGTATACTAAAATCTACTTTTTGACAAGGTGTATTATGAGCTGCATGGATTGAAGAGACAGCTCATTGGACAAGGTTAGACGTTTATTGCAATTACCCGCTGTTCAGTTTTAAGGTTTATAAACCTTGATTGAGTGGAGGTGGGGAGGACCAATAACACTGGCAATGCAACAAAATGAGCACATGGCATGCAGAGGACACATCCATTTTGGCCTGGGTTATTTATCACTTAGTTGTTAAACACTAGGCAAACTTTGCTTGGCATTGTGGGGGAAATGAAGGTTTCTTGTAGTTGATGGGAAGGACAGATGCTTTTATGAATGGAAAAGCAGATTCCCACGCAGCAAGAAACTATATTGCTTTTCCTTGGTCAATGAGAAATCAGTGTTGGTTTGCCTCGCTGGAGTAAAAGGTTAGTTGGCTGACCCTGATAAAAAGCTTAAAACCCAGAATCACCATCCCATCCCAAGCTATGGTATTAATCATTTTTATTCTCTGGATATTTTTATTTGCAACTATGCATACTCATAGAAAAATCTGGGTCTTTGACCTTATTGGTTAAAATGGGAATATACTAGGAATAGTAGGGACAGTTGGGTAGGAGAGGAAATGGCAGCTGCGGCTGTGATGTAATAGCAATGATATCAGCTAACGCATCTAGTGCTCCAAGCACGTGCCTGGCATTCTTCTGAGCCCTTTGCATCTACTCACTCCTTCCTCAGACAGTCTTGTGAGATTGGTGCTAATACTTTCTTCATTTTATAGATGAGGAAACTGAGGCAGAGAGGTAATATGCCTAGGGTCATACAACTAATAACTGGTGGAGCTTGGAATTGAATCTACGTGTAGAACAGTATGGCCCCAGTATCTATGACATAACTACTTCACTGTGGTTGGCGAGTAAAGAAACCCTCACTCTCCTTATAGAGTTTTCACGTTGTTGTTTTTTTTTTATAGTTTTTTTGCAGTGTATTTTGGAGAAGAGAAGTGTGTAAAATTACTCAGTTACTAGGAACCTGAGATCACTTCAGAAAGACAATGTATTCCATAAGAAAAGGAATTTGTTCCTCCTCTATCTGTTTTCATCAGAGACAGGGGTTCCATGTTTTGTCCTTGGTAGTTATTATACATCGATTAAATTACATTGTGATTTAATAGGTAGGGCTGTGAAATGTATTTTGTTCAGTGCTTAATTGGCATTTTGATTTTAAACTTGATGCCAATGAATCATTAGGAGGTATCCTGGTGTAAAATCAGGATATTTGTATGTACTTGTATGCTGTCTATGCAAAATGAAAAGTAGATGTATAAATTATTCAACCACGTATTTCATTGTGATGTAATGAGAGAGGGAGAGGGAATACAAAGCCAAGAAGCAATGTGTTAGACTATTTTATCAAAGGACTATAGGGCTAATTGAAACTGTCCAGTCTGAGATGATTTCCTTAGGAGTTATATGTATTGCAGCTCATTAATCCTGTGTTTAGTAGTTACTGGTCATCTGAAATGCTGCACCAAGTGAAAAGGAAAGGAGGTCCTGTGGGATGCCTTATAAATAGGAGTCAAAGTAATTCTGCATGAATAAGGTAGGCAGGTTTTGTCATTTATTTCTAGGAGCTCATCAAAAAAGAAAGTTTGTTTAGAAGTATATTCTAGATACTATATTCCAGAAAATCAGTTAAAAACAAAAATACAAAAGTAGATCACACTATATTGTGATATTTTATGTAAATACTCTAGCTAAATTAAATTTTTTTGCAAATATGTTGAGCACCTGAAACCTATCCAGAAGTTTTAATATTGAGTTTGCTCTAAAACTGAAGTTTGTTCTTGTTGCCCTTCTTTTGAGAGAGAAATTATGACAGAAAAGAATAGCTCAGCTTTTGGCCTCTCATTATTTATAGGAATCTTTGTTTTGGCCTCCGTTGCCTTTGTTTGTTAGTTTTGTTTATTTTATGTCTTGGGCCTGTTTTGCCTGTTTGATCCTGTTTCTGAGGGGCTCTTTTGGGAGCCCCACCAGAGAGTTCACACCCAGAGAATTCCCAGCCTCAGCTTTCTGAATGACACCTACGATCACTACCATACCATGTTTCCCCGATAATAAGACCTAGCTGGCCCATCAGCTCTAATGCGTCCTTTGGAGCAAAAATTAATATAAGGCCCGGTATTGTATTATATTATATTATACCCGGTATTATATTATATTATACCCAGTCTTATTTTACTATAAGACTTTTACTATAGTAAAATAAGACTGAGTCTTATATTAATTTTTGCTCCAAAGGACGCATTAGATTTGATGGTCCAGCTAGGTCTTATTTTTGGGGGAACACGGTAATATTCTTGCAACTGCAAGCCAGTGGATTTCAGAAGTCTTGTGCTTATTTTAGGATTGGTCCATAAATTATAGCTAAGATGTTAGTTTGTGTGAAAACCTGGAGAAATTGGAAAAGTTGTTTGGTGTTTTTGTCTGCTATCTACTCAAAAGTAGAAGTAGAAATAACTTATAACATTATTAGTGCTTGCTCCCCAATCATTAAGAATGAATCACTGAGAGGCGAATAGCAAATAAATAATAGAATTTATGTGGAGAAAAGGTGACCAAAGCACCCTGTGGATCGGATTTGACCACTTTTTGATTTTGTGAACATATACTTCAGACAGTTATGTTCTGTTTGTAAGTTTTGCTAGGATAGACTCTCCAGATGTATTGAATCATTTTGTGAGTAGTGAAGTTAGTAAAATTAGGACATTAAAAGATGACTATAAAACTTGAGCATCGGCAGGGATTCTTTTTCTAGTCTTTAGAGAGAAGATTTGTTTTTTAACTTCTTGGTAAATCTCATCCTATACAGCCCAGGTTAGGACTGTACATTGGTGGTTAATATCTGAATCTTTATATCTTCCTTTCCTATGGCTGACATTAATTAGAATATTTTGATCATCTGAGAGCAAGAAAAACAGAGGGAGTGATGAAGCACAAATTAAATGAATCTGGCATTTCTCCCAACAGCTGGAGAACAATAGTAGTTAGAAGTTTAGTTACTATGTAGTTACCGTAATCATAGATTGACATATTATTCACTGTCAGAAACGGCTTTTTCAAAACATGAATAATAATAGATGTATTTATTTTAAGTCCCTCCCAACATAGCCTTTTTCCAGACATTGGGGTGTGAAAGGTGGTGATGGTAGGAAGTAAGCAAATGGAAAAGAGTGTGATTTATTTTTATTTTTTAGCAGCAAGTATTGTTCATTTGTTATTACATTTCAATAATTAATGAGATGAAAGAGAATGTAGAACTCTTTAAAATGTGGGATAAAGCAATATTTTTCATGTTGAGACTGAGTTGTAGAAAACATCTGTTTGTGACATGGCATTTTAATGCAAATCAGATGTATTTCTGAGTCCAGGGGGTGATAGAACTTTCCTAGCACTCTTTGCACTCAGCCTGTTCAACAATACCAAACTTTTTTGGAAGTAATTTTTTTCACTTAAACAGTTGTCATTAAGGATTCGGAGTCAATGGTTGTATGCTTTCAGGATAGGAGGAAGCTAGATTCATAGCTGACCTCAGAAACAAACTGTCTTCAGTTTAGATTTAGTGCATAGTGAGATTGCCAGTTTCTTAAAAGGGACAGTAATCTTGTCTTTTTGTAAATTTTGGATATTTAGGAAAATCTAAAAATTGTTTTGTATTTAACTAAGCTGAAGTAAAACACATGAGTTGGTTATAGGAATGTTGAGTCCAACTGAAGTTCGATGGATCTGCATTTGAAATGAAAGGAGAAAGGAGTAGGGTGCATTTATTTAAATGACCTGTTCTATAATTATATCTTGGAAGTTTTGTTCAGGAAATGAATTTTGGTAGTTTCTGGGACATGAGACTAAAAGCTGGACCTTAAGGTAGATCGATATTGAATTGTTCGTGGGAATTTTGTAATCCACAAAACTCTTATATTCCCACTGGACCACTGGATAGGTCTACAGGCTGGGGTTGTGACCTTGCTACTTTCTTTCAGTTTTTCCCCCCCTCAAATTATACTGTGTTTCATGTATCTTCAAAGGCATATTTCCACTCATTTTAACATTTTAAATTGGCATGCATCTTAAAATTGATTGCATTCCAATATAAGGCAGTTAGGCAACATTTTCTTTTTAGTAGCATGTAAAATTACGTTACGTCTTATTGATGATATATTAGACTTGGTGAAATATGATATTCATATAAATATGCTCTTATACTACACATAAAAAGATGTATTTTTTTTCTTCATCTTACTTGATTGGGACACAGTAGGGATTCTAGACTTTGGCCCGCTAATTCACAACTTGTAGATGAATTTTATTTTTTTGAATGGGTAATCCCTCTGGGAACCTCATTAGTTGAGACTTCTGTAAGTTGCTGTAAACCCATAGCAATGTGATTATACTGTGAACAGTCCTCATGAAAAACCAGCAGTGATAAAATGAAGAAGTAAGTTCACAAAAGGAAAAAAGTTTTTTTTAAAAATAATAAAATCAAATAGAAGTGTCTCTGAGTAAAACTGTTCCAGGATATTTCACAAATTACATTGACAGTTTAAAAAAAAAATTATGAAATTTAACTAAGGTAGAAATACTTACAAACCTTGTTGCTAGGTTATAAGCTGTTATAGTCATTCTTTTTCTTGGGGAGGGGACCTGGTTAGGGAGTGGTGGAATAAAGATGATCAAAGTTATTGATGGGTTTCAGTAAAATCAATCAGTATTAGATTGTTTTGGGATTTAAGAAGACCCAAGTATTAATTTTTCTTAAGATCCTGCATTTTTGTAACACTTTAAAGAAAACTTCTTAGCCATGTGCAAAAAAATGAGAAGATTTGCTTATGAATAGCCAAATGGATGTCAAAGTCGAGAAGAATAAACTAAGGTTTTAGGGATGAAAACATTCTTTTTCCTAGCAGTAGTGAGAGAAATGGCAAATGAGAAGTTATTTGCTTTTTAGATGTGTTAATTATATGTAGAATCATTAACTCATTAATTTTATACAAATTCTTAGTTGAAATTTTGCCACTGACACATTTGCACAATTTGGGACTGAAAACTACAAAAATAGCTTGATTAACAGACTTGTTTAATGCCTGACTATTCTGTTCAAAAAACCTTTGGGTTGTAGTTATAGATAATGAGACTATTTCATCTGAAGTGAACTTTATGTTATGATTTCATATGACAATACACACACACACACACACACACACACACACACACCTAAAAGCATATAACTGTGATATCTAAATGATTTCATATTTTATATACATAAAAATTACTCATAGCATATATATGTGAAAATATAAATATTTAAATAGTGACTCTACTGCTGATTCAATTACCAATGATCTCAATAACCTAGCACATTTCAGAATGAAAACAAAACAAAACAAACAAAAAAACCCACTGAAATCATAATCTTCAGGTTTGATCTTGGCTGGACCTTGTTGTTCAGTCTCTGCCTAACTCTGCAGTGGGTTGAGTTCCCAACTGCAAAGGTCCAAGAGTCACCAGAGACATGGAAGATTCAGTGATTCATCCTCATTGGTCAATTGGCCACGGTGTGGGGGAGGGACTTGTTTCTGCCTGAACTGACTGAGTAGACTGGGGCAGTGATGATTCTTCACACCTTGTACTTACAGAGTGATGGAATGTAATGTTTTTAGAAACTAATTTTAAAAAGGGCCATAGACAAGGTAGATTGTTAGAATGATCCAAGGGGGTGGGGGTGTAAGCCATGTCGTCGGAGAAGAGGGTGAAGAAATCCCAAGTGGTTTTGTTTGTAGAAGAGGAGACCTGATGAGATTTAACTTTCCAAGTATTTAGAGGATTGTTTTATGGGATTGAGAGTACATTTACTCTGTATAGCTCGTTGGAACAGAATTCAGATTTCTGCTTGTTAAAAGGGAAAACCCTCTATTGGTTAAGATTGCTAAAAAATTGAATTTGCTGCATTTTGAGAAAGTGAAATCTACATTATTTGAAGTATTCTGGCCACTTGCTAGAGATTTAGTTCAGCAGTTCAAGCCTTTTATGGGAAATTGGGCTGGATGACCTTTAAATCCTTCCCACCCCCAAGGGAATTCTGATTCTGTGATTTTGGCTACTGTCAACTAAAAACGTTTATGAAGATTTTATCAACACTCTACTTGTTTACCTATTCTTAGATGCACAGTTTTTCATATTAAACTATCGCTGGTGGCCAGTAATCATATAAATAAATGCAATAATTGCATAGACTGCTTCTTAATAAAGTGCTCATTATTCTAGATTGTGTAAAATCCTACAACCATTTTGTTGTTGCCATGGAAATATAATAATAGTTGCTTTATTATGACTAAAGCTGGAGAACTAGTTTTAGCCAAATTATAGTCATCTTTGTTGAAATGCATTCAATTAAATACCCATTAATAGGATAAAATTTAACTAACTCGACTGTCTTTTTCCCTCTTCACTTTTAAACATTGTTTTGAAATTAAGACTCAGCTAATTTGGCTTAAAGTAAGTACAAATGAAATGTGCTTCAAGGATCTTGAATGTACTTATTTTTTTCTCCCTTTTATTTATTTGTGTTCTTTCTAGGTCACATTCCTGTAACTGGTCCATAGAACACCTACATCAAAATTAATGGGGGGTGTGCTTGGGGGTAAAGAAGGGAGAGTTGGCCAGCTTGTGGGGTTAGGAAGGAAATTCTAGAAGCCTGAAAATCTACATTTTCAAAAGGCCTCAGAAATTCTAATGTAACTCACATATCAAGGCTCACAGCTGGGAGGTTTTTAGAGATTGTCAACTAAAAGCTGTTTTCTAGACTCTGCAAACTAGATATGAATGACACGAGTGTCATGCAGCAGCTTGCTCAGGAAGGAAGCATAGACATTTTCAGGTTCCTTTTCTTCTACTTTACATTTGAAGCAAGTAATAGGGACAGTGAGTTGCCTGAATTCCCGCAGATTGGATCCCATATTTCCACTGAGCTCCACTTGGTTTTGATGGCGTGGGTTGAAATACCATTTCAAAGCTGAAATGGACCAATGACTAGGCTCTAGATTCCAGTGCTTTTTGAGTTGCCATTTTAAGCATGTGTGTTGTTGACAAAACATCCAGCCTGAGAAAACTTTAGGAGTTTATTTGAGCCGAATTGACTATTGCCAGGAAGCAAAATCCCAATGGATTGAGAAAATGCTCCAGAAAATGGCAGTTGTATAACTTATTTTATACATTTGAATCAAAGGAGGAGGGTTACATGAAATTCATTGGTGGTAGATTAAGGGGAGGTGGGAGAAAGCAAAGAGGGCAAATCTCTGGGATTGGATAAAAGTAAATTGGAGAGACCGGTACTTATTTTACATAGGTGGATACAGGATAGTTAATGGTTCATATTTTACAGCACATAGAGATGGTAATCAGGGGACAAAATAATAATGAGGGATTCTATAGTTTCATGCTCTGGTCCAGAAAAAGGGATTACTAACATTCCAAGGGCATGTTATCCTAGATACAAAAGACAATAGACAGGCTCACTTCAGGTATAGAGTGACCTTTGTCAAAGAAGCTACAGGCCAAGGCTGTGACTGCCAGCCATGACCCCCTTTGAGTTCGTGATTTTTATGTTCAGACCATCCTATGTGGTTCATTTCCGTCTCTGAGTTTGTAGGGCTTGCCATGCAGGCTTCCCCTGAGCTGGGCAGGTTTAGTATGTGCCCCCCTTTTCGTCTATAGTGTGTTGTCATCACTGCCCTTTTAATGCATCACATTGAATTGGAGGAAGTTCTAATTCAGAGATTAATTGGGGCCATATATTTTTTGGGTGTGGTTTTTCTGCCTGGTTTGTAGGTTCTCTCCCCCCTCCTCCCAATCAACCAGATTATTTCCTCCTCCTGCTCTTTCCCCCATTCATTTTTCCATGTTAGGCAATCTGTCTAGTTTCTCTCCTCGGTTCACAGCAGTTAGCTTTCTGCCCCAAATCCTTCTTCTTATCTGCTCTTCACTTTGTTCTAGCAACACACCTAAAACACCTGACCTCATATCTGTGGCCAGGAAATTTTTAATCAGATATTTTGACACAGTTTTACTCTTCTAAAAGTGAAGGTGATCACTTGGTAAGTATGAGGCCTAAGGTGTCTTATTGGACCTCAGAACATGTGCATATATTCACATGGGGAATATTTTATAGGTGAAATTGATGTAGGATCTGCCGGCAGTTTCTGGGTGTGGGCCGGGATCGTGTCTCTTGAAGCCAAAGAATGGACACCCGGACCAGGGAGAGGCAAGGAGTTCTAAAGGAAAATAGTTTATTAGAGGCAGGAGAAGAGGTTGCAGCTCCTGAGCGGGAGGGGGTACCCGAAACTGGGAAGCCCAGTGACTGAGACAAAAGTTCTTACTTTTATACCTTCCTTTGCCTGCTTGGGGAAGGGGGTTGGAGGCTGCTAATGGAATTCATCTATCAGGTTTGTCCTGTTTGCCCATCCTGAAAGGATTAACTTAATAACCTATTCCTATCTATCAGATCTGCTCCTTTGTCCGGCCAAAAGGGATTTGAGATAATTTATTAACCTCAAGGCATAGTCTCATATTTTTGTCCTGGAGTGAAGGAGACATTCCAGATCCTGGAGTTTCAGGATGTGGCTGCTTTTTTGTTTATTCCACCAGGAACACCCCTGTCTACCTAGCAACATACTAACTAACCTGTCTCAAAATCAGGGGGAGGAGAAGTCACAAAACAATGCTTTCTCAATGGCAGTGATGGAGATAAGGAGATGAAAAAGACAAAAATTCACATCTTCTCATGCTGACAGTTTAATCTAAATGGAGGGGTGTAATCTGAACATTTTACCCTGAAGGGCTTTATGAGTTGCTCACATTTGTATATTGTGTATGTCTGTTTATGGCTATGCTCTCATCTAATCATTGATAGTACTATTTGTGAAGTTCCCATTTTGATATATTTTAGTTGCTTTTATTGAACACAGTGATAATTTTGCCTTCTCTCCTTACCTATCCTAATATGGCCTAGTATTGGTCATTCTTGATTAGCACACTGAGGGATGGTAGTTGTCTGGATGAGGCAACTTTAAATTTTATCCATTCTCTTCAAAAGCGTTCTGTTTTTCAGTGCAGAAGAAACCGTAGTGAATCAGCTAGGAGATCTTTTTGGTAACCTGTTTCCCAAGTGTAGACCTTCCATTTTCATTTGTCTCACGCCCTCTTAATAAATGGAGGGTTAATATTTGAAAGTGAAAGTGTAGCCTGTTTTGTGGCAAAATTGTTTCTGTGATTCCCACTGTGCCAGGACTGGAAAGCATCTATGCCGTAAAGCAGTCTGCTGCCTGTAAACAATGACCCTGTCAGCTCACTTTAATAGCTGAGAAAATATTGGGCCAGGGTGACCCAACCTTCCCACAGTTACGTAGAGGTGTTTAGTGACTGCCTTTGATCAGACTGCAAATGGTAGAGTCTAACCTATTTGCAATTGTTTACTGTTAGTTCTCAGCCTGCCTTTTGTTTTTTTCTGCATACAAACAAAAGTGTAAAGTCAACAGGCTGTCATCATGGCTGATCTATAGAAACTCTACTTTCCTGGCCTCCTTTATGTGGTTTTAGGTAAGGCAGAGACTAGAACCATAAATTGAACTAGTCATCTCAAAGCCCATTGTTAGGTCTCAGCCACTGGACAATTTAGAGAATTTTTATTGGCTATCAAAACACTTTTGTAAAATTAAGTTAATTTCAGAAGGTGGCTGGTCTTTGGTTGAGACACAACTTTCAACCTGACATTGAATGATTATGAGTGAGTGAGCAGCCTACCAGTTTGGAAACAAAATGGCATGAGGTAGATAAACCCTGATATATGTTTTATGGAACATTTGGTTAATTTTTTCCATTTCCATAATAACTATTGGTTTTCTGTTCCATGGATCCCAGACATTACTCTCTTGCCTTTGGATTTGAGGTGCATGAGTTAAAAGAACTAAGCTAGTAAACTGTGTTGGGATGTTGTCAATAAAATGCCTTTAGCACGTTGTCAAAGGCTTTCCTTTATGGCAAGCACTCTCACGGGGCAGCTGAAAAGCCAACCCCAGAGCAGTGAAGAGGGATCTTCTGTGGTTTGCTTTGTAAAACCTCATTAAAGCAATGGATAATTGAACTCCCCTCCATGTATTGAGTGATGATATGTTGGTAAAGCTATACATTATTATTATTGTTTGTAATTCAGCTTTCAGGTGGGTGCTCTTTCTAATGTTCTTTCATTTGTAACAGACGCATAATGTAAAACAGATCTTGTGAGGAATGCAATCATACTGTTGTGTGGTTAATCATTTGAATACTATTTTCAAACCTGTCCTTCTAGAGCATAACCTTGAAATTGTAAAGTGGACGCCAATGGGAAGTGCACATTTGTCTCTGAGTTCTTCACGGAGTCATTATGAAAATATCTACTTGCTGTCTTGTCTTGCTTGCTGTTCTGTCCCTCCCGGGAGGCCTTGTGGTCAGCCAATGGGGTGGGAGTAGGGTCTGGGGAGATAGAGTGGACAAGGCTTTATTCATCCCTGTTTCCTTCCTGGGAGCAGAGAAAGCTGGTGAGAAGATGAAGACAACCCCCTTCAAAATACTCAGGGCCACAATGAGCAAGTTCTGCCTGGTTCCTTCCAGCACATTCCTTAGTTGCCCTCCCCGCTATCTGCTTGTAATGAGCAATCTTTCTTTTTGATGCTTTGCCTTACAAAATTAATAGACTTTAATGTATTTCTTTAAAAACATGAATTTGTGTTTTATCTTGGGACATTTAAAATAAAATTTTAAATACTCTGCTCTAATAAATGTTTTCCCCCAACAAGACTCTCTGGAAGGTTCCACTGGAGTTATGCAAACCTATTCCAACTCAGTTTTCCTGGCAACTCCTTGTTGAATTTGTTATTAACTGGAATACCAGTAGTAGTTCCTCCAGTTGGTTCTCATTACTCTGTGTGAGGAAGTGAGAGGGACTCTTGGATGCCCTTGATAGGCATAAGAGAAAACATGCTGGGAATGATTTGCTTTTAAAGGCTTTGAAATGAATTGCTTAATGCCCTTTTTGATGTCTTTATTTTTAATTTTGCTGCTAATATTCACAGGGACTTCTCTTTGTAAAATATCAGAAATCCTTTCTCAGTGTTATATGAGTTCTGTTTGTATCATTCCTCAGAGCTTTGAAGTTTATATGGTCCTGGTTAAAGTATAAATAAGTAAATCCATGGATTATGTGCCTTTAAAACTGGACATTAAAAATAAAAAAACACACACACACTGAGTCTTAGTATTCATTTAGGTAGGTTAATGGAAAGAGTAATACTGAATGTTCTTCATTTGTGGACTGGGTAAGTTATGTTCCGAATTTGGATGGGTGGTCTAGTGTAACTTGAAGAGCAGGGGAAGCTTGGGAGATGCAGCTTCAGGGTGAGGCTGCATGTGTGAACCCACTGTTTGGTTTTGTGAACCATTTCTCATAGGCCTTCTACCTAATTCTTTAATCATTTCTCTTGCTAGACTAGACTTTCACCAAATGTCCATGCTGTTTGAGATGTCTGAGCTGACTCCATGCTGAGATGCACCCTGTCTGTCACAGAAACCATTAGGCTAAAACAGGATGCAAAGCTGTCGCTACCCCCCCCCCCCCCCCGCCGCACTTCTCTGCACCTGTGCATTACTCATTCTGCATACCATTCTCTCCATAATTCAGAACAGAAATTCTTGTTCTCATCAATATCATTGTGTCCTTGGCACCCTGCACAGTATCTGGCAGCTAGATCGGGTTCAGCCAAGCCACATCCAGCAGTTCTAACATCAAGAGCTGCAAGTTGTATTACTGGCTTCTCTTAGCGCTCAACATCTTTGACAGTCTTAGGGCTTATATTTTTGTAGCCCTGAATGTAAATCAAGTTCTTTTTAAAACTATGTTAGGCCATCATGCCTGTGGTGAATGGATTCACCACCTTCCTTTGCCATTCATTGGCAGTCACTGGGAGTTTTAAATATATTCCTTCTACTCACCCCATGGGTAATTATTGATTGTCCAGTTCTAGAGCTCCTGGCCTCTAATAAAACAATTGCTGCTTATTTAAGTTGTTGTTTGTTAGTAATGTATCTGTTGTAAAATCCTCTGTGTGGCTTTTAATTCCTTAACAGTGTCTGGCACAGTCTATGTTTATTGAATTGAATTCAATAAAATATTAACTAATATAAGCAGGCCACTCTATAATCACACAGTTATTAATTGTATAGATTTTGTTAATATCTAAGCCTTAAAGCAACTTGATAAAGTGTTTTGGGTAGAAACTCAATTTTATGGCAGTTGGAGTCATGAAGTTTAGTCTTACACGAACCTTAAAATCTTGTCTCCCTACTCTGGATGCCCTTATAACAGCTAAGTAAGGAGCAAAACAAGTTCAAAGAGGAATATTTGGAAAGAAAAGACTTGCATTTCAAATTGGCAAAACGGATTTCTTAACTAATGCAGGTCCTTCCTTCTTGTGCTTTGGTGTCCCATTACTTACTGAATTCTATCAGTCAGTTTTGGTTTTTGGTAGTGGTTTACCTCAGGAAAATTTCAGCAGGAATGTTTAGTGATTGGGAAGTTTGTTGTTATGGTCACGTGTTACTTTTTAGGACAATGGCTGAGCCAGACTAGAAATTCTTGTCATAAAGTTAGTGTCAGAGAGAGGTAGATGATCTGACTTTCAGAAAATAAGGGCTGATCCTTTGATTCAGAGTTGTCTCCGAACATTTAGGAAACTAGGCACACCCAGCCATCTAAGGTTTCCTAAAAATTGAGGAAAGATAACAGGTAATTTGGGGAGAGGCAGAGGACTAGGATTAGGGGTGAGGAAGTAAATAACTATCTGAAAGCAGCCATCCTTCCCTTTTCCTTATTTGGTTCTTATTTTTTAATAATCATAATTCATACATCTTGAATGCATTACATTTTTTAAAAGAGGATATTGTTTCCAAGCTACAAGGTGGGAACATCTTTTTAAAAGAAAATATGTGAAGAAACTAACAACTAACTTGCTTATTTGAGGAAATGTAATTCTTCATTTGTCTCTGTGGTAAATGATTACTTTATTAACCTCTTTGTTCATACAGTGTTCTTCTTGTGGCACAGGTTAAAGTTATTTTTAAAATATTATTATTTGATAAGGCACTGTGCTAGGTACTTTACATGCGTTACATCTTCCAATCTTCAGAACAACCCTTGGAATAGCTTTTCCTATCCCTTTTTGTAGGTCAGAAAGTGTTGATCAGTCAGAGATTTCAAGCCCAAGGTCATGCTTGAAAGTGGTAGAGCCTCCTTGCAAACCCAGGCCTCACTAGCTCCTAGGGTTTTGCTTTTGCTGAGCTTAGATTCTGCTCTTTCCAGCCTGTTTCCTGTCTGGCAAGATGCCTTTGAGAAGGTTGGAAAGACCAATATTTCTGAGCCAGAGAAATGTGCCATCTACTACCTGGCTCAGTATGACAACTACACCTTGAGAGAAAATGATTTTACAGCAGCATTTTGAGGAACAACACTTCTTATTCCCGATGGAAAGTAAAGTTAGAAACAAAATCGGGCTAAAAACTGGAAGAACTGAGTTCTAGACCCTGTTGTTCCATCACCTGCCTCCTGGACAGTTTGCTTCTGGGTCTCAGTTTCTTTATTTGTAAAACAGTGAGTCCTCTACTAAATCCCTAGGGCCCTTTAACTGCTCATTTCTGTAATTACTGACCTGTTCACAGGATGATACTCTTAAAACCTTACTAAATTTAGACAGTATACCTGAAGTGCCTGCTTTTGTTTATTTGTTTTATATATCTGTATCCCCATAAATAGACTATCAGTCCTTTGAGGATAGAGAATGCATGGTACTGGTTTTTGCATAGCAGTGTCTAGAAATAGCAACACCCCCCCCCGCCCCCAATACAAAAGCATAAGTAGTGAAGATGTGCTCTAGGAGATTTATACTCAGTTGCTTTTGGGTATTTTATTAGTAACCTCAGTTTTTACTGTCTTATGTCCTTCTCATCTTTTAAAAAAGTATTTTTATTGAGGTAAAATTAACTGTTTTGATTCATTGGCATTTAGTGCATTCAAAGTGTCCATCATATACAAAAATTATTTGAAAAATAGACCTAAATGTAAGGGGGAAACCCAAAAAATTCAGAAGAAAACATGTGTATGTTTTTATAGTGTTGCATTTGACAATGGATTCTTAGATATGACACCAAAAGCAGAAGCAACAAAAGAAAAGTAGATAAACTGTGCCTCGTATAAGTTAAAAACTTGTGCATCAAAGGGCATAATTAGCAAAGTTAACAAATAAGCTGTAGAATGTGAAAAAAAATATTTACAAATGTTATATGTGATAAGGGACCTGTACCCCAAATATATAGAGAAATCTTGAGTTAATTTTTTTATATGATACCAGGTAGGGGTCCGAATTCATTTTTTTTGGGGGTAGGGTGGGGTCCGTTCAGGGCATCTTGCAATTCCATATGAACCTGAGGATTGACCTTTAAATTTCCCCCAAAAAGGCCATTTGAATTTTGATAGAAATTACCTTGACTATAGATCTCTCTGAGTAGTATTTCCATCTTAGCAATATCAAGTCTTTCAGTCATTCCATGTCTTTATTTAGGTATTGTTTGTTTCCATTTATTTAGGTCTTTAATTTCCTTTAGCAATGTTTTGTAGTTTAAGTGTACTAGTCTTTTTACCCCCTTGGTTAAATTTATTCCTAGGTATTTTATTCTTTTGGATGCTGTTATAAATGGAATTGTTTTCTTAATTCCCTTTTAAGATAGTTCATTGCTGGTGTATAGAAAAACACAGTTGATTTGTGTGTTGCTGTTGTACCCTGAAAATTTACCGAATTCCTTTATTAGCTCTAGTAGTTTTTCTTTTTGGAGGAATAATTGGGGAGATGGAGATTTTATATATATATATATATGCCATCTGCAGATAGTTTTACTTCTTCCCTTCCAGCTTGGACATCCTCCCTCCCTCCTTTTTTTTCCTGGCTAGAACTTTCAGTACCGTGTTGAATAGTGGTGGTGAAAATTGTCTTGTTCCTGATGTTAGGGAGAAAGCTTTCATTCAGTCTTTAACCATTGAGTACTGTGTTTCCCCAAAAATAAGACCGGGTCTTATATTAAAGCTTGCTCCAAAAGACGCATTAGGGCTTATGTTCAGGGGATGTCACCCTGAAAAATCATGCTAGGGCTTATTTTCCGGTTAGGTCTTATTTTTGGGGAAACACGGTAGATACAGGTTGAGGATGCTTATGGTCTTTTAACCACTAAGTCAGAAGTTTAATTAAAATGAATTAAAGTGCCCCCCCACCCCCCAACCCCATGGCAGCAGCTATACTACCTGACAACTTGTTAAAAATACTAACTCTTGGGACCCACCCCAGACCTTCTGATGCTGAAACTATGGGAAGTGGAGTTCAGCAATTCGGATTTTAAGAAACTCTCTGGGTAAAACCAATACACGCTCAAGTTTAAGAATCGCTGTGCTAGAGTGTAAGCTTCTTTGAGGTTAGGACCTGTGCTTTAATATTTTTCTGTTCCTTTTATTTCTCTTGTGGGATTACTCATTGTTGAATAATTAAAAAAATAAAAATAATGTCAGTGTTCCCCAAAGTGTCTACATAATCTCTTAGCTTGTCTGTATGTCTTGAATCACCATGATTAATTGAAGATTCATTATTAGACATTCAGGGCTTATCTGAAGACCTTACGTTTTATATTCAATCTTAAATCCGTGGCAAACAGCACAAGTATACTTTGATTTAGACTTTTTGTTCTGATAATTACTTTCACTGTAATTATTTACTTACCTCTACTCGCTGTGGCCTTATCCTTATGACTACTTCTGCCAGCAAGAATTTCTCTTTTTTGGCTAGTTAGAAAGACTTGAGGGTCAATTTTATAGGGTATATTGGATTTTATCACACCATTATTCTACTTTTGCTTTATTTTTCCCATTAGTTTTATCTTGCCTATGTTGTGATCTCCGACCCTTTATGTCCTTTGTCAACAAGATATTTAAGTTAATAAAGTAAGAATGTGATCTCTTGCTACTAAGGGCTATTGTTGAAAATAGCATTTATACATACAAATACCAGTTTATGGATAAGTACAATAAGAAAGTTCAATTTATTCACTATTTGTTCACCTGTTGGTGAACGTTTAGCTTGTAAAAATGCCATTTAACACATATCTGAAATTGTGGTGTGATTAATTATTTATAACTGATTTATTTTGAAGCCTGGTTTAAATGGTAATTTGTACTCTGGATTCTGATTTCCCACCACTTTTAGATTTCTGAACTTCATTTATATTTTCACTTAGAGTCAATCTCAGCTTCCAGAATGAGTGAATATTCTGAGCATAGCATCAGAGGAAGGGCTGTGTAAATGTATAAACTCTAGGGGTCCCAGGGTAGAAGCACAGAGTAAAGCAGAATGGTCTCACCGTCTTGGCCGGGGCTCAGAAGCTGTGAGCATGTGTGGTCCTAAAAATACCATTTGCTGGGCTTTCCTTCAGTCTCTTTGATGTGGGAAGGAAGCCATAGGATCATTGCATGAATTACTGTTGATTGAATAATTAAGCTGCTCTCTAACCTTTCTTGGTGAATGTTTGGTATAAGTAAATGAAAAATCAATTCTTTGACAAATGCCTACAGACTTTTAAGATGTTATACCATCCACTTTCATATTACAGTTTGATTTCTTAGTGACTATAAACCAATCATAGTTCTTGTTTGTGTCTCATATCTTGTTCAGTGGATAAAAAAAGGGGGGGAATTCTTAACTGTTGAAGTCAGTTTAAAACTTGAAATTGATCAAAATTCCCAAGGTATTTTTTTTCATGGATTTACTTGGCTTTTAGCAACCATTCTAGTTCCAGTTCTAGAAACTGTCCATGTGACATTTTTCATCTGTCTGTGGAAGAGTTCATGTGGTCTCTAGCTGAACTTCTTAATTAGCTTCTCAAACAAAAACAAAAACAAAAAAACCCTCACAGTATCTTGGAAGTCTATGTTTGTTTTCTTTTAAATTATTTAATCTACGTGTAGATGTATCTATGTAGACCTACCTGTATGTAACAGAGTGTTTAATTAAAAGGAGTTCCAGATACCTTAAGAGATTTGAAAATTATTTTCACAAAGTTTAATAGTTCAGTGGTTTCCCAATATAGTCAGAGAGGAAGTTGGTTTGTTTGAGAAGATTGTGTGACCTCTCCCCTTTCCCATATTGCCATTGTTGGTGGTTTAAAGAACCACCATTTCTCACCATATGCTAAGGGCTGTAGCCTTGGTCTTGTGTGTTATGAGGGTATCGAATAAAAAAATCAAAAATAACCTAGTAGTCCTAGTTGAGGGAGAGAAGTTTGTATTTTAATTAGGTAAGTGTTATAATAATATTAGGAGGTTGGCAAACAGACAGTTATGCAGGGGCAGTAAAGTCACTGATTGGGAGGGAAGAGTTTAGAGAGACAATCATTTTTCTCATGCCAACATTGTGAGTGGGATTTTGGTGATGGTGGTGGTGGGGGGGTGCTAGCTTTTAAACTCCTGCATCCCTGCGGATGCAATGGTTTATTGCAGAAAGGAGAGGAACTTTGGGACTCCAAGGCACATTTGAGTTTCAGAAGCCATTGCTGTATGTTTCCAATGCCCTTTGTAAGGGTTTTGATGACAGTGACAAGAGGAAGGGGGAACAAGCATGTTAAAGTCATTTGGTTACTTTTGAAATCAAGGCTGGGAAGAAAATATTTTCTGGCTGTAAATCACTTGCTTGTCCAACATTCTTTAAAGGATTTTATACAAATGACTTTAACAGTTTTAGGGGTCGTGCCTAAGGTTAAGAGACTGTTTGCCTGGTGTACATTTTGGTGATTTAAAAGCGTTACTTCACTGAGGTGGCAGCATTGCTGTTCACATCTGTACTATGAAATGTCTGATATTTATCTGATGAGGAAGGTTTGCCTCTTAAGGCAATATGGTGCAAAGTTGATTTTGTACTTGTTGGTTTTATGTGTTACAAAGACTATTAAAATAAATCAATACTTCAAATGTACAGAAAAAGCTATAAATAAAGTTTCTATAAACACTGTAAAGCCTGCTAACATTTTGATGAGTGATTATTGTGAATGCACTAACGCTAAGCACTTTTACATGTATTACGGGATTTAATCTTTAGACCCAACCCTATGAGGCAGGCGTTGTTATTCTCATTTATCACTGTTGAGAAGTGAGGCTCAGAAGTGAATTGTCCAAGGTCACACAAGCAGTGTGACGAGTGAGCTGGGAATGAAACCAGGAGGACCCTGGGATTTCACAGATAGTATTCAGGCTAAGGTTGAAACAATTGTCTGTGATTTTTCAGTGAGGCAATTCAAATAAAAATATTTAGTAGAAACCTAAATGTCTTGATGGCTATGGCAAAAAAGCTGAAGCTAATAATAGAAAGATGGATTTGGAAAGTGCCTTTAGTGATTGGTGGATGTAGTAGTTTAAATTGTACTTAAAAATAGAGTGGGCTCATGCAATTATCCATTCTCATGACATTGTCTTTTGCTTTAAGTCTGTGTTAGTCTGTGAGCTACCACTGGTTTTGTGTGTGTTTAAAGATGATCAGATAGTTTAGTGCTTTGGTGTGTTGTCCGTGAAGTTGCAGTGTGAACTCTGGTCGTCTGGAGTGTTCCATGAATGCTAGCATCTTCTCTGCCCTGCTCCTGTGTGTGCTCCCTGTACTTGTAGGCCTTTTAATGGGCACCCAAGCATCGTGCTCTCTCCACAGTCCCCACTCGTCCTCTGCTGTGAAGTCATTGTAACACTGGATTGTACTGTGAGGCGAAAGGTGCATTATGCTTACATGTAAATACAGCATTGGATGGCAGGATCTGTCTTCTTTTGCCAAGAAACATGTATTTTTCTTGGTTTTTGTTACAGCCCAGCATTTTTCATTGCCGGCAGCACAACACTCATTAGTAGAGAGCAAATAAACAACACAAGGCACTTGGAGCCAGGAAGTCGCATCTCAGACTAGGAACACAGTTTTGGATTGACATTTGGGAGGTGGGCTGCTAACTAGGGGAGCCAGCTACCAAAGTGAAACCCAGGGATAGGGTTCTTGTACTTCTAGGGGAACCATTCAATCATAGGATCTTTGGCAGGGCGTCAGAAGTTGATTTTGATGTTATGATAAATCAGTTTCTTTGTAATTAAATATTAACTCCAACTGTCTTAGGTAACTGAGTGTTGCCTTGCTGTTCATTGTTTGCCTTAGACATGTGATTAACATTCGATGAATTTGAAACTAACCTGTTAATTGAATGCTTTGCTTTGAAACAACCCTGAGTAAATTTGGCATGAGTATACCTAACAATGCCTAGTTTTACAATGCGATCTACTTTATTCCCTGCCTTATCACATAAGAGACATACCAAATTCAGTTGGTTTGGAGTATTTTATGGTTGCTTCTATTTCAAAATTAATGACGTCTTACAGTAACTTACTGAGAATAAAAATTTGAAATGAAAATGGTAAACCCAATTCCACTGGAACTTTTTAAACCAGAGGAGATAAATTCATTTAAAAATTGATTTAACTAGTTATTAATAGTACATTCTTTTAAAGGCAAAAAAACAAAAAAACAAACAAACACCTTTTGCCCCGCTGTTTTGGACTACTTGGAAGTTAGCAGCTTTGCTTTGTGGAACTTGTGGCTTTGGGAGTCATTAAGTATTTATAAAGATGCTCATCGTTTTGTCTTCATCCGTACCACTGGGGAATTTCTTTTCATCCATGATTTCATGTCAGAGACGAGGCACAATGTGTCAGTTACTGAAAAGAAAATAGTTTGTGATATATTCTCTTTAGTTTTGGCAAAATTTTGAAAATACCAATGATTAGTTTGAATTCTGTATATTTCTTCAACTGTTAATTAATATCTTGCCCTTCCCTCTTTTAGGACCTGCTGAAGTTCCCATGATGTCACCCAATGGATCCATTCCTCCCATCCATGTGCCTCCAGGTTATATCTCACAGGTAAACCATTTGGTGGACTTCTCCATTCACTATGGCCACTGTCATTGTCCCAAGAGAATATATACTGAGGCCTCAAAACGTATCCCCAGATGTTTAGTTAAGGTGATACTAGAGTTGTCATCATTTTTGTGGCACCACATGGCCTTCCCTGAGTCTTGCCTCTTCATGTGCCAGAGAGTTAGTGAGAGGAACACACAGCGAGGCTCCTAGGCTGCCCTCGGCCAAGGTGGGTTTTACACTTGACCATTTGATTGTGATTCCTTCATAGAGTCTACTACCTTAGAGATTTCCTTCCACAGTTTGCTGAGACTGGAGGGGGGATTGTACATTTAATTAGTAAAAATATCAAAGGACGCACTGTTAACATAAACCGGGCCTGCCCTCTGTCGTGGGAGTCCCATTTCCCCTTAATGTGGCACGTTCTGGGCTTGGTGAGTTACTGAATATGGTGTGAGAATGTGAGAACTTACCTGTTTGTACTTAAGTTTCTCTAAAATTTGATTTTCTTTTAAGTAAAATAGCAATTTAAAAAGAACAGTGATATCAGAGGTATGTTGGAAGGATAAAAAAAAATGTTAAAAGATAAAGTTATACTCCTAAACCTGGATAACGTTTAAAATGTTCAGGTGCCTGGAGTGTGGATGTCTGTATATACTTTAGTTTTCGTCCCGGGCTCAGCATAATACAAGTGCCTCCCTGCACGTCTTCCTTTCCAAATACCTGACAACCAACTGTTTTTCTTTCTCTTTGCTTCTCTTGTTGTTTTTCTCTCATTGTAAGAACATCCTACACTCATTGGAAAAAAATCAGAAAAGACAGAAGAGTCTTAAAAACATATTTATAGTTTTACTACCTACAGAAGATAGTCATCATGTTAACGGTTTTTGGATTACATTCTTCCAGATAGTTTTTTCCCCCCCCTTTCTATTCTTTCTCTGTCTCTGTTGGATTTTACAGTGGTTTAAAATCTGTAATTTTACGTTTTTAATGATTTTGTTAGGGTGAAAAAAATTGGCAACTATAAGGGAAAATTGCTGAAGTGCAGGCAGGAATCAAAGAAGCCTTATCCTTCTCTTGATGTAAAATCTTACCCATTTCTTTGCCGTCTAAGCCATAGAGCAGCCGCTGTAATTTCATTTTTTCCCATCCTTACTTTCACATGAGCCAATTTGCCATCTTTGTTTGTTTTGTTTTGTGTAGCCAGAATGTTGGCCAGTCTCCCCCTGTTGCAAATAAATGACTTATTTTACACAATTCTTTCTAAATAACAATCAGGGAGGGAGAGAAAGGTGCAGAGCAGGCCCCTCCAGCCAGGACATGTGATGATGGATCACATTCACGTTGCCAGTCAATTAGCAGAAAAGAACAAGGAATGTAGAATTCCATTATGTCTTCTGCGCTTTTATTTTGAGGAAGTGGTTCATTCCATTGAACAGAGTACAGTTCTCACCATTGTGACGGCAGAAATAACACCTCCTTTTATGCTAACGGTCTGTTGACGGAATACCAGTTAAGAGTTGAACATTTAGTGGAGAGAAGCTGCAGTGTACTTTTTCTTGCCATTGGGGTTGCTGTGATTGTACAAACTGCAAAAACAATTATTGGGAGTCCTAGGGAAAACAGAGAATTTTGGACCATGGTTTATTTGTGATTCTGAAAAACTTCTATAGATCGTATAAAAAGAGTAAGAGCAGAGCTGTAAATTCAGTTTCATAAAACTGATGGTGGAAGCATAGTGAAACACTTTCTCAACTGAGGATTGCGGCAGAAAGTGCTAGGACATACTGGAAGAACAGAAAAAATGGAATAGTTTGGATTCTGAATTGCAAAAAGAAATGAAGCAATCTGTAAGACATTCATTCCACTATGTTTAGATTGGGCTCCCTGATCAGAAGATGGGCCCAGAGTTAAATGATGTTCACTAGTAGCACTTTAGTGATATTTGACAGTGAAGTGTCTGGCTAAAGCAGATGATTAATATGGAGAAAATTGAGAAATCGACCGGATGCTTGTACATCTTAAGGCTGACTACATACACACTTCAAAGAAATAAGGAGGGTAGAACCAAGTATAAAATGTCTTAGGAGACTTGTCATCACCAAGAGATCTAAGAAGCAAAATACGTTATGCTTATGTCATTGTGAAAATAGTCACAAAATTTAAAAAAAAAATCCCCTCTGGACATATGTGAGAAATGCCCAATAGTAGTCTGTCTCCAGATGAGTCAATTCTACATCTTATCCCTCTAGTCTTTTCCCTCAAATGTATCTCTTGCTCAGATCTAGAGTTGGGTGTGCGCTGCATAGAAGCAAAGGTCTGTACCGTAGTGTGTGGCATGCTCCATACCCAACCCTGCTCTGCTTTCGAGTGTCACCATTACCTGTTGCCCCGCATTGCCACTACCTTCAATGTCTGTCCCCTGGGTACATCTGGGCCTTTTCTCAACTACATACTTTTTGTGCCTATTCATTCTCTCTTCTTGGGATACTTTAGTGCCCTTCTTTGTCTGACAGTTCAACATTCTTCTCATTCAAATGCCCCTCCTCGGTATGACCCTTTTAGAACCTCCAACCCAGAAATGGCTGTTCTGTTTTTTTCAGCATCTTTGGTACTTTGGCCCATCTCTGTCATGAAATACAATGCATATTATTAACGATCCCCGAGAACTCTCTTAGTGCCTCACTGGAATTATATCTGAGAATTCAGAAAATTGCCTGGTGTATCGTAGGTACAGACATTCCTCAATCTATAGCACTTTATTATGCCTCAAAGATGTTTTGTTTTTTATAAATTAAAGGCAAGACTCTCCACCAGCCAAAGATTATGGCTTGCTTTATTATGATACCCACTTTATTGCGATACCTACCATATTGCGGTGGTCTGAAACAGAATCTGCAATATCTCTGAGATGACTGTACTTGATAAGTGTTTTTAAATGTAAGTGATTAGCCAAACTGAAATAAAGTAAATATAGGAGATGTTCACAGATTTGCAGGTGCAAGTAGAGTAATAAAACACCTGGTAGCTAGAAATTTAGCAAGATCAAAGTGACATATACCTGCAAGGAATGAAATGCTCTGACTGTGGATTTAAGAGAGAGAGGAGTGCCAAGACAATTCTGTAGAGGAAAGAATAGTTTCTTCAACAAATAGTGCAGGGGCAGTTGGGTATCCAAATGCAAAACAATGAAGTTGGACCTCTACCTCACACCACATATAAAAATGTGCTCTAAGTGGATGACAGACATGAGGGGAAGATAGTGCTTAGTCCTCATTATTAGTCAGCAAACCGGGGCAGCTGGGAAAATGGCCCAGACTATCTTGGTGCCGGTGGTGATGATGGTGATAATTACTGTGTGTTGTGTGGTAAATGCTTTATTTATGTTTCTCGTTTTCATCATCCTAACTTTATGAGAAAGCTGAGGCTCAGAGTTGAAACAGGATTGCAGCCCAGGCATTTCTGATTTTACTGGCCTATCTCCTACTCTGATGTGATCTTGATGTCAGCAGCAGAGGCCGCCTTGATGGTTGTAGTTGCTTTACGTTACATCCCTTTCTGACAATGGAGTGTGGACGTGTGGAGTGCCTACTGGTGCATCTCTAGTCCTAAAACACCAGCTTCTCATGGATGAGATGGTTCGTTATTGTGAGAGAATTGAAGAGGGAGGCCAGTGAATGATTAACAGTGTTATGTTAGTAACTCTAAGTTGAGTCAATGGAGAAATTCTCGATTATATTATATTCTCGACATAATTAAGTAGTTCAGAGTGCTTTAAAGACAAATTGGTCAAATAAATTTGACAAAAAACAAATGTCAGTAGTGAGCAGAGATAATGTTATAGTAAGCCAAGCACCTGCAGTTGAAGCGTCAGCTGTGGTCTGCTCTGAGGTACAGTTACCGTAACAATCATTGTTTTCTTAGGTTGAGGACTGAACCAGTGGGCTTTAAAGATAGTGTGGACTTAGGAGAATAGTGGAATCTTGTCATTTTAACTCAGTAGTCCCTGATAATATAGTAAGCTTTTGTGTATTGTAGTGTGTGTGTGTGTTGTGCTTTACTTTTTGGTGGGAGGCTGGGAAAAGTTTGAGGGGAAAACAACCTGACCTTTTCAACTTGAGAGAAAATACAGGCTAAGTTTTCTTTCAACTGTGAGCTAGTGGATTTCAGTAAGAGGGAATTTAGTCTTGTCACACTCGTCACCATCATTTCCATGGTATATGATTAGGGTTGAGGCTGTGGGAGCAAACAGGGTGAATACTAACGTTGGGAAGAGCGTGGGCATTTCTAGGAGAGGCCAGCCTTCAAATTCCACCATGGCTACTTCCCATGTTACCTTGACAAATTCTTTCACCACATAGGCGAATACCTACCTGAACTGGTAGAGGTAAGAATTAAGGGAAATGTTATGTGAGGTGTGTAGTCCACATTGGGCGTTCAGTAAGTGGTAGCTGTTATAATGAAGAAGACTGTTAGAATAATTCACAGAAAGTCTGGCAGTGTACCATTCTGAATACATATTGAGATCACACAGCATGAAGCAAATTTTTCCTTTCATTGTATACTGGCCATGGTTGTTCTCATCTTTTCAATTTTTAACCTCATCATTAACTTTCTGAATAATTTAAATATGAATTTAAATATATATGTATATAAATCTCTATATAAAAGTTTATATATATAAATATACACACATATATATAAATTTAAATATATATAAATGTCTTACACAGATTCCTTCAGTTTTATTTTCCATGCTTTTATAGTAATTTATAAAACATTTTTCAACTGTTACAGAAAAATCTTCATGTAGACTCCAAAATTTAAAAAGCATATGAAAAGAAACAGTGAAATATCCATGTTAAATGCTCTGTCAGTTGGGAAACTACTCTTCTTTTTCGAGATTAATTGATGTAACCTAAAAACTGAATAGTAGTCAAAATCAGTATTTTGTTGTTGTAGCACAAGTACACACTTTACCTCATTCCATTGTTCTGGGGGTTTGTTAATGGGTAAATAAATACCTGTTAAAATTATATATATTCCATTTCTCTTGACCAGGGAGAGACAAGAAGTCTATTTAAAAATGGGTTTCCATTTTGCTATGGTTGGTCATTCTCCTGAAGAGTGTTTAAAGAGTTGGCCAGAAATGAGAGCCCCTATGGGGAAATAATGGGGCCTGTTTGGTGGGACCCATGGAATGCTTTTCCCTGCTTTGCCTCTAGCCAAGCCAGTGGGGCTATAAACATTAGCTTCAGCTGCTTCCCTGTGGTCATTTCACTGTGGGATTAAACCAATGCTGTGTGTCACCTTCAACATTTGAAAACGATGAGCAGAGACTCGCATGGGGGATTGCCCTGTGCCCTGACAAGCTGAGAATCAGACCTGTTTGGCAGCCAAGAAGAAGGAGAATTGGAATCTCTTTCAGGATGTTAAGTCCTCTGGAGGACCTGATTTTTCTATAGGAAGTTAGGAAAGTATTCCACAATGAGCAGTGTGTGTGCACAGAGGTTGGAAGCTTCTGCGGGAAGAGTAGAGGACTTCTGTGTCTATTCTGTTGTAGTTTCCTTTATCAGCAGCTTTGCAGCAACCTTTTCATTTTATGACTTATTTTGTCTGAGGAATGATTGTAGACAGGGTTGGCATCGCTAAATTAATGTACCAAGGACATAGCCTCTCAAGGACATTCTGCAAGTTTCCTCTTTCCAAGCTTTCTGTCTCCCTGTTCTTCATTTTCTCCTGTATTTCTTTGTTTCTGAGATCCTGGCATTGTGGTATAAAAGAATACAAGATTCGCAGAAGACAGGAGCCCAGGTCGGGTCTGGGTCCAACTCCCTGTGTGATTTTTAGGACTATTTTGAAATTATTTACTTGGGTGTTTCTCTTGTTGGTTTGCTTGCTCATTGTTGGTCTTCCTCACTTTTAGCATTTAAGCCCTGTAAGGTCAGGGACCCTGTGTACCCTGTCATCACTGGATCTCCAGAAAGGTGCTCAGCACGTGATTGGCACTTGCCAAAATGTGGCTGGTTGGCTGGCTGGAGTCGTCGTTGTCTTGTGGAGGGAGGAAGGGAGAGGAAAGGGTTTGAGGATCTCTGAGATTATTTTCTAGCCTAAAATCAGGTGATTCTCCTCTACTGTATATACTGTTCCTTAAAAAGGAGACCACGTGAGAATATGAGTAAGTTTCCATAAGCAGTCATTCCCAAAACGGGCACACGCATTGTATGGACTAGAATGCTAGTCTTCCTTTCTATGGAAAAACGATAGTTGATTTTCATAATAATAGTAATATTGAGACAGTGTCACATCTAGAAATGACTTCTGAATCATTAATAAGGATTAAATTATGCACATAACATTTGATTTTATTGCACAGTTAGTACGTGTTTAGTCTGTCTTTCTCAATTATTGACTTATGTGTCATATATAAAAACTTTTCTTAGAGAAACACCTTTGCTCAACCTATTAGCTTCAAAACTATGAAGGTCGGATGGGTTTTATATTCCTGCACCCTCTTTGGACCCATCAGGCTTATAAACTTGCAGTTATATTTTGCTGTGTGATAAACACGATCTCAGTATCATCAGTATGGATTCTTAATCCTTTTCGTGTGCCGTGGGAGCCCATTAGCAGGCTGGTGAAGCATTTTCAGATGTAAAATATGAAATTCCTAGATATTGTCTAGAACAGTCTGCCTGTGTTTCCAGGAACATGAATGTGCTTGAGAAGCTGAACTGAAATCATCTTGTAATTAACAGTCCCTTCTGTGCTGTCAATGGGAAGCTCCTCGCATAACAGGAACAGTTACCATCCACAGACTCCTCCTGTTGATGGCTTTATTAATATCTTAAAGGCATCTCGGTTTGGCACAAATTACGCCATCAGATCTCTACTTACTGTTTTTTTTCCTGTTCCTTAAAACATTTCCTTTTAGTGTAGAATAATTGTTTGGCCCATATTACTGCTCAAAACTCTATGGATATAACTTCTCACTTGTCTGGTGTCCCTATGTGCCACACAGGTATTAGGGAAGATTAGATTAAATTTTTGATCTTCAAATGTGTTTCTTTCTGATATTTAGGTTGGGGATATAGAATAAAATATGATAGAAAAGACACAGCGTTTCTAGTCACTAGTACTTGGGTGTGAATCTTGTCACCCACTTAGATGATCTTAGGTTAAGTTACTTAATTGTTCCTGAAATTCTTCATCTAGAAATTAGGACTGTGATGTTGCCCACGTTAGAGAATCTTCTGAGTATTATGCAAGTAAAGTTCTGTGTTAAGCATTTTAATAAACTGTTAAGTGATACAGAAATTATAGGAGTTGTTATTGTCCCCTTTAATTGTCACACCAAATTAATCAATCTGCCATTTGCCTTCAGCATCACTGCCCAATGTGGAATTTCTACTTGAAGAAGAGACCATTTGGCTCTCAGCAGTGTCTTGAGTAGCTTAGCTCTGTCCAAACAGGGACCTCTCTCTTCCCATGGGATTCTCAAGTTGGGGCAGCTGGGGGTGTGGTAAGATATAGCTGGAGCCAGCTGAGGACCTAACCTTGGTTCTGCAGTTTATAAATTGTGTCTCTTAACCTCGCTAGGTTGCCTTCTTAATTTGGAAGGTCTTTAGAAATTACTGCCTATGTCCCCTCAACTATATAGCCTTCCATGCTTTGCTGAGCAGTTGGATTAAAGGGATATACAAGAGGATGTACTTGTTTCCAGCCTCCTCTCCAACCCTCAGTGTTTTTAATTATAAGTCATCAGGTACCCACCTGGAAAGATCCAGGTACATATGTCCAGTAAAATACTAACAGTTGGTTTTATGTACATATGCCCTAGTCATGTTCCTTTTCCCAGATTATAGATTTACATAACTGAGTAGCTTGGATTATTTCTGTGTGTATAAAAATGCTGGCACATATAAAGCCAAAGAGGGGGAAATTGCCATTTATGGGGTGTCTCCTTATACTGGTCACCTTCCAAACTAGCCTGTCTGTAAGACTCGTACACAGAAGACATGTGCCACATCAGTACCGCCAGCTTGTTATCCCCTAAATATCGACCTCGCTTGGCTTTATCTGGATCTAACCATTCCCCCCCTCAGTCTGTACCTTAGCCATTACCTCGATTTGCCATGTGGATTAAAAATTAAGCACCATAGAACATTCAACATTTCTAGATATGTAGAAATGAGTGTGTAGATAAAAATGTTTGGGGAATTTTTGTTCAGTCATGAATCACCTTATTATTTAAAACCTTCGACTTGACTACCTATAAAGCAGATGATTGATTGTTTACTTAACCATCGGCATTAACTGTTTGAGAAAAGTAATTGGAATTTTCAAGGAAATTTTTTTTTTTTTTTTAAATTCTGGAGATGATAGCTATTATCAAGCTGTGACCACTCTGCAGGATAATCCTTTGATGTTATTTACAGGGCTTTGGATACCTAGAAGCATCACCAATAATGTATTTTTCCATTTGGCTACAAAACTACCATGTTGTAAGGCAAAAATAGCTGATCTTAAACCTAGAGGGTCTGTTGTCTCAGGACATTAATGATAATGAAACGTTGGAAAGAGCAAATATTATTTCATCATTGTTGGCTATCACAGATATGAAGAGAAAGGAGGTTGAGAAGTATGTTTGGTGTTTTTGACCATAGATGTAAACATTAAATTTGAAAAGACAGAGAAGTAAGTCAGGAGATTTGGAAAATACATTCAAGTCTGCCACCATTTTAAATTAATTAACTTTATCTGTAAAATAGAAAGACTTTGTTCTAATGGTACTTGGCAGATGGCGATGGGAGTTTCATCCACAGTAGCAAAAAGGAGATGGGCCAGGGAAAGTAAATTCCGTATGTTTCAAATCTCTATACTCCATGAAGAACAAACTTGCTTTTCTGTTTTTAAAAACTTTTCCCCATTAGTTTCAGGTGTACAAAACAACATCATGATTAGACATGTACACCTCCTCTCACAAAGTGATAACCCCCCCAAGTCTACTACCCATCTGACACTATACATAGCTATTGCAGTACCATTGGCTATGTTCCCTATGCTGTACTTTACATCCCGTGACTATATAGCCGTATATATACCTATATACATATATATTTAATCATAGTTGACATTTACTATTATTTTTATTAGTTTCAGGTGTACAGCGCCGTGGTTGGGCATTTATATAATTTATGAAGTGATTCCCCTCCCCAATGTCTAGTACCCATCTGATACCATACACAGTTTTTACAACATTATTGACTACATTTCCCATATTGTATTTCACATCCCCGGGACTATTTTGTGACTGTCAATTTGTACTTCCTAATCCCTTCACCTTTTTCACCCATCCTCCAAGCCCCCTCCCATCTAGCAACCATCAGTTTGTTTTCTGTATCTCTGAGTCTGTTTCTGTTTCCTTTATTTATTTTGTTCTTTGGAGTCCACATATAAGTGCGATCATATGGTATTTATATTTCTCAGTCTGACTTATTTCACTTAGCATAATATCCTCTAGGTCCATCCATGTTGTTGCAAATATTCAGATTTCATTCTTGTTTATGGCCGAGTGCTACTCCATTATATAAATGTACCACAATTTCTTTATCCAATTGTCTGTTGATGGGCATTTTGTTATTTCCATATCTTGGCTATTGTCAATAGTGCTACAGTAAACATATCTTTTTTTGAATTAGTGTTTTGGATTTCTTTGGATAAATACCCAGGAGTAAAATTGCTGGGTCATAAGGTAGTTAGTTCTATTTTTAATTTTTTGAGGGATCTCCATACTGTTTTCCATAGTGGCTGCACCAATCTGCAATCCCACAACAGTGCACGAGGGTTCCCTTTTCTCCTCATCCTCGCCAATACTTGTTTGTCGATTCATTGATGATCGCCATTCTGAGGAGAGTGAGGTGGTGTCTCATTGTGGTTGGTACTTGCATTTCTGTAATGATTAGTGGCGTTGAGCATCTTTTCCTGTGTCTATTGGCCATCTGTATGTCCTCTTTGGAGAAATGTCGATTCAGGTCCTCTGTCCATTTTTTAATTGGGCTGTTTGTTTCTTTGGTGTTGAGTTGTATGAGTTTTACAAATTTTGGATATTAACCCCTTATCAGATGTATCATTGGCAAATATCATCTCCCATTTAATAGGATATCTTTTTGCTTTGTTGATGGTTTTCTTTGCTGTGAAAAAATTTTTTAGTTTGATATAGTCCCATTTGTTTATTTTTTCTTTTGTTTCCTTTGCCCAATGAGATATATCAGTAAAAATATTACTAACATAATGTCTGCGACTTCATATATTTTCTTCTAGGAGTTTTGGTTTCGGGTCTTACATTTAAGTCTTTTAATCCATTTTGAGTTTATTCTTGTATATGGCGTAAGAAGGTGTTCCAGTTTTATTTTTTTGCATGTATCTACCTTTAAACTTGCTTTTCTTTTCTTTTCTTTTTTTATATTGTTTAGTGTATTAGAAAATGCAGAGTGAGGAGTTAGTGCAAAAGGGAAAAGTAAGAGCTGATGCTTTTGTACTCTGGTTAGTAGTAAATAAAATAAGACTGCTCAGCTGCATTTTGGATTGCAGTAGAACTTACAAGGAAACGTATAGTTTTTCAGTGTCTTTCTTGTGAAGTAAAATAGTAAAATGATTTTGATAATATTAAATAATATTTAATATTTTAAATACAATGATCAGGCACGACAGATCTGCGATTAGCTGAGTTTAGATTTCTGAAATTTTAGAGTAGAATGTCAGATATTTACCTGTGTTGTGGGGAGGAATTTGGTAATGAATGTGTTAATTCTTAGACGACATCAAATATAAGCAGATACATTTTTTTTTTCATCATTTGTTCACTTAGCCAACTCTTATTGAAAGCCTCCTGTGTTCCCAGATGCCCCTGAGGGACTGGCAGCTATGGGGGAGAGACAGACCTGTAATTCACACTGTAGGACAGAGATGCTGGTGGAGGGGTACACACCGGTCTAGCTGGATGGAGCCTAGACTCTGCCTGCCCATCCATCCCTCTGTCCATGCAGCTGTTTTGTGTTGCCCGGCCTTTTCTTCTGCTTGTCCATTGCTTGCGTGCTCAGTTTTAGCTGACATTTCATCCCTTCCTGGAGTGATCTGGGAGCCCCCTTCAAATATGTTGGCAGCAGTTAGGAATTGAGCTTGAGCCTGGCTTTCACACACATTTGGTCCCAGCTTTCAGTGTGCAGGCAGCTCACTCAGTGTTCCTTGCCACCGCAGCAAACCGGCTGCCAGGCCCTGCACACTGCCTGCGTGCAGGCGGGTTCATGTACGTCCACGTGCAGTCTGCTCTGCCCACTTCCTGGCTCATTCCCGGCCGTCTAGGGCAGCCTTTAAATTTTTTTATTTTGCCTCCTGCCTTTTAAAGCCCTTCTTTTGATTCTTGTCATTTAGAGCCCAGAAGTACAGGGACAGAGTTTTAGGAACTGAGGAGTTTATTAAAAGTCCTGTGAGGCATTTCAGTTCAGTAAGGGGAACTAGCTTCCTTCTCTGTCATCTACAACAAAGGACATTCAAACTATAATTGTCTTTAAGAGAGGCATTTTATTTAATTCTTGGACTCCGAATTGCCCCCTTCATTCCCTGATAGCTGTCTGACCTTAGGCGAATTAGCTTGACTTCCCTGAACTTCATTCCTCTTGTCTGCAAAGTGGGGACAACTGGATATTTCTCACAGGATTGCTGGGAGGATTTAATGAGGTGCTGATACTAATAATAGTAATTGCTAGGTAAGATTTTTCTATTATGTATCAGTTACTGTCCCAGGACCTTAACATGTGCTGCCTTATTTCGGTACAGGGTATTAAAGCAGAGCAGCAGGTATTCAGTAGATACTGGTTGTCTCTTGAATCCTTTCACATCTCTTGACAACCCAGCTGTCCTGGTTCTCACAGTTCATTTTACATACCTATTTCTCAGCATATCTAACTTATGTATAATTCTCCATGTAATAAAAACTTTGCAGTACAGACTAGAATGAAAATCTGGTCCTGCAACTGAGCTAGTTGTACATTTTTACCATGCTGTACCTTGGTTTCCTTCATGTCTGACAGGAATACTAATACCTAATTCTTCAGTAGTTAAGGACATTCAGTGAGATAACCCATGTCCAGCAGCTGGCAGGTCACAGGCACTGGTTCTGAGTTTCTTTCTCATCTGTCTTCCCATGCTGCTACTTCTTTCTGTTGCCTCCAAGTTATTTCATTTTGTTTTAATAGTTCTCTTGGTAATACTTCTAAAAACACTCATGCAAATAAGACAAACACTCTCCCTGTTTAACCTTTGGTGCTGTATTCTCAAGCCTCTTATCCCTGTGTCTACGCCACAGGATAGCAAGAATACGAGGCACAGAGAAGTTTCTCAGTAAATACTTCTGAGCAGAATAAAAAGACATGATAAGGAATCAAACCAGCTGCCATCGGGCTGCCTTTCTTCCTTGGCCTGAGGAAGGTGACTGGGTATTTGTTCATGGGGGATAAATCTTTGCTTTTTATAGAGGTTTGTTTGTTTGTTTAAGCAGACAAGGCTGGTAGAACTTTAGATAGAGGAATCTTGTGAGGCTCTGCTAGGTGGTGTATTAGATTGCTAGGGCTACCATAACAAAGTGCCCACCGAGTGGGTGGCTTAAGCAACAGAAATGACTCACAATTCTGGAGGCTATAAGTTTGGTTTCTTCTAAGGCCTCTCTCCTTGGCTTGTAGATGGTATTCTTCCTTTGGTGTCTTCACATAGTCTTCTTTCCATGTGTCTCTGTCCTGCTTTCCTCCTTTTAGAAGGACGTCTGTCTTTTTGGATTAGGGCCCGCCTACATGACCTCATTTTTTACCATAATTACACAACTTGAAAGGCCCTATCTCCAAATACCGTGGGTTAGGATTTCAATTTATAAATTGATTGGGGCCTGGGGGACATAATTCAGCCCATAACAGGTGGCAACCTGATAACCTAGCACAATTGTCTTCTCCAATGGAGGTGCTCTGCAGAAGATATTTGAGTGACGATTCTGTTGCATCACAGAGCTAGGAAAAAATTCTAGAAAAAATAATACTTGATTCTGATTTCTTGAGAAGCACTTACTAGGAGTTAGTCTAATTTTTCTCTTTATGTTATCCTTAGGTAAATCTTACTGTTTAGCACCTATTTTTTCTTTCCCCCACCTATTTTTTCTTTTCCCCACCTTTGAATATCCAGTGCTTAGCTCATAGTATGTGTCAGGAAATAATTGTTGAGTTGAGTACCGGCAATTTGTCTGCCTCTGGACAGTGTCGCAATTTCATTCACTGCAAAAGGAAATGAACCTGTCTTTTCCATGGTTATTTGTGAACACTGAAGGTATATTTTATTGTCTGAGAGTTTTTGGACTGAACTCTTTCTGATTTTTAAATTCTTCTGCTACAGTAATATATTTCTTTCTGAACTATATATTTTTTAAACAAAGTATGTTATTGCCACCATTTCCTGAGTTGCTCATTATTTTGTGCACTGTTCTTGCTCCTCAGACTTACTCTTTGGGGAACATAGGCGTAATTTCCTTAGACATAGATCAAAACTTGATTTATAATTAAATATGTTGTAATTGTGTTACGGAAGAATAATAAACAAAATACTTAGAACATATTTTTGTTTTTGATTATTTCTGAACTAATATTTCACTTCTTAAATATTTTTAGTGACAAAGTAGGCCTTGGTTGGTAAGGGTGCAGGTTTCTCAACGTGTCCCATTATGGGTGTCTCTCACAAATACCACAGAATAATTTGAGATAATTAAAAATGGGGCTGTCAAACAATTTATATATGCAGGTAGTTTCAAAAAGCAACTTGGTTTTCTAACTGGAAACCTTTTTTTTTGTGATGTGAAGAAAAATTTATACTTTAAATTTATTAATTTTTTTAAGTAGTGGAAATACTTAATTTTACAAAATAGAATGGGAAAAAGATAATGTTTCATTCAGCTCTTTGTCTTTTTTGTTTCTTTTCCTGGACTAGCATTCTTATCTTTGTTAGGGCTTTTTGCCCAACTTTTTAAAAGGGTGCTTTGTTTCAATAAACCAGAAATTATATGATAAAATGATGAAAATAACTTCACTATAATTGCTGTTGTTTACAAGCCCAAAGAGTTCTTCATGTTTAGTGAGAGTCCTGTTCTTATTTTACAACATTGTCAAGTTCACGTAGCTGGTTGGCCTGAAATAATGAAGGTTGTAAGTTTCTAGAAAACAAATATTTTGCTTCTGTGGACCTTCCAGTGCCCAGCACAGGACTGAATGAAGGTTCTATGAAAGAGGAATATCGGGAATTTTTCTTACTTTTTTCTTAATAGCCAGTGGCAAAGTGGGGGGTGGGAGGAATAGAAGACACTGTAGAATGATGTATGTTTATATTAGATGGTGAGAAAAATCCATATTTATCCTAAAATTATACATAGTGTGCTACCAAATATATTTATGCTCTGTGTTTTAGACAATATAGATATTAGCAGAATCATTAGAATTTCCAATATCACGGTTTAGCACCATTTCACATATACCTGTAAAATGAGGTTAATGTGATTAGCTTGCTTAGGTCAAGAGGTTACATTTGTTAAAGAATACATAAAAAACTACGTTTTGAGCTTTAATAGGGAGTATGACTCAGAATCTTAATTTTCCAGAGTTAATATTGCTTTATTAAGGAATTATTAACATAGTAGTTAATTCTGACCCTGATATGTTAATTGATTCATTAATAAACAAAGTTTTTATTTTCTTATTGTAAATATTAGTGGCTATTAATTCAAACTAAATTTACCTTGTACACTAAAGTACGGACTAAACATGCCAACTTGTGTCAAGCAAGATTTTTAAAAACGAAGCTTATTATACTTTTTTTTTTTTTCCGATACCATTAAGAATGTTTTAGATAGCATTAAGTCATTTGACTGTGGCCTGTAATCAGCCTCCTGAGGTGCAATGAGAAATGCACTGCAACATATAAGTTTAATTTTCAGTGCCTTTTTTTTTTTTTAAACACAAAACTTTCTACCTTGTGTGTGCCTGATTGCCTTAAATACTTGATTAGACCAGCTGGTCTCTTTGGCAACCTGGTCCTGGCTTCCAAGTTTACTCTTCTGCCCTCGTTGTCCCCTTCCTTGCAGGGCCCTGATCCAGAGGCCATTGTCTCAGCTGTCCCAGCCCTACCAATTCTTTGAGGTCCCTGAATCCCTCCTGATTCTGCCATTCCATGCTCTTCTCTATACCCCACAGCCTTCCCTTTTGATTATGGTATCTGTTCTCTTGTTCTTTCTTACCTTGTGTCTCAACACAGCTGTTAGCTCTTAGAGCAGTTAGCATGAAGTTGGCCACAGAGGCAAGTAAATACTGATACTGTACTACTTTAGTTAATTATCTTCCTTGGGTGAATTGAAAAGCATTTGAAGAAATTATAGATAGAATGTTTATTGGCATTTACTCTGCTTATAGCAGGTTCTGTAGCATAATGTCTCCCTTCACAACACTCATTGTATCATCAGGATGGGAGCAAAGGTGTCCATCTTGATTTGGGATTGCTCAAGTTTTTCACTGGTTGGAATCCCCTCATTTCATGTATATATCCTTGGTCCCAGATTAAATGACTTTTTGGTACTTTTATGGCTTCTGAAGTTAATGCTTTCATGATGGTGGAACTTTGCATGCTAATGTAGGAACGGGGTCAAGTGTTATCAGGCAGAAGTGGAAGCTCAGCACTTAGGTGCCCCAGAAAGTCTCTTCTTTCTGGAAAAACCACTGAACTGATAGTTATATTCAAAGTCATTCCTAAAATCACCCTGAGCACACGTTCAATTCCCTTGTCTTGGATGAAGTCTTCTTCCAACTGTTTTTGAAATCTTAGAAGAAGACTTCATCTGTGAAAATTTTATGAGACAAACAAAATTTATTATTAAGCTCTTGATACCTCCAAAATGTTTTTGTATTATCAGAATTAGGTGGTTGGTGAAGATTTCATAAATTTTAATGGTTAAGTCTTATTACTTCTAAAATTCATTTAACTGGTTGAATTAGAGAACCAGAATTCAACATGCACTAATTTTTTTCCAGTAGAGGAGAGAAATTTAAAAATAAGGGGGAAGTAATTAAATACTGCGTATAATCACAAGACATTGGCTGCTAATACCCACTACACTCTTTCTTTTTGCTATTTTCTTTAGGTGATCGAAGATAATACTGGAGTCCGCCGTGTGGTGGTCACACCCCAGTCTCCTGAGTGTTACCCCCCAAGCTACCCCTCAGCCATGTCTCCAACCCATCACCTACCCCCCTACTTGACTCACCACCCGCATTTTATTCATAACTCACACACGGCTTACTACCCACCTGTTACTGGACCTGGAGACATGCCGCCTCAGTTTTTCCCTCAGCATCATCTTCCCCCTACATTATACAGTGAGCAAGGTGAGTAAGTCATTGCTGGCACTGGCAGCTGTTGAAACTGGTTATAGCACTTAAGTAGCTTAAGAGAGTCAGCCCTTTGTTTCTGCTGTAATAAGCATGGTAGAAGAGGGTCTATCTGATGTATAAAACTCATGGGAAATGCCTAGCTTCTTTTGTTCTGATTTGTGTCTTGCAAAAATTATTAATACTCTGCGGGTTGCAGGTCTTTTCTTTATATTTTCCCAAATTCTACCCCATCCCACCCCACAAAGAGCAGGGAGTGGGATAGCCACTTACTTGTAAAAAGCAGCAGTGATCTGTCATACGTTCCCGTGTCCTGTTAACATATTTTTATGTGAGAGTGGCCTGAAGCAGAACTACAACACATTATTTCTTAGACATCCTATACTCTAGCTGTAGAAGGGAAATTAAAAAGGGTTTTGTGTCTCATTTCCAGTGACAGAAGGCTGTTAATTCTCAGTAACCTTTGGGCTTCCATGATGTAGTCTTGGTGGAACTCAGAACCCCCTCGCTGTTGACATGGTCCTCCTCACCCTATTTTTAGTTTAAGAATAGCCATTTGTACAGCCACAATTTCACTGATTGTTAGGCAAATACTTACCTTGAAACGAAAAATAGTCACAGAGATAACGACATCATGTTTTTTTAGTTTTCACCTTGGTGTTGGTTTAGTCTGGAGCCCTTTTCTATCAAAATGGATACTAAGAAACCAGATAAGTGAGGGTAAAAATTATACTTTAACTTTCAGGACTTTGCAAAATGATTTTCTTCTGAGTCTGAGTATGAACTGAAGCATTTTCTTACTTCAAACATTTATTATGTTGGTTCAGATAAATTATATGAGAAGTGCCTGTTACACCATAGAATTTTGGAGCAAGTTATCACCTCACTTTCTCTTAACAATTACACATACATATTTTTCCCTGTATGTTCATCACACATTATAAGTTTTTTTCATTAACAAGAAAAATATTTGAGATGGATATTTTAAGTGAAATAGCCTGTTGTAACTTAGGAATAGAATTTGATTATTTATAGTAGTTCAAAAGAAATTTAGTATAATTCAAAAGAATCAGTTGGTATCATAATGGGGTATGGAGAGATGATAGGAAAAGATAAAATTGATACTTTGATTTCATGAAGGCATCAGTAACTTCCCATTAATATAATCGTGTTGTCTAGTGATGTAATTAACACCCCAAAACATCAGATAGGTAGGCACAGTTCATGAAAACCTTTGGATAAAAACTGAAAAAAATTTAGTTAATTGTAATTTTTATAAAAGTATTCAGTGCTATTTGAGCATTTGTTAGAGTTTTCTGTTTGGGTCTGAACTTAATGACATCGTGAAAAGTCTTGGCTACCAGCTCATTTCTTGATGAAGAGTGATTGTTAGTAGGATAAAGCAGTTTGCTAGCAGGATGCCACAGTTACTATTTTGTAAATGGTATACTTTGCAATTTTAGACAGCAGTATGATTTAAATCATTAGAATTAAGCAAAAAAAAAAATCTGTGTCTTTATTTCATCGGGTATTTTGGTTTAATTTCATTAAATTAACAGAGTAATAATGTACAAATAACAGTGCCTTCATTGATTTCAAATTAAGAAAGCAGTAAAACAAAATTCCTTATATTCTTACCTTAGTTCTCAATGTGCATACCTAAAAGAAATTTAAACATTTAATTTCCCAAACCATAGGAGCTTAAAAATTTCTTCACATGTTTTAAAAGATTATTGTATTAGTGCCCATGGTGAATATTTTAAATCTCAAGTGTAATGCATTGTGATATTTAAAATATTTACCATCCTTTTTATATATTTACACATAATCTATTTGGGTATATGCTCTTTGAATGGAATTGTATTTGTTTTTTCACATTCTCTGGTACAAATTGGTTATCTTATGAAGATTCACTTTTTAAAGATCTTCCTTAAGCTATGTGACCAGAAAGAAAATGAAAAGGGGATATTTACCATTGAACAATGGAAACATCAATTGTTAAGATACCTACAGTGATCATATATTCCTGGTGTGCCTAGGACAGTCTTGGTTGAGGTCTCTTGTCCAGAGAAATGATTGAGAATTGCCCCCTGAATACGCAGAAGTATTCAGGTTTGGATGGTAATTTATATGGTCACCCTGTGCACATGGGGCCGTTTTTTCCTATAGACATGTAAGGTCCCGTTCTTTCTGTTATGTATTGAATTTGTATTAATGTCTAAATATAATTTTAAATTGATTTAAAATTTAAAATTTAAATTAAATTTTCCTCTCTAAGATCATAAGATTATTTTGCAGGCTCCCATTGTCTTTTGAGTCACTTAAAAATATGCATAGTGAAGCTAGGTGACATTCTCTTAGTCAGTTTGCCTTGCATCCTGATTATTCCAACATAGAAGTTTGAGACCATGGCTTATGATGTGTGGCACCAGGTTGCAGAGATGGCTTATGTTTACACCTACAGTTTCTATTTGAATATTTTCCCTGATTCTGTGAGCTTTGATTATTTTCAATGGGAACTTGTCATCTCATCATTTTAGTAAGTTTTCTTCAAATGTTGGCTCTTGTAGATGCCACAAATAACTCCTTATATTCTGTTTGCTATATACTTTCCAATAGAAATGCTATTCTGTCTACAAGGATAAGTATACTTTTAAGTATCTTGATTCTAAGTACATATTTAAGGAGGTATTTTGTTTGTTCTAACTTTTTGGATACTGCAACTACTGACTCACTTATTTATAAGTTCAACCAGAATGTGAACTCTTTGTGGACAGTAACCTTGTCTTCTTCAATATTCTCTATAATTTCTGGAACATTCCTGAACCCACAATATGTTTTTTAATGAGTAATTATTCCTTGACTGATTAGAAACAAATGGGAATATTTTAAGCGTGCATAACATGTATATCATTTTCTTATTAATATTTTTATACTGTATTTAGTAATATTTTAAACGTCTTTCTTTAGGAGGCAGGTCATTTAACCATTAATAATTTATTATTGAAAATGTAGACAACTTGTATTTGTCATAATCACCCATTTTAGAAATTATACCACTCTACGGAATGTCAAGCTACATCACCCGAGAAGACCAGTACAGCAAGCCTCCACACAAAAAACTGAAAGACCGCCAGATTGACCGCCAGAATCGCCTCAATAGCCCTCCCTCTTCTATCTACAAAAGCAACTGCACCACCGTGTACAATGGCTACGGAAAAGGCCACAGCGGAGGAGGCAGCGGTGGCGGGGGAGGCGGCAGCGGAGGTGGGCCGGGAATTAAGAAAACAGAGCGGCGAGCACGAAGTAGTCCCAAGGCCAATGATTCAGAATTGCAAGGTAAGGCACACAGATGTTTGCCCTAAGCAGTGAATTGAGACAGGGAAGGAATATCTTTTACATAGAATGTTATTTCATGGTGGTTGCTGTTTCTACAAGGAATGATTAAACTTTTGATCTTTTTCTTAGGACAGAATATTGCATCTTCTCTCTTTTATTAACAGTTCATGGCAGAAATGTAATTTTTTGGTCACATGTACCAGGGAACGTTCTATTTAATCTCCATAAAAAGTATCCGAAAGTGTTTTTGCATTACCCTACTTCAATTATTTCACTCTTAAGTAGATAGATGTGGAAGAGATCCAAAGTAAAATAATCTTTCTAAGAGGTATGGGCTAGTTTAAATCTCAAAACAATTATACCTCATAAAAACCAGATGTAACTATTTTCTTGCTGTCCTGAAATTTATCATTGCGTAACAGGAATATATTTCCATTTAGTTACAGGCATCAGTTAATGTTAATGCCGCCTTTCGCATCCTGAAGGAAGTATATGCATAGACCAGGAATGAGATGGAAGAATTAGGGTCATCACATCTAGAGAGACAGACATCCACTCAAAAGGGCAGGTGTTTTTGGTAGATTAATCTTATGGTTGTAGATCAATTAATTTGGGGAAGAAGGTTTATGTGTTTTAAAATAAAGTTTTTAAGTAAGATTTGGAGAAAACCTATTTTGATGTCACAGGAGTTGAAAACAGGCTTTTTCTATAGGCGTATATAGAAGACTGACTTAAGTGAAGCAAAAGAAGGTAACAGTTTGATAAGTTAGGTGAATTTACAGATATAGATAAACAAAGACATGAACAACTGTAAAAGACAGGATAGGCACTGATTATAAGGCTCATTAAATATACCCCATTTTTATTGGACCATATCCAGGTAGAAACAGGGACTGTGTATGTGAGAATGTGTGTGCGGATGAAGAAGACAGAGGTTATGTATGTTTGATTGTATAGGGGAGACTGGCCTCCGTCAGGGCAGAGGGAAACTAGGTAAAACCAGACATTGGCATCCACATTTGCCCACATATTATTTATGTGAGTGAATTATAGCACGAGAAACATTAGTAAGATACAGTGAAAAGTGAACTGTAATTTCTCTGAGTGAAATGTATTATAGGTCCTTCTAATTTTGCTCTTCATTTTCATTTTCCAAGTTTTATGCATTATTCTTATAATTATTATGAAGCATTATTGTTACAATTATTAAAACATAAATAAGTATGTAAAAGAGACCCCAAGGTTCAAGAGGCCATTAAACAGCTCTTAGTGCAAAGTGCTATGTCTGCCATAGAGTATAGAATAAGTTTTAGTCAAATGATACTGGAATTTCTAAGTTTGAAATTAGATTACTAGGAGTATCATTTTTAACTATGGGCATATAAGAAAATTCACAAACAAAAAAATTAGAAATAGGTTTTCCTAAGGAGAATTTTAGTCCATAGAAAAGAGAAAAAGAACGTATAAACTGTCTTTAGAGAGCTTATGAGTTTTGAAATACCTTGATTTCTGGATTTATTCTTTAATAATTTTTGTTCTGCCTTGCACCAAAAAAGATTTAAGGAAGATAACATAGATACTTATAGAAGCAGATAAAATAAATTTGAGTAAGAGCTAAGGGGAAAAGAGATAATAAGGCAAGAAAAATAAGATGAAGCAGGGTTGAAGTTAGCATATAAAATTAATGTAGCTATGGATTAACTGTGGCAAAAGGAAATACCTTTTTTATATATATGCAGTTATTTCATATCACATATGCCTAACTGTGTAAGCTGCTTTATATTTTAATATTCTCATAGCTAATAAGAGAGTTAATGGGATTTGCATTGAAATATGTGCTAAAATATTTTCATATATATATATGTATATATATATGTATATGTGTATGTATATATATATATATATTTGCAAACATTTTGGCATATGAGAGAGAATAATTATTTTGAGCATCTTAAGCTCTTTGTTCTTATGTAGAAAACACATTACTGTGTTGGTAAAACTGAGATCACTTTTGCTGTGAGCTTCTGGGAGTGTGTGTTTCACAATGAAAAGAGCTGGAAAATATTTTTATCTCAACTCTAGTTTGAACTTGGTCTAATGCTTCTTTTCTTATCACATTATTTGCTTCCTAAAAATCAAAGTGCTATTCTCCCCATGGGTTAGCCATGAAATAAAGAATCAGAAGGAGTATTATTTTGTGAATGCTAGCTCATTTCAATAAGAATCTGAAGGGGTTTACATGTTGGATAAAGAAATAAGTATCCATTTATCCAAATGAATTGAAAACATATCCTGACAGAAAACTGCACACAAATATTTATATCAGCTTTATTTATAATTGCTAAAACTTAGAAGCAGCCAAGATGTCCTTTAGTAAGTAAATGGATAAATAAATCGTGGTACATCCAGACAATGGAGTATTACTCAGCGCTAAAAAGAAATGAGCTCTCAAGCCATGAAAAGACATGAAAGCACCCTTAACTACATATTAGTATGTGAAACAAGACAATCTGAAAAGGTTACAATACTGTATGATTCCAGCTATATTACATTCTGGAAAAGGCAAAACTATGGCGACAATAAAGAGATCCATAATTGCTAGGGGTTAGGAAAAAGGGAGGGATGACTAGGCGGAACATGGAGGATTTTTAGAAAATACTCTGTATTTTCTGACACTAATGGTGGATACATGTCATTATAAATTTGTCCAAACACACAGAATGTACAACACCAAGAGTGAACCTTAATGTAAACTGTGTACTTTGGGTGATGGTGATATGTCCATGTCAGTTCACCAGTTGTAACAAATGTACTGTGGTGTGGGATATTGATAGGTGATGCAGGCTGTGTGTATGTGGGGATGGTGTGCGTATGTGTGTATATGTATGTATATACACACATGCATATATGCACTCTGTGTACCTTCTGCTCAATTTTGTTATGAACCTAAAACTGTTCTAAAAACATTCTATGAAATGAATATCTGAGGAAATGAGGACAAATATAATGAAGACACAGTAAGGTTGTACATAAAAGAATCTTGTAGAGTTGCTTGTTGTAGGCCATGTTTTTGTTTTGAGCTCCTGGTTGTCAAAGCAAAGAGGGACACATGAATTGTGTGGAGTAGGTAAACAGAAGCACCTCTTAGTCATGGAGTCCATTATGTTGCTCCTAACATGTCAATCTTGTCTGCTCAGAATGGGGTTGTTGGCTAAAAAGATCCCCAAAGACTTCTTTCTGTCTTCTTGTAAGTGGGAGCATTCTCCCAGGGTATCTTTTTGCTTGAATTTACTGCAGCTGACTTGTATACCCAGAAAACAAGACTCTTACATGATTCTCAAGTGTACAACGTCATCTGATTAATATTAAACTGTAGTTAATTCTAATATCATTGATCTGTTTACAGTCATATGTGGTTTGCACAAGAATAGCATATATACTTAACCATGACGTGTGGCTTGCCGTATTTTCTACATTTTGCTTAAGATGTCCCCATTTCCACAGGAGGCCAACTTTTTTACCTCTGAATTCCGTAGCTTTTGAGGGAATCTGTTGGAGTTAATTACCATTTTACTATTTACGAAAGACAAATGTAAACACACAAAGGGCAAACTTTAAATTTGTACATGGTCCTGTGATAAAACTAAGTACACGTGAAGAAGCAAACATGTTAATCTAGACAAATAAATATGTTAAAAAGATGGAGATAGATTAGGTACTCTTTTTGCATCCTGGTTCTCTCAGTTGACTGTGCATCAGAAACACTGGTGGAGCTTCAAAAAAAAATACAGATCCCAAAACCTCTTTTCAGACCTACTGAAATCAGAGTCTTTTTGCCTGATCTGGCTTCATGTTTTTTAATCAAACCTCCACTGGGAATAATGGTCAACCAAGAGAACGACTGTCTAATATCAAGGATGCTTACAGAAGGTATGGTTCACGACCTTGTACCCGATATGAGGTAGGAAGTTACTTTAACCATTATCGCCCCACCTCCTAGAACTATGCCTGACATATAGTAGGTACTCAGTAAATATTTGTGGAATGAATCCTATATTCTTAATTGCTTTGTTTTCCAGAATAGGCCTTCTGTTTGAACACGTAGCTATTGTACCATTTCTTCTTCTAGAACAAATTGCTGCACAGCTCAATGGTAGTGCTCCGCAGCGAGCCCCTTTTTTCATTGACTTTTACCTTCAGGAGAACAGCCTTGGCAGGACAAACTCCCATGGTACCCCAGAGAAATGAAGGATTCTTTGAGTTAATGGTGTGATGTGGGTGGAGAACAATTGGAACTGGTTTTGGTATCAGACATGGGGCTTTGTCACTTGCTAACTGTTTGCTTTTAATATTCCCTGCATCTCTGTGTCTTCATCTGTAAAATAGGTATTTTTATTCCCATTATTAAATATTATAAAAATAGCCTAGCTCAGTTCTGAACACCTCAGTGTAATGGTCACCCGTGTTCTTTGAACATTCTTATCGTCTCCCTCCTGTAATCTTAGGCTCAACTCTCATCCAAGTGATCCCCTTCTCAAAGCAGGTGTCTTTCTGCCCTCCCGTCTGATGACCTTCCCCTGCAGCTCCTTCCCTTGTAAGCCAGAAGTGGTTTCCTTCTGCTTAAATTCATCTGAAACATTTTGAAAGCTGAACCCTACACTCCTGGAATACTACCTCTGAAAGTCACATTTGGGTTCTCTGGGAGCGATTGCTCCTGGGGCCAAAACCTGGCACCTCAAGTCAGGTTCCAGATTTTGCCTATCTTCTCGTCATCTCATTGTGGGACACTTGGAGCTCTGCGTGAGAGAGCACTCTGGATATCCTCTTGGGGCATCCTTTATCATAGACCCTGTCTTTGGTGTCTCCTCATACATTTCTTATAAGCTCAAGTTAAGATTCCCTTTGCTCAGTATAAGCCTTAGTAGCCCTTCCAGAGGACTACCTCATGTTTCCAGATGTGGGATTATCCATTTTTCTCTCCCTTCTGTCCTGTGTATTATGGCTTCATCTGCATGAGATCCGAACATGCCATTCCCCAACTTAAGGAACCTCCATGGTAGTCCCCATGGTCCAGAGAATGAAGTCAAAACGTGGCACTTCTCAGCCTCCTAAAGTACTTCTGATTTCTCCACCAGGTGCCCAGAGTTTTGTCCCATTCTGTGAATACTGCTCATTCTCTCTTCTTAGCATGTCCTCCAGTCCCCTCTGCCTAGCAAACTCCAACTCAGTTCTTCAATAACCAGCTCAAATACACCCTCCACTGTGTCCCCAAGACATAATAATGCATATTAGTTAGCGGAAATTACTTTAAGAATTTGTCCCAGTTTTTTCTCCCTTTCCCAGCATTTGATTTTAGATCAGTCCTTGGGCACCAAATCCGTAGTTGTTCAGGGACAGGAATGGAAAATTTTGTCTTTGTGTGCAGACTGTTGTGCAAGAGCTGGGCCTTGATCCTGTGCTGTGTCCAAAACCTAGTTAAAATTGTGTGATTGCCTTTATCACAGAGACTACAGAAGTTTTCGTTGCTCCTTCTTGAGTGAGAGGGAAATTTTATTCCTTCCATTTTATCCTTGGTAAAAACCAAAGCATACGATGTTAAGGAAGTCACCCAGTGGGATACAGATGAACTGAAATTCCCCCATTTTCAGCCTGAGCTGTAGTCCCTTTGTCATATATCGGGAGAAAGGAGAGAAAGGTTAACCACTTGAACTTCTTTAGAAAGGATTATGTGAAGCCAGCGTGAAAAATGAAAACTTGGGTGAGGATCCACTGGCAATGGGAGAATCCCTTCCATGTTGCTGACATGCAGATAGTAGCTTATATGAAGACCTCTAGAATTTAGTGCCATGTGGTGTTGAAAAACTGGGACAAAATGGTAAGAATTCCAAATATAGAAGACATGAGGATACAGCATTCTTTTGGCATTTGACCTTTGGAATTGTTGACAATCCAAAGATTCAGTTATACTTCAGATGAAATTCCATCACATAGAGTCATAATTTCTTATTGTAATACTGAAAGCCAGTGACAAAAGCATTCTTGTGCTTTTCTCCTTCAGAGAGCACAAATTGCCTTCTGACCCGAGCAGTATTTCTTTTTATCAGGCGTTTGTATTCTAATTCCTTTTCAGAAGGTCCTCCCTCACATTTTTTTTGCCTTTCCTATATTTTTTTGCCTTTCCTATATTTTGCTATCATTGCTCAGAAACCAGAATCTGACCCCAGTATTTACTGAAAATTACCATGAAAGTTTATTCATTCTGCAGATAAGAATTACTGTAGTAAGGTTGGAATGGCATTTTCCTTTGGAAGTCTGAGATTGTGAATAATTGTGGGTCCTTGGAGCCTGTCCTCTGGTTGGACGTGTGGGCTCTGGGCAGGGGTGCTGCATCCACCTGTGCAAGGCTGACAGTGGTTTCCTTTGTTTAGGAGGACGAGCCTACTGTTAATAAGGTCTGGAATGTTGGGAGTCAAGGCAGATTTTCTTTTGGAATCTCTTTTGGGCTTGGCTCCCTCTGAGAAAGAACACTGGTGCTTTTCTGCTTAAAATAAGATATTTAGTGGGGCTTTCGGACTACACGAGGGGCTCATCTCTTCTTTCACTTGCATCCTTTTCTATCTCACGAGTGTATATCCTCCTAGGCATGCTCAGACAGGGTGTTTTGGAAGAGAGTTTGATTATGGAGGGGACAATATTCCTTTTTTCCTGGAGTGTGTTGTGTGCCTTCCTCACTGCATTTGAAAATTACAGTTTCTAAAAGGATTTTTTTTATTGCTCCATCCCTCAAGTCTTTGGTGAGGATAAACCCTGTGCATTTTCACCTGTCTGCAGCTGTGGATGAATCCTAGGCATGGCAGAAATATCAAAAAAACATAAAAAATATTTTAAATGAGCTCAGGTCAATGGAATTCGCCCATCTTTCTGCCAAGTACAGTCTGAAAGGTGCAAATAGTCCAAACAAGCCCAAATAACTTATTTTTTAAAAGGACAATGTAGACCTCTGGACCAAAATATAAGAGACGTTCTTTCTGGCAAGAAACTGGGCAGTTAACACCCTCACCTCCATTTGCAAGGTGGGCTGCCAGATCCATCGCCAGTCTTGGAGGCCTCTGAGTGACTTCAGGCCTTGTGACAGCTGCCTACACGGGATGGAAAAGGAGACAAGATAGGCTTGAGGACAGAAGGCTGTTGCTGGCGGAGCGTGCTGCTCAGTGATACGTGCCTTCTCACCTGTGCATTCCTCTCTGAGGGCCAGAACTGGAGAAGTCAAACTAGGACTAACTTTTCTGTAAGACTCCATTATTCTGATGATTATTTTCCTTACAGAGGTGTTGACTTGATTGGTGCATAGGCAAATCTGCAGCTCAACAAAGAGGAAACTGGCGGGGGTGGGGGGGGAAATTGTTGGTAATGAGTAGAGTGTGTAGTTTTCTTTATCAAGTTACATCACTTATTCTATCTTTTTGCCTTTTGCCCTTTTCCCCCATCTTTTTTTTTTTTTTCTTCCCCAATCTGGAATGTTTTAAAGATGTTATCTCCATGGTTCTTTGAGCAGACAGGATAAGACATTTTTGTCATGTCAATTTAAAACGTCTTACCTCATTAAATCATATTTGAAGTGTCACATTTTTCATTTACATATAAAAAGACAAACAACATGTGAAAAAATTCTTTGTATTTTCTTTTGAAATGAATGTTCACTAGGAGATTGAGGGCAGAAGTTTGGTTAGCTTCTGCCATATGTAGTACTTAACTCTGTGAACCCGTGTTATTTTCTTGGCCTTTTTGCTTTCTTGGGAACTGATCATAGAGGCATTTAGATGACATCAGAACCCATGTTGGTAAAATATATATCATCCCAACAAGCCCTTTAAACAGCAGATATAAGTGATGACATGGTTTGTTTCTGGTACATATATAACCTTCAATTTTATTGAATTGAATCTAAGTTATTCCCTCATTTAGCTAAGTTGAATTCTGAATTGAACTGGGTCTGAGGTCATCATCGTAAATGTGCCATAGTTAGAAGCAAAATAACTTACTAGTTGGGACCTTGCAGACCTAGGTTTAGTCCCAGCTCTGCCACTTGTGAACTGTGTGCCTTTGAGCAAGATAGTTAGTCTCTCAAAACTTCAGTTTCTTCATGTCTGTATAAACGGAGGTAATGATATAGCCCCGATTTCAGAGGACTGTCATGAGCTCTTAATACAGTTTCTTACTAAGTACTTACTAAGCACTTACTAAGTACCTTTAAAATGTTACGGAGTGTGAGTGAAGAACGGTCATAACATTTTCTGCTCATGAGAACTGCCTCCCATGGCTCCTAGGGGAACACCCAGCCTATGAAGCACCCCTCAGAGTGCCGAGAGACAGGGAGGGCGTCCTGCGCGCTGGGTCAGTGCTGAGGAAACTGGAGTGCCAATGACTTGAGATATGAAGGGATGCCGAGGGGCACCCAGTTTCCCCAAAACTCTCTTGGCTATGGCCACCCACAAACAACCGATGAATTCTGGGCAATAATAAAATTTAGCCCTCTTTGTCTTTTCTCTGACTCCTCTGTGGGCTGGATTCTTGTGAGGCTGAGGAGCGAAGCTTCTTTCTGTGTTTGCACCTGCTTGACACAGTGACTGCTTTAAATTACTTGTCTAGACATTAGACGTGTCGGGGGGAAGCGAGAGGATGGCTCGCTGGAGGTGACTTGGCGAACAACAACTTCTTGATACTTATTTTGCTAATACTCTTATTACTTTCTATAGGGACAGTTAGTTAACCCAGGTGGAGGAGCTGACTAGGGAACCCATGAAGTTTCAAGGTTTAGCAGTTTTTCTTTATACCTCAGACGTCATGCACTATCACTTCCACTTTCTGTTGGTCACATTTTCTTAGTCACATACTGTATGTATTGATACATCATGGAAGGAGGCTACACAGAGGTGTGAATACCAGGAGAGGAAGATCAAGGGATGGAGAGGGCGGGGAGGGTGGCATACGCAGTATGTAGAGGCAGAAACCATTTGTTTTGTTTTTGTTGTTTTTTTAATGTTTAAATTTGTGAGAAAGTGCCTCAGGCTTTGAGCAAGTTGGGTGGGGTGGTCACCAGGGTGGAGCATGTGGGTGCAGCAAACAGAGTTCACCAGGCCAATCAGAAACCGTTTCTGTTAATAGTCTATCTGAAATAGCCTCAGTAATTGTGATGGAATTTTGGGAACTTTCCAGCTGCACGTCAACATTGATGTGTCACTGGATTTCCTTCTGGGGAACAGTCCTTTATGTAGAGGCAGGGTGTTGAAACTCTGGTTTGGTAGGATCAATGTATTGTGGCAATTGTCGTCAGTATTGCAAATGTGCCAATTATAGGTCATCCTTTCTGCCATGACCAGATGACCAGCCTTGGCTTTTATTTTAAATTTAATTTGCCTAACCAAACACACTACAGTGTAGCAGACTATATTATCCTGTTATAATTTTTGGTGCTGTAATAAGACCTTGAAATTCTGTTATAAATTGAATAGCAGACACAAGTGTGAAATGGGAAGGTCCATGGGAAACAATAGTGATACTAGCTCATTGTTTGTGATTTACAGTTTACAAAGTAAAGAGTATAAGTGTCCCTGTAGATGACTATAGAAGTTCTTTTATTCTCTGGTGTTGAATTTACATTTTTAAAACTCTCCCTCCCTCATCATATCTTCTTCTTTCCACTTGCATCAGAAGAATAGGGCTTTCCATGTAGGGGGGTGCTCAGAAAAGGGCAGGAAAGACTAGGTGATTGTGGCAGGGATGATTTGCTCCAAGCACAAAAGGGAATTGTGATGGTTCCGGGAGACTGGAAAATAAGGAGGTGGGAAAGAAGTGAGAAGGGTCTCAGAGGAATGGCACACTGAAATAAAAGGAAGTGGCCAAAGAGGAAAACAAGTAGAATGAAAGGAGCAAACAGTGGACAGGGAAGATTAGATGGACTGTGGAATAAAGATAATTTGGAAAAATCAAGAGGCTGAAAATAAGAGAGGTTTCATGTTCCATTTCTATATATTCCATTCCTCCCACTAGGTTGACATTTTCCAGAGGAATGGGGTGGAGAGGGGAAAGCCTTCTTGCCTACGGTGGTCCATGAGCCCTTTTGCTGGCGGTTCCACTTTGAGCCAATCTCTATGTAAATAAATCTCTTCCTCTTCCTATTTGGACTTTCCCAACACTTAGGGCTTCCTCTTGTGCTGGATTAGAGCGTCCACTGACAGTTGATTTGATAAGCAAATTAAAAATGAAGTCATGTAGAGTTTTGAAAGGGGTTAGCAGTACACACTATTGAGGTATTGGGCTTTTGATCTGTAGTTGTTAAAGTGATGTTTTAGAGTTTGATATGCTTAAACACTGGAAATTTATAAATTCTTGCCCCTTTTTCATTTTTACTTAAAAATTACGAACAGGAAAGGAGTTTGCCTTTACCCTTGGGTTAGTGTGCCTTTGTTTAAAGCAGGCTCTTTTTATTGAAGATGCCATGATTATTTTTAGGTCCTCTTACAAACAGAGGTTACTTTCAAAAGCAGTCAGTTCTTTCTGAAGAGAAAAAAGGAAGTTCACTCTTTACCTTTACACATAACAAAAAGGAACATTGATGGCATTTCTAGAATATGCCCAAGCTTTGCTTTCTACACTTAGTAGAACTACCCTATCAGAGCAACCTGAGAAACTGAAAGAACTAGGTCTACCAAGAATGTTTTACAAATTTCAGAAATGCATTTGTTACTGCTACCCTTAATTCTCATGGTGAACTTACATCAACCTCTTTTCCCCTATTATTTGAAAAGACACAAATTATTATGTGGAACAGTAAGATCCTTAAAACCAAGAGGGATGGAGAAAATGCCATATTTTAAGTTCACTGAGTTCCTTAAAACTATTTAAGTATCTTGCCAAGTACATTAAAAAAATAATATTTAGTCTTTCAGGAAGATTTATCTTTTGGTGGAATGTTGCTCCAAGGAACTCCGTAAGATACCAGCATCTCTTGGAAACTCGGGTTAAAAATCATCTGTTACTTAAGTGAAAAAATGGTTCTTGGTGCATTAATTCTTCAGCTATCAAGTTTTTTTATTTGTTTGTTTCGATCTCTTGAAACAATTGACATCGTTAATATTATTTACTTACACTATAAGCCATCAGAAGATGGTTTGAATTTGATTATAGACTCTTTTTAATTTGAAACTGTATTTTGATTTCATTGAAGATGACCATGTTTGTGAAGTATTGTTCTCCATAGATTTCAGTATCTGGATTTAGTGGGCTCAGTACCATCTAGAGTATCATGCATAAGGGCAGAACTGTCTCTTAAGTTTGATAAGGCACTACTGCATTAGCATCTTACAAAAGAAAGCCTGTCTTTTAGGTAGGAAAGATACATGCAGTACAGAATCAGTAAGACTCCTACTGATTTGCCTGATTCTGTGGAGCATACATGCCTGTTTTCTCCATCATATCTTTTTAAATAATTTCAGGGCCAGTTGGTTACCATTCTGTGGTCATACTACCCATAGTTTGGGAAAGAAAATAATATTTTTATACATTAGCCTCTGTACATAAGCTTTCAGAACTTTGGTGTGTGGGATGTTTTGTACCCAGAAATTAGGATTCGCACCCATTCTTCCCCTTTTCTCCTATTTTATACTTTTCTTTATTCTTTATATTTTTAGATTCTGTGACATCTCTCCCCCAGCCCCTGCACTCTGTATACCTGATTTCCATGATCTGCCATATTTATTATTGCTAATACTATGAATGGACTTTTCAAATCCAGAACTTTTTATTTATTCATTCATTTGTTCATTTACTACTGAGATATTTTTATTTTGTTTTGCTTTTTGGAGTGGGAAAGGAAGTAGGAAATGATAGATGACAAGAATGTGTTTAGTAGTAGATTTTTATCATAGCTTTTGAAGAGAAAAGGTTCAAGACTTGCTCTTTAAGACAGTTCCAAGCTCATTGAACACATCTGAGGAAAAAGACAGTACTTCTGATAAATTCATGGCACTTCTGTAAAGGAACATAATCCACTTGGTAATTACCTGTGTCCTCTGTTTTTCATTTCCTTCCTGCTCACACCTTTTGTCCATGGTTACCTTCAGTAATCTGCTTACCAGCTGGTAACCGGCCCTGAATAAGAGCAAAAGGGAGGTGTAGCCAGACTGCTGTTCGTAATAGCTCTGGCAGAAAATTTGGTGTATAAGGAAAACCTGAAACTTTAAATGATGCTCAGAAATTACCTGTAAGGTTAATTCATAATATCAGGTAGGTCCAATGGAAAACTACTATTTTGGGTTTTCTTAGGTCAGAACAGTTGAATATTAGAAATTTTATATGATTCAATCTACTATTCAAGACCCCCAATGCGATTGATATTGAAAAGTACCTATACAATGTATATCTCTGTTTTTCACCAGTTGCTATGCCAGAGATAGTGTTCCCCCTTTCGATGTTAGGAAAGAATAAGAGAAAACAGCGAACACCAAGGAACGCAGATGATTCATTCACTGATGGGTTATTTTTGCAGGCAGCATATCAAAAGTGATATTTTTGGAAATCAGTGGATTAGTTAGTTATCTGTGTAAGGTAAGCCATAGGATTTTATAAAGTTACCAGAAAGTAAAATGGAATAAGGTAACAGTATCCAAGATGTTTACTTGAAATGATGGCTAGAGTCCTGTTGATTAATGTTGGTGAATCAGATGAATGAGACACCAAAATGGAAAATAAACCATCCCTAGACAAGTGGTAATTATGTTAATTATACTTTATTTAGGTGGTAGTTTTCTTCCTGGAAAATTACTTTTTTTAACAAATAGAAATTTGAGGCATTTGAGAATTGGATATTTAGTGGACACACTTGTGTGTAATTTTTTCAGTTTTATCTTATTTCATTTGTCTTCAGGGAATATTTCCAGGCCTAGATTAATGGATGCTGTACATAGTATCTGCTACCAAAAGAACATTCTCTCATCAGGCTTATTGGAAAGCGTATTATCTGTCTTTCTGCTACACTGTTCTGAGCAGATGTTCCCTAAGCATTTTTGAATCATTTTAATGCACAAGATGGGGAAAAAAAAACAAAATTGAAAGAAAAAGACCGGCATTAATTTCTGTGACTAGGAAACTGCAGTTGAGCAGGGATAAATGTCTGTATTCTCAATCTTATTATCCCTGTGCTAAATTTGGGATGATATAGTATGGTGACCTAGTCACATGTAGTCAGACCCGAAAAATTCAGTAAAAATTTCAGTTATGTATTAGTAGGAGAATGAGTTAAAAGTAAAAGTTTGTGATAAACTACAGCACAGTTCTGGCACATAGAATGAACTCAGTTCATTTAATTTGGCTTGACTTTTCTTGCTGTCTCTAATATTGATATCACTGCTGCCCCTGAAGAGGTTAGCACAATGGATCGTACCTCTGATAGGCTGTGATATTGGTTTCCTGTGACTAACAAATTGCCACAGTCAGTGATTTAAACAACAGAAAGTTATTCTTTCACAGTTCTGGAGAGAATCTGGAGAATATAATTTTTGGAGGTCAGAAGTCCAAAATCAGTGTCACTGGGCTGGAATCAAGGTGTTGACAGGATCGAGCTCCCTCCAGAGCTCTAGGGAAGAATCTGTTCCTTACTTCCAGCCTTTGCTTGTGGCTGCATCATTCCATCTTCAAGACCAGCATCTCCAAATCTCTGTGTGCTCCATCTTTCTCCTTTGTGCTTTCTCCTTTGTGCATGTCAAATCTACCTTCTTATTATAAGAATACCTGTGATTTTGTGTCAGGCTACTCAGATAATCCAGGATCATTTTCCCATCTCAGAATTCTTAATCACATCTCCAAAGACTTGGCCATGTAAGATAGCATTCACAGGTTTCAGAGGTTGGGGACCATCATTAGCCTACCCCTGGCTACTTCCAGTGTCCCCAATGTAGAAACCTGGCCAGAGCGAGCCCACTACCCTGCATCCACCACAGGCTTTTCAAAGATGCATTAGAACTGATTGTCCGGCTAGATCTTATTTTCGGGGAAACACGGTATCTCCTCTCCTTATGGTGGCAGTTCCCATCAGGGAAATCTCTACACAGTAAATTCAGATAATTGAGGCAAGTCTTCTGAATGCTATATCGTTCACTTTAATTCTGGAAATAAAATTGAGTTGTCTCATGGATTTGTGTGTGTATGCACATGTAAAATGATGGATATGTATTTTCAGGACATATATAATGGACGTTAAATACCAAGATCTGTGTAATTCCTTTTAAGAGATGAATAATAGAGTTAATGGCATTTTCCAAGAAGAAGTGAAAGGAACCCATCTAATTTGTAACATGTATTTCTTCAAAAAGGAAACTAAGATAGTTTTCCCCTGGCATGAGCTAAGACTCAGAAACCTTTCAAAATAATTAATTCTTAATGAATCAAATGATCGTATGATGACTAGTTAATTGTTATAGAAATACTAAAAGAAAATTCCATAAAAGCTAATGCTTGATGACTGGATAGCTAATGCTATAGATTGACTATATATGTCCTTTCCTTGCTGGCTGTTATCTAGGTGGGGTCCAATGATTGGTTTAATTTTGCAGATGAGTTATATAGACCCCAAGGTGTCATAGGATGATAAATTCTAAAGCCTTGTTATCTGCTTTGCTATGTTTTTAGTAATTATTGCCTGATGTAATGAAATTGTGTCTTACAGATTTTTTTCTTTACCCTTGGGTGGGTGTTTTGCCTAAAATAGAAAAACAGTATAACTACATACACGATAGGACTTGAAATCAGTTTAATTCTTCCTCCTCCAGAATTCTACGATTCTATGAAACTTGGTAGGAAATATGTTTCAAAGTTAACTATATGTAACTTTATAGTTTAAACATCAGCAAATCATTGCTTGGATGAACAAAGTAGTCAGAACTCTATCTGCTGTGTGTTTCAAAAGTTGCCTTGGACGGTAATTACAGAGTTATGAGGCGTCATAAGACAAGAAGTTGATGAGAGTAATGAAGTTGAGGTACAAAGCCCAGGTTGTGTCAATGAAGAAAGAAAATAAAGGGGACAGAAAAGTTTAGCCAAACATGAGAACTCCGCTGAATTATACAGTATGAACCAAGATGATACAAGATGAGGGCAGCCGGATGGCTTAGTTGGTTAGAGCACGAACTCTGAACAACAGGGTTGCTGGTTCGATTCCCACATGGGCCAGTGAGATGCACCCTCCTCAACTAGAGTGAAGACAATGAGCTGAGCTGCACTGTCTGCAACTAGATTGAAGGACAACGACTTGGAGCTGATGGGCCCTGGAGAAATGCACTGTTCCCCAACATTCCCCTATAAAATTTATTTTAAAAAAAAATTATACAAGATGATATAGGACAGAAGGCAGCAGGTACAGATGCCGTGATAAGTATGTAAATGGGAAATTGAGAAATGGAAGATAAAGTGCCAGTCCAGCAGATCAGTCTTCCCTGTAGCCAGATTCAAGCTGTATCAGATGTACCAGTTCAGTCATATAGTCAACTCTTGCAGTATTGCTAGGACCTTACTAAGGGGGAAGAGAACCTGGGAGGGGATCACACTGTGTTACTTCTCTAGAATAGCTTCTCCGATCTTATTTTCACTGAATTTAAAGCATTAAGTCTGTCTAAGCCATTTAACTTGAACGCATACGGTCGTCATGAGCTTTTAGTTTTAGCATCTTACGTGTTTTTTTCCATAATAGTATCAATCACTTACAGCATATACTATGCCCTGCCAGTTCCTTTTGGAACCAGTTTTAAATGAGAAAAATAAAGGACTTTGGGAGCAACTATTTAAGTATGTCTGGTAAATTGTTTTACTATTTGAGGACAGCTCTAGAGACTGAAATACGTTTTCCACTTAGTAGAATTTTTTTTTTTTTTTGGTGAGCCACAACATTTATGGAAATATGTTGAAATCTTAAATGTAGAGAATATGACTTAATGTTTTTGGTATTACCTGCTGTCTAGAATGATGGTACAGTCTACACTACAGTATATCTTTGATCAGCATCCAAAACAAGGATAACTTCAGACTACAGTGAAGTGTGCATTTTGTGATTCACAACTTTCTTCCTGTTCTGGGTTCTTTAGATTGTGCAGCAAGTAAGCTCCAGGTCTTTGCTTTTCTACAGGTCTAGAAAATCACATTGATTATTGTGAAACAAGTAAGTTTCTGTGTATCAAAAACACATTTCATTAAATGTGACTCTCTTCCTAAATTTCCAGTATTACTGTAGTGCTTATGTTTTTTTAAATCTTTTTTTGAGAGCAATTTTAGGTTCACAGCAAAATTGAGAAGGTACAGAGCTTTCTCTTATACAGTGTTTTTTAATCTCTCTCTCTCTCTCTCTCTCTCTCTCTCTCTCTCTCTCTCTCTCTCCGCTCACGCACACGCACTTTCATAGAGATTTTATTCCCTGAGCTATTTCCTTTGCTTTAACTTTGGTTCCCTTACAGTTAATTCTCCACACAGCAGCCAGGGGATCTTGTTAAAACCCTCTGTGTTTTCCTTTTAAACAGCATAAAGTGCAGGTTCTACCCAGCTTTCAGCATTCTGCATCCACTGGCTGCTGTCTCAGCTCCTTCCAGCCCTGCTCCAGCTCTTTGGCCTCTAGACACATGGGCTTCCTTTGCAGTGTTCTAACATTCCAGGCCCTTCCGGCCCGAGGGCCTTTTCTCTTTCTGTTTCCTCTGCCTCTGAAGCCCTCTTGCTCCTCATCCTTCCTAGAGTAGCCCAAATGCTTCAGAGTCAGAAACGCCTTCCCTAACCATTCCATCACATCACCTTGAAAAAACATGCTTCATGGCACCCACCGCTAGCTAACCTCATCATGTTTGTTCATGCATGTGTATGTTGTCTGTATTTTCCCACCAGAGTTCACCCCTTGAATGTGTTGGAAACAGATTGGAGTCAGAAGTTCAAGTGCAGAGCTCATTCAAACAGACTTCCAAACATCTTTTTTAGATAAGAGTTGCTGAATTTTGTTTTTTATTTAAAGTTTTCATTTTATAAGGCTTGGGTTAAAATGCAGAATTCCAATTGCAGTTGGAAAGAGTTGCCAGATAGTTTATTATGGGGTTTATACGCCAGAATTGCACAGCACATAGCACAAAAATGCTTTTTTGAGAAACTGAACAGCCAGGTAAGAATTTTATGGTAAGCCTATTTCATCCCCACAGATCAAGGCCTTTCCCTCTAACAGAAGTCCAATAAATGTAATAAACTGTCATCACTGCTCCCCCCATTTTTAGTCAGAAAGAATTAGCCTCTTTTGGTCATTGTAGCGTCCCTTTTGGCAGTCTGTTATTATTTCTGCTACCTTTAGCTCTCACTCTTAGACCCTGGACTTCATATTTTCCCCTATCTAGTTCGCATTGAGTTTCATGTAATTTACAGGAATTAAGACTTCACTCAGGTACTCTTGACTGCATGGCAATAAAAACGTTTTCGGATATTAAAACAGGATTTTAATATGGAAACTGATTCTACCTTTTGTTTCAAACTATTGATTTCTCCTATACTTTGGGGATGTTTTCCAGATAACAGCTCTTGGTAGTCTGATTCTCTTAGCACTTTTATTAAAGCATCTTTAAAAAATGATACAATAACTTTGGTATTACTTAGCACTTTTGGCATTCAGAGTGGTTTCTATGCTCTTATTCGGTTGAAAGATGAGATGAGCATATTCTTTTCTGATTGTAGGGAAATGTCGTGGAACCTGACTTTCTGACCCCTTTGTACTGGCACAGGGGACTGTTGGCTCGTTGTCCCCTCTTGGCTTTTTCAGTCAGGGCCACCTCCACTGGTCACCCACCATGTTCTTAGGAGGGAGTTCTTAAGTTAGCTAAACTTCATCTGTGCCCGAAGTGAAAATGGGGATTCATTGCCTTCCAAGTGCTAACAGAATGAGAGAACAGGTTCTACTTTGAGAACTTGTAATGGAGACTCCATCCACATATGAAAGCATTCTCCACCAGATAGTATATTGAAATAAGGATGGACTCTACCTTCTTAGCTCCGAGAGCATTTTGATAGTAGCATTCTAGGAAAGGAAGCCTATGTGATATGTAGCCGAGGAGGTAAGCCTGCTCTGCTACTAGAAGACATCTGAATAGGAAGCAAATCCTAGCCGTTAGGATATTGTCCCTTGTGTCCAGATCACCACTAGGTTTAAGCAGAGACCTCTGATTCCAGTGTTTTCTCAAAAGCCTTCAGCAGTCTGAACTAGAAATATTATAAAGATATGATACAGGAGATATTATAAGCCTGTGATTGCCTGGAAACCAGGTTGTCATCAAGCTCAAGAGTCCTAAAGGAATCATTTTTTCTCTTTCTACAATGACTATATGAGAGTGGGATGGGGGAATGGAAAGATATTTCAGAGTTTAAAAGTAAAAAAACATAGTACCATGAGCCCTGCTTGTAACTTGAATAAAATCTGGGTATTTTTTTTTGGTAGAACATCTTTTCTGCTGCTGACCTCAGCTTTCATGACCACCTGTATGGAACCTACCTAGAAACTGCCTTAAGTACCTTAAGGAAAAAGTGGCTGAGCTCTGTGACAATGGGGAACAGTTCACAGCACCAGGACGCTGTGTCTGGTTGGTGACTAAAAGGCAGAGGTTGTGGATTACAGTGGGGAAAATGACTGACGACTGCAGAAGACATAACCTCATTCTAGACACACTTGACATAATTTGTTTTCAGGAATTTTTAATTTCACATTTCAGGTGAATGTTCTTTATTTGAGCCTTTGGATTTTGCGAGAGACAATAGCATCCTGAAACCTCAATATGATGATATTGGAACCTCTTTAACTTCTTTCTTCCCATTCTTAGTCTCCCTTCCCACTTCCTTTCACTCGTCTGAAAATTAACACCTGCCAGTGAAATCAACTTTATGCGGCTTTTACTGGAGACCAGTGTCTAAAAATCAATCCTGGCAACTAATGTAAAGTGAAATTTGGAAGACGCCAGGATTCTCATGGAGTCATGCAGGCTGAAGTTATTAAAGAGGATTAGGGACCACAGCTGGTGAGCAGATGGAATGCTTATAATTTCACAATCTTAGGTAGCTATAAACCCCAATCTGTACAAAGCCGATTTGCCTTTTCTCTAGTTCATTTCACTTTATCCTGCTGGAATATACCATTGGTCAAATGTGACACTCTAATTGTTGTACGTGGTGAGTGGCCACTCACTTAGATGGCATCATTTATAATTCTGGTTACGCATATTCTTACTCAATTGTGTTTTAGTAACCACTATTTAGTAATATACTTACGAGAAGCTCAGTACATGCGGAAGAGAGAATAAGACTTTACATTTCATTCAAAATATAGAAAGGAAGACTGGTTCACAGTAATACTAATGATGTAGTGTAATTTCATTATGTTGAAGACTAGTGCACAGTAATTACAACTAAATAGTTCAACCCCTTGCTGCTTTAACGAAACTCTTGAATCAGTTTCCTCAGCTCTTTCTGTGTCCATTCTGTTAGAAAGTCCTCTGTCATGCATGCTGTCAGACAAGTCACCTAGACCAGCTGCCTTCCACTGCTCTGCTACCTAATCACAGCCCCCCACCCTCCAGGCCCTCTTCTCTGTTTGCTCTGGCTTCTCATGGCATGAGGGCCTTAGGCATGCACAGAGCAACTGTTAGCCTCCTTAGAAACACAGGCCTGGGCCACACTTTCTTTGGTAGATTGTTGTTTCCTCCACAAAGGAAAATATTTGTGAGACTTTTGCTCAGTGGTTATTAAGAAGGTCAAATTAGGAACTTCATTCTACCAATACAAAGGTATTGATTTATACTTGAGTGGGGATGTTAGTTTGTCTAAGGACAGAATTGGTGTCCACTATACAGACAAGCACTTCTTCCTCCTTCCTGAAAGACTTCAGGAAAATGGCTGCTCTACTTCGAGCGAATGTGGAGTGTCTGAAAATACAGCAAAACAGCTGGAGCCATAAATAAGTTGAGTAGTATGGATACACTCTGTCCTAGCTGACAAGGAAGAAAACAACACACAGATATTTCAGCTGGTGCCGCACAGCAAAGAGCTGTAGATTATGGTCCAACATAGTCTCTGTTCTTTTGGAACTATCAATGTGCTGCTTCTCTGAAGCCACAGTCAGCTGCAAAAATACCATAACATGTGTTTTGGAAACAATTACTGCATAATAGTGTTCTAGTCTCAAAACATCCTGAATGATATATTTCTATACGTGGGGCGGGGAAAGAAATTGTGTTACTGATGCATTGGCGCAAAATAGTCTGTAGAATTATCATAGGAAATGGTCTTTTTTTGGATCCGCTTTTCAAATGATTTTCAGTAGCTTCTTTTTGTAACTTCAAAATTGGCCTTCTGTAATTGGATACGACCTCTTAGGGAAGCAGTAGTATAAACACATTTTAACTTCCAGTGTAATTATTTTGTACTGAACCAAGTGATCTAGCTAGCCCTTCAAGCTGATAGATTTGTTTCTCTCTCATAAGTAAAATTGTTCTCCTCACTCTGTCCTTGTTCCTCTTAGACATAGGAGATGGCAGGATGAGAGGAGGTTTTCAAAGTCCTCCGAAAAGAAATAGAGTGGGAATCAGAAGACTTTGGCTAAATACTGGGTTCTTTTAGATTTGCCTATGTTATCTTGACCAAATTCTTAAAGCCTTCAGTTTGTAGGATCCATATCTAGTAAACAGGTAAAGTGATAACCAAATATATATTTGCGTATGTATGATACATGTATTAGATTACTAGGGCTGCTAAAACAAAGTACCATAAGCTGCATGGCTTAAACAGATATTTCTTGTCTCACAGTTCTGGAGACCAGAAGTCTGAGATCAAAGTGTCTGCAGGTTCGGTTCCTTCTGAGGGCTGTGAGGGAAGGATCCATTCCAGGTCTCTCTCCTTGACCTGTATGTAAATGGCTGTCTTTTCCCTCTGTCATCACATCATCTTCCCTCTGTATGTGTCTGTGTCCAAATTTCATCCTTTTAAAAAATAAATTAGTCATATTGGGCTAGGTCCCACCCTGATGACCTCATTTTAACTTAATTACCTCTGAAAAGACCTTATGAAAGACAGTCACATTCTGAGGTGCTGGGGGTTAGGGCTTCAATACATGGATTTTTAGAGGCTATCTAATTATAAATGATATTCTTATAGTTTATAATTCTTTGAATTGCTTTGGGTGTTCAAAATATTTCAATAAAATTGTGTCATAATGGACACATTAATAAAAAAAATTATACCTTCTTTAAAACCTAAAATTCACCTGTTTTCATTCCTTATAGTGAATCTGCAAGTGAAAAGATAACATCTTTTACTGCGGAGGAATGAGATGGAACTGTTGTATGCACTCCATTCCGGTTTCTCTCTCTTAGAGCATCTTTTTGTTCAACTGTTCCTTGTAGAGGATTGTTTGGGAGTTTATTGGGGAACTTTCAGCAGGAAAGAGTGAGTTGAACTGCTTATTGCCAGCAGGATCAAAGAAATCTGTATGAATCTTTTGCTCAAGAGTCAACAGACTCCTGCTTGGAAGTTAAAGTTTGGGCCAATGGCAGTGTTTCGCTCAGAGCACCAAACTGCTACTAGCCTGCTGGCTACACAGGTGGCGAGCCATAAAGACTGCGTCCGCTGTGGAGCCAAGGAGGACTTTGTGGGCCTGGGATAGAGAGCGGTGCAGAGAATGAGATTCTTCAATGGAAAATGCTGACCTTTTCGTTCAGTGGGGTTGCAGTTGGAGGACTGTTAATTATGGGAAGAAAGGCAACCAGACGGTCACATCCTCCACGGCGGAAAGGAGAAAGGGTAGTCAGGGCAATTGGAAGCATGAATTAGGATTGCAAAAAGGGACACTTGCAAATACTATTGCAGGTCAAACTTTCCTACTTGGCTGAGTAATTAATTGCTAAAAAGGCATAATAGAGTCATCTCAAATGGTTCTTTAGAGATGCATGATTTGTGCACACAAAAAACCTATTGTGGAACAGAAAAGCTGGAAAACAGCTACCGGTAACTTGGCTAAACAAAAGCAAGGCATTTTAGCCTCTAAAAACAACTTTGTGCATTCTGATTTCATGTTCTAAAATAAGATTAGTACGGGGCACATTAAAAAGTAACCACTAGTAGGTAAAATGTTCCATTTTCTCCAGGATACCATCCAGAGTAAGATCAGGAATTCTCAATTGCTTAATTAGTAACGTGCTTACTAGTTGCATTTTTATCATCACAGCAAGTGTGATGTCTTTACTGAGTTTTCGCAAGGCAGACTGTTAGCTTTGGCTGTAGAAATATTTCTAATCCACACCAAAGTTAGGATTCTTACTGAATTTATTTATTTTACGTATATACTGGTTTTCTATGCAAAATATAGATCTATAGATTTTGAACACAGTTTTATCATCATGTGTTTCAAACATAATATTGTGATCAATCAAGGTGTCTTCCCTTATAACTCTCCCCACCATGGGGTCGATTGTGTTCTTGTCATATTCAGAACGTGAAAGCACAGTGTGTACATTTGTGGGTAGTGTTTCTCTGAGCATTGATTCCGTCATTCACCCAGTAAATGTTCCAGTGCCAAGCATTGAGCTCGGCACTGGGAAGTCAAAGACCCTCAGCACAAACACGATTTCTGTTCTCCTGAAGCCGACCTGGAGCATTTGGGGAGAGGTGGAGGATGTGAACAGGAAGATGCAGTGGGATAAACACTTACATATGAAGAAGAGGATGGGCTATTAGGGGAGATCCTACAAAGAGCACCATTTCAGGTGGGGGATAGAGGCAACCCGGCCTGGAAGACTCCGTCTCCCATTAGAGGCATGACGGGTGAGAAGAGTCAGCCAGACCAGGACGGGGAGAGACTTGTATGTACCGTTTGTATAGTTCTTCCACCTTTGGGTCACTTCAGGTTTGTTGTCACAGATTATGCTTTTACATTTTACTTTCATAATATAAATGTTACCGTTATAATCTCTAAGAGATTGTTTTAAGAGTCAGTTACCTAGATGAGAAGTTGTCAATTTAATGTAACTGCTGAGAGCCATATTTTGAATCTCTTTATCTGCCATTCATTCCTCCCTTGGCAGGGGGCTCATCTCTTCTGTTTTTCCCTTTGCCATCTTTTATACTTTCTCTTGTGCATTTTTATTTCTTGTCCAGTTTGGTTCATGATCTAAATGGCTGCTTTTGCTCATCCTCCTGTTCTTGCCCTGTGATGAGCTCCCCCTAGCCCCGTGGTTGTATGTATGTCTCAGCTGTTAGGAGATGGAGACCAGGTGAGACTGATTTGTCATCTGCAGACTTTGAAAGGTGGCTGGTAAGGTATAGAGCTGGTAACTGCATTTTTTAAAATACACACGCAAAGACTTAAGGCCTATGACTGTCATATTTTGAACAACACTGGCAGCCCATTTGGACAACAGAGATACCAACTACATGACTCAAAAGAGTCCTTTATTTTATGCAGAAAACTGAATAATTTAAATTCCAAATAATTTAGTTTTATAAGAGACTTTGAATGAGACAGCAAGATCAGTGCATATGACTGTGACATAGAGTAGCTTGCTTGAAAACAGCTCATGACTTCTTTCACTTTGACTCTGGCTTTGTGGGATGTCTGTTCTACCACAGATATTTAGGAGAATAAAATGAAAAAACTTTAAGAGAGTAGAGGGCTCTGGTCCTCAGAGAGTGGTCCCAATTCTGGAGAAAAATCTCTTATAGATAGCCTCCCCATGTAAACACTTCCTGCTCGGTGGCCCAATCTAACTTTTCATTTTAGTTTATTTCTCAGTTTGATGCATTTAGCATACAGTCCATTTTCTTTTCTGGATTGGAGCAGCAGATGGTGCTGTCTCTTTTGATTATCTGTTTGTTGTTTTTTAAAAGAGAAATGTTGATTAGGAAAAATAAGAAATGAAACATGGCCAGATTAAATTATGAGCAGAAATTACACAATCCAAGAAGAGCCAAATGTGTTTTATGTTTTTCTACTTAAAGTTTACCACAGTTCATGTTTAAGTTTCTAGAGTTCAGGTTTGCTATGTTTTAAAATGTCATTTAAGATGGCTCTCGGGTTATTGGTTTGCTTTGTTTTAATTTTTAATTTCTAAAAGACATAGAAACCAGAAATATTTAGATGTTTGTTCTCTTCTAGTCATACTTAAATAAGAAAATCCTTGGGTAATTGTGGCTTTGACAAGTCCAAAAATTTTGGATAAATTCTACTGTAGGTCGCTAAAATCTCTCACCCGTGGGCTGCACATCTTCTCGCTGTTGGCCAAGTTATCTTAAACCAGAATATTTCACGGGTGTTTAAAATAGAAGTCTCAAGGAAGTGGACAAAGGGGCACAGAAAACAACTGAAAGGGCTTCTCAATGGCTACATTTGGGACTATGTTAGCATCCCCGAGAATGATGGACTGGAGTATTACAGATTTTATTGAACTTAAAAATGAAAATCCATGAGTTAATAAAGTGGGAAAAGGAACTGATTAACACAGAAGGAATGATAGAATTAGGAACATCATCACCTGGCAACCACTACTCTAACAGTATTTCTGGCAGAGATCATCACTGTTTACTATTGCCGTGCGGCGAAAGGGAGAGAAGATGCTTTGACAACAGAGAAGATGTTACAGAAACCTGTAACCAGCGGTCTTAAGAGCTAAGCAGCACCGAAAGGTTCAAACTGGCCCCACGTGCGTCCTCGTGTCACGGAATGGGAAGTACGGCCGGAGAGAATCCTTGCCAAAAATGTGCAGCCTGAATTTAATGATGAGGAAATAGCCCCACACTCCAGAGAGCGGTATATGCTGTGAGAAAACTGGTCCAGACTCTTCAAAAATAGCAACCTTAGGAAGACAAAAAATATAGGAGATTCCTGTTCTAGATTAAAGGAGACTAATGAAACCTGACAACTAATGCAACATGTGTTCCTTACTTGGCTCCTGGATTGGGGGAAAAAGCAAAGGCGTTATTGGAATATGGGGAAATTTGAATATGGCATGGAGATTAGATGTTATTCTGTCAGTGTTAAATCTCTCGGTTGTGATGTTCTTGTGGTTCTTATGAACAAGAAGGCCCTTATTCTTAGGAAAAGGCGTGCTGTCGTTTTGGGGTGAAGTGTCATAAGATCAACAATTTCCTTTCAAATGGTTCTGAAAAAAAGGTGTGTGTGTTTATATATAGAGAGAAAATGCAAGCGTGCAAGTATAGAAAAACATTAACCATAGGTCATTCCAGGAGAATGGCATATGGGTGTTCATGGTACTACTTCACTTTTCTATAGGTATAAAAATAATTACAAATCAGGAAATTCCAAAAAAATTTTCATTTCCAAATTCTCTGGAAAAATAGCAATACCTGTCAACCTTCGATCCATGATCCTGCCTATCAATAATGGATTGAACACATAGCAGCTGTTCTCTTTAGATAGGGTGAGGGCTTTTTCAGTTTTCCACAGTCCTTACCCTTCCCTTTTGCCTGATATGCCCACCTTCTTTCACTCATTGACATTACCTGCCTGTCGGCCATATGCATTTGAGTCTTTACTCACATTGACCTTTGCAGATTTCCTGGGAGAGGAAGGTTGGATCATGGATAGTAATGACTTTTCCATGTGCCAGGAGGTGAGTTACTTGGACCACATAAAGTGAGCTCTGGATTTGATCCCCGTATCAGCTGATGAGTTTCACTGGGTTCTTTGGCCATAGGCTTAGATTATTTGGCGATAATCATCCCCAAGTGCATGTAATTTAGTCATATGAGCTATCGCTTAAGAAAGTGTGGGTGTAAAAACTATTCAAACCTTGCTGTCTAGGTGGTATAAATATTAAAATTGTCTTTCAGACTTCATGTGTTACAAAATTGTACTCTCTAGATTCTGCCTGTCAGTTGACACAGTCTTGCAAAAGTGTTGACTGTGCTACTTGAAAAGTTTTCGTTGTGACATGCCAAGTCTTAATGAAAAAACATTTTGTGGAAATGTTTATAGATGCCAGTGCAGAAAGAAATGTATAAACTTGAATTACCTTTGTAAGTCGTTCTATCCTGTGTTTAAAACGATTGCCTTCCTGTTACACACCCAGGGAGGGTACCAGCTTTTGCAGCATAATCATGGAGTTGAGCCTTCCCCCAAAATAAAAGAGCTATATCTGGCACAGGTTAGGGCTCAGCTAGCCAGTAAAGTGGTTCAAACGTGCAGAGGGCAGGAAAGGAAAGACTGGTGCTAGAGTCAAGCTTGCCAGGCAAGCATATCTACCTAATACTTTATCCATTTTTGTGGGTTTTTCATCCCTGTTTAATTTGATGTTCTTAAAAGTACTAGCTGCTTTTGTCCAGTTTCATGCATATATATGATTTCTGTCTTGTGAAGTAAACATAAGTATTTTTCTTAGGGAATTTGACGGAAATGAATAGAGAATCTCCTAGTATTTCAGGTAGGATCTAGTTTAGTTGGCATCACAGAAGGTGGCTGGGAGAGAAACTCGGAGTTGACCTGGAAGTAAACAAGGGTGTCATATCTGGCGCTTTCCCTTACGAATCCAGACCTAGCACTGCTGTTTTGTCCCTCTTATAACCTAAAGTGTTATATAGCTTCTGCCTAAAGGGACCCATTTTGCCTGTGGGTGGATGAATGTCAAGTTCCTGGTAGGACTTTGCTCAAATCTTGGGTCAGGAAAGAAGAGCATTCTTTCTACTGAATTCCAGAAATAGCAACAAAAGCTCAGAGGAAATCAGGCCCCCTTATGCCATTTACATTCTCTGGCCATCCCTCCTGTCCAGCCCTGCACTCCACCTGCAAAAGGAATTCATCTCTCCTCTTTTTTCTTTAAGCTTCCAGAATTTGTTTGGAATCCAAGCTGCTCTTGAAAATATTTTCCTAGACTGGAAGGCAGCTTCCCACAACATATGTTCACCTGCCTGCTGCTTTCTTGTTAGTGTTGAGAGTCTGGTATTCCCTTGGCTGGTTTACAGAATTTCTAATAGAGTGACCTCTTACCACGAGCTAAATGGACCACAAGCTCAGTGGCTAGAGGTGTTTGTCTTTGCGTTTTTAACGTCAGGACGATTCACCTCTGAAGATGTTTTTGCAGTATGTATCTTTGGGAATAACTGCGTTGCTCTTCTATTTTGCACATTTATTCCTTGTGATTTTGTACATTTTTAATATTTCATACCTTTAACATCATCACCTGTGGATCATAATCACTAAATGGAGGTTCTTAGGTAATTAATGCTACTTTTGTATGTATTTATTCATTCCTCTTTTTTCCCCAGCATACCTAATACTCGAAGACAGCTGATTTACTGTTTTGATTGGAAGAGCAATTCCGCAAGCAATCTTAAGCTGTCTCCCTTCATCCCTGTTCATGCTTATCAGCATTTGTAGGCACTGACTAGCTCTCTAGTTTATTATTGAGTCATATTTTTCTTTTTATCCCAAAGTATTTCTTTCTGTCCATTTCATTTTTTTATTGAGTGTGTGCTATTGATTTTAATCCTCTTATCCCCAGAATGGGCATGACCAGAGGTGCATATGCTGCTCGCCCCTACTTTATTATACATGATTTGTTAAAGAGATTAGCTAAGTCAGCTCCTTGGCAAATCTGAGGAAGCATATTATGTGATGCCGGGCATATCTGTAAATGAGCCCTGTGGATGAGAACTGGATAGAAGGTTTACAGAGAAATAATGCTGATGTCATCCCACTGGAATGAAGGGGCTGTTACAGCCGTAAATACAGTCTATATCTAGCAGCTCAGTATCTAGCTGTATTTCTTTTCTAAGAAGGCAAAAATGTGAAACAAACCAAAGAAGTAAACTGTGTTTATAAAGGGGGATACTCTAATTAGTTTAGGTCTTACAGTTATTCAAACAGTCTGAACGTAACGGTTCTTTTTGGAGCAAACATCAAAACCATTATTTGTGGAAAGTTTAAATTCCACATGACACGTATTCCCTCTATGGGTATGGTTTTTTGTTTTGTTTTGTTTTGTTTTTAACAAAAAAATGTATTTGCTTGTGTACTTTTATTTTAACCTTTCCTTTGCTAAAAATGCTTGAGTTTTTAGGAGGGGATTTGCTTTTAGGGGAAAGAAAGGCATAAGTCCCTGAGCTGAATAACCTGTTCCCCATTTTTAGCATTTCCAAATAGGGTGGTTCTCAGCCCACTGGGGCATGTTGAAACTAGAGGCTTCCTTAACTCCTTTTCAAGAAATTACCTATCCCCAAATGTGCTTCTCTCTGCAAAACAAAATGCCCTTCTCTGGAGCACTGTCCAGAGAGTGCGCTGTAATCCCTTTTTACTGATCAGCACAATCTTCCCTGGGGGCCGGGGGTGGGGGGAGGCTTTAAATGTTATTAATAAGAAGATAGCAATATAAAAGGTGGGTTGTCACGTCCATCCACTTCAGTGGTGGGCGCAAACAAAATTGAAGAAGGTGGAAAAACAGTTTTAATCTGTGTGCTTACCTTATGGCAGCTTCAGTCCATGAAGAAAATACACAGTTGGCCTGTAAGATTTACCTCTGGATTAATTTACGTGCTGCAGTCCAGAGGGGAGAAGGCAGGCCTGATAATGAAGGAAGAGAACCCTGCCCTACAACCTTGCACCTGAACCTTGCATTTCTGCCTTTTCTAGGACAATCTCTTATTCAGTTGTCACCCACCAATTTCTTAAAGGGAAGGGAAACAAAAACAAAGAGTTTCCTTTTTAACTTGATGTAAGAGCTATCCAGAAGGCAAATTATCCGAACTGTTCTTTTTTGTTTTGTTAATTTTTGTGAGGGGATTAGCTATTATTTTTCTCCTCTCTCACAATATGGTATGTGTGTATATGAGGATGAGAGAGACAAAGAATAAAAAACTATGTGAGCAAGTAGAAAATCCTCTGTATAGTAGGGCTCCAAAGCTGGTTTATGAAAAGCGTGCTCATAATTCATATACTACTCTGAGGCAATGAAATCTTGTGTGAGGAGAGGTGGGCCAATGTGTGAGTTAACTTAGTTATTTAGGTAGCAGACTTGTGAAATTTGGCATTTTCATACCAGACTGTTAGCTTTCATACCAGAGTTTACTTTATGTGTGGTAAGTCACTTTAGCTCAAACAGATTTTATTTTCACTCTTGTGTGTGCAATTCGTGTGCCTGGCATTTATTTACATTTTTTTCTCTTAGTCTGTGGCAGCACACATGGAAAAGCATTGATGAATAAATGTGATGTGAATACATTTTTCTCTTCTCTTTCCATATTCACAATTTTGAACCTTGCAAGAAGAAAATGAATCCAGTCTGGCTTTGCTACGGCATTTCTCCTGAGAGAATTAGGGTAGTGATTGTCCTGGTACTACCTTTCTCTCCCCACCCCCTGCCCTTTTTACCTTTGATGTCTCAGAATCCTTTGTTTGGCTCCACTTGTGACCCAATTTTCTTATTCTTCCTTTTCTTACATTCCATTTCCCCAGATCCAATGGCCCTTGCTGCATTAATTTGACAGCTTTTTCAGAGTTTAGGGAAAAAAGCCAACAACACAAACCTTGTCATGGGACTGAGAGGGTCTGTGCTGCTGCCTTCACTTTCTCCCATCCACCTCCATCAAAGAGCCCACGGGTCCCCACCCTCTGCTCTTCTGTCTCCACATTCTCTCCCTTGCGACTCCCAGGTCTCGCCTCGTTTTTCATGATGCCGTCAACGGTCCCACTTGCTTTGGGACCATGTACTAGGCGTGTGGTCCTGGGGAAAACACATCTGCTTTCTGAGCCTCAGTTTCCTTATTTGTTTCCTTCCTCTCAACAAAGACAACAGCAGATGTTGTGCTCAGTACCCGAGAGGGTAACTGTGATGTGCACAATAGACTTCAGTCTTGCCTCCTGCCGGAAAATGGAGCAGAGAATGTCCATCTTGCAAGGGAAGTGGCAAAAGATTAGCAAGGTGATGGAGCATTAACTGCCTAGGTGCACATACCTAGGTGCTCAGAAAGTGTCATTGTTACAGTAAGACAGACAGACAAGGACGGTCATGACCTCTTTGGAAGTTCTTATCTCAGTCAGGACCTTTCACTTGTATTTCTGGCTCTTACCTGTAACCCATTGTTTTCAGTTTTAAACAGATTTTTTTTCCCCCTCCTAATCCAATCTTCTTTCCTATTTTTTTTCCATTTTTTATGTCAAATGCATAGCCATTTCTTCGGTCATCTGTGTTTGAAAGCTGGCTAGGGGAAGGCGTCTCTGATTTTTTTCCCCTCCTTTCATGCCCTCTCTCTCGTACATATCCTGAGCATTCTTCCTTTGCAGAGCTCTTTAATTTTTCCCTTCTGTCTTTGTTAAGTTGGTGGTGATCTAAACCTAGTCCAAACCTTTATTATGTCAAAGACAAAGTCTGGCTTCTTGTCCTTCTAAGGCATTTGCAGTGTATCCATCATGGCAGAAGGAAACAGTGACCTCCTCCAGCTGTTTGAATGTATCTAGCTGTGTGTGTGTGTGTGAAGCTGGAGGCTCTTTCATATTCTGGAAATGGGTAATTGAGGAAGTTTTGTCTTTAATAACTGAGCCAGTTCATTTATTGCAACTTATGGTTTTCTTTTTGTTTGTTTGTTTGCTTGTTTTTACTGACAATTAACTTCTGAGATATACACACAGTATTTATGGTTTTCTTAGTAGGAGCTTCTCAAAAATGTAAGGGTATGCACACTTTTGACTTTTGGGTATAACCCATTATCTATATCTTGACATAAATACGATTATAAATGAGTATGTGGCATTTGATCTTTTAAATGTAAATGATTTTTTTAGTTGTTATTTAAAAAAAATGTGATGTTGCCACCAGCTTATTTCTTTACCTCATCAAAATAAAGGTAAACATGTTCTACTAAACAATGTAATGGGGGAAAATGCAAAACTGATCTTCTTAAAGTTTAAGGTATATGGACTTGGTTTATTTATTTAGACAACCAGTATCTGTTGCGCTCTGATAATGTAGGAACTGTGCTGGGTACGCTGGGCTGAGCGGTGAGCGCGTCCCACAGTAAGTAGCGCTCAGTAGCCGCAGCCCGCTCTGCGGCCTGTCCCTGGATGCTCCACAAGCGAAGATGGTTGTTACATTTGTAAATGGCTATAAAAACAAAGACTTTTAGCCTGCAAAGTTTACAATATTTACTATCTAGGCGGAAAAGGTGAAGGGGATTAAGAGGTACAGACTTCAAGTGATAAAATAAATAAGTCACGGGGATGTAACACACAGCACCGGGAATGCAGTTAATGATATAATAACTTTGTGCAGTAGCAGAGATGGGTAGTAGACTTATCGTGGTGATACTTCGTAAAGTATATAAATGTGGAATCACTCTACTATGTATCTGAAATTAAAACGTCAACTCGACTTTGATAAAAATAATTAAATAAAATACTTCCTCTGGTGATTTACAGAAAAATGTGCCTACTCCAGACCTGTAGTAACTCAGCCTTCCCTGAAGCTTGCATTTGAGTAGGAAAGACAAGTAATAAACAAGGGAACCAATAGATAAGAGAATTAACTTTCAGATTTTGATAACTGATAGGAAATAAGTAGGATGTGAGAATGACTGGAGTGAGGCTGGTTCACAGGGTGGGGGTGGAGGTGGGATTCTTTGAAAAGGTGGCTAAGATTAGACCTGAGCAATGAGAATGATCAGCCCTGTGAAGAGCTGCGTGTAAGACCTCTCACTGCCAAGTTCCGCTTTCCCCTTCACCTCCAAATGCCTGTCTGTCCACAGAGCTCAGCTAGATGGCGGCCTGGGGAGCGTACAGACTCCTGTCTTTTGCGTTGCAGCACCGACATTGTCACTGCACGTTTGCTTTCCTTTTCCTCCCACTAGACATGAGCTACCTTGAGGGCAAGGACATATGTCTCGATAATCACATTATCTCTCGCATTTAGCTCATAAACTAGGTTTAACAGTTAAATCGGTAAACTGAAAATTAGATTCCATCAAGCAGGTTGTGATAGTCACACGTTTCTTCTAACAGAACAGATGCCTAAATTTACGTTCTGTCATTTATCTTTTTTTTTTTTTAGCCACACTTCCCACCCCATCCTCCCTACTCCAAGCACGTGTCATGTCTACAACAAATCTTGCCCCACCCCCGAACCTGCCCATTTCCCCATCTTATTAAAAGACACCATCATCTATGCAGTTGATCAAGCCCCAAACTAAGGCTGGGCCTTGATCCTTGGTCCTTATTGCCCCACCCATGCCTGTCCTGTGCGGCGCTCCAGCACCTGTGCCAGTCCTCTTCTCACCACGGTGACTACCATTCCTAGCCCTGGCCAGCTCTACGCTTCATCTGCACCACTGCAGTAGTGTTCTGAGTGCTCTTTTTGCTTTTGCACTTCCTTCCTATGTCCATTCTTCATGCAGAAGCCATGCAGGTCTTTTTAAATTCAAAATGAGATTGTGTCAGTCCCTCCACTTAAACACTCCAGTGCTTGTGCGTAGAACTGAGGATAAACGTGGCTCTCAAAAGCCTGACTTCACAGCCCTGCATGAACCGAACCCCTGTCTCTTCACCCTCATCTCTCATGGCTCTCAGCTTCTAGCTGCACGGGTCTCCCCATCTCCTCCTTAGGGCCTGCTGTTCCCTGGTCTGAGTGAATTGTTAGGTGGCACTCAGGGTTCACCTGGACGACTTTGTGACTGTGTAAATCAATAAAGTGGCAACTTAGCGCAATCACGGTGAAATCCCTGCCCCAAAGAATCTCTTTCCTGATTTTCATCCTCGTGTTTGTGGTACCAGAAGTTCATGGTAGCAGGCAAGTAAGTGACTGAATGACGGCCCTTGTGAACAGTTCTTGGGAAAGAAACTTGACAACCTCATTGGCTTCTAATGGTATTAACTGTTTTTCTTCTCTCTCCCCCCACCCCCATTTTTTCCATGCAGAGTATGAGTTGGAAATAAAGAGGGTGCAAGACATTCTTTCGGGAATAGAGAAACCACAGGTATGTCTTCTGGATTTCTCCACATAAATGACACTTTCTTAAGTATTTCAAGTGTGCTTTTCTTTCACTACATAGTAGGTAAGCAAAAGGGCCCCTTCCCTTTGCAGATTATTCATAAACTGTGAAATAGTATTGCTATTAATGGAGCATGAAAATATAGAACAATAGTCTTCTGTTTAGTCATAATCCTCTGAAATGTCCTCTGTATTTAGATATTCTGAATGCAATTACGTATTCTTCACAACTTCCAAGGATACAGACCCCCCCCCACCCCTCCGCCAAGGTCTACAGAATGGCTTTCTTTTACCTGTGTAAATGTAGTAATATTTTTTGAAAACCTCAATAATTCCAAGTATTTTTTCCATGTAAATTTCAAAGGAAAAAACATACTTAAATATTAGCTGAGAAAAAATAAGTCCAAAATATTGAGTGTAGTGGCGAGAAAAAAAATTGGTTGGAGTGGTGGTATTACCAGGTTTTTAAGCTTCATTTTGCCAGGTGCTTTGAAATTCAAGTGAAAAAATTCGAAATGTTGATTCAGCCTTTCATCTGAGATTAGAGAGCCAAGTTCTTTGGAGTGTTTTCTAGCTGAATTGGAAAACCTTGATTCTTCATGTGTTTGAAATACTGAGGCTTTTTAACAGAAGAGTCCAAACATACCTCAGGGTACATAGTTGAGTTTGACAAAACCTAAAAGCATGAGGTGTGTTGGTCGAGGGGCACAATAAGGCACTTGTAAAGGAGTGGGGTGTTGTTGTTGGGTTGGGGAGTCTGTACTTAATCTGCTAAGGAGCAGGTTGCCATTGAGAGTTTTTGAGCAAAGAAGTTAGGTAATCATAGCTGTTCTTTCGAGATGATCAAACAGTTGGCAGATGCATTGCAGCAAGAGGATGGACCCAGGGAGACACGTGTCAGGAATCTGTTACTGTAACGGTGGAGAAAGGCTATGGGAATCAGAATTAGGGTGGTGGCATCAGGTGTGGCAAGGAGAGAGTGGATACTAGAGCCATTCTAGTTACAACCTATTAGGAATCGGGTGTCATGGTAACTGAGCCTTCAGGCCTAGATGCGTCCTTTCAGAAGTTGATTCCTCTAAGATGGTTCCATGTGCTGTCCCCGCCCATCAAGTGGGAAACTCTGCACAGTCCTTAGTACCACTTGTACTCCCCCCAGCTTCAGGGTGCTCTGCATGCATTTAACACACCATGCTCCATTTACTTGTTTCTGTGTCTTTCCCAGTAATCTGTGAGTTCCTCTAGAATAGGTTCGTGTCTGTGTCCTTTTTGTATCTTCGGTGAGATTCTTAGACATGAGGAGTTTGTTTTACTATCGGGGCATCCAGGATACACACAGTGGGCAGTTGCAAGTGTCTGGTAGATCATTGCTGTGGAGAGAGGGGATGGGGACGAGTGCACGGGAATGACAGTTCACGTCGTAGGATTGGATGGTAGCTTTGGGCAGGGGCAGCATAGGGTGAGGTTAGAAAAGACGAGGGCAGAATCATAGGAAATGCTTATATTTACAGTACAGCAGAAAGAACAAAAATCCCTGAGGTCATAATCAGAGAGAGAAGGCAGAGGAACAGGTTAGCTGACTGTCCCAGATGTAGTCACAACACACACACACACACACACACACACACACACATTTGTCTTGAGTTATTCCTAGTCATTTCTTTACTCCAGTATGTTTCTGAGGATCTTGTGGCTCTAGCAAGATAAAAGCAATGTTGAAATGCATTGGTCCTTTCCTTGATCCAGCATTTATTAAGCACTTATTCTTTATAATTTTCAGACCAGAATAAACAGGGGTGATGTTAGGTGAAATGTGGCAAAATTGTCGTCTAGGAGGTCAGAAAGTCCCAAATAGGTCTGTCTCGCTCGGCTAAAATCAAGGCTTCCTGGAGGCTTGGGGGTGAGCCTGATTCCTGGCCTTTGCCAGTATTTTGTAAAGGCTGCCTGCCTTCCTTGGCTCGTGGTCCCTTTCCTCCTCATGTCTCCTTCTTTGGCTCTCCTGCCCGTCTCTTTCACTTATAAAGACCCTTGTTACTACATGGGGCCTGCCAAGGGGCTCCAGGTTACTCTCTGCTCCACTAAGTTAAGATCCTTAACTTAGTCACACCTGCAGAGTCCCTTTTACCTTGCAGGGTAATATATGCACAGGTTACAGGGATAGGATGTGGACACCTTGCGGGGGTGGGGGTGGGTGGTCCTTATTCTGCCCACCAAACTGTCCCCTGCTCCCCACATAAATCTTCTCGGCATGGTGACAGTCCACTCATCCTTCCTGGTCCAGTTAGTTTTTTCTCCCTTCGTTCCTTCCTTCCTCTTCCTTACTTTCCTCACCTTTCTCTGTCTGAAGTACTTGTTCATGATTGTGTCTTGTTTATCTTTGTGCCCCTCACACCTAGTACTGTCCTTGGCACATCATGAACCCTTAACAAATATTTGCTAAATACGTGTGTGGCAGACTGCAGTGGCTGCAACTGGCTTCTGGCAGGTGAGAAAAGTGCCCAAAGGCTGGCCAGCGGCAGCTGCGGCTCAGCCAGGTTGGTGGAATGTGGAGACAGCCAGGTGCCAGAGTGCAGGGCAGCAGCCCGAGGGGAGGGCCCAGGCTTTGCAATCTGGTTCCCTGGCTTGGGACCCAGAGTGGCCATTAACGGTCTCTGTGACCTAAGTTGCATAACCTTCCAGAACCTTGGTATCCTCATCTTTGAAAGGTAGGACAATAAATACCACATGGGACCGACAGGTAACTTATGTACTATATATTGAGTACTTGGAATGGAGTCTCTCTGTAGCTTATAATGTACCATAAGGCACAAGGGAAACTCCCTGCTGCATTCTGAAATGAGAACGAGTGTTGTCCAGCCACCTTACAGGGAAAGAAGAGCTGCAGAAAGTTCACACAATTGTATAAAGGATTATTGTTCTTCCCTTTTTTTTTTTTTCTTTCAGCCACATCTGGTAACACCTCTAAATAAAACGCATATGTTTTTCTTTGAGATTTTACAGTGGATGTGTTTTAGGTGAAGAAACAATATTGAGGACTCATGGATTTCAGTCATCTTTTTAGAACTTTGGGCACCCAGAATTAAGCAATTCATTTACTTTTCAGAAACCTAGATAACTATAAGGATCTAAGTACGTAGTCACTGAGTAAACAGGATCAAATATACTAGGTATTTGTTCTGGGACTCTATAAAAATTAGGTGCCTTCGGGTCTGTACTCATGCAGCTGCCACTATATCAGAGAAATAAGCTTGATATTATTCTAAGTGGTATAGGAATTAACCTCTATTAGTACTAGCCACCTCCAACCTAATGTGGTTTCATCTGCTCTGATGGTGGTGCTAGGTGAAGTCGCCCACAAACTGCTGGGCTGTTTATTTTCAGGATGTAAATAAATGAAACCTAGAATAGTGTTTCTGCATTGTTTCCATCTGCTAATGTTTAGCTTGTAGAAACAATTGATTTGTCGGTTCCAGAAGTGAGGAAACTGACCTAAGAGCAACAACTGTCCCTGCAAGGAGTGATTCCTTGAAAGATAAACAGCAGTGTGTCTGGAAAAGGGTTTTGCACTTAAAGAATTATAGAAACAGACGATTGTGAAGTTCCTAGATTTGAGTCTCCTTTTTATTTGAATAATGATGTCTTTGACCTTTTCCTTTTTAATATTACTTTGTGTTATTATTTTTCATGATACTTTTGAAGTGAAGCCAGTATTTTTATGGTAATATTTCCTTAACGTACTTCCTAATTAGATCAGCAGGCCACCCACATAGTTAAATCCAAAGAGCAGACCAAATTTAGATGCTAACTTGCATAGAAATATTTTTAAGCATGAGAATAACAATTTACTAACTTAATGAGAATAAATGGTGTTTTTGATCCAAATAATATAATTTGCATATAATGTAGTCTGGGATGAACAGGAGAGGGGACAAGGAGAAAGAGAGGAAGAGAGCTAAGGATTATGTATCAAATAGCTACAAGATAAGGCAGTCCTATCGTTTTTAAATATATATACATATATACACACACACACACATATACACATACAGAGGGTGACAAAAAGAAATGTATACACATTTTAAGAAAGGAAAAAAGCTATTAAAATTATGCTGATGGTAACCACTTAGAGCATCTCTTATAATTGCAGAAGTCAAACATGACTTGTATTCATCTTTTGTTATCGGTATATATTGAACATTACAATTTTATACAGATTTTTCCTTTCTTAAAAACATGTATACATTTTTTGGCACTCTCTGTATATGTGTATATGCTTTTAACTAATAACTGTTCTCAAGTTGGAATCTATATTTAACAACTACATAGACAAGAATGATTTCTAATCAGTATGTAATCATTTAGAAGTAGATGGTGGTTTTATGAGTCCTTCAAGATACTTCAAAGCAGGGCCAGCCCGGTGGCTCAGGCGGTTAGAGCTCCATGCTCCTAACCCCTGCCGGTTTGATTCCCACATGGGCCAGTGGGCTCTCAACCACAAAGTTGCCAGTCCAATTCCTGGAGTCCCGCAAGGGATGGTGGGCAGCGCCCCCTGCAACTAAGATTGAACACTGCACCTTGAGCTGAGCTGCCTCCCAGATGGCTCAGTTGGTTGGAGTGCATCCCCTCAACCACAAGGTTGCCGGTTCGACTCTCGCAAGGGATGGTGGGGGATGGTGGGCTGTGCCCCCTGCAACTAGCAACAGCAACTGGACCTGGAGCTGAGCTGTGCCCTCCACAACTAAGATTGAAAGGACAACAACTTGACTTGGAAAAAAGTCCTGGAAGTACACACTATTCCCCAATAAAAGTCCTGTTCCCCTTCCCCAATAAAATCTTAAAAAAAGAAAGAAAAGATATTTCAAAGCAGTTTAATTTAAACAATTTCTATGCAGGTTTACAGTAGTAACCTACACAACAGACTCATATCACTAGTTCCAAGACAAATGTCAAATTGGGTCTTGTCCTATAATTTTGTAATTAGAAATTACCAGTTAATCACCATTACAAAGGAGACTGATTTCTATTTACGGTAGAAAAATGAAACATCAGCAAGTCAGTTCGTTTTATGGCTTCTAGACGTCTTTTTTGGGTATCAGCCATGGCAGTCATTGTGATGATCAGATTAGCTGTGCCCCAGTTCAGTTCATTGGTCACTGTTGGTGAGAAAGTTTCACCACAGAGAGAGAGAGCCTTGCAAGGTGAGGTTTGTGTAAGACTGCTGTTGCTCTGAAATCGGTGTGAATCGAGCCAGAGTTCCTCGAGTTCTGAATCTCTCCTTAAGGGTATCACCTCCCTGGACACTTAGAGGAAAAGCATCAGGTTCTGAGGATTCCCTTTGTCGTGACATTCTCTTGAAAAGCGCCATGTAATTTCCTGGCATCAGCCTTGAAATGGAAGTGAGTTCCAAGTTCTAATAGAGACAAAGCCCTCTTTCTCTCAGGCTTCCAATAAAGCAAGGAAACCTGAGGCCCAGGAATCAGTGAAAGAGAGGCAGGGAGGGAGCACAGGAAGGGGTTTGGCCCCATAAGCATGGTAGTAATCTAGGTAGCAGTCTGGCTGCTCAGCTTGAGGACAGAATTCCCAGAAGCCGCTGTCCTTTGAAAATGATGCTGAGTTCTCCAAGCGCAGTTCTGGTAGGCTGTCCTATCAGAAGAATGCATTTGCACAGAGATCGGTGTTCAGGTGACAGTTGGCCTCCTTAAGGCTTGCTCAGGGAATCTAAGGAAAAAGTAAACATTATTTTAGTTGATGCTTTAAGTGTTCCACGTCTCTTATTCAGTTAAGTAATCATTTAACCAAGTCCGAAAAGAAAAAGATAAATTTTTAATAGCTGATGAAAAAGACAGGTTAATGGGTTGTGCACTTGTGGATACTGTGTCAGTATCTAAAGTGTTAGCATTGACTGAGCTATTTTGAGACGTGATGTTATTTCACACCATCATTCATAGAATTGGTATTACTACGCACACTGTGTTTATGGAATTGTGCAAAGCAGCCATTTATCACCTCAGCTGAATGTTTCCAGTACCTAAACAGCCTCCTTTAAAACTAGAAACTGAACTCTTCATTGCAAAATATCTCTTTTTAAGTTAAAAATCAAAGATAATACCTAGTGCCTCAAGATTGCTCATGGATGGTGTGTGAAGGAATTCAGCAGATAACACCGGTGTGTGTGGTAGAAATGCTGTCTTAAAATATAGTCAGGGGAACAAGACACCAATAACCAAGAAAAGCATAGTATAGTGAAAAAAAGCGCCAAATGCAGGTAATAGCAAAATGTAGGCAGCGCACGAAGAAAATAGCGATTGATTCTGAGCAGGGCTCGGGCAGGACGGCCCAGAAACCTTGCCTGGTCTCCAGCACTGTGGGGCCCTACGTGCTCAGCGTATCTATCGCTGTGGGACCCTATGTGCTCAGTGCATCTCCGTGCAGTGCCTCACACATCTGCCTGCTGCCACCAGGCTGGTGCTCCTTGAGGTAGAGACCATGTCTTAATCTTCTCCGTTCACAGCCCCTCACAGGGTGGGTGAGGTATGATGATTAAAATAATATGCAAAGGCAGCATTTGAACTGGGTCTAAAAGAAGTAGGTTAAAGCCAAGGAAGCAGGAAAGTCAAAAACAACGTCATGGGTGTGAGAGGGGACGGTGTCCTGAAGGGGTGTTACAGCCGTGTGGCACAGGAGGTGTACAGTAGATGAGTGACTGCTAGTCTAGAGCCGTAGCCAGAAGGGTCCATTTTGATTCTGTAGCAGTGTCTCAAAGATGTGTGTAATGCTTGGCCGCCCTCCACTGTCACCTGTGTCAGAAACTCAGACTATCTTACTCCCTTTGATTTTTTGTTTTTTTATTTAACAAACATTTCCTAAGCAACCACTACTCACAGTTGACTATGATTTGGGCCCTGTCCTTGGGAAGTCCCACAGTCCAGTGGGGAGGTAGGAAAATGCCATAAACATGATTAGCAATGTTAGAGATATCAACAAGTTTCTGTGGAACAGAGGGATCATGACGGGTGAAATATTTCAGGGAAGGCTACTTGGGGATAGTGAGGCTGGCTGCGGTCTTGAAGGATGAGAAGTTTGATTACATGGTTGGGTAAATATATCATGATGCTGTATCTATACAAAGCAGAAAAGACAGGAAGATTCTCTGGCTAAAAATGGAATGAATGACAGACTGAAAAGGGAGATTCAACGTTCATTTTCATATGTATTGTTCATGCTTTTGAATGATTTTATATTACATGTTAATATTCTTTATATAAACCAGATAGTGACAAAAAAGACTGAGTAGTTTACATGTCGCCATCGCCAGCCTGACACTCTATAGCTATAAAGTTTTTATGAACATTAAGCTTCAGTGTCTGTATTAACTCTTAGTTTTTAATATGTTATCCAGAGAACAACAAAATAACATTTAGAAAATTAGAACATTAAAATTCTGTTCATAGATTTATTTTAATGAATCAGGTCCTACAGTAGGTTGGGTTTCTCCAGAAACATACTCTAAAAGATTTGGGAGCAAATGGTGTGATGTGGGCAGGTGCCCCAGGAAACACCATTAGAGTGAGGACTTGAGATAGAAGGAAAGAAAGCCTGCCCGGGTCTGTGAGTGAGCCGTGACAGCTGTGTGCAGCTGGGGCAGCGGATGGCTGGACGATAGTGTGGAATATGCCTCAGAGAAATCCTAAGAGTTCCAGAGCACTGTGTTCAAATTAAGTTTGACGTGGAGGTTAAACTGAAAAGATACAAAGCAGAGCTTGGAGAGATGAAACATGTTCACCTCCACACACGTTTCTGCCCCATCAGCCTGGGCCTTAGTTCCACTCCCCCATCGCTGGAGTTTCCTGGAAGCCCACAGGACTTGAAAGGAGCGTGATCTGTAAGGTACAGCAGGTCCTTAAATAACATCGTTTCACTCAACATTATTCCTTTATAACATTGATGAAATGCCTTAGGAACTTAATTCTTATTTATGTATCAATTAGCTTATGGTAAAATTCGTTTCATTTTATGTCGGTGCGCTTAAAGTCTCAGAACCTATTTATGATGTTAAGTGAGGACTTACTGTATTAGCTTTGCAGGATAATTCTACGCAAAGCAAGCAAGGCTTGGAGGCTACCAGAAAGTACCTGTGGATACTACCAACTCCTTCCATAACGTGAGGGCCTCTTGAGCATTGAAATGTCACATTCAACTTTGTACCTTTAAAAAAACTGCCAAACATGACAGATTATCGGACTGGGTCTGAATTGTATGGGACTTGGATGAAAGTTTGCGTTATGAGGACAGATGTTGCAAGAATTATATTTTGGACATTAGGACTTGACAAAAGAGCACTATATAGGATGCTTTTGTTTACTATAATTAAAATAAAATTGCTTACCTTGAATTAACTCTGACTTTTATGCCACTGCTAATAATCACAAAAATGTTATTGGAACAAGTAGTGTTTGACCTATGTGGAATGGATTTGAATACTTTGTCCATCTTTTTCTTCCTCAGGTTTCCAATATTCAGGCAAGAGCAGTGGTGTTGTCCTGGGCTCCCCCTGTTGGACTCTCATGTGGACCCCACAGTGGTCTTTCCTTCCCCTACAGTTATGAGGTTGCCTTATCAGACAAAGGACGAGATGGAAAATACAAGATAATTTACAGGTTGTGTATATTTTCATATGTCTTTCTCTGCTGCGACACTGGGAAATTGGAATCATTAAGGAAAATAGAAAATAAGGAAAATTTAAAGGCTTTGCAAATTTTCCTTAAAGTTGTTCATTTTAAGAATTAGTGATAATTAGAATGTCAAGAGTTAATTTTGTCCAGAGTAATTAATCAATCAGAAATGATTATTATAGGGCTGCTCGGTGTTGGTGAAATATGTCACTTTGTTTTGTTAGCTTGTCAGTTTCGTGAAATTTTGAATATGAGCATGAGTGTTAGTTTCTGCATACATTATGCCCTCATGTGATTACCCCTTTTTAGACTCAGACTTTCTACTAGTCTTATTTTTAAAAATTCTACAATATGGTTTCATAGTTACACAAAATAAGAGTTTAACTCTAATTCTCTACAATAGTTTTCCAGCCTGTAGTAAAGATTACTAAAGCATTTCTTGCCAAGGCTTTCTTACATGGTCAGAAGTTTAACACACAGAGTAAGGGATTATCCCTTCTGCTTTATGGACTCCTAGGTATTAACTCTTCAAATGATTTATAGCCAGGTTCTAAATGTGATTTAAAAAGTTTTAGGGTCAAGTCTTTTCTTCTTTGTAATTGTGGTGAGTGCTCAGATTTTCAGAGCAGGAAATCAGAGTCAGCCTTGTTTTAACTACTTGTTTGACCCCTCCCCCCGACCGTGAAGGGCCCCTGGGACTATGAAGCCCAACGTAATGTGGCCACACAAATCCCACCTCTTCCTCTGCCAGAGAGGCTAGTTTTCTGCCGCGTTCCGCTGCTGCATCAGCACAGCAGACTTTCTATCTCCTCAGGCCTGTTGCTTATTCTTAACTTGCTCCAGAGACATGCCTTCTTGACAAAGAAAAAGGGAAAGAGATGGGGAAGGAAGTCTGTTAGCCGCTCACTCCTCTCGCTGCCCCTGCCTGTAGTGCTTCTGTTGTCCCTTCTCTCAGGGTCTTCCAGCATCCACTCTTGCTCTCCTGTAGTCGAGCCGTCACGCCACGCAAATACAAGTCAGACTGTGTCACTCCAGTGATTCCCCACTGGACTTAGAATAAAAGTCTAACTCCGTACTCTGGCTCACAACCATTTGGTTCTATTTTGAAAAGTCAGAATTGATAGAGACTTTAAAGAAATACAGAGCGCCATTTCCTCCAGACCCACCAAGAAACAAATGGATTCTATCAATGCCAGGTAACTGCTGGTGACAAGAGCTACAGTCTCAAGTGCCAGGGGGCCAGGCATGTAACATAAGTGAGAAAAGCAAAAGTTGGGAATGAGGTAAATGGGAAAGCCCCCGTCTCCATCTGAAAGGGATCTGTGCTCACCTAAAATGGGTTGTTGCTAGAAGGGCATGCAGGCCTTGATTTGCTGATTCTTCGGATTTTTTTTCCCAAGAAATGCTGGAAATCTAGATTATGTAAAGTTTCCTAATAGTAAAACTAATTTAGCAAATTAAGAAACCTTTAAAGATACAGTGCAGGTAAACAAACAACAGCACTGCCCACAAGGTGTGGACATGGGCCTCCGGATCACAACTTAAAATTTTTTTTTTATTTGAAATAATTTTAAATTTATAAAACTTTGCAAAAATGAAAAGATCAAGGAAATGTGTATGTACCCTTTCCCCAGATTCTCCTGTTAACTTTTTACTCTATCAGCTTTACTGTTTGAGCTGTTCTTTCTTCCTTTTTCTCTTTTCAATCTGTATTTTTTTCCCTCTAGTTTTGTATATGATGGCCCTTTACCACTAACTATTATACTTCAGTATATTTCCTAAGAATAAGGATATTTTCTTAAATAGCCACAATTGAATACCAACTTCATAAATTGACATTGATAGAATATTCTTATCTACTACGTCATCCATATTCTGGTTTTGTCAGTTGATCAAAATAATATCTGTTATAGCATTTTCCTTACCCTCTAGGATATGAGCCTGACCAGGGTCAAATATTGCATTTAGTTCTCAGGTCTCTGTAGCCTTCTCAATTTGGAACACTTCCACAGTATTCTTGTCTTTTATAACACGGACATTTTTGAAGAACACAGTCATGCACCCACACCCCCTTTCCTTTAAACAAATTTAATGGAACATTCCTTATTTTATGTTAGTTCTTTCCTTATGATTAAGTTGAGGTTCAGTTGCAATTTCTGATCATATTAATGGTTGTGTTTTGTATATGAGAGCTATTTGTTGTTATTGTTATGTGAGGGAAGCAGATTGAGATTTCTGCAAGAGAGCTGAGAAGTTAAGATAATTGGGGTTCCTGCCAAGGTAAGTCTGTGAGTTACCAACAGTTGACAACTGGTACAATTAGTTATTTACATTTATTTACCCATCTATTTAATTTTCTTGCTTACTTATTTACTTCTGTGTTTTTATGTATTTACTTTGAAGAAGTGATAAGACCCTATGGAGTTTTGTTAGTAAGTTAACCTTCCCATTTTCCAGATTTATCATGGCATAACTAAAAGGAATCTAATTTTCTAGTCCAGAAAGGTCAAATAGGAGAGTTTATTTCTGTCTTACTGTGGAATCAGACTTAATAGTTCTTGAGTTATTGTTGGTACATGACAGTGAGACCCAAATCAAAATCCTGTTTTACTTTTGAAACTGGTACCATTGACTAATGAATGATTTTTCTTTGCAGTGGAGAAGAATTAGAATGTAACGTGAAAGATCTTAGACCAGCAACCGATTATCATGTGAGGTGAGTTGGGATATGAGAGCTACCCTGCAGTGGAGAATTCAGGTTGCTAAAAATAAATCATGTGCCCCTTTTAAAAGTTTTTGGTTAATGGCGTTTGCCTAACTTTAAGTTGCAATACCGTGGTCCATTGGCTCATTGGCCATTCATTTATTTATTTTTTATTTTTTATGTATTTATTTATTTTTTTAAAGATTTTATTGGCCGTTCATTTATTCTTGAAGGCAGTTCTGTTCTGCACTCAAGTGCACAGTGGTTGGGAGGACACAGAAGTGCTTTTGGTAATAGAAATGTAGACAGTACACTGAACAACATTTTAAAAAATTATTTTTAATAAGTAATTTTTATTTTGTATAATCTTCTAAGATCTATTGGATTGTGTGGTTTAGTATGTAATATTTTCTTTCTATAAAACAAATGAATTTTTTACCCTGGGTATGTCAGATGTTTATTCTAGACCATAAGTGGAAACTGTATGTTCAGCCCAATGAGTATGTCCTTCCCATCTTGCAAGAACACCTTTGGACCTTAAAAAACAATTGGTTTTGAAATAAAGAAATACAGATACCAAATGATCTCTGACAAGCATAACCCAATTTAGCAAAACAATGAACCTGTACAGTCTGATATGTAGTCTGAAATCTTACTGTAATTTTTCTGGAATCTCTACTGCGACTACTCTGGAAGGTAGAGCTAATCTTAGGAAGAAACCCAGCCAACAACAGACCTATGAAGAGGACGATATTATCTGGATATTTACCGAGCTTATCTGGTTATTTAAAGATACATCCATCCGTCCATTTCGCAAATAAGCAGCTATATGAATGTGATCCATAACATTTAAAAAATCTTAGTTAAATATTTTATTTTACTTAATTTTTAAGTTGACCATAAATTTGTCTAATAGGATACACAGCAGCATTCTCTCTCCTTTCTTCAGTTATATATGTGTACATAATAATTATGTAATAAAGTTACACGCATTAAGCACACATGCTTTATTATACTTTCCAAAGGTTAATTCACACCACATGTTCCTTTGTGAAGGGGTGGAGTCAGGCTTGCCTAACAGGAAGAGTATATATTAATTATCAGGAGGCTTGAGTTCTAGTGTGGTTCTGCCATGAACTGACTGTTTTAACTTTGGTCAACTGCAGAATCCTTATGCCACAGTTTTCTCAGTAAGAAACGTAGGAATGTAGGGATGTGCTCAGGTTATAGTATCTTTTTTGCTGCTCAAGTGCTTAATAGTAAGTTGAAAGCAATGCATAAAAGAGCAAGGTGTTTTATATTCAGTCATAAAGTGTACATCTGCGTAGCTATTGTAGTTTTTAGATGAACTCTTTGCAACTATCTCTTGCTGTTTAAATCAAAACTTTTGGATTTTGAGATAATTAGCTTTACCCCAAACATATTGAACTTTTCGTATAGTCTGTACAAGAAAAAGATTGTATAATTTGTGAAGCTGAGATGATCATAGAAATAAATAGTTTAATCATTCTGTCAAATTGTCATTTTAACAAGGAACCAGAAAATGTAACACCATATAGGGACCCATGTAAATGTTCTCCATTAATCATTGTTAACATATGTTTCCTTTTTTCAACATCTTTTAACGGTTTATTGTTATTGCTTTACTGAAGGTTTACTTTATTAATTTCCTGCTCATTCATGAGCTGACAATATCTTCTTAAACAAATTTAAATGTCATAAAGAGTTGGCCCTTTATTTACCATCTTGTCTGCTGTTTCCCTTCATTTCCTTTTAACCCTTCGTAGAAGGGGTAAATCTTGAGAACAACTACTTATCAATTTTTTTTTTACTGTGATGTCTTATGAATACCTCAAACTTCTGGGCACATAAAAGAAAACATTAATGGATTCCCCAAAAGGAATAGAAGCATTAGGTGGTTACCATCTAGAGGCCTTGGATCCAGATTCTCTCCTGACACATCTGGGACCCCACACTGTGGCACGTAGGACACGTGCAGTACCACACCTGCACAGCCTGAGGCACCACCAGCTATTATTTGGTCTAGCTTTCTGCCTGCCAGAGAGTTAGAAAACCTGTGATCTCTTCTAGTATTTAAAAAAAATCTCTCCTAAGAAAAACATCTACAGTCTAAATTGTAGTTTTTTTTGCCCTGCCTATTCCACAGTACATATAGATCATTCAGTCTCTTTTACTCTACAGTCTTTCATTTCTCAAAGTAGAGAAGAATCTTAACACTTCCAACTCATACTTAAATTTAGCTTTCTCTGCCTTGAATTGCTTTGGCAAGACACCATGATACATAATGGAAAGAGCTTGGAGCTTGGGGTTAATGGCTCGGTCACTTAGTAAAGGTGTGTGCTCAGGCAAGCCATTTGAACATCTGAAGCCTGTTGTCTCATTCATAAAATGAAGATAATAATGATGCCAGCCTCAGAAAGATGGTAGGAGAGCAAATGAAATATGTGCAAATCTATTATAAACCTGTAAAGGGTATAAACGTTATTTTTGTTTGTTTAGTTTTATTTTTCCAATGCTATTGCAGGTTTTCCACACTTGGAAAATAAAAAAAAGGATTTCATGATGCAGGTTCTTTGAACCTGTGTATAGTTTGATCATATCACTGACTATCTTATTGGGATAAAGTTATACCATATTTGGTACTGGGAAAAAAAAGCAACATCTCTTTTTATGATGCAGTTGGATTAATATTCTCAAACGTTAGTTCCAGGAATGTAAGCTTTTATCAAACACAGTAGTTTCAAATACAGTTTTAAATTTAATAGTCACCTACAGGGCCTCAAAAGGCTGTGTGGAAATAATTTCCTCACTAAATATCCACAACAGACGCTACAAAAAATTCTATTACTGTACAGGTGCAAAATGAGCAGTTATGTTCGTTGCCATTTTCATTTGTTTATGAATTACCAAGTTAGAAAGTGTTGCCCAGTGGATGTTTGTAGAGCCAATGATGAAAATGGACATATTTATTTCAGCAGTGTCAAACAGGCTACATTTTCTTTCCAGTTCTTAATATTGCACATTTTGATTAAGACCTGCAGAAGTCTCTGTTCAAATCTCTCTCCAGTATAGTAAAAGGTTTCTTCCTCAAATCATCTACTGGAGTATCATTTGAGCCTTCTGTTCTAACATTTCTTGTTGCTTTTGATTTTGCTGTTCTGATTCCATCCCCTTCACACTGATTTCTCGATATCTTTATATAATACTTTTCTTCATTTTCAACTTTTACCTCCCTCATGTTAGTGAGTATTGTCTGAGTCTACAAATCATATGTATGAACCGTTTTTTTAAAAGCAGCAGTCTCTCAATCATGCAGTCCTGTCCTTGAGCTGTCTGGTGCTTGACACCCGTTTCTAGGCAAGAACAGCTCTTGACTTCTTCTTGCCATCACCTCATTGTTATGGGAATAATTTAGTAAGAGACCAGTGGCATTCTTGATACAGTGCTACAGGTCACGTGCGTGCCTGTGGCTGTTTAGATTGGCACTTGCCATGTCATTTAGGCCAAATTCCACATGGAAAATTATACCCTGAGACATTACAGGTTTAAAGAAATTTTTTCCTCACTTTTTGCTATGAATTTTTGTGTGCCATAGCTTACACATCTATTCAACCATTATTGTTTTTTTTTTTTTTTTTTTTTTTTTTTCTCCTAGTGATTGAGGAAAATAATACTCTTCTATTAGGTTGATTTGCAAAATTTAGGTGTTGGGTCTTGGGTTAGAGTTTTTATTAAAGTCATTATTTTTTTTGGTTTACATTATTTGTTTACATTATTTGTTACTCCTTACACAGATTGCTCTTTTTGGTTTAATGTTGTTTGAACTTTTAAAAGGAATCAATTGAGATTTTCAAAGTATATTTATTTAGTGCTTTCATATAGGGCATTACGTATTGTGTAAAACCACCAATATAAAATCTCGCATGTGTGCACGTACATGTACACGAGAGATTGTATGTGTACGTGTGTCTATGTTGAGAAAAAAAAATGAGAAAAATCTAATACATACATATATAAATAAGTAAACATTATTTTATAATACTTATCCAAACGTATGTAAGTTTATACATATATAAACATATGCATATATACATTCACTTATTTATCCCAATAAATACTTATAGAAATACGCAAAGAAAATCATATTCCTTTTTTAATTGCTGATTTTATAATTAATATGGGCATTGAAATAGCCATTTTCTTGTGGGAGTCAAGCAGTTATATTTTTATCAATGATAGGATAATCAGGAATTTCAGTGGAATGGATAGCAAATTCATGATAAAATTTGAAGCAGTTTTCCAGTCGTTGGCATAAACAATTGGCAAAGAAGTTGCCCAGAGATGATATCATGTAATAACATTTCCCAGAAAAATTATGTGATGAAGCATTTCCAAAAATATGGTTGACCAGCTCAGTGCAGAGTTATGAAAAAGATATTACTGACCAGCAATTGTGGTTCCTAGTCTGTTACAGATGTGCTGGCAAAAGTTGGGAGCAAATTTCTGAAATTCTGAGAGCACCTGTTTCATAAGAATTTAGTTGGTATTTAAACGGAAACAAATGTGAAAACCCAACACAAGACTGATTATATTGTTAGAAAAATGTATTCTTTCCTGGGGTAAATGTAAAAGGAACTGAACTGCTTGCAGATTTGTTTCACTTAAGAAACTGATCCTGCTCCACAAATCTTTCTATCCGCTGATGCTATTTAGGGAAAACACATGACCATCATGTGAAAACATGATTGCAACATTCTTGAAAATACAACATCAACCAGAATTTTCTTTTATGGAAAAGTTATTGGTAAAAACAGAGTTGATTGTTACCATTAGTTGCTGTCTGTTTACTGAACAGTTTTAATTGACAGATGTAATCATGAGATAGTTAAATATCATGTCAAATGTTAGGTACTGTATGCAGCACATTTTTGTTGTCATATAAAATGGATCTTGTTTCCTTTGCGGACAGACATTTACAAGTGCAAAACACTGACTCCTAATTTAAATGAACTATAATATACTTTGAGTTTAATGACACGGAAAATAACTCCTTGTGGCCCATGTAATTGTCCATCTTCAACTACCTCAAATTTTTACTTTTGCCATAAGGTTTTTTTATCCCTCCTGTCATCCTCCCAACCTGACTGCCAGGAGCTTCCATCATCATGTGTCTCTGGCCTAATAAGTATGGCTTTCTGACTCTGAGAATCTCAAGAAAGGACAAATTTGACTGAGTCTAAATGTCCCCAGATAACTGACGGCATTCGGCTGGTACTCTGCAGGCCCTTTCCCTGCCTCCCTTTCCTCTGCTTTATGATTTCATGGATTTGGGGTGTCAACTGTTTTTGTGAACATTTAGGAACTGGTCTGCAAGAGTGTAATCAAATGCCTAGTGATGCAAACTGAGATACCTACTGGGAACCTAAGTGAGTCAAGTTCATTAGGTAAAAGGCAGCTGAAAAGCTATCTCACTCAGTGCCTAGGAGATAGTAGGGCATGGTGAGCTGCTCCCATCTAAAGGGGGAGCTGCTCTTGGCTTTTTATAATCACTACCATGCAGGTATGCAGCTGGGTGTTTCTAGCACTTCTAGTTTTAAGAGAAACAAGAGGTTCTTTTTTTTAAAATGAGATATGTCCGGGATTTTTTTCAGCATTGGCGTAATTTTTATTTTAACTTTTTATTTTGGATATAGTCAAAAACAGACAGTGATTCAATGAACTGTCATATACCCATCACCCAACTTCTTATTTCCGTGGTGTCCTCCCCTCCCCCACCCCACAGTTATTGTGAAATTAATTCTAGACATCATATTATTTCATCTGTAAGCCACATTGCTATTAACACATGCCCATCCAAAACAAACAAAAATGATGAATTTCTTTTTTAAAACCCAGAGACTGTTCTCATTTCTTCAGCTGTCCTAAAGATGAAGGTTTCGTTTTTTCAGTTTGTTGTAATTGGAATTCAACTATGGTGTGAATATTCTGTCTGGCTGATGTCTTGCAAATTTCTTTTAATCTATAGGTTTCCCCTCCATCTCTTTTTTCTTTCTTTTTTTGGGGGGGTTCCTGTAGAATTTTCTGCACTGTGAATTAGGCTGATTGCATCCCTGAAGTGTTGCTTTACATGTTCTCTGTGGTTATTGTAAAGTTGTGAAGAGGCTTCATCAGATACACGTTCAGTTTTTCTGGCGGCAAGGATTTCATAGGTAGCGGCGTGGTCTTTCATGAGGAGTGCATATTATCTACTTGTCTCTTTTACGATGATCATTGCCTATGTCCTTTAATTTGGCTGTAATATTTAAAAACACTATATATTGCATCCCTCTGCTCCCTAATCTCTTGTGTCAGATGCAACCTCAGCCACCAGTTGGAGAATTCTGATCTTACTAAAGTTCAGGCTGGAACCCTACCCTTGTCTGGAACATTCTGTGTGATTCATTTTCAGTCACTTACTCACAGGGAGCTGATCCTGATACATGGAAATGATCTTGTCAAATTTACCATTCAGTTTTCTATTATCATGTGTCTCCTTATAGTGAGTGCAAAAGGAGCATTTCTTTCATCAATGTGGGTGGAGAGCATCCTTATGAGAAGCGTCCTTTGTTGGGACCAGTGTCATGGTGTCTGTCCTCCCGTAAGGCAAATAAGTCAAATATCTAGTAAACATGTAGTATTTTACCTTTTAGGATTTTACTGATAACGTCTATTTTTACTTTGGACTTGCGTCGCCTCTGTAAATCTTTTGTAACGGACTTTGAGGAGAAAAGGACTTTGCAAATCACACACCTAATCAGAACCTATTTTCCATAATGTTATCTTTAGGTGTTGTTTATGTTCATTGGGTGAGGGGAAATGGATTGTGAGTGTTTAAAGAAACACTGATTACCAGGTCAGTAAAGCAGAGCAGGCAATACAGTTAGACTTCCACAGCTGAGTGCAGTGGATCCAACTTTCTAGCTGTGTGACATTGGGAAATTTAATTCACCTCTCTGGTCTGAGTTTTCGTCTGTCTTTAATGGGAATTCATAAAAGTTTGTTATAAGAATTAAGGGCTTGATAAGTATTTTCCAACTCTGAATAGCTTAATCCTTGTATCTTTTTTTAGGCAGTAAAAATTTCTTTGTTATCATTTTAAAAGAGTATGTTTAAAAAATTTTTTAATGCCCAATGTAAAGGAAAAAAGGGAAAAGTAGAAAGGAAATGATAAAAATCAGCATAATCCTATTTTATGCTGTTTGAAAGGAGAGTAGTTTTATAGTAGCACATTACGTGCTTTTTCTTCACAGCTTCTTTGGAGATACCGGGCACATATGTTCAGCGTTGAGCCAGGCGTTTTAATGTGCAGAGTACATATCTAATCTTGACACAGGTGCTGGAGTTAAATGTTCACATGGAGAAACGGTACCTGAATATTGTTTTTGTTGAATTGGAGAGAGATGCAGTTGGCAGTAGCAACCATGTCTCTGTATGAAGCATCCATATTTCCACCAGTGTTATAACCGTTCAAAGACGTCCCTGTTGTTTGTACGTCGGTGCTGCCTCTCCAGTCTCTGAAGCCCATCACTGCTTCTTGTCTCTTTTCACCCAACTCTTTACTTGTAGCCTTTCTCCAGACAAAGTCAACTGGAGAGTGTTTTGTTGGTTTTTAGAATGTATATTCGGAGACCTTTCTGAGGATTAAGGATACTTTCTTATTTAGCATAGTCTTTTCCAGTCGTCTACGTAGACCCTGCCTGTCTTGAATGGGGCTGGGTGGTTCTTACTGTGAACGGAAGGAGAGAACACATTCCCTGCTGGGATGATTCTCCATAGTTAGGTCAAGACAAGACCAGCAGAGAACAAGAGTCGTGGTATGTACTGCAGATGGGATTGTGTTCCTCTAGGGAAAGCCCTGGAGGAAAGCTGAGATAGAAACCCTGGTCTCTGTCATGGAACCCTGCCACTCACTGACTGTACTTGTTATTTTTTCAGGGTGTATGCTATGTACAATTCCGTAAAGGGATCCTGCTCTGAGCCAGTTAGCTTCACCACCCACAGCTGCGCACCCGACAGCCCCTTCCCACCGAAGCTGGCACACAGGAGCAAAAGTTCACTAACCTTGCAGTGGAAGGTGAGTAGCTCAACTCATCAGGAATGGTCTGCAGCCTGTAGCCATTGAAATATTTATTCAGCACTATTTCAGTTTGTCAGTGGTGTTTGGTTTTCTCCATAGTATCTATGTGAAGCAAGTTACGTTACCAGAAGTTATCATGTCTATAAAAAGGGGGGGAGAGGGAACTGCAAACCAAGTCGTAGCTCACTTTGCAGGGGAATTGGGTAAATCTTGAAGGAGCATATGCAAAACCTCACAAATGATATAAATGCTTAAGATTCTTGAATTTCATCACTTTCTAATGGTTTAATTCATTTCAACAAACATTTGTAAAAAGTTTTTATTAAGAGTTAGAGACAGAGTAGGTTCATGCCTCTGTTCGCTTCTTTTTGTGGTGCCTCTGAAATGTTTAACATTTTAAAACTGCCTAGAATGTTTGGTGTTCTCAACTACATTAAGATTTCATTAATTTTCACTATTTAGGCCTTAGATCAGTCAGGATTTCTAAGTACTTTTAAAAGTCTGAATTATATAGTAGTTTTCATGAAATATAATTTACTGGCTACAAATAACTCTTGCCAAAGAGAGGTCCTTACCATTATTATTATTATTATTCGCTTCTTAGTATTATTAGCTTATTAGTCATACTTGTGTGTGACTTGTGCAAGGAAATAGTAGATTACGTTATCAGTCTCTATAGTAATTATTTATGTATATGGATATTTTAAAATATAGTTTAAAATGTAAAATTTGTAGAAATAGAGATAATAAACATTTATAGCATTTGGGGTAAACACTAATGTGTGAAAGAAATAAGATGGCCAGGGAGATCCATTATTGGTGAAGAAGTATTTTGTCTTTTTGTTCCTGGTATCAGAGGGTCAAATTTATCTAGGAAGTTGATAAAAACAATTGGGAGTAGTGGTTAGCAACAAGGCATGGGCTTCTCTGAAAGACCCTCTCCTGTGGGCAGCTGCCTTCTCATGGCCAAGGCCGACATTGAATGTGCTGTTTGGACAAAGGCAAAGTTTGAACTGGCTTAGAATCTGAACTATTTTATTTTCCTTCCTGGCTTCCAGGGATAATCCAGGTCAGTGATTCCCCACCTTTTCAGAGTTTTAACACCCAACTGGTCATCATTGTAAATTCCTTCGAGCATATGCATCCATTTTAAAATGTGTTCTATATTTACATATATGTATATGTAAATATACCTCTAATTAAGGAAAGAATTACAATTTATTTTGTTTGGAAAATATAAGAAATATTCTAAAGAATACCAGCGGGACCCCGGGGTCTTATAAACCTAAAGTTGGGAATCACTGATACATACTATACTTAGAACATAAATGAAGTTCAGGTCTCAGGCAGACCAGCAACTTGCGGGGGGGGGAGGGGGGGAGACACACGGTTTTTTATTAGGAGGAAAATGTTTCACGTTTTCTTTTTCCTTTTATTTAATTGTGAATCAGAAACATACTCGTTTCATTCAGTCATGCACAAACTTGAAAGTTCTGGATTTAGATGAGTTTTTCTGTAACTGTCCTAAGACTACATTTGCTGATCCCAGTGCCCCAGCTGGGCATGAGGACAGGGGACTGTGCTCTCTCTGGCTGCCACTTGTCCCTGAATCCACAGAGACGCGGAGAGAGCTCAGGCTCTCCTGAAGTCTTCTTGTGCGTCAACAGCAGTAGACAGGGGGAAACAAAAGCCAATGGCACTGTTTCCACCTTCAGGGAATTAGGGGCTTGGTAGTAGGACGGGATATCGTAGAAGAAACTACTGAAGAACGATTTCTCTAGAGGTTTATGAGCCATTGGGAAGGTCATTCTTTTCTTAGAAGTGGGTTCTTATTTAAAACTTTGACTTTATCTGTCATTTAGAACTTTAAATGTGTCCCTATCCTGTCTCTCAAATTGAGCCCACAGAAGTCTGAAATTACAGTTCTGTAGAACATATAGCACTCACCTGAAATCTGGGTCTGAGGACTCAAGATTATATGACTCAGAAGGAAGATGGAAGGAAAGGAGAAGAAAAAGAGTTTCTTTATGAATTTAACTAATATTATCTGAGCCCCTGATGATAAATTTTATTAACAGTAATAAAACAACAGCTGCTATTTACTGAATGCTTCCTATAAGGCCAGGTAGTAGTAATTCATAGTTCAGTAGTTGATTTACATATATTCCTCTCGCTCTCCCTCTCCCTTACATCCCCCCCCATCCCCGTGTCTCCCCCAATCTTACTACAGTAGTCTGTGAGGGACCACACTGCTTTCCTCCCTTCTGGCAGCTCTAATCCTGCAGAGCACTCTTCTCCAAAGTTCTTCACTCCCCTACCCATTGTTCAGAGCCTTTTTTCTCAGTGAAACATCTCAGCATGCGTTTATAAAGAAAGCAAACGATGAAACTTCTTTTTTGCTAACATGTAAAGAGCTAACAGTCCCTGGTAATCTAGACAGAGGATCCCATTTTTCTTCACTTTTGTTTAAAAGGGGGACTCTTAATGCCACGGAAGATCTTAAGCACTTAAAAAACAACAACTGATGGGACAAGTTACAAGAATAAAAATTCTTGACTGAACCTAGCTGGGTTCGCTCTCCCCCACCAGACCCCAAGCAGTGCCTGTATTTCTCAGCTGCCTTTTTGTCTCTACTTTTGAACTTAAAGTTACCTCTTAAAAGTTTTATCCCCAGAGGAATTAGGGAACCATGTGTGTGTAAAGGTAGAGGTGGTGGGGAAGGCAAGTTTGGCTGTTGGTGGAGATGATTTATTAATAGTGGGGGCTCTCTTTACAGTTGAATTGTATTAAAATTGTTTGTGACAATGTTTGACCAAGGAAATGCAGGAGCTATCCAGGGTTATATATTGCATAGCACTGGCATAAACATATTTGAACCAAGTGAGTAGCTCCTAACTTTGGTGTGTGAACAACTTTCTCTAATCTCTTTTCATTATTATTTTTTAGGCACCAATTGACAATGGTTCAAAAATCACCAACTACCTTTTAGAATGGGATGAGGTAAGCATATTTTCATATTCATCCATCTAAAACATTATTTCCAAATAAAATTCCTGAGCAAATACCATGCTATTCTTTTATTCTTTTTTAAGATGTGCTAAGCATATGGAAAAAAGAATGTAAGTAGAGAAAAATTTAAACTGATAGCTATTGACTTTGAAAAATGAAGATAGATTCAAGTAGTTTAATGAATTGTACATTAAAACATATTTACTTGACTTATTTGCAAGAAATACTACTGAAAGAAAAAACAGGGTCTTATATTTTTTGAGTCCCTAGTGTCTAGTCAGCCGTTAATTAGAATTAAAGATAGATTGCTTTATCGTCTTGACTGCCCAGGGCCATGTTGCGTAGAGGGTTTTGATAAAGTAAACCACTCTGTGGCTTGGGAGGCACAATTTGTTTTTCCTTTTTGGATGCTACGTGTGCACTTTGGTGTTGGATGGTTGGGTGTTCTCTGTGGGGGAGTAGAGCAGTACCTGAGGTCTCACTCTATTCATGTGTGATTGCCCTGTGGGTTAAAACATCCTATAGCAGCGTCCCCTTTGTGGTTTTTGTCAGCAGAGGCCCTTGGAACGTTATCCATGGTGGACTCTCATTATCTCAAGGTGACTCTGTGCTGAATGTGACCCAGTGCATTTTGGGGTCTTGCTCATGCTGCAAACTGAATCTCAGGCAGGAAACACTTAATGCAGAGGTCTTTTGTTGCTCAAAAGCAATTGTACTTTTTGTACCTAATAGATCTTAATTCTGTTCATTCATTTACCCTGCTTTATTCTATCTTTCTGTGACTCAACAAGCAGACTAAGGATTTTAAGAATAGGAAAGGTGGAATTTGAGAGAAATGCAAGTTACCTAGTTTTTGTGACTTAAATTCAGGGAGACTGAAAGATTCGGAACATAGGATTTGGCATAAAATAATTTGTCAAGTGTGGAAAACATATTTTAACCAAATATAAAATGAAAATTGATGAAACTCTCATGATGAAATTTTGATGTGAAAAAGGGGGCCTTCGTCACTTTCTGCAGGAGCATGTTTTCCCATCTGGGTTGCATCTGAACAGATAGAGTTGCAAGTTAACCACAGACAACGATCTTTTGTTCTTAGGATCCCCATGAATAGTTCCTAAGTATGGATTGTTGAAATCGCAGACATAACCAGTACGTTTTACAGATTAGGTGAATTTCATTTTAAGGTAGGTTGATTGGAAAGTGAAACCTCCTCGATGGCCCTTGTGGAAAGAGATTTTTATAGGCAGTCAAGAAAGTTGGAAAGGAACCTGGCTGACCTGTGAGCATATAGTTAAGATCTTCCCATCTCCTCTTCCTCCCTAAGGATGAGTGAAAGTTGAATGGAGGTCTGTTTATAAGTGAGTGGCTTTGTTGCACTGACCTGATGTTTTTTTGTCATATCTTGAGGTTTTCTATCGAGATAGTTTCCCAGTAATAAGGAAGCTTATTTTCATTTCAGGTATCTTCTCAGGCCGTGTGTGTGTGTGTGTGTGTGTGTGTGTGTGTGTGTGTGTGTGTTCATATCCCCTGTGCCTCATAAGTAAGGTCAGAGAAATTGAGTATTTGAATGGGAAACCTCCAAGGAAAACCCAGGTGCTACAGGAAATGGTGATGGTGACTCAGTGTTTGGCCTCCTTTCCTTTTGAATCTGAATTGGAAGGGTCCTGCCTGGCATGATGCTGGGAGGAAATACACTACACCCTCATGAAATGGAGAAGTTATGTCTGATGAGCAGTTATAATCAATAGGACCCAGTATGGACTAGTGACCACAAAATATTAAATGGTCTGTTTTTGGCTTTCCTCTGTCTTTCCCCTACTCTTCTTCCATGTTTTCCTTGTTCCCATAATTCCTCTGCCTTCCCCTTTCCGCTTTTTTCTCTCCCACCTTCTAATTCCAGTTGGTTGGTATTGGCTCTGATGAGCTTTACTGGAGATTCCAGATTTAATTGACGCTCACCTACCACAGGCCTTTTGCCGACACAGGAATCTTTTACATTCTATGGCATAATATTCTCCTTCTAGAGAAACTTCTGAACCCCAAACTCCGTGAAGTGCCCTGTGTAAGCAGAGGACAGTTGAAAGAACACCATAAATAGCTAATGTCTTGCCATCCTTTTATGCTTTTGAATAGACATAAATGAAACCAACTTAGCTATGTGCTTCTCAGATTGTTCCATCCAGTAGCTCCTTTGATTTATGCTACACCACCCTCCTTTCCCGTCTCCCTAAAAAGATTTTAAAAATGGTTCCATTGGGTTTCCTGGCAATGAGAATACGCTTGTAATCAATTTATTTCTTCCCATCCTATCATTTCAGAAGTAGGGTTCCTGACAATACAGTCTGACAGTCTGCATTTCTAAATTTGGGCTTAATTGGGGATCAGCAGGCCTCGTGGGGGCTGCTCACTTGGGGTGGTTTTTGGTCCCATATTCCCATGCTATTCAGACCTTGTTTTCATGGAAGAAAAACAAATGTATGAACAGAGAACGTCAGACCTGCAGGACATGTGAGCACTTAAGGTTCTCTGGCTATTCCCTTAACCTTCTGCTGGCAGTTTTCAGAAGCCAGGTGTACCTGATACCGGGAACTGTTTCCAGACCTGGCCTAGTGGAGAATGGTAGGGAGTGTTTTGCTGGGATCACACTCCCACACTCCCAACCGTCTCCAGAGCCAGAGCTCTCCTCTCCCAGGACATCTGTGCCAGCCATACGCCCATAGCCGCTCTGTTGTCCAGGAGGCTGTAGAACCAAACTTACAGGGTGTCAAGATGGTGGGGTGCACAGAAGAGCAGATTGTTGCCTGAGAGGGAGACGTGTACCACTCAGAGTCTCACAGAAGATTGTGTTCGTGAGTAGCACTCTGCCTGTTTCTGCTCTGGCACCTAGTCTGAGAATTCCAGCTTGGGGCAAGGTGATGCCATCCATATATATGCCACTACTCATGTCTGGGTGTCCCCATTTTTTTTTTATTTTTTTTTTTTAAATACAGTATAACAGCACTGGTTAGTGTTTATGGGATCCTTTATTCTTTTGTTCAGTGTTTAATCACCATTCCAATAAAACAATTAGTGTAAAATTTTGCAAGTGTTGGTAAAATAAGAGCATAGGCATCAAATCCAGCTGTCAAGCCCCTTAGAAGAAGACCTTCATGAATGAAAGAGCAGCGGCAGAGGCCAGTACGTGCCTGGCCTTTGTTGCTGCGGTGACTGGGCTTGCTGTCCTGAGATGACCTTGGGGAGCGCCCTGTTAATCAATAGCTAAGGTCTTGGAAGGCAGAGGTGACCCTAACGGGGAATAGAAAACAGAAACATTCCAGCACAGTGGGAAGTTGATACACTATCTCTCCTAAATTCATTGTCACTAATGTCACATCCGCTTCATAGAATTCACTTGTAAGTCATTCACTAACAGTTCTTCAAGAGGGTTAGCAGCCTGCTTCTCTCTATTAATAATTGTAACTAGGCAATCCTTTCATGTGTAAATCAGTGTGGGAAGTCACTGTGACTGGGATTCTAATGAGCAATGGAAAGTGGAAGACACAGGTGTCACTCGCTTTTCAGCTGTGACCATCAGTTTCAGTTTTCCCCTCAAACAGATCAGGTGTGGCCTTTGCTGGCCATGTCCCCTTGTTGTGGTGACTCACATGAGTTGTAGTGTATAGAGCCTTGGAGCCACAAACTGGCCTTGCGTTTTGCAGATCTTCAGCCACTCTTTGCTCCTCCAGGAAACTCCCATTATGAGCAGCAATGCAGGCGGCCATTTTCAAGGCAGTTTTCTGCTCCACTGTTGGCTGAGTCATCATTACATTTTAATGCCTTTCTGATCACCATGTGCCCTTGCCCCCATGTTTAATTTACAAATCATAGTTATTCTGATAGCTGGCAGAAAGCAGGTCTGAAGTCTTGTAATGGTTTCTTTCTTCTGTGAGATTTGACTGTTACACCTCATGCTGATTTAAAAAAAAAAAAAAAAAAAACTTTCATGAAGTGAGTTTAGTTTAATCCAGAATTATGAATAGGAAAAAACCTTGTTAACGTTTTAACAGCAATGCTGAGATGCTTGATTTCTTGTGGAGATAGTGCTTAAACTCATTAACCCAGGTGCCACCCGGAGTCTCTCCCTTTGGCCTGCCCTATCCCACCCTTGGTCACCCTTCTGAGCTAAGCTGCCCCCTCTCGCTGCTCTGCTTGATGACACAGAGGTTATCTAGTAGACGTGGGAATTTTTCTCTAGAAGAAGCTAAGACGGAAGGATTAAGGATATAGAGGTCTCTAGGGTAGGGCTAGGCTTCTACGGAAAAGGATTAGGAAACTTTGGATTGACTTACATGTAAATGCTTGCCCAGTCTGTTTTAAGGGATGATGTTTTAAGTTTTCCTTGAAAACTGGAGTAAAAGGCCCAACTTCATTGTCAAATAGGAACTTTCTTTTCCATTTTAGAAAACATAAATTCTATAAAGGAAGGTTTTATGGAAACTTAACTTGTGAGTTCTACTCTTCGATACGGCTTTAAATTGTGGCGTATAGAAATACTGACTGGTGCTGGTCACCTGGTTACTCGGGACAAGCACGTGTCCTGAGGTCTTGCTGTGTATCTGGCATGGATTCATACGGATGATGTGTGTCAGTGACATGGTGCTCACCTAGAGACACCTGGATTGGTCGTCTCTGGTCTCTAGTCCAGCAAGTAATTTAACCCCCAAGCCTCAGCTTCTCCTCTTGAAAAATAGTGTCATCTCTCTCACAGGTATGTTAAGATTGAATGCGATAACTTGGGCCATAGATGATGCCGTGTAATGATTACTTCGTGTCACCTAAACACATTAAGATCTGGCGTAGAAAAAGCTAACGGTTAGAAGCATCATATGAAAGGAATATGACATTCTTCTGTCAGGAACTTAAACAGGAACCCTGGGATTAGTGTCTCTGGTTTGGGCTAAACAAAACCGGACGTCAGTGCTATATATAGATGTTCTTTTGCCATTAGCTTAGTTTCCCGACATGACACATTGGGAACATAGGAAAGAACCAGAAAAATAGCTTTGTGGGAATGTGACTAGTGGAGTTCCTAAGAATCTTCCTCACATGTGACTCAGCTAGCCCACAAAGCAATTTCACATCTAGCTTTCCTGGTGACTAATGAGCCAACACAACTGTAAAGCACAGTGGACTAAGAATAAAATAAATGCTACAGAAATCAAGGGGAGTATCATTTGAACTAGAGAAAGCAGAACAGACCAGCAGCAGGTAGAACCCGTGAGCCCCTGGCCATGCTTGACAGCCCTGTTGCAGAAACCTCCTGGAGCTGGTAGGAGGCCCCAGGTTGTCACTTGGCCATCTAGTTCAGGAGGAGCCAACCTAGCTCAATTTAGGAATTGAGGAGGTACTTGGTAAGTAGTTTGTTAATCAGATAACTGTTTAACTTAGGTATTGAATAGTTAGTGTTGCTGTCTTTCAGAATTCTTTCTGCCCAAGTGAATTTGCACATGGCTTTTCTCGTTAGACAGCCACTGTTTTTGGAGAGAACTGGAGCATCAGCAAGCAGAGTGACTGACAGGGTCTCATAGGATGGTGGAGGAGAGCCTCTCTGACAATGGAGTTGACATTTTCTCTGAGGTGCCATGCCACCTTAGGTGGCATAGTATGCTTTTGCAGTGGAGAATACCAGGGAGGCCGGTTTCCATTTTCCAGCCCATCGCCAATGCCTGGCTAAAATCGTAGGGGAAAGGTGTCCCCTGCCCAGGCCACGTGCTCTTTTGGTTATTCTCAAGGAATGCCTTCATGGAGATTGGAAAGCGGGGGGTGGGCGGGGTGGAGGGGTCTCAGGTTCGTTTGACTCTCTCTCTGTCCGAAACCATCTTTCATACATACAAGTGCCTTAAGTTGAATTAGTGACCAGACAGTGGCAGTGTTTCGCCACCTCACAGATTACCATGTCCAAGAGTGTTTTCAGAGAGCAATGGGAATGGCTTCCTCGGCTATAGCTCCTGTTGAAGGAATCTAGGCCAGGAAGGATTTAATAACTCAGAGGTGTCCATAGGTACCAAAGGCAGAGCTGAGTTAAAAGGAGCCCTCTCTCTAAGGGACCGCAGCCCCAGCCATCCGCACAGCTGAAGCACGTTCTCTCCCTGCATTTTACCATTTGTCACATGTGGGCAGGATGGAGCTATGTGTTGGGGCAGCAGACTGTGTGGAGAGCTTCCAGCTGAGGCTAAATTACAAATACTCGCCTTGATCCTTGGTACCCAATTTATCAGCTCACATTTGTCCTGCGTGTTGGTTACCAGCTGGAAGGCAGCAGCCTTGGGCCTTGACTGGATGGATGAACTGAGTCCATCCATCTCCTGGTTCACTTGTGAACAGTACAGGCTGCCTGTTCCAAAATCGTCACCCTGCTCCTTTCCTTTCCCTTCCCTGGGACAGTCTCAACATGTTGATCTTATCAAAGCACTTGACATCCAATGCAGCTCCATATTTAGAGGTATATACAGGAAAATTATGTTTGTTTTAAGTCAGAAGATGTAATGATCACCCTTGGCTATTTCAGGTAGTGAAGCCTCTCCCACTAATAGACAAAACAAGTGTGCCAGGGGGTAACATGCATGCAGTATTTAGTAACCCATGACCGCAAACTATCCCACCCCCTTTTCTTACCTTTGACAGTTCCTCTGTGCTGAAGTGCTCAGTAAAATGAAAGAGGCATCACTGCAGAGAAAGTGAAGTTTGGCACAAGGAACTTTCGAATCCACCCAGATGTGGAGTGTCTCCACCTCCCTGTTACGAGCCCCTTATATATGGTTGTGCTGCACATACATGCTCTTTTATTTCTCAAGCCAACATTTATCTTTGATGTTGCCGAGGGTCGGCCAGTGCTGGAACAACTTCTAAATATAGACGTACTAGCAGACTAAATCTTTGAGCCTGGCAGTAGTTCAGTTGGCCAGTGCAACTTTATTTTTTATTTGATTTATCGTTGCCATTTCTGACAGGTTGAACTATGCTGTTACAGAAAGTGCCCTGCCCAGAATTGCTCAGCCCATGTCTGGATCCAGCAGCCAAGGGCCATAAGCACATAACAACTGATAACCACATTCATGTAACTTACGTAGTAGGCGGTGATCAAGCCGAGTAAGAGCAGATCGGGAAAGCAGCAGGCGTGGCTGTGAAAGAACCTGGACCAGAAGGAGGTCAACCTAGAACAAGGAAAAGTCAGGACAAGTACAAGGCACATGACCAAAGGGAACCAAGCCAGTTCACCGTGGATTCTGGCACCCTTGTGTTGGCCATTCTCATTCTCTTGAAACAGGAAGAGGAACAGGAAGGATTGTTTCCAATCTGTTAATTTGAAGGCAATTGAAATATCAGCCAACTTCATCTATCCGTGCCAGTTTTGGAAATACCAGCTTCCAGGGTTGTTAATGCCAGGGTAATTGGAAATATTAGCTGGAGCAGCCACATTCCCCACAGTCTCCAGAATTACTCCTGGCAGGAAAATACTGTAGCCTGAATTAATTAGAGGAGGTGTAAGTCATATGTGTACAGGTGGCCATGGGTGTGTGAAGTTCCTTCACAGGGAACCGACCCATTTAGTTGATTCATGTACCCAAGTACCTAAGGACAGCTTTATAAAGATATGCAAGTTAATAAAGAAGGAAAACTGACTTGAAAAAAACACACACAACTGTTTTCAGTCTTTTCGATTACGTAGTTTTACAAATTAACAGTTACTTTTAAGCATATTTTAACATTAAAAATTAGTTGGGTTGTATGAAGTGAATCAAATTCTTTTTATATACTAGATACCAGTGTTCAAATAGTCATACCCACCTATAACTTGATTTCTCCCCTGGAACTTGATTCCTTTATGTGTTTATAAGTAGATACCCAAAAGAGGGTGACAAGTGGAGGTACTTTGAAAGGTTTTTCAATTTGTTCACTCCTGTGGCTTTAAGCTATGCCATACCTACACCACCTCCAAGAGACTGTTGCATGTCTGTGTTTAAAAATCTCCCCACTGTTCTCTACAATTTGGGGGATAGCATTATTAAAAATCTTAATTCAATTCAAATGTATCTCTGTAAGACAAAGTAACAGTATTGCTGTTGGCTAACAGTTTTGGTTGATCTTTGTCATCGAGGAATCTGGTTCCATTTTTATCTTCTACAAAAATAAGTTTGAAAAATCCCTGCAGAGAGGCCTTAGTTGGATGGCTTTTAGAGGAAAGGCATGTACTAAGTCAGTGCATGTAGAACACAGAAGTCTTTATTCAGGTGTACGTCAAACAGTGGTGTCCTAGAATGCCCACCTCCACTTCCTTCCCTCCCGGTGGAGGTACTTAAAAGCTTACTGGAAAATTTCATACTGTAGACATATATGGACATCAAAATAGATGAGAGTAATATTTCATAACAAATACTTAATAGCTTAATATAGTCAATTTCTTATGCTCCTGGATTCTGGGTAAAAATTTGAATAGGGTACTGGGGGAATGGTGGCTTGTCTGGGTTCCACAATTGCTGGAGCTTCAGCTGGGAGGGCTCATTAAGGGTTCAAATCTTCTGATGAGGTCTTCACTCACAAGTGTAGTGTTCACTGGCAGCCTGGGTGGGGTGTCACCTGGGGCTCCCTCACAGCATGGCAGCCATTAGGGAGTCAGAATTGCAAAAGTTGAGTGTTGCGGGGGTGGGCAGGGGGGTGGGAGAAACAGAAGCTTCATCACCATTTTAGACCCGGCCTTGGAAGTCAGCTTCATTTCCACACGTTCATTGAGTTACAAGTGAGTCACAAGCGTACCACATTCAAGGGAAAGGGCCATGGATTTTGCTCCTCGGTGGTAGGGGATCAAAGAATTTTTGGATGTGTTTCAAGTCACCATCATGTGACATAAGGCTTCTCTTGACACTCTTAGTCATAAGAAACCACTAATAAATCTTTTTTCCTTTATCTTTGTACAGCACATGTGGTGTGTTTGAGGGACTGTGCCATAAGATTGTTAGATAACGAGGTCGTGGACTTTGAAAGTACAGCATAAGTCTTTTTCCCACCCTTGCTTCTCTTCTCCGTGTTCTGGGTAGAGGGCGAAGGAAGACAGATGTGTACCCAGAAATGCAGTGGTCAGGCAGCAGTCAGAGCCTGTACCCAGTGCAGCTCCACCAGCCAGTAGGGCATGCTCATTGGCTCTGTGCTCCTCAGTTAACAGATGGAAGAGATCACGACCTGCTCCCTTAGTGATGGAGGAGGGAACCCGTGAAATAAACAGGATTCCTGCCAACTAATGCCTTTGCCTCATGTTGCACTTGAAAAGTGGGATCATGTGTCCTACTCCTTTGGGTGACTCATAGGAGGTCAGCAAAGTATTTAATTTGGGATGGGGAGGATAATTAAGAAATATGTTATAATTTTATTTAATAGCTAGTTTTCATTAAACTATAGCTTGGAAAGAAATGGGAAAATACAGTGGTGCCTCGGTTTTCGAACATAATCCATTCCGGAATTCCGTTTGAGTTCTGAAACGTTTCAAAACCGAGGCACGGTTTTCCCATAAAAGTAATGCAAAATGGGTTAATCTGTTCTAGACCTTTAAAATTAACCCCTAAAACTGCAAATTTAGCATGAATTTTACTATCTAATGATACCATAGATCCATAAAATGTACGGCGTTCGTAAACCGAAATGTTCGTCAATGGAGACGTTTGAAAACCAAGGTTCTACTGTATTCAAGTAGGTAATAAAAGGGCAGAAAATTAAACAGGAAAATAGAGTCTATGTTCCTCAAAATAACTAAGACCTTTTATAGTCATAATTGAACTCCAAATATCATTTTAAGGAATGAAATAATGATTGATAAAGTTAATGTCTTTTTCCGTGAGGTTATTGATACATCTTGAAAAATGTTTCCAAGGCTGAGTCATTCCTGCTATGTTGCTACATAAGTCTACATTTTATACATAATCCTCCAAGCTTCCTTCTCTAACCTCCACATTTCCAAGATTTGGCCCTTTCACAATCTGGCAAAAGTTGGAGATGATTGACATTCTTCAGAATTGACCAGGAACTTTGTAGGACGCAGAAGAACATCTGGACTCATTATTATTAGACTTGTAACCAAATGAGTGACTCTGCTATGTGAGTGAGAGGATGAAAATGGAGCAACAGAGAGACAAATGCTGATACAGTGTGTAGTCTTCTAAGTGTTAGAAGGCTGGGACTCTACCCCCAAAGACGGTAACTCCCTTTAGTTTGTGAATCTAGAACTGAAAAGAGGTGCTTGCTCACCAAGGATCAGCTAAAGGTGATGTCCAGCCTAGGCCAGGTGAACTCTGTGGTAAATGAATGGAGTTTCAGTGGCACAGGGGACTGGGCTGAAGGGGACATGCTGAAGGGAATGGAGAATAACTGACCCAGTGGGGTCTAGAGTATAGATAACATGCCATGTGTTTTTGTTCAGTGGTAAGAAGAGACAGAGGCAAAACTGGGGAGCCCAGCACTGAAAAAGGACTCATCTAATATATTTATTCTATGTACACGAGCCAGCTTGCTGGCAAATCCAGTGCTTTCCTGGAGAGCAATTTTGACCCGAAGTGGAGAGAGGCCAAACACCTTGGGCCCTGGTTGGAAAACAGTTCCGTTAGTCTCCAGGCCCAGGGTGCTGACCTGGACTTCTCAGGCTCGGTCTGGGTGTGGGATGACAGTAGGTTAGCTAGAACCATGAAGTCAGTCCAGTGAGAAGAGGAACACTCAACTGAAGAGGGAAGCAACCCAGGTTTGTAATGCCTCACCTCGCGCCAGAGTGAATACCATGGGGTTTATCAACACAGTGGATTTGTGCTCTGAGATTTCTTCACATTCTAGTAAAGATTAGCTTTGTCCTTGAATGAACTTGATGTGCTTGGGCGTGCCCAAGGTTATGAAATGGAAACAAGCCATGGAACCCTGAAAGTCTGCCCTTTTTTGGCTTGTGTATCCTGGCAGAACATGGCTGGGTGTTATATTGCTTCGTGTCAGATACAGCCGAGTGGCTGGGTCTGCTCCAGAATGAGCAAGGCAGTGGGCTTGGAGCCTCCTTTCACCTCTTTCTGTGATTGGGGTGAAGCTTTCTTCCCCTGGAGAACAGGCGCTCAGATGCTCATCTTAGGGAGGGTCTGTCCTGATTGCTCTCACGCTGCGCACCTGATCTGCCAATGGACAGAGAATCAGGATCAGGGTGCTACTGGGCATCCGTGCCCCAGCTCTTCCCTGGTGGACCAGCCAATTCATAGGCCTTTGGAGACCCCTCACTCTTAACTCTCCTCTGTGTGACACACCACAAGTGGCAAGTAAGTTTCCTTTCCAAGTAAAGCTAGTATAACTCCATAATCCTATGTAGTTTAAATTCGATTTTATTAGAACAGAGAACCCGCCACAGATTATAACCTCTCAGAATCATTTGGAGCCGCGCTACCTATAAAATATGGAAGCTATGATTTGCCGTCTGTAAAACTTCACCGACAGTAACGGCTTGGCCATATTTAATTTCTTATAAGCAATGACGAAACATTTGTCTGTCAGTTTATCTGAATCTTCCAATCTTCTAAAGCGTTGTCTTTTTTTTTTTTTTTTTTGTAATCCTGTCCATTGCTGTCAACAAGAACTGGATATTTTATTCATAAATGCTGTTTGCAACCTGGCTCCCTCTGCTTTACAAGAGATTCTCCATGTCCTCTGTGCCTTTGAACATGCCCTTGTTCTGATGCCTAAGCTCCAGGCCATTCGAGAGCCTGGACGTCTGTCGTAGGAGACCAGGGTGACGTGTGAGCCATGGTAGCTGGAGCCACGGCATTCTCCGTCCTCATTTGCGTACTTCTCAGCTGTAGATCACTTTGCCTTGCAGTGACTTTTATAAATGTTATTGTTTTCTTCCCAGATGCCCTTTTATGTTGAACTCCATGTCATACATGAAGATTTCCTTTTACTCAAAAACTTCTCTCGTGTCTGAAATATTTTAACCTCCTTTCCCTTGTTTTTGCTTTCTTCTCAGTGACTTCTAAAAAATCACCAATAAGCCTATACTTCTTTAACTTTGGGAATGATTTGTACTCTTACCTCTTCTGACTCTATAGATACTGTTTCGAAAACTGGAGTCTAAGGTTCCAGCAGCTCTGGGTCTTTCTTCGTGTTAAGGACCATGCACAAAATAGTACATCTTGGAAGGTATTACGATGGGAAATTTGGCACGCTTCACAAGTGTTACTGATACTGAAGTAGAAATTAAAAATAAAAATGTTAGCAACACAGGAAAGTGTCTTAAAAGGTTACAGAATGCCTTTTCCCCCAGTTCTTTAGTGAACCCAATTGCTATGGCCCTTGAAAAGAAAAGTCTAGTTCTCATCATTGATGCCTCCCCACTCTTTTTTCTCATTTAAATCAGACAGTCTGGTTTTCACCATATTAAAGCAAATCAACCTAGTAAGGAACAGACTGACTTTTATTTACTGGCTGTAGTTCTAAGCACCAGAAATGGGCAAAGGAGACCAAACAAAGAAATAGGAAAAATGAGGCATTGAACGGGAGCCAACGTCGGGTTTGGAAGGGATGAGGCTTCCGTGGCGGCAGGATGTGCCTTTCTTGCTCTGTTTACTCTGAGCTCAGAAATAGAGGAGGAAGAAGGTAGATCACGCTACAGCCTGAAATGGATACAAAACATACCAGGGCGTGCATAGAGTGTAATCAGACACTGGATGTAATTATGCAAATGTATGTATAAACGGCTTTTCTATGAATAAATTGTCTGCAGCACCCTTAATACTCAAGGTTAAAGTAAGCAGAAGGGCATAATGACTCCACTCCAGTAGCAGCTGAGAAATGTTATGCTTTGCTGTTTGCACCTGAATTACCCTGAACCCTTGATAAAATGATCTTTGAATCTTAAATACTATTAGCACTTCCATTCCCTTCCTGCAAAGGGCACCACCTTGCTTGGGAGGAGAGGGTGGGGAAGGGTTAGAGGATGAAAGTGGCATGATTGTTTTTCATCTGTTCACCCTAGTGATGCTTCAGGCTAGTTGTGTGTTTATTTTAGTTTTAATTAAACTTCACCTGGAACGTGTTTTAGTGGTTAGCGTTTGGAGGCCTGCTTAAAGGAAGGAAATGTTTAATTTTGCTTAGGAGAAAAAAATGTGCTTTCTTCTTTCTTTATAAAATAAATCGAGAACTTCAAACACACTTCTCAGGGCCCTGGGCACAACCATCTGATGAGAATGCTAGGATACATTCAGTGTTAGCATGTGGTTTTCTTTGCATGAAAATAGATAAAATACTTTGGATTATGGATATGAAATATTCGTTCTGGCAAACTGCTGATGAGAGTATTTCATGCCTTGAGCGTGGCACAGCACAGTTAAGTTTTTTCTCACTCATAGGTCTATTAAGAGAACCCACCAGAGTGTTTACTTATTACTTCAAGGAATTTGAAGCATCATATAAGGCTAGGAAGGCATTAAAAATATATTTCCAGTCTCATAAGACACTTAAGAGTAGCTGTAATGCATATAAATGAATTCAACCGATGTTCCAAGTGCTTATCAGACATTCATTTCAACTCTGCAAGCATTGATTGAGCTCCCAGACTATCCCGAGCACTGTTATGAGGGAAGCAGATGGGGACAAGATGATTCAAAGGCATGTGACCAATATTTAGGGATCAGTGAACAAACAGCTCACCATCGCTGGAATGTACATATGTGGGGATTGGTGGCTGCTGCAAGGCAGGAGAGGAGAGACAAGGCTCGGAAGGGCTTTCTGTGGCACGCTAAGCCGCGTGGAATGGCCCTCAGGTGCTTGGAAAACGCTGTGCATTTCCAGAGTTAGCTTCCCTCTGGCTGCAGACTTATTCTCAGTTGATCAGATTAGGCAGTTTGATCAGCCCAAGTGAGGAGGATCTTAGAAATTGTGCTTTGCCTTGTGCCTGAGAGGACCTTTTTTATTTTGTTAACCGAAACCACTTTAGCAATACCACAGGTTCAGTGCATTACTTGTCTCAGTTACAGAATATTATTTAGTACGTTACAGATGACATGTCATCATTGTAGAGCACTGTTACATGCAACAGAACACTTCCCTAGAAGCTTTCCTTCTCTTGGTTTTGTTCCAAACTGGGAAATTAAACAATTATTCAGAATGCCCCTTCATTTTTTAATGGTTATTAAAAAAAAATTATGTGCATTGTTTCACTTTTCTTTTAGGGAAAAAGAAACAGTGGTTTCAGACAGTGCTTCTTTGGGAGCCAGAAGCACTGCAAGTTGACAAAGCTTTGTCCGGCCATGGGCTACACGTTCAGGCTGGCTGCTCGGAATGACATCGGCACCAGGTATGATGGTTCCTTGTTCTCAGTTGTGTGGCGATTCTGAGTTTTTCTCTCATGTTGCTGGAAGGTGAGAGGACGCCTGCTGCCTCCACACTGAACCAATTTGAGATTTTCCAAGGGAATCTTAATCAGAGGGTAGGGTGCCCCCTCTGAGGGGACATGTGCTGCCATGTGGCCTCTCTGCAGTGTTGCAAGCTGTAATGCAGAGACTCCACCAAGGGTCCCTGAGAACCAAGATGAAGGTGGTGACAGTGAGACTTTGAAAGGATTCCCTCTTGGAGCTTTATTTTCTCAGATTACGTGCCTTTTTCTTTCATCACCTTAGCAAACTACTTTTTCTGTTGCCCTTTTCAATTATATGTATTTCCTGATACAAAGAAGGGGGTGCTGGGCCAGCCATGGTTGTCAAGCTGAGGGCAGCTACTCCCAGGATTGGAGGAAATCTGGGCTGTCTAGGACTCCATAGCTTGGGGGTCGCAAGAGAAAGACAAGATCAGGTGTACAGTGAAGCGTCAGTGGATTAAAGATGCTTTGAAAAGACCGTATTTCAGTTGCACTTCTGGGTAACTCTTGATTAAGGGGAACATTTTTTTTCTTTTATCACTGCTTATTGAAATCTTCTTAAAGGTTCAGCACATCATTCATTGGTTCCCAACTGTTCTTCTGTCCTAAAAAATTCTTAGCATTGTAAGGTTTTACAGCTCTCCCTCCCCACTCATGGTAGCCATTGTATTTTGAGAGTCCACTGGTTGAAAAAGTCATGATGTTAAAGGCTTCTATGATTCAAGGATTTGTAAATGATTGGAAGCTCCCCCAAACTTTTGAAGAATTGCACTATACATATTTGTAAAATGTTTATTTCATTGACAGACATCCTTTGTGCTTACATTTATATGAAGGCTCCTTAGTAGCTGTGGCTCATAACTTGGTAAACATTGCACTATGTTTAGCTTTATGCTGGGTCTTTGGGGTAAAATAAATTCTTAAATATATTGTCCTGTGATGTCATATGCTTTTTTTAGTAGCAGACTAAAGGCGGGCATTGCAAATCGAAGATTGTAGAGACTATCTGAACCTGTCAGGCCCCAGACTTTCCAACCCAAGCAAGCTGGGCAGTAGGCAGGGTTATTCTTCCTGTTTTAAAACGCTGAGGCTACTCACGTGCTCCTAAACATATGCCTCACTGCATTTATTCCTCCACAGTGGTTATAGCCAAGAGGTGGTATGCTACACATTAGGAAACATTCCTCAGATGCCCTCTGCCCCAAGACTTGTTCGAGCTGGGGTCACATGGGTCACGTTGCAGTGGAATAAACCAGAAGGCTGTTCCCCTGAGGAAGTGGTCACCTACACCTTGGAAATCCAGGAGGATGAAAATGTAAGTTTTGCTGGTTTTATACTCTTGCGTGTCTCCTGTATAAATCAGTATTGCCATAACTACAAGACAGCATATTAGATTCACTACATAAATTCAAAACCAAACTCTTCATTTCAACCACTGCCAGCAGCAATCACTTGTCCTTCCCAGTCTTTCCCATCTCACTAAATGCCATCCCAAACTTGTCATTTGGGGAACCGGAAACTGTTGGAGTCATCCTTGACCCCCTGTATAAATAGTCAGTGAATCCTTTTACATCTTCCTGCAGAAATTATTCAGAAATCGCCCTACTTCTCAGCATCTCCCTAGCGACTACCCTTTCACAAGCCACCATCATCTTGCCCCTGGATTATCGTGAGGGTGTCTTAATTATTTCCCCTGCCTTCACCCTTATTACACTAGAGTCTGTTCTCCACACAGAGCCTGAGTGGTCCTGTTGGATAAAATATGATCATGTTAGTGCTCTGCTCACCCTTCCCACCTCGGTGCCTTCCTCTCTCCCACAGTAGAAGCCTGAGCTCTTACATTGCCTACGAGGTCCTACGGTATTTGAGTCTTTGCTGCCTCTGTTCCTGCCCCTGGAGTCTCCCGAACAGACCCGGCATTCCCTGGCCTCAGGGCCTTTGCAGTTCCTAAGCCTTGCACCTGGATTTTCACGTTTCTTTGACTCTCTTCCCTTGTTTCCTTCAGGTCTTTTCTCACAGGTCACCTCTTTGGAGCGCCTCTCCCTGACCACACGAAAACAGCCCTGTCTGATCGAACTTTCCGCGATGATGGAAATGTTCTGTTGTTTGTGCTGTCCAATACACATTGTGGCACCTAATCACACAAGACTATTGAGCACTTGAAATATGGCTGTGGGCCCAATGAACTGAATTTTTCATTGTATTTAATTTAAAAAGCCACATTGGCTGCTTTATTTAACCTGCACAGCTACAGAAAGCAGCCCCTTACTAGGTCCGCAATCCTATTCTTTTACCTAGCTTAATTTTTGTGTCATAGCACTTAACACCATATGACATGCTTCGTATTTACACATCGGTGGTTTTATTTATTTATTTTTAATCACTTTCTCCAACTGGCATGTAAATTTCTTTGGGTAAGACCTGGTTCTCAGGCAGTGTTGGACCCGTGGGGTGTAGAAAAGAGAGCTTGATACATAGAAGGTGCTCGGTAATATTGGATGTTGGATGGATGGATGGATGGATGGATGGGAATACTACTGAATGAATTCTGTACATTCAGCTTTTAGTGGACATTTATCCTCTTAGAGGATCATGCCTTCCCTATCCAAGCTGCCCTTCCTCCCTTGGCCAGAAGAGGACACTGTTGGTCAGAAATCTCAGCCCCAGTTTATTGCAGAGCACATTGCAGCTTGACAGTGAAGACCTCCATGCAAGAGGCTTTTGTCATGACAGTATTATATACAATTTTTTATAAGTATTTACTGCTTTGTCACATATAGTACAACTGGCTGGTTAAGTTCTTTGTTTAAAATGCTTACTGAATAATCAGGAAAAGTTTGCTCTTGAGAAAAGCATATGGTGGCGTCTATTCCAAAACAAATTTACATTCTCTCAGAGAGCATTGTTCTCATTTAAGTTAGTATTAGCTTCACTGTAAGGTTGAACAGACCCAGGAGAAGTTACAGTGTAATCAAGTTTAATTCTTATTGAAAGCTAGCGTGCTATCTTCAGCACCATGGGCTTCTGACCCTCTTTTTTGCAGTAGCTGCCAGACCTCTGGCCACTGGTGATGATAGAAAGAGGCAATATAGAAACCCTGCATACAAAGGTATTTAATGCCCAGACTTTGTGGTACTGATATTTCTTTCTGGCTTTGCCTTTTCAGGATAACCTTTTCCACCCAAAATACACTGGAGAGGATTTAACCTGTACTGTGAAAAATCTCAAAAGAAGCACACAGTATAAATTCAGGGTGAGTCAGCCATTTGGGTACCAGAACTGCTTTTAAAAAGAAGCTGTTGTATGTTTCACCCATTTGCTGTTTCAGATTGACTCGGCAGGTTAAAAAAATTATTTTTAAGTTCAATGCATTTACATTTGTAAAGTAACATTTATAAAATGCATATCATTCTTTAATTTTAAAATCCACTTTTGAGAGCGAAAACTGCCGTAATGTGCTGTAATAAATTGTATTGCAGCATGGCCCGATGGCCTCGCCTGGGAAGACCCACACCAAACGCCTAGTTCACCTATCCTTCATCTGCATTTCACACCTTTCTCTCTGATGGCTCTCCTTTTAATCAGATTTCTCTTTTGCTCTCCATGTTCCTTTGCTCTTGTACCCATTTTTTTTTCCCCTTGGCCGTTTTTACTTTTCTTTGGTTACCACTCCCTCCCCACTTAGGCTTTGCTTTGGTCATTAACAACCACCATTAATGTCACCGTAGACTTTATGGTGTAGCCAAAAGCAGTGCGTGGCAATCATTAAGAGAGAAAAAACAGTGTGCTGCAGCACTGCTTCTGATCCTGTGCACAGCCCTGTGTTTTCCAATGGGACGGCGTGCATCTGGGGAAAGAAGGTCCACCCTCCCGGCTCTGATTTGGGGGCCAGATGGTGTTACTTGGCGTGTAGTAGTCACTCCATGAACAGCTGTCAAATTATCAAGTGGAGTTGGTGACTTTTTGAGGAAAATGATAGTTTTTCAGTATTTTTTTTAAAACCCTTGTTACTCTACCCTGGCTATTAGAACACAGCGGTACTGCTAGCCTTTCTCCACAAGGTGGCATTATCCTACTCTTAAATGAATGAGGTTCTTTTTATCTGCTCTCTCCCCTTCCATGTTTTCCTTTCACAAAACAGTAAGAGCAAGGTGGTAATATACTGGTTTTGTTTTATGTCTTGAAAGGGTAAAAATGTCCTTAGCTAAAACCCACTTTATTTTTTTCTTAATTGTTAATAGCCAACAATACAGAAAATAAACACTTCATAAAGAAACGCATAAATCAGTAATTCGAGATAAAGTGTGTATGTGTGTCTGCCTGTGTGAGTTGATGGATGCCTTGATCTTGCCGTGTTAAAAAGTCAACATTGATTTAATACCTAATATCTATAGCATGTTAATGTTTTCTCGGTTGTGTTACAGCTGACTGCTTCTAATATGGAAGGGAAAAGTTGTCCGAGTGAAGTTTTGGTGTGTACAACAAGTCCTGACAGGCCTGGACCTCCTACAAGACCCCTCATTAAAGGACCAGTTACGTCTCATGGCTTTAGTGTCAAATGGGGTATGTTTTGCTACTGTTGCTTCTTTTTTTTTTGACACATTTTTAAAATGTATTAAATTCAGTAATGACAAACCAAAATAAAAAATAAAAGAACAGTATTATTTGCGGGGGTTTTATACATTTGGACTATACATCAGAGAAACATCCAGAGAATTCTACATGTAGATAAAATGGACAATTTTAAGACCATCTCATTTTATGATTTTCCTGTATTACATGGTTTTCCTCCTATATTTTTAACGTGTTGTTGATTTGAAGGTAATAATCTCTGAATGTATATTTCATTCTTCATTCGCTTGCCCTTAAGGAAAGTAGTCATATTTAATGTAAGAAAATTGACTCATAAGGTTAATATTGAAAATAAATTTAAAAATTTAGGTACGTCATCCTAAGTAAATTTGGGCATACAGACTGTTTAAATTAAAATGAATTAGAAACACTTTAGTTTTTGTTATTGTTTGTGTATAACCAGAAGTCTTGAACTTGAGAAATATTTCATACTGAAGTTCAGCATATGGTGCTTGGAGGTATCTGATAGAAGGATATTGTGTCTCACTCTGCCACGTGTATTATTTCAATGAAGTGAATGCCATTAGAATGTTGGTAAACATCGGTGATTATATGTAAAACTGTTATGTATACAATCATCACTAATATCGTATAATAATATTAGCTACCCAAAAAGCAAAAATAAAAGTAGAAATTCAAAATAAGATTTTACCTGGCAGCCAAGTAAGGTAAAGGGAATTTAAAACACTGTTAAATAATTATTGGAGACACCAACCACTGAGAAACATAACTGTTTCAAATTACCTAATTTTGAGACAGAACTATTAGGATATGTATTTCTCTGGAAGATGGATATGATTAAGAGAAAGTATGCAATCTAGATGTGCTTTTTGCCAGACTATAAAGCTTTTTTCTCAGAAAAAGCCTAGAAAGTTCTCTTAACACTGAATATTTACTTTCATTACCCATATGCTATAATGTTTAACTTTATAATTATTGTTTTAAATATCTTACTGAAGTATATATACATTAATGGAAATACCAGGTGAAAGGAGAGGGGAAGTTTCTAAATCTATATGAGTCATCTGAGGGTATACATAAAATAACAGAGGTGGCTCACTGATAATAGAGGTAAATTCTGCAAAGTCTTGCAAAATTATAAACCAAGATATTTTTCTGCTTAGAAAACTCCTGCCGGCAAAGAGTTACCGGTGACTAAATCCCCAGCATGCCGCAGGGCTCTGGTCATTAGCTGGAACCTCCTCCTCAGACCCTCTTTCATGCATGTTCTCTTTGATCCACAACTCCAGTGTTTTGTGTTTCACTGGGGATGTAGCGTTCGCTTAGTAGCAAACTGTGATGAAACAGATGTGTTGCATTCTGATGTTTTATTTATTTTGTCAATAAATTTTGCATTTCTGTTTCCTTCATTCACCATCCATCAAAAGAATCTGGTTAGTGATGATATAAGTGAAATTTAAAAAAGAATATATAAATATTTCATCTTATATAGAAAAAAATCACTAAATATTAAAGACCAGGTTTCAGAATTCTCAAAGTAAATTTATTAATATAACTGTTAGAAAAATGAATTTATATTTTGAGCTTTTACTCATGTTTCAGTAAATAAATGCTAACTGACATTTCAGGCTCTAAGAACTTTGAATAATTTGATAGTGTTGAGGTTTTTTTGGTGTTTCTGTTTGTTTCTTTTGTTTTTCAACAAAGGAATTGGGTGAAATACTATATTATTATGCCTTTTGGTTCAATCCAGAATGCAGATAGTATAATATTATATGATTTCATGTGTTCCAGTGATATTTACCAATAAAAATCAATACCTTTTTATAATTAATATGACATTTGCTTATTTTCTAGATCCTCCAAAGGACAATGGTGGTTCAGAAATACTCAAATACTTGCTGGAGATTACTGATGGAAATTCTGAAGGTAAAGTTTTTGGAAATTGTTTATTCAAATCCAGTAGCAAGCCTATTTTCTAATATGATAAACATCTGTATCGTAATAGTGGGCAATCATTAATTCTAATGATAGAGCTGTCACAATAAACAAACCTTCATCCCGTAATGACAGTTTTTCTCTTTTCAAATACAGCATCAGGGACAGAGTGTGCTTGCAATGTACATTTTTACTGTGTTTTTAAATTTTCTGTTATTTCTTTAAACCAGAGGTCCTAATTAATAGAATGATTAAGTTTTTCTTCCCCTCTCTTGGCACACTTTTTCTGGAAATCCTTGTAAGCAAAGAGAATGTCAAAAGCAATCAGCAGAAAGGATAAGGTGGAGGTAGCAAATGTTTGGTCATCTACAAATTCACATGAACAGTGTTGACAAACAAAATGTATTTATACGGGCCAGTGACAAGCGTCACACTTTTACAACAAGTTTAGAAAATGTTTCCATCTTTGTTGTGAGTTGTGAGTCAGATTATTTATTCATTACTTGCCATATTGTGGATTAAAGTAGGACACGTGTTGGATATCAAATTTCTTAAATAATGCCTTTTCAAAAATTCTTAGATCTTTCTAATAAAATTCGTTAGGCTTTAATAGAAAAAAATGTAGTCATCAGAATTTTTAAAATGACTTATCTCACTATTTTAATAATCCTTGTAATCATTAACTTAATATAAAACGATACATACATGTGGTAAAGAAAGAGTTAACAGTAACTACCAATTAGCAGTGCAGGTGTGTGGCTTGCCTTTTATTTTGTACCACAATAACTACCTGTGATATTTTGTTTTTCTTGTCAATCGGGTCTTTTTTAAGCTAAAAACATGAGAATGCTTTGAGATGGGCACAGCTGTTCTTAACATAAAACATAGGTTTTTACTGCATTAGAAAACCTACCCAGGAGAGAAGGCATGTTTGTGTAGTGGCTCATTGTGAAAACCTAAGTATATTTTGAATTTTCATGGCTTTCTATTCATTAATGTCAGGATGACTGTCTATAATAAAGCCTTTCTCCCATGGCCCTAGTACATGTAACTTAATTGTACATCTAAGTAATAAGCAGCTGAGGGAATTTGTGGAAGTTACTTTAGTAAAATATTATGGAATAGGTAAAAATATTTGCCCTAAAATAACTTCATGGAGTAAAAGGCTTTTGTAAAATAATCAACTGGAAGCATAGTATTAGTGAGAGCAAAACAGGAGGAAGAAACATCCTAGCAGCCCAGATTTGTGAGGTAACCAGTGGGTTGAAGCAGCCTACTTGCTTTTCCCCTGGTGACATCAGTTTCCTCCGGCAGCCAGACCCCTCCAGTGGCCCAGCGTACTTTCTTTAATCCCAAGAAGTGGTCAGATAACTGGGTCACACACCGAGTATTTCGTCTTTAATCTGTTACATTCCCAGGCACTTCTGTCATTTACGTGGGGCTCCATGAAGACAGAAGGCCTTTACCCAAAGGACTCAGTAATGGGAGGGTTTTACTCACTGCAACCTCCAGGCAGATACTAGCAGGAAGAGCCTCTTCAACAGTGCCCAAGGCTGACCTGAAACCTCACGGTTGAGCAGCGTCCCCATGCCCGCCTGGCCCCGGAGGCCTCCTCATACTAGAACCATTTCACCATTGCCCGACTCTGTCCTCTGTCTCGTTTCAATATTCTCCCTATGCCAACTACAGATTTTGTGTGGTTTCTAGCATCCCAGCCTCAGAGTCAGAAAATGTAATAATGGTGACATTAAGTAGTCTAGCCAGCAGTACTAAGTATTAAAAATGACTCCATGTTATTTTAATATTTAACTTTGTACAGGAAGTGGAAAGAGAGCCCTTTGGCTATTAAAAAAGAACAGGAGATGCTGGTTTTCATGGAAGCCACTTAGAGCTTTTTTTAATCAGTGGTTGATACTATTGCGTTTTTACAAAAGGCATAAACTCATACTCCAGTCTGTCTTGTTTTAACAGCTAGTCAGTGGGAAGTGGCCTACAGTGGATCGGCTACAGAATACACTTTCACCCACTTGAAACCAGGCACTTTGTACAAACTCCGAGCATGCTGCATCAGTACTGGTGGACACAGTCAGGTTGGTTTTATTTTGGTATAAAAGTAAACATCTTTGGTCAAATTCAGACAACCTATCTATAACATTAGAGTAACACTGCTGTTTAAAAATGAATCACGATAATGCAACTTGCCATGGTATACACCAGGAAATGAAAACTAGCATTTTTTGAATTGTGCTTTAGAGGACATAAAAGATAGAGGTAGACCCAGAATGATTCTCAACTGCATTGTGGTATTTTCAGGTACATTTGTCCCTTGTTATTTTATTAGAAGACTTTGGTGTGATCATACATGACATTTGAACATGAGTGTTGTCTGGAATCTGTATTAGCTAAATGAGAGGAACTTCAGTTACTGCAGGATAGAAAAGCATAACATTTAGAGTAAAAAAGATAGGCTTTCCTGCACAGCTCTGCTGTTACCACATCTGGCAACTTTGAGACACACTTTCCCCAAGTTAGTTTACTGCCATCTGCTGGGAAGTCATTGTAAAAGCCATCTGCATTTATGTTGACTGAGCTGAGTGGTTCCGGTACCTCCTGCAGTTGTGCAGTGCCCAACTTGCACATCCGTGAGCAGGAGCCGGTTTCTTGTTTTCTATTTATGTGACCTTACATCATCCAGTTAACATGTTAAGAGCCTTGGTTTGAACCACACAGTTTTCTCAGAGGCTCAAAATAACCTCGTAAATACACAAGAAGTGCTCTAGAAGTGAGATAGTGTTACCTAAATGACTTTAACTTACGTTCAGAATGTGAGTGAGGGCCAAGATAGCAAGAAGACATTTTCATTATATAGATGTTTAACATTAGCATTTGAAACCATAATATTGAGCAAGAGAGATTGAGAGATATGCTGGCTCGTAACTCTGTGCTGAGTTGACTTTTCAAACAAATACCTGCCATTCGGTGCCTAATTTTGCCAGTCAGGCCACGTCCAGCATTATCTTATGTTTATTCCACTCCCCACCTCCAAAGATAGTGGTACTGTGGTGTTTACACTGCCCATACGGATAGACTCCTTGTGGACAGGAGGACCAGTTGACCATCCTTATGCAGGCCAGAGCTCTCTGGAGCGCCTTCCAGGGTGGGGTATATCCACACCAACGCCACAGAATGTCAGCGATACCTCTTGTGTGTGAGGCGCAGCTCGCGGCGACACAGACAGTGCTGCTCAGAGCACAGAGCACGTCTCTGTAGCACCTCTCCTCGAGGAGAATAAGTTCAGTGGCGCTGCATTGCTCTGCCTGGTTGTCTCCTGACTCCAAAAGGGGTTCAACTTCCAAACCACCAGCTTTATACAACCAGTTCCTGCAAAAAGAAGGCCTGCTTATTTTAGCATTAATTGAACCTGCTGGTTAATGTCAGACTCGGTTGATTAATATTGACTTTATTTGCTTTTTCTGCTCTGTATGTGGATGGTTGGCTATTTATGATACCATTTAAAATTTTCATCCAGCTGTTGTTTTGTGTCCTCTTCTGTCCTCATGAAGGGTCTAATTTTGGTATAAAGGAAAGTAACTGTGTGCTTGGGATACAGAACACTCATGTCTACAAGTCTGGTTTCAGATATAATCATTTTTACCAGTGCCGTATGCAGTATATGTCCACACTTACACACACACACACACACCTCTACCTCATTGCATAAGAAATCATGTGTGCACATGCAATGTGTAACCCCCTTTTGGTAGCATTTACAGTTACGTGGTAGAATCAGTCTGGTATATAGAGGTCTAATCAATTCCCATAACTGAGCTGGTTCTGTCTGGTGTTTCTCCCGCAGTGCTCCGAGAGTCTCCCTGTCCGCACACTAAGCATTGCGCCAGGTGCGTGTCGGCCACCGAGGGTCCTGGGTAGACCAAGGCACAAAGAAGTCCACTTAGAGTGGGGTAAGTGCACATCTTCCCATTGACATGGACAGTTTTGGACCATTGGAGATGGAGTGAAAGACGTAATGCTTTGTAATTAAGTTGGAAGTTTTCCTTCTGAAAACCGTTGTTTTTCCTGTTGAAAATGGCCGTGTTCTTTTTCGTGTACGTTGGCTGGGGTTTGTGTTCTCCCACTCGCTGTTGCTCTCCCTCCCTTTCCTGGCAGTGCCACACACGTGGCTCAGTCCCTACCCTCTGGAGGGCACTTTTCTAGAAAATGTGCCAGAGCAGCAAGTCTTTTTCAGGAAATTTTCAACTTGACTCATAAAAGTTGTGCTCAGTTTAGAGATTAAACCGAGAAAATGGTTTGTGAGGTCACATCTAATTCCCCCTCGCCTTTGCTGCTTTGTCCTGTGTGGGTCACGGTGCTTTACAGCGTTGATTCCAGCGGTGTTAGCATTTCTTGTGTCAGCAGTTCACAGCATGTAAAATTGCAAATGTAAACCTGCAGAACTCTGTCAGACTTTTCCCCCCACCACTGTGTCTGAAATATAATAAAATACTGTGCCAACTCTGGGTCATTTATCTTGATTTATCCTGACCTTTGGTTTCAAGTTAGAGATTTTCCTCAGTTTCTTCTCTTCCCTTGTCTTAGATTGTAAAGAAATTTGCCTTAGTGGTTCTATTGTTTTTAAATCATTAACATGATTAAATGTACTTAAATGTTCTTGCTTTGGAAAGTATGGGTAACATCATTCAGAAACTTCTTTTGTATCTCCTTTCTTTTTGGGGGTGGGGTGTGGGTTCTTTTATAAGAAAGATACAGAGGAGGGGCCACCTACATGGTGTTTAGCAACCTTGTGGAAAATCAGCTGTGATTTTTGTCATCGGGAAACACAAACATGATGTGCTGACAAACATTCTCCACTCCTAGATGTCCCTGCCTCAGAAAGTGGCTGTGAGGTCTCAGAGTACAGTGTGGAGATGACAGAACCCGAGGATGTAGCCTCAGAAGTGTACCACGGGCCAGAGCTCCAGTGCACTGTGGGCAACCTGCTTCCCGGAACTGTGTATCGTTTCAGAGTGAGGGCTCTGAACGATGGAGGGGTAAGTATAAGCTTCTAACACTTCCTTTCCACCCTCCTGAAAATCCTCAGCAGTCTCTGGCTGACCTTGACAGCCATTAAAGAATGTATATAAAATCTTCTTTCTGAATTGATATATTGTGATTTTATGTTTCCAGCATTGGAAATTTTGTTTCTTATGTCCTTATATCATTCTGTTAAGAAAGCGTTCAAGATTAATAAGAACGTCACCCTGTAGATAGTTTTGGTGGTTTTCAAAATAATTTCCTATTCACTCATTGACTCTTTTATCAGCTACAGGAAATTAGGACTACAATAATATTCTTTTCTCATATTGTCTAAATTACCCAGTAATGTCTTAGATCAGTTTTTAAACCTGAAGTGGGATAATGGCTGGTGAGGCCACCTTATTTTAGTTGTATTTCAAGTGAAGACTAGAGCTCTCTGACCCTTCTACTGCTCCATGATAGTTGTCATGGTGGGTTATCAGCAAGTGAAAGTATGTGTCTGTGTGATAGCCACAAAGGTGTTAGTTGTTGCTGCTGTTATTGTTATTTTAAATTGCAGAGTGCTGTGGATTTGGGAGAGATTCGTAATGAGAACAAGGTGACCCAGAAACTGTAGGGCTTTTTGGTGTGTCACAGATGGGCAGAAACATAAAAGAAGGCAGAAGGGTATCAATAAAGCAGACTGCTGCTCATGTCCCTGCAAAGTGCTAGTGATTTGTATAGATAAATTCCATGCAAATAAATATATGTAATTAATTGATGAAAAATTTTAAAATAAGAAAGCGAAACTAACAATGACACGATGTTGACAGTGACCTTTCTCTCATTCTCGGTAGACTTGTTAAAGTCTTTCAGAAGTGAAATGTGTTTTAGTCCATTTCATGTTAGCCACCACTGACTGAAAACATCTGGCCTGAAGTAGGGTTGCCAGCTTTTAGCGGGAGCTGGATTTCTTCTCATTCCCCATTAGGAAGGCATTTCAGACACAACACAACTATCTACATTACCAAAAATCAACAACATGAAAGTAAACAGTAAAAATGTATTGATGAGAAGATAGGAGGCCTATGCCTCCGAACTTATATAAATACAAAGAGGATGGATGGTGACGGCCGCAGATGCTGCAGAAACTCCATCATTCTTTTGTTTTGGCCTTTTCCCCCATCAGCTTTTCAAGGGATCTCCGCTATAAAATGATGTAACTGTGCTGATTTGAGTTTTACTTTGTCTCACTTTAACTATGATGTAAAGAACTAGCTTTAGTCTTGGTTTATTCCTCTTATGTTGGAAGTTAACCATTTATTTGACTTTTAGCCACCTTCAGAGAGTTTCATTTCAGAGAGTTTCTCTCCCATCCCAACCTCCCACCCCCATCCAGCATATTTACAAGTTGTGTTGGAAAAATGTGAGAGGTTTTTTTTCTGTTTTGTTTTTTTAATGTTTTTTTCCCATTTTGAAAAACATAGTCATGTACTTCATTAGCCTGGAATTATGATTCTCTCGAAATGTTTTCAGTCTCCAGGTGCAATTGGGCCTCAGTGGTGTGGTCACTGATGGTAATAATGTAAAGAAAACAGGAGTGCAGTATAAACCTTCAGAAAGTTGAGATGGTGGGACATGCTGAGAACACGTTAACAGGAGCATTAATTTTCAAAATGTCAACTTGCAATAACTAGAAGAAATACTCGGAATTTGATAATCAACAATTTTCAGTGTATTTTTATGTATGAAAAATTAAACTGCAGTGTACATCTGACTTAGTGTTCTTTGATGTCCTATGCGAAATGTTAAAACAGAATGCCTGTTGTGTTAAGAATCAGCGTAATTTTGTTTTCTGATGTCACAGTACAGGAAAAATGTTTTAGTAAACCAGCTTTCTAATCCATTTGAATAAAAAGAATATACATATATAGTAGACATTTACCACTCAGGGAAATTGTGTAGGAAGAAAACCTAACACACATTCATTTGAAAGTGAAAATGCCACTAGGTAATAGTTTTGGATCTGTTGCATTGACGATAGTGTTAGCCTAGCCCTTATTGGTTACAAGCTTGTATATGCACGGTCACATACACGTGTGTGTGTGTGTGTGTGTGCACATACATACGAGGATGTGCGTGTTCTTCTCTTTCAGTATGGCCCCTATTCTGATGTCTCAGAAATTACCACTGCTGCAGGGCCTCCTGGACAATGCAAAGCACCTTGTATTTCTTTTACACCTGATGGATGTGTCCTAGTGAGCTGGGAGGTAAGTCAGGCACATGTTCTGCATTGATTTCTGTTCCTTCTACTTTATCTGCCACTCAGTGCAAGTCAGGAGGAACCTACAAAGCCAAAATTCACAGATGGGTGATTTTTACACATTAATCCCCCTTGGCACTGGCTTATAGCATTCAGAGTTGTGGAAATTTTTACCACTGGTCAAAATTGAGTATCTCTTTCATGCATTTTCTTTTTTTAATCTATTTGGAATTTCCTGGGGCATGGTGTTCTCTTTTCCAGTTTGGTTGGTTGAACACAAACATCAGAGTATTTTCTTCTCAATGAAATTAACTACCCGAATTTGTGTTTTCCAGAGTCCTGAAAGCTCCGGTGCTGACATCTCAGAGTACAGGTTGGAATGGGGAGAAGATGAAGAGTCCTTAGAACTCATTTATCATGGGACCGACACCGGCTTTGAAATCAGGGCTCTGTTGCCTGCTGCCCAGTATTGCTGCAGACTGCAGGTAGGTTGGCATTACTCAGACTTACAAACTCTGGTGTCCCATGGAAGACTCTTGGGCAAACTCACTCAAAGGCTCATGATGGATGCCACTAAGAGAGAGAATGTGGGAAAAGAGTCTTCTAAAGAAAAATAAATTTAATTGCTATGGTATTTTCCAGTTAATTTCTGCTTCTGGAGCAGGCCCTGAAATACAAGAACAAAACCAGGTTCTTTTCTCACCACCCTTGCATCTTGCTTGTTTATCAATTCACTAAATAAATGACTGACTCCAAGGCAAAGGTGTCACAGCTGCTTAGGGAAGATTCTTTCTGTCTGAATTCCTCTGAGATGCACCTTGCAGTGGGAAAGCCACTTACAAAGCACTGGCAAAAGACAAAGTTTATATGCCCGCCGTTAAGTGGACCCAGGAAGAAACATTAATTTGGACTAGTCTGCATTAGATTACAGGACCCACCTCCCACTTCTCAGTGACGGTTAATGAGGCTGGTTATCTGTAAGCTTCCACTTGGGAGTCCAAATACAATAACATCAGGAATAATTGGCTTCTAGCCCAACCCTGAGAGTGACAACAGTTGTGGGTTTACTTTTGCTTTATTGGCTTGGGTAAATCATTTTTTCTCCTTTTTATTGTCCTGAGAAACAGGGTTCTTCGTCCATTTCTTTCCTTTTGTTCAGTAACGTTTCTTGAACGCGACTGTGCCAGAATCAAAGCATGACCGGGGACGATCCAGAGGAGAGATACAAAGATTAGTGAGATGTGATTCTTGACCTTGAAGAACAATTCTGGCATCACACACATTGGATTTAAATAGACAAAGAAGCAAAGATGCCAGATTTAGGTTTTCACCTGATTTAAGTCAGATTGAATTGCTTATTACAAGTCCAGCGACATTAGTGTCTCGGCCTCTTTGGAGAAAACATTCCCTTCATAAGTTAATTTTCCAGATCAATTGAAGCTTCTCTGTTAAATTCTGAAGCCTACTTTATCGTAACCATTTCTGAATAAACTCTTTTTATTTTACACTTCCTTCTTGAAAGGCGCACCTAGGACATAATTAACCCTTTGTCAATGAGTCAGGGTCACAGCACGTTATCTGATCTTTATAATAGAGATGCTGAGTCATGGGGAAGAGGTTAAATTATATGCCACTCTCCTGTTTTTGGAATCAGGCAGGATATAAATAAAGAACTGTCTGCCACCACAGGAAAGAACTTAGGCTTTTCGAGTTTTGGTCTCTCCTTAAAATGTTCTTGCTCTTTTTCTTTTGGGGTATATGTTGTCACTTAGCATTGACTTCCCCAAACTGCATTTTAAAAGCTGCATTGGTAAAAATAGAGCCTGCCTCCCTGTTTTGACAAGTAGAAGTAGAAAACAGTTTCAAATGTCTATAATTCTTTGTCTTAAAATGAGTCAGACTCTGTGAAGGGGATAGTATTTTCAAAGCCGCCATTGCTATGCTAAAGAAGTACTGCTGGAAAAGTGTCTCCTCAGCCGACATTGATTTCTTGGTACCTGTGAGCCAAATATGAATTATTTTCATTTGACATTACTACAGAGTCAGGATAAACCCAAATATTCTTTTGAATACTGGTGCCTTAAACTCTATCATAGCTATGCTGTGTTTTATAAAAATTGGGCAAAACATAGCTTGTTTGCTCGGGAATTTTTGAAGTTTTATATTCTTCCTTAGGAATATTTTAATTAACAAGTGCCAAAGTAATTCTGTTTACATGAGGCATATTGTATGTTGTAGGCATACTTTTATTTAGCAAAAGATGCTTCTGAGTTGTTTACTTTGAAAACTGGTAATAATAAGTGGTATAGATCAAGAAAATACAATTCCCGTAGAATGAAGCTAATGAAAGAAAGTGGGGTCCTACAATAGAAAAACAACATCATTGGAGAAATTGGTAAGATTTTAATCAGGTCTCGATATAATTAATTAGTAAAGTTGTACTAATGTTAATTCCCTGGTTTTGATCATTGTTTCGTTTTGTGAAGTGTTAATGTTAGGGAAAGCAAGGTAAGAGATGTACAGAAATTTCTCTGTACTATTTTTGCAACTTTTCTATAAATCTAAAATTAGTTCAAAATTTTAAAAGTCTTGGTTTTTGTTCTTTTAGTTGGGGAAAATGCTATTTTGTTCTTGCTTTTCCCTATGGGAAGGAGAGAAGTGAAGCACTGACTGTTGAACTGATACTCTGCCAGGATTTTACATGTTAATCAATTTAATCTTTACAATAATCCTATGAATTAGGTGTTACTGTCCCCATTTTACATCTAGGAAACAGGCTCTGAGATATTAATTTGCCTAAGACCACAGTTAGTAATAAAGGAATCAAGATTTGAACTAAGCTCCAACTCTAAAAGCTGTTCTTTTTCTTCTATTTTATGGTGATAGAAAGCCTTAGTCCATATGAACATTGAGCTCCACTAGGTCTTACTTTTCTGCTCCATGATAAATTTCTATCCAGAAATAAAATCTCCAAATATATGCCGTTAAAATAAATTGTAGCATTAAAGTTTTACCTAACAGAAAGTTGAAGTATTATCATGAAATGGGACTAGATATGACAGAATATTAAGTAGAGTTTCAAAAGTGATTTAATAGCAAATGAATGCTATTAGTTTGTTTCTTTGAAATTAAGAGTAATGCACAGATATTGCAAGTTTTGTTTTGAACAAGTTTTTTTGTTTGTTTTTGTTTTAATTTGTCCTCATAAGCTCTCCTATGAAGTAAATGAGAACTAAGTTTTAGAATACATTCACTTTGGTAACATTCACAAATGTTTTTCTCTTTATAAGGAAAAAAAATATTTTTAATAACATTTATTGAATACATACTCTGTATCAGGTATTCTAGTTTCTAGGAATACAACCATGAACCAAACAGATATGGCATTTGCCCTTATGGGACTTACATTTTAATCAGGACAGTAATTAAATGAAATTTATACTGTGTTGGTGACAAATGCTATGGTGACAAATAAAACAAAGAAGGGAAATAGGAAATGAGGGTTAGAGGGGGCTAGGGGAGGGTGACTGCAAGTTTCAGTCTGGTGTTCAGAGAGAGCTCATTGAAAAGGTAGCACTTGAAAGAAGGCCTGTAGGAGCTGCTCGAGTGAGCTGTGCAGAAGTCTGGGGAAAAGCTTTCTGAACAGAAGGGGCAGCAAGTGCAGAGGCTCTGAGATAGGAGCAAACTTTGTGTTCCTGTGGAACGTCAAAGAAACCTGTTTGGCTGGAGCAGTCAGTGGGGAAGACAAGTGGGGGATGAAGTCAGAATGGTGATGGGTTTGGGGGGAGGAGGGTGGTGGTGAGCAGATCAGACAGGGTCTGTGGGCTGTTGTAAGGACTTCAGAGTTTATTCTGAATATGGTTGGAGGCCATTGAAGGGATTTGAGGAGTGTCACTCTCAATCACTTGCTGTGAATAGAGACAATGGGGCGAGGGCTAACATAGACACCAGTTAGGAGGTCATTACAGTGACTAGAGGACAGAGAGTGTAATTAGATGAGGGTGGTACAGGACAGGGTAATGGCCTGGATAGAGGTGTGAAGGGAAGATGTCCAGTGATGATGCAGGGATATGATTTGAACAACCTGAAGAATGGGGACAACTACAGGAAGTGCAGTGAGGTTTTTGGTGAAGAGAGATCGGGGTGGAGGTGAGGAGCTGTGTGGACACTTGAGTTTGAGATGCCTATTTGACTTTCAAGTGGAGGCACCCAAAACGCAGCTGGATACATTAGGCTGACATTCAAGGCAGAGGTCCAAGCTACACAAATAAGTTTGGAACTAGGGTATAAATGTTGTTTACCTCCTGAGATCAGATGAGGTCTTCAAGAGTTTAGCAGAGATAGAAAAGAAAAGATGTCCAAGCCCTGGGTGCCTTCCCGTGTTGAGAGATGTGGGTGATGAGTAGCAACCAGCAAAGGTGATTGAAAAGAAGCAGCAGGTAAGTAGAAACAAGAGTATGGGTCCTGGAGACCAGTGAAGGAGCATTTGAAAGAGCGATGAATGATGAAGGTGTTAGCTGTTGCCCTCAGGTAAAGTCAAGACAGGACTGAGAATTGATTTCAGATATGAGTTCATCATTCCTATGGAAAACAGTAGAGATTTTTCTAAAAAAGTAAAGATTCCTATTGCTTGTCCAGGGCAGCACTAGAGTTAAAAGTCAGATTACTGAATTCCAGTCCCTGCTTTGCCTCTACACCTGGGGCATGAGTTATTTAATCTGACTTGGAATCCCCTCCTCTGTGAGAGGCAGATAAGAAATTTTGCCATTTACTGTCTGCCTCAGAGGGTTATTGGGAAGATCGCATGAGACAGTATGTAACCTGCAGTGGGCCATGCCAGTATAAATAGAGTTATTGTACAATTGTTTGCCATAAAAGATGATGATGGCGATGTTATCGTCTTTGGCTTTATTAACGGATGAGATGTGATTGGCATTAGATTGAAGTGAACATTTTTCTAGGATTTATTTCTACCTGTTTCTAGAGTAAATTGTATATTAGTTTAGATTTATTTAACAGCACTTAACATGGAGACATTAGAATATACAATGGGGTCATGTGGCCTTTGTCTTACTGTTGTCCTTTAGGCTGTCAATCAAGCTGGAGCAGGACCGTACAGTGATCTTGTCCTTTGCCAGACGCCAGCATCTGCCCCAGACCCTGTCTCCACTCTCTGTGTCCTGGAAGAGGAGACCCTCCATGCCCACCCTGATTCACCTTCTGTGTGCCTTGTATTGAACTGGGAAGAGCCGTGCAATAATGGATCTGAAATCCTTGCTTACAATATTGATCTTGGAGACGCTAGCATCACCGTGGGCAATACCACCACCCACATTCTGAAAGAGCTCCTTCCAGAAACCACCTACCGGTGAGTAAAGGGAAAGAGAAATAAAGCTGCGTGGACATATCAGCACTGCGGCTACACACCCTTTCGGTTCTAGAGGGCAGTTGAGTGATTTCTAGCCATTCTTAATTAACATATTTAAGAGTACTAAATGCAAATATAGCTTTAAGACTTGTATTGCTTTATACTTTGAGTCGGTTAGAAATTTACACAATTTCACCTACCTCTGTAAATCAATTGCTCCTTCTTAGTAACCACTTTTCTTTGTTTTTTACTGTGACTCATCCTTCTGTGTACAGCCTTTGTCCTCACCTTGTCTTTGCTGACCTCTGCTATTCTTCTGATGCCCCAAAAGCAAACAGTGTTACAAAAAAAAAATGGTGATGTTGCTTTTACTCAGGATTTCACAAGGGGCCAGAAAAGAAGTTTCACACACCACCAAGCAAACCTCCATTAACATCTGCGTTCTTTCTTCCCCAGTGTTCGTATGGGGAGCCAGCCACCTCCCCTTCCTCTTCTCACACATCTTTTTCTTCACCATGGCCTTTTAAAATTTCAAATCATTTAGCTCTGTCCCCACATTGCCACAATTCACTCAAAATAACAATTACGCTCAGCATTCGAGAAGTAGAGGAACCACCTGTGGTTATTCAGGGGTTCCCAGTCCAGGCATCTCCCTTGGTCAGATTGAATTGTTTCTTGAGCAGGTAAAGGAGAGCATAGACTCACATTCAGGTCAGCAGCTGTGTCTTCAGGCAAGTTACTGAATTTCTCTTTGTCTCAGTGTCCTCTTCCGTAAGTGGGGAGAACAAGATTGCTTGCCTCAGGGGATTGTTGTAAACAGTAAATAAATTAACATGAAATGCTTACACAGAGCCCAGCGGTATATATCAAGTGCACAGTAAACATGGGTTGTAATTTTCATCATCATCAAGACAACCATCCAACAAAATGAGTTCTTCCTGGGGTGGGGCGGGGGGTGGGGGCAGAGTGAAGGGCATGCAGGTAACTTGCTACTGGAAAAGGAGTCATTACTTCACTTATTTTTTTTCTGCAGTCCTTTCTAGTTGGGTGATCTGGTACGCTACCATTTTTATCCCCAGAAGCTGAAGAAAATCCACTAATCAGTTATAAAATACAAAAGTTCTGTCCTGCCATATATTATCTCTACTATTTTCTTCTCTCTCACCAAATCTTTTGTGAATAATTTATATAAGTATATTCATTTTGCTTTTCAAAACAATGACAGTGTTTTTGTGTTTTCTAATCTTTTATTCTTCTAAGAAATCTCTTCGGGGCACAGTTCTGGACACTGTGGGTCTATAAAACAGTGATAAACACTATTCTTGCCCTGAGAGCACTCACAGAGTTGAGGGACACTTAAATAGGAACCTAAGATGATAAGTTATTGTGACATCACAGGCTGAAAATAACACTGTACGCAGTCCTGTTGACGTTTCAGAGAAGACTTGGGATTCCGAATGGGAAGGATGGTTCTAAGTGGGATTTGAAATAGAAACAGAATAAAGAGGTACGTAACTTAAATAGATGAGGAGGCAGGCCAAGGGCATTCTCTCAGTTTTAGCCTTTTAAGTCAATCTCAGAAAAGCAGTCTTCACTCTTGTTGGCTAACCAAATGCTCAGTGCCCATTGTTCCAGAGCACTCAGTCAGGTGCTGAGGAAATCCAGAGAAGATTAAACCCAGACCTTGACCTCAGGGAATTTCCCGTCCTGAAGCTCTAAGGAAACTTGACCATGAGGTCTCATTTCTGGGCGGAAATGACCGAGTGAACAGCATCCCCCAGCTGTTTCCAAAAGACCAGATGTCCAGAATTTTGCTTGACCTTGATCTCTCGGGCTAGAAAACCTCTGAAGAAGCCACAGAGATTCACTGAAAGGCTTTGTGTCCACACTGATTCACACCCATGTCTATCCCAGAGTGGACTCAAATTCTCAGCTCAGTCCTGTAAACATTTGGATGAGAAGTCATCAAAGGGCTATTAGGGAAAGGTGCTTGCTGAGGAATTTCACTTCTTCCTGACGTTGTGCCTACCATAAAGGTGGCTTACCTGATTGTAAACTTGAAGGATGACAGGAGGTTGATATTGGAGGAATGCTGACTTGTATTAGGCAACATACAGTCAAATGAAAATTGCACACCTTTAGAAAAGACAAATTTTTGGCTCTGGTCATATTGTGTGTTCTTCCCCCCCCCCGCCCCACAGAAAACAAAACAAAACAAAGTCTTTGCTGATCAATCAATAAATAAATCAGATGTTTCGTAGTTAAGATACTAAGATTAATATTCATGTTTAAGATCATCTTTATACAACTTTATACTAGTTTCTATGACTGGGTGCTCTGTAGTAGAACTCTGGTTAACCACAGGCTTGTTCTTTTGTTTCAAAAACACAATTGCAGTAATTATAGTGAAACACAAAATGAATATTTCAAGGAACTAAAGGTATAATTTGGGTGCAGTCAACCTTTACCTCACGTTTTTCTGACCCCTAAGTTGGTTAAAACATACAGAGAACACATCATGATGTTTTAGATGAAAATATGGAATGCAATATTTTAAGCAGTCCACGGGGCTTCGATAAAGGACTTGTTTCTTTGGTGAATTTTTTTGTTGAACTTTCAGCAGTTACAAATTGTTCTCACACTGAGTATTTTCTTTCTCCGTCTTGTGGGAACAGAAATGTGTTTGGCTCTCTAGCAAACCTACTGATGCAAGAGGGTTTTTCAATAGATCCATTGCATCGCCATTGGTGCTTGCAAAAATACCCATTGGCTTCTGACACCCTGTATGGAATTTGGAATTCCAATGCTCTTTTTAAAGGCATTACTGTTACGCTTAGAACTGAGTTTGAAACTGAGTTTATGTTTTGGTTTGAGGAGGAAGAAAAATGTTATTGATAACAGACGTAGCTTTCCTTTCCATGCTTCCAGCCACATAGGGTCGTATAGTCTTTGCAAGCTGAGAGAGACTAGATCACATGGTGTTGCCCCTTTCCAGTGCCCTGGCTTGAGCGTCTCTAGTCCTGGGGCAGTGGGCCCAGTTTCTCATCACTAGGCATACCACCTGTGAATAGCTATTTTGTTAAAACCTCTTTGTATCTAAAATCTATGCTTTTGATCCTGGGCCTTCCTCTACAGCAGTGGTTGTCAAATGATTCCTGGGCCAGCAACACCAGCAGCACCTAGAAACTTTGCTAAAGTGCAAATGAATAGGCCCGACTCTAGACCTCCCGAGACAGAAACTCTAAGAGGTGGAGTGGCATTCTGTGCTTTAAATAGCCCTGCAGGAGATGGTCGTGCATGTTGAAGTCTGAGAGCCTCTGCCCTAGAGCATTGATTCTTGAGTGTGAATTATATAAGAATCATCTGGAAGGAACGCTTTTGTGAAATAAAGAAGTCTGAGCCCCACTCCTGCAGTCTGTGGTTTAGAGGGCCCCAGAGGGTACCTAGTCATCAGTATCTCCCAGTGTTGGCTGTCTCCTACTTAAGCATCCTCGCTTCGTTCAGATACGTCCTCACTAGCATGGGTTTTCTGTAACCTCCTTCACCCTCTTCATTGGGTGGATTCTCTTTCCTGATGGCCTCTTTGATGAATGGTGCCCAAACCTCCAGGAATGTGCTCGCTGGCTGGCTGGCTCGCTCAGAGAAGAGCAAGGCTGTCACCTTACTTGTTCTCCAAAGGGAGCAGTTAGTTCAGTAAGGTTGCCTTAGATTACTTTTTTTTTTTTTGGCAACCTCATTATATGTCTGACTCATACTGAGCTGGCAAACAACTAAAGGTAAATTTATTTGTTATGCTCCTTTATACTCTTTTTGCTAGGTAAAATGAGGATGAAAATAACATTTATTGAGTCCTTACTCTATGTCAAGCACTGCATTAGCCTGTCAAGTGAATCATCAATCATTTCATTCTAACAAGATGAGGCAGGCTTTATTAGACAAATCCTGAGTAGTTCCGAAGTAGCACACTGGAGTCCAATAGCCTTGACTTCAATCCTGGCTCCCTCACTTATCTCTGTGACCTCTGGCAAGTCAGTGAGGCTCTGTGTGCCTTAGTTTTCTGATCTGCAAAATGAGGATAAGAACTTCAACTATCTAATAGGGTTGTTGTGTGTTTCAGATAAGATTTCAGGCACTGAGTATGGAGCCTGGCACTCTGTAAGTAAGCATTCCGTAAATTGCTGGGTAGGGAAGACGTGAGCTGGACACTGGGTTGTGACCAGATTATAGGTGGAAGTGTCTAGAAATCTGGCATTATCCTTTAAGCAATGGGAGACATTTAAGGTTTTTTCCCTATCAGAGCAGGGCATGGGGAAAAAAAGCAAGTCTAAGTGCCTGGAGACAGCGTGGTGACTCAGTATCCAAGGAGCTGTCAGGAGAAGAAGCTTGGTTGGTGGAGGGGCTGAACCTCAGCCAGCTCAGGTTACCCGTCTAGGAGCCTTCCCTGAGTAACTTGACTCTGAACATATTCTTTTCCCCCAAAGAGATGCCTGGGTTAAAGCTACCGTTTTATATTGCTTCAGAATTTATCTAGCGATTATTCTCTTTCATCATATTCTTCTCCTTAATTAGATGGTAGATTGGTGGTGGGAGAGGGGTACAAAAAGCCCATCTTTTGCTGCTTAGGCCTCTCCTACACAACCCTTCATGGGGGACGGGAGGCTATTTCCCCCCCACTCCAAACCTACGTTTGAGACATCCTGAGTACTTGGATGGCTAATCCTGACTGAGAAGTCATCTTCCCCACTTGAGGAAGGTTTGTTTTGAAAGTCATTCTTTTTTTTAATGCATATAATGTCAGAAATTTGATTTTGTGTGTGCATATAAAGCGCATTATGGCAGCCTATGATCTTCTGAAGCAGGAATGTATTTGGCATCTGGAATTAGACAGTAGATTTTTTTTTTTTTTTTTTAAGATTTTTATTGGGGAAGGGGAACGGGACTTTATTGGGGAACAGTGTGTACTTCCAGGACTTTTTTCCAAGTCAAGTTGTTGTCCTTTCAATCTTAGTTGTGGAAGGTGCTGTTCAGCTTCAAGTTGTTGTCCTTTCAGTCTTAGTTGTGGAGGGTGCAGCTCAGCTCCAGGTCCAGTTGCCGTTACTAGTTGCAGGGGGCACAGCCCACCATCCCACGTGGGAGTCGAACTGGCAACCTTGTGGTTGAGAGGACACACTCCAACCAACTGAGCCATCTGGGAGCTCAGCAGCAGCTCAGGTCAAGGTGCCGTGTTCAGTCTTAGTTGCAGGGGGCGGAGCCCACCATCCCTTGCGGGACTCGAGGAATCGAACTAGCAACCTTGTGGTTGAGAGGATGCACTCCAACCAACTGAGCCATTCGGGAGACAGCTCAGCTCAAGGTGCCGTGTTCAATCTTAGTTGCAGGGGGCAGAGCCTACCATCCCTTGCGGGACTCGAGGAATCAAACTGGAAACCTTCTGGTTGAGAGCCCACTGGCCCATGTGGGAATTGAACCGGCAGCCTTCGGAGTTAGGAGCATGGAGCTCCAACAGTTTGAGCCACCGGGCCAGCCCCTGGACAGTAGATATTTTAATAGTTGGTTTTCAATAAAAACTAATAAAGAATATGTTTCTCTATTTGATTTATTTAATCAGTATTACCAGTGTATTGATGGATATTGCAGACTCCTGGGCACTTAAAGACAGTTTGCACATCAGTCTGACCAAGATAGTTTCCCAGAGTTACGTCTCTTCCCTAAACTGGAAAGCAAAATTCCATTTCCCTTATACTTAATTTGTAGAGCTTAAGATTTCAGAAACTGGTATGCAATGCATGTTAAAAACAAAGAAACAAACAAACAAATGCCCTGCAGATCCTATCTAAATTTCAAGATTAACATGTTACTTCAGCCAAGAGAAAACTTCTCAAGTTTGGGTCTGGATAGATATTAATTAACTTAATCAAACTTGAAAAGCAGTTTTCTCTGAGGTGAATTCTTAGACGTGTTCTTCAGGTTAGTGTTTGTTTTGTTCATTAGTCCCAGGTGAGCTCTCACTGGAATTAAATTATTTTCACACACTGCATTTTTCTCCCCAAAATAAAACAAATAGTAACGACCTCAGTCCTGTTCAGCTTTCTCAGCCTTCTATGTTCAGACTTCCTAATATGTTTACCAGAATGCAGGAAGACCTGGCCTATTTGCAGCTTATGAGTTCCGCAGTTCTATTTCAGTTTTGAGGATTACTTTATCATTGGAACTAATTATTAGGTGGGTACAAAAGTAATTGTGATTTAAAAGGTAAAAAATAATTGCCAAAACCGCAATTACGTTTGCATCCACCTAATAACATTAGTTCAGTGCATTAGCTACACGGAAAACTGTTTTCCATGCATTTTTACTGAAACAAAATGGGTTTTTGTAAAAACGAAGGCTAAGTTGAAGTGAGTATTTTAAAATCTGGATAATGATTTCAAGGCCAAAAGTTAAATAATGTGAAAATAAATTTGTGACTGTTTTAAATGTCTATTTCATTGGCAAAAGGTAATTGTTATTGAACTGAAAGTGTGGTTAGAATTAAAATTATCTTTTGGTTGGATTAAAAGCCATGTGTGGTCCAAGTTATGTTAGGAGAGTATGGTATGCCAGAATGCACGAAGACTTGGAGCCTAAAATGGTGAGATTCACACCCAGATCTGCCCTGAATCCACTATGTAGATCAGTGTAAATGACTGAACCCAGCCGGCCATACTTCTTTCACTTATAAAACAAAGTAATTCCTACCTCATGGAGTCAGGTTAGAAATTAGAGATAAGGTTGTTCATATCAAATCTAGACTTCAACACCTAGTAGCCACTGTATCAGTTAAGTTGAGTTATTTAACCTCTCTCTGAATTGAACTGCCGTTTCCTCATATCTAAAGGCAAGAGACAATACAGGTCCCTACTCCATAGCACAGGTTCTTGAACAAAGCAAGTTTTCCTTGCTATTTGGTGCGATGGTCGTTGGTCGACACTGTTGGCATTTCCATCTGTTGCAGAGCTCTTTCTCTCATCCTCACCTACTGTGGATGGTTTAAAAAGAAGCCAGCCAGTCCTTTATGCCATTGCTGGGTCCCTGGCCATAATTTCGAGGAAGGGAAAGCATAGCTGGTATCAGCAAATTAATTCAAGTTATAAAGTGAGGTGGTGGTAATGGTGCAAGTAAAACAAAGACATTCATTTGTGTGTATGCCCAGCACATGTTCTTCACTGTCAGAGAGGAATGATGGCCTCGAAAGAAGCCATGAGAATAATATGGCCATAAATTAGCCCTTTAAAGTTCACCACAGTGCTTTTGGCTACCTTGAAGTCTTTTCTGGTTGTATGGTGAAGTATAAAACATTTAAAAAAATATAACGTGCTTTTCACATTCCTTAATTAAGTAATCCTGTTTGTAAATGCAGCAAAGATATTACTATCCCCATTTTGTAGTTAAGAAAACTGTGACTTAAAGGTGTTCGATAATTTCCGCAAGGTCACCAAAGTGATGAACAGCTTTCCCAAAGAAGCTTCACTGTAAAGGAAGTGAAAACGCTACCATAGTGTTCTTGTCGTGTGTATTTAAGGCAAAGACTGTGCCTCCCAAATACTTGTCGGTAAAAGGTCAGAGCCGTGGAGCTACAAATGTAAGGAACCCAATACTCATCAAAGTACTGTAGAGGCTTTGAGGAAATAAATGAAATGACAAAAGAAATCGAATACTAAATCTATATTTATTTTTGCGTCTCAATACTTAGATTTCATAAAATATTTTTTAATTCTTCTGATTTAGATCTTAGTTTTTTTTTTTTTTCCTTGACCAGAACAACAATCTTCTGTGAACAACCCATTGCCTCACTTCCTTTTGTTTATAAAGTAGCTAAGGGTGTTTGGGCTGCACAGAGCAAAACCTGGATTCACTATGAGCTTGACTCTGGAGGACTCTGGATGAGCAGATGGAAGCAAACGTCTGGGCCCCCGGCGCCAGCACTACCTGTGCATAGAGTAAAGGGAGGGAATGGCAGCCTTGATAGTAGAAAGACGTAAATGTAAACCTTGTAGATGAGGAAGCTTGTTACACCATTGAAGGAGGACTGAGACTTACTGTCTGGCTTAATCCCCTTTTCCTAAGAAGGCAAAAAGGGTTGTAATTTCTACTTTTTAAAAAGATTTTTCTTCTCCAGTTGCAGAAAAATGTCTTATTTTCCAACCATAGGAAAATGTTCTTGTGTTAGTACCATAAAGCTATTTTATAAGACTCATGTTAGGAGATAGGGAAGATTTTATTCTAGTCTTTCCGTATCATACTGAGAGACTTACATTGTCTGCAAGAGACCTGATGAAGCCTCTAGAATAATAGAATGTGGGAAAAGTAAAGCTCTCTAATGGAATTTTGCTGTACTTTATCAGAGATGATTATTTGCTATATTCTAAACTAGGAGGCAGATATTCATCCAGTTGTATAGATGGTTATGACTAGAGCTGTTATAAACACTAGCGTGCAGGTTTTGTGGGAACATAATTTTAATTTCTCTAGAATAAAGACCAAGAGGTGCGATTGTTAGGTCCTATGATAAGTATATGTAAAATTTTGTAAGACATAGTAGTGTCTCACTGTAGTTTCAATTTGTATTTTCTAATGGCTAGTGATGTTGAATATTTGTTCGGGTGCTTACTTGCCATACGTATATCCTCTTTAGTGGAATGTCTGTTTCAGTCTTTTGCCCATTTTTAAACTGCATTGTTTGTTTTCTTACTGTTGAGTTATAGAGGTCTTTATACATTCCGGATACAATTCATTTTGTCACAGGTATATAATTTGCACATATTTTCTCCCAGTCTGTAGCTTGTCTTCCTTCTCCTAACAGTGCGAAAGTTTTTAATTTTTATGAAGTCCAATTTTTCAATTTTTTTCTTTTATGAATCATGTTTTTTATATCCTATCTAAAAACTCTTTACCTAATTTTAGGTAACAAGTATTTTCTCCTGTTTTCTTCTTAAAAGTTTTATATTTTACATTTAGATCTGTGATCCATTCTAAGTTTAGAATAAGATATGAGGTTTAGGTTGAGATTTATTTTTTTCCCTATTGATATCCAATTATTTTAACACAATTTGTTAAAAAGACTATTCTTTCTCCATTGAATTACTTTTGCACATTTGTCAAAAATCAATCAGCCATATTTGTGTGGATCTATTTCTGGAGTTCTATTCTGTTCTATTGATCTATGTGTCTGTCTCTTTACCAGTTACCACACTGTCTTGATTACTGTAGCTTTATAGTTAAGTCCTAAATCAGGTAGTGTGATTCTTCCAACTTTATTCTTATTTTTCAAATTCATTTTAGCAATTTTAGTTCCTTTGCCTTTCCATATAAGTTTTAGAATCAACTTGTATATATCTACTCAAAGAATCTTGCTGGAATTTTATTAGAATCACTTTATATCTATATCTTAATTGGGGGAGAATTGATTTTTTTTCTGCATATAGTCTTCTAATTCATGAGTACAGTATATCTCTGTTTACTTGGGTCTTTAATGTTTTCCGCAGTGTCTTATAGTCTCAGTTTTATTTCTTTTTTTCCTATCTCTATACTTCCCCCGCCCCCACTGTCTAGGACTTCCAGTGCATGATGTTAAAGAAGAGTTGGTGAGAATAGACATCCTTGCCTTGTTACCAATGAAAAAGAAACCCTTTATTCTTTCACCATTAAGTATAATGTGTAATGTAGCTGTAGGTATTTCCTTCGATGCCCTTTTCATGTTGAGAACTTTCCTATCTACCTCTAGTTGCTGAGAATTTTTATATGAATATATGTTAGATTTCATCAGATGCTTTTTCTGTATCAATTGGTACAATTATGTGATTTTTTCTTCCTTTTTAGGCTGTTAATAGGATGAAATTGGCTAAGAGGTAGGGAATGAGAATGCAGAAAAGCAAAAGAGGAATGGGGAATTTTCCCTGTTCATTCTGAGCGTGAGATACCGCTTTCTCTATCTTTGAGCCCGGCTTCTCCTAGAACTCTGTTTGTGCAGAGATCTGCTCCCGGATTTCAGGCTGCATTGAGTCCAGTCTGGGGGACAATGGAGCAAAAAGGTGAACTCACTGCTAGCGTGGTGATAGTTTAAATTCTTCCCCAGCACTTTTTAGGGTTCTTGAATAGCTGCTCCATTTGTTTCTCCAGGTTTAATAGCTTCATTCAGTGGGTAAGACAGGGTGGAGTGTGCTCACTCCATCTCACCTGCAGTTAATCAGGGTTCTTTCTTCTTAATCTACAGGCATATTATGTTGGCTTGCTTAATTATGTAATATTTAAATTGGAAGAATTAAGGCTAATTTGAGGTTACAGACGAATTTAGCTACATAATACTTAAGTGATATTTTCTATTTAAGTGTAAGCAATAAGTGTTGTAAATGAGAAGTGTATAAACCTAAATTACTAGAATATTTTAAGCTGATCTGTTTCCTAAGAATTTATCTCTTTGAATATATTTTTTATTGTCGCATGTTTTAAGACACTGTTTCAAATTCAGATCAAGTTTCAATGTGACACCACACTGCCCAGGCATCTTGGTAAGATGCCTGTGAGGTAAGACCCCCTAGCAAGGGGTCTGGGTGGAGGGTCCCCCGGAGGTCTAGTAACGGGACATGAAAAGATGGAGGAAATGTAGACCTGGGCTTGGTCTTACAATGAGTGAAGGTGTGGAAATGTCTGAGGCTATGGAGAGAACTGCTCATGTTATGTGAGAAGTACGGAGGAAGGCCTCGGCAAACATGTGCAGGCCAGAAGGAAACAAGTTTCAAGAATATTCAGTCGCTGCAGGAAAAGGTGTTGAGAGGATGAGGATGAATCGTTATTACCCCTAACACTGCACATAAAAAAACATCCAGTTAAGGTTATTGCACATCTGCCTCATATCCTGTTACCAACAGTGTCTGCACCCAGCTCTGGTTAAGGATTAGCAGAGATTGTCGGGTGAGGTGGGAGACAGGGGAAGGAGAAATGCCCTGCTGAAGAGCTGATGTCCTTTGTTTTTGACTTCTGAAGGAGACTTGTTTGTTCTCTGTTTCATTTATTCTTTATAGCCCACTTACTTCCACAACTGACTTTGAGGCAGCTAAAGGATGGCTAGAATAAAATGTAAAAGCCTATCATTAGGATGTCTTCCTACAGACAGCAGCCCTTTTTAATTAAAGATATCTTAGGATAGCTAAGTGATATAGTGCTAATGTGCTTTATTTTTGCTATTTTATTTTATTTTTTGGGGGAGGAAATAGAACACAATCTGTCCTCTGAGATGCCAAGTTCTCTATTTGTCTTGAATACTTTGTTTTTCTTTATTCCATGCTATTGCTTTAGGGGTAAGTAAGAAAGACTCCACACAATGTTTATTTCAAATGAGGAATCACTGCTTCTTTAACCTGTAGTGTTTGTATTTTTTTCCAGGATCAGAATTCAGGCCATAAATGAAATTGGAGCTGGACCATTTAGTCAGTTCATTAAAACAAAAACTCGGCCATTACCACCCTTGCCTCCTAGGCTTGAATGTGCTGCAGCCGGGCCTCAGAGCCTGAAGCTGAAATGGGGAGACAGTAACGCTAAGACACATGCTGCTGATGACATGGTGTACACACTACAGCTGGAGGACAGAAACAAGAGGTACGATGGGGGGAGGCTGCACAGGGAAACGCTCTGCCTTTGGCTTTGGGATGGAATCCTACGTGTTTATTCATCCTCTAAAACACTCTTCTTTGTTGAAAGATTTCCTGCATTTTTATGCCCAAAGTTATAACCCTTTATTTTTCATTTGGAATATCTAAACTTTAAACATTCTAAAGATCCTGATTTCCCTACATGTGATAATAATGTATGTGTTTGTTTTTTCTTTCATAAAGCCAAATAATACAGAGAAATTGTCTAAAACGAAAACTGCCAAACTCAAGTCTACACGATGTAATAGCATTATATTAGTCCCGAGTGCAGAGGGAAATAAGAATCAGAAAGAGATGTTATCTCTTTAAATATTCAGTAACCATCAGGACAAACATGTTTACCAATCTGAAATAGCTATAGTAATATACAGATGGGGACTGTACTCTGTAACTGGGGGCAATGCAGTATCAAATTAACCAGAGCGAATAGGTGATTCTTCATAAGACTCCATGCCCAGGAAACACTCTTGGCCACAGAAATCAAATCCTGACTTTCACATAGTATTTATTCAACCTAAATTCGTTTCTTCTGACACTAGTCAATCATAAGATGGGCAGCTGAGCTGTATTTAAGAATAATTCAGATGTGGAGCAAAAGTTAATGATGACAGAATGTTGTTACCAAAAGTGTAAATCAGAGAATCAGGTGAAGGAGGTGGAACTCACCATAAAAGCAAGACAGCCCGTTAGAACAGACACATGCTACTACTTCCCTATGACATACCTGCTCAGACGCAAACCAATGTTAGTGTAGAACTATTTCTGTCATTTCCCCCTTACGCATTATGGTATCCTGTGCCTTTACACAGAGAACTGGTTTTAGGTAGCACAGAAAGCCCTGTCTAATGTCCATGCCCCTCTCTGTACTCGAGTGCTTTGATTCATTCCTGTGCTGTGAGGTCCTGCTGTGTAGACGGCATTATTTGAGGTGGGCCTTCAGTGGATCAAGAAAAAAACAAGGCCCTGCCTCCAGGAGCATAATATCAACCCACAAATTGTCATAGAACATTTGTGCCGTTGAATAAAAGAGCTTTGGTGGGAGTATGGAGAAGGCAGACATAGAAGAAAAGTGCTTTAGGAGTTTGAAGGAAACAGAGCATCTGGTTGCAAAGATCAAGAATGGCTTTTTGAAACAAGTGACATTTGAACTTGATATTGAAGGACCTGTGAAACCCAATAGTAGTTTGGCTACAGTAGTTTTGTAGTTTGACTACAAAAGAGCAAAAACTGATTGTCCTATTGGAAACTAGTCCTGGAATAGAAAGCACAGAAAAATCAAGGCTTCTTTTGGTAGATTTATTGGAGAGGAATGTATACCCATAGGTAATAAGATTGTTCATCGTACTGTCCTTTGTGCCTTTGGATGCATATTCACGCCCTCGTTTTACTGGCCGGGGACTCCTCTGGGCTAGCAAGAATAGGGATTATGAACTAACAGAAATCATGATGATACGTAAAACTAGCGTGGGGGGAACTTGTAAACAAGCCTTTATGTTTTTTTCCTGGGCTTTTGGCTTCCATTGGTGGTAGAGAGAACCTTTCTTAAAGAATGTCTTCTAGTTGTATGGTTAAGAAAAAATGAAGCCCAGAAATATTGGCGTTGGTGGCAGAATTGGGATCAGAACTGGTGCCCCCTGACTGCCTGAGCAGCTGCGTCCACTATTCCCTCCAGGAATGTGGGGAGAATGACAGCTCTGCCCCAAACCAGCCCTCTCCATCTTGCTCCAGCCCTGCCCTCAGACAAAAGCTCCAAATGAGTATGTTGTCCTAAGACATTTAAATATGCCAGACAGAAAATAGTGCAGAATCTAGTAATCAATATGTGCTCTTTCCTCCAAAAAAAGCACTCAAGGCTGCCCTTGTTAATCAAATAAATGACTTGCCTAAATTTCAGTGGCAATTTAAGAAAACTTACCATTAGGAACAGTATTTCTCTTAATTTTACAAGCGAAAGTCCAAATTTATCTCTTTAAAATTAGATTTGTCAGTGCTCTCACAATGTTATTAACGTGATGGAAATACAGAGCATAATAAATTCTCATTCTATTTGTGGCATAATTTTCCTGGGATTTAATAGAATGAAACTTGGCCTAATTTGAGTTGAAGATGACCTTCCTTGGCGTCTTAAAACAACTCTTGTAGTGAGTGGCCCTTTGAATCCAAGCCTTTAACTTTGGGTCTTGACTCATGAGGATCAGGCAGAGATCATTTGAGTTGGATACATCGACATACTGATTATTAGCGTAGTCGTTGCCAATTCTAATCCCCTGGAGGTTCTTTAGGACTTGGACCCATCCTGTTCAGTTGAAAGGAACAGTGTCTCCTTCCAAATGGCACTTGTCTTTTTCATTGAACGTATTGTGCTAGGGTGGTTTCTGGTTGTGGGTTTTGGGACAAGTGCACATACTCTTTAGCATATGCATTGATTTCATTAACCACGAATAAGTTTTTATTATGGAATGGCACAAATATTATATGTCCTGCTTGTGGTCAAGGTGAGAACCAGAGAAAGATTTAATTGTGGTTTTAATTGATCCAACCCCCCGTTACTGTGGGCATTTAAAAGTAGAGCTGCCGATATCTGAGTTACACAGCTGTCTTAGCCAGCTATGCAAGTAATCTGAGTCTTAAAACATATTTTGCAACAGAAGCACAATGAAAATTAGTAACTCCACATTTGGTAATTGTTAAAGAGTTGAGTCAATTTTGGCCACTCAGGTATTGAGGATGTGAACTCAGGTCCTTCCTAACTTTTTTTCACCTTAAAGAAACAATGTATGCAGATGACTGTGAGTTAAATCCTTTACCAAAAAAATGTCTCTTGTAAATGATTATGATGTATTATCTCTTTTCTCTTTCGTATTTTCTTCTGCTTTTTACAAGTGAAAAAACAATAAGAAAGTTACTAAATTTCCTTAAGCATCCAAAACACTTAGGGTTTTGCATCTGTGATGTCCTGCTTTATTATGTTTATTTATATACCCCTCAATCAAAAAGCTGAAATGACTCAGATTTCTAAGTATAATTGGCAAATAATACATTTTCAAACTTTCTAAAGGAAACTTCTATTTATTGAGCACCTACAAAGCTCCAGGCATCGAGAGCTTTTATCGACATTATTTAGCTCTTAAATAAAAAGTGAAATATTTTCTGTGATGATAGGATTTCTACTAAAGCCTTCCATCAAGTAGGTGAAAAAAAACATTGTTTTTGATAAATTGACTTGACTTCAACGTATGATTATTAGGAGTTTTATATATGCAAAGAAAAGCAATGCTTAAGTGTTGGATAGACAGAGATGTCCAAGGTAAATCCCTGCCCGTAAGGAGTTCACATGGTGGGATATGAGTGCAAGAGACAGATGCATTCAAGCAAATCATGATGTGGAAGGCTTAAAGATTGATGCTGTGCACAGAGTATTGAGGAGGGAAAGAAGAATGGCATCTATTGTACGCTTAAAATTAAATGAACAGAGAAGGCTTCTGAGAGAAGGTAACAGGTTGGGTGAGTCTTAAAATTTAGGGTCCTAATCTTAACAGTCTCACGCAAGAGAGCCTTAGGATGGAGATGAGTGATACGGACTCAGGAATGGATGGAAATCAAGGATACAATCTCTAAAGCACAGAAATGGGCCTTAGGTCTTTATCCAAGTAAATGATGCCTCTTTCTGTCCTGGTACTTTTTTTTTTTACACACATGGCTCTTTTTTAAGTTTGGGACTGTTTCACAGTAATAGTAGGGATCCCAAAGGGCATCTTGTCCAAATCCCTGCCTCAAACGAAATCAGCCTAGAATTCAAACAGATCACCTGGACTTGCTTTGTTGAACGTTTTTCCCCCTTGAGCAGGACGTTTGTTTCCCAGACTTTCAGATTCCTGGTCATTGACTGCATATTGATGCAGCAGCCTCAGAGCTTTATGTTTACAGGATTAAGTTTATCCCTAGCAATTAGATTCTAATCACTCAATCATCATTTTTTTCTGGAATTACTACAGTGTGCTAGGTCTTACGAGGTATGTGGCCTACCTATAAAGAGCTCATCTTTCTGAGAAAATAAATTAACGTGAAACAATGAGCACATAGCACAAGAGAATATTTAACCTCAACAGAAAAACAAAAATTATATGAGTTTGGCCCCAGAGAGATGACGGGTATTATTCTTAGCAGATCTAAGACAGATCTGAATGTCTTCAGTTTCTGTGTATGCAAGGAAAATATATTCCCAAAGTAAACATTTTCATAATGCCGCGTTGACCTAATGCAGGGATTAGAATAACAAGGTCAGTTCATGGATTTGAAGGTTGTAAGGCTGTCCTGATGGTTTTGAAGATGCCTGTGTGTGTGTTGTTGAAATGAAATGTTGTGCTGCCCTAACAAAATTTGAGTTGATGCTGATTCTCGTCCTGACCCCCATGGGTCCATGTTCCCGATAATAGTACACAGCACTGAGGCAAGAGGAACTTAAGTTCCAGGAATGCATTTATGGTTAATCTGTTGTTCAGGGTTAGTCAGACAGACAATGTATTTTAAAATAAGGCTCCAGCAAAATGGGGTGAGGAAAGAGAGCTTTAATAAAGTGGATAATTACCACATGCTCTCATGTAACTCGGCTCTTCTGCTGTGACACTTTTGCCTTCAGCCAAGCGCCTTTGTGATGTGTACATGACTATCTGTTCACTGTTAGAGAGGGACAGAAAACAATCTGCATAAATAAACCCTGAAAAAATAAACACCAGGCAACTAACAAAAGTGGTCCGGGTGTGTGAGAGCACGATGGAAGGAGTGGACTTCCTTAAGGTACACCTGTTACAGCGCAAACGCCTGCTTCTGTTGCTCAGGACACATTGCTGAATTACATGAATAGATGTAAGGAAACTGGCCCGGGGCCCACAGGAGACCCTCAGGAGGGACTTCCTTTGCTTCTCTGGAATCGTCCCTCATTCACATAATCACCCTTGTTGGATAAATGGCATTTTTATATTACCTTCAGTCACCAGAAGGCAATTGTCATTCTCAACCAGGGTGTCATGTCCCGTCACTTCTTTTTGCCTTAGTTTCTCCCTCTGCAAAATGGAGCTAATGATGTCTGTCTCCAGTTCCTGATTAATGGGGGAAAAGCATTTTTATTTCTTAGAAAAAGGAGCATAAAAATTCAGCCTACAAAATAAAGAGTATATCCAGCTTAGTCAATTTCAGGATGAAACATCTAGGCACAGGCAGAGGTGAGGGGTAGTGAATGAACTATTTGACCTCTTAATTGGACCAGAAGTAGAATTCAGATTACAGGTTCCTCTTCTGTTTGAAAATGGAATTTCTATCTATCTAAAAATAAATAACCAGAAGAGATTTGATTGCATTTTCCTCACCATTTTTCCCGAACCAGGTCAGATAGAGGCAAGGCTACTAAAATAGAGATAGGCAAACAAATTTGGAAAACTGGGAAGAGCATCTGAGAAGATGAGACTCATTGAATGTATTTGAAACAAAGAAGGAGAATCGGAGGTTTCAAGGGTCTTTGGCAGCCTTCAGAGGTCGGGTCATCCTTTCTTTGAATATAAATAAATCTCGTTTTAATATATCAGTAACTTAAGTACAGTTTGAACAAAAAAGAAATTGAAAACAGGCATTTTCTTTCAGTCTACGTAAAGCATTTCATCAGTAGCTACAGTGATGTTTTATTCCTTAGGAGCATAACGACAAAGCATTGTAGCCTCATCGCTCAGGAGCCAAAAGGCCCACATGCCACTGTGGACGTGGTGTAGGAACTTAACTCCTTTTCTCATTGGCCTTTTGGAAATCGCTCTTGGCACTTTTGTGCTCAGTCTTCAAACAGGGACTCTCATTAACATGAAAACCAGTTTAGGAAATGCACCTTCCCTGCCTCAGGCGTCCCCACAGGATGCCATCTGCTTCTGCATAGACATGACAGGACTCGGTGTTCTTGGTGGATTGAGGCACATACTATTCATTCCTGTTTTGAACATCCTCCATTCCCAAACGTTACTAACATAGGAAATACACACACACACACAAACACACGCACATGCAGAGTCCATGGAGGAGCCCAGGGAAACTGAGAAAAAAAATAAAGGCAATGACGTGTCAAGGAGTATAGCTGTGCTGAGCTCACTAACAGTGGTTATTGTGAAACATGTTTTGAAGCGTGCCATTTGCAGCTTTTAGTTCACTACAGGCCATTTTAGGTCAGCAGGTTGGATCATTTTGAGTTGATATTAATGGGCTGTCGTTAGCCTGTAATGGCCTAGGGATCATAAGGTAGCAAACAGAAAAAACCGTTAACATTATCTCTTATTTTCTACTGCAAATTTAAGTTGTAAGCTGTCCAGAGCATGCTTGGATGTATCTTTTGAAACAAACCTGTTTTTGAAGAAACACATTTTAAAATTCTTTATACATCATCATTTTCCTCTAAAATGATTTAAAATAAAGAAACGTTTAAAGATGTAACATGTCTGGATTTCTTCCTTCAGTTGCACTTCAGTGCAAAAAAGTCATCTTTCAGAATGATAAAGCCTCACATACTGAGGTTAAAAGTATAGTCACCCCCTCGATTTCTTGAAAATGTCAAGAATCTGTTGTTTTGCCTTTGGAGTATATATTTAATAAGAAATCATAGAATTCGTCCTTCCATTTGGATCTCATAAAAATTTCTGCCAGATGAACAAGACAGTATTATCCTAGGTGTGTGGAAACTCAGCCTGCGGAGTTATCAGCTTGTCCAAATTCACGGTGAAGGTAACAGACTCTGCATTGTGGCCAAGGTCTTTGCACCCCTCATGGAGTACTCTGACAGGCAAGCAGAATGAGCAGAATCATTTTGTATTCACAGATACGTAGAATGCCTTTTTTAAATCACTGATAAATTGCCAACATTAAAACCCTTGTGTGCTTGTTACCATCTGAGTATTTAGTTTGAAGAAGACATTATAGTCAACACTGAGGAAAGTCAGAGACAGAGCCACAAAAGAATTCATTTAGACTGTAAACTTTCAATGACCCAGCCAACCTTCTGCCTTGTTTATGTTTTTCCTTCCAAGAAAATATTTTTTTGTACCAGAGAGCTCTTCTCTCCATTTTTCCTTTCTCTAAGTAAAAATGCCCAAATTTCCCTTAATGAGCAGCACTTGCGTGGAACCAGCTGCTCTCATTTCCATCTGTTTTGAGCAGCAGTTCTTGGCCTGGGCTCACCAAGACGGTGGATGGGGAGGCTTCCTCCCCAACGCAGGAAAGCCTAAGGGATTGTAAGTGAGGATACATTCTGGGGACATCCTTCAGGCCTCTCCAACGTTGAGAAACAGGGTAAATCATTCATGAACCTTGGTGCTGTCTTATTAATAACAAGTGCTAGGCATTTTGTAATGGGTTCTCCCTGCATTATCCCATTTGGCCACAATAACCTCCTGAGGGGTAGGGATTGTTATCATTCCTATTTACAGAGGAGGGTACAGCTTACCTGGCTATAGAGCCCAAGATGACCAGGCAGTTGAACCTGAACTCAAACTCAAGTCTGCTGACTGAAAGATTGTTATTACCCACTGACCCTTCGGTCTGCATGCCAAGGGGGCAGCACCACAGTGGAGACCCACAGATGTTTCCAGACCTGTCCTCTTACTTGGTCTTCACCAGAGCCCTGGGTCATGGGCAGCAGGGATTGTGGATGGAATAGAAGACCCCTCAGAGGCACTCCCAAGGAGCTGTGATACCACAAGGAGTCCCTGTGGCTACATAATGCCTCAGCCTGAACTGATAAATTACTTGGTGGCTTTGTTGCACACGTACTGCATCCTAGGGACCATGCCACCTGTTACACACATATTCCTTCTTTGCGTTTTTATAACACAGGAACATTAATATAATAAAAATAACAGAGTGAACATTTCGTTTTTTACTCCCAAGTCACCAAATTAGATTAATTTACTTTAGAGTGAGCTGTATGTCTCCCACAGGCCACAGCAGGTGTGGCAGAACAAATTCAGATGGACCTGTTCCTGCTGGATGTGAGCCGGTAATGGCCCAGTAACCTGGAGAGAGGCCTACGAGGCAGGAGTTGGGAGCCACAGGGGTCCTCAGGGCAAGGTGGCCTGCCCGGAATCCCTGAGAGGTGACCTGTGGCACTCGTGGGACAGTCTGGGGCAATTGGATACCAAGTGTTGAACTCGTGCTATGTCTTGGGCTCAGTTCTGGGGTTTTTACCCACATTTCCAGATTTGACTCTTGAAACAACCCATGACGTGGACACTGTTCCTATTTTGCAAATGGAAGAAACTGACGTTTAGCAAGGGCGAGTGATTTGGCGGTAAGGGGCAGAGCTGAGATTTGTGCCCTGTCTTCCTGGGTCCAGGTACCTGTGCCCCACCACTTCCCACCAATGGTATCTGGAGGGAGGTGGAGGGAGAAGGGCAGGGTGATCCTGTCTCCCCACAGATGGGAGTGGCCTCAGAGGAAAGCTGATCTCTCCCCATTAGTGTATCCCTTGTTGGCTGGGCCACACCCACCCGCAGAATTCAAGGGTTAGATGTCTCAGTGAGAGTTGTTGTTGGTTACCATCTTTTGCGGGTTAGGCACCCACCTGTTCTGTGTGCTCCACATTTCCAGTGGATTTCTTCTTACTCTGAATCTTGTCCCTTCCCAGGCTTGGGCAGTGAACGCCAAGGTAGTAAGCGTGGGTCAGGACCTCAGGACGACAGCATTCCTGCCAGCCTCTGGAGGTGACTGCTGTCCCAGGGTCTGTGGTGCATGAGCCCGTGGTCCAAGCTCAGAGCCTGGGTACTCCAGATAGGGAGAGTGAGAGGTGTCAGAAAAGCTGCAGGGCAAAGCCATGCTTTAAGCTCTGAATCCTTGGTTGCATTTGAAATCAGTCTTCAATCATTGTGTCTTAGGACCTGTAGCATGTTTAATTCTATCACCAAAAGCCTCTGGCTTACTTATTAATGAATTTTAAAATGAAGTTGGTCTTAAAAAAAAAAAAAGGTTTAAGAGAGAAAAAAATTAAACAAATTTGTAAAACAAATATTTGATGAATATTTTTAATCTGTCCCCCAGTGCTTCTAGCCACAGGGTATGTTAGCCTGTGATGCCTCCAGGAGAGGCCACCGTGCAACTGGCATAAATCAGTGGCTTTGAAAAAAAGATTCTTTCTTCTCCTGCCTCTTGGAGTGATGGAAAATAATTACAAAATTAGGGTAAAAGAGGGATTGTATTCTTTTGGTGTTGGCTTACCTGCGTTTTATTTTGTTTTGATTGGCCTTTATTGTTTGAACCAGAAGTTAGTGTCAACACATGCAGAAGGAAATTTAGGATCCAGGATATTTATCTGAGGCCTACTTGTGGAGGGAATGTTTCATGAGCTAGCACATTGAGTTCCACCAGGCTGGTGAACAAGAAGCCCACCCTTCACTGACAGTTCCCAGTGTGAGATGGAACCCACAGCCAATGAAGTGAGGCCGGCTCTGGGGCCTGGTGTGCAGGGCTGCCTCTCACCACACCGCTGACCCTCTACCTAGGAGAAAAGACAGTGATGTAGACGGTCTCTCAGAAGAGAGAGTCGAGTTTCTTTTTTAAAATCCCATCTTCTCAGCATTGTAAAAATGATTATAACTAACATGTAGTGAGTGATTATTACAGGTCAGGACTGTTCTAAGCGCTTTCCTTTTATTAACCCATTTCAACTTCACCACAGCTCAGTGAGGTTAAGTTCCGTCATTTTCCTCATCTCACAGAGGAGAAAAGAGGCCCAAAGAGATGAGCTAAGTAAGTTGCTGGTACCTAATAGTATGCAGTGCCCATGCTGGTCACAGAACCCGCGTTACGGAGAACGTACCCAGGACCTAGATGGGTGTGGCAGAAACCACCAGTGTTACCCCTTACACTTTTTCAAAAATAAAACCCTTGAAATTAGACTGAAAGTGCCAAACTGGCTGGTAATCATATGAAGATCATATTTCCAGAAGCCTAAAGTTGTGAGGTGAGATTTTATGGAGGATTTCATTTCCATTTCCTGGTTGATAAACTGACTTATTGGTAGAGTTTAGCTAGAAACTCTCTACTGTTGCATTTAATAAATTTCTTTGTTAAAACATTAAAATAACATGAAATTAGAAATAATACGATAAGTCATTTCCATATTATAAACCGCATTCATACCAAGTCTTTCTCATCTCTCATATCCCACAATCTCATTCTTGCAGTTCTCTTTCTGCTCTTAGCTCTTTATTTCCTTAAGACGAACGAGGGTAAGGGAAACTTTTAAAGTGAGAAAAGTATGAACTTTTAAACAAAGTGCAGACTTGCTACCTCTGCCTGTCATGGCTCCCCATGGGGTGAGAAGGCAGTGGGTACAACCGTCTTGCTTCATTGCTCAGCTCCTAACCCATGTGTCTCCCTTAGGACATAGGCCCAGGATGACAGTACCTCTGTTTCTCTCCCAGGGCCATTCGTGTGAGATTGACAGTGTCCATCCTTGGCTATCTTGGAATGTTAATCCCCAAACTCTTGGGATTCCTGATGTCTTGCCTCCCCAGCCCCATACCCCTGGCACTCAGGAGAGAGCCTGTGTCATACCCAGCATCATCTTCCCTGCACTTGTTTCTCTGTACCTGTTAAGTGATGTGACACAGGCATGAGCCACCATCTGTTTTAGCTACTTCCATACACATGTTGAGAACAAAAGAAGAGAGAACTGTCCTTCCCCCTCAGAATTTCTTCCCATTCTTTTTCTGGGGGATAGGGAGGTCAGGCTAAGCAGTGATGGCGTTCATCAGAGCAGCAAGCCGGTCATGATTTATTATTTCCGGAGCAGACAGTGGGCTAAATGACAGGACCAGTCAGAGACATGTATCCCACTGCCTACCACAGATACACTGAACTTAGTTTCAGAAGGAAATACTCTCCTTAGAGCAGGGCATGGCAGGGAGACTGTGCTGTTGCTAGGGGTCACCTCCAAACTCCTATAAAAACCGGGCTTTATTGTAAGTGTGTGGGGAAGTTTTACTTCTCACACCATGACTTCCGTTTTGTGGTCTAATTAAGGGCAATGACTCCAGTTAGAGATTCTGGCTCAGGTGAGGCTGAGTTAATAAATAACTGTTTGCCTTTAGCATTAGCAAGGGTATTTTCATTAAGGTAGTGATGTGTCTAGAGCGCTAAATAGGTTGCCATGGTATTTGTGGGTTTCAGCATGGACTCTGGCTTTCCCTGAAATTAAAAATGTTCAGCCTTTAATAAAAGGTGCTTCCTTATAGAGCAAAGCAGAGGAACATTTAATAGGTGAAATGGCTGTGGCTCAGGAACTTGATTGCAAAGGCTGATGAATGCATGGATATTTTAAAATAAGTATTGACTATGACAGGGTTTGTTTAAAAAAAAAAAAAAAAAAGGTTGTTTAATCTATATCTGTCCATCCAGACTGTTCTCTAGCACATGGAGGAGCTGCCCACACACGAGACCAACTAACCCACAGGGATTAGATCTTATTCAGCTTTGAATCCACAGAGCCTAGCACACAGCAGATGTTCAAGAAATGTCTGCTAAATGAATGCATGACTTCTGCCTACCCCTTAGGCCAAATCAGCCTAAGAGTCAGACATTTTGATTTTTTTTTCTGTCACTGATCTACTTCGAGCCATAGCTAAAGACAGTGAATTGTCCTCAAATACTGTGACAAAGCAGTGGAAACTGGGAGAACCATGTGGCCTTTCTAGGAACAAGGCAGTTGTTGGATTCACTTATGTAATGGTTCTCAAAGTGTCCCTGGACCAACGGGATTCATCTCCTGAATCTACTAAAGATCCTGGATAACTTATGGAAAATTATTTCCAAAATTTTACGATTAACCAAGAAAAGACAAATAATGGCAGTATATTATAGTTATACCTATAATCTATAATCTAGTTTCATTGTTTTTTCAAGACCCTGGGGGAAAAGAGGTGAAATGTAAGGCCTTATTTTTTAATCTCATGCCTTCTATGCTTATGTCTCATGGAAATATTAATTAATTAGAGAAGTACAAATATTTTGCCTTGGTTCAGATGGGAGAAGGATCCAGAAGCCACTCGTCTGAACTGAAATAGCCCATCTGTGTTATTTTTCCTCTTATTTTGATTAACCTGATAGATGATTCTGAGCAAAGGCTTTTTTTCTTTTTACATATTTTGTCAAAGATTTATAATCCTAAATGTCGTCGTACTAGTTTGGGAAAGGAGCTTTGAGAGCTCTTGGGAAGATGAAGGTTAAAATTTAAGAATTTTCTAGCTAAACCTCAGTAATTTAAAAAATTCAAATAAAGAGGACATTGTATTTCTCAGGCGCCCAGTTAACATTAACTTTATTGCCTAGTACATACCGTGTTTCCCCGAAAATAAGACCTAGCCGGACAGTCAGCTCTAATGCGTCTTTTGGAGCAAAAATTAATATAAGACCCAGTCTTATTTTACTATAAGACTGGGTATAATATAATATAATTATAATATAATATAATACCCAGTCTTACTTTAATATAAGACCGGGTCTTAATTTTTGCTCCAAAAGCCACATTAGAGCTGATTGTCCGACTAGGTCTTATTTTCGGGGAAACAGAATAGTAGAAGGTAGGTTAACAGTGTCATATTCTATAGGTATTATCATTATGAAAAACTTGAAATTTCTTTTTTTATTAGTAAATAAAAGCATGAACAACTGATAATTCTAGAATCTATAGCATAATTAAAGGGATCTTATTATAAGCTTTATATGTGCTTAAATTTGTGTTTGCCTTTTATGTAACAATATGTTAGACATTAAACTTAACTATAACATAGCAACTGGTTGATTATTAATTCAGACTGTATGAAAAGCATTTACCACATCGGCCTAATCTGCTCCACTAGTTTGTATCATAATAATTTCTTGTCAGTAATACAAAGGCAGGTTGCTAATGGATTCTGCTCCTTCCTCTAGGTTTAACTCCATCTACAGAGGACCCAGCCACACCTACAAGGTCCAGAGACTGACCGAATTCACGTGCTACTCTTTCCGAATCCAGGCAGCGAGCGAGGCTGGGGAAGGGCCCTTCTCAGAAACCTATACCTTCAGCACAACTAAGAGTGTCCCTCCCACTATCAAAGGTTTGTAGACAGTGTATGCTGGCACAGTCTTCTGCGAGAGGAGGGAGATGTTGGAGCTTAGAAGAGAAAGTACAATGCTCACTCTGATTATACTTTCTAGTAGTTGTAATATCAGCAAGATAGAATCAAAAGAACTTTCTAAAAGGAAAGGTTGGAAAATGGATGTTGGAGGGAAATGAGGGGCCTACAATAAAGACTTTTCTCAAGTATGTATAAAGGATTATTACAAATAATTTGTACAGACCAGCAGGTAGATGGACAAGGAAAAGAAACAGACCAGAGTGACAAACTTTGGTTAGAAATGAGGGTGAATTCCTGATGCAGCACTTAATGACAGTTTACCACAGAAGTTTTGAAAATATTCCTTCCCAGACACATTCAGGAGGAGCAGAGGTTGGCATTCATCTTTGAATGCTCTTGGTGCCTAGAGATTCGAGGCTGATGTGGGCTCCTGCAGCAGCCTGTCCCCCAGCCCTCAGCTGTCACCATGGAGAGAGCCCTGGGACGAGCCCTGCAGCAGTGGCCTGTTCTCTCCCTGAGAACTCGTCTTGTGGTTTGTCAGTGACTAGTTTACTCTCTGCCTCCTTCCTGGGATCAGGGAGTAAGCCAACGCCGCTCCAGTGGGTGGGTCTGCTGAGCCCTCATCTCCCGTTTCCAGCCACAGCATTATGCCTTCTGCACAGCTGGCTCCTGTGGCAGAGCAGATAGCCGCAGGCTGACGCTGGCTCGGCCCTTCCCACCCAGCCTCTGGCCTAGACCCAGCCCCGGCACGGACTCCTGAGCCTGCACCCTACTCTCCCCAGCAGTGTGATTCTTGTGTGGGTCCCTACCGCTTGCCCTTGAGGGGGTAGACAGCTGCTGCCCAGAATGACCCTGAAGCTGATGGATAGACAAGTAGCCCGCCTGAACCAGGTTTTACGTGGGTACAAGTGAGGGTTTGCTATGTTATTTGGGTGGCTAGGGTTGCGAGCACAACCTGTAAAAAAGTCCCTATGTGTGTGGCCCCAGGAGCGAGCCCACCTGACTCCCTGCTTCCACGTGGGGGAGCTATGTCAGCTCCCACCAGAGCACAGAGTTCATTCATTGTAGGAGTCATGGTGAGGGGACTCCAGGACCTGGGGCTGAGTCTAGCTTGAATGCCGTGAAAGTTTCCCATAGTTCCTTGTCGGGTACTTTATGGTAAGTACCTTCCCCACTTGCCGTGCCCCTCAGCGGTCCAGAGCTTCTCTTTGGCAGTTGCTTCTTCTTGTGACTAAGAAACTAGTATAAATGGATGGACACGTGCGAAGCCCTGCTGGGTCACATGGGAAGTAAATACCCCAGTTCTTTGGTCCAGCTTTGCCTTTCAGCTGTAACACAAGGGATTCCTGAGCACTCTGTGATCTATAGGTGTGTGGTGACAGGGAAGTGTGCCACTTTACCAGTTAGCAAACCTCAAGGGTCTTTCTGGCACTAATTTTGCCTCTCAAAGTAATTGTTGGGAAAATTCATATTGTGGCAAACAGAACACAGTGATGGCTCTTGCGTTTCGTGGTACATTTACTTCAGGACAGTTTCCTCACATGACAACATGATCAAGTCTTCCTCTCAGATTCAGGAAAGTGTTGTCTTAGCTGGAGGACTGTCTCATCTGATTAGATTCCTTATTTACTTTTTCCATAAATTATTTGGCATTTTGGCCAACTAATTCCAACTTTTTTTTTTAAAGAAAACCTTTGTTTTTCTGAAGCAGTATTGTACAGAATTACAAGTAGAAACAATTCTCTCTAAAGAATTAATTTCATGTAGCTAGAAACTAAAGAATAAGGGGGTTCAGAGAGAGCAGTTACATATTCTAGTTACAAAATAGAAAAATAAATCTTGAATTAAGCTGTAGAGATGTAGCATAAGCTATGAGAAAATATTTTAAAATTCTGTTAGGTGCTTTGCTACAAACTAAGACAATTTAACTTCAAATCAGAATGATGAGTCTCGTAGGTGAAAAATACACTAAAAATTACAAATATACGATAACTTAATTTTAAAGGCTTTCAGTGCTGCCCATTCTCTGGGACTTACTTCAAATGTCACCTGCTCTTAAAACCTTCCTTAAACTCTCACACAGTGTGACTTTTACTCCCCTGGAACTCCAAAACATTTTATTTGTACCTCTCATTTTAATCTGCCTTCCATTATTTTTTGTGCTTGTCTCTTACTTTCCTCTCCCCTTCCTTCAGTTAGATCTTCATTTCCTTGAAAGCCGGGTGTATTACACCTATGTTTGCATTCCCCGAAGTGCCTAGCTCTCAGCCTAATCATAGAAGGTTCTCAGTAGCCATTGAAAATACGACAAAAATTCGATCCAGGCCAATTAGTTATTAATAGGATAACGAACAAAGGATTTTTCAGCAATGACATGCTAGTCGTGGAGTGTTCTCTGGGTATAGGGAGGGCACCCTGCTGGTTTAATAGGAGGCGAGGCAAATAAACCCCCCTCTCAGGGCAGCCTCAAGCACTCTGTCACTCTCTCTAATATCACTAAAACATCGACTGTTAATGTGATACTTTCCATTTTGACCTTAGATGTGTGGATTTGTGTTTCAGCACCCCGAGTAACACAGTTGGAAGGCAATTCATGTGAAATTTTATGGGAGACGGTACCACCAATGAAAGGCGACCCTGTCAACTACATCCTCCAGGTATTGGTTGGAAGAGAATCTGAGTACAAACAGGTGAGAACCAGCGTGCATGACACGTGCGTGGCTTATCAGAATCAGGCTGGCTCCTCGCCTCTACCTATTGCCATGAATGATTCAGTGACCAGGGAGCTACATTTTTCTTAAAATCAGTCGTGGAAACTGCAGAACATGCATCCATTACCTAGTTCTTTAGGGTATGTAAGCCCTAGTGTACATTTTATTTTGTTACGTGGTAGTTGGTGTTCATCTTAAATTTTCAGATTTCAAGCATAATCTTGTCTTTTAAAGAGTTTCTAAGTTCTGTATTTGTATTTGATAATGGCAGTGATGTTTGCAGATATCAAACTCTGTATGTGTGTAATTGAAAAGTGTGCCAGTGGTTTTACTATAGAAGGGGCGTGGTCTTGACCGAACTACTAAAGCCTAATGTCCTGTCTGCTTTTTTAATGGAAGTGATAATGGAAGGATCAGGAAGGATATGACCTGTCAGCTCTTAAGGCCTGTGATTCAGAAGCTCCAAGTCACTGCTTGTCATGCTTTAATGTACGTGGCAATCTGTTAAAATGCAGATTCTGACTCACTACGTCTGGGGTGAGGCTTCAGGCTCCCAGGTGACGCTGGTGTTGCCAGTTAGTTCATGGACCATAATTTGAGTAGCAAGGCTGTGCAGAGCACATGATAAATCCATGCAAAAGAGAATGTAATCGGAAGATAGCCCGATAAAGAATTTGGTTTTAATCATTTTCCGTACCCCTTTTGATCCTTGATTTTTTCCAAAGCCACACGGTATCAGTCGCTGGCGATTAAAGATTCAGATACTCTGCAGGTTTCTGTAATGTTCCCAGGAACTTAATACCTGTTTATGTGACATCAGGATATGACACTGTCACTCTGTTGGGAAGACTGAGGCCCATTCCGTATCAGCACTTTTAATAGAGGCAGCCATTTATATGAAACTTAAAAGGTTGAAGATAAATGGCCACCTGTCTTCTGAAACATTAGCCTAATTTGTGAAGACCTCTTTATTCAGCTCTTGAGTCTCCAGATACAGAAAACAGGTAGAAAATAATGTGATTCAGAGTTTTCGACAAATTGCTGGTTGATGTTCCTTGTATAATAATAATGAATACTTCCAAATAAGAACGTGTAAAATCAATCAAAGGAAATTTTGGTACGTTTCACTGTACTTTAATATGAAGTGTCAGATAAAAGAATGAATGGTTTTAAGCACACTTTGCAAAAACTGTATTTCACCTATTGCATCTGTCATTACTGATTAACGTCACTGGGTGATGTCACCAAAGTTTCCATCATTCCTCTTAAATAAGAGTAAAAAAGTATTGTTTTCTTTCACTTTCCAATCTCATCTCATACAGTATATCCCATTTCAAAGTAAATAATTTAACATATATAATTGTTCCCGCTTACTAGAAAGAGATGATTGGCTTCAGGGTCTCAGCTCAGAGAGCAGAGGATTTTCCCACTAGATTTCGTCATCTTCAACACCAGGAGCATTGTCCTGTTCCACAGCAATGTAACAATGGTTAAAAGATGAAATGTTACAAAATTTCACAACGTATTACTTGACACTTAACAATAATTCATTTCCAAACAGTACATCCATTGCATATTCACCACTGTATTCTTAAAAACCTTTTGTTCCATGTCTCATGCTTTTCCACCTATTCTTGGAAAAAATGTTCAGCTTGTCAAAGCACAGTGATTGCTGTTTTACATTTAAAAAGCAGCATCATTTGGTCAGTATCTATACATGTCAGGCATTGCCAAAACATAGGTCAGTCCATTCAGTAATCTAGGTTTTATTGACAAGTGGGCTGTTTTGAATCAACTGTTTGTTTAATGTTGTATATTCCGACCCATGAAAATATAAATGCTAATATAATACATAACCCCATTTGTGCCCCAGAATATATTTCTTATTGTAAAAAGTTGCAAACAAGAGTTTCTTGTTAAAAATAGGTGAAAACACAGTACTGCAGGGCAGGCAGGGTAGATAGGGGTCAGCATTCTTCACATAACCATGTCTTTCCGACATTTACCAAGAAATGATTAAGGTGCGTAGTGGTACATGAAAAGCCACTGTTGAGTCAGGGACAATTTGTACTGAGCTTTTTGCTTCTCCCTATTCAGTAAACATTAAGTTAAACATGATGTTTTGAGTATTTCATTCACTTGTTCTGGACACAAGAGAGGGAATGAAAGCTGTTTATATTATGTGTGCAGAGTAATGGTTGAAATAATTATAGTCCAGGCATAGGCTTTGTCATAGAGGCAAAGCAAAAGAAAATGAGAGGTAATCATCCCTGAGCATGGCCCACTGCAGGGTTACAGGCTCTTAGCGAGCTCAGTCACAGCACTAATCAGGCAGAACCCACTCGTGTGTGAGCTTGGGTTACTCGTCTTTATTTTCCCAGGACTGGCACATAGCTAGGCACTCAGGAAATGTTTCTTGTTGCATGAAAGAGGCTGTTGCAAAGGAACAGGGTTATTTCTACTTACAGTAAGTAAGACAAGATAGGAGTAAACTTCAGCATTGGGTGGGTTTAGAAGTGATGTTTGTTACTTAGGTGAAAAAAAATCCCCGGTAATAGGAGGGTGTGGCGTCCTGCTTCCCAAGCTTATTTTTACAGCAGCCTATGGCAAGGCCCAAAGCCTTTTCTGATGTTTTACTTGCAACATTGACGTTAGCTTTGCCTTGGTTGTAGCTCATGAGCTTTCTTTTGGTCAGGTATCATGATATAGGGTGAGCAGCTGGTTTTAATTATGAAACGATCTATTAACTTATATTAAATCCTCACCTAAAATTATACTTTGCATTAGGAAGCATGCATATATTGATTTGGCTCTTCTGCCACTTAATAGACATTCCAAGCACAAGCTTTTTTCAAGAAGCTTAAAACTTCTTTTCAATCAGTATTAGTTGTAAAGCATTCTTGAAAAGAATGAGAATTGTATGACTATGTGGGTGACCGATTTTTTTTTATACAAAAAAATTACATGTATAAGAATGTAAAGTGAAATGATTCATATTCATCTCCCTGTGCAGAAAGCAATAATTTTTATAAAAAATATATAAACATTGAAGATGAGAAAAAGGTAACAAATTGCAAAAAATTATTACCTTTTAGGAGTCAGAATTTGTGACAAATTATTAATATTCTTGGTGTTCATATTTGTTACATTAAGAAGACCTTTGAAGCATCTGAAAAATTATAGACCTCCATATTTAATTTGATGGCATCTCTGTATAAGTATTTTTTATTTAGTATCATTTTTAGAATATCGTACTGGATGTGTATTGTTCTTCATGGTATCACATAAGGTGCTGTGAGGAAAGACCTTCTCTTGACAGAACTCTTTTAGAGTCTTGGCGTCAACCTATTTTTAATGGCTTTCCATTCAGTTCCCGAACAGAAATTAAACAGTGAGGCGATGAGTGTCTCATTGCACAGTTTTTTCTTTCTCCATGATTAAAAGGTCAAACCTAAAGCAAAATAAGAATAGATGAAGAGGGAGATATTTAAAAGCCATCATTTATTTTATTGATTCTTAATTTTTCTTTAGGTTTACAGGTCCCTTTAAGTGTCTGGCAAAGGTCTGACCCCTTCCACCAGAAAAATCCTCATGCAAATTTTATTTAAAATTTCATATGAAACAAATTTTTATTCAATGTCATGGAGTCCAGGTAGAGGACCCCAGGTTTATGGAGAAGCTGTTATGTACTTAGCTTGCACTGTGAGGGATGCCTGCATATAACAGAACGGCATGGGCAGTGTTGTCAGTGCTTATGGGCCCCTTGGGTGAAAACAGCACACCCCCAAGAAGCACTTAGTAACTACCCTTGCTTGTCTTCTTTGGCTCAGAGACACGATGCCTGCCCAGCCTCGCACCCTCTGCAGATGAGGCCTGCAGGTTCGTGGATTCCCTCCTGAGCCAGGGGTGGGGTGAAGAGGTAAGGGGTCAGGTCTGCTCCGCATCGTCACATGGTATTGAAAGAATTCATTCACCTCGCTGAGCTTCAGCTGTCTTGTAAAAGTGGGGACACTAATCTTCTAACTCAGGGTTACTGTGGACATCAGATCCTTTAGTCATGAGAAAGAGCTGTGTAAATGATAGCATTGTGCAGTTATGGTTGCCTTTCTGGGTTGGGAGAGGGGCGGCAGCAGTAAAGCCCGGCAGGCACTGTCCAGATACAAGCCTCTAGCGACCTGCCCCAGGAGGCTCTCCATTTAAAGGATTTCAGCCACACAGCATGTGATTCTGAATTCAGGGTCACGGATTCTTGCTTTCAGTTATCAGGTATTACTTTAAATCCTCCCGTTTGGAATAAACATGTCAAAATTACTTTAAAATATATTGTATATCAAATCAAGCACAGAAATAGTCTTTGCGAAAATAATATTGCTTATGTACTTATTGCGATATTATGATGGGTGACTTCAATAACGAAAATCTTACATAGAGCTCTGCCTTTTAAATTGGGTTGAGACAGGAGGAAAAGCCTATAATGGTGCCTGTGTCAAAATGAGTGAAAACAGAGGGCTGGGAGGCCCGGCTGCTGCCCTGCTGCGGACAGCTGCGCAGTTCTGTGAACAGGCGCTGTGGTGCACGCATAGCGGTGCTGCAGGCCTGATGACCTTGTGACGGGATCCCATGGCTGTGACCATTTACACAAAAACACATCAGTATCTCAAACCTCAGGAATGAGAATCCTCAGGACATGGGATACTGGGATTGTTTCCATTTTTCTTTAGTTAAGAATTAATCCAAAAGACGTAGGAAGCATGACTATTTCCAAAATAGGTTAGAAACGCCATAGTTTCTATCAATGCATTGAAAACAATGTAATGATTCCATTTTTTACAATGATGGCTGTGCTGTACTGAATTCTGGTTTGTGTGTTCTAATACTTAACGTGCTTTTCAACCAGTGTGGATGGTGTGAGAGTATCTGCTGTGGAGCATTTGAGGGTTCTAATTAGAGCACATTCGCTGAGCATCTGCTTTGTTTGGGCCATAGTTGCTGTGGAGATAATAACACAGCCCCACACACAACATATTTATCATAAATATTTCTTTTGAAAAGGTAATGTTGACATTGTGTTGGCAATGTTCATAAAAGACGGAAGCTGTTCTAATTAAAACAAGAGAATGGCCAAAAGAAAAACATTTACACATTAAAACCTCACTTTTGATTGGAGTTATCATTAAGGAAGTTCCCATCAGCTAGATACTCATTTTCCTTCACTAACTGTTTTGCCAAATGGTACAAGAAAAGTACCATTCCATTGCTTTCACAGTACATGTTCAGAGATCTTCACTCTAAGGAGTTAGAGTTGACAAGTTCCATCAAAATTAATATGGAAAGTCTCTGTTCAAGATTCCATGAATTGGAACTCTGGGAAATTAAATATACTCTTGGGCCAACTTTTTAAAAGGGATCTAGTCATGCAAACTATGGAAACTATAGAAATCATTTAAACAGATATTAAATGAATATTTGTATCCCGAAGTCTCCAAAACATGTGGGGATAGGTTATTAAATGGTTTTCTGCTGCGAGGTCATTGTTTGCTGGCAGACATTCAGAGGCCACATCACAAAAATGCTGCCCAGGTCTTTCCTTTGCACAAACTGAGTGGGTGGGGCGGGGGGGGGGGTGGGCAGTGCTTTCCTTCTGGGGCAGCAGAACCCAAAGTGGGGTGATCTGGAAGGTGTTTAATGAACACACCAGAGAAATCCTGGGGCTATGTAGGAAGACAAAGTCAGAAGCCAAGAAAACTGGACCCAGTGTCACACTGTACTCATTCGATGACGACTGAAATGGAGGACGGGTGGTGGTGGCATTACTCCCTACCCATAGGGATGGCGCGAGCAGAGCTGGGGCAACTCCAGTGGTGAGCACAGGTGTTGGAATTAACAGTGGGATCTCTTCTGTGGTCCACCACTCCCCTTAGTTGTTATGAGACCTTCAGAAATGAACAACTTCTCTGATCCTCAGTTTCTTCATCTCTACAATGGAAGTAAAAATCACCTGACAGAGTAATCAGGAGGATTACATTTGGTAAAGTTGATTTATCTCAACTTTATATTCCTTTCACACAGCGTTTTCCACATTTCTCCTTTAATCCTCAGTTGCCCTTGGAGTTAGGTTAGGTGCTGTTACTGTCCCATCCATGTTAAAGATGAGAAAAGTAGGGCACAAAGCTGTTACTCGCCCAAGTTCAGAAACCTAGGAAATGGCAGAGCAAGGACTTAGACCTGGGATTCTGATTCCAGTTCCTGTGCTTGAGAAGAATCTGCCCACTGCTTCTCAGTGGCCACTCAGACCAGACCCGGTTCCTCGGGTTACAGAAAGGAAAGGAAGAGCTCCGACAGCTATAGTAGATCACGCTTCGATAAGTGTAAAGAAATATTTCCAGAGGTGAGGACCCCAAAAGAACCAATGAAAGGAGTATCAGAAAATCTTGCAGCTAAAGCTTAGATGGCAGCTTTTCTCCAGTTCGATAAACATCTCAATATTAATCACCACCACAGAGTCAGAATGAATTGTATACCAGGAACACTGCAGATTGGGAAACCAAAGCTCACGTGGCAACTGTGGAGGGCCTGCATTATCAAACTGGCATACTGGTTCCATGGGGTGCAAATCATTGCTCCATAAATGGTCCCAGTGGTGTCCAAGAAAAGGCTTGTCTCAGAAAATACCGACTTGCGCATTTAAATTTAAGAAATTAAGGAAGTAAAGAATATTCACAATTAAAAGATGTCTTTTTAAAAAATGTATGCCTTTGTTTTCCTGAGACCACCCACATGTTGGGAAATAATTCAGACTGTTCCATGATCATGTAGTCTGAACTCTTGAATGTGTGGGTCAGGGCCATCAACATGACAACGAGCTCATCTTAAAATATTCATGTAATTCATTGTTGGAACAGTGGGAAGTGAGAAAGGAGTGGCCTCTCAGTAGTGCCAGAGATTTTCTTTCATTCTTAGTTTCTTTCATTCTTAGTTGCTCCTGCCCAGTTCTGTCTGTGACTCCAGTTGCTAAGGCACATGACACAATCTTTAAAGAAACGGGTAACTCACCAAGAGGAATGTGCTTATTAAAATCGAACACAGGGGAATAACAAAAGCAAGATGAATCTGGAAAAGTATGAGAAACAGAATTATTTTCTTGGGGTTTGGTCACTAAACAACTAAACAAAAGTATAAAAATTAGACACTTAAAGTCTTCTTGTAAGTTTTGAAAATGAGGGAGGAAAAATCTTAAGAAAAAGGCTATGGATCGGGTAAACATTGGAAGTCTGGTCCCTTTTCTAAGCTACGAGATCCTTTTGCTGTCTGTCAATTTGCCCAACTCTAGATGTGTGGCCAGTGCACTTCCATTCACTGGTGGAATGCCCTGCTTCTTGATAGAAGTTGACACACCAGGCTGTACATCCCACTAATTCTCTATAGCTGGTTAGTGTTTCAGACAAAGTTGAGATTGTTGGAAGTATTCTTTTTATTTTCTGTGGGATTTGCATTAATGGGCAAAATTGACAGCTTTACTAAGGTGGCCTATTGCTAGGTTGAAAATGGCCATATTTATCACTTTTAATTGCTGTATTTTAAGAATATATTTGGAGTTGTTTTAAGTTCTAAGTTGTAATAATAATAGCTAACTTTTACTGTGCAATTATTATGTAGACATGTATTAAGAGCTTTACAGGTGCTAACTCAATGCCAGACACAGAAAGGGTTCACTTACTTTCTTGTTTTCTTATCAGCCAATCTCCTAACTGATTTGTTTGAATTCCAGCTAGTTTTTTCCTATCCCTATTCACTGACTCTAATGTAAGCTATAAATTTTTATGTGATTTTAATCTAAGTATCATTTCCTCTAAGTTTTGAGGATCAGTATCACTTTGATAGAAGAATCTGTGAGACCTCCCCTCCCTCAAAGACTCATTAGCTTCAGTCAGCTCAGGGGTGGTAATCTCTGTCTGAGTAAACTGGTAGTTTTCAAGTACCTATAATAGTAAGCCTCATGGTAATTATATTAGAATTAACAAAGGGGAAGAAAACATCCCAGATCCTTAATGGAAAAAAACAGATTGGTCATAAAGGGAGGAAACACTTAAGACAGACCATTGAATTACTTAAATAATAATTTATGATACATTGGACTACATCAACAATTTCTCAAGAAACGATTAGTCAAGCCATACAACTGGGAGAAAGTATTCACAACCTCTATCTGACAAAGGACTTAAATCCAGATTATATAAAGAGCTCCTACAAATTAATAAAAGCAAACAAATTAAAAATAGGCAAAACACTTGAACATATTCTTTACAAAAGAAGGTGTATTAATGACCAATAAGCACATGAAAAGATCAGACATCAGCGAAATACAAATGAGGTACGATTTTCACCTACTAGAGTGGCTCCGCTATAAAAGACTTGACAATAACAAATGTTGGTGACAATGTGTGGAGCAACTGGAACTCTAAAGCTTTGCTGGCAGGATTTCAGAGTGATTCAATCTCTTGGGAAAACTGTTTCTCATGAAGTTAAATATAGACTTTCCTTATGGCCCAGCACTTCTACTCCAAGGCATTGCCCAAGAAACATAAAACTTATGTCCTGATAAATTTGTATAAAAGTTTTCATAACCGTCTTTTTAAAGCTCCAAACTGGAAACGACACAAATACCTATCAAAAAGAAAATTGATAAACTGAGATATAGGCATATAATGGAATACCACTCCACAATACAAGTAGCAACTACTGAATCAATAGCATGGATGAATCTCATAGGCACAAGAGAGTACACAATCTTTTATTCCATTTACATGAACTTCTAGAACAGGCAAAACTAAAACAGAATTAGAAGTTAGAATAGTGTTTCTTATTAGGGGTAGAAGTGTGATACCTTGATGGAGTACTGTTACATGGTGTATCCAATTGTCGAAAAAAAAAAATCAACGGAAACTTTGCATTTCATTGTCTGTGCAATATATTGTTTTTAATTGTTTCAATTAAAAAATCTTAATTTGTTCTGTGAACCAAGATCATAGAGCCCTTTGTAAGGATTCTATCATCTTCTGATTTAGCCTAAATTATTATTAAAATTTAGCTAGATGCATCTTGATTACTTACGTTAAGTGCAATGCTAGTCAGTGCCTTCTCTCTTCTGTCAGTGTCAAAGGTACTGAATTTTGTATTATGTTTTATTCAGAGTGGGTTGGAATACCTTTTTCAATACAGATTCAGAGAAATGCATTCCTGTGTAATTTTTAATGTGATGGAGTTGGTTTAAACCAAGCCAGATCCACAAGTCTCCTGATACTCTATGATTATTACTTTAGAGACAGCAGTATTATAAAGTAATTGACCAGGACTTTTCCTCCTCTTGAAGGTATACAAAGGAGAAGAAGCCACATTCCAAATCTCAGGCCTCCAGACCAACACAGACTACAGGTTCCGCGTGTGTGCGTGTCGTCGCTGTTTAGACACCTCTCAGGAGCTATGCGGAGCTTTCAGCCCCTCTGCAGCTTTTGTGTTACAACGAAGTGACGTCATGCTTACAGGGGACATGGGGACATTACATGATCCCAAAATGAAGAGCATGATGCCTACTGATGAACAGTTTGCAGCCCTCATTGTGGTTGGCTTTGCGACTTTGTCCATTTTATTTGCCTTTATATTACAGTACTTCTTAATGAAGTAAACAAACCCAACAAGACTAGAGGTATGAATTTAATTAATGCTACACATTTTAATACACATTTATTCAGATAATCCCCTTTTTAAGCCCTTTTGTTCTTTGATTTATATACTTTGTTTTACAGATTTAGCTAGGAAAAAAATATCAGTGTTTTGGTGCACCTTTTTGAAATGCAAAACTAGGAAGAGATTAAACTGGATTTTTTTTTTTTTAAAGAAAAAAGAAAAAAAGAAGAAAAGCAAACCAGATACCAAAATATAGCTTTCTTGTGTGTTTTTTTTTTACATTTTCAGATCTGCCTTTATTCTGTTTTCACTGATGTCTTTTGCAAGCCTTTGATTTTTTTTTTCCATGCTACACATTAGTAATTTATATTCACCAGTCACTTCTTACGTCTTGACCATCTATTCCTGTGAACATGAATCACAGTGTGTGTAGTTACAGGGCGAGGATTTCAGTTTTGTTCAGAGTATTACGTACCACACGACGATAACAACAACATCCAGAAGATGTGTTCACTCAGATAAGGCTGCCCTAAACAACCATACTGTCACTCAGTTATGTAACTGTTTAGCTCCTTTAAATCAACATGTGTACTTTAATAGAAAATGTTTTAATGATCTGTATTTCTTATGATTTTAACACTATGAGCTGCCTGTCTAAGAAATCAAGTAACCAAAATGCACCTATAAATTATGGAGCATTGTAGATTTTACCACGTCGATTCATAGCAGTAACTTTAAGAGGGCATTGTGCAATAGTTAGTTGTTTCTTTGTTCAGCTATTTTAAAAGCTGCTTTAACTTGTTTGTTTGTCTTTGTAAATAACTACTTCTAATCTAATCACTATTGTTATTATATTCTGTTATGTTTGACCAGAATTATATGACGAGAACTGGTGACAGTTTAGTGCCTCTGCCCATTGTCCATAATTTACACTAATTGTGAGCAATCTTCTTATACGTCAGCTCATTATTTTTGAAAGATTTGCCTTTAGGCTGTTCTTTGAGGTATCTATGAAGTGATTGAATTTCAATACCTTAATTCAGTGCACATAATACTACTCTAACAGCAGATGAAAATTGGTAAAACCCAAAAGAGAAACATCTAAATTTGTAGTTCCTATTTTTGTGGGGTTGCCTTGGCCATGTGTGGAGAGGGGGTGGTATTTGGTGGGAAGTACAGTGTTTGGGGGGGTCAAGAAGCGTAGATTCTTTCCCTGGATCTGTCACTAACTTGCTGCGTGACCTGGACACGTCACTTTACCTCTCTGTGCCTCAGTTTTCCCATGCATTAAAAATAAAATAAAATAAAATGGGGATTCTAATGTTCGTAAGTGCTTTGAGATCCTTGATTAACAGGTGCTATTGGAGTGTAAAGTGTTACTCTCGCATGTTTATTTTGAGTCATATGAGATAATCAATTTTAACCCAAAGTCATTGGATTATTTATATGAAGTCCATAATGTTCGCGTACCTCAGGGACATTTAAGAGTTGGAGGTGCAAATATATTCCAAAAGGGTGCAACAGACACAGTGTATCCCCCTGCTTCTGTTTTTGTATATTTTTGCTACTTGGTTTTTCTTGATCATAGCTATTTTGTGCTTGGTCTATGTTGTCTTAAGATGCAGTATCCTGTACTAGCTTACAATATTCCCATACCAAAGTCATGGGGAAACCAACATTATTTTGTTTTGGGTTTATTTATACTATATTCTGCATACAGTACTTTAAATGCCAATTACAGTGCAATCTTTATTTATTGTAAAATTTTTTTAAATGTACTTATGTACTAATTTTCCCTTGTAGCATGTTATTTTTTTGTGTTTTATACTTTTGTAATTTTAGGTCAGTCTTGTTTCTTTGCAACTTCTGTAGTATTATCAATCTTTTGACATTTTCTTGTGTTTTTAAAAGATAAGAGCATCTAGTGCATTAAATGCCAAAAAAATAAAAATCCATTATCAGTGATTGAAACGTTTACATGTACCCAAAAAACCATAATCATCTCTTAAAGAAAGTGCTAAGATCAATGAATCATTCTGTGTGCCTATATTGACGTAGTAAATACTAGAGAGTTCTGTATTTTGTTATTGACTATAATAATTAGTTTAATTAGTCTTGCAAACTGATGGCATCAAGGTAAATATATTTTTGCCAAAGTTCCGGCCTCCCAAAACGTATCCCTCTATTTAAATGTGTATTATGACCCACTATAACATTGCATCTGCATTTTCTGATACAATTGCATGCAGGTGTTTTGGGGAGAAGGCATTTTTTAAGCAATGAGATTCAACTGAGTATAAGAACCCTGTTTGTAGAAAAAAGGAAGTCCCTTTTGGAAACACTTTAGAACTGCTGCTATAAAGAAATTCTCTGAATTGGTTGAGGTTTTTTAAATGAAGTAATAGTTTAGGCCCAAATTGCTATGAATATCTGATCTTTTTGAGATTTTCGTACGACCAGATTTAACCACCAGGAAGCCGAAGTGTGCAAAGCACTAGCTGACGTCACTTTATTTTATTGCTCTCCTTTATTTGGTATTCATTATAATCCCTTCAGTCAAATTATTACTCTATCTGGCACTGTTTTCTATCACAAATATATATATATGTGATATTGACATATAACTATATAAATTGCCATTACATGTGAACAATAAAATAAAGTGTTATATTAACCTTATCTCTTTTCCCTGTTGTGGTATGGAGGAATGAGTGAGTGGCTTTCTGATGCTCTGTATGTCAGACTCATCCCTAGCACAAGAAATTCCAGTCGTATGAAACAAACTGCCCTTTTGTCCTCAAAGAAATTTAAAAAGAAAACTTTTTTAAAAGATTTTTTTCATATTATCTGCCTTGTTCTTATCAACTTGAAATGTTGGCATTTTCTAACTGTGTTTTGTTGGCTACAGTAATTCAGTATTCCTGTCAAATTGAAAAGTGCCCTAATTGAATGTGTTTGAATGTTATCCTTGCACAATTCTTTAAATTGAAAGACAAAATGTTTTACCTCACTGTTGGACATACATTCCAAGCTTTTCAACTTTAGGAGAAAAAAAAAAAGAATCATGTTTTCCTGTATTGTAAATTTTAGACTATTTCATATACATTGTATTAAAACTGCCATATCAATTTTAATGTATAGATTTTGCAAATACTATGCTATATGTAATACCTAACTGTATCTGTAGTGTATATGTAATATATTTATGCCCAATAAATGTTTTAATTCTTTCTGACTTAAGTAGGGTTCTTCTGCCATGGAACGGATTCTTGTTGTTGTTGTTGTTGTTACTTTTTAAGTTTAAAACTTAAACCACATCCCAGAAATTGCAAATTCAAATGCATTTAGAGACCAGGCAGGTGGCATAGTACACGATGGTTGCTGTGCCATCGAGAGGGGCAGCTGCAGCCCAGGTCCTGCCAGTTGAGGTTCTACAATCACTGTGTTTCAAAAGAAGCGAAAAATCGAGATTTTCACCATATAGACCAACTGAAATGTGATTCTGGACCATATAGACACACAGGCTTCTAGTGTTTTCTGTCAGAGTCTGTGTGAATAATGTACCTCTTTGCCTAAATTTTATCTACTATGCCAAATCGAAGGAGCCCAGGTCTATACGTCTGGTTACCCAGCATCCGGATTCTCCGGATGATGAATTCACACAGTTTTGACCTTCTTCCCTCTTCCAGGTCTCATTCAACAACAACAGCAATAAAGCATCGTGTTCCTACTATGGCTATGGTTTCATCGTTATGTTTAGAGTGTTTTGCTAGGAATCCCTACTATCTTCAATTTTTTATTTCTGGGGGGAAAATGTATGGAGAAACTAATTGTGTATAACTCAGCTCACTTTCTTATATAAAGAATAATAACCATTCTTATGGGTAAAAATGACAAATTGAACACATCAAATTTTTCATGCTCCTGACACTCCATCTAAAATATAGTGAAGAAATTTTTAAGTTACAACTCCCCTCAACACTAGGAAGAATGAGAGAGAAGTTATTAGCAGCAGAATTTTAGTAAGCACCAGTGCGATTTACATGCAGAATACTTGGAAGACTCAAAAATGGATGTAAGCATGTCGTTTCGAAGTGATGGTGAAGGGGGAGAGGACCCTGAAATAGCATCGGTTGAAAGCTGTTTAAAATGCTGTTAAATCCATAATATACCTCCCCATTTTTTTTCAGCTGGACAACTGCCCCTTCACTCCTGCAGAAGATACACATTTATCCTCAGGAGAGGGTAAAATAGAAAGTCCGGGACTGGGAGACACTACCCACAGTTGAGAGTGAAAGTATGATATCAAAAAGGAATTAAGGGAACATGGGATACGAGAGGATATTAGAAAGAGTCTTTCCTGAAGAGCCTCATGGCCAAAAAGAAAGATCTAAAGATCTTCAATGAAGTGGTTCGGCCAGATCACCCTTTCTTTGGTAGTACTTCTCAGCCTTGGCTGCACAGTAATACCACCTGGGGAGCTTTACAAAATCTCTATACCCAGATCACAGCACCCTACAACAATAAAATGTGTGTTTCTATAGCATCAGTGTTTTTTAAAGCTCCCCAAATGGTTTCATTGTACAACCACTGCCCTAAGTGAAACTCTCAGTCAACAAGCCTCTGTCAGCTCTTAGTCCTCCGTCTTTACCAAGGTAACCTGACAAACTCATGAAAAGTCCAAAGCCAACAACTTGGGAAAATCAGAGGCTAAGGGAAAAGAAACTTCGGAAAACTATCTTATCTCCAGACAGGTGAGAAAAGATAAGTCATCTGTAGACTAGGATAGAATGCTATTGAAATGGAACACTTGAAAAATGGAAATATTCTCAGAAATTAGAAACTCAGTAGAAGGGTTGGAAGATGGAATTAAGAGAAGAACCCAAAACAACAGAAAAAAAAAAAAAGATGAAAGACTAGGATCAGACCAGGATATTCAATATCCAAGTAATAGGAGCTCCAGAAAGAACAGAAAATGTAGGAGAGGAAATCATCAAACATGAGTTTGCAGAATAAAAGGGTATGAAGGTGCTCAAAACAGTGGATGAAAATAGGACCTCTGCTAAGGCACACACCATCTTGAGATTTCAAAACAATAGGATCAAGAGAAGTTCCTGAAAGCGTAGAAAAACTGGTTACGTGGAAGGATTAGAAATCAGAATAGCTTTCTACTTCTCAATAGCGATACTGGAAGCTAGAAATCAGTGAGGCAAGTACGTCAAGAGTTTGAAAGAAAAAGATTTCTCACCTGCTTTCTCTCAAGCAAGTGTAAAGTATTATGAAGACATTTTTCAAAATGTGAGATGTCCCAAATTTGCTTCCCATGCACCTTCTCTCAGGAAGCAACTAGAAGCCGTGCTCTCCCATACGAATGAATAAACTAGAAAAGAAGCTTCCACGGGATTCCATCTCCAGTGCTTTTCTATAGGTCAGAAGTTGACCATCACTCTGCCCCAGAAGGATTTATACAACATTTACTTTCTCTCCTTCCTACCTCTAGTCACTGTGCATACACACACACACACACACACACACACACACACACACACACACACTTCCCTAAACAGACAGACTGCAAAACCATCCTTTTAAACACCTCTCAGCATATCCTGACTTGGGCTAATTAAAACTAACAAATCTGTGTACAGGTACCATTTATTCAGGGTGGTGATTAAAAAAATTTCCCACCTCCCCCACTGGGGGGAAGTAATGTATGCCTGTGCAACGAGTTTCATTCTACTCTGCAGCATTTAACATTATCTGGCACAGACTAGAAGCTAAAATAAGGGTTTGTTGAATTGAACTCGTTTGACTGACTTGGTAGGAAAAGTTCACAGTAGCAGAGATGAGATCCATAATACTCTTGCTGTTACCAACCATGGTCTTTTGCCATAGGTGTGTTATTTTGGTGTTTTTGTGACTTTTTTAAATTGAAATAATAGTTTACAATGTGGAATTTGCACACAAGATACAGTATTACCTTGGTTTTCGAACATCTTCATTGATGAACATTTTGGTTTATGAACATCGTAAACCTGGAAGTAAGTGCTTCGGTTTTCGAACACGACTCAGACGTGGAACATGTCACACGGCTTCTGCTGAGTGCAAGATCCTGAGGCCTAGTTGTCGGCTGTTTTCTAACATTTTAGAACTCGTGGATTACGTTTGAAAACCGAGGTACCACTGTACTGGAAATTCAGTCTACTGAAATTTGAAAGACCTGGCAACTGTAGGTCTTGCTGTAGAATGGTGGTTTTCAACAGACATGACTAGTAGCTGTCCTTCTTGGTTGGGGCATTTGCGTTCAGTTTTATATACCACGTATCATGGTTCTTGACTTTTTCTGTCTGATTTATTTCACTTAACGTAGTAATCTCCAGATCCATCCATGTTGTCAAAAATGGTACTATTTCATCTTTTCTTATGACAGAATAGTATTCCATTGTGTATATATACTACATTATCTTTATCCATTCATCTATCAAAGGACACTTTGGTTTCCATGTCTTGGCCACCGAGGCCCAGTTTTTCTGTCTTCAGGTTCTCTGAGACCCCTTCCCTGGTTTCCTTATGCCCCTTTGTGTTTAAGCTATTTGCACTCGGGCATCTAACACCGGAGACCAGAAGGTTCCCAACTAGGACAGAAAGCACTTAAGACCTAGTTTATGTTGCAAAGGGGGCAATTTAAAGTAGGATATGCAAGGTGCAAAATGCACAACAACCTCAAAGATTTTTGTGCTGAGAATTCATTCAGATTTGGCCTGTTTCTTTGTGTTTTTGTTTTTCACCTTTCAAGCAATATACACTGAGCTTAGAAAAGCTATAGTTTTTAAAATTATTATTAAAATAAAAAATGGTGCAGAATTAAAGCACTTCTTAGTGAGCCCTTGCAGCATGTCAAGCACTCGACATGTGTTATCTCATTTATGCCTCATAACAACCCTTTGAGGTGAATATAGGTATCCCCTTGAAGCACGGGGTGCTAAAGTAACTTGGGCAAGGCATGTAAGTGAGTACAAAATCCTGGCATTTAGCAGGTTTGAAACCTTAAGCAAGTCTCCTCCAGGGGACTTTGGCCCCTCCAGGCCTCGGTTTCTTCCTGTGAAAAATTGAAGATTTTTCTGGATCTCCACAAGGATGCAGAGAGAGACTTCAAACATCCCTAACTAAGTTCATGCCAGGAAACCAATGAGCAAGAGCTGGGAGAAAGGAGAAGATGAGCACGTGTGTTTTGAAGAAGCTTCCTGAGTGATGAATTCTCTTAAAATCCTGCCCCATTCCCTCTAACCACAATACTCCACAATGTAAGACTCAGAATAAAAACAACAACAAAATTCTTCTAAATATTCTGTGTGACTCCTTCACTTGAAAGTCAAAGTTCCTGCAATCATGCACTTGCCTTACTCTTCATGACCTGCTCACATGGGAAGACCGAGCCATGCAGTCATACATGGTCAAGAGCCTGGTTTCGCCACCGTATTAGGCAGCTAGTACTGTGTAACAAGCCACCTCAAAACTCGGTATATAACAATCCTGTATATAACAGTCAGGAGGCCTATGAAAGAATAGTTTCTACAAAGATGGAGCAGTAGACAGATTACAAGGGATGAAGCATGAGCACTGCTGAGGACCTAGTGAGGCCATGGTGAAGAAAAGGAGAGTAGGGTAGCTTGACAGGGCAGCAAGATTGAAGGAAGGGTGTTGTTGGTGGGTTGGTTTTGATTTAGAAAATTAAGGAAGGTTTTGGCAGTTGATAGACTCAAAGGAAGGTGCTGATCTAGAAGAAGCAATTGAAGATACAAAAGGTGTAATCAGTGTTGGCGAGGTTCCATAGAAGATGCACAGAATGAGAACTGAGAACTGAGTGTGCACAACTCAGGGACCTAGCCTTAGAAACCAGAAGAGATGTGTCTAGTTTGAGACATAAGATGAGAAGGAAGTGCAGGTGGGGCTAAGTGTGGGAATGAAGGACAGGGCGATGATAAAATTGCTGTCTGGAGGGGCCCCTATTCCTTCAGTAAGAGAAGGAGTGAGTCATCTTTAGAGAATGAAAGGCCTGGGGGGATGGCTTGGACCTTAAATAGAGAAGACAAGGTGTAGAATGGAGAAAATGCCTTAAGAAGGGCTGAGCAGCCTTGTAGAGATGCCCAGTAAGTATTTTCTTTTAGCAAAAAAAAGGCCCAAGGACGTGAATGACCAGAACTTAATGAGAATTTTGATATTATCACAGGAGGTCAGACCCAGAGGAAAGGATCTCCCGAGGATATGCAGGAGGGGGTTAGAAGCACTTAACATTTGAAGGTTACAAAGGGATGTGACGATTTTGTATCCTAATCCTGCAAAGTGGAAGCTAGAGTAGGTTCCAGGACTCTGTTAATACCAAACATTGATTAAGCACTCTCTGAGTTCCAGCATGGGACTAAGCCTCTTATAAGCACTATCTATTTTCATCATCACAACAATCCTTTATAGGATATTGTTGTTTTTATTTAACAGACAGGGAAGCTGAGCTTTAAAAAGGTGACTTTCCCAAGGCCGCTGTGACAGGTTTTATTTTAGAAAGATGGCTGCAACCGTATCTCCCATCTACAATGTGGCTTTGCCACTGCCCCGTCAAAGGACAGAGTCTAGTTTCCCAATGGAATACTCCTCATTGGGTCATGACTGCTTCTACCAATAGAGTATGGCTGAAATGACTGTGTGACTTCCAAGTCTTCGTTATAAAGTGCCATGAATCTACCTCCAGCTTCCATTGGAACATTTGCTCTGGCAGAAGACAACCACCATGTAAGAATTTTGCCATCCCAAAGACCGTCATGCTGGAGCATCAACTGCCATCCATGTAAGAGAGCCATCTTGCTCTCGTATCTGGCTCAACCTAACGGAACTTTCAGATGCTTGCAGCCCCAGCCAACATTTGACTGCAAACTCATGAGAGACTCCAAACAAGAACTGCCCAGCTCAGCCCTTCCTGAAGTTCTGACCTACAAGATCAATAGGAAATGAAATGGCTGTTGCTTTACAACAAGTTTTAGGATATTTTGTTATGCAGCAACTATAATCAGTACAGCATCACAGAGCAACAGAAGTAGGCTTCAAATGCCTCGTTTGGCAGACTCTGGAGCCCAGCTCTTACCTGCTTCATTCTCCCTGATATTTCTCTTTGTATATCCCCTATACCTAACACAGTTTCTACCTCAGAGCATATGCTGAACAAATATTTTACCTACTTCTTAGATAGATGCCGTCTTCTGAGCTCTGTTTTCTCTCTTCCACTTTCTAGTAAATATACCTAATGTATTATTGTCCAACATTGCTAAAACATAGCAATGGTTATTAAAACTTTTATCACATTATTGCCAAGTAAATCTTCAATACAATCAGCCAATCACGACCTATAATTTTTATGCTTGGGCAAGTCAAAAATCCTTCCATTTTTAGGCTTTGAGGGGCAGGGGAAGTCTTCCTTTTATATGTATTAACCAGGAATTACCCTAGTCTCATATTTCTCGTCTGGATTTTTGCCAGGTGTATTAAGCTTAAAAAAGCCAACATCACAGTAGACATTGGGCACATACATGACTATAATGATTGAATCACAAATTAAATAGAATTGAAAGTTTAAACGTGTACAGAGCCTAGTTCTTTTTCTCCCCCCGCCCAGTACCACTACTTCTTTAAACAGTAAGGAATCTTTTTGAATGATCTATCCATCCTGAAAACAGCTATCAACAGGCAGCATAACATGGCTAGGAATCATACAGCAAATTAAATGTCAAGCAGAAATGAGTCAGTGTGCCCTGTGTTTCATTAGCACCGTTCAGTGAAGTCACAAATCCTGTCCGAATTGAAATCTAAGCCACGCCAAGATCACGGGGCCTGTGCTGCGACCTGTTTTCCTCTCGCATTCTAAAGAGCTGAGTTGTTACTACTGAATTAAGAAAACAAGGCATCTAGTTCCTTCTCACCACGTTTCCAAATCTTACTGTTTCTCTCTCCTTCCCCAATCTGTCACTTGCTGTCCTGTGCCTCCCAAGATAACAGCAGATTTACAAACAGGCTGTTAGAGTAGTGAGATGTTATTGTGAAATAGCAAACATACATCATTTGGTAATCATACGAGGAATAGGTTCTGGGGAACTGTCACACACTATTGCAAGACTCATATTTTATTATTTGATGTTTATTACTTCACCAGCTGAAAATTGGGGTACAGACTGTCACAAATACTGTGAATTCTGGAGGTTAGTTCTGATTGATCTATTTTAGTGATGATAATGTCAGTCTTGTTTTGTTTCCAATTGTGCAAAAATGTCCTTGGGTCCTGGACACCAGGTTTCCAGTTTCAGGAACTGTGGGTTTTACGTAGAGTAGGATGGTGGCTAAGAACGAGGGTCTGGAATCATACTGCTGGGGTTTGAATCCTGCTCGGCCATCGCTGGCTGTTACTTGAAGCTTCCTAAAGACAGATAAATGTTTATCTATACTAATTCTTCTTCAATAATATGGAAGTACCACAGAGCACAAACTTTGTCCACTGTATCTCTAGTACCTTGAACATTGCCTGGATAATAGTGGTCACTTAGTAAATCTTTATTGAATAAGTAAATTTATGTAAAAATATATGAATATTGCTTGCGATATGAATTCTTTTAGTTTAATTTTCCACTATGACAGAGAATGCCCCACTCATCTTTTTGTTTCTCACAGCACCTAGCCCAGGGTTTTGGATTGAAGTATCCATCAACATTTATAAATTTGAGTGCATTTGAATGGAAACACATCACTGCATAATTGAAGCAGCTTTCTGTTCCTTCCTGATGGACAGCAGAGAGGTTACAGGGAATAAAGAGAAAAGGATGGCATGGCAGACTGACATCAACTCCAGCTCTTTTCTCCTTGGATTTTGCTCCTTTGGGCTGGTACCCAGACATATTTTTCCTAAGTACCTTCCTTAGCTGTCAAAGTCAATAAAACTGATCCGTTGATGACAAGCATCTTTCATAACAATCAGGCACTAATCCCAGGCTCTAATCCTGATTCTTTTGTTACCCTCAACAAGTATTACCCTAGGTCACGTCACCTTGTAGAACGACCAGGCTTCACTCGCATTGTAAGGAGGAATCCTATTTATTATGGGACAGATAAGAGATAGAGCGTGAGAGCACTGTGGAGGGATGACGTAGAGAGCAATGATGTTTTTTAATTAAGAGATGAAACTAGAGACCCGCTTCTCTATGAGATTTAGGATGTAATAGTCATGACAAGCCGCTGTAAGTCAGTCAGTCTTTTGTAAGATTGTGCCACACAAACCTCAACAGAGATACTTCTAGCACTATTACCCATTTAAAAGTCATGATTTCTCTATTATGTGTTCCCTCAATCATTCCACAAATATATATGGAGCACTTTCATTCTGTCAAACACTGTTTTAAGTACAGAGAAAAAGTTAGAGAGGAAAAACCCCTGACCATGTGGGTTTATACTCTAATGATGGAGACAGACATGTAAACAAATAACAACCTCTGTGTGATTAATATAGTGAGAGAGAAATGAGCGGGATATTTGTACTCTAGTAGCCTAGAGAAAGGACCCGTCATTGGAGTTGAGGAGGTGGTGTCAGTGATGAATTAAGGAGTATCAGAGACGTGTTTTAAAGAATAAGTGAACACTCAGCAAACATGAGTGAGTGAGTGAGTGGATTCATAAACGGTGTTTATCCCATTGTCTTTGGCATTAAAGTTCTTGAAAGGCACAGCCCAGCAAGGAAAGGAGAGCTTCTCTCAAAGGAAGGAGATATTCATAGAGAAATTACCAGCATTCAATTTTGAGGGTGCCAAATAGGAGACTGGAAGGGAGAAAATGCAGCACAAGAATTGATTAAGAGGTCTTCAGGTCATGGGAGACTACACTTCGTTGAGGAATGCAGACATTATCCTTCAGGGCTGGGGAGTCATGGGAAAAAAACCTGACCTGGACGTACCTTGGTTTAAATGGGTCATTCTGGTTGACACTTTTTCTTTGCAGTCATAGAAATCACTGCAGACAAACTCGTGATTCACCTGTTCTCGGTGCCCCATTCTCAGTACCACCCATCATGGTTCTCGGGAATGATGACCCAAAGTCAGTCCATGTTTTTTGTATGGAACCTGGATTCTGCTTCTAGTTACGATCAACCTTTCTCCCAGGGTTACTATCGTGCTGCACAAGTAGACCTGCTGAGTCTCTCACAGACATTGCTGTTCAACTCCATTCGATACATGTGCTTAAGGAAATGTATCTTGAGGTACAAGGCATCTTGCTAGACACTGAGGGGACCAGAAAAATGAAGTCGATCCCAATCTAGTATTCCTGGAAGATTCATGATGGAAAATGATAACTACTTCACTGACTTTGACAAAAGGTGAACTTTAATGACTACGTCGTTTACTCAGAGAAATCCACCCACCCCTCACCATACATCCATTACTCTGGTCATATTCTACAATTCCTCTACTTTGTCATTCCCAGTTATAATTTATAAGATGCTTTTGCCCATCATTTCATTGGATTATCATATGAATCCTGAGAAACATTAAATCTGGTATTGTCAACCCCATTTAACAAACCAGGAAATTGAGGCATTCAGTGACAGAACCAACACTGGAACCCAGTGCTTTTACAGTATACACAGAGCCAAGGCTAGCTCTCTTTGGCCTTCCAAAGCGAGCACAAGACATTACTTTAGGATTGTTTAATGTCCCCTTAAAGTGCACAAGAGATGCGAGTGCTCGTATAGAAATGAACCCAATTTTAGAAGACACGAAGGAAAACTCCAACCTATCTTTATGAATGTGTTTTGGCTTTTAGAATCAGATATAACCCTCTTGCATTGCACAATAACAATGCAATGTGCAATCTCATGGGCACAGGAACTTCAGTGCAGCCAGGACTCCCACAAAATAGAACTAGGGAACCCATCTGAACCAGGGCATCCCTCTCCCCTCACCCACCCCTCCTTCCTTTTTCTTCTTCTTCTTCTCTCTCTCTCTCTCTCTCTCTCTTTCTCTCTCTCTCCCCCCTTCTTCCCTCTCCCCCCCCCCCGCCCCAGTTTCTCTGCTTACTCATAACTCTGGCCCCTCATGACTTGGCTTGTATATAGTTTAATTTGCTTTAAAATTAGCCCTGACTCCATATAATATGAAAAGTTCAGTGCTCAATACCAACTCATCTTGGTTTCCAAGTGTATTAGTTCAAAATCTCAAGAGATTGGCCCAACTCATCTTCCTATGAATGAACTATGCTTGGGTCAAATAATTATCCCTGGTTCAATCACCTGTGGCTAGAAAAAAACTGATTCCCATAGTATAAAAATGGGGCTACCTAGGCCAGTTTTTTGAGAAGGGTCTTCGGTGGGAATAGTCCCCCCTCTGCTCGAGGCATAGGGGATGCCCTAAAACATGTCTTCTATGCAGAATGAATTATAGCCATCTTCTTGTATGTTGAGAATTTTGCAGTTATCTCTTAGGAAAAGTATTACGTATTGGTAAGCATTTTTTCATGGAGGTAAAATTCACATAACAGAAAATTAATTAAGTGTATAATTCAATGGAAATTAGTACATTCATGGTCTTATATGGTAAGCCTTTTGTAAACAGGTAGCATGCAGATTTTCCAAGTCTTGAATTTTCTTTTTTCCTTAACAATTAAGTAATCAATACGCTCTCAAAATATGTAACACAATCAATTAATCTGACTGTTACGCAGGAATTCTTGCTGTGGAAATGGTCCTAAATACAGTGGCAAACGGAGTAATTTACTTTCATTTTGGAAGAAAAAGTAGGAGGCAGAAAGGAGCACTTCTCTTGTTTTCTTGATAGAATTTTGATGGTAGAACAAGTAATTTGCCCAGGGCAGGCAATGCAATTGTAGTTTGGGATATCTTTCTAAAACTTTAGCTATCTATGAACTTCTAGATTCTTGCAACTCCGAAAGTGCCCCATGGCCTGGCAGCATTGGAAGCGTCAGCAGCATCTGGGGTCTTGCTAGAAATGCAGACTCTCCGACCTCACTGCAGAGCCGCTGAATGAGAAGTCTGCGTTGTAGCAAGATCCCCAGGTGATTCCTATGCACATTGCATGCTGAGAAATACTATCTAGATCCTAATTGAAAGACAGCAAACTATTACGGATGGAGACAAGTTTTCTCCTTTTAACAAGAAGGGTGTGTTTATGGCAGAAGAAACTCCAGGCTAAGAATCAGAGCTCCTCTGTTTTCTCTCAGCTCGTCCACAACCAGCTCTGTGGTCTTTCATATTTTCCTAGTCTGAAATGGCCTTTCATTCATTAACAGAGTCATATAACTTGAACCCTCAGTTGCTTCAGGTCAGTGCTTTGAAGGGAAACAAAATAAGGTAAGGGGGATAGGTGCTATATTGATTGCATAGGCTGCTCAGGGAAGATTTTCTGATATTTGAGCAGACCACTGAAGGAACTGAGTGTTCAAGTCATGTAAGGGAATATCTGTTAATGAATGAAAGGGGCTTTCAGGCTGGAAAAATAGAGAAGGAAGGAAAATAACACAAAGGCAATTAGAGAAGGTTAAATAAATTATAGTCAACACATTTAATAAAATAATATGCAAACATTAAAAAGATGATCTCTATTACTACTCAGTAGTATGGAAAGATTTCCTTAATAATTTCTTAAGTTGAAAACAATCAAGTGTATGTTTTATCCTAATGATATGAATGTGTGTGTTTGCTTGTGTGTGTGAGAGGTGTAGAGAAATGTATAGCCCATACATACATACTCAATGTATGTATAGAGCAATGTCTAGGAAATTGGTCACCAAATGTTCATAATGGTGGTTTTTCAAACGGTACAATTTACAATTAATTTTAAATATTTTTTCAAAAATACACAAAAATAAAGATGATCAAAATGATATTTATTATCTATCTCTCTCACCAGAATGTAAATGCTATGAAGGCAGGAGTTTTGCTCTGTTCACTACTTTATCCCTATTATCTAGGTACATAGTAGGTGCTCAATAAATATTTGTTGAATGAAAAGAAAAAGAAAGAAGTAAATGAAGAGCCTACAGAGGGACCATACAGCAGTTCTGAGGCAGTAGGAGAGCAATGAAGATGCTGTAGACATCTGAGCCGATCTGACTGAGCAGAGTCTTGAATCCCAGCACAGAAGTTTGGACTTCATTCTTAAGGAAGCGAGTAGCACTTGCTCATTGAGATGAAGGATGGAGGATGGATATTGTGTGGTTTGGTACCAGCCCATAGCCTGAAGGATGTCCTTCTCCATCTCGTCTTACACAGGGAGGAAGGGAGAGAGAGAGAGAGAGAGAGAGAGAGGAAAGGAGGGAGGGAGGGAGGGAGGGAGGGAGGGAGGGAAGGAGGGAGGGAAAGAAGAAATACTCTCCATGAATAAACAAGGCATTCAGATGTCTCCTTTAGAGCTTCTAATTGATGGAGTATTTGGAGTCAGCTAAGTCTCTAGGGCTTGACATTCACTTGCTGGCTGACGGAGGCCCTGAAAACAAAGTGAAAATGCTTTCATTTCCATATTCCAATCTGTGCACCACCATCTGTTGTGCTGATTCCCAGGGTAGTTGCCATGGTGGGGATGGAATATGGATGGCCAGAGACTCGACGATGCTAGCACAAGATAGACTCGCAGCCCTGAGGTCAGGCAGAATCTTCCTTCCGCCAGTTTGTCTTCAGCATGCTAGGACTTTGCCCTTTCTATACTAAGGACTTGTGTAGCCCAGCACAAGCCACTGAATCGGTTCCATTGACCAAGCTGTCAGTCTCAACGTGTGTGAAAAAAATATACTGCACATTATCTCAAAGATGTTTCTCCCTTTGAGAAGTGCTTAATTATTATTGAAGATAAGTTTCCTGGTAGTCACTCCATCTCCTTCTACCCTGCTCCACCAGCAGACTGAGTGGTCTTCTTTAAATGCAAATGCTACCCCATCGCTCTTCCACGCCAAACCCTTCACTGCCTCTACATTGCTCTTAGGATAATGATCAAAGTCCCTGGCAGGGCTTGTGAGGCTCTGCTTATCTCTCAGGCAGTGTCCACCTTGGGCCACTCTTTCCCTCGTCCACTAGACTCCAGCCCTGTGACTTCCTTTCCCCTCCTCAAATACATCATGCTCCTTCCTAACTCAGACCTTTTCCCTACGCTTCTTTATACATGGAATTGCACTCCCCTCTTCAGCAATCTGATCAGCTCCCCACTCATCCTTCATATTATGGTGTGAATGTCATTCCCCAAGGGCACCATTCTCAGTCTCCTGCCCAAGACCAGGCTGGGTAAATGAAAGGGGCTCTCACAGCACCCGCCCAGCACTTCTCCATCATAGCACACACCTCAGAGTTAAGTAAGTATCGGGCACTTACTCATTCAGCATTTGTTTTCCCATTGGACAGACCAAGTTGGTCCTAGTACAGTGCTGGCCGCGTAACCTTACTTAGACTTTTTTAGTACTATGATTGTGATACTCGTATGATGTCAGTGGGTTAGTAAAGGAGGGGACTGAGAGAAAGTGGAGACTGTACACTTCAATAGGTTTGGCTGTAAAGGGAAGAGAGAGCGAGGGTGGCAGCTGGAGGGCACTGTGGGGTTGTCTTAGTCAGCCCACCCTGCCATACAAAACACAGTAGGCTGAATAACTTACACCACAGCGATTTAGTTCTCACAGTTGTAGAAGCTGCAAGTCTAAGATCAAGGTGCAGCATGGTTGATTTCTGGTGAGAGCTCTCTTTCTGGTTTGTAGATGACTGCCTTCTGTCTGTGTCCCCGTGTGGTGGGCGGAGGGAGAGGGAGAGGGAGAAGGAGAGGGGGAGAGAGAGAGAGAGAGAGAGAGAGAGAGAGAGAGAGAGAGAGAGAGAGAGAGCGCTCTGGTATAATAAGGGCACTAATCCTATCATAAAGTCCCTATCTCCAATACATCTCACTGGGGGTTAGAGATTCAACATAAATTTTAAGGAAACACAATTCAGTCCATAGCAGGAGTTAAGACTTATTATGGTGGAAAGTCCTGAGCAGACTTAAATGCTCATGACAGGAAGGGGAGGAAATGAAGCTTCAGGAGAGAGAGGGTAATCATAGAAGGTGGGAGGAGAAAGGAAGCCAGCACTGGTGGAGACAATGTTTTTATCTCACCCTCTCCCTCTCCCTCTCCCTCTGCATCTCCCTCTGCCTCAGCCTCTGCCTCTCCCTCTCCCTCTCCCTCTCCCTCCCCCTCCCCCTCCCCCTCCCCCTCCCCCTCTCCCTCTCCTCCTCTCCCTCTCTCCCCCTCCCCCTCTCTAGTTTTACCTATCAGCTCTTCACATCTTGAAGCTCTTTGGGACAGATACAGAGATAGAAAAAGATAGGGGAAGCAAGAAACTGATAAAGGGGGGTGGGGGGTGTCACACAAGCCATTGAAACCACAGAATTCAGGTGACATTGACATTTATCTGATACGCAACTCTTGCTCCTGTCTCCCGAAACTAAATAGATATCTCCCGAAATAGAAAATAGAGGAAAACATTTCCACAGACCAGAGAAATAGTGTTAATACTTGTATATGCTCTATCTTTTCAGTTCTTTTGCTGTGTGAACAATATTTTTTTTATATAAGATGGAATATTATGCTTTTTTTAACTTTCTAATATCAGGTAAGCATTTAATCACAGTGTTAAAATTTTCCTACAATGTCATTTTTAATGCCTGCATGCTCTAGAATAGGGAAAGGGAGAACACCAGAACCTAACTGGTCTGAGGTCAAATTCCAGCTCTGCCATTGACTGACCATGTGACAAAACTCTCATCTCTGTTACTCCCCCGCCCCCCCAATCCCCATAAGGATAAGAATAGAACCTCCTTCTAGGTGTGCTGGGAAAACTATATGAAAAAATGAGGTGAAAACCCTTATCACAGTGCTGCATAACTATTATCTTTTGTGGAATTTATGTAACTAATTCCCTGTTCGCCAATATTTGGGTTTTTCAAGTTTTCACAATTATAAATAAGATACAATGAGCACCATTACAGTTAAATCTTTGTGTTACTCCATAATTAAGTCTTGATGTGAAATTACTGGAGCAAAGGATATGTAGTTCATGTGCATTTAATGCATCCTGCCAAACTCTTCCTTAGGAGATGTGTACTGATTTAGAATTAATTTGATTGCCCCCTGAAGGAAGCAGACTATGAAGGCAGGCATGTCCAATATTTTTGACGTACCCATTTTCCCTGCAAACATTTTCACCACACAACTAGTCGGCCATAGGCAATTTCACCGTAAAAGAGAGAAAATAATAACAACAAAAAGAGGGACATTAAGAAAGACATACTGAAACATGAAAAACTAATACCAAAATTTGAAAAACTATCTCGAAACATGAACATACATTGTTTCAAAGTCTTTTGTTCACATTGTTAGACACTTTTTGCGGTTGATTCGTCTCTTCCTTCAACATTGCACTTTTTCACTGCAATTTCTTCCTTCATTCAAAGCGGTATGAGTTTCCAACTAAAGAATTGATCATTACTGGTCTTGAAGACAGTTGAGAAGTAGTAGCTGCCTTGATTATATTCACCGTAGCTTGGTAAACTTTTGATTTTGACACGTGGGAGGGATGATTGTGCTCAAAGAAAGATTTGCAAAAACTGATAGTTGTCATTTTCTAGTGTAACATGCAATCTGGCTTTACAAGTAGCTGTACAATCCGGCTTTACAAACATAGTTGTTATCATCCATTATTTTAAGGCAACCACGCCCACTCATTACTATCTAGACCAGGGGTGTCCAAACTTTTTTCAACGTTTTTTACCAAGGGCCATATGCGGTAAAACACACAAACAGCCGGGCCACTCACTCGAGGTGAAGTACGTATTGCCTCACCTGGTTTATTTAAGTAAACTAAATATATTTTTGGAATTTGTTGCGGACCAATTAACAATGGATTGCAGGCCGCAGTTGGCCTGCGGGCCACAGTTTTGACACCTCTGGTCTAGAGCATTATAAGACTAAGATTTGTATTATATAAAAATGTGGGTACTGTGAGAAGCTCATCAATATAGAAATGAAACCAACTGACAACTAGTTGAAATATATTAAGTTTGCCAAGTGTAAACCTGTCAACCAGTTATTTTATCTTTAACAGCAAAAGCATCCTTAGGACCCGTTAGTAGCTGTCTGCTGGAAATGTTTGCAGTGAAACTGCTTGCAGCAAAGATGTTTATGCAGAGATGCTTACAGCGAAAATACCTAGAATGACAATTAGGAACCGATGATGAATTATGAGCCAGGAAGTTAAGAGCAACCAACATTTTTACACTGACCTCAGAATGCGAGACTCACCAAGTCCCAGGCAGACCTGTGGGCCTCTTCTCTTTTGACCTGAGAGTCATACCCGGAGTCTGCCATGTGAGTGTGTGAGTGTGTGTGTGTGTGTGTGTGGGGGGGGGTGCTGAAAGAATGTGATGGCCACTGGTGGGCGCAGAGTTGAAGGAGAGAGAAAGGGTCGGAAGATGTTGGAAAGGGCCTCAGCAGATCAATGAAAACAAATCCCATAACTTGCTTCTTCGGATTACTTTAGTGTAATGCTAATTATTAATTGCCAAGGATACATTTTTAGGTACTCCTTCCCAATGGTAATTAACTCATGTTAACAACCTATGATTTTGTGGTATGTAGAATACATTGAACTTTCACACTGTGACAATCCTTTATTACAAGATTATGTCTTTTCTACTTTTTTTTTAGCTTAATGTTCTTTTTAAGTTGAAATGTTGGTGATAATAGATAGTAGGGTATTTTAAAGTCCCTTAATTAGCCAATAAAAGTTGAACACCTATAGTGGTCCTCCAATTTTAGCTTTAAATTTTATTGGCTCCTGTAGTCCATATGTCTGGAAGCTAATGCCCAGGGGACGCATAACCCTGTCTTCAAACTTTCATTTTGTCCCACCAACTTCAGTGTGTGGCTGCTACTTCAAGAAGCATAGGAATCCTTCCCTTGACTCAAACAGCTTGTGGTCTTTGGGACACACATGAGTATAACACCATGGAGACTGCAACAGTCTGGGCTCCAAGGGCCGCAGGCTGTAAGAAACAGAGAGCGTGGGATCACAGCCCATCGCAGGATCCCTAACTCTTCTTAATACTTACAGAAATGGCTTAATCATTATTAAACATTGGAGCCCTTGGGGAAATAAAATTCACTACAACAAACACCTCCATATAGTTGCAAAATATGTGTTTCCAAAAGTAAAAGGACAAAATAGAACTGAAGTCAAGACGAAAGTAGAAGTGAAATATCCCAGATCCCGAGATTTATAACTGTAAGTGGAAGAAATTAGATAGAGGCTTTAAAAAGGTATTTATTAAGCAATTGTTTGGTTAAGGACACACACAGGAAAGAAAACTAATGCCTGATTTCATACGACAGGTACAGGAGAGCTACAGTAAACTCTCTGATGTTCACAAAAACCTTTAAAAACAAATCACAAATCAGAATATCTTTAGTGGCATTTATGACACATTGTAACGACACAAATCAACAAAGTAGTAAATTCTACACAGACTTAGAATACAGCAGGTATCAGTAAAACAGGAAACTGTGCTGTTTGGACATATTTACATGACCAAATGCTCTCTAGTACACTAAACCTATAATGCCAAAAGTGAAAAAAAAATATTTGTGTTGTTTGAGCCAGAGAAATGTTTGGATTTGAGATGTTAAAATCACAGAAAATCTTCCAAACTATTCTTTCCAAATACGTTCTCTGGGGTGGGGTTAGGGGAAGAGGAATTCTTCTGGAAAGGACATTGGTAAACATTTTGGTGGATTTACGTGAGGCATGCTTTTGGAGGGCTTTAATGGTTTGCCAGTTTTGAGGGAAGTCAGTAATCCCTTGAGCAAAGGGTATACTGTGTCACAGCATAAAATATTATTTGGAATTCCAGCAGCATAAAATATTAATCGAAATTAATTGGGAGGGACATAGGCATGACAGCTTTTTTTTAAGGTTGATGATTCTCTCAACCAAAATGGCTAGCCTCTGATACCCTGCAAGAATTTGCATTCAAAAGGGAAAACACAAAATAAGCCTCATCCAAACTCTTTCCATTATATGCTTCAAACTTACATTATTGCCAAGAATTAACATAACTGAATTTATTTAATGTGAATGAATAAAAGATGTGGGTTTAAAGCAGTTAGTGTTTATCACCAGCACATTGCTTTTTGTTGATTTTGACTTGCAGTTCATTCTCTGGATAAATATACATATATATATATATATATATATATATATATATATATATATATATATGTATATATATATATATATATATATACATATATATATATAATTTCAATTCACTGAATTAACACCGTCACTAATTACCTAGTTAATTTTCAGTTGTGTTTTTCCTGGCTAGTGTTGCAATTTGAATTGCAAAGGGATCATAGGAGGATCATTAGATAATGAACCATGAACTGCATTATCTTCATCTTTTAATGACATTATTTATACTCCATACAGTATTTCTGATGGAAGAAAGCTCTATTCTATTCACTTAGACACTGTGACAAGAAATTTTGATACATGTAAATATGTGTGTCACATTTCAAAGGTGTATACAGTTTTTTAAAAGAAAAGAGAGTGTCACCAGTCTTGCAAAAAGTCTAACAGTTGTTTTTTCAAATGTTAAATTCAAGTATGTGAATAAGTGAAAAACAGCAACAACAACAAAAAATAGCTAAAATTGTCAACGTTGAACTCATAATTATGTGTACTGATTTCAGTTTCTTAATAAAAGCACTAGCGTGAAAAAGCTGAAATTTCAATTCAAATCTCATCACAACAACTTTCATTGAAATAAAGAGTTGACTATAAAGAAAGGTTTCCCAGTTCCGGCCAGACACTAGAAATGTTTCTAAGTATCCTTGCCACAAAACTGTCAATTTTAAATAATTCATGGAAATGAACATTTTCTTTAAACAATTATTTAAAAGTTGTTACTCATACAATCATCACTTTCTATAATGAAAATGATACAGCCCTTGATTCTGTGACTTACTGTAAGGTGTGAGGACAGAAACCTCAAAGCTGGATAACCAGGAAAATGGAAACACACGCTGAAAATGAAACCAATTCATTGACTTTCCTTACATTAACAAAGAATGCGGTGAAAGTAATGACCACTGACAGACCCACTAACTGCATCTACACATTTGACTGGTTTGTGTACAGACAGCCCATTTTAAATCTATTTTGAGCCAAATTCACAGGAATACAGGGAGATGAACCGCCCCGTGAAATGCTGGAGGACAGTTTGATGCAGTGTTGCCTGGAGAGGTTAACTTCATAACTTATTATATTTATTAATCACTTCCTACAGCACAACACACGAGTGACCAGAAGCTCACTATGGATAAAATCCTTGGTTTTTTTAATCTCTAGAGTTTAGAACATATCAGGCATTAAATGTTTGTGAAATGGTGGGCTTTTAGAAACTATTTTCCTTAAGGTAAGTTCTTCTTTTCCCTGAGTCTTAAATAATTTATGGAGTATGATGACACAATGAAGTTACAAACAATAAAGATGCAATGATGTAAGAAGACAAATTAAAAGTCCCTTTCTCCAAACATATATTCTGCGTCCCAGATTAACACCAGCGAAGGACAATGGTGGTCCTCGATATATAAACTCTTCCCTGTGACTTAGGCTGAGACTACAGACATGAACCCACAAGAAAAGGGGGACCATTGACTGGGTAAGCAACTAATTAAAAGTTAGGTTTGTTTTTCTTCAAGGCAATCGACTGTGTGATGGAAGTCAACCCTTTTTTGCTTGTTTTCTCGCAAGTAAAATATATTTGTAGATGAAAACTTAAAGGTATCAGGAAACTGAAATACCTCTTTGGGATTTACTGGGACCTATTGAGGACAATAATGCTGACTGACCTAATTAGTGTCCCATGGGTTTAAATAAATCAGTGTATTTTTATGAAATACTGATGCACTCCCAAGAATTAACTGAATGATCAGTTTGCTAAAGTTCTGCATTTAGACTAAATTGGTAGGGCAGTTTTAGTGTCAGAATGGATTTTGGAAATATTTCTCTAGAGAAATCATTCTAATTATGATTATGTTTCCATGTTTCTAAGATAAATAATCAATTACTTCAGCATAATATTTTTTACTTTTGGTGGGGGAAAGAAATCAGTCATGGTAGTAATTTCCCTAAATGACTCAATCAGTTCCATAGGTGAACCAGTAACATCATGTAGCAATTGCTTATATGACTTAGTATTGCATAGAAGTATGAAGAAATCACTTTTGGAATAATATATTTCATATGCAATAACTTTACTATACAGGGAACAATGTCAATATAAGTGAAAACTTTAGATTTGTAACCAAAACATACAATATTTAGTTGAAGTTACGTAATCATTCATTATTATGATTAAGAGGGAGACTGGAAATCTAGGTAAACATCTATAAGATAAGCAGTGGAATGTAAACAGAAAAACTAATTTGGAGATAGGACATGGCATAGGCACTTTGAAATAAATGGTTGTAAGATTAAAAGAAGTTTTGAATATCAATAAGCAGTAGCATTTAAGAGATTCTGAATTTTTCACCATTTGAAAAATTTCTATGTTCATAAGTTCCTGTCAGCTTTTCAGAGTAAGTTGTAAATTATTCCTTTATCCACAAATCAAGCCTTATGGTTGGCTTAAGTGTTTTTGTTAAGCCAAGTAAGGCAGTCTGTGATTTTTTTACAATTTGTATAAAGTTTCGTTTCCTGAATATTATTGCATGTAATTCAACCTAATTTAAAAATGCATTTTATATTTAATATCGATTTTCTTACAAGCTTGAAGAAATAGGGCATTTAGGTGTGATTTGGGGGATTTACCATGCTAAAACTCTATGAAGCTTATTTTGCTATAAAAACATTTGCGGGAATAAGTATTAATTTTTAAACATTTTTATAAGATTAACAATAATTTTACATATACTCTATAGCTGCACTGTCAAAATAGTAATGACTAGCCACATTTGGCCATTGAATATTTGAAACGACTAGTGACAACTTGAACTAAATTTTTAATTTCAATTCATTCAAAATTTTAAAACTTGTAGCTTTGGTTTTCGAAAAACTTTTAAGTGTGTTTGAACAACTTAGATTTATGAATCTACTTTTCATCTGCAAATTTTATGAAATCTAAATTCATCAAGTATTACTGATGAAAACAATGTCCAAATTAAGGTGCACTGTTAATGTAAAAAAAGAACAAAATTTCAAAGACTTTTTAGGAAAAAAGAATATAAAATAATTCTCATTAATAATTTTCTTGATCACTTATATTGCATCATATTTCTCTTGGACAGATAGAGCTCTCTTGATCTAGAGCTATATGAAAACTTCTAGTTTTTAAAAGTCATGTTTAAAATTTTTCATGTCAATGTCATTCTTTTAATCAAAGTTTCTTATCATTATGAAAAAGTAAGTCAGATTAAATATTTATCCAGTAAGAAGTGCCCTAATTGCCCTCTCTGCATCTCCTCCTTTCTCTGAATTGCAAAGCTCTTGCTAGCACCACCAGCAGAATACAAAATTACAGGCAATGAATATGCAGAACTAGTGTATGAGAGCACTCATGAGTATCCAATCAAATTAAACTTCTCACACACTACAAATTCTCTTTTCTTCCCCCCCAACTCTTTCCAGACCTATGTGTCCCCAATTCCAAAATTAACCTTCAACGTCCTCCCAAGTTCTGCTGTGCTATGGCTTCCGTTTTTGAACAATAAGCGATGACTTTGCTCAGCAATGTGCTTGGTCATGTATTAATGCTAGATTCTGTCCAGGCCCGAGAACTTTCATCCTTCAGAGTGGAGAGCTTCCTCTGGGGAAAGGGTTCAAATCCTAGAAGTTTGAACACCGCCACCCGGTACTTCTTGGACATGATGTTGTACAGAATAGGGTTGATGGCAGCACTGAGGTAGAAGAGGACGAAGGACACGAGGTTGCAGTATTGGCTGATCTGAGCAATCTCCAGGGATCCAGGCTCGAAGGACTTGGAAAATAAGTATCGCCCAACGTGGAAGGGCAGCCAGCAGAGGATGAAAGCAAACACCACTACAGCTGAAAGAACAATGGGAGAGACAGCATCAGTTCAAGGAATGTCATAGCAAATCACATTCTATTTGGATGATGCAGTTTTGTTTTGATTATGTGTGGTGTGACCAGTCACTTCAGAGAAACATTATGTTCTGCTCTTTTCCATTCCTAGATTTTCACCCAGATTGAGTCTGTCTGGATCAACAGTTCAACCATTTTTACTGAGCTTCCAGTCATTTTTGTTTAATAACTATTTGACTTATTTTGAGATTGGATTGACATATTGACTCAAGTGACCAGGCCATTTGTTCACAATTGTCTACTGTTTTATAGTATGTGTTAGACACAACCAAACACATATGAGGTAAAGTGGTTATACTCAACCATAGCTAGGTGTCAGCATTCCCTGGGGTACAGATTCCTGGAATGTGATATAAATTCACTAAATTAAAATCTTTAGGAAGGAAACCAGGACACCTGCTTTTCTCTTTTCCTTTTTAAAATTTCACAGAGGATTGAATATGCAAGCAGGATTGAGACAATGAGGTGGATGATTCTTTGCCACCTACAATGGACACAGTAAAATATAAAAACAACTAATTAATTATCATCCATCCAAGACTTCATTGCGTGCACGTGAAGTAATTTTTTTCAAGACTTCTGAAATTCTAGATTCAGTTTTTAAAATTCAGAAATCAGAGGGAAAAAAAATATTTTAGTCCTTATACTACTTTAGTGATGCCCTTCAATCTGTCAAGGCAAAAGAAAATTAATAGTAATGTTAACACACTAACGAGGATAATTAATGGCTTAAAAATAAAGTTAGAGGACATTACTAAACTTATTTTCAAAACTAAGTTGCATAGTAGCAACTGACTGCCACAGTAGCCACATGATTATCAGAGTTCCCTGAAGGTTTACACTCTATGAGTCATGTTGTGAGAATCACTGGTCTAAAAACTGAAAAATATTGGTACTCCTTGAATAAACTTTAATATACAGAATTCTAGGAATTGTAAAATTACAAATACAAAATCATTTTGGAATGGTTTCTAAGAGCATTAAATATGCAAATAAGCATACAATGTTGCCTATAATATCCAGATAACAAAGAGTACGGACTTTCTTTTTGAAAAAGCAAGTAGAGTTAATATTTTGCTTGTATTGTTTCACTTGTACCAAACACATACGAATACTTAAAGAAGTTGAATTCGTGCAGTACATATTCAGCACACTCTAGTCATGACACTGCACCCAAAGGTTCTCTGAAGGGCCATCTGGGGGAGACAGTAAGTCCTGTCAGCTTCCACAAAGTCTCCCTCTCTCATGCTGGAAGCCTGCCTATCCTGCCTTATCCTAGATTGTGCTAGACTTTTCTACCTGGAGAGATAAGTAATCATGAAAACAAATGGAGACTCCAGCATTGATTTGCCACTGACTTCCTTGTAAAGCTGTACAAACAGCAGCAGGGTAAACAGAATTGATTCAATTATTTGAAAAAATGCAGGGCATAAAGCAAATCACAACCGTGAAATAAAACTGAATCATTTCTGGCAGAATTATCCAAATTATTCATGTTTTTGGTAAAATTTACCACTGAATACTTTCTAGATTTAATGCTTGCTTTTCTTAGTCTAACTTAGCTATCCACAAATTCTACTTGAGGCAGGAAACTTAACCTCACCTTTAACATTTAAAGACCACAATAAATTTTTATGAAATATTCCAGTTTTGAAGCAAAGTTTCTGGGTTGATATAAAATTCATTTTAGGGAAATACACAAGCAGGGCTTTTTTCCATGAAAGAGAGAAAGGCAAGAGAGGAAGAAAGACAGACACAAAGAGACAGACACCAAAAGAGAGAATCAAGACTGTGACTAAGTTGGGGGTGTGAGAGATGGGGGGGGGGAGGAGAAAGGGAGGGAGGAGGGAGAGAAACAGATAGATAAACAAGAAAGCAAAAAAAGTGAAAAAAAAGAAAAAAAAGAAAAAGAAAGAATGAAAGAAACTAGAGGACAGGGACGCGCACAGGACAGAGAACTTGGAGACCAAAGGGAGACCTCAAGACAGAAACAGGAGAGAATGATTGAGAGACAGATGCACAGAGAAACAGAGACGGAGAGAGACAGGAAAGAGAGGTAGAGACTCAGGGAGAAGGTAGAAATGCATGGGGAGAGGAGGGCACTGGGGAGCTAAATCTCGAGGGCGCGCGGAGACCCACCCAGCATTTTGACGGTTTGTTTGTGGTTCTGGTCTCTGAGCGAGGCGCCCACCGCCGCCTCGCCGCGTTTCCTGCGCCACAGCTTCCTGCCGATTAGGCTGTAGAGCACAGTGAGGCAGAAGACAGGCAGGAAGAAAAAGACGCTGGACACCCACACCATGACGGTGAGCAGTCCGGAGCGCACGGCGAACTCGGTGGCGCGGCACTCGTTGGTGTCCCGAGGGTCAGTGCCATTCTCGTGCTCCACGCCGACCAGCACGAAGATGGGCCCGGCGCTGCAGAAGGCCACCGCCCAGATGACCAGGATAACCAGCTTCACCCGGCCTTTGGTGACCACCACCTTGGCCCGCAGCGGGAAGCAGATGGCGAAGTAGCGCTCAACGCTCAGTGCGGTGATGGAGAGCACCGTGGCGTAGGTGCAACTCTCGCTGACGAACTGGAAGAGTTTGCAGAGCAGGTCGCCGAAGTTCCAGGGCCGGTACTGCCAGAGGCGGACGAGGTCCAGGGGCATGCAGAGGAAGATGAGTAGGTCGGAGAAGGCCATGCTGGACAGATAGAGGTTTGTGGTGGTGCGCAGTTCGCGGAAACGCGACACCACTAGCATGGTGAGCAGGTTGCCCGCGATGCCCACCACGAAGAGCGCCACGCAGGTGGCGGTGACGCCCGCCAGCAGCGGCGCAGGGAAGAGAGGCAGCAGCTCGTCCACCAGAGAGTCGTTGTCGGCGGGAGCGTCCCAGTCCAGGTCCGGCAGCGTGAGGTTGAGCCCTGGCTCGTCACTCGGCGTCGCGTTCCACATGCTGCGGGTTCAACTTAACTAGCTCTGTGATGCGATCGCGCTGAAAGATGGACAGGGCTGGTCCCGGAGATGGTCTCCTTAGGCGCCGAGAGAGTGCGAGGGAGGAGCGGGCGCGGGTGCGTAGGGAAGATGCTTGGAGAGGAAAGAGGGAAGTGAGAAGCAGAAGCCGAGGTAGAAGGTGACATTGAGAGACTGGGGCGGGGAGGAGTGGAGAGAGGAAGGCAGGGACACACACACACACACACACACACACACACACACGGTGAGAACAACAGAGTGATCCACCGCTTTTTCTGGAATCCTCCCTCCCCCTCATCCTCGCCCCCAAAGTCTCCTTCCCAACCCAGCCTCTACGCAGCCTCTACACACGTACCTGTCACCGAAGCAGCCGTGCCTCACCTTCGCGTTCTCACTCCGGCTGCATCTTGCACTTCCCAAAGCGTCCCGACTCATGGGGACCACGGACACCCGGCACTGAGAAGTGGGAGCGCGAGGAGCTCTCTCTCCCCGGCGTTGGACTCTGACTGGCTTGTGTGGCCCAGAAGCGCAGGTCACACCCAGGTGGGGGCGGGGGCGGTGGAGGAGGCGAGGAGAACGCCTTCAGTTGATGGGACCTGAGTTTTTTCTCAACAGGGGGTAGAGTTGGCTATGGACCTGGTGGGGAGAAGCGAGCGTGCGCAACCGGGCTTGGAAATGGGGGGTACGAAGTACAAAAAAGAGAGACCTAGTGTTTGTGTTTTGACGGGAGAGGAGAGTGATGCACATCTGGGAAGAGCTGCCCCGCGGCCTTACGGTATTACCTATCAATGTATTGGGGGGAGAAACAGATTCAGAGACATGTGGCCACTTGTTCAAGGTCACACAGCAATTGGGGAGTCTGGGACTAGACTCGGATCTCCCACCAATTTGGACTTTTGAGCCCGAAAAGGCAAAATGTGTACCTAACTGTGTTCTGACCCAGCGCCGCGGTGGTAGGGGTGAGCTGTGTAGATTGCTTTTTCCGATGCAAACCTGGAGGGAGGAAGGAAAGAGTGGCAGAGGAAGGGAGCGTGGTGGGAGGGAGGGTGGAGCCCTCAAAGCAGGAGGAGCAGAGGCTGTTAGGCTGGCACGTCGAGGGTGCACAATAAACATTTTCTGAGGCAAGTTGAGGGAGATCACCCATTCGGTAGCTGTGTTCATTTGGGCAAGGTTATCAACCTTCTTACTTTAAATTTCAACGATGTTGTGAGGACCACTGGGAGTGGTTGTCAAGGGTCGGCGATAGAGTGAGCACTCAATAAATAAATATAGGCCGCGTTGCTGTTATTGGGGTTGCTGTTGAGTGGCAGGAGCTGCGCCTGCTGGGAATTGGTCGGAGGTCGCCCGTGTACTCGCCAGGTGACTCCCCTGGAGGTATCCTGTGCGCACCCTGCCCGGAACCAGTAGTCGACGACCGAATACGTGAGACTGGCGGCTGCCGGCGAGCGCTCCAACCCTCCTGGCCACCGGACGGTCAACCTGGGGGCAGCTCGGGAGAGCGTTCAGCACCGCGGCCAGCGACCCGCTACGGCGCCGCGCAGCTCTCCGCGAGCTGCGGTTCCGCGGTTCTGAACTTTTTCCACTTGCGCCTCGGCACGTGAATTCTGCTCCACGAGGAAGCCAGGGAGATTCCTCTCAAACACAGACACGCGTTAAGCAGACCCGCGTTAAGCGGCTGCGCTGACCGCGCCTATCCGCGCTCACCTGCCCCTGGCCTAAATGAGAATCCATTCACTGTGTACGACAGAGGACTTTCCTGAAGCATTTTAGTGGGTTTGCACATGCCTTTGACGGATGGTTTACATCATATCTACCACCAGAATTGCTAATACTTAAAACTTCACAAAGACTCAAGGCTGGAAGTATGCACACGTGCATGGAATATTCCACACCTAATGAGAGACTGCATGAGGGGGGTTTGATACAGACAACATGCTACATAGGTTACCACTGGTGTGTTGCAGATGTTGGAAGAAACTGACTTTAAAAGAAACTTTGCTTCAAGCTATTATTTTAAAAAAGATTACAACTAAGTCAAGCCACCAGTTACTAACAAATTTTGATTTTAACACTTCCCACCCTATGTTATCCGTAGATTTATGTATGCAGACAGATCTTTAGGAGGAGAAAACAGACGGGAATAAGTGAAAATATTGTAGGAAGCTATTGTCTAATAAGAATCAGGAAAAGATTGTGCGACATAATTGGAGTCTACTCAGAGGCAAAGCAATGGCTGATAGATGGGGGAAAAAAATCTTTTTTAAATACCTAGTGTGATAAATATGTGGCATACTGACTAAAATAGCCAGCTCTTTGAACTGCATTCAAACTTTTCTAAAATACGGACAAGTCTGTATTGTGTGATGAAGAAGAAACAGGGAATACTATTGAAATTGAGCCATTTATTCAAAACACATCATATTATATAATCTATAAAGATGTGTATAAGTATGTGCTAGGCACTGGAAATAGATGAAACCCAGACAGTTCCTATATATATAAACTTAGTCTAGAAAGAAAACTACGGTTAAGCTAGCAATTTCAGTACAGTATGAGGCATGTACAATGAGTTCTGCTGAAATGTGGAAAAACAATTAATTAAATAGAGGTTTCGGGGAAGGTTTCTTAGAGGAAGTGGCATCTGAGGTGGATCTCGGAAGCTGAGTTCTGTCAGATGAAGCAAAACATGGTAACTGTTCAGACAAAGGGCACAAAGCACATTGGAATGAAAGAGCCCAGCACGGCTTGTCCTTGGTGTAGGGAGTCTTATGGTATAGGGAGTATTATGGATTCATAGATTTTTATATAGTCAATGTAGACCAACCAATTATGATCATCCTTTCTTTTTTGATGCCTGAATTGTCCTACCTTTGGCTACAGGGATCTCCTTCAAGCTGGCTCCAGAGTCTTTTGACATGACTCACTTAGATACTGAGAACTTCTTTGCTTTGTGGCACAATAAGATACCCCTAGCTCATCTTGTAAATTCTCTACTCTAGATGGGAGAGCAGCCATTTTCTCCAAAAATCCCTGGTATCTTGTAGCATTCAGAAATCTAAATTTGGGCAGTAGGGGTGGTTATTGCCCCTGGAGCATTACGGACTAGATCCTGTGGCCAGAGCTAGGATGTATGCTCTTTTTTAAATATGATGATGATGATGATGATGATGATGATAACGACGGTACAGTAGATAGATCAAACACATCCTTAGCAAGTGATCAAAATTAACATCACCAATGTGATACTCTGGGAAGGACGCAATGTCACTTATATAGTATTCTAGTTAGGAATGTAGAACCCCAACCTAATCACAAGGAAACATCAGACAAACTCAAAATGAGGAATAATCTATTTTTAAATTCTTCAAAAAATGTCAAAGAAAGACTGAGAAAATGTTCCAGACTAAAGGAGAATGAAGAGACACAACAATTAACTGTAATTCCTGATCCTAGACTGGACTGTGAACTGGCGGAGAAAAACTTCTATAAAGGACAGTATTGAGTCAATTGACAAAATTAGAATATGGATGGAAGGTTAGGTAGTAGTATTGAATCAATGTTAGTTAAGTTTACTGAAGTTGATAACTATGTGAAAGAAAGTATTCTTTTTCTTAAAAATACATACTCAACCAAGATTTATACACCCGTTTCAGGAAAATTACTCTGTTTATGTGTAGATAAATAGAACAAATGATAAAAGCAATTGGAGTAAAATGTTAATAATAAGTGAACCTAGGAAAAAGGTGAAATTATTTTTTTGTACTATTCTTGCAACTTTTCTTTAAGTTTGAAATTATTTCCATATCCAAAGTAAGTCATACATTTATATAGATACTGTAATTCATTTTCCAATTATTTGATTTTAAATTTATATTGAACATCCATCTAACAACATAAACATAATTATTCAAATAACATCAGCATTACCACTTAATAGTAAACTTGACAAAGTTTGAGATTTTTCTTGCAGTTCTTGTTAGTCCCACTAAGTGTATGCAACTACTGTGTTCTAAAATTACTTGAAATAATGCTTTTTTTTATGTGTGGTTATGTTACCAATGGTGTATGGTTAGATTTATTTCAGTTACTTTCAATTTTAGGGATTATTTTAAATTTATTTTCAAATACAGCTGACCCTTAAACAATGGGGATTCGAACTGCATGGGACCACTTATACATGGGATTCTTTCACCTGACCTGGTCCAGTCCAAACCTGCGATGTTCAAGGGTCATCTGACCAGTGGGAATGTGCATATGCCCAGGGCCGCCGACTTAAGTTACAGTGGGTTTTCGACTTGGGGGGAGGGGCGGTTGACACCCCTGACCCCCGTCTTTTTCAGGGGTCAACTGTATATAAAACATTTATATGATTTGACAGTTAAAACTTTAAAATAAAGCATGGTCCTAAATTTAAATCTTTAAACCAAATAATATTCAGGAAAATGTTACTCCTTTTTCATACTCCCCAGTAGATACCATTTTTAAAAATTAGCTCCCGGTTTATCCTTCCTCTGTATGTTTCTGTCGAGAGAGAGAGAGAGAGAGAGAGAGAGAGAGAGAATAGTATACTATCTACACTGTCCATTACCTTCATTTTTCAGCATAACATTATATCCTGGAATTTTCCCACATCAATATTCTTTTCTTAAATGGTTTTATCGTACTCCACCTTGAGAAAGTTCCATAGTTTCCATTATGGAGATGTACATTAGTTTCATTCGATCAATGTTTTATTGCTTTTATTTGTTTTTGTGTTTTAATAATCTTTTACTGTTCTATATCGTGCTGCATGTGTCACTTTAGATATCTACAGGTATATTACAGAATAACATGTAAATAAAATTAGAGTTTAACAAAAGAAGAAATGGAACATGGCACATACAATTCACTGAATGACACAAAGAAAGCTATATACGAAGAGGCCACATACTAGTGTAATGCCTGAGTGTTGATTCTGGGCTCTGAAAATACATCTAAAAATGTACTATAAAATGACAGGCATAACACTACATTATTTTCTTAGAAGTGGGATTGTTGAATCACAGGGTAAAAGTATCTGTAGTTTTGTCCTATTGCCACAATCCTCTCTATAAGGTTGTACCAAATTGTCTCTCCATTAACAAAGGATGAGAGTGCCTGGTTCTTCCAACCTCTTCAACAGTGTTGTCAACTCTTGAATATATGCCATTTGTTAGGTGAAAATTTTTTTCAGTATGTTTTAGAATTATATTCTTTTATTAGGGTGAGATTGCACATTTTTACATATGTTTAAGGGCCTTTTTGTGTAAACTACTAGGCTATGATTTTTGCCCATTTTTCCATTGGGTTATTGTTCTATTTAAAATTGATTTTCAGGAGCTGTTTTTGTGTTGGGAAGATATCTCTTTTAAATGATATAAATTTAAAATATTTTCCCCAGTTGTTCATTTGTCTTTTACATATTGCTTATGAGTTCATTTTTGGTGTGCAAAAGTTAAAAAAAATTTGTGTCATCAAATTTGTCAGTCTTTTTTGTTATTATGCCTGGATTTTCAGTGATGTTTATAAAGGCTTTATTCATTGCTCAGTTATGAAGGAATTCATCCATGTTTTGTTCTATTATTTTGTGCTTTTTTTTTTAACATTTATATTTCTGATCCATTTGCAATTTATCTTGGTACATGAAGTGGTACATGGATCCAATTTTATCTTTTTCTGAATAGTTATGCAGTTGTTTCAACCTCATTTATTATAAACTCCACTTTTTCCCTAATTTGAGGTGACTCCTTTGTCTTCCATAAAATTTCTGCATGTATTTTCAGAGTCCAAACTCAACACTTTATCACTCACTATGTACTGTCTTCCCATGCTTTAGTTGTGCCTTTCAATGAATTTTATACTGCCATGTGCCATTTATTCTTTTATTAAACTGTAATGGTATTTTTATATTATTCTTAAACTTTTCATTTGATTATATCTTATTTCCAGTATTAATTAGAACTAGAATTTGATTAATCAGGAAATCAAAAAGGAGAGACTGAAACAAAATAAAAGTTAACAGATTTGTTTTTCCTTATCAAAGAAATCAGAATACAGGATGCACAGGACCAGTATGTTGTTATCGGGAATCATGTTCCTTCTGCCTTTCTCTCTATCACACTTTGTGAGTGGTTTCCAATATCAAGGTCGTTTCATGGTCCAAGTTCCTGTTGGAGCTCCAGTCATACAAATGAGCTCTAGACAAAAAGAAGGCAAACAAAAGATGAGAAGAGCTTTCTTAGAAGCTCAAGTCAAAACTCTCACTTATAGGGCCAGCCCGGTGGCTCAGGCGGTTAAAGCATGTGGTTAGAGCTCCGTGCTCCTAAATCCGAAGGCTGCTGGTTCGATTCCCACATAGGCCAGTGGGCTCTCAAGCACAAGGTTGCCAGTTCAATTCCTCGAGTCCCACAAGGGATGTGGACTGCGACCCCTGCAACTAGCAATGGCAACTGGACCTGGAGTTGAGCTGCGCCCTCCACAACTATGATTGAAAGGACAATAACTTGACTTGGAAAAAAATCCTGGAAGTACACACTGTTCCCCAATAAAGTCCTGTTCCCCTTCCCCAATAAAATCTTTTAAAAAATAAAAATATAGATAACATACAATATTATGTTAGTTTCAGGGGTACACCATAGTTATTTAACATTTATGTACCTAAAGAGGTAATCACATAAGTCCAGCAGCCATCTGACACCACACTATGCTATCACAATATTATTGACTATATTCCCCATGCTGTACATTATGTCTGCATGACTTAATTTGTTTTATATCTAGAAATTTGCACCTCTTATTCACCTTCACTTTCCCTCCTCCCCCACTTTTTAAATCCCACTAAGTGGGATTCACCCCAGCAGGCTCTGATGCCCTTTGTGTGTGCTCATTGTGGGGCTAATTGGGTGGTGTTCTACTGTGGTCTGAAAGCACCCTCCAAGTATGTTGGTTCTGAGGCTGCTTGGGAAGGACTTCAGTGCAGGCCCAGGTCAACCACTGCCTGTGACTGTTCAGGAACTACCTGGTAAGAGCTACCAAGCAATCCACAGTTGTTCGCTGCCTGTTCTAAACCTGGAGGCATGTGGGAAAGGCCATGGTGCTAACCGAGGATGGCTGCCACCAGTACAGGGCCTGGACACCCCAAGGCCTGCAGCCACCTGCCAGCACCCTTCAGGTTCAACCCCTGATAGAACCTTGTGGTACGCAAAGGTCTCAGGGAGTCAATAGTGTGTGAAAAGTTGTGGTCACCAGGTTAATGTAAATTCTGATTTGGTGCTGAGCCTGGAGCTACTCAGCAAAAGTCTCAGAGCACACCGAGGCTACTCACTGCCCACCAGGGGCCTGCCAAACTCTGATATATCAGTTTTTCAAGAAAGAGTGCAAAGTGGGTTGGGCTAGCTGCTAGGGAAGAAAGTGCCTCCAGCGATGTGGGAGTTGGGTCAGGTGGGGACCTAATGAGTCAGCAAGGTGGAGCAGTGTGGCTAACCAGACCAATCAGATTCAGATTAGGCCGTGGTGGGGGCGGGCTCAACACAGGAAATATGGCACCTGCCTTCCGGCTGCACAGAGGAAGACCTCACACTCGGGTAATGCTAACGGTCCTCTGTCGGAGGCCACATACCTCCACCCCCAAGCTCTGCATGTCTTCGATGCCTCCTGAGTCATTGTCCCTCCGCTGGAGCCCAAGGTGAGTGCCTGCAAGCAAGTAAGTCTGTGCGCCGGCCATTTCACAGGATGTCTGGGTTTGCCGCAGACTTCCGTCCCACCCGGACAGTGGAATCCTCACTGTGTCTCACCGCCATATATTGTGGGGGCTCCTCTTCCTGGCACCAGTACTCTGGGCTGGGGAGCCTGGTGTGAGGGGGCCGGGGTCCTTCGCTCCTCCGGGGGAACATCCACAGCTGAGATATCCCTCCTGATTTTCAAGTGGCAGATGGAGAATTGGGGCCTGTTCCACATCTCCTCTGCTCCTACCAGTCTGGACGTGGCTTCTTTATATTTTTAGTCATAGAACTTCTGTTCGGCTAAACTTCAGATCGTTCTCCAGGTTGACTGTTCTATAATTTAGTTGTAATTTTAATGTGTTCATGGAAGGATGCAGGCACAGTGTTTATCTACTTCGCTATCTTGGATCTCTACTAGAAATACGCTTTTGTAGCAGGGCAAATACATCTAAAATGTACTATAAAATGACAGGCATAACACTACATTATTTTCTTAGAAGTGGGATTGTTGAATCACAGGGTAAAAGTATCTGTAGTTTTGTCCTATTGCCACAATCCTCTCTATAAGGTTGTACCAAATTGTCTCTCCATTAACAAAGGATGAGAGTGCCTGGTTCTTCCAACCTCTTCAACAGTGTTGTCAACTCTTGAATATATGCCATTTGTTAGGTGAAAATTGTTTTTCAGTATGTTTTAGAATTATATTCTTTTATTAGGGTGAGATTGCACATTTTTACATATGTTTAAGGGCCTTTTTGTGTAAACTACTAGGCTATGATTTTTGCCCATTTTTCCATTGGGTTATTGTTCTATTTAAAATTGATTTTCAGGAGCTGTTTTTGTGTTGGGAAGATATCTCTTTTAAATGATATAAATTTAAAATATTTTCCCCAGTTGTTCATTTGTCTTTTACATATTGCTTATGAGTTCATTTTTGGTGTGCAAAAGTTAAAAAAAATTTGTGTCATCAAATTTGTCAGTCTTTTTTGTTATTATGCCTGGATTTTTAGTGATGTTTATAAAGGCTTTATTCATTGCTCAGTTATGAAGGAATTCATCCATGTTTTGTTCTATTATTTTGTGCTTTTATTTTTTTTAACATTTATATTTCTGATCCATTTGCAATTTATCTTGGTACATGAAGTGGTACATGGATCCAATTTTATCTTTTTCTGAATAGTTATGCAGTTGTTTCAACCTCATTTATTATAAACTCCACTTTTTCCCTAATTTGAGGTGACTCCTTTGTCTTCCATAAAATTTCTGCATGTATTTTCAGAGTCCAAACTCAACACTTTATCACTCACTATATACCGTCTTCCCATGCTTTAGTTGTGCCTTTCAATAAATTTTATACTGCCATGTGCCATTTATTCTTTTATTAAACTGTAATGGTATTTTTATATTATTCTTAAACTTTTCATTTGATTATATCTTATTTCCAGTATTAATTAGAACTAGAATTTGATTAATCAGGATATCAAAAAGGAGAGACTGAAACAAAATAAAAGTTAACAGATTTATTTTTCCTTATCAAAGAAATCAGAATACAGGATGCACAGGACCAGTATGTTGTTATCGGGAATCACGTTCCTTCTGCCTTTCTCTCTATCATACTTTGTGAGTAGTTTCCAATATCAAGGTCGTTTCATGGTCCAAGTTCCTGTTGGAGCTCCAGTCATACAAATGAGCTCTAGACAAAAAGAAGGCAAACAAAAGATGAGAAGAGCTTTCTTAGAAGCTCAAGTCAAAACTCTCACTTATATGGCCGGCCCGGTGGCTCAGGCAGTTAAAGCATGTGGTTAGAGCTCCGTGCTCCTAAATCCGAAGGCTGCTGGTTCGATTCCCACATGGGCCAGTGGGCTCTCAAGCACAAGGTTGCCAGTTCAATTCCTCGACTCCCACAAGGGATGTGGACTGCGCCCCCTGCAACTAGCAATGGCAACTGGACCTGGAGTTGAGCTGCGCCCTCCACAACTATGATTGAAAGGACAATAACTTGACTTGGAAAAAAATCCTGGAAGTACACACTGTTCCCCAATAAAGTCCTGTTCCCCTTCCCCAATAAAATCTTTAAAAAAAATAAAAATATAGATAACATACAATATTATGTTAGTTTCAGGGGTACACCATAGTTATTTAACATTTATGTACCTAAAGAGGTAATCACATAAGTCCAGCAGCCATCTGACACCACACTATGCTATCACAATATTATTGACTATATTCCCCATGCTGAACATTACATCTGCATGACTTAATTTGTTTTATATCTAGAAATTTGCACCTCTTATTCACCCTTACTTTCCCTCCTCCCCCACTTTTTAAATCCCACTAAGTGGGATTCACCCCAGCAGGCTCTGATGCCCTTTGTGTGTGCTCATTGTGGGGCTAATTGGGTGGTGTTCTACTGTGGTCTGAAAGCACCCTCCAAGTATGTTGGTTCTGAGGCTGCTTGGGAAGGACTTCAGTGCAGGCCCAGGTCAACCACTGCCTGTGACTGTTCAGGAACTACCTGGTAAGAGCTACCAAGCAATCCACAGTTGTTCGCTGCCTGTTCTAAACCTGGAGGCATGTGGGAAAGGCCATGGTGCTAACCGAGGATGGCTGCCACCAGTACAGGGCCTGGACACCCCAAGGCCTGCAGCCACCTGCCAGCTTCCTTCAGGTTCAACCCCTGATAGAACCTTGTGGTACGCAAAAGTCTCAGGGAGTCAATAGTGTGTGAAAAGTTGTGGTCACCAGGTTAATGTAAATTCTGATTTGGTGCTGAGCCTGGAGCTACTCAGCAAAAGTCTCAGAGCACACCGAGGCTACTCACCGCCCACCAGGGGCCTGCCAAACTCTGATAGTTTTTCAAGAAAGAGTGCAAAGTGGGTTGGGCTAGCTGCTAGGGAAGAAAGTGCCTCCAGCGATGTGGGAGTTGGGTCAGGTGGGGACCTAATGAGTCAGCAAGGTGGAGCAGTGGGGCTAACCAGACCAATCAGATTCAGATTAGGCCATAGTGGGGGCGGGCTCAACACAGGAAATATGGCACCCGCATCCCAGCTGCACAGAGGAAGACCTCACACTCGGGTAATGCCAACGGTCCTCTGTCGGAGGCCACATACCTCCACCCCCAAGCTCTGCATGTCTTCGATGCCTCCTGAGTCATTGTCCCTCCGCTGGAGCCCAAGGTGAGTGCCTGCAAGCAAGTAAGTCTGTGCGCCGGCCATTTCACAGGATGTGTGGGTTTGCCGCAGCCTTCCGTCCCACCCAGACAGTAGAATCCTCACTGTGTCTCACCGCCATGTATTGTGGGGGCTCCTCTTCCTGGCACCAGTACTCTGGGCTGGGGAGCCTGGTGTGAGGGGGCCGGGGTCCCTCGCTCCTCCGGGGAAACATGCACAGCTGAGATATCCCTCCTGATTTTCTAGTGGCAGATGGAGAATTGGGGCCTGTTCCACATCTCCTCTGCTCCTACCAGTCTCGACATGGCTTCTTTATATTTTTAGTCATAGAACTTCTGTTCGGCTAAACTTCAGATCGTTCTCCAGGTTGACTGTTCTATAATTTAGTTGTAATTTTAATGTGTTCATGGAAGGATGTAGGCACAGTGTTGCCATCTTGGATCTCTACTAGAAATACGCTTTTGTAGCAGGGCAAATTATCACTCCCATAGTTCTAGATTTGGGTAAACAATTTGCCATCTCAGCCATATTTCCTATCCAGACTAAGTAATTTGAGAGCAGGAATATTTTTTTTCTTTAAATAACCCATAAAAACTAGTGCAGTGTCTTACAAGTATTAGAGTACTTAAAATTAAAAAAAAGTACTTATTTGATTATATGTATTTTGCATTTAAAATCACATATGTAAACATAGGACACATAAGAAGGCTCATAAGAAAATTTGAGTGCTACATTGTGCCTTAAAAAAAAAACCAAATCATTTATTTTAATGTTCTACTCAAGCTTTATACATAATGTACTAATGTATTTGGCTTCATCATTTGTACTCTTTCTGCCACATCATGTAGCCTCATTTAAATAACATTGTGCACATATTTCACACTAAGGAATATGTTTCACTCTTTCCAGATGAGCAGGCTGGAAGAATCCAGATTTAATATTAAGTACATGAAGAGAGGAGGAGAAAAATTATATTTCTAGAAAAAAGTTAATCTTTAGCATTCAGGCACCTAAAAATCTTTTTCTAGTTAACAAATGGGCTTTTATCACAAGTAATCACTATGAATAATTAAATAATTATACAGTTTAGAAACTCATTTAAAAATTTTTATGCTTTTCTGATTATAGAAGTGATATGTATTTCTTTAAAACTCAAACATTATTTTCCTGATATCTATCTCTTCCAATTTTTCACCATAGATAGTCCACTGGAAATTTCCATATTTTCCATTGGTACTCATACAATTAGTTTTACATCTGATGTTAAACATTATTACTTTCAACTTAGTCATTTCAATCTGAGTAATACCAAAATTTATTAAAATTTATCAAAGTTACATATAAGTTTATAACTTTAAATAGTTATACAAAGTTTATTAAACCGTGTCCATACTGGTTTATGTGTTATCTATTGACACACTGTTAAGAAAGAAAAGTATTTACCTCCTTATACTCTCAACCCATGCATCATCTTTATGTAGGGACACACACACACACACACACCTTTTTCATCTTGCAAATATACTGTAATTTTGGATTTGATCTCTCATCAAAGACTTAATGCTGATGTAGATATTACTTAATCCAAACCATGTAGTATACTGTGATAACATTCTCCTTTATTGAACCACTTTCTGTTTTCCTTTGTGTTATAACCACCTCATTGGATGGTTTCCCTAGTGTCTATGTAAATACCACTAGTTCTAACACAACAGGTTATTTTATGAATTTCATCTCTTTCTTGGAGACATCTTTTCTGAAGTCTTCCACTCTCCTGCTTCCATCTGGACTACTGCTGTCTGGGACTGCTGCACAGGTCATTGTCCTGGTTCTCCATTATTATCCTGAGTTTCCCTCTTTCTTAGTTTGCTTTTTGTTTGAAAGGAGTACATTCTCCAGTAACTTTCTGAGAAAAGATATATGACAGGTAAATTTTTAAGAAACTTTTATATCTCAACTATCTTTATTCTGACATGACAATTGTTTTTTTAAGATTTTTTTTTTTTTAATTGGGGAAGGGGAACAGGACTTTATTGGGGAACAATGTGTACTTCCAGGACTTTTTTCCAAATCACGTTGTTGTCCTTTCAGTCTTAGTTGTGGAGGGTGCTGTTCAGCTTCAAGTTGTTGTCCTTTCAGTCTTAGTTGTGGAGGGTGCAGCTCAGCTCCAGGTCCAGTTGCCATTGCTAGTTGCAGGGGGTGCAGCCCACTATCCCTTGCAGGACTCGAGGAATCGAACTGGCAACCTTGTGGTTGAGAGCCCACTGGCCCATGTGGGAATCGAACCAGCAGCCTTTGGAGTTAGGAGCATGGAGCTCCAACCGCCTGAGCCACCGGGCCGGCCCACTACCACAACAATTTATTGAGAGTTATTTATGCATTTCTGATTTAGATATTATTTACCCTCAGAATTTTAAAACAATTCTTCCATTGAATATTTTAAATGCAATACTATTCTAATTCCTGGTCACTTGTACATTATTGATTTATTTTTATCCTAAGGCTTTTAAGATTCATTAAGTTGTCCACAAATATTTATTGAGTGTCTGTTATGTGGTAATGCTTTCACAGAAGGAAGCAGGCACAGTGCTTATCTACTCTGCCATTTTGGATCTCTTTGTCAGCAGCCATTTTTATTCTCAGAAAGTTGTTGTAGGGTTAGGTGCTTTGCAGCTCATGCAGTTGTCACAGATCTGTTGGCTCACCTTTGTTGACATGGGGCAACAACCAAGACCATAGTTTTTCCAACTCCTGCTGGATATCCTCCTTCAATTTTTCCAACTTCTACCCAGGTGCATGTTTAGCTGTATGAGAAAGAGCATTTATTTCTGCAGGTCACTTATAGCATTGAAGGTGGAATGTGGAAGTGGTGAGAGACAGCTCAGCTTCTGAAGACAGATGAATGGGTTCTATTATATCATTGATTCCAGATCCTTCTCAAGGGTCTATGTTGTACTTAGTCTTCCCCACTTTATGTCTGTATTTTCTTCCCAATTTCCTGCCGTGCTGACTGCAAAACTTGCACCAGAAGCAACAAATATTTGTAAATGTTTATCCAGGAACCTATATTGCATAAAGTCAAATTCCTAAAATAAATCCCATATTCCAGTGGTTCTTTTTTGATCAAACCTTTTCTCATACAGCAGAATAGTGCCTGGCTCATTGAAGGGACAGAAAGGAGGCCAGTGTGGCAGGGTGGAGTGATTGAGTGGGAGAATTGTAGGAGGTGAGTTAGGAGAGAGATAAAGGAACCAAATTGTGAAGGGTCTTGAAGATCACAATTGCGATTTTGCTTTTACTCTGATGGAGATGGAAAGTCACTGGAGTTTTGGGGAAGAAGAGAGACATGATCTGACTTTTGTTGTAATATTATCATTTTGATTGCTGTTTAGACAATAGACTGAAGGGAGGCAAGGGTAGAGGCAGAGAGGCCATTTAGGAAGCTATTTTAATAATCTAGGCAAGAGATTATGGTGACAAGAGATATTGGTTGCTTGGACCATAGTGTACATGGAAGTGATAAGAAATAATTGAATCTGGACCTGTGGAAAGTACAGCCTATAGATTATGTTTATATACCAGTATACATGTCTTTTGGCCTATGCAACTGAAAAGTATGGGTTTTCCATTAACAGATATAGGAAAGATTAGAAGTGGAACACTTTTAACATGAAGATTAAGAGCTTAGGTTTAGATGTGCTAAATTAGAGAAACTTGTTAGTAATTTATGCAGAAATCTTTAAGAAGGCAGTTGGATATACTGATATGGAGTCAAGGCTAGAGATAAAAATTTGGGAGTGGTCAGCAATAGGTAGCATCTAAAATCAGGATGCCAGTTGAGAAAACCAAAAAGTGAGTGTAGCTAGAAAAGAGAAGAGGTCCAAGGGCCCTGTGATTTGGAGCCTTCCAACATTTAGAGGTCATAGTCATGAGAAATAAAACCAGCAACAGATACGCATAGGTGGTCAGGGGAGTAGAATTACAACTAGGAGAGTATGATGTTCTAGAAGATAAGTAACAGAAGTATATATCAAGGAAGAAAGAGTGATCAACTGTATCAGGTATTTCCTGATTCCAGAAGATGACAATTGACCGTTGTGTTTAGCAACATGGAGGCAATTGCTAATTAATGATCCTGGTGGCATGTTGGGGGTAAATCCATTTAGCTCAAGTGAGCATGAAAGAAAATTTAGAGACAGTACAGACAACTTTTCAGAGTTTTATTATAAAGGAAAGAAGATCAATGGGGTGGTAGCTAGAGGAGGGTATGGAGTCCAAAGAGTTTCTTTTAAAAGGTGTGAGAGATAACAGTAGGTTGTGTGCTGTGGGAAATACTACAGCTTAAAGGGGGAAACTTGAAAGTGTGGTAGAGAATAACTGAAACTGTTCCTAAGAAGGGTTGGATCTAGTGCTGAAGCAAAAGGGATGGACTTAGGGGGCGCTTGGCTAGTTCATTCCCAGTAATAGGAGGGAATGCAGATTATGTGAGCACAGATATAGGAGGGTGCTTTGGTGTGGTGGGTCAGGCTTGTGGAAATTCTTTTAGTTTATTCAGCAATATAGAAAGCAAGGGCAACAGCTGACAATGGGTGGGTGGGGAGGTATTGGAGGATGGAGGAGAGAGATGCAAGTATGAAATAATTATCTAGGAAAGTGGGAAAGTAAACGCATGAGGGTAATATCGTCTGATGACTGGGCAGCAGTAAGGGCCCACTTGAGCTTAATGATCATGAATCTGAAATGACACCAGTCAACATGACTGTTTGTTTTCCCATCTTTATTTTCAGCCTCACTACTGCAGAAATGGAGTGGAAGGAAAATTTAAATTAACCAAGGTTATGGTTTTGCTCAGAACAAATGAGAAAGCGTGACAGGGACAAAGATATGGAGGTTCTATCCAAGGAATTAATTAAATAGTTTAAGCTGAGAGAAGAGAGGATACGAAGAAGCAAAAGGATTGAGAAAAGATGGTTAGATGAATGGATCTTCTCTTTGTTTCCAGTATATCAAAATTTCCCAACATGTGCCTTGGTGTGGGTCTTCCTTCATTTTGCTTCATGATTTTTTGGCTTTTTAATTTATGTCCTTCCATTCTGGGAAATTTTATTGAATTATTTCTTTGTTGTTTACCTACCTCTCCACTTTCTCTGTTCTCCTCTTTGAGACTTTTATAATTCATATATTGGACCTCATAACAGAGACTTTGGGGTTTTGTTCTTTTTTTTTTCTAGTTCCCACTCTTATTTCATGAATGCAATATCATCTCATAGTGCTCTGGAAATATTAATTATAATTTTGGGGGAAGTTTCTCTTGTTCCTTGCACTGTCTCTCTTTTTTGTAAGTTCTTCTTATATAATGAAACCGTATGCACCCATCCTCCAGCTTCAACTGTTATAAACATTGTGCCAATTTTGTTTTATCTATTACATCAACTTTTACACATATATCTTTTAATACATTATTTTGGACTTCAATGTCAGTTATAGTATTTTGATATATACATTCTCTAACTTTTGAGGGTAACTTTGGTACTTCCCTTCCATTGACCTCTTACTTTCTCCTAATCCACCAGGCGTTTTCATTTTCCTGCCTTTGCAGCTTGAATTTTATGCTTTATTATTTCAATGAACTCAGAAATCCTCTCTCCTTTGCTTATATCCAAGCAACCTAAGGTTGTTGAAGAGCATCCAAACAGAGGAAAGGTTGGTTCCTCCCTACATATATAATCACTGATTTCAGGCAGGACTCCAACCCTGTTTAGAAATCTTACTACATTTCCTCGGACAGTTTCCTCTCTGCCATTCTTGGCAACAACTTTAAATGAATTTCACATTTCTCAAACTTTCAATCATACTTCCCATCTTCCTCCTCATAATCAATAGAAAACTTAGACTGTTATTCTTGGAAAATAGAAGCCACAAGACATGAACTCTCAGCTTCCCAAAATCAAATTTGTTACTTTTACAGTGCTCTACTGCTATCCTCTCTCCCTGTCAGTTCACTAGAGGTGTCCTTTTCCCTTTCTGAGGCCAATTCCTTTATTTTTGTGTGGAACCCACCTTCTCCCACTTTTTAGAACGCTTACATTATCTATTATGCCTGCTCTGTATACCTACACTCTCCCTCAAATGGCTGGATCCTTCCCCTCTGCTTTTAAGTATACTCAAGATTCTCCAATTAGAAAATAAACAAAAAGCTCTGTTCCCTTATTCAGTCTACATCTATTCCCTTTCTTTGTCTCTTCCCTCTCACTGCAAAACCTACTGAACCTTCAGCCCATTCTAATGTTACTTCCATCTCCATCCCTTGACCAAAACAACTCTTGCTCAAGTCACCAGTGACTCTCACGTTGCTAAATTCTTTTCAGTCTTCATCTCACTTCACTTCTCAGCAGTATTCAGCATGGTGGACTCTGCTTTCTTTTCTGAGACACTCTTTCTTCTCTTGGCTTTTGTGACATAGCACTGTTCTGTTTTTTTATTTTAATTTCCTACTTCTCTGATTAATCCTTGTCTTCTCGTTTAAAGGCTCCGCCTGCCCCCGACCTAGCCTTTAAACGTTAGAGTTCCTTCAGACTCAGTCCCAAGTCCTCTTCTCTTCACCCTATAACCTCTCATTAGGTGATCTCATTTCTGCCTTTGAATTCCTTTTCCACCTCTCCACAGATAAGCCTAAACACGATGTCTCCTCTGAGCTCTAAAATGATTAGAAACTATTTACCATCTTCATTTGTATGTCTCTAATGCACCTAAAAATCAACTTAAACTAAAGTTGTGATCTGGGTAGATCATAAAATCACCATATTCCAAACTAAACTATGATCTTATGATGTGTTTCCTGCCTCAGTAATGACACCAACGCCGAGCCAGCTGTGCAAGCAAAAGCCCAAGATGTTATCTTTCCTACCTCCCTCTCATTCTTTTTCACTACCCATATCAAATTTGTCACCACCATCTTTTAACTGGTGTCCTTTCCACTCTGAACCTCACAATCTATACTTGACATTGCAGGCAGAGTAATCTTTGCATTAAGCAATTTGATCTGGTCACTGCCCAATGCCCCCATCAGCCCACTAAAACCATTCAGTGGCTCTCCCTGCTTGTAGAGAAAAAAAAGACACACAATCTTAAGATGACCTATAAAAGACGACTTAAAAGGCCACTGGCTTGGCCCTACTTATATTTCTGGCTTCATCCCACTGCATGCACACCGTGTAGTTTCTTGAAAAGAACTGGCTTACATTTGTTCTTGGCTCTGGGCCACAGCTGATTCCTCTCTCTGGAAAGTCCTACTACAGCCCCCATTGTTCTACCAGGTTAACCCCTCTGGTCACTCAGATCTTATTATAGTCGCTACTTACTTACTCAAGGAAGTCTTCTCTCTCAGAGGCAATTGTTCCAAGTATGTGCTTTCCATGCAACCATTTTGTGTTTAAAACAGGGAAACCTTTTTTTCCTTGCTTTATTCTAGAAAGGTGACTAAGGGTCTTGGGCATGGGTCTTTCAAATCTTTCAGTGTGGATATCCAGCACAAATCATTTCTATCTCTGTCTCTAATGTTGAATCATTGTCACAGTGTGATTTCAGCTACCCATCTGACCAGGCATAGAGATAAGAAAAACAAAGGGCTGAAGAAGAGCTCAGAATCCTTGCCCAGCCACACATACTCGTAGATATATTATTTTTCATATATATGTATATGAAAAATAAATGGAATTCATGTTGCATATGCATTTGTATATCATTTTAAATCAAGTATTACAGTCTTTCTTATTAAGCACTAATCAAAAGTATTTTAACTGTTGCTTAATATTTCTTTGTATTGTTCAAACATAGTTTATTTACTATTTCCCTTATTATTTCATTTTGTTTGTTTGTTTACATATTATCTGAACTCCCTTCCACATTTGGGGAATTTCACCCTATCTGAATCTTGACTGGAAGGAAAGCTCTGGGGAGGTGGATATACACAGTGATGCATAATTCAACTAATTTGGATCAAGTTTAATCCGTTAATTAGGTTCTTCCAGTCATCAGACTTCTCCTCTGGGTCTCTTTGACTCTTTTTTTATTTTGGTAAAATAGAACCATTTTGAGTGTCCAGTGCAGGGGCATTAAGTACATTCTTACTGTTGTGTAAACATCACCATCGTCCATCTCCAGAAATTTTTTCATCTTCCTAAACTAAAACTCTATACCCATTAAATAATAACTCCTCGCTCCCCTCCCCCCATTTACTGGCAACCATCGTCTACTTTCTGTCCCTATGAATCTGACTGCTCTACTTTAGGTACCTCACATCAGTGTAATCATTCATCCAAATTTGCTCTTTAATGACTACGTTATTTCATTTAGCATAATATCCTCAAGGGTCATCTCTGTTGTAGCATGTGCCAGAATTTCCTTCCTTTTTAAGGCTGAATAATATTCCATTGTATGTATATACCACATTTTGCTGATTTGTTCATCCATCAATGGACACTTTAGTTACTTCTACCTTTTTGGCTATTGTAAATAATGCTGCTATGAACATCGGTATAGAAATGTCTGTTAGAGTCCCTGGTTTCAATTCTTTTAGGAGTATGCCCAGAAGAGGAATTGCTGGATCATATGGTAATTCTATTTTTAATTTTTTGAGAAACTGCCATATGGTTTTCCATGGCAGTTGCACTATTTTACATTCTCACCAGCAGTGCACAAGGTTGCCAATTTCTCTACTTCCTTGCCAACACTTACTCTTTTTGTTTGTTTGTTTTTCTGTTTTGTAATAGCTATCCTGATGAGTATGAAGTGGTATCTCATTGCGGTTTTGATGTGCATTTCCCTAAAGATTAGTAATGATGAACATCTTTTCATGTGTTTATTGGCTGTTTGTATATCTTCTTTGGAGAAATGTCTATTCCCCATTTTTTAGTCAGCGTGTTTGGTTGTTGTTGTTGAGTTATTCCTTTGACATTGAGATTGTGTTTTTTCTTGCCAATTTATCTTGTAATGATTCTGAAAGCCCTGGAAAATGAATGGAAAGAAGAAAAGTTAGTAAAAAGTAGTTATCCATTTTAATGGCTATGATTGTTAAATCCTGTTCTACATACGTAAGGCAGTTTCAAAACTTCAACAGATGGTACACAGCAATTGCACTTTATTGATCAAGTTAAAACAAATTCCAATAAATTAAAAATCCCACTTAGGAGATGCCTTTAGCAGTTGTCCTCTCTGAAGCTAATCTCTGTAGCAAAGACATTGTTTTTGTGGTGTTTGCCACTTGTAGTGTGTTTGGATCAGTGAAATTTGAGATTATTCTACAAAATATTGTATTGGTATTTGGGTGGTAGTTTATTTCAGGTGAGTTGAGAGGTAAGAGGATGGAGTGATAAAGAGTATTTACATCTCTGATGAAAAGGCACAGTGGGGGGTGAGTCATTAAATAGAGAAGATTTATAAATGAGAGATGAGTGCGTGAATTTCTGCATGAAAATGAACAATACACCCTCAAGCTGTTTTGTTATAGATTATAATATAAATTTAATGGAAACTGGATACTATAAATTATGTTTTATCTCACCAAGCTCATGAAAGTAGGATTCTACTCACACTTCACATTTCCTAAAAATCAGTAATTACTTATCAAAACTGGTAAAGAGTACAAACAAATCTGACTGTTTGGGCAATTCAGTTTTATTATGTCAAATTATTATTTAACACGAGGTTAAGATAATGTACCAAATTCTTTCATTCTGTAAAGACTTGCCAGGTTCTTTAGAAAGCAGAATTTTTCCTTTGTACAAATCATGAGCATTTCTTTGGGGAACACTAATAAAGAAAGGCAATATGGGATTGCAGACAATGCAGAGGAATACAAATAAAACCATCCAGTTTATATTGCCTACTGAACATTTATTATTGGAGAACTCAACATCATTTCAAGTTCATTGTATGTCTAAAGCAAACTCATCATCTTCAACCTGTTGGATAGTCCCTTATCTCCATTACTAATTGCCACCATCTAAGTTCAGTCCCCACTCAACCACCACACAGGCAGCAAGGCCTCCTCAGTCTAATTAACCACAAGAGTTTAGTAAAATGAAACTTCTTTAAATCTTGCTTTCATCTTGTATCCTTCCTGTGTGAAGCCATTTTTAATGGCTCATTCAGTCATTTAAATCTCATTTAATCTTACATCGAGTCTTTCAAATGCTGGTCTTCTTGAGTTTTCGTAATTTGGCCTACCTTCCTTGCATATGCTACAAGATTGGTTCTTATCCCCCATGTGCCATCTCTGCTGTGTAGGCCCCTCCCTCACTGCCCTCCCTCTTGCCACCTCTTGTCTCTGGCCTCGCTCTCAAATCTTAACCCTTGGAGTTCTGACCCATTCCTTGCTCTCTGTTCCTATGTCCCTCAGAGTTTGAACTTTTCAGTTTGCTACCTAATTATACACAGTTTTTGCGATTTTTATACCTGTGAGTTGCCTCTTCAATTACATTATACGCTTCTTGAAGGCAGTTTAAGTGTTTCATGGGAAATCCAGTTGGTTCAGATGTGGTTCCAGCTACCATTTCCTCTGCTAATGCCCTTGTCCAAGCCTCCAAAATCTACCACCAGAACTGCTGCAATCACCAAAGGACTGTTCTGTTTATTCTTCCCATTCCCCAATCCATGTGTCCTCTGCAGCCAGTGATCCTTTGAAAATGCAAATATCATCCTGACCACTCCCTTGCTTAAAACCCTTCAAATGGTCCTGCGTTGATTTTAGGCCCACAACGGCTGGCATGTGTTTCCAGGATTTCTTGAAATGCTCTGATCACACATGGACATGCTCTGTCATTTGGTTATATAACAGAGATAGGTATGTAAAATGTACTAATAATTGCTGAAGCCATGGTGGGCTGGTAAATGTTTAACATCTAGATTTTCAGGGGGAAAAAACCCCAAAACCCAATGACTTCTATTTGTAATGTTGCCACTTTCTGTGGTGTAACTTCTCCCACCATGGTCAATTTCACACTACTAAGGTCATTGAAGACAAGAGTTTGAAAGCGATATCAGCAATTAGCTCTTGTAAGTCAGTGCAAACTGTCCAGCACACTGCTGGGTGAACACTGTATAAACACAATGAATCTGTTGGGAAAGGCAGTGACTTTATATAGGAATCTCATGTATAGATTAGGTTTCTTCAATTTTGGAAAACCACAAGGGAAATGTGTAGAATATATCTAATCATACAAATATGGATATGCTGTCCATAGGTTTCACTCTGTAATAGGTTCTCCAAAGAACCAATATACATATTCCTGAGAACCAGGGGAGCCAATGTTGTAAACCCCAGTTTGGGTCTGAGGGAAGGAGAAGATGATATGAGATGTTCCAGTTCAACAGTGAGACAGGAAAAAAGGGGTGAATTCCTCTTTCCTCTGCCTTTTGTTCTATTCAGACCCTGAATGGATTAGATGTTGCCCACCCACATTGGGGAAGGCAATTGGCTTTACCACCAATGCAAATGTTAATCTCATCTGGAAACACCCTCACAGACATACTCAGAAAAAATGTTTAATCTGGGAACTCTGTGGCCAGTCAAGATGACTTACAAAATTAATCTTCACACATTCCTTCCTAGAATAATAAAATTAAAAGCTGCCATTTTTAGAAGATAGTTTAAAGCAAATAAAAAAAGTACCGCAGATCAGAGTGGGCAAACTTTTTCTGTAAAAAATCAGATAGAAAATATTTTAGGCTTTGCAAGCTATATGGTTTCTGTTACAAATATTCAAATCTGTCATTGTAGCATGAAAGCAGCCATTAGCAATACATAAAGAAATGGAAAAAGCTGTGTTCCAATAAAACTTTATTTACAAAAACATGTATTGAGCCAGATTAGTTTGCTTACCTCTGATCTAGATTAACTGAAATTATAGAGATAAGGGGATAGTGATTATTCCAATCACAATGAAGACAAACTTGCAATCAGAGTTCTCATTAGATGTTAATTAAGTCAGTCATCCAGGCAGTGATGGACTCAGGACTGGACATATGACCTAACTCTCACCAGGGAAACAGGACAGGAAGCATGCTGAGAGGCATCTGGTGAAAGTCTTCCCATTCCCAGTGTGTCGCGGTTGTTCTGTCCCCTTTGACCTGGCCTTGACTAGCTGTGACACCTGGAATGACTACAGCCACCAACCTGAGGGTGAAGCCAACACTAGGGAAGGCAGGGCCAAGAGATGGAAAGAGCCAAACTAACCAGCCCTGGAGCCCGCCTCACCTCTGGGCTTCCTATGATGAAAGATGAATTTTCCTATTCATCTGTGACAGGGTAAGCCTGTCACAGAGTTTCTGTAAATTGAGCTGCAAGTATCCTAATTGATTTAATTATGCTTCCTCCCCAATTTTTTTTAGTTACAAATGTAATACTGAACCACTGGCTCATCCATGTAGCAAATTTCTTGTCTAGTTTAAGAGCTATAATCACAATAATTAACCTTTCCGTGTAAAGGCATTGAGACTGCCATACTAAATCAGAGAAAAAGGAATAGTATTGCCCAGTTATTCTTTAACATTTATCCTCCTACCACAAGGCAAATACCCTGAAAGCAACAGCCTTGCTCTGGGAGCTCATTCCTTTCAGGCTCTTCCTCTGACGCAATATAGCACTGCTGACCACCCACCTCGCGGCCATTCCATCCACTCATCTTTCTGTGAACAGAACATTGATTTTGTTCAGCTATCAGGAGACTGCATACTTTGGAAAAGGTTGGATCTTTCCCCAGCCCTAGGGGGGATAATCTTAATTAATCTAAGCTAATCATAGAAATTCCATTTTCCTTGCCAGCAAATGATTTAAGAATAGGCATGTCTATCACCCTGAACAGTTGAGTGTGGAGTTTTTCTGTCTTAAAAAGGGATGTAAGGGAGCCTTTAGTGTTGGGAAAAGCTTGAAGCTGTTGCAGCCATCCTGCAAACCTGAGGCCAAAAGCCAATATTATGAGCAAAGCACAGCAGAAGAATGAAGAGAACCTAGGTCCTCAATGATGGCAATCAGCCACTTACTTAACTAAGTCTGGAATCACCCTACCTCAAGCTTTTTGTTATTGGTGCCAACTGAATTGATCTTCTGTAAAATGTTGCTGAAACCATACCAACTGGAAAACTCACCAATAAATTGCCTTAGGCAGGTTGCATCTGGGTGTCTCCACTTGTCTAAACAGGTTAAGAAAAACAGCATGATGTTTCTACTGCACTGATCTCGCTCTGAGATAGTATATATACTAGGCATTGGTAAATGATATTATGGAATCTATGATGACTGTATGGGCACAGACTTATTTTAAAATATCAAAAAAGTTAATGAATAAGCCAGGATGTTTCACACATCCTGGACAAATTAGAATTTAGATTGATTTAACAGCCTATGATCTAAAGTACAATCACTTAAAAATTTACACCAAAGATTGTATTAAAATAATCAGGTTTCTTAATAAATTTAGAAAAATTATTATGAGATAATTTGAGTTTTTGTGATTGTTTCACTCAGATTTTCAGGCATTTTGTTGTTATTTAATTCAGCATTCTTTAATTATCAAAGCAAAACATGAGAACACGTTTTATGTAAAGCAGTTTTGCTCTTAATGCCCCGTCTTCAACAGCAGAAATATTTTAATTTGTTTTAAAACCTCTTCTCTAATGCTGTGTGTATCAAATTCTTGTTTTTGTTCCTTTTTGTTTGGACACATTTTAGAGTCCCCCAAATGTGGTGATTATGACTTCATATTGTGTTGTCACAAATAAAAATAAAAATAATTATCTCCTTGGTATAAAGAATACAGAAAATCATGCTGTATAATACCCCAAGGAATGATAGAGTGCCTGTGTTTCTTTTAGTGGTAATTCATGAAAAATTAAAGAGAATATAGTATGTTCTTTTATTTATTTAGTGAAATATTCTGCAGAATGAAACATATAATCATATATTTTAAAAGTTAAATACAATAATTATTACCAAAAATGTAGATATAAACATACCATCACTCAGCTTTTTAAAAATTATTTTATTTTTATTTTAAAAATTATTTTATTTTTCAATTACAGTTGACATATTATATTAGTTTCCGGTATACAACATAGTGATTAGACATTTATATAACTTACAGAGTGATCACTCCAATAAATCTAGTACCCATCTGACACTGTATCTAGTTATTGCAATATTATTGACTATGTTTTTTATGTTATAGTTTATATCCCCCATTACTATTTTTAAAAGATTTTTATTAAAAAATATAGCTAACATACAACATTATATCACTTCCAGGTATATACCATAGTTATTCAACATCTATACACCTAAAGAAGTGCTCACCATGATAAGTCCAGCAGCCATCTGACACTGCACTATGCTATCACAATATTTGACTATATTCCCCATGCTCTACACAACTTCCCCAATGACTTATTTGTTTTATACCTAGAAATTTGAACCTCTTATTCCCTTTCACCCTTTTTAAAATTTTCAATTAAAGTTGACATTCAGTGTTATTTTATATTAACTTCAGGTGTATAGCATAATGGTTAGACAGTTATATAATTTAAGAAGTGATCCCCTTGACTAGTCTAGTAACCATCTGGCACTATACATAGTTATTACCATATTATTGACTGTATTTCCTGTGCTTTACTTTACATTCCCATGACTATTTTGTAACTACCAATTTGTACTTCTTAATCCCTTCACTTGTTTTACTGTCCCACAACTCCTCTCCCCTCTGTCACCCTCATAAATCTAGGACCCATCTAACACCATACATAGTTATTACAATATTATTGACTATATTCCTTACATTATACCCTACATTCCTATGACTACTTTGTAAGAACTAATATGTGCTTCTTAATCTCTTCCACTTTTTACCCTGCCCCTCACAGCCCCTCCCATCTGGCAACCCTCAAATCTCTGTATCTATGAATTTGTTTCTGTTTTGCTAGTTTATTTTGTTCTTTAGATTCCACACACGTATAAGCAAAATCACATTGCATCTATCTTTCTGTCATACTCAACTCAGCACAATACCCTTCAGGTCCATCCATGTCCACAGATGGCAAGAACCCACTCCCATCCATGGCTGAGCAATATTCCATTGTATATATATATTTGTATATATATACCACATACTCTTTATCCATTCATCCATTGATGGATAACCAGGCTGCCTCCATATCTTGGTCATTGTAAATAATGCTGCAAGGAACATATTGATGCATACATCCCCTTGAGTTTCTTTGGATAAATACCCAGAAGTGGGATTACTGGATCCTTCTTTGTCTCTTGCTATAGCCTTTGTATTAAAGTCTACTTTGTCTGGTATAAGTATTGCTACCCCAGCTTTATTTTTTTCTTTTTTTGTGTTTATTTCCATATTCATGAAATATTTTTTTTTATCCCTTTACTTTCAGTCTTTCTGAAGACATTGTGTGTGTCTTTCAATCTGAAGTGAGTCTCTTGTAGGCAGCATATGTAAGGGTCTTGTTTTCTTATCCATTCAGCTACCTTATGTTTTTGATTGGAGCATTTAATCCATTGATTTGCAAGTAATTGTTGATAAATATGTAGCTATTGCCATTTTATTATTCATATTTTAGTTATTTTTTCCATCTTAAAGAAGTTCCTCTAACATTCCTTGTACTACTGGTTTGGTGATGATGAGCTCCTTCAGCTTTTTCTTGTCTGGGAAGCTCTTTATCCTTTGATTTTAAGTGACATCCTTGCTGGGTAGAGTACTCTTGGTTGTGGGTCCTTGCTTTTCATCGTGTTGAATATTTCCTGCCAATCCCTTCTGGCCTGCAAACTTTCTGTTGGGAAATCATCTGACAATCTTATGGAAGCTCCCTTATTAAGTTACTAGGTACTTGCAGCTATAAGTTCTCTTGCCGCTTTTAGGATTCTGTCTTTGTTAACCCTTGCTATTTTAATTATAATGTGTCTAGATGTGGGCCTATTTGGGTTCATCCTGTTTGGGACTCTCTGTGCTTCCTGGGCTTGTATGTTTATTTCCTTTGCAGGTTAGGGAAGTTTTCAGTCATTATTGCTTCAAATAGGTTTTCAATTCCTTGCTTCTTCTCCTCTCTTTCTGGTACCGCTATGATGTTTGATGTTGTCCCAGAGGTCTCTTAAACTCTCCTCATTTTTTGAAGGGGGGGTTCTTTGTTCTTTTTGCTGTTCTGATTTTGTGTTTTCTGCTACCTTGTCTTCCAAATTGCTGATTTGATCCTCTGTTTCATCTAGTCTGCTGGTGATTCCTTCTAGTGCATTCTTCATTTCAGTTACTGTATTCTTCACTTCTGAATGGTTCTGTTTGATAGTTTCTATGTCTTTTTTTATGCTTGCTATCTCTTTGTTGAAGTTCTCACTAAGTTCCTTGAGCATCCTTATAACTGCTGTTTCGAACTCTGTATCTGGTAGGTTGCTTACCTCCATTTCATTTAGTTGTTTTTATGGAGTTTTCTCCTGCTCTCTCATTTGGGATGTGTTTCTTTGTTTCCTCATTTTGGCTGTCTCTCTGTTGTTTCTATGTATTAGGTAGGTCTGCTTTGTCTCCCAGTCTTGGCCAGGTCTCCTTATGTACTAGGTGTCGTGTGGGGACCAGTGGGACAGTTTTCTTGGTCAGCTGTTCCAGGTGCTCCAGGATTGTCCCTAGTATGGATTGTGTGTGCCTTCCTGTTATAGTTGAGCTTTGATTACTATTTGCATGTTAGTGGGTGGGATTGACCTTCAGGTTGATTGGCTGTGGGGTTTGACCTCATCCTCAGCTTACAGGCTGCTGTGTGGAGGGCTTACCCCACTGAGTGGTATTCACCCTAGTGGGCTCTGGTGCCCATTGAGACCACCATTTGTGTGTGCTGCTTGTGGGTCTAATTAGGTGGTGTTCTGCTGTGGTCTGAAGCCAACCTCCAAGTATGTTAGTTCTGAGACCTCTTTGGTGGGGCTCTGGTGCAGGCCCAGGTCACCCACTCGCTATAACCAGCCAAGGACTACCTGGTAGGAGCTACAACGCAATCCTGGAGGCAAATGGGAGAGGCCATGATGCTAAGCAAGGATGGCTTCCACCAGTACCAGGCCTGGGATAGCTCTGCAAAAAGCCAGGACACCCCAAGACTTGCTGCCACCTGCCAGTTCCCTTAAGGTTCAACTACTGATAAAGCCTTGTTCAGTATGCAAATTGGGTGAGACAGTTTCAGGGAACCACAAGTGGGAAAAGTTGTGATCACTAGATTAATATAGATTCTGGTTTGGTGCCAATGCTGAGCCTGAAGCTACTCAGCAAAATTCTCAGAGCACACTGAGGCCAGTCGCTGCCTGCCTGGGGCCCACAGACTGATAGTTTTCCAAGAAAGAGTGCAATGTGGATGGGACTGGCTGCTTGTGAGAAAGTGCCTCCAGCATTAGGGGAATTGGGTGGCTGGGTCAGAGTGAAGATCACCAGCCAATCAAAATCAGATTTTGCCATTGGGGGTGGGCTCAACACAGGAAAGATGGCACCTGCCTGCTGGATGCATGGGAGCAGGATCTCACACAGGGGAAATAACGACTGTCCTCCAGCCCTTGCACAGAAGCCATACACCTCAGTCTGTCCCCTGTATGCTTCTGATACCTCCCCAAGTGACTGTCCCTGCATTAGAGCTCAGGGTGAGTGCCTGGAAGCAAGTGCAGGCCCTTTAAGGGGATGTCTGGGTTTCCTTCAGCCTTCTGTCCCACCTGGATGGTCAGAATCCCCACTGTTTTCCACAGGCAGAAGTTGTGGGGGCTCCTCTTCCCAGCACCGGTACTCCAGGCTGGGGAGCCTGGTGTGGGGCTAGGTTCCTCACTCCCACGGGGTGGTGGGAGGTGGGGTGGGGGAGGGAGAACTTCTGCATCTGAGATATCTCCCAATTTTTTTCTCCCACACGGAGGTTTGGGTCTGGTCTGTTTTGCATCTCTGCCCCTCCTACCAGTCTCAATGTGGCTTCTTCTTTATATTCTTAGTTATAAAACTTCTGTTCAGCTAGACTTCAGATCATTCTCCAGGTTGATTGTTCTGTAATTTGGTTGTTATTTTGATATATTCACAGGATGAGGCAAGCACAGTGTTTATCTACCCTGCTATCTTGGATCTGTGAGGAAGTTATTCTCCTCAGACTCTTTCGCAGCTAGTCCCTGTATTTTCAGGTTGAAGGAAAACCTCTTCCAGAAAAGACCAGCATAATAATGAGAGGAAGACTTAGCTATCATCTTCCTAATGAACTCAATATTCATCTTTAAGTACGAGTAATATCTATACTAATTTTTTATATTAAATTTGTTGTCAGTGCAATGTAGGAGAGAAAAATGAACTCACATTGACTTTTGATCCTTCCATTGATCCCCAGTCCTTCAAACATCTTATGTTTTCAGTCCGTTGTGTTTGAAAAATTCATATCAGAATTTTAAATAGGGGAGGAAGGAAGTGAAAAGGCTTTTCCTATTCCAATAATGAGTATGCCACTCACCTCAAAGTCTGCCAGCTGAAAATAATGCCACATTGTCATAATAACCTAGTTAACTTTTTTCTTTTCTCCAAGTTTGTCCATTTAAAACCTTAGAGAAAAAATATTCCATAATAATACATAGTGAGCATTTATGTAACAGTCTTAAAGAACTTTCACATATATATTACCTCTTTTGCTTCCACTAATAACCCTGTGACGAACATAACACAGATTTAAAATTTCTGGTTTTAGATAAGATCGCAACTAACACAGGCCACTGGACCCTCCCTTCTGATTCAGTTCTGATGCCAACACTGGTGGTGTCACTGGGATGATAGAGAATTGGATATCAGCCATGTTCAGGTGAAACACTCTTACAGTTATAGGAGGGTGTTGTATCTGAGGTGGGGGAATACAATCAGAGAATGTGATCTGGAGCAGGAGAGGGCAAGGGACCACAGATGATGGACCGATTGGAAAATAGCTCTCTCATAGGGCCTTTTACCTTGCACCCCCTCAATACTGCAGGGTAAGAAATCAGAGGGCCAGCCCAAGGCAGTTGTGTACGATCAGGGCAGGAGTTTAGCTGGAGAAATGCATTGTTCGGGCTGGCAGGAATAAATAATTTATTAAAGTTTAATGTAAAAGTATAATCACTATGTTGTACACCTAAAACTAATATAATATTATATGTCAACTGTAATTAAAAACTGAATTAAAAATTTTTTCGAAGTCTAAATAAGTAATGGCCCAATAACAGCAACAACAAAATCAAATAATCTAATACTGAAACTCCAGATGGTATCAATATAGAGATGGTGCAATGGAAAATGAGAAAATCTGACTAAAATTCTTAACTTATTGGGGAGTGGGTGGATAAGATATAGGGATTAATAACATTTAAACTTAGATTGAGAAATAAACATAATTATTGGTCTTATAAGTTAGAGCTAACCACCAGACATAAAAAAGATAGAGTTTATAGCTCTAAAACTATTAGAAAATAATTTTAACTATTGAATGGAAGTTAACTACCCAAAAAAAGGAACAAAACAAAGCATGGTAGAAAGAAATCAAGAATTAAATATACATAAACATGTCTCAATATTAGAGTGGTTACAATAAATATAGATGGGTTTAACTAATTAAAAGAGATTCTCAGATTAATAACAAAACAAGTTTCAGTAATATATAATTTATAAAAAACATATTAAAAATAAGTACATAAAGAAAAGCTGAAAATAAGGGAAAGGAAAATGTAACAGGAAAATATGAAACAAAACAAATCTGAGGCATCAAACTTACCAAACTAAATGGAATGTAAAGGATGAACAGGGTTGTTATATATTTGTTAAAGGAATAAAAGATCAAGAAAGTATAATGAATACACATACTTCTAAAAATTGAGGTGAAATTCATATACCTACATAATAAAATTTGTATACACACATAACTCTAAGTACGTTTGAAATTCTTGAGCATTCACGAAATTTAATTTGATACCATCCCACAAAAGAGACATCAATAAATTTGAAATAATAAAAATCATAGGGAATTTTTTTCATTCACTGCAATCAATTTACAAGTCAATAGAAAAAGAATCACTTAAAATTTTCATGTATTTCATAAATAACTTCTGATCTAACCCTTCATTTTAAGAGTGAATCATAAAGCAGGTAATATAAAATTTAGAGCTCATTGATAAAGACATTATTATATGTCAAAATGTATGATAAACAGTTAAAATAACATTGAGAGGAAAATTACAGAATTGAATTCATCTCCCTAAAGAGTAATACTGAAAGCAAATGAGCTAACTATTCAATTCAAAAGATGGAAAAAGTCATAAAAAAAAGCAAAGGACAGAAAATGTATAGATTAGTGAAGAAACAATGAAATAGAGAATTAAAAGAAAAACAATTGGAATGATTAATAGAACCAAAATCTTGTCTTGAAAATGACTAATGAGACAGAAAAATCTGTGACAAAAACAAGCAAAGCAAAATGAGAGAAGATGCAAATACACAAAATTCTGTTAATCTCAAATGTTTAGTTAATGATAAAAGTTAGTAAGTCTAAAGACAGCAGGGTCTGGGTATGTGCTTTGTGAGGAAAATAAGTTTCATATGTTAAAGCTTTTCACCAAGGCTCTCTGTATCTAGCTGCTATGGTCTGAATATTTGCATGTGCCCCCTTCCCCCGCCCAAATTCTTATGTTGAAATCCTAACCTCCAGAGATATGGTATTAAGAGGTGGTGGGCTTTCATAAAAAAGAGGCCCAGAAAGATCCCTTCCACCATTTAGGACATAGAGAGAAGGTCCTGTGTTCACCAGAAAGAGGGCCCTCACAAGAACATGACCTGCTGACACTTTGATATGGGACTTCTCAGCCTTCAGACCGTGAGATATAAATTTCTGTTGTTTATAAGCTACTCAATCTGTGGTAGTTTGTCACAGCAACAAAAATGGGCTAAGACAGTTGCCATCACTTCCAAGATATTTTAGATTGTCAACAAAAACCATGACCCTTACTGTTATTTAAGAAAAAAGGCAATCTCTAGAATAAGAAACATTCCAAAGAGTAGCAGCTTTGGTGCAGATAAACATATCCTTAAATTACTCACTAAGGCAAGAGGACTATGATGGACAAAAGCCCACTCTATGGCATAAAGTCATCTGAGGAAGCACTAACCGCAGGTCCCCAGTGCCTGAGGGCTGAGGATGCTAAGCGTCTTGCAATAGGATGGACAGTACTACATGACCAAGAATTGCCTCATGTGCCAACAGGTCAAGGACAAACTAGTGAGTTGTCCAGGAGTCCTTCTGTTTGCTTTCTAGTCTGGACTTTTTTTCCTGCGGCATCACTGTTGTCATGAAGGAATATAATTTTATAGAAGATAGCTCCTAACGGAATCTGAAGGGAAAACAAACATTTCTGTAGGTACCTTGCTGAGAGAAGGGTATCCAAAATTTACAAATCAGTAATATAAGAGGAAAGAAAACTTACTATGTGCATGCTTGCTCTTATACTAGGCAATATGCAAGTAGCTGTCATATGCATTACAACTGTTTTAAAATGATACTATTAAGAAAATTCTGGTTTTGGCCATTAGGTCTCAGTCCGTTTCCATCCCTTTGCTGGCTTTTATGACTCAGAATCAGGGCAAAGAGCAGAAAGGGATAGAATTGGAAATAGGTACGTGGTAAAAACGTTAAATTTTCCTCTGGATAGAGAAGAAAGACTAGAGATGGGAGGAAAAAGAAGTACAAGGAAGAAAATAAGCTCAGGTTTCCAGGGAAATTTTGTTTTGGGAATGGGAGCAGTGCCTTGGGAGAGCGATGGGATGGGCAAAATAGCAAAGGAAAAGGATTTTGAGAGATGTTGCCGTGGGTTTGGAGTTAGTTCCCACATAGTAGTCTGTGAGAGATGCATATAAAGATTGAAATCACTTCTGTTTACACTTGGATATTGAATCGTACTCATTTGAATATGATATGGAGGCTGAGACTGGGCCACGAGGCCCCTGCTATAAATTTGGGTAACACAGGTTAACTCATTTATTCCTTACGAAAACTCTTAAGTACCTAATTAACATCCTCATTTTATAAGTTAGGAAATCGAGGCTCAGAGATGCAGTATTTTCCCCAAATCACTCTGGTTATAAATGGTGAAAAAAACTTCTAACACAGATCTATCTGATGCCGATGTATATGCTTGTACATTGTACTGCCTGTTTTCTAAGAGATAATATTAAAGGACGTTTTTATGATCAGGGGGACGAGTATCATGGAAGCAGGTTCTATTTGTAGCTGAGCTGGTAGAGCTTCTGTTGTTCCCTGAACCCAAAGGACATTGAAATGCTTGTTTTCACCTAACCCCTTATTTCTGTTCTGACGAATTCCACCCAGCAGTGGCTCCACATTTGCGCTGTGGAGTCAGACAAAAGAAAGGTTCGGCCCCAGCTCTTTCACCTACTAGCTCTGTGACCTCAGTTTTTTTCATATATAAATGGATGGTTATCCCCATCCTTAGAAGTTTTTGTGGGGATTACGTGAACATGCAAGAGAGAAAGTTTTCAACAAATGGTTACTCTTCCTGTTCCATTCCATATTGTTATCTCCCTAGAGTGAAAGCTTTCCCCAGCCAGAAGCCTGCCCAAGTGTAAACAATGTCAAATCCAGGTCACTTCTCACTTCCTAGTCCTGCAAGGAGCATCTTGGGATGGGGGAGGGGATGTATTTTATTTCCTCTCAATTTTCATCCATTGCTGGTATCCCTCCTAGAGGAGACTCACACACACACAGACACACACACACACACAAGGTGGACAGCAGACAGCATAGGGAGCTTGTAGAGAAGGGGAAAACCTACAAAAAAGGGAACCAAATGATGCAGAAGCCAAATCAGCTTCACAATTTATCCCAAAGACACCAAGTTATCTTCATCTCACTTCACAGAGCAGTCAGAAGCAAATTGAATTTAATAATTTGAATCAAATTCTTAAGGAAAAAAGGAAACACATTTTAAGGAAGTCTGTGATGAATCTATTTTTAAAATAAAGATTCTTTTGCAATCTCTTGAATTTATCTGTTTTATAAACTTGGGGAGTGGGTGAGCAATGATTTTTCTCGAAACAGGAAGTGTTTGAACCCTGTTTTGTACTTACATATCTATTTTAACTAGCCATTTTCAGTTTTGACATAGATATGACTTTGTGAGGAATTATAAGAACAAACAGGAATTGGAAATAGAACTCAGCATAAAAGCAATTAAAATGAGGTTATAATACCAGAGTTTTCTTAATTTTGATTTTTCATTTAAAAAAAGAAGCATACTGAGTACTTAGAACTTTCCAGGGAGTGTCTGAGCACTTCACATATATTAAGCATTTCCTTACAACTCCTTAATCCCCTGCAAGGCGGGTGCTATTGTCTGAGACACAGAGAGGCTACAGCATAACCACTGAAGTGATCCTTGCCCCCTGCACCCCACCTCAGCGGTGGAGCTCATAAGAGCTGTCAGGACACATATTTGATACAAGACATTGATTATCTTCGGTCTGAAGCTCTGGCTACTCCAGATGTAAATCATTCCCCCTCACTCTTGCTTTATCCAGATAGAGAATGAGAATTTGAAGTAATTTATTCTCTTCCACTTTTAAAGCGCTATGGGCTCTGAGGAAAGTAAGGGAGCTTCGCCCCCTGGTGGCTGCTCGCGGTATATGACAATAAGGCAGCCACTTCTGTCCTCAAGAACAGCATTGCCTTCCACCTTGCTACTCAAGCCTGCCAAGGCACCTGTCAAAAGGCTGAATTGGCCTCTCCTCAGGGGTCATTGTCTTCAAAAATCCCTTGCTCTGCCTAGATCCATGCTAATAAAAACTGAAATAGCAGAGTTATTTTTTTTCTCTATTCTTTAAGCGAGGAGGTCTCATGAAACATGGTCCAGCAATGATGGGCCAGAACTCCCTTGATCTTATTTCATTTTCAGAAAGCCAGATATTTAGTATTTGTGCCCTTTCAGAAGGGATTCACAGTTGGCCAGAAAATTGTCCTTCTAACACATCCACTTCATTGTTGCCTCCCGTATCTTGAAGTTCACCTCCAAAGCAGAGAAAGGAACACACAGGCATCCCTTTTTTAAAACAATTCATGCAGTTACAATGCTGCATGTGAATTGTGTTTTTGAATTTCTAACTATAATGATGATCTGGGTACACTGTTTTCTCAAATAATGCATAGCTCATAGTTTTTGAAATTTATTTTTCTCAATTCTAGATAGGCTCTTTTCATGATTTTCAGTTGCTTGGCAGTGGGTCTGTGCCCAGCTAGCTGTATCAGAATCACTTGGGAAAATCACAACACAAACACAAGAAGATTCCTGGGCCCTACTCCAAAGATTCTGATTTAGTAGATCTGTGGTGAAGCCCAGGCGTGAGCGTTTCTAAATGCTCCTCAGCAGATACCGATCAGCATCGAGCTTAGGGAACCACTGTGTCTACACCTCCTTTCCTGACCATAATAATGAATGCTGATGGTGAGCACACCAATTACATAGTGTTTTCACACATCAGGTTGGAAAACAAGAAGAAAAGTAAATATCCACTTCCGGAAATGATACAAGAACAGGGTTTTCTTTTTCCCTGTTGCTGATAGTATGAACTGCTGCAAAAGGTTAAGAAAGTAAACAGTTATTTTTAACATCAAAAATGTTAAATTGGCCCAGAAATCCCAATTTAGGGCCCAATTTAGAATATAAGGATTAAAGACTAAGTAGTATTTATTGTAGTATTATTTGTAGGACAAACAAGTGGGAACAAACTAATGGTGTAATAAATTAGGACCTAGTCATTCAATGAGATACTTTACAGTATTTAAAAAGAATCAATTAGACCTGAATGTTTTGACCTGGAAAAAGGTCTACATGCTATTAAATCAATGAGTTGCTGAATTTTATACACATATACGCACACAAATGCACACATATATATTTTCATTTATAAGAAGAAAAGAAAGAAAGTTAATGAAGCTGGAGTATATATGTTTGTGTGAGCAGGAAGAAAAATGTAAAAGGACACTTCATTTTAACATTGGATACTTCATGGTGGGAGGAGAATGGAAGGATTATTGATTTTTAAATTTTTCTTTATACATTTCTACATTTTACTCATCATAAACAACATGAATTTTCTTTACAGCTTGATCTTTGCTGGTGTGTACAAACAACTGATTTGTATTTGTTGATCTTGTACCCTGCAACTTTGCTGAATTTGTTAAATAGCTCTAATAGGTTTAGTTTGGCAGATTCTTTAGGATTTTCTAAATACAGAATCATGTCATCTGTAAATAGAGGTAGTTTTACTTCTTCCTTTCTAATTTGGATGTCTTTTATCTCTTTTTATTGCTCCAGCTGGAGCTTCCAGTACAACGTTGAATTGCAGTGATGAAAGTGGGCATCCTCGTCACGTTCCTGAGTTTAAGGGGAAAGTTTGTTGTTTTTCAGCTTTGAGTATCATATGAGCTGTAGATTTTTCATAAATGTCCTTTGTTATATTAAGGAAGTTTACTCCTATTTCCAGTTTTCTGTATATTTTTATCGTTAGAGAGCATTGGTTTTGTCAAATGCTTTTTCTGTGACAAATGAAATAATCATGTAGGCTTTCCCTTCAATTAATGTGGTACATTGTGTTGATGGATTTTCTTATGTTGAACCGCCCTTGTGTTCCTGGGATAAACTGTACTTAGTCAGGGTGTCTAATACTTTTAATACACAGTTGGATTCAATTTCCTAGTAATTTACTGAGGATTTTGCATCTATGCTCATCAGGAATATTGCCCTATGGTTTTCTTTTCTTATGGTATCTTTGTCTGGTTTTGTTATTAGGGTGATGCTGGCCTCATAAAATGAGTTTGGAGGTGCTTCCAAACTCAATTTTTGGTTTTGGTATCTTGTGTTTTCATTTTAACTTGTCTGAAGGTACTTTTTAAATTTCCTTTTGATTCCCTCTTTAACTCAGTAGTTGTTCAAGACTATGTTGCTTCGTTTCCACATATTTGTGTATTACCTCATTTTCTTGCTGTTATTCTTTTCTAGTTTCATTCTGTTGTGATTAGAAAAAACATAATTGACATGACTTCAATTTTTAAAAATTAAAGACGTGTTTTGTTATCAAGCATGATCCATCCTGGAAAATGTTCCATGTGCACTTGAGAAGAATGTGTATTCTTCTGCTGTTGGGTGGAAAGTTCTATTTAAGTCAGTTAGGTCTTTTTGGTAGATAGTGCTGTTCAAATCACTTGTTTCTTTATTGATATCTATCTAGGTGTTCTATCCATTATTGTAAGTGGGATATTAAAGTCCATATTATTATTGTATTGCTGTTAATTTTTCTCTTTAGATCTGTAGATATTTGCTTTATATATTTAAGTGCTCTGATGTTGGGCACATACATATTTATAATTATTATATCTTCCTGTTGAATCAACTCTTTTATCATTATATATGACCTTGTTTGTCTCTAGACACAGTTTTTCACTTAAAGTCTATTTTATCTGATGTATATATAGTCATGCCAGCTGTTTTTTGGTTACCATTTGCATGGAATATCTTTTTCTACCCCTTTGCTTTCAGTCTATGTGTGTCTTTAAATCTAAAGTGAGTCTCATACACAACATATTTCTGGGTCTTAGTTTTTTAAATCCATTCAACCACTCTATGCCTTTTGATTAGCGAGTGTCTTAGACCATTCAGGCTACTATAACAAAATACCATAGACTGGATGGCTTACAAATAACAAATTTATTTCTCACAATTCTGGAAGCTGGAAGTCAAGATCAGGGTACAGGCAGAATCTACTGTTTTTGGCTTGAAGACTTCGTCACAGGGCAAAAGGGGCATGGAAGCTTTCTTGAACCTCTTTTATAAGGGCATAATCTCATTCATGAGGGTGGAGCCATCATGACCTAATCACTTCTCAAAGGCCCCACCTCCCGATACCATCACATAGGGCATTAGGATTTCAATATATAAATTTTGGGGGAACACAAATATTCAAAGCATAGCGTTATTCCCTCCCCCCAAGTTCATGTCCTTCTTGCATGCAAAATACATTCATTCATCCCAATAGTCCTCAAAAGCTCAACTTGTCCCAGCATCAACTCAAAAGTCTAAAATCTAAAGTCTCATGTAAATATCTGAATCAGATATGGGTGAGACTCCAGCTACCATTCATCGTGAGACAAATTGCTCTTCACCTGTGAACCTGTGAAAGCAAACAAATTATGTACTTCCAAATTACAGTGGTGGGACAGGCATAAGGTAAATCCTCCCATTCCATAAGGTAGAAATAAGAAAAAATGGGCAATAGTTTCCCAGCAACCCCAAACCCAACCGGACAAACATCAATTCTTAAGGCTTGAGAATAATATTTAACTGGAGATCCTCCCTGCCAGGACCACTGGAGTGAGCGTTTCACCTTCTAGGCACAGTGGGGTACCTCCATCCCCATGGCTTTGCTGGGGGCAGTCCAGACAGCAGCTCTCATGGGTTGCATTTGCGTGCCTGCAGCTCCCCTGCTCTGAAATCACATACCAGTGGCTCTATTGGTCTGGAATCAACGGGGTAGCCATGCCTTCATGGCTCCACTGAGCATTTCCCTAGACAAATTTATAGAGAAACAAAGTAACGGTGGCTCCTTTCTACCTTCCTTCCTTCCTTCCTTCCTTCCTTCCTTCCTTCCTTCCTTCCTTCCTTCCTTCCTTCCTCCCTTTTTTGTCTTTCAGTCAGTTATTTATTTACAAATATATTTTGTGTCAGTACTATGTTCAGGTATTATTCCAGGTACTGGGGATACAGATGTAACAGGACTAAATGTTCTCTCTATCACAGGATTTATATTCTAGTGAGAGAAGACAGGCTTTAAAAAAACAGAATAACAAGTCAATTTGTTCATATGTAAGTACTTGATTACAGTTATGGAAAAAATACAGTGTTGTAAATTTAAATTTGAATGAGCTTTTTTGGAAAAGACCTATTTGATCAGAACACATTAAAACGAAAATTTGAGCATACAACCAAAGAATGTAAATTATGCTGTGTTTAGGAATAAAGATTAAAAGAGATTAGACAAATAATCCAACTACTACCATATTTCTCCGAAAATAAGACCCGGTCTTATATTAATTTTTGCTCCAAAAGACTCATTATGGCTTATGTTCAGGGGATGTCATCCTGAAAAAAATCATGCTAGGGCTTATTTTCTGGTTCTTATTTTTCGGGAAACATGGTATTTTTCTCCAATTTCTTAGATTAAATGATGACATGAAATGTTTTATGTCATGATTTTGGAAGGTAAAAGTAATTGCTGTTCTTCTGGCAGGAGCAAATAAATGGTACAACCTTAAGCCGTTATTCTAGATATTGACATTTGGCAGTGGGCTGTGACTTTATTTGGCTCTTTTCTGCTGATTTACCCATATTTGTTATTTAAACTTTTCCATTTCTCCCCCTCACCTGAGACCACATTCCCTGATTTCTGATTAGCAAATCACTAGTTATAAAGTCCTATATCAAAAATAGCTTCAGTAAAAAACCCCCAACATATATCTGTCTACCTATATACATTTATACATATATATATTCAGTGCTTTTGGCCAGCTTGACTTTTGGTAGCACAAGCCATTAGAAATAGTTCGTTTTTAACGGAACATAATTACAACTTTTTTTTTTTTTTTTTTTTTAACAAAATGATATTATTTCTAGTGGAATTTTCTTATTTCCACCAAATCCAGGTGTATGAGGCAACTCCTGTGAAGTCCTGCACAATGCAAACCTCCTTTTCACACTGCACATATCGACAGAGAGTTGCCTCCCAAGACCATGACCTTTTAGTGGTGTCCCTTTCTCTTTCAACTTTGGGAATGTTGTCCCTTATGGCAATCTGGGAGCTACCAATGTGATATACTACCTAAGAGATAGATTGTTCCTCTTTCTTCTGGAATCTTCTTAAGAATCAATGATACAGAAGATGTTAATTGCTACACAAGCATTTGAAAAGTGAGAATCTTCTTGATTTCTGTTAGCAAACTTTTATCAGGTAGAACCCTGAAAGGTCTTTTAGCCATTTCATTTTTGGGGAATAGGTAGGTTACTTTTCAGAGATATTTTAAAAATGTGTGTTGCAGAGTCTTCACCCCTGCTTTGCCCAGGCTGCCTTATGTTTTTAGATATAGTGGAATATTTTCACAGTAGATCACCCTGAAGGGACAGGTCACTTTGTGGGAACTGTTTTTTTCTTTGCAGATCATTTAGCCAATTAAAAAGGCCCCGAAAAAACTGGCTTCTTGGTCCATGTCAATCATGTTCTCATTAGTTACAGATACAAAAATTTTGTCCTCTTCTTTAAGCTCAAATATTCCACCTTGATAGATGGAATAGAGTCCATATTCGGAATCTTTTGACCAACAACTATTTCTAGCACTTTTCATCAGCAGTATAGGGTCAGGATAGCTTGTGACTTTGTAAATATATTGTACCATTTGTTTGTTTCTCCTTCTGTTCTCTTCTCTTGAAACTCTTTTGAGACTGTCTTCAGGTTCCTGAAAGCGAAAGTATGTTTGGGAATAGATGTAATAAAGCCCAGTTTTTTGGATAACCAGCTCTCCATTCCTCAGGTGCAAATTATTCAGGAATGAATGTCCTCTTCGCGATGACTCCCAGGTGTTTATTTTCTGGCCCAAAGCTTTTCCACTTTTGGAGCCTAAATGAAGTTTCAAAAGAAAATTAACAGAAGTGAGTTGGTAGCAAACAAGGAGTTTCCCAGTAGCTCTTGCTAGCCTAGTTTTTGGTTGGGATTACTAAGGATTTCAATCAAATATAAAACTTCTTGCTCCTTTAATCTTACAAGGAATCTAAATTCTGGTCACATAGAAATCTGAAGGTTTCTGTATTACTGTGACCTGCTGGGAGTTCCTTATCTTTCTGTACTTTGTCCACCACTTAATGCCAGATCTGTCATGTTTGCACTCAGGTGGCAATCTCTACTCCTGTGCAGAACTTCTGTCCAGAACCCTGGCCTCCCTTCCTGGCTGGTGAGCTCAAATGAACAATGTATAAAGAAACCGAAAGAAGCATATCTACTTTCTTAAGCCCAGAGCTCAGAACTTCTTGCCATTCCTTCGGGTCTCTTTGGGTCCCCTCTTGGTCTTTCTCAGCAATCCGGAGTCAAAGGCATCATCCAAACACAAGGCATCTCTAGTTCACAATACTAGAACAGGGAACACGGTTTGGCAAAGAGATCCCAGGTTTAAGGATCTTAAGACCCTTGGATCTTTAACTCCTAGAGACTGAATGAGAAAGAGCCCTACCAAACTATATTCTTTTTAAATGTTGGACTCATCTCCATGATTGAAACAAAATTTTGTTTTGCAACAGTTTAAAACAACTATCATATTTGTTGATGATTTGTGAACAGTAATATCATAATAATAGTCTCACTCATAGGCAGAACATGTTAATCATTTGTAAAACATGAGCTCAGGAATTCCAGGAGGCAACTGCCCAGAAACAAAACAACACCCCGGCACCTCCCTAAGAAAACCTCCAATAACCTTTTCATCCGTTAACTGAAATGTTTTAACTTCAGATAAAATATTTCATAATAATAGAAGTGACTACTTATTGAGTACTTACAAGATACCAGGAATTTTGCATGTGTTAATATTTACTGTTTTATGAGTTAAACATTATCTCTACTTTTTATACGAAGAAACTGAAGCTTGATTTGGTTAAGTAATTTGTTCAAAACATATATCTAGGTAAGGAGGAGCTGGGATTCCAACTGGGTATTTAGACTATAAGACCCACGCACTTAACAACAGCACTCTATGGACAGCTGTTCTACTACAGGTAAAAATTAGGTTTAACATATTTGGTTAAACTATTTGAAACTGACATTTCTATATGTAAAAAATAGTTAAATATTGGCAACTTCCTCTGGTTCAACCTAATATAAATGCCACAAGGAGTGCTTAGTGACTTTTGGTGAAAGTAAATGACTTAGAATCTTTGAATGGGGAGGAAGATTTGGTAGAAGTGAGAGAGTGAAATCACCTTAAAGAAGAAGAAAAATTAAAAAATGGGGGCATGGGAAACTCAAAGACAAAGTTCTCCCAGTTTATAATTTTCCTCAGGCCTGTTATGCCAGGGCAGTAATTAAGCTATTTGCCTTGTAATCTTGCTTCTGGAAAGAGTCAGTCTGAGATCTGATTACCACTCCGCATTTTGTAGATAGCTGTATAAACACTTCAGGTACAAATTAAAAGAATAAATTATTTGGAACAAATTCTTCCATTGCCTTTAAACCATATATATATATGTTTGTCGTTTTTCTTACTTAGAGTTGGTAATAGGCTGCTTCTTCGATGGGTCCCCGTTATGTGAGCTGCTACTCTCTGAGGTAATTTGTCTCTTGCTTGGAGAAGACTTCGCTGTTTTTCTAAAAGAGAAATCACAAAAAATCATCAGCACTTAAACTATCTATCAAATATTTTGCTGTTCTCAGCTGTTGTCAGTCAGGCATTGTGAGCACATTGGGCTTTGAAAGTTGATTATTTGGGTTTTCATAAAAGCAGCCTACATTTTAGTATGATGAGCAATCTACTTCAGTTTATGTTTAATTTGAAAAGTACTTTAGCTGGGAAGAATAGAAGTCACTTGGGTTACAATTTATCAGCATCTCAGAGGTAATTATGGTAAATATAACAAAGTAAAAATGTTGGCCCTTTCCAAAAATACCCAAACAAACAAACAAAACTGTGGACTTCTAATAATTTTGCTGAGTGATTTAAAGTGCACAAATAACCAGGTATTGGCAAATTTCCACTTTGAGTTATATATATAGAAACAGTGATACCAATTTCATCATCTCAATTGTTCTTTTTGCAAGCTACTGCTGATTCTAAAGGAGTAGCAGTGATAGCCTTGTCCAAAGATGCTACAAACTGGTATCCAACAGTCATTCCCTCCCACTTCCCAAAAAGAACACAATTGACATGCTGATCACAATAATCAGTATATGAGCATATAAATCACTGATTTACTAGATCAGAATAAATAACATTTATTGACCTCCATCAAAGTATTCTGGAGCAACCTTTAAAACTACAAATTCAACAAACTACTCTTTTTAAAAAATTAGCTCAGTACATGGATTGGAAAAATCAAAATAGTTAAAATGGCCATATTACCCAAAGCAATATACAGATTTAATGCAATCCCCATCAAAATCCCAATGGCATTTTTTAAAGAAATAGAGGTAGATGAGGGTAAAGGGGATCAAATATATGGTGATAGAAAGAGAACTGATTCTGGGTAGTGAACACACAATGTCATGTATAGATGATGTATTACAGAATTGTACACCTGAAATCTATTTAACTTTACTAACAATTGTCACCCCAATAAACTTCAATTAAAAAAAAAAATAGCTCAAACTTCCCAAGTATCCTTACATTGGTTTTTAAGATCAATTATATTGTTTCCTCAAGCAAACATTGCCATGGGCAAGGCACTGCACTACATCTACGGGGGCAGCAAAGACTAATCACTGGTTATACTAAGTCCTCATGGGACTTAAATGGTCTTTTAGGAAAGATATGAATTAGAAAGTGAAACTTTACCTATGAGAAATAGAAGCAAAGGGTGCTGGCTAATCAAAGGAGCGAAAGCTTCTTATTTATTGGAGGACTGAGGTCAGGGGAGGGTTTGTGCTAAGGCCCTTTCATTCACTTACTGCAATAAACCAAAGTGCCCATCACATCTATGCCAGACACTCTTCTAGGGGCAAGGAAAAAGAATTATAAAGAAATAAATGCAAGAAAGTGTTTGAGGCGCAAGGATAATTATCCGAACGGGATGAGGTTGGGCTGGCTCGGGGAGAGAAGGAATGGGAAAAGGACCAAGGTAGGATGCACAAAGCATTCCTTGGGACACAGGCATGAGTAGAATTCTGTTTCAGGCTTGAATAATGAAACAAAATATAGAGGATTTGAATATTATGCTAAGAGATATGGATTTTACAGGATGCACAAAGACTGAAAGGTGTGGTCAGGGAAGCAAAGAGACATGTTTTGTGCTTTAGGCTAACCTATCTCTCACAGTAAGGTTTGTTGGATAGTAGGTGAGAGGCCTGGAGACCTGCAAGTTACCAGGCTCTTATAATTGATCAGGACTGAGAACAGTAGGCCCTAATCTAGGCTAGTAGTAGACAGAGCTAAAAGGAGGTGATAAAATTCCATAGCGGAAAAATGAATCTCTTCTCATCTCTCCTAATCTGGTATTAATAGTTACTTATTCAGGATGGGTGGGCATTTATATGGTACTGAAGACCAAACATGGCATTGAGGATGCATTGTCAATTACATATTACTCTCAGATGCTCCGCTTTCAAGGTCGATGTGTCCATTTACTTTTAACCTCCATCGTTAAATAATTCATAATGCCTTGTGTGCCCCAGACCTTAGCACTTTGTTTTTCTTTAAATTTCAATAATGAAATCCAATTACATATATCTTGCATTTGAAGTCATTGCAAGGATATGGGAAAATCTAGATTTAGAAGGAAATTCTCAAAAGAGGAAATTTCCAAATGACTGTAGCAAACACTTCCCAGAAAAGAAACTTGCAAAAATACATATTTGTGTATCATGGATGCATTTTGGTACTGAGAAGTACATGATTTGTACACCTTGTTGGGATGAATAAAAAAGATGATTTTCCCGACACTGAAGCTAGTATACGCATCTACTGTGGACTGTGGATCTGGTGTATCTCATCAGAAGAAGTGGTGTGTTTAACACTCTCACTACCAATTTGCATTTGAGACAATGATCAGAAAGAATGCTTAGACTCTGTCTTTCATATTTAATAAAGGAAAATGGGAGTTGTAAAGTAATGAGAAAGCTTATTGTATTGGAAAAGGATAGCTGAGAAGTAGGAAGACATCATTAATCATATACAGAGGATGCCTAAAAAAAAGTATACATATTTTAAGAAAGAAAAAAACTGTATTAAAATTTTAATAGTCAATATATACTAACAACAAAAGATGGATACAAGTCACGTTTGACTTCTGCAATTACAAGAGGTGCTCAAAGTGGTTACCATCAGCGTCCAGACACTTGATTATGGCGAACTACTGCTTGAGCAACACTGACCAAAGTGTCCACTTGTATTGCTGCGCATACCGTTTCAATTTTATCCTGCGGTGCCGCCATTGTAACCGGTTTTCTACTGTACACCACATCCTTTAAGGTTTCCCACAGGTAGAAGTCAAGGGGTGTTGTCAGCAGAATGTTCTTGAATTTCAAATACCTTCAAAATGGTCTTGCCTTCCTCAGACAACCAAGCTTCCACCATTTTCTTTGTCCTGCCTGTCGCGTGGTGACGCTAGCATTCATTTGATTAATGCCATCTTTTGAGTGACTGTCGTACTACACATTGCTACCATAATTCAATTCAACTTTGAAAAGTAATTCATAGATAACATCTCTTAAAATGTGTATACATTTTTTTTAGCACCCCCGTATATAAAACTGTTTCTTCTCTGCGGCTGGTGTGCCTCAGGACTGTAAGTCTCTGGTATATGTACTCAAGACTGTATAGCCTTTAGTGTGGAAAAATGGGGCTCTTGTGAAACAAATGCAAAGAAGTAGCAAATTTAATTCAGTAATTTTATTTACATGTTCATTCAATCAAAAAATATGCGTTAGGACCCTTCTATGTAGAGATAGATGGTGTTGACACAACATTGTAAATGTACTAATTGTCACTGAATTGTGCACTTTAAAATGGTTAATTGTATGTTAAGTGAATTTCATCTCAATCAATCAAAATACATACATCCACACATGCACACGAACACATATACCCTGAAAGTGGTGCAGATAAGGGTGGGGGTTCTACTAGGCTTGAGGCATAGGGTTAGGTGCTAGGTATAGAGAGGTGAGAGAAACAGATATATTTTCTGTCTTTGTGGCTCCCTAATTTAGTACGGCATCAGACAACACAGATTTTATATATGTGTGTGTGTGTGTCTGTGTGTGTATATACATACATACATATATATATAGAAATGTGTATATACATATATATATATGTATATATATACATATATATACACACACACACACACACACACACACATATATATATATATATATATATATATATATATATATATATATATATATATATAAAACAAGGTAAGTGTGATAGAAATAACAGGGTGTGGGGGAACTTACTTAGAAAGATGTCCAGCGAAGCTCTGACAACTAGGTAATGAGGATGTTGGATGAGAAGGAGCCAGTTAGGTGAAAAGCCAGAAATGAAAGAAGCCAGATGGAGGCCCAAAGAAGCCAGCCTGGGCAACAGCACTGAAGGCAGATGTGGGTCAGGAACAGGCTGCTGACCGTGAACAGGAAGATGCGTGTGGCATGGGGACCACAGAATGAGCATCATTATGGGTAGAAGCATTGTTAGGAAAGAGATGATGGGGCAAAGGGCTTCTGCATAAAGAAAGGCATAGAGCCTGCTGGTGGTCAGAAGCAGAGAAGGCAGGTAACCTTGGAGCCCTTACTTATCTTACTTCCAGCCATGTTCTAAAAAGGGTTTAGATGGTTTATTTACAACTCTCGCTGAAAAATAACTAATTGAAGAAATTGAAATAAAAGAAAAATCCATATTGGAAAAATAAGATTCAGCTGAAATAAAGTTCTGGCCATAGGTGGGCCACAGACTTGGTTCTGAGCTTTCTAACTACCGATGCAAAGAGGGAAATAGAATCAAGTAGCTTAAGACACTGAGTAGAAAGGAGGTCAGAGGTAGGTAGGTTGTGTGGATGGGAGCAGAGAGAAAGAGATGGAGGATTATTCACCCTGTCATGAAGTTGATAGTAGAAAGTTAAAGTAACAACAACAAAAATACTACCTGGAACTGTAGAAATGGTTTCCTCAAAGGTTCTCAAAATCATCTGCAAATAGTATTGAATAAAGTTTGTTAATTTTCCTAAGATTTTTAAACTGACTGTAGAATGTCTATGGCTCTTTTTTGCTGATGTCTAATAGAAAATTTCTATGTAAGATATCAACCTAGGAAGCTTTAAGTTGTTTAAACACAGAATTTGTGTAGGGTAGGTTGAGAGTTAGGGTGAAAACTGAGGCAACCATCCCCACATGGTGATCAAAGAATGGTCCTCTGTCTGGGAAAGTTCTGTTTCTGGATAACATCTAAAAGATCACACGTGGAACTGCACAGAAGGAAAGAGCCGTCTGCCAAGTTAGGTCAGCCTAATGTTCCCCAGGCCTTGGGCTGATGGATGTGTCAGACATGTTACTTCACTTTCTCTCTGTGGGGTGTGTGTGTGTCTGCATGAGTGTAGATAAGTGCACTGTGTAATAGAATCCAGGGGCTTTAAATTATTGGGCGGACCCAACCCTCAAGATGAAAGACTCATTTCCTCTATCTCATGATGCCCATAGACATACACAGCCCATCAAGGTGTGACTTGGCCATACTGTGTCGTTTTCGTATTTCTGAGAATGTGGCTGAGGCATTCTTACTTAACATGAAGCTATTGTACCAAGTTCCCATATCTTTACTAAACGTCTAGTATCACCCTCTTTGTACTAACCAGTGGTAAAAAACAAAAGAGTGAAAACTGAGCCTTTCTGTTAAATGGGCAGACCCTGTCTTGGTTCATCCAGGGCTTCTAAACTCCTCTCCATTCAGTTCTGTCATCCCCAGGGGCTTTGACTATCACTGCCTTCCTTTCCTGTCACTGTTGTTAATTTTGCAACTACCAGAAACTCCCTTCCTCTGTACTCCTATGCCAAATCGTAAGCTCTCTGCTTCTCCACCCACTTCAAGCCCTGACTCCAGATAACTGAACTGCAGTCCAGTGAGAATTGGTGTGTGGGGAGGGAAAGCAAGAGATGGACCCAGCATTCTCTCTCTCTCTCTCTCTCTCTCTCTCTCATTCTGAGGTAGACTCTCTTTCATTCTGGGACAGAAAAGAAGGAAGGAGAATCAGCAGGAAAGAGAGAAGGGTAATTCCTACAGTGTGGGAGGAAGAATACACGAATAATTACAGTATGATCAGATGGCCTGTATTCAAATCTGTTAATTACTAGCTCTGGGAAACTTTTCTCAAGTTACTTAACTAATGTGAACTTTAACTTCTTATCTATGTAAAAATAAAAAAAGGAGGAAGATAATGATTCTTTCCTCACAGAGCTGTTGTAAGAATTAAATGAGATAATACATGCAATGAGTGTAAGATGTTTACTAAAAATAGTCTCTTCAGTTAATGGTGCCTGGAAAACATGGGGAATTCTTTTCCCACTATACTCTCACCCACCCAGCTGTATCCTCTCCCAGCTGCTCTGTCTAATTCATGGCAGGATGTGAGAATGGGAGGGAGAGGAAGAATAACAGGAAAGAGAGATACAAATTCCATTCCTACTACTTCCCTCATCTCCCCACCCTCAGCCCCAGCATCCGTCCCAGCTCCTCAGTCTCCAGATTTCTACCCTAGTTCTGAGTTTCTCTCTCCTGCCACCTGCAGGTTTGCCACCCCCTTAACCCCAGGGACTGTGGAGTCCTGTTCCTTAGGTTCTTTAGGACCCTTTCTGGTCCTTGTCACTTGGGCTGATGGAGTCACAGCTGCCTAAGTACAGCATATGCGCAGTGGGCGCCCTGCCCAGGCCATGCTTCCAGGGTGGCCATGGAGCAGATGTGTTTCTAGGACTCCCAGGTAGAAGTCTGACTTCATTTCTCATAGAAATAGCATCATAGGTGATATCCCGGCTGTACTGTGAGGACTGTTTAGGCTTATTAATCAGATCCCTAACCAATGTAACACTGTTTTGATGGAAAATGAAACTGAGCACCAAACAATGGACTTACTATCATATATCTATAAACACATCTTCCTCTTATGCTAAGAATGTCATCAGTGTTTTTACAAAGCCTGGTGGGATTTCCTTGTTTACAGAGCATTTTCATGTCTGTGTTCTCATCTGATCTTTCTGTGTAGGCAGAAGGTAAACATTATTAAGCGCCATCTTACAAAGAAGGAAGCAGCCCGAGAGAAGAAATTTAATTTGACATGTCACATTGCTGAAAGTAAAAGTATGTAATCATATTTAGTGAAATAAACTGTGAGCTAATGTAATGTTTCTGCTAGAGATCCTTTTAAAGCAACTTCCATAAACAGACAATATTATAATTTGGTAGTAAATACTATAATTTACTAACTATAAATTGAGATGTCATCACCTTCAATTTCTCAAAGTATCTCTTCCCTCTTCCTTTCCTCTTTCTTCATCTCTATAAGCATACAAAAATAAATATATATTTACAGAGATCAACATGTGGGAAGAATACAAAACACCTCTTTTGTCTTCAGAATAAAAAACATCACACACTTGCTTTATTGTTGTGTGACCTTGAAACATATTGCTCTGTCTGTGCCTCAGTTTCCACAATGTAAAATAAAAGGTTGGGCTAGATGGGGAGGCTCTCTAGAGCAGAGGCACGGACTCTAGACCAGGAGTCAACTATGACCCGCTTTTTGGTGCTGTTTCACCTTTTTCTAGTTGTGGGAATTTGGTGAAAATCGCTTAAACATTCTAGGCCTCAGTTTCCTCTTTTGCAAAATAAGGAGTCTAGACGTGATGGTCTTAAGTATCCCTTTTCCGCCTACCGTCTAAGCTGGCTGGGGAAGCCCCCTGCAGACCACCTACCTTTCGTAGTTGCCACTTTACTTGCAAGCAGGGGTTGCTCAGACTCTCTTCATCACTGGGGTCCCAAGAGCTGACATCTTCATTTAAGAGACAAGCAATGCCATTTTTGGAGTACTTGTCCTGCAGCTAAGATAAGATGGAATAGAACACAATATTATGCACAAGCACTTTTTATATTTGTTCATTTAGAAGTTGAAACTACAGCAACTCATGACAGATTCAGAAAAGTTTTGGCAACTCGGATAAGCTCACGGCTGCAACAGAAGTAAGCAGGCTGTCCTTTGTCCTTTGTCCTTTGAATAAAAGTAAACGGTTGGATATGGTGGAAATGATACATGTATGAGCCAGGCCCCTGAGTCACAATGCCCTTGACAGCCTCTGCCATTAAGCAGCTGTGTGTCTCTCAACAAATTGCTGCTTCTCTTCCGTGTCTGTTCTTCATTTGAGTTTTGAGCTGGTGCTCTGTGGTGATCGTTGAGGAGACCTAGTTTTGGCACAGTGTGGATCCCATTTGAAAGCTGGAAACCCACCTAGATACAAAGTAGGCAACAGAGTCTGTTTAAATTTAAGGATCCTAACCCCAATATATTTTAATGAAAATTAAATTAAAAACTAAATTTAAGGATTCTAAATTTAAAAAAAAATAGCCAAATCCTTTGGGGTTCGGGTAGTGTTCTATTTCTTGATCTGAGCTTTGGCTGCCTGAGGACACTTTAGTTACTGCTATGATTTCTGCTTCTCTTGGATGGCTGAGTCTGGACCCCTTGCCACTAGAAATCTGAATGCTGCCTCATTAAATGTTCACACTAGCTAGGGACTTACCTGCAGTGATTTGAAAGACTGGCTAACATTTCAAGGTTGGCTAACTCCTCCTGACTGAGAATAAATATTTATAACAGACAGACCATTGTATTGTCAACAAAGTTCTTGCTCAAGGTTAAACACATACACACACACACCCCATCCAGTAAAGTTATTCTTACGAAGAAAAACAGGAATGCAATGCAAGGTCAAGGTTTCTATTTTACTTTTGTTTTCATTTTTATATAACTAGGGTTAAGAAGATGGATTATTCCCTTGGACAAACCTACTTAATTGCCTTCCTCTGGGGAAAATAAGTGGAAAAATTGGCATTTTTATGTGCTATTTGAACTTAGGGGAATGCCAAAGCACAAAAGAAGGATCAAACTTAAATACAACCTGCATTTTCCTGTAGAAAGACAATCTCAGCCAGAGTCATATGGTTCTGTACTCAGCATGTGCCCCTTGGACATTTGATCAAGGTCCCTCAAGTGCAAAAATATAAACCTGGGTTAATTAATTCCACATACTCTGGCATAGAACATTCATTTACTTTTATACGTTTATTTTCTTTATTTAATTACAAGAGTAAAACATTCTCCTCGTAGATATAGTGGGGGTGACAGCTGGGCCACCTGAGTTGAGATATCACTGGCAATGAAATTAAACAGCATTTCTTTGCCCCTGTCCACCCTATATCCTTCTATTACAGACATCTATTTGCATCTGCAGTTTACATGGGAGCTGGAAAGGCTTTCCAAAGAAGAAACTCGATTGCATGTGATTTAGAAATATGAGAACTTATCTAGCAAACGTGCTATGGTTCTTGTGCAATCATATTTTTCTGAGGCTTTCAGCCTTGCATTTCTTAGCCAGCTGGCAGATTTGACATTGCCTTATCCTAATGTAGCAGGACGCAGTGTGAATTATAAAGTGCAAATATGATTAATGCTAAGGACACTCTGCTATAGAGTTATGAGCGTTACCCAGGTGCCAGGTAAAGATGTGGCTCCCGCTCTGCTTCCAAAGCCCTGTGTGAGCTAAGGCTGAAGGTCTCCCTGAAGGTCCCTGAAGGTCTCTAGTCTCCTTATCTATAAAAGGGGAGTTGTCCAAAGTTCCATCCAGCTCACAGTTCTCTATAATATACAATTAGTCAAAATATATATGAGAAGCCAAAAGCTGAGTTGGTTTATTTTCAGCAATTTTATATTCATAGTTCCAAAGGTTTTGTATGGTTGAGAAATACACAAGCTAAAATGGCACTAAATTTTTTTCTCTGTCAAATGTGCCTGGATTCGTACCTAGATCCTCCACAGGCATAGAATGGTAGTTTTATTTTCAATTATTTTATAATGAACAGTAAGATTCTGAGTCCAGCTGATAACCACTGTACTACAGACTTTCCCCATTACCTGCCTGTGTCCAAGGAATAGACAGAATGCTAGTCCTTTATATTCTCACTATTGTCAACACAGAAATGTCACAGACCTAAAACCGAAACGTATTTCAAAGATCCGATTTGTCCCCAGCCCATGTCTTAGAGGAAAAAGAAACCTGATGACATTCCAAGAATTGGTGTCTGATTTTAGTTCATATGTGTAAAATTCTACCTGCTAACTTTTGAAAGTCTGACGTGTCTATGCAGAGGTGTTCTACCTAATAATTTATGTATTTAAGAGGAAGACAGGAGGAAGGGCCCTGAAGCCTGAGGATAGACAAGCAGTGTGTAAAGAGCATTTCTGTCTGTGCAAAGACCAAATCTAATTTCCGGCAATATCTGTCTGAATATCCACTGGGATTGCCCACATTTGAAACATAAAACAAGAGCATTGTTGTCAGTGTTTAAGAGCCTGGCTTTGTGTTGAGCTCCGACTCTCCCCTGCTCCCTGTGTGCTAGTGGTACCAGCACATTTATGAAGGTTAGCCAACCTACTTCATTCAACAAGTATTTAGAGAACACCTACTATGTGGGAGCCATGGGCCAGCCCCATAAGTGAACTGGTGAGCAAAAGCAGACACAGTTCTGCCTAATGAAACTACTCTCACCCCTAAGAATTAGAGTTAAGTAAGACCTAGAAGGTATTTAGCAGAAAGTACTCATTAAATGCAGCAATTGCTAATATTACAAAATACATATACTGTTGAAGACAAAAAACTATCTCAGGAGGTTTGCTGCCTGGATCTGCTAATAACTAGTGGGACCAGTTCTGTCACTGCCCTTTGTTCACACAATCCCTGGCACTTACACTTTTGCAAAGTCCTCAGTAACCATATGCGTTAGCAGTTAGGGTCCACAGGCAGAGAAAAGGAACATTTTCTTCTTCCATAAAGTCTTGAAAGAGGAACAAATAGAGAGGCAAAGGAGAAGCAGTTAATCCTGGGGGTGCTGACAGCCTCTGTCTCCCCTGCGTGCATTGTACCGACCTGCTTCAGCTCGTTGGTTAAGTACACGTAAGTCACGGCCATGCAGAGGGACTGCAGCAGCACTGTGAAGATGAGCGTGAGCACGCAGGTCAGCCCGAGACCCGGACCCCCCGAGGCCGGCATTGAAGCCATGGTCCTGTCTGGTCGGCTGCTGCAGAATCTGCCAGACAGCAGGTTACTGCCCGGGAAATCAAAACCCGGGTTAGAAGGGAGGAGCTCTATTTTAGTTTCATTTCAGCAAAGCAGGAAACTGAAATATGTTGGAGCAGTCAGGGGATCACTAGCAGAAGTGCTGAAAGAAAACCCTTCCCATTCTACACCAGTGTCACAGTAAAAGGAGGTAAACACACCTTGAAAAAGTCTTTGAAACCGGAAGGTCTATGTGAGGTTTACATCAAACAGCTCCTTCCCCGTGGCTCAGGGGCTGTTGCGTCCTGTGGATGTTCCTTTGCCCAGCGACTGCCAATTCTTAGGCTCCCATGGGGTATCTCTTTCCAGCAACCTGACAGACCGCAGATCTATGCAGTCTGAGGTCACTCTTCACTGAAAGCTCATCCCTTGTCATCTCTCCATGACTTACACGCAGCAGCTCAGTGCAAACGGATAATTATGTTTCCATGGACTGGCTATTGTAAATAGTGCTCTAGTGAGTCTCAAGTCCAGAAGTGAAATCACTGTGTCATATGGTACTTCTATTTTTAATTTTTTGAGGAACCTCCCTACTGATTTCCACAGGAGCTGCACCAATTTCCAATCCCACCAACAATGCACAGGGGTTGCCTTTTCTCCACATCCTTGCCAGCTCTTGTTGATTTATTGATGATAGGCATTCTGACAGGTGATATCTCATTGTGGTTTTTATTTGCATTTCTCTGGTGATTAGTGCCATTGATCATCTTTTCATATGTCTATTGGCCATTTGTATGTCCTCTTTGGAGAAATGTGCCTTTAGGTCCTCTGCCCATCTTTTTAATTTGATTGTTTGGTTTTTTGGTGTTGAGTTGTATTGAGTTTTTAAAACAAATTTTGGATATTAACCTCTTATTGGATGTATCATTGCTGAATATCTTTTCCCATTCAGTAGGTTGTCTTTTCGTTTTGTCGATGAATTCCTTTGCTGTGCAAAACCTTTTTAGTTTGATGTAGCCCAATTTCTTTGTTTTTCCTTTGTTTCCCTTGTCTGAGGATATATATCAGTAAAAATATTACTAAGGGCAATGTCAGAGAGTTTACTGCCTTTGTTTTCTTCTAGGAGTTTTATGCTTTTGGGTCTTACACTTAAGTCTTTAATGCATTTTTAGTTTATTGCTGTATATGGTGTAAGAAGATAGTCCAGTTTCATTTTTTTGCATGTATCTGTCCAGGTTTCCCCAACACCATTTATGGAATAGATTGTTTTTACTCCATTGTGTATTCTTGCCTCTTTTGTCATAGATTAAATGACCATATAGTTGTGGGTTCATTTCTGGGCTCTCTATTCTGTTCCATTGATCTGTGTGTCTGCTGTGATGCCAGTACCATGCTGTTTTGATTACTATAGTCTTGTAGTATAGTTATGGTTTGTATGTCCTTTTTTATGCTTACTATCCTTTTGTTGAAGTTCTCACTGAGTTCCTTATAATCAGGGTTTTGAACTCTGAATCTTATAGATTGCTTGCTTCCATGTTGTTTAGTTCTTTTTCTGGAGCTTTCTCCTGCTTTTCCGTTTGGGACATATTTCTTTGTTGCCTCATTTTTGTCTGCTTCCCTGTGTTTGTTTCTATATATTAGGTACATGTGCTGCATCTCCCAGTCCTGGCAGGGTGGCCTTATGTAGTAGGTGTCCTGTGGGGCCCAGTGGCACCTTCTTTCTGATCACCTGATTTGGGTGCTTCAAGACTGTCCCTTGTGTGGGTTGTGTGTGCTCTCCTGTTGTAGTTGAGCCTTGAACTGTTAGCACATCGGTGGGTCAGATTGACCCTCAGGCTTGCTGTGAGGATTGACCATGACCGCAGTGTATGAGCTGCTGTGCAGGGGCTGATCCCACAAAGCAGTATTTGCCCCATTAGGCTCTGGTGCCTGCCAATACCACCCTTTGGGTATGCCACTTGTGGGGCTAATCAGGTCGTGTTCTGTTGTGGTCCGAAGCTGGCCATTGAGTGTTTTGGTTCTGGAGCCTCTTGGGAGGGGCTCTATTGCTGGCCATAATCAGCTGCTGCCTGTGACCAGCCAGAGATGACCTGGTAAGAGATATAAAGTGATCCATGGCTCATAGCTACCTGTGCTGGATCTGGAGGTGCATGGGAGATGCCATGTTGCAAACTGAGGCTGGCTGCCACCCGTGCCAGGCCAGGGCTCAGCAAAAGGCACTGGGTACCCCAAGGCCTGTCACAGCCTATCAGCTACCCATAACACTCAGCTGTTGAAAGAGCCACAGATGAATTGGGTGAGGTGGCATCTCAGGGAGTCACCAAGGTGGAGTGAGTGGAATTCACCAGGTAAATGCCAGTGCCAGTGCTGAGTCTGGGGTCAGTTAGCAAAAGTCACAGGGCACACCGATGACAGCAGCTGCCTGCCTGGGGCTGTGGACCTTTGAGTGTTTTTTAAGAAAGACTGCAGCATGGGCCAAGGCTGGCTGCTTGCTGCTGAAAGAGCCTCTGGTGACGCATGAGTTGGGTGCAGCGGGGTCTCAGGAAGTCATCAGGTGGAGCAGGTGGAGTTCACGAAGCTGATGCACTTTCATATTTTCCCGTGTCGGGGTGAGGGCTCAACACAGGAGAGATGGGGCCTGCCCGCCATCTGTTTGGGAAGAGGGCTCAACGCAGGGAAAATGGCAGCTGTCCCTCCAGTCCTCTTCCTAAAGCCACACAATTCAGTTTCTCCCTATATGTCTCTGGCACCTCCTGAGCTGCTGTTTCTCTGTGGGAGCCCAGTGTAAGTGCCAGGAAGTGAGTGAGTCTGCACATGGGCTTTTAAGAGGATGCCTGGGTTTTCCAACAGCCTTCAGTCTCTCCAGGACTGATGGAATCCCTGCTGGTTTTCACAGCCAGATGTTGGAGGGGCTCCTATTTCTGGCTCTGGTGTGCCAGGCTGAGGAGATTGGTGTGTGGCTGGGACCCCTCACTCCTCAGGAGTGACCCCTGCAGTTGAGATATGCTTCCCACTTCTCAACTGCCAAACTTGGGTGGGGAGCCAACCCATTCTGGGTCTTCAGGTAAAGGAAATACCTGCAAAGCACTATGAAATGTGCAGGAAGTCAACATTTAGACCTTGAGGGTCAGGAGAAAAATGAGAGTCTAGAATATGAAGGATGAAGAGGCCTAACTTGTGGTCAGATCAGCAAAGAAGGTGAGGGGTAAGGGTGCTTACAGGGTTGCAGAAGTCAGGGGACCTCCTGCCACCTCTATCTTTTGAGGCTCCAAATGTACTAAAATATGAAGAAAAGGCTACAAATAGGGTTTCACAAGTTGTGATATATTTTAAATGATAATTGTAGTAAATTAATGCTTTTAGCATAGAAGAAAATCGAAGGACTGAATGTCTAACTTTATATGGAGATGACTTGAAATGTTCCACTTGAGGTCCTTTGTGAACGTGAAGTCCAAGGGAAGCAGCTCTCCAGGCCGCCGTAGCTCTCTCATAGGCCTGGGAAGGAGGAATCTTGTTCCCCTGTGCTAGGCAGAACTTGCCAAGCTGTAGTAGATATGAATAAGATCATTACCCTCCACTGCTTAACACTTGCCAAAATCTCCCCGTTGTCCTCAAACAAAATCTCAGTCCTTTACCATGGTCCATAAGGTCTTACCTGCCTACCTGGGAATTTCTTTTAAAGATCCATTGTTTCCCACATTTAATTTTGCAAAGGGTTGGTTCCATTTACCTCTAATGGGAAAGCAGCAGCTATTGCTACTGCCAGTGTCCTATGCAGATCTGTAAAGACTTTTTCAAATTTCTTTCTTACGTAAGGATTTTATTATAAGACCTGTGATTTCCAAAGTATTTGTAAATAGGGGATGGAGACCTTATATTGCTTCAGAGGACTTACCTGACAGCAGTTTGTCACCTTCATTCTGGGTTCTCTGTTGTTCGGACACCTGTTTGGTTTCTACCCAGAGTCAGCATCGCTTTGAGTAGTGGGATGTGGAATGTGGATGGATGGGCAGAGATGTCCAAGCACGTAACCAATCTTACGTCTAGTGTGTTATGGAGGAAGAGGAGTAAATGATTTGAGGCATACACAAAACTTGCTGTTCCATTTTCATGTGGGTAAAATAGCTAAGGGTCAGAGACATTTATCTGGGAGTGAATAGTTGTGCGTTCTATTGTTGTATTGATGTATATCTATAATATCATAATGTATATTCATTCTTCTTCCATTTTCTAGGGTTATAACCTTGATCAGTTCATTCACATTTTGTTGTTTTAGTTTCCTTATCAGTCAAGCAATAGGATTTACTAAGAGGTCTTTAAGATCCCTAATAGCCCAATCATTTTATGATTCTATCTTCACCTGATCATGCAAAGATAATAAAGATTCATTTCTTTACCTGAAGGTAATGTACCCAACATATCTTCCGACAAGACTTTAATAGGTATAAAATAGAAACTATTACACTATTACTCGCAGTTAGTAAGACTTTGGTTTTGGGGAGGAGTAAGGGCGGAGTCTAGGTTGATGCAATAGATTTCATTATTTCCCCCCACTTTTCATCCCTCCCCCAGCTCATGCCTTTTGCTATGTGCTTTGCAGTTCATCTCACTAGAGAGTATAGTTTCCTGTGGGTTTGGTCATGTGACTTGGCCTTTGCAATATTAGTGGACCTAACATGAGAAGCCTTGAATTATAATTGCACAGTTGATCTTGCCCTCTTGACTGTTACCATTTATATAAAAAGACAAGTCCTGGATAGTCCAAGGAGGATGAGAGCTGCATGGAGCTGAGGTAGACCCAGTCTACATTTAGAGCCAAGGTCAGCGGAACACAGCCTAAATCAGCTGACTCTCAGGCAAGCCACAGACAAGTGAGTAAAAATAAACAAGTGTTGCATGTACTGGCTGCAGGGCATTATTGTTGCAATGGATGACCATAGAGCCTAAGACTGGGGATCAGTTTAGGACACTTTTAGCTGCAATTAACAAAGAGTGTTACTTATGAGAACAAAATTTCAATTTGGTCTTTAGTGTCAAGTAACTGAAGCAAATCCAGACAAATTGAAACAGAAAAAGCAATTTATTAAAAGGATTTTGGGTAAAAGGGTAGTTAGAATCTTGGTGATGTTCAGAGCTATCAAATACCAGGAAGACCACCAAAATCTCCCCTCCTCCCCCCAGGGTTCTTCTAGCAACATAATTGCTGTTACCAAGGGATACACACACCACAGGTGTCACCCACACCTAGATGTCGGATGCTACTACTGAGAACCACTGACATTGCTGTTTCTGAGAATTGAACACAGTGGTCACTGGCCAAAACCTGCAGAACAGAAATGATCAACCTCTATTGCCACTTCGGGGAACTTCATGATTTATTATTAAATTATGACTTATGTGTGTGTTTAAATATCTGTTTGATGGTGAGAAGTGGGCTGTTCATAAAGTGGGGAACTCCTAACATAGGGAAAGGTTGCACGCTGGCCATCCACTGTGAAAGATCAGTGTCCACTTCAAACAGGTGGTGATCAGCTCACATATCAGTGTCCTTGGTGCTTGACCCTGGAAATCCACAGTGTCATCCACTCAGGTTTTCATCTAAACACTCTTCCACAGTTTGGTTTTACCTGAAGGCTGCTCCCCTCAAAGTTATTTCTAAGGTCTGAATGTATATGTGTCTCACCCCTCCCCCCACACACTAAATTCATGTTAAAATCCTAACCCCATAGTTGATGGTATATGAAGGTAGGGTTTGGGGGAGGTGCTTGAGTCATGAGGGTGGAGCCCTCATGAATGGGATTGGTGCTCGAATGAAAGACGCCCCCTAGAGCTCCCTAGTCCCTTCTACCATGTGAGGACATAGTGAGGAGGTGCCAGCTGGACCAAGAAGAGGGCCCTCACCAAAATGCGGCCACGCTGGTGACATGATCTTGGATTTCCCACACTACAGAACCACGAGCAATAAATTTGTTAATATGCTACGCAGGGTGTGGTATTTTGTTACAGGTGCTCAAATGGGCAAAGACAGTTATATAATAGACATCAGCAGAAATTGGGGCTATTATGGTTTCTTGTTCATAATATCTGAACGTACGAAAGATGTGCTTCTTCTGGCACGCTCTCAATCCCCCCTCATCTCTCTTTTTAAATTTAATACAGGTCACATTTTCCTATTTCTTCACACTTCTAGAGTTTTCGGTTATATACCAGACATTGTTAATGATACATTGTATAAACTGTGGATTCTGTAATCTTCCCCTAAGGTGTGTTGAGTTTGTTTCCTAGTATGCCATTAAATTACAGATGGTAGGTCTAACATGGAGCCTAGTAACCTTCTTTTTCTAAAACAATTTACCAAGTACCTTGTATGGTCCTTGATGAGAATAGCAAAGCAGAGGATGGTGAGAGTGCTCATCTGGCAGCTGCATTTGCATATCAGACACTGTGTTCTCAATAAGCTTGGTGTTTTTTGTTTGTTTGTTTGTTTTTTGTGTGTGATGGTTGTGGTGGGGTGTCATGGAGAGGGAAACAGGGGCTGACATAACGCCCATGCCAGTTTTGGGACTATCATCGATATAGGGTTCGGTTATGGCTCAGTCCTCTAGGTAGCCCTCAGCTGTGCTGGGTGGTGTGAAGACTTCCATCTTCTCTGAGAAGAGTGGACGTTGAGATGAGCTCAGAAAGGAGAGGGCTTCAGGGAGCAGGACGTATAGTGAGTCTTCCTGAGCACAGCCTCCAGAAGTGGTGCCTTCACACGAATTTAAAAGAAACTTGTTAAAAAGCAAATATATAGTTTAAAAGGTAGAAGCAGAAGCAGTGTGAAGATGACACTCTCCGACCTGAGAAATTCGTTCTGAGCTTGATCTTCCCCATCCCAGGCCTGGGCCCCAGACCCCATGCGGTCACTCCTGGCAGAAGGCAGAGTCCCTTACTGTGATTGTCTCTGGGCAATTTTTCCTCATGTTTGTGCTGGAGGCTCTCTGGTATAATTTATGAGTCCCTTTTATAACAGTAGAATTCTCCTTAGAAGCATAGCTCTATGTTACTTACTAAAAGTAACTCCTCTCGTGTGACTAAATGAAGAGGATGGGAGAAAGGAAGAGGATAAAGAAAGGGATGAAGAAAGACCACACCGTAGCTTTAACCTCCGTGATTAAAGAGACAGCAATAGATGTTAGGAAGAGAGAACTTGGTATTAATGTTTTCCATTTGCATGTCTCCCAAAAATACCTTTAGCCAATGATTCCATTTGATGTGCCATTTTAACTTCAAAATGGTTTCTATTAAAAAGTGTTTGTCAGTTTGGATTAGATCAGCAGTTTTAACCAGTTGGATATATTCCCAGCCTTACCTGTTTTCCCAGAAAAGTTTGTCTCCTCCCACATATTATTGTAGCTAGTTGTAGAAAAGGAGATTATTTTCCAGAGAAGGAAGTCTTCTGGGTATTAAGTACTATTTTATAAAGTTACATGAAATAACAAGAACTGGCAAGACATATAAGTAACATATAAGGAATCAGAATGGCAGAGTGCCTTGCTTTGATTCTCTCTGGGCAATTTTTCCTTATGTTTGTGCTGAAGGCTCTCTGGTATAATTTATTAGCTCCTTTTAGTAACAGTAGAATTCTCATTAGAAAGCATAGCTCTATGTTACTTACTAAAAGTAAGTAACTTACTAACTAACTCATATTTTCCAATATTTACTAAGTGCCAAGCACTGTTCTAAACGCTGCCGGAGTATTGTAACTGTAAATATCATAACAACCCTATGAGCTAAGTCTTATCACCCCGACTCTATAGGTGAGAAAAGGAATGTAATTGTCCCCTGACACAGAACTACATCATGATGGCATCAGGGGTCCAGGCCACGTGCCTCCAGGACCTATGATATTCAGCGTGGGTCTGTGGACCAGGAAGCTCCTGGGAGCCTGTTACAAATGCAGATTCTCAGGTCCCCAGAACTACGGTATCAGAATTTGCATTTTAATAAAAGCTCAGGAGATTCTTTTGCACAGTAAAGTTTAAGGAGCTCTGGTATATTGTTTCCTTTTTGACTGCATTAATTTGGGCAAGGCGATTCACCTCTCTGAACCTGAGATTTCTTCTCTTTGAAACAGGTATAGTAATGCAGACTTCATGGATTTGTTGTGATAACAAGAAACAGTGTTCTGTAGAGTCTGGTGTTTAGAAGGTGCTTGATGCCTAGACAATATAATGATGCTTAAGCATTTCCAGACTTCAAAAATATTCAATGATATTATCCAGAGAACTCAAAAAAGCTACCCACTACCCTACTTCCCGTTGCTCCACACACTCTTTCCACTACTGAACAGTTAAGCGACCAGAAGTTTATAGAAAACTTTTTTTCTTTTTAACATTTGAATTAATGGTAATACCTCCTGGTTCCAAGTCTAGTACCCTTTCTATTATATTAAGTTTCTTGCCTTTTTTCTTTTAAAATCATTTTTGTGATGTAAAATATACTTATAGAAGGTACTATAAAACATATATGTATAATGTAAGCCATAATCATAAAACCATGAAACTATTAGCCATGAAATTATAACCCAAGTTGAAAAAGAACCTTGTCTACTACGTGACCTCGATCGAGAACTGGTCTCCTACCTTGTCCAGTAACGTGAACCACTCCCTGTGTGTGTTCACTATTTCCAGAGAAAATAGCTATCTCAACTTTCGTGTCTTCAGTTGTTTAAAAAAAGTTTTTAAAAACTTTAAAAAAAGTTTTAAAACTGCTTTTTAAAAACGTTTTACCACCTGAATTCTACATGGATGGACTCGAACAGTAAATATTCTTTTGTGACTTGCTTCTTTCACTCAACTTTATTATTTTTAGGATGCATTCATGTTGATATATGAAGCTGTAGCTTTAAATTTTTTGTTGCTTTTTAAAATTCCATTGTGTAACTATTCTACAATTTATCCACTCAACTGTTAAAAGACTTGTGGGTGTTTTCTCATTTTTTTGGATAGTCATGTTTCCGTGCACGATCTGATGCAAGCCCCCTGAGGCACATGGCCGTTTACCTAGGGTGTAGGTTACATTCATGTCACTTTATAGGGAAAGTTGCTGAATGCTCATACCACTTGGTAGTCCCACCCGCAGGAAAAGAGTTTCTGCATACTTACCAATATGTGATATTGTAGGGGTTTTTGCCAAGCTAATGATGTACAATGGGAAGCCATTGAGGCTTTAGTTTGCATTTCTTTCTAATGAGATTGAATATCTCTTGATATGTTATTGTTCATCTGGGGTTCCATCTTTTGTGCAGTAACTGTTAACATTTTTTTAACATTCTTTTTCTACTGGATTGTTTTATTCTTATTGATTCATGGAAAAGTTTCATGTATTCTGGATAAGTGCCCTTTGTTGTTTATATGTGTTGCAAATGTCTTGTATGTTTGTGGGTTTTCTTTGCACTCTCTTAATGGTATATTTTGATAAGCACGCTTTCCTAATGTAGTCACATTCTTAATGTAGTCACAAATCTATTCCTTTATAGTTTGTTCTTTTTATGTCTTGTTTAGGAAATTCTTTCCTACTCCAAGTCATTAATACGGTATTAAACTCCATTTATTTAGTCTTAACATTTGTGCTTTCAGTCTACCTGGAATTGATTTTTATTTGGTTTTGGTATGGAGTGAGATAGGATGTCCCATGTTATTTTTCTTCCATATCGATAGCCAACTGTCCCAGAAACTTCTATTAATATATCCACCTTTTTCCTGTCCATCTCCTCTACTAACTCTGTCATACATAGACTATCTATATATACATAGGTCTTTTCTCTGAGTTCTCAGTTTTTTCCATTGACCTATTTGCCTGTTGACTTATCAGTACCACATTATCTTTTACAAAAAGCTCTCTCACCTTCCTCAAGAGAGAGTTGGATATTCTTGTCTTTGGTTTTCTCATCTTCAAAATTAGAAGTTGGTACTGGATAATCTCTATGACTGTCTACCTCTAAAAGATTTATTCTATTCTACATCACAGTATGTTGTAGAATCACATAGTTGCTTTTCTTGGTGATATCATCAGATTTAGCAATTAGTTTACCAAACTATATTAATCTTTTAAAATAATTTTACATGGCTCTGGGGTTATTAAATTAATATCTGTCTTTTTTGTTAAGGTTTTACTGTTTTTAATCTCTACCACCAGTTTAGGGTAATTGTATTATTAATATACAAGTATTTATAATGTTCCCAGCAATCGTGTTCGGTTTAAAAGAAACATAAAGCGGCATGAGTCATTGTCACTGATGTGGAGAATCACGTCACTGAGCCAGTGCTATCTCTGACTATATCTGGATTTAGTCATCTAATATCTAGAACCTGAGGTTTTTTGGCGGTTTTTTTCTACGTCAAAAATGAAGGGCTTATAATCTATTATTCTATTGCCCTTTAGTTCAGCTAACATTTTGATGAATTTCTGTGTGATGTTTCTATTCCCTGCCCCTGTGAAGGTGGTCAGATAATCTGCAAGATGACTCTGTCCAAGAGGAATAACTTGGAAGAGACACTCTCTTTTTTAAAGAAACATTTTATTAGGAATGGAGGGAAAAAACCCACAACATCTGCGCCAATTAAAAAAACCAAACAACCTTTGTATTTCTTTTTCCTCTGTTGAAGTCAGAGTTTGTGTTGTAAAGTTCCATGTCTCGATTAACTTGTTTGCCTTTTTTAGGTAGCATGCCTAGACTCTTACAATTATGTTTGTTACTTTGTATGTCATTGAGTGTTAGATATGGTGACAAAAAACTGCATGAAAATAGTGAAGCACCAATGATCTTTGACACATTTTTAACCTAAGTGAAAAAGTTTGAAAAGGAAACTTTCCCAAAGCGAATGCTGCGGGGTAAATTTGCCTTGCCTTAAGGAAATGAGGTAACTTTCCTAAAACTATCAAACTAGATGGAGATAAAACCATAAATAGCATTCGGATTTCCAGACTCCAAACTGACTCTTCCTCCACATAGAAATGTAGGAAACTGACCCAGACAGCCTTTTGGGGAAGGGTGTGTGAGAGGGGAGATCTACTGTCTCCTAAATGATTAAATGACTTTAAAATGATTATTCCAAATGCAGATAGCATCTTTCCTAGGACTACAGAGAAGGACATCATGCCTTTCAGTATACTACAGAAGTAATTACTCATAGATGAAACCTACTGTCTGAGTTCAAGGCCAATAAATATTTTTAGGAGGTAGAATTTATGGCTGTATGTCAAAAACTCTTTGATCTATATTAACATTTGTTATGGACTAAATTGTTCCCTTTCCCCCCAGTCATATATTGAAACCCAACCCCCAGTACCTTAGTTTATCCTGCATTGAGCCAAGGGGCCGGGCTTTTTGATCCCCTGTGTCAGCCAGACATTGTCTTCACGCTGCTCAGTGTGTGGTGGAATGAGAGGGCATAACATCTTGAAATAGTTCCTGTTGACTGAGAAATAAGTCTCTGGAGAAGGAACAACCACCACAGTGGCTGGGTGGTAATTGGGGCACCAGCTTGTTAAAGGGATGTGGGTGTGGCATCCATAGCACTTACTATATCCTCCCCATATAATGTCCAGATCCACTTCTTACATTTAAATTCGCTCTATCTAGGCATAGATTCTTCAGGATCCTTGTTGATCCAAATTTTCTGGGAAAAGTTACAAGAAAAGATTTAATGGGATGCGCTATCATCCCTGCTGCTACCGTGGGGACTGGGGCAGTAACTGACACTCCATTGTCTTCTTCCTCCACTCCCTTTAGATTACCATCCTTTGTCTTAGTACTGCTGTCAGCCTATGTGGCTTGCCTGGTTAAGTGACCCAGACCTTCATGCCGAGGGTGGGCTGAGCCACTGCCCACCATGGCCTGAACAGGCTGTGGTTGTGGTACTTGCCTCTGTACAGCCAAAACTGGGCGTGGGAGCGCTAATATATGTCCCAGTAGAACACTGAGAGCCAAATATATTCCTCCCCAGGCCATGATACAGTATCAGAGCTACTTTTTCATGATTTTCAGAGTCAATTACACCTGCCCATGTGCTAACTCTTTTTGTGCCTCCCACTCTATAGGCACAAGCAGCTCTCCCTCCCTCCTCCCTCCCTCCCTTCCTTCCTTCCCTTCACTCTTTTCTGTTTTTTTTTTCCACAATCACTTTGTTTTTATGAAAGCTAATATATATTCATTCTGGGAGAATTAGAATAGGCAGAAAAATGTAAAACAGAAAACAATAATAATCAATAATCATACTTACCATAGGTCTTTTGTTTTTGTTTCTCTGGTATATTTTCTTCAAGATTTTTTTCCTGTTCAATTAAGTTTATATTAATAAAACTGTGATAGGGAATTTTTAATGTTGAAAAAAATTTCTGTATATACAATATATGTATATATTATTAGGAACAAAGGTAATTGCAGTTTAAAAAGTTAAAAATAATTGCAAAACCGCAATTAGTTTTGTACCAGCCTAATACATATGTATTGTCTATCCTGCTTTACCCATTTAATATTTTTGTTTCCCATTTTATAAAATTATTTTAAGACATAATGTTCATGAGTACATAATATTCTGTCATATGATATAACTTTTTAAAAATCATTCCTCTAACAACATTTGAATTTCTTCCAAATAATCAAAAGAATATTGTGGACATTTTATTTATTTATGAAGCTTTCCCCACATATCTAATTGCCCTTTTACTTAGCAGAATAACTAGATTAAGAGATATAAAAATTCTAAATTTATTAAAGCATATTGTCAAGTTGTTTTCAGAAGAGTTATTCAATTCACACTCTCACCAGCACTTGCAAAAGAGTGCCCATCTCAATATTGTAGTTTTTAAAAATCTTTACTGAGTTATAACTATTATTTCAGTATTGTTTTAATAAACTTCAGTATTGTTTTTAATAAATTTTTATCAGAAAATGTCTAATATGAGTTAGCTTATCCTAGAAATAGGGAAAGACTACATTGACTGTAATTTCTTAATATGACTCAGTAACCCCATGTGTGCATTGTCTATTTTCTGTATAAGCAAATTATATGGCTGTGTGTACATTGTCAGGTTGTAAACTGTCTATTGCAGGATTCTCATTCAAACTCAGGTAGGTTAATATGAGTCTAAAGATCATAATACCTTTTTTTGGCTCCAAAAAGCAATTTCCCTCAAAGCAATTAAAAGCTATAAAGCTAGCAGTTACTAGCTAAGGTCCACTGGCAAAATAAGATGTTTGGGGCTGATAAGTTATATGATTTGTATGGAAAAGGATTTCAGAAAGTTCAGCAAGTGGCAACTTGTTGTCACACAGCAGCCTAGCCGACTGTCCCCCTGTGTCTTTTCTTAAAGAAGGAAGAGTTTGTGAGATTGTGCTTTTCTGGGACTTTGTTTTATCATGATGTTTCCACCTCATGTCTCTGTCTGGTCCCCAAAAAGATGGTTTGCAGCCAAGGACGGGTAAGATTTCTCACGTGAGGAACAACCCAAGACAGGAGGAACCGTGTGGGGACCCCCAATGAGCTACCTTGAAAGATCTGGGAAGGAACCTTGCCTCCCCTTGCCCCTGCCTGGGAAAAGCCACTGCTGACTCTGGCTTTCCTCTACTCACCTGATTGTGAGAGAAGTCATGAGAGCGATAAAGATCAGCTCTCTCTGCTTAGCTCTATGGAACAGTTTCAACATGAGAGACTTGTCCCCAGGAAGGTGCATACCTCACCTAAGTCATCATAGGACTTTCTGCTCTGGCTGCTAGTGGACAGGGATAATTGATTTTATGCACTTTTGTGATCTGATGGATGAGTGTCACAGACCGTGTAAAAAACAATGCTACTTCCTTGTATGATTATCAGTAAAAGCCACCAGTCGGTCTGATTCAGGGCTCCAGTCCTTAAATGACTGTGAGACCCTTGGCCCTCTGAGATTTAACTACATTAAGTATTTGTTTCTTTCTTTCTTAAAAACTTAACCTAACGCCGCCCTTCTCGTTCCCTCATTGCCCGTGTTGCGCTGGACGCGGCAGCAACTGAAGGACCACTGACCCAGACAACATCTGGAAGAGAAATTGCTTTTGGTAAAGATGTTGACTCTGCATTGTCTAGATGTCCATATGTAAGAATATTTTGAATAAAATTTTTCTTTTTTTTTACTTTTTATTTTGGTGAAACATCTTTAAGTTTTTTGGCCATTTAAAAAAAAAACACCTGGATTGTTTTCTTCTTTTTGTTTTTATAACCCAAACCCTAAACCTAACACTAACTTTATGAACCCTAACCCTAAACAGTTACTTTAAGCCTAATCTTAAACCTGAACCTGTACCAAACCCTAATCCTAACACTAACCCTATTCCTACACCTATACTTTTGTTTCTTATTCCTCTTCATTCTCCCCCTCCCTTTGGCATTAGTTTATTTTTATTAAATTTTTTAAAATTAATTTTTCCATTATGGTTGACACACAATATTATATTAGTTTCAGGTGTACAACAGAGTAATTAGACATTTATGTACCTTATGAAGTGATCACCCCGATAAGTCTAGTACCCACCTGACACCATACACAGTTATCACAACATTATCGACTATATTCCCTATGCTGTACTTTACATCCTGTGACTGTTTTGTAACTGGTAATTTGTACTTCTTAATCCCCTCACCTTTCTAACCCATCCCCCCAACCCCTGTCCCTCTGGCGACCATCTGTTTGTTTTCTGTTTCTATGAGTCTGTTTTTGTTTTGTTTTGCTTGTTCATTTATTTTATATATTTTTTTAGATTCCACATATAAGTGAAATCATACAGTATTTACCTTTCTCTGTCTGACTTATTTCACTTAGCATAACGCCCTCTAGATCCATCCATTTTGTTGCAAATGGCAAGATTTCATTCTTTTTTTAGTGCTGAGTAATATTCCAGTATATATACCACATCTTTATCCATTCATCTATCAGTGGACATCTAGGTTGCACCTACATCTTGGCTATTGTAAATAATGCTGTAATGAACATAGGGGTCCATATATCTCTTCTAATTATTGTTTTCATTTTCTTTGTATATATACCCAGAAGTGGAATTGCTGGGTCATATGGTAGTTCTGTTTTTTGAGGAACCTCCATACTGTTTTCCATAATGGCGGCACTAATTTACAATTCCACCAACAGTTCAGGAGGGTTCCTTTTTCTCTTCGTCTTTGCCAACACTCGTTATTTGTTGACTTTTTGATAATAGACATTCTGACAGGTATGTGGTGGTATCTTGTAGTTTTGACTTTCATTTCTCTTTGATTAGTGATGTTGAGCTTCTTTTCATATGTCTGTTGGCTATCTCTATATCCTCTTTGGATAAATGCTTATTCATGTCCTCTGCCCATTTTTTAATCAGGTTTTTTTTCAATGTTGAGTTGTATGAGTTCCTCATATATTTTGGATATTAACCACTTATCGGTTATATCATTTGTGCCTATCTTCTCCTACTCAGTAGTTTTTCTTTCTGTTTTGTTGGTGGTTTCTTTCGCTGTGCAGAAGTCTTTTAGTTTGATGTAATCTCATTTATTTGTTTTTGCTTTTGTTTCCCTTGCTCAAGGAGACATATCCAGAAAGATATTACTCAGACTGGTGTCAAAGAGTTTACTACCTGTATTTTCTTCTAGTAGTTTTACAGTTTCAGGTCTTACATTTAAGACTTTAATCATTTTTTAGTTTAATATATGGTGAAAGAGAGTGGTTCAGTTTCATTTTTGCATGGAATTGTCAGTTTTCCAACATCACTTATTGAAGAAACTGTCATTTCTCCATTGTATATTCTTTCTTCCTTTGTTGTAGGTTAATTGATCATATAAGCAAGGGTTGATTTCTGAGCTCTCTATTCTGTTCCATTGAGTTATATGTCCGCTTTTGTGCCAGTACCATACTGTTTTGATTATGATAGTTTTGTAATAGTTTGAAATCAGGGAGTGTGATACCTCCAAATTTGTTCTTCTTTTTCAAGATTGCTTTCACTTGGATAGCATTTTTCTTTTTCCTTTTTTTTTTTGTTCAAAAATTTTTTCACTTGCCGTTGACATTAATGGATAGCATTTTTCAAGTCAAGTGCAAACATGTCCCTGAAGTCTCTTACTATAATTTCCAAAATGCAAAGAGATTTTAAAACCAGAATGCTTCAGACACAGGGTTTGTCACCCAAGCTTTTGACCAACACTATGGCTAGTTCACACTTAAAAAAAGAAAAATCTTTTTTAGAACTTGGTACTTTAAAGAGAACAACAACTTTCTACTCAATCAGTTGTTACCTATAGAAGAGTAAACTTCAGGATTCCCTAATACACACACACACACACACACACACACACACACACACACAGGTACCCACACCATCTCCCCACCCTCCTCAGCTTTCCTTCACTGTATCACCACTCTCTGTCTAAAACAACCAAGAAGCAAATCAAAATAGTGACTTTTGCATCTCTCATGCAGACTATTTGATACCCATAAATTAGGCAATGGACACTGTGCTTGGAATTAGACCTGATCGTGCAGTCTACAGGAAGTGACTTGAGTGGAAGGTAGGGCAGTCCTTCCAGTTCTTTAACTAGGTCTCATGAAATAAAAAGCGGGGTGACTGGATTTGAGCAAGCGTTATCATCTCACCTAGTTAACTAAGGATTTATAAAGGTTCTGGGCACACAAGTATTATTTGATGAAATTTAAACTAGAAGACTATGCTGGGAAGGTAGCCAACAGTCACAGGATTTCATGGTATTAATACGAGGATTAGCTGAACAAAATAATGGAGTTTTTTAAAAAAAGCAATAAAGATACCAAAGAGATTACAAAACAGCATTATCTAGAGGGAAAGTTGGCAACATGTATCACAGGCCATAAAAATGTTCGTCCTTTTAGATCAGCAGTTTCAACACTAGGAATTTTTCCTGAGAAAACAATCACAGTTTGCAAAGAGATTTATGTGCAAAATGTTCATTGCATCATTATTTACAAAATAAAAAATTGGAATTAACCTAAGGCTCCAGTAATAGGAAAATATTAGGTGGAAACCCATAAAATTGATGATATTCAACTATTTGACTAAAAAAGTGGCAGTTTTAATATAATCCAACTTAAATCTATATTAACCCAACCTTAAATCTATATTAAATCCAATCTTAAATCTATATTAAACATTATGTTAGATCTAATTTGTAGACCAGACGTATCAATCAAGAATCTTGTAGCAGGAGAATAGTTAATGATGTGAAACACATCTCCATGTATTGATTAGAGAAAACAGCAATTATATAACAAAACAGTGGGTAGGACATGTCCTTCTTTAAGTGACTGAATAGAAATGCACCTGTGAATTAACATGATTACCATGCATTATCTCTGGCTGTGAAACTATGGATTCTTTTCTATTCATCTTTGTGCTTTGTTGTTTTCCAGACAGCTATGGTAATTATGGATTAGTCTTGCCATCATAAAATACAGTAAATACTACACACACAGCCCTCAGTAAAAAGAGATGGCAATATGTTTCCACACCATTTAGCTCTGCAGAGAAAGCACTTTGCCTCCACTCACAGCTTTTTCTCAACTCTTGTCATGCGTCCATTTTTGTTTGTCAGTGGGCAGATCACCATGCGTGTAAAACAATTTATTGTCCACCCTTAAATCGAGGCTGGCTTTAGTTTTAGACAGTTATTTTGGAAAGGGGAGATGTGCCTTCAGAAAAAAGCGTTCCCTGAGCTTCCCAGGTGGCTGAAATACCCTTATCAGGAAAAGTACACAGAAGGATAGCCTTCTTCCCTAAGAGGCACCATTCTCGTTAGGTTGGGTTAAGGACATGGAGTGAATGCACAAAGGCTGAGTGGCCAAGGCCTGTGTGAGAGCAGGTCAGAGGGCAGGGCAGGGAGGGCTGAAGAAAGAGGGTGGTGCCACCGCAGACCTACTCTGATTCACAGTAGAGTAATAGAAAAATAAGAAGATAAAATGAACAGAGAGCAAAGGGTTTCTAATTGTAGAATACGTTTTCACATTAGGATGTGAGTGGTGAAATCAGAGAGAATTTTTGGTATTCGCCTGAGTACTTATGTTAAGATTCAGTTGTTGATTTGTACGAGATTTCATAATCCAAGTTAAAACATGTTGAAACATTAGGGAAAATGATTACAAACATGAATACTTCCACACATTTCAATACATGTGACACCTCAAAAGATGAATTTAGTTATTCTTTATTTGCGTTGACGAAAAAACATCCAGCCTAAGAGGAAGCTTATAAGAACTTATGTGAGCCAAGTTGATGACAATTGCTGGGAAACAAAATCTCAACAGATTGAGAAAATGCTCTGCAAAATGGCAGTTTGTGGTTTATTTTATACATAGAATCAAAGGAGGAGGGTTACATGAAATCCACTGGTAATAGATTAAGGGGGTGGGAGAAAGTAAAGCAGGGGAAATCTCTGGGATTGGATAAAAGTAAATTGGAGAGAGGGACTTTTTTCATATAGAGTACAGGACAATTAATAGTCCACATAGAGATGTTAATCAAGGGACAAGTATATTAATGAGGGATTCTGTAGTTTCCTGGTCTGGTCTGGAAAAAGGGATTACTGACATTCCAAGAATATCGTCTTAGGTGCAAAAAGACAATAGACAGGCTCACGTAAGGTGAAGATTGACCTTTTGAAGGAAGCTTCAGGCTAAAGATGTGACTTCCTGCCAGGGCCCACCTTTAGTTATGAATTTTTTTATGTTCACATGTTCTTTCAGTTTCCTGAGCTTGTGAGGTTTAACCTGTGGTGCCTTTTCTGTCCTCATTTGGTAAGTTTAAAACAAGATAGTTCTTTGCCAGAGTCCTCCGCTTGAACTCCTGGATCCACCCAGGATTTCAGAATTCCTATTTCGAAATGATGAAGGGAGTTCTTTCCTAGGGTTTTATAACACAAGGAACTGAGAAAAACACAAGTGATGTTATTGGTAAAATACACAGATTTACTAAATAGCTCCTGTGGACCAGTATTGTAACATATGTGAGTGTCATTTTAACTACTGATCCCTGTACTTAGTGACTAATAATGGTGACATTTATGTGCTCCTATGTTTTAAGTGCTATGGTACATTTTCAGGGAGAAAAGCAAGGGTTCCAGATGTTGTTTACACTCTTGGCCTGTGAGTTGTTTACACTGTTGAGCTCAAAGCACAAAGATTGTTAGCCAATGAGTACTTTGGCCTGCTGTCCCGAACTCCATGGCCAGGTGATAGATACATCTATAACTCACAGCCCCCAGGGGATCTAGGCAAAGGTGAACAATTCCAACTGTTCAACATTCTAAAGGGTGTTGTGAACTGACTTAAGGACCTTTGGTTGTTTATAGAAGTCAGATTCTTTTTAGTAACCTCAAATACTTAGGTTTTTTAATGAAGGGCTAGCGCTCTCCTCCTCTCGTAAGCTGGCTTCTAAGTAACCGTGAAGTCAAGGGTCAGACAGTATTCTGCAAACAAACACTGATCAGCAACGGTCGGGCCTATCACCTGTTTATGTTAGCTTGGTGAAGTCCAAATTCTGTTTTTAATCACATGCCCAACCCATGTCGTTCATGGAAGGCTCACTTCTGGTAAAAGTAATAAATTCTAGCCATAGACCTCAGCTAACTTCCTAGAGTCAGTTATCACTCCTCCAGGAAATTTGCTGAACAATGGAGTGTGCTTTTTGATCCTCAATGTAAGGGCCATTCCAAAGGATGTACCGTAGGCGCTGGGCTCACTAGCTGCACAGCCTGGTTCGGGCTGGCACAGAAGTGCTGGAACAGCATCCCCAGGAAGCCTGAATGTCTTGACCACCGCTTGTTCCACCAAAGAAAAATTCATTTCTAGATTCTAATTAGGTTAATTAACCAAGCCTCTTTTGTTCAGCTAAAAAAATAAGTAGCAGACTCACTTATAGTAGGTTTTTAAAAAGTTACTAGAAATCCCAAGAGTGTATTCTTAATTAAGGATGTACTAGACTTAAGTTAACTAACATAACTTTCTATTCCAACCACTCGCTGGGGTACTTAGTATTGGACTAATCTTCCTACCATAAACAGCTTTGTATGCAATCATTGTTTTCAGATATTGAACAATAGGCAGTTGTAGAGAAAGGAAACAAACAGGGTGAGCCTGGGGACCATCTGGCTTTCTGCCTGTAGGCACTTTTCAGACTTTGGCACAAGGAGAGGTAACCCAAGCACAGCATGGCCATCTCACTGAGCTGAGTGCCAGAGAGAAGGAAGCTGCACAGAGAAATCTACATGTTGGTCTCCAGTGTCTGCCCATTCTGTGGAAGCAACTTCAAAGAACTATTGCGGAAAGAAAAACCACCAGAGAACTGAGCTGCATGCATACACACACACACGCACGCACGCACGCACAACATTCCATATGTGATTACTTTGAAATTACTATATGATTGTATGTATAATAAAGTGCTCAGTAAATATCCATTTTCTTTTTTCCGTTTTTATCCCTTAGTTTACATGTACTAATTTTAAATTTTCTCTTCTTTTCTGTTTCCATTTTGACCATTGTTTACATGTAGACTGGCTTTGCCTTGTAGGTAGAGATTCAACAAGGTCTTTCATGTCCTATAAATATAAGAAGAACCAAAATGAATAAAAAGAAACAATGACCATAGAGAGATATAGACAATGGAGTTTGCTATATTGGTCATCATGTAAAATAATCATTTATATAGAACAATGAAAATTTATTTTATATGAATCCTCAATTTTTATTATTGCAAATAAATGAATATTGCATTATAACTACATACTCTACTTATATGAAGGACTTTAAAAGAGCTCACTTATATAGAGAAATACAAGCATACTATAACAGCTTTCTTCTTCCTTGGATTACTTCTCATAGTGAAACCACAGAGAAACAAAAATGGTACGTGAAAATAAACAGTTATCTTTGCTCCTGGAATGGAATTTGAATTAAACTTAAGAAGAAAGCTTGCTTCTCTTAGAAACCAAACTGCAGAGAAACAAATCAGCAAGATACAGTTACATAATTTTGGTTGGCAAAAACTTAACTGTGGATGGGCCAGTCATGTAATTAATTTTACTTTATACTAAAAGAACTCTGTTTCTTCTCAAGTGAGGTAAAGATTTTCAAATTTACACTCAAGGGCTTATATATCTTATTAATTCAAACTCTACTATGAGGGGGTTTCACATTCCACAAGAATAAATCTTTCACTTACTAATTGTGATATGCAATGTGAAACCAAGAATACCATCTGTGACATAGTGATTTCATTAAAAAGCTGCCTTATGAGTAATCACATGAAATGAGTATTTCCAGAATCTTCAAGGGACTTCAATACCCCCAACTTTTCTTTCCCAGTCTGCAGTAGTGACTAGGTTTTCCTGCCTGTCCAACACTTCTCCTACATGGAGGAGATGAAATCTTGGTGGGTGATTCAGATTACCAAAGGTTTGAAAAGTTCACAAGCATGCCTGAGCATCATATCTGAAACTCACCCTAGTCACGGAAAGGGGATTAATACCTTCCTTTCTCCTTCAGCCTCATCCAAAGTCAGAAAAGAATGACCAAACTCTAAAACACTAAGAACACCAAATATTGGAGAAGACTTTGGGTTATAAGGAGCAACAGGAACTCTCATTCATTGCTCATGGGAATGCAAAATGGTGCAGTTTCTCTGGAAGTCAGCTTGGCAGTTTCTTACAAAACTAAACACACTCTTACCATACGACAGAAATCATGCTTCTTGGTATTTACCCAAATGAATTGAAAACTTCTGTATCCACATAAAATCCTGCACATGGGTGCTTATAGCAACTTTATTTATAATTGTCAAAATCTAGAAGCAACCAAGATGTCCCTTAGTAGGTAAATGGATACATAAATTAAAATAACAGTATATTAAAAGTAATTAGTGCATCAAAATTTCTTTTCTGACTTTGAATGACTGTTACTTTAATTTCAATTCCCTAATGACATGTGATGTTCAGCATTTTTTCCTATGTTTATTTGCTGTCTGTGTATCTTCTTTAGTGTCGTGTCTGTTCAGATCTTTTGCCCATTTTCCAAATAGGTTGCTTGCTTACTTATGTTGAGTTTTAAGAATTCTTTATAAATTTTTTATAGCAATCCTTTATCTGATATGCTGTGTGCCTATCTTCTCCCCCCCCCCCCCCCCCGCCTGTATTTTAAAGTAAAATCAGAGCACAGCCTGGTACCAAGCCTTGATTTTGGGTGGCTTGGTGGGAAAAATATAAGGATATTAGAGTGTGTTGTTTACCTCCTGAAAACTTCACTTAAACCCATAAAAGTGACAAGCATTTATCAATTGTTGCCTGCCTGAAAGGCAAGGAGGGAGGAAATACAGCTTTTCTATGAAAGATACATTTTGCCTATGGCCACAAATCCAATATGGTTGAATGGCAGATGGGCTTGAGCTTTGCAGAGTTAAGAAGCTGGATTCTCTGCACCAAGCTAAAGTTAGAGGAAGAAAAGTAGGTGAAATATGGTTGACTCTAAGATTGAGACCTATAAAAGTCTGATTTTCCAGCCCATAATACATCCTTGGGGCTCTTTTTATTGACAGAGATGATAATTACTCTCATTGTAACAAAGATTCTATGAAATGTAATGTGGGGCAAGGGGGAGATGAATTGTCTTCTCCAATATAGTTTTTCACTGCCAAGAGGCCCACTGCCAAGTTGAATGCTGAAGACTTACCGAATGGACGAAGCACTAGAACCTGATAATATCTGACAGAATTTCTCGGACTTAGCTCTTGATTCAAGAATCATAACTAATCAAGATCTGTGAAATTAAACAAATATAAATCAACAGAAGCTAGTAGGCTTCAAAGGAGATATGTTGCCAGCAAAGCCCAAGAAATTAAAAGCCTGCAAAGATACAACCCTTGGTGCAAGCCCCAGGCCTCAGAACCCACACCAACTGGAAATAGTCTAATGTAATACATCCCCCCAAAAGTGAATTCTCCCCAACATTCATCTCTGCCAAGGCCAGATATTTATAGCTGGTGTCTGTGTCAGTGGGTCAGTGTAGGTGCTCTGCCAGTTATTAAATATTTTGAACATCACGTCTAACTGTTGATCATATATTGTTGTTTATGGATAATCATCTTGCTTAATATAATTGCCTCCCAGATGGCTTCAAATATACAAGTGTGTTCTTACAAGTGAAGTCAGTACACACCCAGTTATAAATTTAAACTTTAATCAAACAATGGAAGAGCATGGTTTTTATCTAAAGTATAAAACCAGAATAAAGTTATAAAAAAAGGGTACTATGTGGAGCTCAGGAGAGCTGGAGCTGGCCACTGGTCCTAATTTTCTATATGTATAAAGTGAGAGGGTTAGAATCTTCCAGCTCCGAGATCCCATTTGGAGTAAGGAGAAGCAAAAGTGAAAGAGTTAAGTAAAACAAAACTTAACAGTACTTTCAAGTGTTACTAATTCCAGGAAATCATGCAGCTACTCAAAATTTGGCAAGGAAGCTTGAAATGAATAAATACACATAACCTGGTGCACTCAGTCTCTCTTCCACAAATGCCCAGACGCACGCAATGAAAAAGCATTTCATAACTACACCATGTTTAATTTATATCCAAGGAAGCCATGAGTTAATTCAGCATGAGATGGTGTTAGGGACATTTTTTTCTTCCTTCTGGGATCTGGACCTTTAGTTCAATGATTCTTCTCAGAATAAATTGAAAATATTTAAGGCAAATTTTGCCAGCTAACTTAGGCATGCTCAGGCTTATAGCTTTCCCTATTTACTTATGCCAATAAAAATGTGTTCTTACAAGTGAAGTCAGTACACACCCAGTTTTTTTCTTTCATTTCTCTTCCTGGTTTTAACTTTAGAAATGGGAGAAAATCAGAGAGCAGAGATACGAAAAGGACAGTAGAGAAAGGAAGAAGAAAGAAAAGAAAAAAACCCAGGAAAAGGATTTAGGTCTGAGCCTAAGAAAATGTCTCTTTAATGTGTTTGTTATAGATTAAAAAAAAAAAATTACAAAGATACAGTAGTCATTTTCAAAAGAAGAGAGCAAAAAACATCTTATACATTTCTTCTTTACGAATTAAATATATATGTTTATTTTACCCAATGCACTTTTTTTTTAAATAATGATAATTCTTCAAATAGACCCTGGGGAGTTAAGAACATCAGCTTCTACACAGAGCCAAATTCTTATTATTGTGACTGTTTTCCCCCCACACCAAACAGGATGAGCTAAATCTTGACAGGACATGCAAAGCATTAAATTAAAAGAAGACTTCATCATTTTGTGGTCCACTTGTTAGGGTAGGATGAGGGAAGAGTTAGTCAATACTTGTCTAGGGTCTCGCTTCCAATCTCTCATCCGCTCTGCTAAGGAAGGAGCAGGGCTCTGTTTGAGTCATGGACTTCTTGCTATACGAAAGCAGATTAGCTTTAGCTGAGCAGCAGCAACCACCTCAGATTTCCCCTCCTGGACAAAAGTTCTGAGGATCTGAGACTGAAATATGAAAAGGAAGGAAATTTCAGGTCTGTCCACTAAATAGCCCAGTGGATTTTCTTAAGCATTGGGGCCTCCACTGGTGAACATTCCTTAAATTATTTGCCTTTCCTAGTGTGGGTGCCAAATAGAAAGACGGGGAGAGGTCCGGGGTCCACATGGGTTGCTCTGTTCCCTTTCCTGCTCAGCAGTATTAGGCATGTCAGGGGCATAGTTCTCAGTCATGTTTGTATGGTGATATGGACTGTGGTAAGAGTAGGATTCCAAGTCCTTAGAGAGCTTTTCTCCATCTATCCCTAGGTGTAGCATTCTAAACACAGCAAAGATCAGGAAGAATTGATTGCTCCTCATAAAAATTTAGGTGACTAGGAACTCAACCCAGACAAATCCACTCTAAATAACTGAAGGCAGTCAAAGGCCATGGGAACGGACTTCATTTTCCTACAAGCATCAAAGTATAACAAAGGCAGATATTTCTGTTGGAGCTTGGTCAAATTCACCAAGTGATCTCTGAGGGAACCTCAGTTTCAGTTTCTCCCTCCTTTCCTGTTCCTGCCTTCCCTGCCTCCCCAAAACAGTGCAGACAGGAAAGTCATAGCTGGGATTACACTTTGAGTTCTCCGTAAGCAAGGAGTTATTATTCAACAACTAGTTACCAAGATAAATATATGTCTATATACAAACATATATATGTTATGCATATTATATATACTCACATATATAAAATGAATATACACTAGTTTGAATATCTGTATCTTTAAATATGTAGAAATTTTTTAATCTTGTTCTCTTAGATGAGAACATTCCGCAAATTTCCCTAAATGTGCCAATTTGGGGAAATGAAGGCATTTGAGTTCAGCTGAGCAGATTAAGTCACTTAGAAGCTGCTCCCTGGAGTGGCTAGCCCAGTTCTTATATAATTAACTCGATGTAGCCAGATATTAATCTGAAATTTCCCAGGGACTGGGTGGAATGTTTCAACTGTTTTAAATCAAGTCCAAGATACTACAAGAGTGCATATTTATATTGGCTAAAAAACCGGGCAAAAGATTTATTAATCTGAAAAACAAAACAAAACAAAACAAAAACCTCTCCCTTCCAGTACAATCATGTTTTGATTATTGTTGCTATGTAGTATAAGCTGAAGTCAGAGAGTGTGATATCTCTTTAGGATTAGTAATTTTCTTAGGATTGCTTTGGCTATTCAGGGTCTTTTGTGAATCTATACAAATCTGATGATTTTTTGTTCTATAAAAAAATGCCATTGGGATTTTGATGGGGACTGTGTTAACTCTGTATATTACCATATCCAAAATATATAAGGAACTCATATACCTCAACAACAAAAGACAAACAATGCAATTAAAAAATGGGCAGAGGGGGCTGGCCTGGTGGCTCAGGCGGTTAGAGCTCCATGCTCCTAACTCCGAAGGCTGCAGGTTCGATTCCCACATGGGCCAGTGGGCTCTCAACCACAAGGTTTCCAGTTCAACTCCTCAAGTTCAGCAAGGGATGGTGGGCTCCGCCCCCTGCAACTAACATTGAACACAGCACCTTGAGCTGAGGTGCTGCTGAGCTCCAGGATGGCTCAGTTGGTTGGAATGCATCCTCTCAACCACAAGGTTGCGGGTTGGACTCCCACAAGGGATGATGGGCAGCGCCCCCTGCAACTAGCAACGGCAACTGGACCTGGAGCTGAGCTGTGCCCTCCACAACTAAGATTGAAAGGACAACAAGTTGAAGCTGAACAGAACCCTCCACAACTAAGATTGAAAGGACAACAACTTGACTTGGAAAAAAAAAAATGTCCTGGAAGTACACACTGTTCCCCAAGTACACACTGTTCCCCAATAAACTCTGTTCCCCTTCCCCAATAATAAAAAAAAAAAAAATGGGCAGAGGGATACCGGAAATGGGGTCAGAGAGGGAACCCCCAGCAGGGAGACTCTGCCAAAAAAGCGAGGCCAGCGGAGGCCACCAGTGGAGGTACCCGCGACAGCTAATGTGGCCTCATGGATGAGCTGGTACATGACTTAACCTCAGCCTTGGAGCAGACATCTGAACAGAATAACCTTGGCGAGCTGTGGGAGGATATGGCCTTGAGCCCTCGGCAGCACAGGCAGCAACTTCGCAAACCGAGAGGCGGGAAGCGCCGTTCAGACTTCACTCACCTGGCAGAGCATACCTGCTGCTACAGTGAGGACTCTGAGTCCAGTCTGGATGAGGCCATTAAGGACTGTCGAGAAATGGCCCCAGTCACCAATTTTAGTGACTCCGATGACACAATGGTAGCCAAACGGCACCCAGTTCTCAGCGCCATTGTTAAGAGTAAGCAACATTCTTGGCATGAATCCGACTTTTTTACCGATAATGCACCTTGTCAACTCAGGTGCCAGCAGAAGGTGAAGTGAGTGACATCAGAGGTGGCTGCCAGCCTTGGGCAGAAGCTCAAGCTGTCAGATTAGAGCCATGAGAGAGGGTGTAGGTACAAGTCTGCTAAGAAGCAGCATCACGCTGGAAGGAGAACACTCCCTGGGCCTCGTCTGGGCACGGATTGTGTGAATCAGCAGAAAATAGGACTTTCCTCAGCAAAACAGGAAGGGAAGAAAGGATGGCGTGTGAAGCAGAGGAACAAAAACAGGGCTCTGATGGCAGGTCAGAATGTGAAACCAGCAGTGTGTGTAGCAGCCATGACACCGGGCTCTTCACAAATGATGAAGGCCGGCAAGGGGACGATGAGCAGAGTGATTGGTTCCATGAAGGAGAGTGTGTTCCAGGATTCACCGTCCCAAATCTCCTGCCCACGTGCGCTCCTGATCCTTGCTCTGAAGTAGAAAGAATGGATTCTGGACTGGACACACTTTCAGATGCCACATTCCTTTTACCTTCTCGGCCAACTCAAAGAGGGTACCATGCTCGCTTGAATCGTCTGCCTGGAGCTGCAGTTCGATGCCTCAGAAAGGGACGAAGAAGGCTTGTTGGGAAGGAGACCAACATAAGTACTTTGGGTGCTGAGAGGACAGGCCACATCATTAGTGACTCTTGACAGAAAGAAAAGAATAAAGCGTTGGCTTCTGATTGTCCTCACATTTCTGCTTGGGCACATGGGTTTCATCCCCTTTCTCCTCTTTACTCCCTTGCTGATGCTTCTCACTGAAGACGCTGACCTGCAGTGCACACTGTTCTGCCAGACAGACAAACATACACTTCGGACCCCCATGTTCACGTGACATCAAGAGGAAATGGAAACCTGTGGCCACAGCATCTCTGTCTAGCCCAAATGCGGTTCACGTGGATGCAATGGAGTCAACTGCACAATCTCCCAACTCCAAGTGGTTGGTCAGGACCTCTGCCGCAGAGAAGCTGCTGATTTAGCTGCAGCTACGTTTTTTTAAAAATGCCACAAGAAAAGAACCCTGGATGCAGCTAGAGAGCAGTATTTCACCCCAGGAGCCAATGAGGTGTTGCGAAACCAACATTAATTAGACTTTGTATTATATAGGCTTGCATATCTTAATTGACATTCCCAGCCCATTCCCCACCAGGACTGGGTCCCTCTTTGAACAAAGCAGTGGACTCTTTCTCTTAGAAAATCATGTTGTGGAAATCTGGTGTTTTTTAAAAAATAAAGTGTTGCGGCAGCAATTTTTTTTTAAAAAAGGGTCATTTTATGCTATATTTGTTACATTGCTATTACTGTCTCACCAGGTACCTACAGCTCCATTTACAGAGCTGTTGCTTTTTTGCAGGTGTGTCTTTTCTTGAAAAACTAATAACTGCTTTTGCGTACTCTCTGTGTAGAGCTTTAATATCATTTGAGGAAGTCCCAAATGATATTCATTAGTCAAGACCTTTGTGTGGAATTGTGCTTGCAGGAGGTTAGGCTTGCCTCTGAGCCTGGCCTCGATTCCCTCAGAGTGCCAATCTGATAAATCCACTAAGGTCTCAGTTTGGAGCCTCAGAAGACAACACCAGCAGCGTGGGACTTGGGAACTTCTTCTAGTCTTCTTGATGGCCTAGTGGGACCGCCAGCAGCTGCACCTATATACATACACACACAGATTGGTGTCATGAAGATGTTTTAGCTGTACAGCAAACTTAAGTAGTCAGTGGATTGTGTCTTTATACTTCATGTTGCAGTGTAAGCCTTTATGTACTAAATGGGACTTGTATTGTTAGTTTATAGGTCAATGACCTGCAGCAGAAATTCATACTCTAATATAAAAAAGTATGGCTTCTTGGGGCCATACTTTGGGAAGGAAAAATGTCTTTTGCCATGCCTTTTTTCTTGACCTGTTCATCACAGCTCAGCTGCATGTAGTTATGTATATAGCGGTGCCTGAAGTTGGATGCTACTCTGTCAAAGTGAGGAAGAAGTGACTGCTGGAGCTGCTGGAGAGAAGCCACCCTTTCTAAAAAGGTATTAGCAAACGTGTCTGTCGTTCAGGGGCCTGGGTGATAGAAGGGCTCTCTTGTGGTACAAATAGAGTGCATTTACTCTGAAATGTACCGAAACCGCTCTCTGAGTGCCCACTGCTCTGGTTATGTTCTAGAGGAGCTCCCGCTCTGCCTGGGTAGTTTCTGTGCTTAAATAGGTTGTTGAGTGGGACAGAGCCTCCTTTTCTGAAGCGCATATGTCCCTCTTTCTCACACAGAATGTACTGGTAGGCTGCTCTATTGTGTTCCCTTTAAAAATCAATGGTAGCTCCAGAATTTCCTTGTCTGTGGTAGGTGTACATGGTTGGAGAGGGAGACTTAAGCTGAGTTTACATAGCGCTCTCCATAAGCCAGAGGACAGGTCACTTATCCATAACAAGGCCACGGTGGAAGGAGCCGCAGGTGCAGGTCGTGGGGGGAGAAGCCTCCCTGGCGGCCACCCTGGTTCTCCTTTCATAGTGAGTGTGCTTCCCTTCCCTACAGGCCACATCCACAGCAGTGTAGAAGATGCAGTGTCTGTTGAATACAAAATGGCACTACTGAATTCTTTAGTGATGAGGGTAGATCTTATGGTCATATGTGCATTCTTAACTAGTCCCCACAGTGTCCCGAGACACACATTCTAACAATTTGTTGGATTTAAGGGAGAAATCCATGGACATAATTTATTGTCTTTGTAGTAAGCTCTGTGGCTCATACAGAGATTGGTCCTGTGATCATGGCCTATTAAGACCTCCACATTTCAGGTTGAACCTTTTTTATGCCACGTTGCCTGACAATTCTCCTTTTTACCTGTCATTAAAAATAATTTATATATACAATTTTACGTTTTGAACATCTCTGTGACATAAAGGTAAGTGGCTACTGCCATTTTACAGAGACAAGAACAGTCACAGTTTAGTGACTTGCCCAAAATCACTTAATCAAGCCAGGATTAAAATCCCAGACTTTCATACTTTCTCTGCCCTGGGTTGTAACCTTGTTTTTCATTGATAGACCTCAGTCACTCTGCGACCCATGGTTTTGAAACAGTGTGCCATGAATGTGTTACATCTTTCTTGGGCATGCTTTTTGAATACTTTCAACAGGGATCACCCAAAAATGCCATATCTACCTATAATAAGTAGGGGAGACAAATAATTACCTAAGAAAATATCAATTAAGTACACAAGTACTTCGCAACACAGGTTTGTAAATTGTGTTCCTCATTTGAAGCTGCTGCGTGAACATGCTTACAGAATTATTAACCAATTCATTCTGCTTGTTTTTGTATGAATCAATTCCAGAAGAATAACCTTAGAATTGAGTGTATTTTGAATTTTAAAATTTAAATCTCCTTTTTATATGGTAAAGTGTATAATGTCATAAATTAAGAAAGTCTGTTACCTTTCAACAAAAGATACAATTTCAAAATCAGGTTTTGTAATCTGTTGAAAAAACTGATAGCATGACTTCCTTTGAGGATAATCCTTGAGGTCACATGTATTTGATCTGCTCACAAGTAACAACTGCAGTTGAGTTCCACAGTTCTTACTTCTTTCAGGGTTCTGGTTTATCCCAGCTGGCTGCACAGTCTGTCTGTCTGAACGCTAATCTTGTGTATTTTCCACAATAGGCAAAAGTCAAGACGTTATCTATTACTACCATTCGTAAAAGTTAGTTTTGCTTATGAGTTTAATGGAATTTGAGATTATTTTTCAGCTGCAGTATTTTAAAGGGAGCAACTTCATTTGCATCAAAAGTCTTCTGTTGCTTTTTGGTTAAGAACTGTTCAGAGGAGGAAATTAGTAGCTGTTTACATGGTGTCAAATTTGGGAGGGACAGAATATGATCTTAATATATTGAGTAGTGCATGCTTTTAACCTTGAATTCTTTAGATATTGAATGCAGTTGAAAATTTCAGACGATATTGTTTTGCTGGGCTATGACTCAGGCTACAAAACAAGGCCATTTTGGCAGCAAAATGACTAAAAGCTGAAATAGATCTAATTTGTGATGCTGACAGCATTCTTTGCTAAGTAAAACTCCCCACCTCCTTAATTACCTCCCCAACCGGTAATTAAACTATTTTTGAATGCCAAATAAAAAAATAAAAAAAAAAAATGGGCAGAGGACATGAACAGAAACTTCTTCCAACAAGGCATACAAATGGCTAACAGGTATACGAAAAAATGTTCAACTTCACTAGCTCTTAGGAAAATGCAAATCAAAACTACAATGAGACATCACCCCACACATGTTAAAATGACCACCATCAGCAAGACAAATAATAACAAGTATTGTAGAGGCTGTGGAGAAAAAAGAACCCTCATACACTGTTGGTGGGAATGTAAATTGGTACAGTCACTATAGAAACAATATGGAGGTTCTTCAAAAAATTAAGAATAGACTTACCCTATGACCCAGCAATCCCTCTCCTGGGTATCTACCAAAAAAATCTGAAAGCATTTATCTGTAAAGATATATGTGCTCCAATGTTCATTGCAGCATTATTTATGGTGGCCAAGACATGGAAACAACTAAAGTATCCTTTGATAGATGATTGGATATAGAAGTTGTGGTATATATATACAGAAAGGAATGCTACTCGGCCATAAGACAAGGTGAAATACTGCGATTTGCAACAACATGGATGGATCTTGAGATCATTATGCTAAGTGAAATAAGTCAGACAGATAAAGTCAAGAACGATATGACTTCACTCATACATGGGATATAAAACTGAAGGCAACAAAGGAACAAGATAAGCAAATAAAGAAACAAAAACTCATGGGCACAGATAACAGTTTAGTGGTTACCAGAGGGTAAGCGGGCAGGGGGAATAGTAGGAGAGGGTAAAGGGGATCAAAAATATGGTGATGAAAGAAGAACTGACTCTGGGTAGTGAACACACAGTGTTACATGTAGATGATGTATTGCAGAATTGAACACTTGAAATCTATGTAATTTTGTTGACCCTTGTTACCCCAATAAATTTTAATAAAAAAAGACAAAATTGCAATAATAGAGTATACAAAAAAAAAATAAAAAATCCTTTCCCTTAATGGATAGAAAAATCCTAATAAACATGATAGAGAAGGGAAAGAAATAATAATAATTTTTAAAAACTAGTTTGGATGTAGGTGAGCTCAAAATGTGTATTTGGTAATTTGAGGTAGTTTTTTAATTTCAAACTGCTGCTTGCCCTCAGAGTTTGTGCAAGTCCAAAGTATTTTGTGCTTTTTCCCCCACCCTGTAATTATTGGGTCCCAAAGTTGACCCTGTTGCTTTTTGTGTTATCAGTTATATCAGGAGAGGGAGGGAGTGCACATTGATAAATCCAATTGACTTCAGGGCTTATTAGAATAAATCTTATACATGGGAAGAGCTTAGCGTTCTATGAAAAGTAAGGTCTAAACAGAGTTTATAGGTCCTGGTCATGTTGCTGCTGTGGGCTCAGCCTTCACCAGACATAAATGGACAATGAGAATTTGATTCAAGAAATAGAGAGAAGGTCCAAGATCCAGGATCACATTAAAATTACAGTTAAATTATAGAACAATCAACCTTGAGAATCATCTGAAGACTAGATGAACAGAACCCCTGTAACTAAGGATATAAAGAAGAGGCCACGTCGAGACTGGTAGGAGGGGCAGAGTGCGAAAGCAGCTGACTTCAAACCCACAGGTAGTTGTTGAGCACCAGGAGGGATACCTTGGCAGCAGAGGTCCACCCTGAAGAGTGAGGGGTCCCAGCCCCACACTGGACTCCCCAGACCAGGGGTCCTGTGATGGGAAGAGGAGTCCCCACAACATCTGGCAGTGAAAATCAGTGAGGATTCCATCTTTCCATCCCTTTGAGACAGAAGGAAGCTAGAAACCCAAATGTCCTCTTAAAGTGCTTATGCACAGACTCACTCACTTGAAAGCACTCACACTGGGATCCAACAGAGGGGCAGCAATTTGAGAGATGCCAGAGACATACAGGGAAGGACTGAGTTGTGTGGCTGTAGGTTGAGGGCTGGAGGGACAGCCGTCATTATCCCTGTGTGGAGCCCACCTTACATGTAGTCTACAGGAGGGTGCCATCTTTCCTGTGTTGAACCCTTCCCTAAAGGGCCAAATCTGAGATCGCATTAGTCTGGTAAAATCTGTGCGTGCACCACCTTTGTGACTCCCTGGAACCCATCCCAGCTAGCACAGTATCACCAGGGGCACTCTCTGCTCTGGGCAAACAGCCCCTTCCTGCAAGCTGTGGAAGCCTTTTACAAAAGCAGACAGCCCATGGAAATCTGGGGAACTTTTGGTGGTGAATGGTCAGCCATAGCTTGTGTTGCAACCTCTCTTGGTCAGCTTTTGGGGATCTATAGGCCCAAGGTGAGCAGTGGCTGTCTGCAGTGGTTTCTGGGCATTTTGTGGGGTGGCCACAGGCTCAGCACTGGCACAAGAACTGAATCTGCATTGGCTTTGTAAAAATCACCGTCACATCCCATGATTCCCTGGGACCCCATCCCACCCAACTTTGGCAGCACCACAGGGGGCACTGTCAACACCAGGTCAACCAGCCTGGCCCACACACCTAAGGAGGCTCTTTCAGTGGCTGAACCTTTTGAAGAGCCAACAGGTGGCAACAGGCATAGGAGTGTCCTAGGCCTTTGCTAAACTGCCCTAGGGCCAATACTGGTGGCAGCTGGCCTCAGTTCAGAGCAAGGCCACTCCCACATGCCTCCAGGTCCAGCACAGGTGGCAGCCAACCACATATAGCTTTGTAGCTTCTGCCAGGTAGCAACAAGCCAGTCACAGGCAAGGCTGAAATTGGCCTGCATGGGAGATCCTCCCAAGTAACACCAGAAAAAACGCACCCAGAGGCCAGCCTTAGACTACACTGGAGTACTACCCGAATAGCCCAACAAGTGGCATACCCAAAGGGTGGTCTCAACAGGCACAGAAGCCCATTGGGGTGAATCCCCCTCTGAGGGTTCAGCCCTCACACAGCAGCTCATATACTGTGGGCATAGCCAATCCTCACAGCCAGTCAGCCTGAGTCAATCCCACCCATTGACACACCAATAGCGATCAAGGCTCAACTACAACATGAGAACATACACAACACAGAAGGGACATTCCTGGAACACAAACACAGGGATCAGGGAGACTATGACATTGGACTACACAGGACACCTACTACATAAGGCCACTTGGCAAGAGACATAGGACCTCTACCTAATACATAGAAGCAAAAATAGGGAGGCAGCCAGGAGGAGAAAACAAAGAAACATGTCCCAAATAAAAGGACAGGAGAAAATTCCAGAAAAAGTACAAAATGAAATGGAGGCAACACACCTACCAGAGACAGAGTTTAAAACACTGGTTATAAGAATGCTTAAGGAACTTAGTGAGAACATCAGCAAAGAGATTGAAAACATAAAGAAGGAAATAGAAACCATTAAAAGAAAAACAGTCAGAAATAAAGAATACAGTAATTGAAATGAGGAATACACTAGAAGGAATCAAAAGCAGATTAGATGAAGCAGAGGATCGAATGAGCAATTCAGAAGACAAGGTAGCAGAAAACACCCAAATCAAAACAGCTAAAAGAAAAAAGAATTTTTAAAAAAGCAGATAGTTTAAGAGACCTCTGGGATAACATCAAACGTAACATTTGCATCACAGGAGTACCAGGAGGAGAAGAGCGAAAGTAAGCGACTGAGAACCTATTTGAAGCAATAATGACTGAAAACTTCCCTAACCTGGCAAAGGAAATAGACATACATGCCCAGGAGGTGCAGAGAGTCCCAAACAAGCTGAACCAAAACAGGCCCACCCGAAGACACATAACAATTAAAATGGCAAAGGTTAAAGACAAAGAGAGAATCCTGAAAGCAACAAGAGAAAGGCAGTTAGTTACCTATAAGGGAGCTCCCATAAGACAACCAGCTGATGTCTCAACAGAAACTTTGCAGGTTGGAAGGGATTGTTATAAAATATTCAAAGTGATGAAAAACAAGGGTCTACAACCAAGACTGTTCTATCCAGCAAGACTATCATTTAAAATTGAAGGAGAGATAAAGAGCTTCCCAGACAAGAAAAAGTTAAAGGAGTTCATCACCACCAAGCCAGTATTACAAGAAATGTTAAAGGGACCTTTTTCAGAAAAAGAAAGGGGAAAACAAACAAACAAAAGAAGATAAAAAATGTGAATAATAAAATTAGCAGTAACTATGTACCTATAAATAATCACTTTAAGTGTATATGGATTAAATGCTCCAATCAAAAGACATAGGGTAGTTGAATGAATAAGAAAACAAGACCCATGTGTATGTTGTCTACAAGAGACCCTCTGTTGGCTGCTCTAGAGTAGTGTACTAGATGGGACAGAGACCCCTAAGTTGTCTATATTTGCTGGTTTTCTCACTAATATAGTATTCAGAAGCAAGACACTTCTTCAGCCTCCAAGGTGAGGAGAATTGTGACCTCAAAACTTCCCTCTTGCTGGTGTTATGAGCACCCCTCTCAGGAGGGAGATGCCAACGTTGTTTGCCTGGTCACAATATGAGGGCCATGTATTCAGTGGAGATGTTAAAGTTAGATGTTAAGTTTGTCAATAAATTTTTCTTCTAACTTCTGCCCTCGTTTCATACCATGAGTCAGAGTGGTAATGAGAAAAGAGCAATGCCATCTAAAGGAGTTAGTTCTACTCTCAGCACGGCTGCTTTTGAGCTGTGGTCCCTGGACAACACATTCAGTTTTCTGAGCCTGAGATTCTTGCTTGCCTGTTTCTCTGCCACCTCCTCCAGTCGTACTAAGGACCAAATGAGATGTATGTAGAGGCACTTTGCCTATGCAGACATGAAGCATTAGTATTGCTAGTTGCGTAATAAGAGTAAGAACCCAGACATCATTTTTCTCATTCAAAGGACTAAGGATTGGAGAGTAAAAGGAGTCACCCTGGATTTCTGGCTGCTTTCACTTTTGAGTTTCTGGGAGCTACTCTGACCTAACAAGAATAAACTCTGGAGTCAGATAAACATGAATGCAAACACCATCACTGTGGCCTTTGCAGATCACTTATAGGAGCTATGCTTCTGTTACGTTATTGACAAAATAAGGACAGAGTAGGTGCAGTAAATAAATTACATATGTAAAGCTCTTCACAGAGACCAGAGTTAAAAGAAGCACATGTTTTCAAGGATAAATGATACCAGCAAATAGTCCATATAATAAGGAGCAAATTTCAAGGTAAGTATTGAAAACAACTAATTCTTTAAAGTTAACAGATTTTATATGATTAATTGCAATGACGCACTAATTCTTGGTCCAAAGAATATTGGGGAACTGATTTGGCATGGAGAGGACACATATATTATTAGACAAAATTGTAGGATGGCATAATACACTATTCTTTCGTTCATGTTACCTGTGTAGCACCATCAAAGGAGGATCATTTTTCTAAAAACTGATAATAAATAAAATAAATCAAGGTTTTTAACTCAGTCTTCCAAAATGATTTTTAAAATTCTTTGATATTTAATCCAATACCTTTTGGAAGCATTTATTGGGTCATCATCCTTACTCATTTGCTCTTCTTTAGTGTTAATTTATCTGATTTCTTGTCTGTTTTTCTTCAGTTTTTACCCAGTCTCTTGACACATGACTATAAATGAGATTGGAGTAGTGCTCCAATATCATTTTCATCAATTTCATGAATTTCTGCTTCTTTTGTAAGAATTGTGTTGTCAAATGTCTATAATATCCTATAATCAGTAAGAGGTAGACTGAAGAAGTTTTGATTGGTTGATTGGGAATAGTCATTCCAGCCAAGCTGGGAAGATTGTTTGAGAGGGTTACAATTTTATAAATATTCAGTTTGTCAGTGAACATTTTCAGTAATAACAAATGTTTCCTTTCTGTCTGACTATGTCTTAAAGGAATTTGGGTAATGAAAACTTAGATAAGAACTTCCTAATACTACCATTTTCTATAACCAAGAATTTCTTTCTTCATTTGTTGGTTAGGCTGTAATGGATTTAGGACTAATCACATTTACTATCTTATCCAGGACTAACTAGCATTTCCTTGTCAGTTCCCAGTTTGAATTTTAAAATGCTAACTTTGCGTAATAAGGTCAGTTCCATTAACTTGGCGCTCTAAATCAGTGATGCTCTAAATTCCGTTCAGGCTGTTTTTCTTATAAGTATGCGGCAAATATATGGAAAGTAACTATATTTTATTAGAAACTACCAGTAGTTTCATGTTGTACAAAACTAAAAAAATGATGACTTATTGAAATGTTTGTTTCTACCAGTAAAGAGAATAGTTTATTTTTTGTCATGTAAAAAGCCAGTAGTTTAATCAAAAGTCATGACTAAGAGAGTGATATTGGGAGAAGATATTTATAATACATATATCCAATGAAGGACTGGTATCCAGATTTAAACCTAATTCTTGAAGAGGAGCAAGGCTTTAACAGGCATTTCACTAAAGAGGCTCTCCAAATGACCAATAGAAATATGAAAATATGCTCATCATCATTAGTCATCAATGAAATACAAATTAAAACCTCAATGAGATACTGATACACCTGTGCCAAAAGGCTCAAGTTAAAAAGACTGACAACACATTGTTGGTGAAGATATGGAGCAATTGGAAGTCGCATAAATTGCTGATAACAGAATAAGTTGTAAAGCAACTTTGGAATACACTAAAGCTAAACATATGTATACCTTATGACCCAGCAATGCTACTCTTGACTATATACCCAATAGAAAGAAGTGCTATGTCTACCAAAAATGCAGGTGAAATATGTTCACAGCTAGTTTATTAATAATAGCCTCAAACTGGAAACAACTCAGCATGATAGAATGAATAAATTGTATTATACTCATACACTGGAATACAACATAGAAATGAAAATGAACAAACTACTGAGGTATATACCAACATGGTAAAACAAAGATGAAAACAAAAACAAAATAGGCACCAAAAATAGCTAATGTGTGATTTGTGTGGAGTTCAAAACCAGACAAAACTAATCAGTGGTGATAGAGATGAGACTAATAGTAATCCTCGGTGGGGGACAGTACTGACTGATGGTGACATAAGTGAGCCTTCTGGGGTGTTGGAAACGTTTTATATTTTGACCTGGTGATGGTTACAGGGGTGCATGTAAAAATTAATTGAGCTGTACTCTTAAGATTTATACATGTTGTGTGTAAATTGTATATACATAATTTATATATTATTATACATACATATTTAACTATATATAATAAAGAAAAAAAGCTAGCAGTGAGTGAAAATTCTGTACCTATATCTCAAATGCAGACATTTTCAATTCTTAACAATGTAGCCTTTATTATTTCACTAGGGACAGAAAAACTTAAAAATATTATCTTTGAATAAGAAAAGACTGAAAAGACATTTAACGAAACGTGAATGAAATTGTGGGCTGTTTTTATTGTTTTCTTTATAGTTTTCAATATTTTCTCAATTTTCTAAGATGAGCCTGTCTTAACTTATCATCAGAAAAGAAAACTATATGAAATAATTTTTAAAGTACCTGCTATTTCTTTCTAGTGTGTTTAACCTTTAATTCCTGTATGCTTCTCTGGTCTCTCGTTTGATCTGAGATGAGTCCATCACTCTACTCCAATCACCCATACTCTTCCCATCAACCACACTGTGATCAGTGAACTGCCCACTTGCCCGTGTGTGCTCATATTGGTCCTTTGCCGGAAGTGCCTGCCTCCTTCAAAGCTAAAATCATATTCTTCATCCTTCGTAAAGTATTTCCTAATTTACTTCATGCAGTACTCTGTTTAGCCTGTTTTGAATCCTAATAACGCTTTGTTTTTCCTCTTACTCAGCACTTAAAATACTCTGTTTTGCATTTCACTTACTTGGGTATTTTTCTTTCCCCTGCACTTCTATTATCTGTCTGTAAACCTTTTATACTACCCAGCATATGGCTCAAAAGTGGAAGATGCCTAATGGATATGTATTGAATGGATGAATGAGTTAATGATGTAGCAGGCAAATAGGTACACATTTTAAATATATTTTTACGAAATAAGTTTGGGGGCACATGACAGAATACACAGAAACACCTCCCTTTGTCAGGATATTTTAACGTAGCAAGTGATTTGCAGATTCTATATTTGCATTTCATCTATGAAAATACTTTTGAGGTTTTAAAAATAGGATTCTCATTCAGTTGTCCTTGGATCTGATTTCATTAATAACTAGATATGAATTTGCTCTCCTTTGTGGGCATATTAACTCCTACAGGCCATGGAAATAGGGCACTCATAGAAAATTCCCTGAATGTCAAGTATAATAGATCAGAGAGCCAGGGCCAGAGACCATTGGTGGCAGATATGCAGCCAGTGTTTCCCCAGATGAGTCAGGATGCGCCTGCCGAGGCACTGTCATATTCAGCTTTATTTCACCTACTCCTCAATGCGATTACAGAGACTGGTGGAAAAACCCTCTTAGGGACGGCATGGTTGATTATATTATCTAATGTCAAATGAGATGAGGTTCATATGACTTGAGATATACTTTAAGTAGTTTATGCAGTACATTTTATCTACTAAAAAATATTCAACTGAATATGCAAACTAAAAATAGACAAAAAAATTTGTGTTTTGAACCAAAGAACTTGCACTTTTGAAAAATAAATTTTAGGACAGCCGGTTAGCTCAGTAGATTAGAGCACGATGCTCATAACACCAAGGTTGCTGATTTGATCCCCGCATGGGCCACTGTGAGCTGTGCCCTCCACAACTAGATTGAAACAACTCCTTGACTTGGAGCTGATGGCTCCTGGAAAAACACACTTAAAATAAATTTTAAAAGTTAAAAAAATAAATTTTATGTTTAAAATTTTTTAATTAAAAAAATAGATTTCAGATTATTTTGGATGATGAGCCACTTTCTATCTCTTGAAATTCTCAGAAATACCAAGTGTGAATTTTGCTAACAAGGAAGTATAGTGGGAATTCCCAGACTATTTACCGGAGATCAGTGTTTTGAAAGCTTGGACATGGGCCAGATGAAAATAAATGCTGGCTGATGGACTCAGAATACTTGATGAGAAGGGCTGTGTATTAGCCTGAGTTTTCCAGAGAAATGTAACCAATCGTATATATACATACTTGTATATACGAGGTTGGGCAATTAAGTTCGAGAACTTGCAATGATGTTGTCAACCTTTTTTTTATTATTAAAGCTTATTGGGTGAGAATTGTTAGTAAAGTTACATAGATTTCAAGTGTACAATTCTGTAATACATCATCTATATATATCACATTGTGTGTTCACCACCCAGTCAGTTCTCTTTCCATCACCATATATTTGATCCCCTTTACCCTCATCTACCACTCCCCTACCCCCTTACCTTCTGGTAACCACTAAACTATTGTCTGTGTCTATGAGTTTTTGTCTCTTCATTTGTTTGTCTTGTTCTTTTGTTGTTTTTAGTTTTATATACCCCATATCAGTGAAATCATATGGTTCTCAGTTTTTTCTGTCTGACTTATTTTGCTCAGCTTAATAATCTCAAGATCCATCCATGTTGTCACAAATGGTACTATTTCATCTTTTCTTATGGCAGAATAGTATTCCATTGTGTATATATACTACAACTTCTTTATCCAATCATCTATCAAAGGACATTTTGGTTGTTTCCATGTCTTGGCCACCGTAAATAATGCTGCAATAAACATTGGAGTACATATATCTTTACAGATAAATGCTTTCAGATTTTTTGGGTAGATATCCAGGAGAGGGATTGCTGGGTCATGTGGTAATTCTATTCTTAATTTTTTGAGGAACCTCCATCCTGCCTTCCATAGTGGCTGCACCAGTCTGCATTCCCACCAACAGTGTATGAGGGTTCCTTTTTCTCCACAGCTTTTGTCATACTTGTTATTATTTGTCTTGTTATTGATATTGATTCTAACAGGGGTGAGGTGAAATCTCATCATGGTTTTTATTTGTTGCTAACTTTTTGATATCAGAGGGATTATTCATTATAAATGTGTACCAACTGGACAAACAGTAAACCAAGTTTACTATTTGAAGTGCTGAAAAGGCTTCATGAAAAAGTTAGACGACCTGAACTTTTTGTCAACAATTCATGGCTCTTGCATCACAGCAATGCACCAGCTCACAGGGCACTGTCTGTGAGGGAGTTTATAGCCAGTAAACAAATAACTGTATTAGAACGCCCACCCTACTCACCTGATCTAGCCCCCAATAACTTCTTTCTTTACCTGATGATAAAGGAAATATTAATAGGAAGATATTTTTGTGACATTCAGGACATCAAGGGTAATACGATGACCATTCCAGAAAAAGAGTTCCAAAACTGCTTTGAAGGGTGGACTAGGCACTGGTGTCAGTGCATAGCTTCCCAAAGGGAGTACTTCAAAGGTGACCATAGTGATATTCAGCAATGAGGGATGTAACACTTTTTCTAGGATGAGTTCATGAACTTAATTGTCAGACCTCATATATACACTGATATGTATATATATGATTTATTATAAGAAATTGGCTCGTGTGATTATGGAGGCTGAGGAGTCCCAAGATCTGCAGTCAGCAAGCTGGAGGACCAGGAGGGCTAGTAGTGTAGTTCTAGTTGAAGTCCACATTCAAAGACAGAGAAGACGGAAGTCTCAGCTAGAAAACAGGCAGAGAGAGTTCCTTCTTATTCACAGGAGGGTGAGGCTTTTTATTCTAATAATGTCTTTAATGGATTGAATGAAGCACAGCCATATTAGGGAGGGAAATCTACTTTAGTCAGTTTACACATTCAAATGCTAATCTCATCCAAAAATACCTTCCCCATATACCCAGAATAAGGTTGACCAAATATCTGGGCATCCCCATGGCTCATTCAAGTTGACACATAAAATTAAGCATCACAAGTTGTTTTAACAGAATCTCCCCCACTGTCACCAAACAATCAATGCAGCTGCTAAAGTTGGAGCTTGGGTTGAAAAACTCACCTTCTTTGGGAGAGAGTGAAGTGATAAAAGAGCACAAACTTTGGAGTTAAACTGATTTGGATTCAAATACCCCATCTCAGTCACTTTCCAGCTATGTGATCTTGGATAAGCTAATTGACCTCTCAGTTTCTTCACCCACAAAGAACAGTTTGTCACAGATTTCAGGAAAAAATATTTCTGATATTTGTCACATACATAAGCATTCAATACATTATATCTATTATCATTAGTGATTCCCTCAGGATTGACATTAGCATTGTTCCGAAAAATAATTATTTTGCACTTAGTACTTTAGATAATAGAAAATCATTTGTAGATGGAAGGTGAATCAGAGTTGCTTAAATGTAGTATTTTTTCAAGTATGTTCAGTGTTCTTTTAAAACCACCAATGTGTATCAACAATTTTAAATAAAGTCTTGAAAATCAAACCAGACCGTGAGATTAGTACTTTATATGCTCCATGTTCCTCTATGATGTGCTTTGATTTTAAGACATCATGAGTCTTCACTGGGTTTCTGGTGTAGCAAACTTGTCAAAGCAAGACAAGGAGGAAACAGGGCACATCTTCATTGATAGACAACAAAGTGTTCCCTCTTGTTTCCAGCACTCTCTCTCCATTAGGTTACGCCAATTTGGAGACGGAAAATAACATAGTGTTGGGACTACTTACAGGGCATTTTAATTTGGCTACATAGAACTTCATGTGCTATCTGGGGCACATTATGGCCCCAGTGAAAAAAACAAATGCTGACCACAAGGCAGATAGAACATTGTTTATCACATTATCCTAGTATCCCACACCCTCTCAGCAAAGCTGGAACAAATGATCCAGGCTTAATTATAATGGATCTGGCTAGAAACTCAACCCTAGAAATGAATGTTGGGGCTAGGAGTTATGGAATCTGTGCAGGCAAAAGGGCCAGGCCTAAGTGAAGTTCTGAAGCAGTGAATGATGCCTGTTGGTGACGTTCATCTCCTAGTTTTATAGTGGTTTCCTCTATTCCGTGATATACTTTCTGCCTTTTCCGTGTTTTCTCTGTAAAATGAGGACAATAAAAATTACTTCCCAAGTTGACTGAGGATTAAGCATTACATATATTTTTTAAAAATGCTTTGGTGAACCATGGGTTATTATAAACACTTTGAATTATTTTCATCATTAGATCAATATCATTAACTTTTCAGTTTCTGTCACAGGAGTGTAAGCTTCCTAAGGGCCTGGAGGGGCCTTGTTTATGACTGATCCCTAGGGACTGGCCCCGGGCTAGGCGTTTAGGAGGAAGGCAATGATGTTTACTAAATGAATGAGTAAGTGGATGGATGGATGACAGACCATGGGGGAAGTGCGTATTTTAAATCCAGTATTTTGCTGAATGTATCATCCTTGGGCCCCTTCTCTGCCTGGACCATCCTTATTGGCTATAGAAGAGAAGCACAGTTCTCTTTCTTGATTGATCAATAACCTGACAATTTATGTGACGTCTTCATCCCTATAATATTGGAATTACAGTTTGTGAGGTCCTTCTTTTCCTACCGTAAGCCCAAGTTAGTGCTTCAAAGCATGCGGGGAAAAAATATTTGATCCTGAAACTCAAAAGAAAAGGCTAGTAGTGTCTTACAAATTTTGAACCAGGATAACCACTAGCTCGATGTTGTAATAGAGTTACACCTATTATTTCTGCTAAGTACCAACCTAAATTAAACATCACTTCTATTATTTTTTAAGTGTAATTACTGCAGAGAGCATAAAGAGCTAAAATTTGCTTGTGTGAAGTGGACATGAAAACCATCTACGTCCCCTTATTATCTATGCTGCTAAACTCCGAGCTACAAAAGCACTAGATATTGGGTTTGACCTACAGACCCTGTGAGCTGTATGTCTTCAGTTTCCAGATCCATTCTCCCTTCTTCTCTATCCTGCTCTGGGCCCACAGAGTCTCACCAATAAGGACTGCACAAATGGGCTCCCTCACTTCCAGTTCAGAACATGGAAGGCACAGACAGGAAAATGGACAGCAAAAGATGGATGAAGTTTGGGGAATTTATTTCCCGGTTCCTTTTCTTTTTTTAAATTAGTTTCAGGTATACAAAACAATGCAATAGTTAGACAGTGATAACCCCTCTCCCCCAATCTACTACCCCTCTGACATCATATATAGCTGTTATGATTTCATTGACTCTATTCCCTATGCTGTACTCCACATCCCGTGACCATATATATATTAAATTATAGTGGACATTCAATATTATTCAGCTTCAGCTTTAGATGCAGTGGTCTGGCATCTATACCATTCATGAAGTGGTCTCCCTAATAAGACAAGTGCCCATCTGGCATCCTACAAAATCTTTACAACATTATTGGTTATATTCCCTAAATTGTTTTTCCTATCCCCGTGGCAATATTGTGGCTACTAATTTGTACTTTCTAATCCCTTTACCTTCTCCCCCACCCCTACCCCCCTCTCATCTAGCAACCATCAGTTGTTTCTCTATATCTCTGTGACTATTTCTGTTTTTTAGATTCCACATAGAAGTGAGATCATATGGTATTTGTCTTTCTCTGTCTGACTTATTTCACTTCACATAATGTTCTCTAGGTCCATCCATCTTGTTGCAAATGGTAAGATTTCATTCTTCTTTATAGCTGTGTAATACTCCATTGTATAAAAGGACCACAGTTTCTTAATCCAATCATCTATCGATCGGCATTTTGGTTGTTTCCATGTCTTGGCTATTGTGAATAATGCTGCAATAAACATAGGGATGCATATATTTTTTCAAATTAGTGTTTTGGATTTTTCTGGATAGATATCCAAGAATGGAATTGCTGGGTCACACGGTAGTTCCATTTTCAATTTTTTGAGATACTTCCATACTGTTTTCCAGAGTAGCTGCACCAATCTGCAATCCCACCAACAGTGCATGAGTGTTCCCTTTCTCCACATCCTCAACAGCACTTGTTGTGTTGATTTATTGATGATAGCCATTCTGGCCGGAGTTAGGTGGTATCTCATTGTGGTTTTTATTTGCATTTCTCTAATGATAAGTGACATTGAGCATTTTTTTTATATGTCTGTTGGCCATCAGTATGTCTTCGTTAGAGAAATGTCTCTTCATGTCTTCTGCCCATTTTTCAACTGTATTGTTTGTTTTTTTGGTGTTGAGTTGTATTTTTTTAAATAAATTTTGGATATTAACCCTTTGTCAGATATATCACTGGAAAATGTCTTCTCCCATTCAGTAGGATGTCTTTTTGTTTTATTGATGGTTTCCTTTGCTGTGAAAAAAAATTTTAGTTTGATGTAAGCCTGTATGTTTATTTTTCCTTTTGCTTCTTTTGCCTGAGGGGATATATCAGTAAAAATATTACTATGGGTAATGCCTGCAAATTCACTTCCTATATTTTCTTCTAGGAGTTTTATGGTTTTGGATCTTACATTTAAGTCTTTAATCCATTTTGAATTTATTCTCATATATGGCATATGGAGGTGGTCTAGCTTCATTTTTTTTGCATGTGTCTGTCCAGTTCCCCAGCACCATCTATTGAATAGACTGTCTTTGCCCCAATGTAAATTCTTACTTCCATTGTCATAGATTAAATGACCATATAGGTATGGATTTATTTCTGGGCTCTCTATTCTGTTCCTTTGGTCTATGTGTCTGTTTTTATGCCAATACCATGCTGTCTTGATTATTATAGCCTTGTAGTATAATTTGATGTCAGGTAGCATGATACCTCCCACTTTGTTCTTATTTCTCAAGATTGCCGTGGCTATTCAGGGTATTTTCTGATTTCATATAAATCTTAAGATTATATGTTCTAGTTTTGTGAAAAATGCCATTGGTAATTTGATAGAGATTGCATTGACTCTGTATATTGCCTTAGGTAATATGGACATTTTAACTATATTAAATCTTCCTATCCATGAACATGGTATGTGTTTCTATTTATTTGTATCTTCTTTAATTCTCTCTTCAGTGTTTTATAATTTTATGAGTATAGGTCTTTTACTTCTTTGGTTAAATTTATTCATAAGTATTTTATTGTTTTTGAAGCAATTGTAAGTGGGATTGTTTTCTGAACACATTGTTTATGGGAAACGAGTGAACTCGCCATATCGCCTCTAGTTGGAACCGGCAAAAATTTTGCAAAGTAAATAAATAGAGACCTCTTTTTAAACTAAAACACTGAAAGTTTCATAGAAAAATATCAAATAGATTGAAAGATATGAATATTTTACGGAAAGTCTAATTTTGGCGAGAAAATGTCAAAAAAGCCCCGCGTTACGACGCAATTTGGCGGGAAAATGCCCGCTTACAAAGTGTTAATTTCTCCTTCCAATAGTTTGTTATTGGTGTATACAAATGCAACTGATTTCTAAATATTAATTTTGTATCCTGCTACTTTACTAAATCCTGGTTCCTATTTTGATGGCCCACAAAATGACAGTAGATGTCAGGCTTTCTTCTTGCAGCTACCCTCCCTTAGAATGGGGGATCACTTCCTTCCTTTGTGTTACCAGGTCTAGATGAGGTAACAGCTCCCTGTTGCTACTATTCTGAGTGTCTGAGGACTTCCTTAAACCCTGCCCACATCTTTCCAAAGAATCCCTTTCTTAACTGTTTCTCAAATGAAGCAGCTTAAGTGTGCCATCTCTTTCCTGCCAGGACCCTGATTGATGCACCTTGTGTGTAAGGCCTGAATGGAAGCCATCTTCTATCCATTTCTCTAAGTAACTCACTGACTACTATGGGGCATTTTTATAGCTCTAAGTTATTTCATAAATATTCACATGTATTCTTTCCACCAGTTGTGTTTGGGAGGTAGGTGATCATCAGTGGTGGTGTCACATAACACAGGGAGTCTCACAATATGTTCAGTATCAGCAGCAACAGTGTTACCTGTGACCTTGTGAAAATATAAATTATTGGACCCAGTCTCAGACCAACTGAATCTGATACTTGGGGAGTGTGGCCAGCAATCTGTGTAGCAGTCTGTGTTTTATCAAGCTCTCCAGAGGATTCTAATATATGCTAAAGTTTGAAAACCACTGATGAAACACACTATGGTTATATACGCATTTTAATGTAAGGAACCCCATTCTGCCCTCCCCCCAACCCCTAGTCGACTGCAAAGGAATTTTTTTTCAGTCTAGAGGTTCTCAGACTGGTGTGTATTGACGCATCAGAATAACCCATGAATTTTTTAAAAAATCCCAATGCCCAGGCCCCACATGGGTTCACTGAATCAGAATCTCAAGTTTGAGAACCACTGATTATTCCATCAACTCCAAATGGTGAGAAACCACACCTGGAACAGGAACCTGAAGGAAGAAAGTACCTCTCTGGAGGCTGTGAGATCTGAAGAAACTACCTTTGGACCTGACTTTAGGTCTTTTCATACTGGGAACAGAGGGTGAGGGTTGTCTATAGTTGGGTCATGTTAGTGGCAACATTGGATGAAGACAAGAGTAAAATGTCTGATCTACACTTTGAGGTGACTGCCCCCCCCATTCCTATTCCCACCCATAGCTTTTGCTAAGTGAGCATATCATACAATTACCCCAGGCCACAGATGATTGCATCCAACCCAAATCATTGGCCAGCTAGCCACCAGTCAGTTTCCTTCTCTCAAAAATGTCACTAATTAATGTAGCACAGGGAGTATAGTCAAGAATATCATAATAACTTTGTACAGTGACAGGTGGTTACTAGGTATATCATGGTGATCACATCGTAAGGTATATAAACATAGAATCACTATGTTGTACACCAGAAATATAATATTGTACATCAACCATACTATAAAACAAAAAAGGAAACCACCATCACCACTACCAAGAACAATAAAAAAGCTATATTCATACTATTAAGGCCAAGTAAATGGAAAATGCGGTGTCAAAAAAGCCAAAAAACAAAAAACAAAAAATTGTGCACTAAGGCCTTGCTACTGAAAGTGTGGTCTGCCAACCATCAGCAGTAGGATATCACTTAGGACTCTCTGGACCCACCTATACCTACTGTATTCCTCAGGTGATTCACATGCAGATTAACATTTGAGAAGCACTGGTTTAAGAGACAGAAACGTCTTAGAAAGTCAGAAGAGGGGGCTTTAACCCTATCCAGAATCGGTGGTTATTTTTGATCATACAAAGTTATGATAAAGTCATAAAGCAAGCCAAGAAAGCCTATCTGCTAAGAAAAGTTAGGTATTTGGGAAGATAAGAAAGAAAGAAGCAGAAATTAGATACCCAAAAACAGAGGAATCAGCCTGGGCTCTTGAATTTTCTGTACCAAGCTCCCTGAGAGCAGGCTTTCCTTCATTTTTTGATCTTGGATGTCCAGATTTACAACAAACCAACTTCTTTATGTAAGCTAGCTTCAGTGTGTGTCTGTTTCTTGCAATACATGATTTGCAAAGAGATAAATCATGACTAAAATAAAATTAAAATGGCTGAGTCATAAAAGAGTAAAATCTTACCATTAGTGACAACATGGATGGATCTAGAGAGTATTATGCTACGTGAAATAAGTCATACTGCATAAGACAAATACCATATGATCTCACATATATGTGGAATCTAAAGAACAGAATAAATAAAACAGAAACAGACTCATAGATACAGAGAACAAACTACTGGTTGCCAGATGGGAGGGAGGTTGGGGGCAGGGTAAAAAGGTGAAGGGATTAAGAAGTACAAATTGGTAGTCACAAAACAGTCATGGGGATATAAAGTGAAGCATAGGAAATATAGTCAATAATATGGTAATAACTATGTATAGTGCCAAGTGGGTACTAGGCTAGTCAGGGGATCACTTCTTAAATTATATAAATGTCTAACCACTATGCCATACACCTTAAATTAATATAAAATAATATTGAATGTCAAAATAATTAAGTAAATAAAGTGTGAAAAAGAAAATGTGCTTTAGCTTTGGAAGGCCATCTAGCTTTGCCTTATTTCTTGTTTTCAAAGGCAGTATCTTCACATCTAGAGATCCATCCATTGCTGTGTGACTGGAATTTGCCAGCAATCACAACAAAAGATGAGGGTCCTATATTTCCTGCTGCACTAAATTGTCCTTCAAAAATGCAGCACTTCACTTTCTGTCAGTGTGGGGACAGAGCCAGGAGTGCAGTTTCCAGGCTCTCGGCCTCATGTGGAAAGGTGCTGGCTCAGGTAGTAAATGCCCGTCAACTGTGATGGGATGGCCGTCAGCTGTGGCTAGTTGGCCATCAGCTGTAACCAGTGAGCCATTGGCCACTAATATAACTGCTGTGGCTATGCTAGCAGCAGATGGGGGCTGGCAAAAAGATGGTGGCTGGCAAGGGCTAAGTGTGGATTGCGGATTGCGGAGAGGTGGATTGCAGTTAGCAAGTGAGGTTGGTTGGCAGAGACAAGTGGACGGCGGGTTGCGGATCGTGTGGCTCCTGCTTCCTGTGTCTCCAACCCAGCCGCCAGCGAGACTACAGTGGTGTGACTCCCCTATCTATGGCTCCATGGGTGTTCCTTTTTGGCCTCGCCGTGTCCTGTGTTCTTATGTGGGGAGTGGGAGCAGAGACCCCGCCGGACGCCCCGCACGACAAATGGCGCAGCGAGCAGGGTCTCCCGCACGACACATGGCGTAGTCAGCAGGATATGGTGCCGCCCAAAGCTCACCAAAGGATGGTGGAGCAGTTTGTGTGTATGAACACTCAGTCTCAGGAAGACTAGGAGGAGCAGCTGCCGGAGAGCTGGACCCCCGTGGAGGGGTGGGAGGACGTGGATGGTTCTCCCACCAGCACAGGAAAAGCTATGCAGCTGCTGGAGAGATGGAGCCCCGTGGAGAGGTGGAAAGATGTGGACGGTTCCCCAACCAGCACAGGCCGGAGAAAGGAAAGGTCGTTGTGGTCCTGTGGGCCGGGAAGTTTCTGCTCAGGCAGCCCGGATGCGGGACTTGTCCCAGAAGGAAAGGCTTGCTGAGTCCTCCGTGGGAGATGAGGGTGAGGTCAAGGTTGTCCCTCACCCCCAGGACAGCCCTGGTAAATGACTATGGACTATGGGGAATTGCCTTCCATCCCTAATTTAATGGACAGCTTGACTGTTTGGGAACATACCACCATGTGGTGGAACTGGGGGATATTTGCTTTTGTGTCTTGACTGGCCGCCATTGAGAATATGTAAGCACCTTGATTGTGAGTCGCTGTTGTTCCAGCAGGGTACCCTGAGAGGCCCAGGGAGAGTGGCAGTGCCCTGAGAGCCCTGGCTGTGTCCAGGAAGTGTGGCTGTGCCCACAGAGAGTGGCAGTGCCCTGAAAGCCCTGGCTGAGTCCAGGAAGTGTGGCTGTGCCCAGAGAGAGTGGCAGTGCCCTGAGAGCCCTGGCTGAGTCCAGGAAGTCTGGCTGTGCCCTGAAGATGCCCTGGCTGTGCCCAGGAAGTCGGGCTGTTCCCAGAGAGAGTGGCAGTGCCCTGAGAAATCCTAGCTGTGCCCGGGGAAACTAGTGGTATCCTAAGAAGTCCAGGAAGTCTGGCCGTGACCAGAAGTATTGGTGGTGCCCTGAGAAACCCTGACTGTGTCCAGAGAGCCTGGCTATGTCCAGGATATTGCATTCACCCCCAGGCTCCTCGCACAGGGCCCCTCGTGGAAGATGCTTGTCGCGTAGATTGTGAGGCGAGAGCCTGTAGGGGTGGAGTGTGGGGGCAGAGCCCCAGAAAGTAGTTTCCAGGCTCTCAGCCTCACATAGACAGGTGCCTGGCTCAGGTAGTAAATGGCCATCAACTGTGATTGGATGGCCATCAGCTGTGGCTAGTTGGCCGTCAGCTGTAACCAGTGAGCCATTGGCCACTAATATAACTGCTGTGGCTACGCTAAAGAGGAAAGAGAGGAGGAAGAATGGGGGCTAGCAAGAAGATGGCGGCTGGGCTGGCAAGCGTGGATGGCGGTTTGCGGACAGTGTGGATCCAGCCTCCAGTGAGAGTATAGTGCTGCCAGAGAGAATATAGTGGTATGACTCCCCCATCTATGGCTCCGTGGGTGTTCCTTTTTGGCCTCACTATATCCTGCGTTCTTGTGTGGGGAGTGGGAGCAGAGAACCCGCCGGACGCCCCGCACGACATCTACCATTAATAAAAACATATAAAAAAAAGAAAAAGAAAAAGCACTGTGGTGGGCAGAGAGGTGAATCATGCATTAACAAAGGATCAATGTGAGTTCTTTTTTTGTTTTGTGAATTCAGACATTTTCTCTCAGATGCTTATATGAGGACTTTAAAGTCTATTTTAAAAATATCCAACTTAATTTATGCTCTGAAATACAGCATGGCTTTTCATTTACCTTTTATAAAAAGTAACAAAAAGCTGGTGGGAAGTCTTTTCTTTATTCCAGGTGAAACATAAGCAAGTGTGCCGTTTACTGCCAAGAGTGCCCTCTACTGGCGATTGCCTTGAATGTAAAAAAACACTTTATTTTGGGTTTCAGGATTTCATTTTGTTGACCAAATGAAGTTTTTAATGCATTGGTTAAGGGGGGAAAAAAATCGATTCTCCCCGCTTGTGAGGATACAGCAAGAAAATGGCTGTCTGCAACCCAGGAAGACAGCCTTCACCAGGAAACCAACCCTGGCAACCACCTTGATCTTAAACTTCCAACCTCCGTAACTGGTTGCCACAAAAACAGCACAGTGCTGAGGTCCCATGGAGTGCACCAAGGATGAGACATGGAGCAGGGCGGTTTTACCCCATTCCTGACTTCGTGCCAGTTACACAGGAGAGAAGAACACAAGCCTACCAGCCCCAGCTGCCCATCCAGGAAAGTGCACCCCAGGCTCTGGGAGGGACCCCATTTTATAGATCGGGTAGTGGAGTCTTGGGGAAGTCTCAAGGCTCCAGGGAGGCTCCTCCGTGGTGGCTGATGTTCCTGTGTGTCCTCCCAGTGAGGAAGGAAGAGATATCTCCAGGGCCACAAGGAGAAGTTATGAGTTTGTTTTACAGAAGGAAGAAGGTCTTCAAGGAAACTGCGACCAGTTGCTGACGCCCAAGAGGCTGAAAGTAAAAGCAAAAGCGTCTTGTCTGTGACAAACAGACTTCTCTCTCATTTTCCTGGAATTTCCTCTCCCCTACTCCCTAGCAGCAAAAAAACTCCCTACTTTCACTTTTTGGAAAAGGGATTTGAGAGATCTGTTTTCTAGTTCTCTCGCTTTGGCCAAATAGGGTAAAACTTTCCCTTTTTTTATTAAAATTTATTGGGGTGACGATGGTCAACAAAACTACATAGGTTTCAAGTGTATAATTCTATAATACATCACCTACATATTGCATTATTTGTTCACCATCCAGAGTCAGTTCTCCTTCTATCACCATATATTTGACTCCCTTTACCCTCTTCTACCATCCTCCTCCGCACTTACCCTTTGGTAACCACTAAACTCTTGTCTGTGTCTATGAGTTTTTGTTTCTTTATTTGTTTGTCTTGTTCCTTTGTTGCCTTCAGTTTTATATCCCACATATAAGTGAAGTCATGTGGTTCTTGACTTTTTCTGTCTGATTTATTTCACTTAGCAAAATAATCTCAAGGTCCATCCATATTGTGGCAAATAGCACTATTTCATCTTTTCTTATGGCAGAGTAGTATTCTCTTGTGTACATATACCACATCTTCTATATCCAATCATCTATGGAAGGACAGTTTGGTTGTTTCCATGTCTTGGCCACCGTAAATAATGCTGCAATAAACATTGGAGTACATACATCTTTACAGATAAATGTTTTCAGAATTTTGGGGTAGATACCTAGGAGAGGGATTGCTGGGACATAGGGTAATTCTATTCTTAATTTTTTGAAGAACCTCCATACTGTTTTCTATAGTGGCTGTACCAATTTATATTCCCACCAACAGTGTATGAGGGTTCCTTTTTCTCCACAGCCTCTGCAACACTTGTTATTATTTGTCTTGTTGATGATAGTGATTCTCACAGAGAAGAGGTGATATTGTGGTTTTGATTTGCATTTCCCTAATAGCTAGTGAAGTTGAACATTTTTTCATATATCTGTTGGCTGTTTGGATGTCTCGTTGGAAGAAGTTTCTCTGCATGTCCTCTGCCCATTTTTTAATTGGGTTGTTTGTCTTTTTGTTGTTCAGTTATATGAATTCCTTATATATGTTGGATATTAACCCCTTATTGGAGGCGTTGTTTGCAAATATCTTTTCCCATTCTGTTGGTTGCCTCTTTGTTTTGTTGATTTGACTGGTTTCTTTTGCTGTGCAGAAGCTTTTTAGTTTGATATAGTCCCGTTCATTTATTTTTGCTTTTACTTTCCTTGCCATTGAGGTCAAATTCATAAAATCCTCTTTGATCCCAAGGTCCATAAGTTTTTTATCTAAAAAAAAAAAAGAAAAAAGAAAAAAGTCTGAATAGGGTATGTGGGAGGAAATCCTCAGAGATTTTATCTTAAGGATATAAATAGGCAAATATAATAGCTTCAGGCATAATGTTACATGTCAGGCATACTATGTTTTAATTGTGACAACATAAGAACAGTTGTTCAGCAAGGATTAATTGAGTGCTTATTCTGTGAGCAGAACTATGTCAGGCATTTGGGTCACAAAGGTGATACCGACAGGAACCCCCGTATCAGGATCCCAGAGTCTTGTGGGGGTGTCAGACCCACCAACAGACAGTTACTGTGCCATGTGTTGAGTGCAGTGGGAGACTGGAGGGGCATCTAAGTCATCCTGGGGAGGGAGGAGTTAGGAAAGGCTGGAGACTGGCAAAGAAAGACATTCTGGGGAGAGGGAAGGGTATTAGGTAAGAGAAAACATGGTGCATGTGGAAAATGTGCACAGCACTCTCATCATAAGTTTGGCATTGGCTGGCTTAGCAGAGTCTGCAGGCCTTGCCAAGAGATGGTGCGGTATAACAGCAGTTCTTGGGTGTTTTGGCCTCACACGTGTTAGCGTATGAGGCCAGAAGTGATCTGTGGGAAACTCTCTAAATCATCAAATATATTAAAAACTGTAAGCAGAGGGTTTTGTTCTAATCAGTCACTAGTCAAAATGGAAGTCCTCTCCTGGCATGAATGGTGGTGCATTAAGTATGACTATAAATTCTTTGTCACCCCTTCCAGTAAGCTGTGGAGTCTGTTTCCTCTCTCATTGAATCTGGGCTGCTCCTGTAATTTGCTTTGACCAACAGAGTACAGTGGAATGATGCTGGGTAATTTCCAAACTTGCATCTTAGAAGATACAAAGCTTCCCACTTTTGCATACTTAGAATGTTCCATCTTGGAATTTGTTTTTCTCAGTTCCAGTTTAATAGAAACTACAGAAGATCAAAAGTGATGCCCCAGTACTGTACACATCAGTTGGCCTGTCTCACAGCAAAGTTCAAGGCCTTTCCTCCCACGAAGAAAGGCTTCCCCAACCCCTGAAGGAAAGGTCTGTCCTGTCCCATACCACGTCTGGGCCAAGTTTAAGGCCTTGTGTTTTAAGCATGACAATAGTACAAAAGAGGTTCTGTTCTCGTGGCTGCCCACTGTAGCCTGACCTAAAATGGCCCAGCACTCATTTCTGCATAGATGCCATGCTTTTAGAATTCCATTTCAGGAGGAAAGGCCATGTGGAAGAGATCCGAGTCACTTAGCTAACAGCCATCAATAACCGCTAGCCACGAAGTGAGCCATCGTGGATGTTCCAACTCAGTGGAGTTCTCTGAGAGTTGCAGCCCCAGTCAACACCTCATGTAGCAGGTGATCTGCCAAGCTAAGTTTAGTCAAGCCAGAGTCATGCAGTGGTTTCAAAATAATATGTTACTCAGCAACACATAACCAACCAATTGCAGTGTTTGGATCAGAAGGAAAATAAAATGGAGATAAAGGGGCCAAAAGGGAGATTCTTCTGGACAAGACAGATTTGAGTATATTTACAGAGCCAAGAAGGAATGAGTAGAGTGAGAGTTAAAGGTCCAGGAGAGAGGGGAGGTATTTCAGCAAGTCTTCGAATGAGACATTAATGAATTGAATTAAAGACACAAATTAAGGTTCTGGCTGTGTAGAAGGCAGGGACCTTCATTCTCTGAGAGGGGTGGAAATGAAGTCAGCAGGGGTGATGATACTTAGCTTAGTGAACCATTTATCTTATAATACTTAAAATAACTTCAATCTGTAGCCAAGCAAATAGGTATTATTTCTTTATTTTATGAATTTAACCAGAGTAAAGAAAATATAATTTGATTCCCTCTTTAAAAATAATGAAAACAGAAAGAAGACAACATTCGAAAAGTAGCAGAATTGCTTTGACTGATGAAAATCTCTCAAACTCTGAAGTTGACTTTTGTGGAACACTTATGGAATATATTAATATTACACAGTTCATTCTTTTAGGGCCATTCGTAACAGCTTATTTAACATAGCAAAAACCTCAATATCTGTTAAGAAAAATGTAGCAAGGACTTGAGTTGAGGAAGGAAGAAAAAAATCTTCACTTTATCCATTCACTCAAAAACATTTCTTGCTTTAAAATTTGGTTGTTAAAAACAGGGCTGACATTACTTTGAATTATTTAATTTTGCTGGGAAATATTTAGTTTTCAGTCAAATAACTATGTATTTGACATAAACTTAATTTACTTTTAGAAAAACACATGGAAAATTATTATAAGCTCAATTTTTCTCAGTGAGAATGTATTAATTCAAAAACACATATGAAAGTCCACTATGTGCTCTGTTCTAAATGCTGAGGAAACAGGAATGGACAAGACAAAGTCCCTGCCGTCATGGAGCTTACATTTAAGTAGGGCCAAAACATATAACAAGCCTGTAATCAAATAATGAATAAGAATTGCAAACAGAAAGCGATTTGGGAAATGGCAATGGTAAACACAGACATCAGATGGAGAGATCCTGGGGTGGGAAGAGGGGTGGGGATTGGAAGGGTTGGGTGCCTGTTTGGAGAAGGTGGAGCTGTCAATCTGACATGTCAACAATGAGCCAGTGGTCAAAAAATCTGGGGGAGGAGCTTCCAAACAGAAGACACAAAATGTCCCCAGCTTCTCTCTGGGTAATGGCACACAATGCTGGTGCTAAGTTACAGGGCTGAGCAAGCCACATATGCCTACTAGAAATCATATTTACATTTCCAGTCTCCGAGATTTGGGCAATGTGGCACTGATAACAATACCTCCCAGATGTTTCAATAGGGGATCCACTAGAAAATATGAGATGTTATAAAAAGGGGATGGGAGAGAATAAAAGAAAGAAAATCACAAGAGAAACAATATTAAAACAGTACATTTTAAATGCCCTAAAGGAGAATTGCTGGAACCAAAAGTGAACACCTCCAGGAAAACATAGCCACACAGCAGAGGTTTTACACACATTTAGAACCAATTTAGACCATTTAGAACCAATACAAACAACTAACTTTGGGGGAAAAAAAACTTTTGTAAATTCCTATGATATTGATATAAACTATGCATAGTAAACTCAAGTGTGAAATTATTATTAGATTTGCTTGTAATGACAGGGTCAACTTGAGAACTTTCCTTCAGTGAAATTGATATTTCTTTGGCTGAAGTAGGTAAAATCCAAATTCATTTGCACTATGATAGCCCTTCCTACTATGTATTGAAAGTCCCAATATTGTCCTGGGGCCTGCTTGGCTTTTATGAATATTCTAGCCAGTCCAAGTCCAGTACCCCCAATATGAATGGCATATACTGAAACGAATGTCATCAGGGAGGCCACTGAGTCACCTGTCAGTGATTAAAAGGCAACTGGAGGACTCCAGTGGGCAGGGGATTTGGGCAGAATTGTGGCTAGAGATCTGGGACATGGAAAGAAAGAGACAGATGGGAACCAGAAAATGAGACAAGAGGCATATTTCCAGATGGAGCCATTTTATTTCCAAACATGAGTCAAAGCAGATATATACTTTCCTCCTTCCACACTGGATTTTTATCTTATATAATAGATTTGCTGCTAAAATCCTTCATAAAATCTGCCTTTCCCCTTGCAATGGGAAATAAGCAAAAAGTCAAAGATTAAAAGGTCATGCATAAAATATTATATCCACCAAGATAATTATATAATAATCTTAAATTCTTCACAAATCAATGACAAATCATTAAGACTACACTTCACTATATTTTGCAGCACTTCAAGATTTTTTCTTCATATATTTATGTTCATATTTCACAAGCAATGGTATTACAAAAAGACTATCAACTTTTTCATAAAATAGGAAAACAAAACAAAGCCATGGCTTTTTATTTTTTATTTTTCATAAGAACAAACACTAAAAGAAAATGAACTTAACCCCAAACCAAAATACCTTCAACATAAACTCTGTAGGTTTCCCACAGGAGTTCTTAGCACTCAGATTTTGGTTAGTTTAACTTCTCCTTATCTAGTGGTTTTTGTGTATTATGATTCACAACTGTTATTCTTGCAAGGAGAATTTCAAGCAAGAAGACCTTCAAGCAAGGTCTGAGGTGGGATACAGTGCAAGTCATTAGACAAATTATTCACATGTATAAAAGCTTTAATGAAACTCAAGTATTTCATCAGAAATAGTGCTTGTCCCCTTCTCCCTTTCACTCGATTTTCATCTGAGAGAATTCTAGCGATCTGTAATCATTTATTATATATACATTACTATAGGATTTGGCTCACAATTCTGGGGGCAAGGGGATGTCATTTTAAGGAAGTCTGTGCGTATATTATAATTCCTTTGCTGTAATTAGAGGTAGATAACCTCTAAGATCCAAACATTGGTTCCTTCAAAGGGTGTCAAAAAGAATAGTATTAAATGAGGAGTAAGAACCAAAATCCATAGAGTAAAAACTAACATTCCAGTTTGTGAGAAAAAAAAATAAAAATTGATGGTGCATGTGTCTGTGTATATGGAATAAATGACCTGAAGAAAACCACTGGAGAAGAAGAGTCAATACAATTTGCCAGTCTGACAAAAATGGTTGAAATTTATAGTGGAAGAGATCAAGTAATTCAAATCTCATAGATCAAGTAATTCAAATCTCTGATTTTAGAGGACAAGGAAAAGAGGCCCAGAGGTGGTAAATGACTTGCCTGAGTACATTAGCACGCTAAGTTGTATGATTATTTTTATACTCACACAGGCACACACGCTGTTGTATTTATTTCTGTGTTGCACATAAAATGCTACTAGGTTATATAATAAATATAAAATAACCATGCACATCTTCATTTCTTATTCCATTGCCAGAAGTGAGACTTGCCCATCTTTCAAATGAGCGAAAGGTAGTACTTTCTCCCCACTGATAAATGTGTTGTATCATTACTTGGCTGGACTGCTGCCTTCTGCAGTCCCTGGAAATAGCATGGACTGGGGGAGAAGTAAGAATGGCAGGAAGGAGAGCAGAGGTCAACCCAGGTCAGAATTAGTTTCTTGTTGGGCCAAAGATGTTCCCACTGGCAGTGAAGGCGTTACATCAAGTCCAACGTGGGCTACTGGGACGTCTAGACTTGGTGGAAGGAGATAATGAGGGTGTAGGCACCGGATGCCAGTGTGCGAGTTGCCCTTTACCCAGAAGAATATATTCCTGGGACGGTACAGAGCAGAAATGACCAGTGTTTGTCTTGCCTAAGCTATAAATGATAAACTTAGATGACTTTATCAGCTGCAGTCAGAGTTTCTAATTATCTTAATTTGTATAAGCATATGAACATCAAAATATTTAGGCCCAATGTATAGTAGTATTAATAGCTATTTTACCTTTTCCCCATAAAATTACATGTGGATATAACTCTAAGGTCGTTTTTGAAAGCTTTAGATAGCTTAATTATTTTTAATATTCTTTACAGACCTTATCCTGAAAAATCTTAAGTCTAGTTCCATATATTAACATTAAATAACTTTAAAAAATAAACAATACATTATATATACCAAAATAGCCCCATTTTAAAGCCACGTAAGTGAGAAACTTGAATTTTCAAGAATAAAACTAGACCCTCTATAGGTATTTTTCGTAATTTTAAACTAATAACTTCTTTCCTGACTATGCCAAATATTTACACACTGCTCTTGGTAATCTATGTCAGAAGTATGCATTATGAAAACAATAGGTTGGTTCATCTGCCTGTCTTTACTTGTTCTATAATGGAAAATTGATTCTAAATTTAAATAAATTTGGTCCCAAAAGTTCTCCCCCAAGGAGACAGTATAACCACAAATCGATGTACAGATATCCAGTGCATGAAACCTTATGTTTTCTAATAAGAGTGGTAGAAGGTAACTTTCAAGTATCATCATAATCCAACTGGACTTATAGATAGCTATCTCATAAACTTAACACTCTAAAGGAAGAAAGTCATTTGAGAAACTTGTCCTTGCTAGAACACCTTTGCCGAAATTCCCATAGGAAACAAAACCATCCATCCACAAAGGACAGAGAGCACTCGGTACCCAGTTCTGAACCTAAAGTGCACACATTTAACTGAACAGTCCTCAGAACTCAAAGTAAACTCTGGCAAGTTGAAGAAGAGCCCACATTTTCTCAACTCATTAAAGGTCACTGTATTACCCACAGCTGGAAGACTTTCTTCTACAAAGACACACTTGACAGCAGGACCCACAGCTATTTCTAGCTCCTAGTCCTGTGTCCTGCAGTGGTGGGTATTTGTAGTAGTTTGGCTAAAACAAGAATAGAGAGACTGGCCCCACTTTGAGAACCAGATTTAGATGTTTTTGCACTTACGTTAGTCAAATGTATTTTAAAAAATTAAATTAGCACACAGCAGGGAATAGAGGTTCCATAACTCACGAGTAATTAGGGGGAAATTAGTCGACTAAAAAGTGCATGTCTTTCCCAAGCAAGTACAGGAGGTCAAGAGGGGCACAAGCATTCCAGAAATTTTACTCCTTTACAGGTTTTGATCCAGCCACTTGATGTAACTATTCCTAGTCCGGAGTCCCACTGAGAAGTTGGTGGGCCAGCTGGTGAAAATCATGCACCCGTGGAAGCCATCCTCAAAATGGTCGAGGGTCACCTTCACACCTGCACTCTCCAAACGCTTTGCATACATGATCCCATCGTCTCTTAGGACGTCGTGCTCACACGTCAGAATATAGGTCTTGGGGAGGTGCTGCAGGACTTCCTGGTCTGCGATGAGTGGGGCAGAACGGGCGTCCAGCAGCTGAGGTATCTCCCGGATGATCCTGGCATTGCCGGTGGTCTGCATGACAGGCTTGTAGTTCTTGGTGATGGATGTGGGCAAGAGGGACGTCCAGTTTAGACGGGCCCTGAGGGCAGCAGCCTCTTCCACATCAAGGGAAGTGTGGTTGTTAACTATCATTGCCTGGATAAAGTCATGGTTGCCTTTGAAGTAGTCTATCCAGTACTTGACCATCACGTACCGGGGCACGATGGGGATGTTCACATTTTGCTGATAGGAGGGTGTGTTAAAATCTAAAGCTTGAAGAACAGGATAAATTAAAGCTTGCAATTTGAGCTTGTTTTTCAGGCTGGCATCTTGACTAAACTGGAGGAGAAGAAGCAAACACATTAGTTCATTTTGCATGGCTCCTTTTAGAGAAAACACACCTTAAAAAGTAGCTTAATGCATTACTTTCAATTAATCAAAGGGACACAGTTATTACATTTCTACCAGGCATGGTATTAAGTAGTTTAAAAAATAAATAGTTCCCCATTACCACCACCACCACAACCGTAACAAGCTGCTGGATATTTACTAAGAAAGGCATGATGTTGGCAGCTCATAGTAAACACTTTTTTTTAGCCTAAACACTTCCGTGGTGCATCAGCTCTTAGGTCTTTAAACCCTCTTTAGCACTTTACTTGTACCTATCCTTTGGCACTTAGCACACCTTGTTGGGTAATATGGATGGACAATGTGTGAACCTTATTTAGTTTTGTATTCCATGCAATGCCCCAAAAAGGCAATGGTCTCCTGGAGAGAAAAAAAGTAGTCTGACTCTTCCAAAGGATACGTGTGGGAAATGCTAAATTAATAGATGATGGGACTCCAGAGTGTTTTAGAAGGACCTCCGGGTATCTCCTCTGACGAGCACTTGGTCTTCATGCTTGGGGAGAGAGTGAGAATGCAAATAGTGCCGGCAAAGTACCCTCTATTCTACTAAATGAACATGTGCACAGAATGAAATCGATATGAGGAAAGGAACGGACCCCCCAACTCAGCAGATCTCAGTTCCCTCAGGCCTCCGTAAAATGTGAATACACTGCCTCATTTTGTAATTCTAGTGTCTAAAATGACACTAGAGGGATGTCCGCTGTCCTGGAGCTGACAGGCTTCTTTCATACAATGGGTTTGAGGAAGAAAGATGTAAGTTGTTTTGAAACGATTTACATTGGCTATAGATAAGGAGGGGGCAGGAAGAGGAAAAGCCAGGGAAGTTCTAGAACAGATGCAGAGTCCGTAAGGAAGAAGTATTGCTTACTTCTGTTAGGTAGAAGTTAGAAAATGGAGGAGGAGGAGGAGGGCTGGCAGTGAGGGGTCCAAAGTGCCTACAGAAAAAGCTTATAACTAGCTTTGATTAACTGCCTCCAGCCATGTATCTGTTTTTACAACATGACAAGAGGTGGTCTGGAGCAAGATAAGGATCTCAGAACTCCACCCATCTTAGGAGGTCACACTCTCCCATGGAAGAGCAGGTACCACCTTTTCCTGCCACATCAACATGTGACTCCCTCACCCCACCCAGCAAACTGTGTCTTCGGGACAAGGGGCCAGAAACCTATGCCTCTCTCTCCCCCCTCGGCTAGGCCCGTTCTCCCCCTGAGAACGTATCACTAATAAACCCTGCTTGCTGCTAATCAGCTTGCTGACCTTTGATTCTTCACTGCATTGGCAAAAAGAACCGAGCCTCCCACAACACTTCTGGATTGGCTGTGGGCAGCAGTCAGGAAAGTTCATGCGTAATAAGCAGGATGCAGTGGTGTCTGCTGGTTGGCTATTATATTTTTTTAGCTAGCCACCTCGAATTTGATTCAAAGCTTTAACACGTTTGTTAAATGTGAGGAATGTGAGCAGTT